>NC_089823.1:550766-1750766 GCF_035046505.1 Tiliqua scincoides
TAGACCTTGAGCTATCGTGAGACCTTCATTCATTCGTATAAGTTCCATCTCCAAAATACTCATTTTTGATTTATTCACATTTTAAATGTTAATTCTTTTTTTCTCACCCCCCAACAGTGTCAGAGAGATGATGTGGCCCTCCTGCCAAAAGGTTTGGACACCCTTGGAGAAGGACTGCCTATCAAGCTTTCAGATGAGACAAACAAGCATACAGACCTACAGGCAGGAACAAAGATCTTGAGGCACAAGAACAAGATGAAGAGCCCTGGCTTGGCAGCAGCAGGCATGAGGGTGGCGGGAGTGTCTCCGCGGACCACCAGCTGAACACGAGTCAGCTGGGTGAGACATCCCCCAAAGAGCCAAGGCCACCCTGGCCAGCATCAGCAGAGGCAGCACCCAGTTCAGAGGCAGATCACGGCAGACGTTCCCGTCCCCTTCTGCACTAGCCAGACCTCACTTGGGACATAGGGCACCATGTTTGGAGAGCCCAGGCAAGCCGGAGCAGGCTCAGAAGTGGGTGGCTTGTATTGGCTGGGATCTGGGACTGCATAAGTAATCTTAGGCATATCTACTCAGAAGTAAGTCTCACTGAGTTCAGTGGAACTTAAGAACATAAGAAAAGCCCCACTGGATCAGGCCATAGGCCCATCTAGTCCAGCTTCCTGTGTCTCACAGCAGCCCACCAAATGCCCCAGGGAACACACCAGATAACAAGAGACCTCATCCTGGTGCCCTCCCCTACATCTGGCATTCTGACTTAACCCATTCCTAAAATCAGGAGGTTGCGCATACACATCATGGCTTGTACCCCATAATGGATTTTTCCTCCAGAAACTCATTCAATCCCCTTTTAAAGGCGTCTAGGCTAGACGCCAACACCACATCCTGTGGCAAGGAGTTCCACGGACCAACCACACGCTGAGTAAAGAAATATTTTCTTTTGTCTGTCCTAACCCGCCCAACACTCAATTTTAGTGGATGTCCCCTGGTTCTGGTATTATGTGAGAGTGTAAAGAGCATCTCCCTATCCACTCTGTCCATCCCCTGCATAATTTTGTATGTCTCAATCATGTCCCCCCTCAAGCATCTCTTTTCTAGGCTGAAGAGGCCCAAACGCCGTAGCCTTTCCTCATAAGGAAGGTGCCCCAGCCCAGTAATCATCGTAGTTGCTCTCTTTTGCACCTTTTCCATTTCCACTATGTCTTTTTTGAGATGCGGCGACCAGAACTGGACACAATACTCCAGCTGTGGCCTTACCATCGATTTGTACAACGGCATTATAATACTAACCGTTTTGTTCTCAATACCCTTCCTAATGATCCCAAGCATACAATTGGCCTTCTTCATTGCACCGCACATTGGGTCGACACTTTCATCGACCTGTCCACCACTACCCCAAGATCTCTCTCCTGATCTGTCACAGACAGCTCAGAACCCATCAGCCTATATCTAAAGTTTTGATTTTTTGCCCCAATGTGCATGACTTTACACTTACTGACATTGAAGCGCATCTGCCATTTTGCTGCCCATTCTGCCAGTCTGGAGAGATCCTTCTGGAGCTCCTCACAATCACTTCTGGTCTTTACCACTCGGAAAAGTTTGGTGTCGTCTGCAAACTTAGCCACTTCACTGCTCAACCCTGTCTCCAGGTCATTTACGAAGAGGTTGAAAAGCACCGGTCCCAGGACAGATCCTTGGGGCACACCGCTTTTCACCTCTCTCCATTGTGAAAATTGCCCATTGACACCCACTCTCTGCTTCCTGGCCTCCAACCAGTTCTCAATCCACGAGAGGACCTGTCCTCTAATTCCCTGACTGTGGAGTTTTTTCAGTAGCCTTTGGTGAGGGACCGTGTTGAACGCCTTCTGAAAGTCCAGATATATAATGTCCATGGGTTCTCCCGCATCCACATGCCTGTTGACCTTTTCAAAGAATTCTATAAGGTTCGTGAGGCAAGACTTACCCTTACAGAAGCCATGCTGACTCTCCCTCAGCAAGGCCTGTTCGTCTATGTGTTTTGAGATCCTATCTTTGATGAGGCATTCCACCATCTTACCCGGTATGGATGTTAGGCTGACCGGCCTATAGTTTCCCGGGTCCCCCCTCTTTCCCTTTTTAAAAATAGGCGTGACATTTGCTATCCTCCAATCTTCTGGCACCAAGGCCGTTTTGAGGGACAAGTTGCATACCTTAGTCAAGAGATCTGCAACTTCATTCTTCAATTCCTTAATAACCCTTGGGTGGATGCCATCAGGGCCCGGTGACTTATTGATCTTTAATTTATCAATGAGGTCTGAAACATCTTCTCTTTTAACCTCTATCTGACTTAACTCCTCGGTTAGGAGGGGCTGTTCAGGCAGCGGTATCTGCCCGAGGTCTTCTGCCGTGAAGACAGATGCAAAGAACTCATTTAATTTCTCTGCCATCTCTAAGTCTCCTTTTACCTCCCCTTTCCCTCCCTCACCATCCAGAGGGCCAACCGCTTCTCTGGCGGGTTTCCTGCTTCTAACATATTTGAAGAAGCTTTTATTATTCCCCTTAATGTTGCTGGCCATGCGTTCCTCATAGTCTCGCTTGGCCTCCCCTATCACCTTCTTACATTTCTTTTGCCACAGTTTATGTTCTTTTTTATTCTCTTCATTAGGGCAAGACTTCCATTTACGGAAGGAAGCTTCCTTGCCCTTCACAGCCTCTCTAACTTGGCTGGTTAGCCATGCGGGCACCCTCCTGGATTTAGTGGAACCCTTCTTTCTTTGCAGTATACACCTCTGCTGGGCCTCTATTACTGTTGTTTTAAGTAGCCTCCATGCACTCTGGAGAGACTGGACTCTTTTTATCCTCCCTTTCAACCTCCTCCTAACCAGCTTCCTCATTTGAGGGAAGTCCGCCCGTCGGAAGTCAAGGGTTTTTGTTAGAGATTTGCCTGGTATTCTTCCCCCAATGTGCACGTCAAAACGGATTGCAGCATGATCACTGTTCCCCAATGGCTCAGTAACGTTTACATCTCTAACCAGGTCCTGCGTACCGCACAAAATTAAATCCAGAGTCACCTGTCCTCTGGTGGGCTCCGTGACTAGCTGATCTAAGCCACAGTCATTTAGCACGTCAAGAAATCCGGTTTCCTTATCGTGACCAGAACACAAATTGACCTAGTCAATATGAGGATAATTGAAGTCCCCCATGATTACAACCCTGTCCTTCCTTGTCACCTCCCTGATCTGTTTCCTCATTTCAAGGTCCCCATCAGATTTCTGGTCTGGAGGACGATAGCACGCCCCAGTATTACATTGCTGCACAAGCCTGGTAATTTAACCCACAGAGATTCTACGGTGGAGTCAGACCCACCTTCAATCTCTACTTTGCTGGATTCTATCCCTTCCTTAACATAAAGGGCCACCCCACCTCCAACACGCCCCTGCCTGTCCCTCCTGTAGAGTTATAGCCCGGGACTGCGGTATCCCACTGATTCTCCGCATTCCACCAGGTTTCCGTTATGCCCACTATGTCAATATTTTCCCTTGTCACCAGACATTCCAGTTCTCCCACCTTTGCTCGTAGACTTCGGGCATTCGCATAAAAGCATTTATACACGGAATGCCCCAGGATGGGCTGCTTATTCGCTCCTTTGTCCCCGCATCCTCTCATTGTGCTAAACCGTCTATCACATCCCATCACGCTACCTTTCCCAATTTCTTCTCCTACCCTGCCTTTGTCTTGTTGTTCTCTAACCTCCCCATCCTCATCCCATAGGTAACTTACTCCCAGGTAAGTGCGTATGGGATTGCAGCCTTAGGTCCCATCACTGTCCTCTGCCACCAGCACTGATGCCACTGCATCCAAAAGCAAACTGAGGCAAGTAAACGTGTTCTGCTTCTATCCTGGGGCCACCTCTGGGTCTTCTTGGACACACCACCTACTTCTGTGGCATGCGTCTAGGTGGGAAAGGGGCGGGGAGGCTCCTGAGATAAGAGATAAGATTCCTGCGCCACTGCTGCTGGCTCCACCCCCTCCTTCCCTCTCCCTGCCCACAATCCCCCCCCCCTCCGTGTCAACTCACCTGCTCTGGAGTAGGGCACCAGCTGAGGCAGAAGGCCGCTGTTTGTGGCAGCGGCTTGAGAACAGTTGCCGCAGCGGCCGTGCGCAGGGCTGTGTGATCTGTCCTGACAGCAGAACTCAGTGGGGCTGGACTGCCATGATGTTTAGCGTGGCAATGAGAAGGCCCAGGGGAGGGCTGACAGCATCCTCAGGAACTGAAGGGCTGGTGGTGGGGGCAGGGCGAGAACCAGGGGGCTGCAACTAGAGGGAAGCCTTCAGGGCTGCCTGGTACTGAACAGCCTGCAGCTCTGTGCAGTTGTGTTCTGCCCACTGGCAGAGGCCGGACAGCCACCAGACAGTCAGGAACACTGTAGCTGCCTGCACAGAGCTGCCAGTGCAAGGGTGGAGAGTGGACTAGACCATCACTGATGTCCCTTCCAGTTCTAGTGTTCCATGATCCTAAGCGGCAGGTGTGGATTTGGCAGAAGCAGCATCACTGATGTGGGCTCAGCTCCGGGAAGCATAAACAGATGGAGAGAGCAGATGTCCCCTCTTTCACACCACATCTGGCATCAAGGACACAGCCGCGGACAGAAGGGGAAATGGCTTCTCGTGGGCATGGGGAAAACAGCTTGTGTGGTGCACGGTTGGCAGGGCCAGAAAGAGGGAATGGAAGATGATTTGGGCCCTGGGGAAGACCTGCTTGCGGAGGCCAGCAGGATCCCCGCTCCAGCGAGACGCACGTCCCCCCCTCACCCGCCAGGCCACAAAACTCACCCATGAGGTAGGCCATGGTCTTGCAGACGGCCTTCCCGAAGACGAAGGTGCGCATCAGGTTGGGGATGAAAGTGAAGGGCATGCAGAAGGCAGCCACCATGAGGTCACTGAGCGCCAGCGAGAGCAGGAAGGAGTTTGTGACGGTGCGCAGCCGTTTGTTTACCGCCAGCACCACGATGACCAGCGCATTCCCCAAAATACTCAGCAGGAAGATCGCCGAGTAGAGCAGGATGCGCACGGTCAGGTCTAGGTCTGTGGAAAGATGGGGGAGGGGAGGGCGCGGTCAGGCCTGCCCCGGCCAGCGTGCGAGTGGCTGGATGGCTGCTTCCAGGGCAGGCACAGTGCAGGTCCCCAGGCTGGGCTGGCTGACCCCTGCACTGCACCTCTGCGGGGGCAGCAGTGGCAGCGCCCCTCAGCCAAGAGGCAGACCCTGCTGCCGCACTGCCTGGCACCGTCCATCGGCAGGGAGAGCGCTGCCTTCAGGAGGTGCGCCCACTGCTGCCTGCTTGGGAGGGGGCTTTGCGGACCTGGCTGTGGAATCGGTGGGGTGCTTCTGACCAGGAGCCTGCCTCCTGGAGGGTCCTGCCAGGCCTTCCCATTCCTCGCCTCAGGCCTGCCTGCCTGTGTGTGCGCCCGGCGGCTCCCAGCCCGCTCTCCTCGCCCCAGCCCAGGCCTTTCTCCCTCCCACCTGGTCACCCTTCTCCGATGGATGCTGGCACACCCCCCCCCTTCTCCTGTTCGTGTTCCCACCGCTGCAGAGGCCACCCTGAGCCTCAGAACGTGGCGCGCCAGGCTCTGGGGAGGCTGCAGCAGGCGGCTGCTTGCCAGGAGCCCTTCCTGCGGGCCAGGCCAGTCGACAGCCGGGGGGGGGGGGAGCCCCAGCAGTGAGGGCTGCCCGCGAGAGCAGAGCCAGGAGCCCTTGACGCCCCACAAGCACTAGGCTGGCGCCCCCTCCAGGCCTGCGGCACCCCGGCTTCGAGCGGGCCTCGCCCGCCGCTGGCAGCACCGCCCCACGCTGGGGCTCGGCGCCCAGCCTCCCCGGCGAGGAGCTGCCCCGGGAGCAGGAGGGAAGCCCGCGGCCCCGGCTGGGGGAGCCGCGCTCTGTGCGTGGCTCAGACCTGGCACGGCAGGCGGGCGGGGGCGCCGTCCGTGGGTAGCGGGGGGCCGCCGACAGGCCCTGCAGCGGCGGAGGGCTGGGGGTGCCGGGGAGCGGAGAGGGCGCTCACCTCGCGGGCCGCGGGCGGGTCTTCGGGGAGCGTCGCATCCCGCGCCGGTGCCGTTCCAGGCGCCGCCGGCCGAGCCGTTCCCGGGGCGGCAGATCAGCGACTCGTTCAGCGGCCGCGTCGCCTCCATCCTGGCGGGGCCGGGCCGGGCGCAGCGCAGCGGGACAGCCGCCCGTCTCCTGCAGCCGCCCGGCTGCAGCGAGCCCAGCACAGAGCACCCGGGGCGGGCGGGCGGCGAGCGCCCCCCTGGCGGCGGAAGGAGCGCCGCGTCACGGGCCGCCCCGTCGGCGCGTGGCGGTGGCGGTGGCCTCTGCTCGTGCTGAGCAGGCAGGAGCCCCTTCGGCCGCGGGCTCGTCTGCGGGAGCGGTGCGGGCTGCGCAGCGCACGTGCAGAGCGCGCCTTCCTGGCACGGGGGAGGGGGCTGCCCCAGCGCGTCTCCCGGCTGCGCCCGCCCCGGGAGGCACGCCGTGTTTGCTGGAGAGCCGCCGGCTGTTGACACAGGTGCTGTCGACCTGCTGGAGGAGCCGGCGCGGGGGAGGGGGCGAGCGGCGCAGCTTCTCGGCTCACTGCCCGCCCTCCCTCCCTCCCTCCTTCGGAAAGCCGAGCGCCGGGGAGGCCCCCTCCCCGTGAATGGCGGAGTGGGGCTGTCGAGGCCCCAGAGCTCAGCTCTGTGGGTCTCTCCTGCCTGCGAGGATGCAGAGAGAGATGTCGTTGGGCGGCCACCCCGGAGCTCCTCCGGCCTCTCTCCCAGGAAGCCCCCTCTGTTCTCAGCAGATGCCATAGCAGCTACTCTGAGTAGGCTGCAGGGCAGGGTCACTCCCAGTCGTCCTCCTCAGGCTCTCGGGTTGACTCAGGCTCTGGGTCCCGGCCCAGCCCGCCCCAGGAGGCTGCTGAGTCAGGTGTCTCCCTCCCATCACCGTTCACCAATGCGCAGCCAAAGGCTGTCTTGTGTCTGCAGGACAGGACGGGGGGAGGCTTGGAGAGAGGGCCAGGTGCAGGCTGCCATGCTGTGGGCAGGGCTCCTGGTCCCAGGCTATGGAGGAGCCCACCGGTGCAGCTGTGGGGTTGATGCAGTGGAAGTGCACCAAGCCAGGAGGACTCTGAGAACATAACAAGAGCCCCACTGGATCAGGCAAAGGCCCATCTAGTCCAGCTTCCTGTATCTCACAGGGGCCCACCAGATGCCCCAGGGAGCACACAAGACAACAGACACAACCTGCGTCCCTGTGCCCTCCCCTGCATCTGGCAATCGGAGGCAGCCTGCCTCTCAAACCAAGAGCTTGCACATACTTACTATGACTTTTAACCTATAATAAACTTCTCCTCCAGAAATTTGTCCGATTGTTGGCAATCTTCAGTCTCAAAAGACTCTGGTATCACGCTCTGAAAGGTGGTTCTGGAACAGCGTCTAGTGTGGCTGAAAAGGCCAATTTGGGAGTGACAATCCCTTCCACACTGGGAGCAAATGCAGTCTGTCCCTGGACTGTCTCCCTGGCTATGGGCCTTCCTTCTTTGCCTCTTAGCCTCAGACTGTTGGCCAAGTGTCTCTTCAAACTGGGAGAGGCCATGCTGCACAGCCTGCCTCCAAGCGGGCCGCTCAGAAATTTGTCCAATCCCCTCTTAAAAGCATCTTGGCAAGTAACCACCACTACTTCCTGTGGGAAGGAAGTCCACAGACTAATTATATGTTGGGTTAAAAATTCTTTCTTGTGTCTGTCCTAACTCAACACTCAAATTTTTTGGATGATTCTGGATGGTTCTGGTTCTAGTATGTGAAACGGAAAAGAGTGTCTCTCTACCTACTTTGTCCATCCCCTGCATAATTTTGTATGTCTCAATCATGTCCCCCCTCAGGCACCTCTTTTCTAGGCTGAAGAGGCCCAAATGCTGTAGCCTTTCCTCTTAGGGAAGGTGCCCCAGCCCAGCAATAATCTTAGTCACTCTCTTTTGCACCTTTTCCATTTCCACTATGTCCTTTTTGAGATGCGGTGACCAGAACTAGACACAATACTCCAGGTGTGGCCTTACCATCGATTTGTACAACGAGCATTATAATATTAGCCGTTTTGTTGTCAATACCTTTTCTAATGATCCCAAGCATAGAATTGGCCTTCTTCACTGCTGCCACACATTGGGTTGACACTTTCATCAACCTGTCCACCACCACCCCAAGATCTCTCTCCTGATCTGTAACAGACAGCTCAGAACCCATTAGCCTATATGTGGAGTTTTGATTTTTTGCCCCAATGTGCCTGACTTTACACTTACTGACACTGAAGCGCATCTGCCATTTTGCTGCCCATTCTGCCAGTCTGGAGAGATCATTCTGGAGCTCCTCACAATCACTTCTGGTATTCACCACTCAGAAAAGTTTGGTGTCGTCTGCAAACTTAGCCACCTCACTGCTCCCCCCTGTCTCCAGGTCATTTATGCAGAGGTTGAAAAGCACCGGTCCCAGGACAGATCCTTGGGGCACACTGCTTTTCACCTCTCTCCATTGTGAAAATTGCCCATTGACACCCACTCTCTGTTTCCTGGTCTTCAACCACCTCTCAGTACAGGAGAGGACCTGCCCTCTAATTCCCTGACTGGAGTTTTCTCAGTAGTCTGTGGTGAGCAACCGTGTAAAACGCTTTCTGAAAGTCCAGATATATAATGTCTATGGGTTCACCCGCATCCACATGCCTGTTGATCTTTTCAAATAATTCTAAAAGGTTTGTGAGGCAAGGCTTACCCTTACAGAAGCCATGCTGATTCTCCCTCAGCAAGGCCTGTTCATCTATGTGTTTTGAGATCCTATCTTTGATGAGGCATTCCACCATCTTACCCGGTATAGATGTTAGGCTGACTGGCCTATAGTTTCCCGGGTCCCCCCTCTTTCCCTTTTTAAAGATAGGCGTGACATTTGCTATCCTCCAATCCTCTGGCACCGTGGCCGTTTTGAGGGACAAGTTGCATACCTTAGTCAAGAGATCTGCAACTTCATTCTTCAATTCCTTAATAACTCTTGGGTGGATGCCATCAGGGCCCGGTGACTTATTGATCTTTAATTTATCAATGAGGTCTGAAACATCTTCTCTCTTAACCTCTGTCTGACTTAATTCCTTGGTCAGGAGGGGCCGTTCGGGCAGCGGTATCTGCCCAAGGTCTTCTGCTGTGAAGACAGATGCAAAGAACTCATTCAATTTCTCTGCCATCTCTAAGTCTCCTTTTATCTCCCCTTTCCCTCCCTCACCATCCAGAGGGCCAACCGCTTCTCTTGCGGGTTTCCTGCTTCTAACATATTTGAAGAAGCTTTTATTATTCCCCTTAATGTAGCTGGCCATGTGTTCCTCATAGTCTCGCTTGGCCTCCCGTATCACCTTCTTACATTTCTTTTGCCACAGTTTATGTTCCTTTTTATTCTCCTCATTAGGGCAAGACTTTCATTTACAGAAGGAAGCTTCCTTGCCCTTCACAGCATCTCTAAATAGAAAATAGAAAAATAGAAAGTGGGTGTCAATGGGCAATTTCAAGAATGGAGAGAAGTGAAAAGCGGTGTGCCCCAAGGATTTGTCCTGGGACCGGTGCTTTTCAACCTCTTCATAAATGATCTGGAGACAGGGTTGAGCAGTGAAGTGGCTAAGTTTGCAGACGACACCAGACTTTTCTGGGTGGTGAAGACCAGAAGTGATTGTGATGAGCTCCAGAAGGATCTCTCCAGACTGGCAGAATGGGCAGCAAAATGGCAGAAGCGTTCGAATATTGGTAAGTGTAAAATCATGCACCTTGGGGCATAGAATCAAAACTTCACATGTAGGCTGATGGGTTCTGAGCTGTCTGTGACAGATCAGGAGAGAGATCTTGGGGTGGTGGTGGACAGGTCGATGAAAGTGTTGACCCACTGTGCGGCGGCAGTGAAGAAGGCCAATTCTATGCTTGGGATCATTAGAAAAGGTATTGAGAACAAAACAGCTAATATTATAATGCCGTTGTACAAATCGATGGTAAGGCCACACCTGGAGTATTGTGTCCAGTTCTGGTCGCCACATCTCAAAAAAGACACAGTGGAAATGGAAAAGGTGCAAAAGAGAGCAACTAGGATGATGACTGGGCTGGGGCACCTTCCTTATGAGGAAAGGCTACGGCGTTTGGGCCTCTTCAGTCTAGAAAAGAGGCGCCTGAGGGGGGACATGATTGAGACACCTTGTCACCCGCAGGAACTCCCTTCCAGCCACTTGTGACAGTTCCTTCGAATAAAGTTGACTCCCTGCAGTCCAAGCTGGTGCCTGTGTCTCTGTGGGTCCTGCTGGTGGGGTGTAACTGGTCAATGGCATCTCCTGGGGGAAGGGGAGGCCTGCTTAGGGGGGTAGGCCAAGTGCAGGTTGGAGGGAAGGCAGGTCGATTTTGGACGCTCTCCACACACATCAACCTGGGTGTTTGGGTTTCACGCTCCTTGCATGGCTTCCTGTGTCGTTGTCACCCTCTCCCCCCCCAGGACAGGGGTAATTCTTCTGATTCCATGTAGTGTCTCTAAGGTCCAAGGTGTCCATGGGTGAAAATCTCCAAGATAAATTGGAGTACTGGCATAAGAACATAAGAACAGCCCCACTGGATCAGGCCATAGGCCCATCTAGTCCCATCTTCCTGTATCTCACAGCAGCCCACCAAATGCCCCAGGGAGCACACCAGATAACAAGAGACCTGCATGCTAGTGCCCTCCCTTGCGTCTGGCATTCTGACACAACCCATTTCTAAAATCAGGAGGTTGCGCATACACATCATGGCTTGTACCCCATCATGGATTTTTCCTCCAGGCCACACCTGGAGTATTGTGTCCAGTTCTGGTCGCCGCATCTCAAAAAAGACATAGTGGAAATGGAAAAGGTGCAAAAGAGAGCGACTAAGATGATTACGGGGCTGGGGCACCTTCCTTATGAGGAAAGGCTACAGCGTTTGGGCCTCTTCAGCCTAGAAAAGAGGCGCCTGAGGGGGGACATGATTGAGACATACAAAATTATGCAGGGGATGGATATGGAGATGCTCTTTACACTCACATAACACCAGCTTGCGATAGGAAGCCTGGACCTCCGGGGTGAACTCCTTGCCAAAGTGGGCTGCCTAGCGGATGATGCCTAGTCTCAATGTAACAACTGACCCCAGGTAACAGCCAAGTCACAAGGCCTTCCCTGAACGTACTAGGCCAGGCACTCGCCACCAATTTCTGCCACATTGACCTTGGCCCAAAGGCTAGTGATGAGCTTCTTCTCGTCACCAGACCAGTGCACCATGGTGGAGGATGGAGGGTCAGGAAGGTCACTCGGCTGTGCAGCAGAAGTGTCTGAGCTGAGCAGAGGTCTCAGCAAGGTCTTTATACCCTGTGCCAAAGCTCCTCCTCACTCCAGGTGGGTGCAGTCATTGGGTGGAGCTATGAGCGGGGCGGGGGGGGGGGAACCATGGCTTGGTGGAGCTGGGGAGAAGCAGGCAGCCTGTCCTGGGGTGTGGCTCTCTCTGGGGAGCAGGAGGTCCAGATAGCAAAGCCGGTTGCAGCCACCTCCATTGCCAGCAGGGTTTATCAGTCCTGGAACGAGCAGCACTGGAAAGATCTGTCCACAACATGGCAGGGAAAGAGGCCCTCTTTGCCTGGGGCTGATAGCAGGGTGCCACCCATGGGTGACAAAGGCATCTTGTGTCAACGGACACAGGGGAGCGCCCACTGCAGCCGGTCCTCATTCACTTGGGCTCATGTGACCCAGTATTCCTGACCTGAGGCCCAGGCCAAGCTCAGCCCACCAAGATGGCCCCCAAATGGGTGTTTGCATTCTCAAAACCCTAACATAAGAACATAAGAACAGCCCCACTGGTTCAGGCCACAGGACCATCTAGTCCAGCTTCCTGTATCTCACAGCGGCCCACCAAATGCCCCAGGGAGCACACCAGATAGCAAGAGACCTCATTCTGGCGCCCTCCCTTGCATCTGGCATTCTGACATGGCCCATTTCTAAAATCAGATGGCGCATACACATCATGGCTTGTACCCCGTAATGGATTCTTCCTCCAGAAACTTGTCCAATTCCCTTTTAAAGACGTACAGGCCAGTTGCCATCACCGCATCCTGTGGCAAGGAGATCCACAGGCCAACCACACGCTGAGTAAAGAAATATTTTCTTTTGTCTGTTCTAACTCTCCCAACACTCAATTCTAGTGGATGTCCCCTGGTTCTGGTGTTGTGTGAGAGTGTAAAGAGCATCTCCCTATCCATCCCCTGCATAATGTTGTATGTCTCAATCATTTCCCCCCTCAGGCATCTCTTTTCTAGACTGAAGAGGCCCAAACGCCGCAGCCTTTCCTCATAAGGAAGGTGCCCCAGCCCAGTCATCATCCTAGTTGCTCTCTTTTGCACCTTTTCCATTTCCACTGTGTCTTTTTTGAGATGTGGCGACCAGAACTGGACACAATACTCCAGGTGTGGCCTTACCATCGATTTGTACAACGGCATTATAATACTAGCCGTTTTGTTCTCAATACCCTTCCTAATGATCCCAAGCATAGAATTGGCCTTCTTCACTGCCGCTGCACATTGAGTAGACACTTTCATCGACCTGTCCACCACCACCCCAAGATCTCTCTCCTGATCTGTCACAGACAGCTCAGAACCCATCAGCCTACATGTGAAGTTTTGATTCTATGCCCCAAGGTGCATGATTTTACACTTACCGATATTCAAAATCTTCTACCATTTTGCTGCCCATTCTGCCAGTCTGGAGAGATCCTTCTGGGGCTCTTCACAATCACTTCTGGTCTTCACCACTGGGAAAAGTTTGGTGTCGTCTGCAAACTTAGCCACGTCACTGCTTAAGCCTGTCTCCATGCACTGATTCATGCGGGTTCCAGCGGATGGAGCCTGCCTCAGGTGGTTCTAGGAGGGATTTCCCTCTCCACACCCACTTCCCATTCCCTTTGCTCGGAGCAGCAGCAAATTCGGACCTGCCTGCTGCCCCCCCCATGTCATTTCCCAACATTTCCCTTTGAAAATTAGGTTCTTTAGCTCAGCCAATTGCACTGCTCTCGCCCAAGGGGAAGGCGCCTCCATGGGACTCCCCACAGCCAGCCCTCCTCCACTACGCAGGGCTTGAAAAGGTATTGAGAACATAAGAACATAAGAACAGCCCCACTGGATCAGGCCATAGGCCCAACTAGTCCAGCTTCCTGTATCTCACAGCGGCCCACCAAATGCCCCAGGGAGCACACCAGACAACAAGAGACCTCATCCTGGTGCCCTCCCTTGCATCTGGCATTCTGACATAACCCATTTCTAAAATCAGGAGGATGCGCATACACATCATGGCTTGTACCCCGTAATTGATTTTCCTCCAGAAACTTGTCCAATTCCCTTTTAAAGGCGTCCAGGCTAGACGCCATCATCACATCCTGTGGCAAGGAGTTCCACAGACCGACCACACGCTGAGTAAAGAAATATTTTCTTTTGTCTGTTCTAACTCTCCCAACACTCAATTTTAGTGGCTGTCCCCTGGTTCTGGTGTTATGTGAGAGTGTAAAGAGCATCTCCCTATCCACTCTGACCATCCCCTGCATAATTTTGTATGTCTCAATCATGTCCCCCCTCAGGCGCCTCTTTTCTAGGCTGAAGAGGCCCAAACGCTGTAGCCTTTCCTCATAAGGAAGGTGCCCCAGCCCCGTAATCATCTTAGTCGCTCTCTTTTGCACCTTTTCCATTTCCACTATGTCTTTTTTGAGATGCGGCGACCAGAACTGGACACTATCCTCCAGGTGTGGCCTGGAGGAAAAATCCATGATGGGGTACAAGCCATGATGTGTATGCGCAACCTCCTGATATTAGAAATGGGTTATGTCAGAATGCCAGATGGAAGGGAGGGCACCAGGATGAGGTCTCTTGCTATCTGGTGTGCTCCCTGAGGCATTTGGTGGGCCGCTGTGAGATACAGGAAGCTGGACTAGATGGGCCTATGGCCTGATCCAATGGGGCTGTTCTTATGTTCTTATGCCAGTACTCCAATTTATCTTGGAGATTTTCACCCATGGACACCTTGGACCTTAGAGACACTACATGGAATCAGAAGAATTACCCCTGTCCTGGGGGAGGGGGGAAAGAGGGTGACAATGACACAGGAAGCCATGCAAGGAGCGTGAAACCCAAACACCCAGGTTGATGTGTGTGGAGAGCGTCCAAAATCGACCTGCCTTCCCTCCAACCTGCACTTGGCCTACCCCCCTAAGCTGGCCTACCCCCCTAAGCAGGCCTCCCCTTCCCCCAGGAGATGCCATTGACCAGTTACACCCCACCAGCAGGACCCAAAGAGACACAGGCACCAGCTTGGACTGCAGGGAGTCAACTTTATTCGAAGGAACTGTCACAAGTGGCTGGAAGGGAGTTCCTGCGGGTGACAAGGTGGCCGGGAGGCAGCTGGTTCCCCTCAATGGTACTGACGTCCCAGAGCGTGGCTCACGGCACCCACCAGCTTGCGATAGGCAGCCTGGACCTCCGGGGTGAACTCCTTGCCAAAGTGGGCTGCCTAGCCGATGACGATGATAATGTTGCCCAGAAGCTGGAAGAGAAGAGGAGGCCATGAAGACGTCTGCTTGTGGAGCCTGAGGCCTGCCCTGCCCCACAGCTGTCTGCCTCGCTTGCCCTGCACGGAGCCGCAGCCAGCCACAAGCTGCTCCTTTTGGGGAGAGCTGGAGGGGGGAGGACGGCTGGGCTTCCCCACCCAAAAAGTCCAGGAGTGGGGCTTTCTCAGGGTGGCGTTCTTGAGGGGTGACTAGGCTCCCTTCACAGCCAGGCCTCCCACTCAGTGGACGGAGCCAGACATGTGCAGGTGTTTCCTCTACTCCAAAGAGTAGCATGTGAATGGACACCGAAGGCCCAGGGAGGCTCTGGCTCTCCATCCGGCCACTTTATGTCATCCTTAGCTTGCAACAGCCAGCACCGCTGTGAGAGTGTTAGTTTGGAAAAAAGCCCCAGGGAAGTTAGAAGGGAGCGCAGAAGAAAGTGCAAAGGACGGCCGGAGCAAACCGCCTCCTGCCTGGGTTCTCCACTAAGCCTCACTGAGGTCACAGGCGGAGTCATTCCTCCCCGCCCCCCACCCCAACCGGCCAGGAAAGCAACACCTAGCACAGAAGTGCACCGTGGTTCTTCTGCCTCTCACGTGCACACACACCTCAACCCTCTTGTTGTTGAACCCCCGTGGATTTGTGGAGCACTCAACCCACCCCAGACTAAGTCCGGCGGAGAACGTTGGGGGTGTTAAGCATCACCCTTCACAGACGAGAGGGGGAGCTTGTGGTTGTGGTGACAGCTGGGCCAGCGAGGAGTAGGACCCGGCCACCCTTTTCCTCCCTCAATCAAGGCAAGCTGCCTAGCAAGGGGGGCACCTCACCCTGAAGTTCTCGGGGTCCACACGCAGCTTTTCACGGTGCAGGACACTCAGCTTGGCAAACGTCTCCTTGGTGTTGTCCAGGTTCTTGATGGCATCTCCAAAGGAGGTGAGCACCTTCTTGCCATGCTCTTTGACCCTGGCATTGGCAAGGATGCTGTCAGCACTGGAAATGTTCCCAAAGTGGCCAAAGAACCTCTGGGTCCAGGGGTACACAATCAGGAGGCTGCAGGTAGGGAGAGAGAAAGGCACACAGGGGTTAGGTTTCGGGGGCGGGGAGGAGGAGGCACTCCCAACTGACCCCAGGTAACAGCCAAGTCACAAGGCCTTCCCTGAACTTACTAGGCCAGGCACTCGCCACCAATTTCTGCCACATTGACCTTGGCCCAAAGGCTAGTGATGAGCTTCTTCTCGTCTCCAGTCCAGTGCACCATGGTGGAGGATGGAGGGTCAGGAAGGTCACTCGGCTGTGCAGCAGAAGTGTCTGAGCTGAGCAGAAGTCTCCTCAGCAAGAACATATCCACAATCACTTCTGGTCGTCACCACTGGGAAAAGTTTGGTGTCGTCTGCAAACTTAGCCACGTCACTGCTTAAGCCTGTCTCCATGCACTGATTCATGCGGGTTCCAGCGGATGCAGCCTGCATCAGGTGGTTCTAGGAGGGATTTCCCTCTCCACACCCACTTCCCATTCCCTTTGCTCCGAGCAGCAGCAAATTCGGACCTGCCTGCCGCCCCCCCATGTCATTTCCCAACATTTCCCTTTGAAAATTAGGTTCTTTAGCTCAGCCAAATGCACTGCTCTCGCCCAAGGGGAAGGCGCCTCCATGGGACTCCCCACAGCCAGCCCTCCTCCACTACGCAGGGCTTGAAAAGGTATTGAGAACATAAGAACTTAAGAACATAAGAACATAAGAACAGCCCCACTGCTTGTACAAATCTATGGTAAGGCCACATCTGGAGTATGGTGTCCAGTTCTGGTCGCCACATCTCAAAAAGTACATAGTGGAAATGGAAAAGGTGCTAAAGAGAGCGACTAAGAAGATTACGGGGCTGGGGCACCTTCCTTATGAGGAAAGGCTACGGCGCTTGGGCCTCTTCAGCCTAGAAAAGAGGCGCCAGAGGGGGGACATGATTGAGACATACAAAATTATGCAGGGGATAGACAGAGTGGATAGGGAGATGCTCTTTACACTCTCACATAACACCAGAACCAGGGGACAGCCACTAAAATTGAGTGTTGGGAGAGTTAGAACAGACAAAAGAAAATATTTCTTTACTCAGTGTGTGGTCGGTCTGTGGAACTCCTTGCCACAGGATGTGATGATTGCGTCTAGCCTGGATGCCTTTAAAAGGGAATTGGACATGTTTCTGGAGGAAAATTCCATTACGGGGTACAAGCCATGATGTGTATGCGCAACCTCCTGATTTTAGAAATGGGTTATGTCAGAATGCCAGATGCAAGGGAGGGCACCAGGATGAGGTCTCTTGTTATCTGGTGTGCTCCCTGGGGCATTTGGTGGGCCGCTGTGAGATAAAGGAAGCTGGACTAGATGGGCCTATGGCCTGATCCAGTGGGGCTGTTGTTATGTTGTATATTCTTAATGTGCATCTAGAAGCTGGACTAGATGGGCCTTTGGCCTGATCCAGTGGGGCTGTTCTTATGTTCTTATAAGGAAGGTGCCCCAGCCCCGTAATCATCTTAGTCGCTCTCTTTTGCACCTTTTCCATTTTCTCTATGTCCTTTTTGAGATGTGGCGACCAGAACTGGACACAATACTCCAGGTGTGGCCTTACCATAGATTTGTACAATGTCTTTATAATATTTACCCCTGAGGGCTATTTACCCCTGTGGGCTGGGGTATAAGAGTAGGCCCTCAGTTTGGCTGTACTTGTCATTAGAGGCGACTAAACAGCCACCGGGTAAATGGGACTCGTCAACCTGGAAAGGCAGCTCATCTGAGAGAAGGAAAACTCTGACCCCAAACCTCCACTGCCTTGTGGCTACATCCAGTTGTGGAAATCTGGAGCCGGAGTCCCTGCCTCAAGGCAAAATCCAGAGCCGGAGTCCCTGAGGCAGTTCATGGCTGAACACAGTCATGTTCTGGCAACTCCTGCAACGCCGCTGGAACCAACCGTATTGGCCTCTGCCTTTCCATTGGACCATTTCAGCGACATGGAGAGGGGGGATTTGCTGCATGGGTAACAGCCTGTTACCCTCTCTCTCGATACCTTTCTCTCTCTGTTACCTTTCTCTCGATACCGAGCTAAACAAGCGCATCAGTAAAGCAGCTACCACATTTTCCAGACTCACAAAGAGAGTCTGGTCCAACAAGAAGCTGACGGAACATACCAAGATCCAGGTCTACAGAGCTTGCGTCCTGAGTACACTTCTGTACTGCAGCGAGTCATGAACTCTTCTCTCACAACAGGAGAGGAAGCTGAATGCTTTCCACATGCGCTGCCTCCGATGCATTCTTGCCATCACCTGGCAGGACAAAGTCCTGGAACGTGCTGGAATCCCTAGCATGTATTCACTGCTGAAACAGAGACGCCTGCGTTGGCTCGGTCATGTCGTGAGAATGGATGATGGGCGGATCCCAAAGGATCTCCTCTATGGAGAACTCATGCAAGGAAAGCGCCCTACAGGTAGACCACAGCTGCGATACAAGGACATCTGCAAGAGGGATCTGAAGGCCTTAGGGATGGACCTCAACAAGTGGGAAACCCTGGCCTCTGAGCGGCCCGCTTGGAGGCAGGCTGTGCAGCATGGCCTTTCCCAGTTTGAAGAGACACTTTGCCAACAGTCTGAGGCTAAGAGGCAAAGAAGGAAGGCCCATAGCCAGGGAGACAGACCAGGGACAGACTGCACTTGCTCCCAGTGTGGAAGGGATTGTCACTCCCGGATTGGCCTTTTCAGCCACACTAGACGCTGTGCCAGAACCACCTTTCAGAGCGCGATACCTTAGTCTTCCGAGACTGAAGGTTGCCAATACAGAACAGCCTGTCCTCCATACCTACTTTACCCAGGCTTCGCGCACTGGAGAGGACACTCTGTTCCAGAACCACCATTCAGAGCGTGACACCATAGTCTTCCGAGACTGAAGGATGCCAACAGCACTTTATAATATTAGCCGTTTTGTTCTCAATACCCTTCCTAATGATCCCAAGCATAGAATTGGCCTTCTTCACTGCCGCCGCACATTGGGTCGACACTTTCATCGACCTGTCCACCACCACCCCAAGATCTCTCTCCTGATCTGTCACAGACAGCTCAGAACCCATCAGCCTATATGTGAAGTTCTGAATCTTTGCCCCAATGTGCATGGCTTACTCTCTGTTCCTCAATCAGTTCCTCATCCTCTAATTCCCTGACTGTGCAGTTTCCTCAGCAGCCTTGGTGAGGGGTCCGTGTCTAAAGCCTTCTGAGAGTCCAGATATATAATATTCACGGGTTCTCCCACATCCACATGCCTGTTGACCTTTTCAAAGAATTCTAAAAGATTCATGACTCACTTGCTTGTCGCATGCAGTTCCTGTTCTGTGAGGGGTACTGCCATGCCAAGTTCCTGGCTGGCATGTGGCAAAGCAGGCAAAAGCACACTGGCGACAGTCGCCTTTGTGTCTCCTGCTCATCTTGATTGCTTTCCTGCTTCTTGTGCCCATTTTTGACTAGCAACTCCTGTTTCTATTTGGCATGACCTGGGTGCTCCTTCAGCCTCGTCTGTGTTGTCTCAGGTCCCATCAGGGATATCGCAGCCAGGCACTGTGTCCCCCACCACGTCCCCTCTCCCTTGCACCAGAATCCCACCCCAAGGGCACGTGTGACCCTCCAGCACAGTGGCTCAGGGGGCTCTGGAGACTATCATCTTCACCAGCCTGTGCCAGGTTGCCTCACCAAGGCCTCCAGAGGAATGGTTCCTCCTGCTCCACAGTGATGCCAACCTTGCCCCAGAAGGGTCTCCTGATGTCCAGCAGACTGGGCCCACAAGCCCTGAAGAACAGGGTTGGCTTTCCTCACCCAAAGCTGGCTCCATCACTCCTAGCGCCCCCATGGCGGTGGTGGCCCACCAACTCTGCCACTGACCTGAGCAGGATTGGCTTTCAGTTGCCACCAAGAGACTCTTCCTGGCTTTGCCGCAACAGACAATCCAGGCAGCTGCTGCCGCTGCCACTCCTTGAATCCCTTGCTGTTTAACCTGCCAACAAGAATGGAACACCACACCACCCAAGAGGCCATGCCAATGCAGAGCAGCACCTTCTCTGGATGGGAAGGCTGCCTCCAAGCAAAGCCCCTCCAAGGCACAGGCGCACACAACCCCATATCCACAGGCCCCTAGGATCTTCCAGTTAGGGCCAGGGCAACCAAGGAAGAGGTGCATGGCAGGATTTTGGTGCTGAGCTGCCATCTGGTGGGAATGTTGGGAAGTGCAAGAAGGGTTGCTGGTCTCCAGAGGCTTCTGGGATTGTCCACAGGATGCAGTCAACTCTCTCCGTGGTCACAGTCAGTGACGTCGCTAGGGGAGTGCGGGGGGTGCGGGCCGCACCGGGTGAAGCGTCGGGGGGTGACGCACCATAAGAACATAACAACATAAGAACAGCCCCACTGGATCAGGCCACAGGCCCATCTAGTCCAGCTTCCTGTATCTCACAGCGGCCCACCAAATGCCCCAGGGAGCACACCAGATAACAAGAGACCTGCAAGGCTTCCTGGGGATTGTAGTTAAGAACATAAGAGCAGCCCCACTGGATCAGGCCATAGGCCCATCTAGTCCAGCTTCCTGTATCTCACAGCGGCCCACCAAATGCCCAGGGAGCACACCTGTTAACAAGAGACCTGCAAGGCTTCCTGGGGATTGTAGTTAAGAACATAAGAGCAGCCCCACTGGATCAGGCCATAGGCCCATCTAGTCCAGCTTCCTGTATCTCACAGCGGCCCACCAAATGCCCCAGGGAGCACACCAGACAACAAGAGTCATGCATCCTGGTGCCCTCCCTTGCATCTGACATAGCCCATTTCTAAAATCAGGAGGTTGCACATGGCTTGTAACCCCTAATGGATTTTTCCTCCAGAAACTTGTCCAATCCCCTTTTAAAGGTATCCAAGTCAGATGCTGTCACCACATCCTGCAGCAAAGAGTTCAACAGACCAACCACAGGCTGAGTAAAGAAATATTTTCTTTTGTCTGTTCTAACTCTCCCAACACTCAATTCTAGTGGATGTCCCCTGGTTGTGGTGTTATGTCAGAGTGTAAAGAGCATCTTTCTATCACCTTATCCTTTCCATGCATAATTTTGTATGTCTTAATCATTTCCCCCCTCAGGCTTCTCTTTTCTAGACTGAAGAGGCCCAAACGCCGCAGCCTTTCCTCATAAGGAAGGTGCCCCAGCCCAGTAATCATCTTAGTCGCTCTCTTTTGCACCTTTTCCATTTCCACCTTTTTGAGATGTAGCAACCAGAACTGGACACAATACTCCAGGTGTGGCCTTACCATCGATTTGTACAACGGCATTATAATATTAGCCTTTTGTTCTCAATACCCTTCCTAATGATCCCCAGCATAGAATTGGCCTTCTTCACTGCTGCCGCACATTGGGTTGACACTTTCATCGACCTGTCCACCACCACCCCAAGATCTCTCTCCTGATCTGTCACAGACAGCTCAGAACCCATCAGCCTACATGTGAAGTTTTGATTCTATGCCCCAATGTGCATGACTTTACACTTACATTGAAATGCATCTGCCATTTTGCTGCCCATTCTGCCAGTTTGGAGAGATCCTTCTGGAACTCCTTGTAATGGAAGATCAGAAGATCATCAGGTGGATGTTGTGGTGTTGACAGTGATCCCATGTTTTGACACCTATTTGATAGCTCTGGGAAGGGCAGGGCTGGCTCCACAGCTGTAATCAATCAAGGCCCATGGAAACCTGGTTGGACACCTGAGCTTCATTTGACCATGATGGGGCTTTGAATGAGCTAAGGAGGTAGCTCACAGCTGAGCTGCATTTGCACTTAACGGGACACAAAGGATAAAAGGCAGCTTCAGAAGAACCAAAGAAGCGGGACGCTGACCCAGAGGGAGACACTACCTGACCCCGAGGGAACCAGACCAAGAGGGCTACCTGACCCAGACCTACAGGAGAAGTGGACTGCCAGGACTCTGCTGGAGGACACAGAAGACTGGGAAGACAGGACTGTGCTTTGGAAACCGGATTGGACTTGAATTGGAGGCTTCAGACCTTTACCCACTGAGTTAAGTGGAGTTTTGGGGAGGGAAACCCTCTGGACAAGAGGACTTGCAGGGAGTGTCTGTGTTCATAGCAATAAATTTGGGTAGTTGCTATAGATAAGGAGTTCTGCATTCATTCCTTTGCACACCACAGCGGTTGTTCTAGAGCAGGGGTCAGGGAACTTTTTTACCTCTTACCCCCCAAAAAATTTATAAACGCAGACGTTACCCCCTTGATTTGAAAGTAAGGAAATCATACATCCAATAACATTTTGAATTCAAATACTGTATTTAAAATTACTTTGAAAGCTTCAACTTACTTGAAAACTTCAGGTTTTGGAGAAATGATGTTGCTTCATCTTGGATACGAGATCATCAATATTGGGACAAGACACAGGCAGGGGGGTGCAAGACACAGAAATTTGGCATTTGTTAAAGCTGTGTTAAGCACCAGGTCATACACTTCACCCTCAGGTCCAGCACCCCACTTTGGACTGCACATGATGACAATGACCACCAGGCCCCCCGACCCCTCTCCTCCAAACAGCACACCCCCTAGCAAACTTTTCAACTTGCCCCCCCCCCGGAGGACAGTATCTTCGCAAGTCTTTTGCATACAACAGAATCCCCCATACAGAGGTGTAGCTGCCCCAGTATAGGTAGCCAGTAGCCAAGTGATGCCTCAGTATAGGTAGTCAGTAGCCAGATGACCCCCCAGTATAGGTAGTCAGTAGCCAGATGACCCCCCAGTATAGGTAGTTAGTAGCCCGGTGATCCCCCAGTATAGTTAGTCAGTAGCCAGATGACCCCCCAGTATAGGTAGTTAGTAGCCCGGTGATCCCCCCAGTATAGGTAGTCAGTAGCCAGATGACCCCCCAGTATAGGTAGTTAGTAGCCCGGTGATCCCCCCAGTATAGGTAGCCCAACGATGCCCCCAATAAAAATAAATAAACAATACTCACCTTACCTCGATCCCACGTCGGTCGGCGCGGCTTTTCTTCTTCCTCCCGCTCTGTCCGCTCGGCGGGAGACACTGACGGCCCGGCGCTGTGTGATGACATCATCACTACAGCGCCGGGCAGCTCCAGTCTCCCGCACAGAGCGGAGAGAGCGGGCGGCTGCGATACACGCAGGCTGTGGATACAGCCTGAGTGTATCGCCTGCTCCCTTCCGCTCACCGCATCTGAAGGTGAGCGGAAGGGAGCAGGGCAGCGGGCGGTGTGCACACAGCGCACCAGCCCGCTGCCGGCCCCCTGGAGCGGGTGGAGAGCGGGTGCGCTGACTCCCTCCGCTACCTCCCCGCCCGGCGCCCGCACACCTCCCCGCCCGGCGCCAGCGCAACCTCCTCATTACCCCCAGATTTTCACTTTTACCCCATTTGGGGTAATTTACCCCTGTTCCCCGACCACTGTTCTAGAGATAAAGAGGGTGTTAATTAGCCAAAAAGCGGGCATTAGAAGGGAGTTGAGATATTTGGACGGGACAAATTGGCATAGTCGGCAGGATTCGAAAATTAGGATAGGACACTCCTCACAATCATGTCTGGTCTTCACCACTCGGAAAAGTTTGGTGTCGTCTGCAACTTTGCTACCTCACTGCTCAACCCTGTCTCCAGGTCATTTATGAAGAGGTTGAAGAGCACCGGTCCCAGGACAGATCCTTGGGGCACACCGCTTTTCACTTCTCTCCATTGTGAAAATTGCCCTTTAACACCCCCTCTGTTTCCTGGTCTTCAACCAGGTCTCAATTCAGCAGAGGACCTGGCCTCTGATTCCCTGACTGGAGTTTTCTCAGCAGCCTTTGGTGAAGGACTGTGTCGAACGCCTTCTGAAAGTCCAGATATAGAATGTCTATGGGTTCTCCCGCATCCACATGCCTGTTGACCTTTTCAAAGAATTCTATAAGGTTCGTGAGGCAAGACTTACCCTTACAGAAGCCATGCTGATTCTCCCTCAGCAAGGCCTGTTTGTGTTTTGAGATCCTATCTTTGATGAGGCATTCCACCATCTTACCCGGTATAGATGTTAGGCTGACGGCCTATAGTTTCCCGGGTCCCCCCTCTTTCCCTTTTTAAAGATAGGTGTGACATTTGCTATCCTCCAATCTTCTGGCACCGAGGCCATTTTGAGGGACAAGTTAGTCAAGAGATCAGCAACTTCATTCTTCAATTCCTTAATAACCCTTGCGTGGATGCCATCAGGGCCCGGTGACTTATTGATCTTTAGTTTATCAATGAGATCTGAAACATCTTCTCTTTTAACCTCTATCTAACTTAACTCCTTGGTCAGGAGGGGCCGTTCGGGCAGCGGTATCTGCCTGAGGTCTTCTGCCATGAAGACAGATGCAAAGAACTCATTTAATTTCTCTGCCATCTCTAAGTCTCCTTTTATCTCCCCTTTCCCTCCCTCACCATCCAGAGGGCCAACCGCTTGTCTGGCGGGTTTCCTGCTTCTAACATATTTGCGTTTATTATTCCCCTTAATGCTGCTGGCCATGCGTGCCTCATAGTCTCGCTTGGCCTCCCATATCACTTTCTTACATTTCTTTTGCCACAGTTTATGTTCCTTTTTATTCTCTTCATTAGGGAAAGACTTCCATTTATGGAAGGAAGGTTCCTTGCCCTTTATGGCTTCTCTAACTTGGCTGGTTAGCCATGCGGGCACCCTCCTGGACTTAGTGGAGCCCTTCTTCCTTTGCGGTATACACTTCCGCTGGGCCTCTATTACTGTTGTTTTAAGCAGCTTCCATGCACTCTGGAGAGATTGTACTCTTTTTACCTTCGCTTTCAACCTCCTTCTAACCAGCCTCCTCATTTGAGGGAAGTCTGCTTGTCGGAAGTCGAGGGTTTTTGTGAGAGATTTGCCTGGTATTCTTCCCCCGACATGCATGTCGAAATGGATCGCAGCATGATCACTGTTCCCTAATGGCTCCATAACATTGACATCTCTGACCAGGTCCTGTGTACCGCACAATATTAAATCCAGAGTCACCTGTCCTCTGGTGGGCTCCATGACTAGCTGCTCTAAGGCATAGTCATTTAGCATGTCAAGGGCCGCTCAGAGGCCAGGGTTTCCCACTTGTTGAGGTCCATACCTAAGGCCTTCAGATCCCTCTTGCAGATGTCCTTGTATCGCAGCTGTGGTCTACTTGTAGGGCGCTTTCCTTGCACGAGTTCTCCATAGAGGAGATCCTTTGGGATCCGGCCATCATCCATTCTCACGACATGACCGAGCCAACGCAGGCGTCTCTGTTTCAGCAGTGAATACATGCTAGGGATTCCAGCACGTTCCAGGACTGTGTTGTTTGGTACTTTGTCCTGCCAGGTGATGCCGAGGATGCGTCGGAGGCAGCGCATGTGGAAAGCGCTCAGTTTCCTCTCCTGTTGTGAGCGAAGAGTCCATGACTCGCTGCAGTACAGAAGTGTACTCAGGACACAAGCTCTGTAGACCTGGATCTTGGTATGTTCTGTCAGCTTCTTGTTGGACCAGACTCTCTTTGTGAGTCTGGAAAACGTGGTAGCTGCTTTACCGATGCGCTTGTTTAGCTCGGTATCTAGAGAAAGAGTGTCGGAGATCATTGAGCCAAGGTACACAAAGTCATGGACAACCTCCAGTTCATGCGCAGAGATTGTAATGCAGGGAGGTGAGTCCACATCCTGAACCATGACCTGTGTTTTCTTCAGGCTGATTGTCAGTCCAAAATCTTGGCAGGCCTTGCTAAAACGATCCATGAGCTGCTGGAGATCTTTGGCAGAGTGGGTAGTGACAGCTGCATCATTGGCAAAGAGGAAGTTACGCAGACATTTCAGCTGGACTTTGGACTTTGCTCTCAGTCTGGAGAGGTTGAAGAGCTTTCCGTCTGATCTGGTCCGGAGATAGATGCCTTCTGTTGCAGTTCCAAAGGCATGCTTCAGCAGGACAGCGAAGAAAATCCCAAACAAGGTTGGCGCAAGAACACAGCCCGCTTCGGATGTCAAAAGGGTTCTATATAACCTTATGTACTTAATAAACTAAAATCTATTTTACTAAGTTGTTTCATTGTCTGTTGGGGACAAAGGTTCAGAATCCTGCCTAGCCATTCAGCAAGCTACCAAGTGCTCATTGAGGTCCAGTAACTTGAGGAGTGAAGCTTTAATTGGAGAAAGCGCTCAGTGCCTGCAAGGGAGAGAATTAAGCCTAGAGGGTCTCAGTGTCCCTGGACTGAGGCACTGGCACATACAGGGTGGTGGCAGTACTAAAGGAGGGGGGGCCTTGAGGGCTTTAGGGTTCGAGAACCAAGAACTCTGAGCATCCCAAACCCCCTAAGTTTGCGACAGTCAACACTTTCATCAAGCTGTACCCCAAGATCTCTCTCCTGCTCTGTCAAAGAGAGCCCAGAACCCATAAGCCTATATGTGAAGTGTATGTGGGACCAGCCCTGCTTGCTCTGCTGTACTAGATTTCTGTGAAGCCGGGTTTGCATGTGTTACTTGGTGTCTTTGCAGCTATGCTTATTTGCAGGATGAGGTTGCCAGAAATGAAATCCATGTTGCCGTGCATGGTGGCTACATGCTGCTGCTGTCTTGTGCAAGTTGGAACCATCAGTACTTCACTATGAAAAGGAAATGGGATTGCGCTAGAAGCAAGGGATCTGTGCAAGAATGAGGCAAGCAGCACAGGTAATTGGGGTGGGGACTGGGGCAGATCTTGGTGACAGTGTCACCTGTGAGATTCGGAGCCCCGTTCCAGGCCTGACATGCCCCCCGCCCGCCCCAAGACCTAACAGGTTTATGCCTGTTCCCCAGTGCCTAACAAATCTAAGCCCCTCCTCCCTACACCACCATCTCATCCACGCATTGAGACCCCTGATCTCCGCCTGCCTAGCTGGCCCTGCGCGTGGAACAGGTAGCACTTCAGAGAACGCTACCTTTGAGGTCCTGGCTTTCAGCTTCCTGCCTAAAAGCCTAAATTTGGCCTCCAGGACCTCCCAGCTACACTTGCCCACGTCATTGGTGCCGACATGCACCACAGCCGCTACCTCTCCCCCAGCACTGTCCACTAGCCTGTCTAGACGAGAAGTGATGTCCGCAACCTTCGCACCAGGCAGGCAAGTCGCCATGCGGTCCTCACATCCATCGCAAACCCCCCTCTCTATGTTTCTAATAATTGAATCCCCCACTACAAGAAGCCCCCGACCCCCCTCCCGCCGAGGAGTATCCCGAGTGCGTTCGGATACAGGCCCATCCCCTGGAGAAGGGGTCCCCCCGGGGGATTGTTTCCCTCCACTCCAGGATGACGTCCTCCAGTCCCGAGACTTCCCACCCAGGCAGCCGAGGAGCTGCACGCCTGAGGTTGGGATGAAGCCTGATCGCCCCCAGAAGTCTCCCCACGGTCCTCCTCTGCCTGCCTGCGCTTCTCCAGGTTGCCCACCAAGGCTTCAAGGGAACGGACACGTTCCCTGAGACCCTGGAGCTCCTTGCACCGAGGACAAACCCATTACTTATGCCCCATGACTTATGTGAGAAAATGTTTCTATAAGTCTGCATCAGATTGTAAGTAAACTGCCTTTGGTCTTAACTTTGGATATGGGTTTTTGTGCCTTGGTTTGCAAGCAGCCTGGGTAGAAGACTTTAAGAGTTTTTTGCCTGAACCAACAAGAGGGGGGATCCGGGAAACTATAGGCCAGACAACCTAACATCTATACCGGGTAAGATGGTAGAACGCCTCATCAAAGATAGAATTATTATTATTATTATTAACAGTATTTATATACCGCTTTTCAACTAAAAGTTCACAAAGCGGTTTACAGAGAAAAATCAAATAACTAAATGGCGCCCTGTCCCAAAAGGGCTCACAATCTAAAAAGATGCAAAGGAATCCCAGCAGACAGCCACTAGAACAGACACTGCTGGAATCTCAAAACACATAGATGAACAGGCCTTGCTGAGGGAGAATCAGCGTGGCTTCTGTAAGGGTAAGTCTTGCCTCACAAACCGTATAGAATTCTTTGAAAAGGTCAACAGGCATATGGAAGCGGGAGAACCCGTAGCTATTATATATCTGGACTTTCAGAAGGCGTTGGACACGGTCCCTCACCAAAGGCTACTGAAAAAATTCCACAGTCAGGGAATTAGAGGTCTCTGGATTGAGACCTGGTTGAAGACCAGGAAGCAGAGAGTGGGTGTCAATGGGCAATTTTCACAATGGAGAGAGGTGAAAAGTGGTGTGCCCCAAGGATCTGTCCTGGGACCGGTGCTTTTCAACCTCTTCATAAATGACCTGGAGACAGGGGTGAGCAGTGAGGTGGCAAAGTTTGCAGACGACACCAAACTTTTTCGAGTGGTGAAGACCAGAAGTGATTGTGAGGAGCTCCAGAAGGATCTCTCCAGACTGGCAGAATGGGCAGCAAAATGGCAGATGCGCTTCAATGTCAGTAAGTGTAAGGTCATGCACATTGGGGCAAAAAAATCAAAACTTTACTTATAGGCTGATGGGTTCTGCGCTGTCTGTGACAGATCAGGAGAGAGATCTTGGGGTGGTGGTGGACAGGTCGATGAAAGTGTCGACCCAATGTGCGGCGGCAGTGAAGAAGGCCAATTCTATGCTTGGGATCATTAGGAAAGGTATTGAGAACAAAACCTAATAATATTCTAATGCCGTTGTACAAATCGATGGTAAGGCCACACCTGGAGTATTGTGTCTAGTTCTGGTCGCTACATCTCAAAAAGGACATACTGGAAATGGAAAAGGTGCAAAAGAGAGCAACTAAGATGATTACTGGGCTGGGGCACTTTCCTTATGAGGAAAGGCTACGTTTGGGCCTCTTCAGCCTAGAAAAGAGACGCCTGAGGGGGGACATGATTAAGACATACAAAATTATGCATGGGAAGGATAAAGTGGAGAGAGAGATGCTCTTTACACTGTCACATAACACCAGGGGACATCCACTAAAATTGAGTGTTGGGAGGGTTAGGACAGACAATAGAAAATATTTTACTCAGCGTGCGGTT
Organism: Tiliqua scincoides; assembly: GCF_035046505.1. Taxonomy (NCBI): domain Eukaryota; kingdom Metazoa; phylum Chordata; class Lepidosauria; order Squamata; family Scincidae; genus Tiliqua; species Tiliqua scincoides. Next base: position 579,415 of record NC_089823.1, read on the forward strand.
GGTCTGTGGAACTCCTTGCCACAGGATGTGGTGATGGCGTCTGGCCTGGTTGCCTTTAAAAGGGGATTGGACAAGTTTCTGGAGGAAAAATCCATTACGGGGTACAAGCCATGATGTGTATGCGCAACCTCCTGATTTTAGAAATGGGCTATGTCAGAATGCCAGATGCAGGGGAGGGCACCAGGATGAGGTCTCTTGTTATCTGGTGTGCTCCCTGGGGCATTTGGTGGGCCGCTGTGGGATACAGGAAGCTGGACTAGATGGGCCTATGGCCTGATTCAGTGCGGTTGTTCTTATGTTCTTATGTGTTGGGCCTGCCAAGCTGACACGGAGTTCAGTATCTAGTGGAGCAGAACTCCACAGATCCCACCTCCTCCCATCCTAGTTCTTCCCCCTACCTGTGCTCTCCTGCCCTCCCCCGCCACGGAACACCTCCCCCCACCCATGAGGTCCTCGCTGCCACCCGGAGCTCTTACTTAGCTCTGGGCAGCATCCAACCAGCACTTGGCTCAGCACTGACTGGCGCTGGGCCAGTGCCAGCACTGACTCTGTGCAGGGTATTGTGAATATGCCTTACGACACATTTGCAGCATCAGCGCCAGCATTGGAGCTCAGCGCCGGTGCTGTGCATCTTCAGGATGGGGCCCTAAGATACAGCAGTCCATAATACTGAGAGTCTAAACTTCATAACGTGAGGAACATTTTCATTTAACACCATTGCTGCTTTTACATTGATGCAGTAGTTAACACAAGGCACTGCTCAGTATTTTTTTTGTTAATACCTCCAGGAACTTTTGAGCTGGGGGGAAAAACTTTTGTGAGCAAAGTATCAAGGGTCTTATGATCCTCTAGAATTCAACACTAGGAGTTGTTATAAGAAGGCATAGCCCATCTTTCCATAGCCCTACTTTTTATGCTCCTGTGCCTTCCTTGCTGCTGCAGCTGTAGCAAGCAGTATTCAGAGACCAAAAAAAACACCCAGACAGAGAAAATTGCTCAACAGGATGCTGTAACACCTGGCCTATATATCTGTTAAGGCACGGAGGTGGGTATTTTTTAAGTAAACTGAAGTGTAATGGCTATTTGTTCTGTTAGCATGGAAACATAAATTGAAAGATCAAATTAATATACTGTACAGATGAGAGCTACTCATTTCAGATCCTAATGTGCATATAATTGCCTCTTTAAAGAGACACTTTGACTATACTCATGTGAACTGACTTCTTCAAAATGATTTCTTAGATTTCTCACATCAAACATATACGAAGGACAATAGCAGCAAAAATGAACTGAATTACAACTACTCATAGAATTGTGGAATCTGCTTGCTCTAAGAAATGGAAGGCTAGTTGAGTATACAGGTTGATCCTTTACCCTTTTGAACCATCAGGCCATTTTGTGATTTCCTATTTATCTGTTGTGTAAGGTAGTACAGAAGGTAGTGAGCGTCCAAATTCATGGTAAAATGTCAATGCCAAGTACAAAAAGCTACCTTATTATTCATTAGTACCAAATTAAGGGCACAGTCCAGTGGGAAGTTCTTCTCCTATGCAAACCCAATTGAAATTTGGTTCTGTAATGTATAGCATCATTTTGATGCTGATGACAGTTATTTGTTTAATGAATGACGTTCTTCCCTACCAGGCCCATTCAGTCTTTTCTGATTTATATTCTGTCTTCTCAAAGACTATTCAAGGATTAGTGATGATGGTTCCCCTCCCCTTCCCGACTTGTGAAAGGCAGAACCTACATGATGATTGTCTGCAGGCTTTTCAGAAATTATATATTAGATATTCAGAGATTTTCCTAATGTACTTAAGTACCATAGAAAGGAGAAAACCTATGAAGAAATATAAAGCCATTTTTGCAGTAGTTATGCATTAATCCTAAATGCTTCTCTTGCTCTAAATGTATTAACAGATACATTTTTAGAACGGTTTTGGCATTGAGGAATTTCAGGTGACACAAATAAGGATAAAGGAGTTTTGAACTGTAAATGCTAAATCTGGGATTTAATTCAGTTGACATCATCCTGCTCATAAGGCCGGTCATGCGAAGATGGAGTTTGATTACTCATTTGAGAATCATTGAACTTCTCAGGCTGAAGTCATACCTTCAGCATTAATATTTTATCTTTGATAAAGAAGCTCCGCATATCACCAAAGTTACAAATTTTCCATTGGCACTTCAGTGCTAAACACACTGGACAAGATTCAGCCAAAGTGAAGCACTTGGAGGTCTCACAGCCCAGTCCTGAGCTGCCTGGAGTGCGGGGCTGCTGCACCACTGAAAATGGCTGCCATGCCGCCGCATCCTGCGCTCTCCGGGCAGCTGCCAGCAGCTCCTCAGGAGAAGGGGACTTTTGCCCCTTCCCCGTGGCTAAAGAGAGTAGCCCCGCAAGGGGGCTGCTCAATTCACCGCTAACCAAAAGGTCAGCGGTGAATCAGGAGCCTCCATGTAGGGCGGTGAGCCCAACACAGAGGCTCTGGGTCCAGTGGAGCAAAGCTCCACCGGTCCTGCCCCCCTCCCTCCCTCCCCGCTCCTCCCTAGAATGCCTCCTCACCGCCCTCTTCCCAGAATGCCTCCTCCCTGCCGTTCCTCTCCCTCTCCAGAATAACTTGTCCCCACCTCCACCCACGCTGCCACTTACCTCTCCGCTGCCTGGTGGTCCATGCAACCGCTGAGCGGCGGAACTCCGGTGGCTGACCGGTGGTGGCCTAGCACCAGCCAGAGCTGGGCTGCCTCCAGTGCCTGCCCGGCAGTAGGGCCCGCAAACGTGTAAGTAAGTGTCTGACTTTGACTGGGCCCTGCAATTCATTGGCAACCTGTACTCAGTGATTTGAGTACAAGGCATGCACAAATAAGACTGAGACATCATGCATATTTATTTGGGAGTAAGTCTCACGGAACTCAGTGGGACTTGCTTCCAAAACATTAAAAACCATGATGAGGTTGGGCTGTAAATACTGCATGCTTCAGGACTGCCGTCTGTTATTCTCTGTGCAAACAAGTATTGCCAATCCTAAGTATTGAAAACAATGAAATGGGTCCAGTGATGTGGCTACTAAAATGATACTTTGAATTTATACAGGACCTCCTCCTCCGCTGCTTCCTTGTGCCGTATGGGCCTATTCAGATCTACACCAGCTATTTTGTTGGCATAAGAACATAAGAACATAAGAACAGCCCCACTGGATCAGGCCACAGGCCCATCTAGTCCAGCTTCCTGTTTCTCACAGCGGCCCACCAAATGCCCCAGGGAGCACATCAGATAACAAGAGACCTGCAAGGCCTCCTGGGAATTGTAGTTCAGAACATAAGAACAGCCCCACTGGATCAGGCCATAGGCCCATCTAGTCCAGCTTCCTGTTTCTCACAGCGGCCCACCAAATGCCCCAGGGAGCGCACCAGATCACAAGGGACCTGCAAGGCTTCCTGGGAATTGTAGTTAAGAACATAAGAACAGCCCCACTGGATCAGGCCATAGGCCCATCTAGTCCAGCTTCCTGTATCTCACCGCGGCCCACCAAATGCCCCAGGGAGCACACCAGATAACAAGAGACCTCATCCTGGTGCCCTCCCTTGCATCTGGCATTCTGACATAGCCCATTTCTAAAATCAGGAGGTTGCGCATACACATCATGGCTTGTACCCCATAATGGATTTTTCCTCCAGAAACTTGTCCAATCCCCTTTTAAAGGCGTCTAGGCTAGACGCCATCACCAAGGAGTTCCACAGACCGACCACACGCTGAGTAAAGAAATATTTTCTTTTGTCTGTCCTAACCCGCCCAACACTCAATTTTAGTGGATGTCCCCTGGTTCTGGTATTATGTGAGAGTGTAAAGAGCATCTCCCTATCCACTCTGTCCATCCCCTGCATAATTTTGTATGTCTCAATCGTGTCCCCCCTCAGGCGTCTCTTTTCTAGGCTGAAGAGGCTCAAACGCCGTAGCCTTTCCTCATAAGGAAGGTGCCCCAGCCCCGTAATCATCTTAGTCACTCTCTTTTGCACCTTTTCCATTTCCACTCTGTCTTTTTTGAGATGCGGCGACCAGAACTGGACACTATACTCCAGGTGTGGCCTTACCATAGATTTGTACAACGGCATTATAATACTAGCCGTTTTGTTCTCAATACCCTTCCTAATGATCCCAAGCATAGAATTGGCCTTCTTCACTGCCGCCGCACATTGGGTCGACACTTTCATCGACCTGTCCACCACCACCCCAAGATCTCTCTCCTGATTTGTCACACACAGCTCAGAACCCATCAGCCTATATCTAAAGTTTTGATTTTTTGCCCCAATGTCCATGACTTTACACTTACTGACATTGAAGCGCATCTGCCATTTTGCTACCCATTCTGCCAGTCTGGACAGATCCTTCTGGAGCTCCTCACAATCACTTCTGGTCTTCACCACTCGGAAAAGTTTGGTGTCATCTGCAAACTTAGCCACTTCACTGCTCAACCTTGTCTCCAGGTCATTTATGAAGAGGTTGAAAAGCACTGGTCCCAGGACAGATCCTTGGGGCACACCACTTTTCACCTCTCTCCATTGTGAAAATTGCCCATTGACACCCACTCTCTGTTTCCTGGTCTTCAACCAGGTCTCAATCCAGGAGAGGACCTGTCCTCTAATTCCCTGACTGTGGAATTTTTTTTTAGTAGCCTTTGGTGAAGGACCGTGTCCAACGCCTTCTGAAAGTCCAGATATATAATAGCTACGGGTTCTCCCGCTTCCATATGCCTGTTGACCTTTTCAAAGAATTCTATAAGGTTCGTGAGACAAGACTTACCCTTACAGAAGCCACGCTGATTCTCCCTCAGCAAGGCCTGTTCATCTATGTGTTTTGAGATTCTATCTTTGATGAGGCGTTCCACCATCTTACCCGGTATAGATGTTAGGTTGTCTGGCCTATAGTTTCCTGGATCCCCCCTCTTGTTGGTTCAGGCAAAAAACTCTTAAAGTCTTCTACCCAGGCTGCTTGCAAACCAAGGCACAAAAACCCATATCCAAAGTTAAGACCAAAGGCAGTTTACTTACAATCTGATGCAGACTTATAGAAACATTTTCTCACATCAAGATTCTTAAAACTGGAAAACCAGGAGCCCTAAAAAGCTGCCCCTGGATGCATGCAAGTATAATAAAACAATAGTTAAAAACAGAGATTAAACTACACTCTCCTGTTCTGCAGAAGTCAGAAAACTTCTGTGGGAATCAGTGGGATACTGCAATCCTGTGCTATAAACTCTACAGGAGGGACAGGGAGGGGCGTGTTGGAGGTGGGGTGGCCATTTATGCTAAGGAAGGGATAGAATCCAGCAAAGTAGACATTGAAGGTGGGTCCGACCCCACCATAGAATCTCTGTGGGTTAAATTACCAGGCCTGTGGAGCGATGTAATACTGGGGGCGTACTATCGTCCTCCAGACCAGAAATCGGGAGGGGACCTTGAAATGAGGAAACAGATCAGGGAGGTGACAAGGAGGGACAGGGTTGTAATCATGGGGGACTGCAATTATCCTCATATAGACTGGGTCAATTTGTGTTCTGGTCACGAAAAGGAGACTGGATTCCTTGACATGTATAGAAACTATATATACACACATAAGGAGGAATCAGCAAGGGGACACACCCTTTAGAAAGACAATGAAAGGGACCACATACAATTTCAATTTTAAAGAACCAGATACTCAACTGATGACCACTGCTCAGTGTTGTTATTCCCCAACACCTCTTTCCCTTTTTAAAGATTGGTATGACATTTGCTATCCTCCAGTCCTCTGGCACCATGGCCGCTTTGAGGGACAAGTTGCATATCTTAGTCAAGAGATCAGCAACTTCATTCTTCAATTCCTTAATAACTCTTGGGTGGATGCCATCAGGGCCCTGTGACTTATTGATCTTTAATTTATCAATGAGGTCTGAAACATCTTCTCTGTTAACCTCTATCTGACTTAATTCCATGGTCAGGAGGGGCTGTTCGATCAGTGGTATTTGCCCAAGGTCTTCTGCCGTGAAGACAGATGCAAAGAACTCATTTAATTTGTCCGCCATCTCTAAATCTCCTTTTATCTCCCCTTTCCCTCCCTCACCATCCAGAGGGCCAACCGCTTCTCTGGCGGGTTTCCTGCTTCTAATGTATTTGAAGAAGCTTTTATTATTCCCCTTAATGTTGCTGGCCATGCGTTCCTCATAGTCTCTCTTGGCCTCCAGTATCACCTTCTTACATTTCTTTTGCCACAGTTTATGTTCCTTTTTATTCTCCTCATTAGGGCAAGACTTCCATTTACGGAAGGAAGCTTCCTTGCCCTTCACAGCCTCTCTAACTTGGCCGGTTAGCCATGCGGGCACCCTCCTGGATTTAGCGGAACCCTTCTTTCTTTGAGGTATACACCTCTGCTGGGCCTCTATTACTGTTGTTTTAAGCAGCCTCCATGCACTCTGGAGAGACTGGACTCTTTTTACCTTCCCTTTCAACCTCCTTCTAACCAGCCTCCTCATTTGAGGGAAGTCCGCCCATCGGAAGTCAAGGGTTTTTGTGAGAGATTTGCCCGGTATTCTTCCCCCTACGTGCATGTCGAAATGGATCGCAGAATGATCACTGTTCCCCAACGGCTCTGTAACATAGACATCTCTAACCAGGTCCCTAGTACCGCACAATATTAAATCCAGAGTCACCTGTCCTCTGGTGGGCTCCATGACTAGCTGCTCTAAGGCACAGTCATTTAACATGTCAAGGAATCCAGTCTCCTTTTCGTGACCAGAACACAAATTGACCCAGTCTATATGAGGATAATTGCAGTCCCCCATGATTACAACCCTGTCCCTCCTTGTCACCTCCCTGATCTGTTTCCTCATTTCAAGGTCCCCTCCCGATTTCTGGTCTGGAGGACGATAGTACGCCCCCAGTATTACATCGCTCCACAGGCCTGGTAATTTAACCCACAGAGATTCTATGGTGGGGTCGGACCCACCTTCAATGTCTACTTTGCTGGATTCTATCCCTTCCTTAGCATAAATGGCCACCCCACCTCCAACACGCCCCTCCCTGTCCCTCCTGTAGAGTTTATAACACAGGATTGCAGTATCCCACTGATTCTCCGCATTCCACCAGGTTTCCGTTATGCCCACTATGTCAATGTTTTCCCTTGTCACCAGACATTCCAGGTCTCCCATCTTTGCTCGGAGACTTCGGGCATTTGCATAAAAGCATTTATACATGGAATGCCCCAGGATGGGCTGCTTATGCGCTCCTTTGTCCCCACATCCTCTCACTGCGCCAAACCATCTATTACATCCATCACGCTACCATTCCCCATTTCTTCTCCTACTCTGCCTTTGTCTTGTTGTTCTCTAACCTCCCCATCCTCGTCTCATAGGGATGAGGAGTCCAGAACCGGATGCCCCTCGGCTCCTGTTGGCCTTCTCCCAGGGATCAGTTTAAAAGCTGCTCTGCCACCTTTTTAATGTTATGCGCCAGCAGTCTGGTTCCATTCTGGTTCAACTGAAGCCCGTCCCTCTTGTACAGGCCCTGCGTGTCCCAAAACATTCCCCAATGCCTAATGAATCTAAACCCCTCCTCCCTACACCACCGTCTCATCCACGCATTGAGACCCCTGATCTCCGCCTGCCTAGCTGGCCCTGCGCGTGGAACAGGTAGCACTTCAGAGAACGCTACCTTTGAGCTTCCTACCCAATATCCTAAATTTGGCCTCCAGGACCTCCTGGCTACACTTGTCCACATCATTGGTGCCGACATGCACCACAACCGCTACCTCTTCCCCAGCACTGTCTACCAGCCTGTCTAGACGAGATGTGATGTCTGCAACCTTCGCACCAGGCAGGCAAGTCGCCATGCGGTCCTCACATCCATCGCAAACCCCCCTCTCTATGTTTCTAATAATCGAATCCCCCACTACAAGAAGCCCCCGACCCCCTCCCACTGAGGAGTATCCTGAGTGCGTTCGGATACGGGCCCATCCCCTGGAGAAGGGGTCCCCCCTAGGGGATTGTTTCCCTCCTCTCCAGAATGACGTCCTCCAGCCCCGAGACTTCCCACCTGGGCAGCTGATGAGCTGCATGCCTGAAGTTGGGATGAAGCCTGATCATCCCCCAAAGTCTCCCCTTGGTCCTTCTCTGCTTCTCCAGGTCGGCCACCAAGGCTTCAAGGGAGCGGACGCGTTCCCTGAGTCCCTGGAGCTCCCTGCACCGAGGACACACCCATGACTTATGCCCCCGAGGCAGATAGTCATACATGTGGCACTGTATGCAGAACACTGGCTAGCCCCCACCCTGCTGCTGGCTGGCTGACTGCATAGCTTTTTTGTTTGTCTGTTCAGGGGTACTTGAAAACCCTTCACTGGTTTGCTGCCCTCTTCTCAAGGGCAGTGTCTGGGGCCCTGGCCTCCTCGCCCTGCTGCTGAACTCGCAACAGCCTTTTCCTGGCATTCGGGGTTGTCTGAGCGAGTTTGGGGTCTGGTGTCTACCGACTCCTTCCTGTCCTACCCACATTCCACTCCACCACCGGCCTCTCTGCTGGCAAGGCTGTGTTGGGGCTTGTGCCATATGGGAGTTTCAATGGTACAGATTTTTCTGGCCCTTGCGGTGGGGTCTGTGGTGTGTGTGTCGATGGGGGGGCTTCAGTGTTGTTGGTGCACCATCGTTGTGCCTCAGGAATCAGGCTGGGCCTTCAGGCAGAGGAGGCCTGTGTGATCCGACCTTCTTGCCCTTGGGGCCCCCTAAACCTCCCCCCTTCAGAGCAATGGGAGGAGCTTCAGCAGAGAGGGTAAAAGGAGGTCTCCTCCTCGGATCCTGGTGCTGCGAGAATGGTCTTAAGCATTGGAACAGCCCCATTAATAGGACTGTTGGTGGCTGGATGGGGGGGGTCACCACGGGGAGGAAACTGAGGCACTGCAGCCCACGAAGCCTGCCACTCCTTCCACAGGGACCTGACTTTTTGCTGCTTGAGCGTGCCCTTCCTGCCCACAGGGCTCTGGGAGAAACAACCCCCCAGGCCTGTCCTTGGGAAGTGGGGTGTGGTTTGTAGATGAGGGTGGCCGCTGTGGGGCGTGCAGGATGCATGCAAGAACTGCCGAGCATGGGTAGGGGGCTTGGGTGGGCCAGTCTTTTGTCTGCGTTAGGTTCTCTCTCCATAACCGCCCCCCGCCCCGTGGCTGTGATGTGTGAGCCAAGAGCTCTCACTAAACTCTGGCCAGAGTAACACCATTTTAACATCAGTTCTGACTCTGGCCTTACAGAGGCTTGTTGACAAGAAGCTGCCAGCCACCCCTCAGCCAGCGCCTTGTCCTAGAGACAGTGGGGCCTCCAGAGACCTCAGAGCCAGGGCAGCCTACCTCAAAGTGCCTGCGGTCTCTTGTCTCTCCAGTACGATCCAGCGCACTATGGCAAAGGGTGGAGGGGCAGGCCAGCGGCTGGGGGCTGGGCAGTGAAAGTGGAGAGCTCCTGGGCCCTTCTCCCCTTAGCCTTGCTAGCCATGCCTATGAGTATAAAAAGCTGGCTGCGCCTAGCTCCACCTGCGCATGAACAGAGGCCACTGGCCTCCTTGCTGCCTTGCTTTGGTACCAGCAATAAACAAGCTGTTTTCTGCTAGAGCTAGACCTTCCCTCAGAGTGTTAAATTAGGATGTAGCACGCCCAATAATGAATCTCACGCTGCTCTTGTGGGTTCAAGGGCAACAGCTGTACAGCAAATAGCTGTTGGGGGGCTTTGGGGTGCGCAGCTCCCTTGCTTCATGGTGGCCTGGCTAGCCTTCCATCACACTGTCAGTCCCCAGTATAAGAATGCAAAGATCTGGTATTTGTGCACCAAGCAGCACCAGCCCTGTTCGATTGCTGACTTCAGCTTCCTTCTGGCAAATTTTCTCCTCTGAAATTTCCCACATCTTGCAAAACTGGATCTCCCAAAGGACTTGCAGTCTCTCTGGGTGTGTTTTGAGCTGCAAAACCTGGCTTTCTTGGCATCTCTCTGACCTCCAAAGGAAATTCCCATCCTATGAGCCAATCCAGGAGCTGGAGGGGGGGATGTGCACCTCTTTTTTGCACCAAAGAAACACAAAGGCCAGCTGCAAAAAGGATCAGAGTGCTGGAATTCCCAGCACAGGGCTGAACTGAGAAACAGCACAATCCCATGCATGTCTATCCACAAGTAAGCCCCACTGAGTTCAGTGGGACTTTCTCCCTGGTGTGAGCAGGACTGCAGTCTTACTCACGAGCATTTTGGCTTGAAGGAAGAGGAGACACACAGGTGTGGCCCTGCAGAGAGCCACAGCCTGCCTGCACTGCCATGACCCTTGGTGAGCCTGACCTCTCCTGAGAATTCAGCACGGTGTGGCCTCTTCCCACGCAAAGTCCTGCCGGGCTCCCAGAAATGCCAGCCAGAAACCACGATGGAGCCAGGCCACGGGCTGCAGGTGAGTTGGGAAATGGAGGTCCTTTGTTACAGGGGGGAGAGGAGCACCTGGGGAGGGGGTTCTGGCCAGTCTTCCTACTACCAGCAGACAGAGCACGTGGTGCTTGCTGAGGCCAGCTCTGGTGGGAGAGACTTCTCAAGCCTCCCCCAACCACCGGTGCAGAGGCACCCACAAGAAGATGCTGCCTTCTGGGAATATGTTGCGCAGCGTTTACCCCAAAGTCCCCTTGACATGAAACCAGGAGCCGTGTCTGCCCTTGACTCTGGCCCAAGTGAAATCAGAGGGTCTTAAATGTGCTTTGCTGTGGGGTGGGTGTTGCCCACATCTTTCTATACTGGAAAAGCACATCGCCCAAGACCGCACCGCTTGCTGCCCTGCCATTTGGGCCTGACGGTTGTGTTTCAAAGGCCTTCCTGGGAATGAGGCAGCTGTGGAAGCCATACCCCTGCATCCCAGGCACCCAAGACCCCACTGCCAGGGGCACCGGCCACAGGGCTCTCAGGCTGGGAGGTGCACAAGCCCCTGGATGCCGCAGAGAGCAGGAGCGGCAGGTCAGCTCTGCTAGTGGAGAAGAGGGCGTGGGGTGGGAGCTGCCAGCCAGCGCTAGCATCGGCTTAGCTCCTCCCTCCAATTCAATGCTGTCTGTAGGGGGGCTACTGGCAGCGGTAAGGCGGCAACAGCTGTGGCAGTGTTGACTCCCCACACAGTTCCAGCCCTCCCCCACCCGATGCCATCTGCTTTGGGGGGAAGATCAGAGGCAGAGGGCGTTTTCCCAGTCCCACCTGCAGAAGCAGTCCCAGTCTGACCTTCTGCTGCAGAGGGGTGGCTCCTCCTCAAGCTGTGCCCCCTTCCTCCTCTACTGCCACCCCCAGCATGTGGGACTGAGAAGGAGGGCCCATGCATCTCTCCCCCCTCACTGCTCCTGCTGATTCCCCTCCCTGCTTTGTCTCTGATGTGCTGCTGCCCAAGTCCTGGCTGCTCCTTCACGGCTCAGCTTCCCCCCCCCCCACGTCCAGATTTTCTGCTGGAATATCGAATGGGGTCTCATTTCTCCCTGGTGTAATTTCATTTCACCTCTTGCCAACCGGCACAGCAGCAGTCCCCCTGACTCATGGGCAGCGTGCCCTGGAGCCAAGGTGTCTGCTCCAGAGACATGTCCAAACAGCTTGCAGACGACACCAAGCTTTTCCAGGTGATGAAGACCAGAAGCGATTGTGAGGAGCTCCAGAAGGATCTCTCCAGACTGGCAGAATGGGCAGCAAAATGGCAGATGCGCTTCAATGTCAGTAAGTGTAAAGTCATGCACATTGGGGCAAAAAATCAGAACTTTAGATATAGGCTGATGGGTTCTGAGCTGTCTGTGACAGATCAGGAGAGAGATCTTGGGGTGGTGGTGGACAGGTCGATGAAAGTGTCGACCCAATGTGCGGCGGCAGTGAAGAAGGCCAATTCTATGCTTGGGATCATTAGGAAGGGTATTGAGAACAAAACAGCTAGTATTATAATGCCGTTGTACAAATCTATGGTAAGGCCACACCTGGAGTATTGTGTTCAGTTCTGGTCACCGCATCTCAAAAAAGACATGGTGGAAATGGAAAAGGTGCAAAAGAGAGCGACTAAGATGATTACGGGGCTGGGGCACCTTCCTTATGAGGAAAGACTACGGCGTTTGGGCCTCTTCAGCCTAGAAAAGAGACGCTTGAGGGGGGACATGATTGAGACATACAAAATTATGCAGGGGATGGACAGAGTGGATAGGGAGATGCTCTTTACACTCTCACACAACACCAGAACCAGAGGACATCCATTAAAATTGAGTGTTGGGGGAGTTAGGACAGACAACTCAGCATGTGGTTGGTCTGTGGAACTCCTTGCCATAGGATGTGGTGATGGCATCTGACCTGGATGCCTTTGAAAGAGGATTGGACAAGTTTCTGGAGGAAAAATCCATTACGGGTTACAAGCCATGATGTTTATGTGCATCCTCCTGATTTTAGAAATGGGGCATGTCAGATGCAGGGGAGGGCACCAGGATGAGGTCTCTTGTTATGTGGTGTGCTCCCTGGGGCATTTGGTGGGCCGCTGTGAGACACAGGAAGCTGGACTAGATGGGCCTCTGGCCTGATCCAGAGGGGTCTTGTGAGCTGCTGCCCCTCCAGCAAGTGATGGTGAGCTGCTTCACCATTGGATGGGAGTGGGCCCTGCGTCCCTCTTCTCTTCTGTGACGCCCAGCCTGAGGAACTGCACTCCACTGCTCACACCTGGGAAGGGGCGCTTGCTTTTCAAGGGGTCTCACTGCCTGCAAGAGTGGCACTCACTCGTGCCACTTTGTGGTTCTGCAAGGCCCTTCCAGCTCCTCAGGCCATCCAGTGTGCTGCAAAGTCTTTTTGCTGCCCCACATTCGGAAGGGAGCCACTTTGAGCTGACAGAGGCTGGGGAGAAGTGTTCAGGGGAGGAAGGCAGGGGATAGGCACAGAAATCCAAGGGCGTCACCCAAAGCGTCACCGGGGGGACATGATTGAGACATACAAAATTATGCAGAGGATGGACAGAGTGGATAGGGAGATGCTCTTTACACTCTCACATAATACCAGAACCAGGGGACATCCACTAAAATTGAGTGTTGGGCGGGTTAGGATAGACAAAAGAAAATATTTCTTTACTCAACGTGTGGTCGGTCTGTGGAACTCCTTGCCACAGGATGTGATGATGGCGTCTAGCCTGAACGTCTTTAAAAGGGAATTGGACAAGTTTCTGGAGGAAAAATCCATTATGGGGTACAAGCCATGATGTGTATGTGCAACCTCCTGATTTTAGAAATGGGCTATGTCAGAATGCCAGATGCAAGGGAGGGCACCAGGATGAGGTCTCTTGTTATCTGGTGTGCTCCCTGGGGCATTTGGTGGGCCGCTGTGAGATACAGGAAGCTGGACTAGATGGGCCTATGGCCTGATCCAGTGGGGCTGTTCTTATGTTCTTATGTAAAGCCCCGCCTCACCTGGGATCCTCTCCCCCTTGACCGGAAGTACATATGACTGCATCACCCACCCCTTGCCTGCATATGTGATGAGTGCCTGCCCCTCTCCCGCCAGGTAAGTGGAAGGTGGCTTAGCTTGGTTGGGGTGGGGACAGCCAGTGTGACCTTGTCAGCTGTGTCCCCTCTGGAAGGACTTCCTAAGAACATAAGAACAGCCCCACTGGATCAGGCTGTAGCCCATCCAGTCCAGCTTCCTGTATGTCACAGCAGTCTACCAAATGCCTCAGGGAGCACACAAGACAACACGAGACCAGCATCCTGGTGCCCTCCCTTGCATCTGACGTAGCCCATGTCTAAAATCAGGAGGTGGCACACGCACATCATGGCTTGTAAGCCGTGATGGACTTTTCCTCCAGAAATCTGTCCAATCCCCTTTTAAAGGTGCCCAGGCCTGACGCGGTCACCACATCCTGTGGCAAGGAGTTTCATACACTTCACATGGTCTGCATGTTGGCCATGCCTGCCCGCGACAGTATAGTGGGCCAGGAAGAACATTGGTACCTCATGCTACTGCTGATGGCACACTGCCCCACTGAGCCTTGCAGACAACCCCTCAGTGATGCAGGCGACAGATCCCCCAGACCACAGGGGCCAAAAGGGGGGCGGTCTCCTTGCTGGATTCTACCAAACATGCTCCCCCTGTGCTCTGTGGTAGTTCCACAAGAAGCCTTTCAGGAAGGATCCTGCAATAGCACCTTTCCGTGCTGGTGCAGTCAGGTCTGGCCAAGGCCCCTTTTGCAGCCCAGGGTTCCCGAGAGCATCCTGCCCCGGCGGACAGCATGGAGGCAGCGGGCCAGTTGACCAGCCCCCTCTCTGGGCAGAGAACAGGTGCAAGGCAGAGGCTTGGGGACAGCAGTCCCAGCCAGCCCCGAAATCCTTGCCAGTGTTCCTGGCATGAATGATGCCTTTCAGTGCCCAGGACCTGGGATAGGGACTGGTCCTGGGGAGGTGGACCAGCGGGACTAAGCTCCGCACAGGTTTGGGTTTCCCTTTGTCCTTGGTCTGCTAGTCTGTGGGTTGGGGCATGTGTCTTTTGTATAGGGCGGTGGCATCACCATTTGGAGGATGACAGGTCAAGGGATGGAGGGCAGTGGAGATTGGGCAGATCATCAGAAGAGCCTTGCTGGATCACCCAGCACCCATCTAGTCCAGTTTCCCGTCTCTTACAGCGATGTATGTAGCAGGGGGGTTGCCCCTCTCTTTTCCAGTGGCTGCTGCTGGCATCTCTTCTACCTCCCTGTGAGCCCTCTGGAGACAGGGAACCCTGGATGGATTCGTTCAGCCAGGCAACTGCTTTGCAAAGTACTTTTTGGTTGAAAAGTGGCCCATCAATATTCCTAATATGCCAGTAAGGACAGTTCCCTGGAATTGGGCCTGATAAATGTGCCAGATTTGCATGGAGAACATGTGAGGAGGGACCAGGATCACAACGAGCAAGAAGACAGCCAGATGCCCAGAAACAATATCAGAGCCTTTGACTTCAAAGAGATCTAGGAGGTGGACGACGTCCAGTGTGATCAAGTCAAAAAAATGCCACTGAATCTTACCTGCGAGTTGAAAAGATTTTACAAAGTGAAATGGTGATAACACAATTAGAACCACTAACACCTGAGCTGTCCCTGTTCTGCGCTCTGCTGCTGGCCTCACTGACCGCACACAAGAGTCGGCAAAAAACCTGGAAGATCATGACAAGGCATCACTCCCAAGTCCCAGAAGTGATGTGGACACTCTGCCTACCAAGAAGATCAGGTGGAAAAGGACTTTGACAAGCTCCACAAACAGCAAGGAAGAAAAGGGAGCACTGACTGCTTACAGCAAAGGAGAACTGCTGGTCACAGTCTCTGAAGGAAGCCTCCTGCAAGTACAGAGCAGGACAGAAAGGCTGAGGCTCAAACACACCTGGAAAACTACTTGGTGAGCAATATTTGAAAGACATTGATAGTCAAATGGATACAGAAACACCTGGAAATGGCTGCAAACTGGACTGCAGGATCAGGCAACTGCAACAAGTGCAAGGAAGGCCAACAATTTACCTTCCCACTGAAATTCCTGGGAGCACAAACCGGACAAAGTCACTGAGAACAACCAAGCACAGAGTTTCCGAGATTTCAGATTACAGGCAGAAAAACATCTAGAACAAGATGCAGCAGAAGCTGACAAGAAGAGACATCAAGGTGGCACTGCACTGCCAGGAGGCAGCAGAGAAGAAGACACCAAACATCCAGACCTGCAAGCAGAACGTGGGCGTTTCTGGGAGCAGAAGGTCCACGTTGTGCCAGTCCACTGGAACCCTCGGAGCAGTCCCTGCAAGTCTGAGGAAACCCCTCGACATTCGGGGCCTTGAATGCCAGCTCAGTGTGGCTTGGAGCAGCAAGAATCCTCTGATGACATCACTGTGATTCCCAGGGCCTTGCTCGGTAGTGTACCAAGGGCAGGGGTTGGCAGAGCAGGGGGGCAGTCTGCCCTGGTGGATGCCGCAGGGAGCTGCCAGCGTGCCTGTCCTATCCAATGCCTGCACCGCAATGTAGGCCTGGCTGCCCCGGCAGATCTCAAGGTGGAGGCCAAGTCTATCCATGGCTTCCAACAACCAAGGCAGGGGGCAGGAACAGTCTGCCCAGGTGCCGATGGTGCTCCGGACATGGCTGCCTCGCTAGATCCCAAACTGCAGAACACAACCAGCCCAGCAGACTTTTTTGGGCTGTGATCAAGAACAGCGTAATGAGATAGTATAATAACAATAGTAATAAAGGAAATAAAAATAGTAGTAGTAAAGACCACAAAGTATGCAGATTTGCAGCTTGAAGCCAAATGCCTGTGGCAGAAAAAGACTGAAATTGCGCGATATCAAAACACTTGGGGAAAAACATCCCAGGTGCAAATGAAACCACTACACTCCAGCTACAAAAAGCAGCCTGACTTGACAGCATGCACACAGGACCCCTCCTGGTGAAGTGAAACTGCAGATATGGGCACATGCCACCCGCCCCAGGTGAGCTCCATTTCCCTCACCTCCAGAGGGCCATCGGAGCCCAGCAGAGGCCTCTACCTGACTCTTACAGAAGAAAAAAAAGTCCCTCCTGTTTTTTAAAAAAAAAAACTGGAAGTGACGTGCCTTATAAGGCATTGGGAGGCCTGGGGAAGCTTTCAGGGGATCTGTGGATTCGGGGTCCCCCTGTATTATGAAAATATCTGGAATATCCTGGGTCATTGGGAAAGGCCTGGTATTCAGCAGACTAAATCTAGCCACCAACATCAGGTGGGCTGTGCCTATTTTTCATCATCATCTTTATGCACTGGCACCCTAAGTTACAGATGGTGGAGTGCAGCATCTCCTTTGGTGGTGCTTTCCTACAGGCACAGTAGTGCTGGGCCAGCAGGAGCTAGGGGTGCTGTGATACAAACACTCCACAACCTGAGTAGCACATGATAGGAGGCAAATGGCCCAATCCGGTGGAGGGTCTGTGGCAGTGAGTCTTCCCACTTGCTGCCATAAACCTTTTTACAGCATTGTAAGTGTTGCACCACCATGGTGTGCGTTGGAGCTGCCAGCACAAACATCTGGAGTCTCCACATGCCTGCCAGAGATGGGCCCAGTCCGTGCTGGAGAAGGCAAGGGACAAGCAGGGGCAGGCTGTGGGTGGTTCATGGAGGACTGGAGCAGGGAGTGGTTGGGGGTGGACTCTGGCAGCCAGTAGCACATGCTAGGATCTTATCCCCGTTAAGACAGCCCCGCTGGATCAGGCCACAGGCCCATCTAGTCCAGCTTTCTGTATCTCACAGTGGCCCACCAAATGGCTCAGGGAGCACACAAGACATCCTGGTGCCCTCCATGCCCAACACTCTGCCTGCCTGTCTTTGGACTTGGGCCAGTTAAAGAGCTGGCATAGGTGCAGGGAGACCCATTGAAAACCAGGTGGCCTACAAAGAGGTGTGACTTTTACTTGGCTTTCCCAGGCTGTCAGGTTTCCCGCCCTCCACCAAAGCATGCAGTTTGCTCTGCCAGCACAGCTGCACAGTGTAAAATGGTGGAGGGCTGTGAGCATGCAACTGGCAGAGGAGATGGTGGCAGGTGGTCCTTGTGACTAAAATAATCACAATCAATATTTAGGGGGGAGACACAAGAGAAAGAGACAATCTGCCAAGACCTGGTGCCACAGGAACACTCTGGAATGAAAAGCTGCAGCTGGCAATTCCGGTGGCTGGGTGAACTCCCTAAACTGGCCAGGTTTTCTGCTGCTTCTGCAACCTTTCTAGAGAGAATGAACTCATGGAAGTTTCTGCAGAATCATATGACTGACCGCGGTGCTGAAGGATGCCACGTCTTCCAGGCGCTCTGGATGCAGCACCTCTCTCAGGATGTTAATGTTTATGTTTTCAGTATATTATCTCCTCACTGTGCTTGTAAGCCTGGATGGCACCAGAGGCCCCTGTACTGACAGCAAAGCCGATCACGCTTTGGGGGCACCCTGGGCACGTTCTCTGGCCTGTGACGAGGACACACTCTTCGTTCCAGGCACTCTGCCACGTTTCGCCTGTTGCAGGAGTGATGGCGGGGGGGGGGGTTTCTGCTCACGCACTCTCTTCTTATCAGGATTTTTCGAGGACGTTGCTAGGCTGCCCCCAGCTGGGCATCCAGAGATGCCAGATGATCTTCTGTGGCAGTCCAAGATCGATGGTGAGGATGCAGGACCCTCCTGACGATGGTGAGCAGGAAGAACACACAGGTTTCCACTGAGCTCTGAAGAACTGGAGCCTGAAGGGCGCCTGGGTCAGATTCTGGTCCTGGAGTTGTTTTTCTTCTTGGGTGCTGGTTGTCTTCACGCCTCTGGTTTCTGCCACCCACATGCGCAGGCAGAAGCATTTTGGTCTGCACGCCTCCTTATCTATGTCCACACGGCTTCTTTTGTTATGAATCCCACACTATTGCCTATCTACAGTTTTCAACTAGTGTGCTGTGACTGGTCTGCAGGTGTGCCTGGGGAGCTTGGCAGAGGGTCAATTATTAGTAGGGCCATTGGGGGATGTGAACCCCCCCCCCCAGTCAGCAGTGCAGTGTGCCTTGTCAATTGCCCAAAACCTAATGGTGTACATTGATCATTTTAACACCTCGTCAGTGAGCCATGAGATGAAAGAGGCCGAAAATTGTTGACCTGGATCATCACCTGGTTGAGATTCTGAGGTTTTCCCAGGAGGGCCTGGACAGGACACACTGACTCTACGCAGCAGCCCACTTGCCTCGTTAATGGACTCTGTTGCTCCCATATGAGTCCCTGCTTCATGGGAAGGCAGGACCCACATGACGTTTAGGAAGGGACAGCTGCTGTGGGGAACTGGGATGCACACACTGGCATCTTCTACTCTGTTCTTAGCTATAAGGAAAACAGGCACTCCTGGCCCCGGGTGGGACTGAGCACCTAGTGTGCCGAGCCGGTCTGCCTGCCTGGCCAGGACCCTTGCTGGTCAGCCTCCCCAGCTGCTTCCCAAAGCTCGCTCTCCTCGCTGCTCCTCAGCTGCCAACTCCCCCCCAGCCCCTGTCCTCTGGAGGAACTCTTGTCTGAGCCAAGCCTCCTGGCTTCCCATCCCTCCCTCCCAGCAGAGTGGGACACTATCACCCCCCATTCCCCATGCTGCATTCACAGCATATCAAGGGGCTGGAGAGGCCAGGGCCACCCTGGGAAGCAGGGCAGAGGGCACCCCCCAAGGCAAGGGGTCACAGGACTCCCCAGCTGCCTGCAGGGGAGTCGCAGCCTTTGGCCTTCCGCACCAGCCGGCAGCCTGGACCTTGGAGCCCCCTGCAGGAGCCAGGCAGACACTGCTGCACAGAGCAGGAGGAGGTTGCTTAGCAACAGCCCATTCACGCATTAACCCCTTCTCACTGATGCCTGGCCGTGGAACTCCCCTCCGCATCCAAACACGTTGGGGAGCAGGCAAGGCCAGGACCCGCCCTTCCTCTGGGAGGAGGGGAGCCCGTCTGCCACCCCCAAGGCGGCCCAGTCCAGGTGGTGAGAAAGAGGGTGCGCTGCCTGTGGTGCTGTGCTAAGGGGCCTTTTCTGGCATCACTGCAACTGGGGCTGGGTGGGCTGGGGCAGGGAACATGCCTCCCCCTAGCAGGAGGGCTGCCGGGGGTGGCTGGGAGAGACTAAGGCCCCGCCCCCTGTGCCTCCTCCCCCAGCCCCTCCCACTCCCGTGTCTGCCACTCCAGGTGCTCCAGGCGCAGGGCCATCTTGAAGGCACTGGACTCCAGGCCGGCCAGGATCCGGGCCAGCTTGGTCTGCAGCCCATCCAGGGCTTCCTCGAGGGCCGCGGTCCGCCGCTCCTCCTCCTGCTGCTGGGCAATCTCCGAGGCTTCAGCATTGAGGTCCAGCTTGTCCATCTTGATCAGGATCTCACGGCCCTTGGCCTCCAGCATGGCCTTGGCGTTGGGGAACTCAGCCAGCACCTCAGTCAGGTCTTCCTTTGACAGGCAGAAGAGGTCTGAAAAGCCAATGCTTTTGATGTTGGCTGTGCGCCGGTTCCCGGACTTGTTTCCTGCAGGAAAGAGAGACCAGGAGCCGGGGGGGGTCATAGAGGTGTCTCCCCACCTGCCCCTTCCCCAACACTTCGTCTCCCCCAAACCCTGGGGCCGTGGGCCTCAGAGAGGCCAGACCAGACAGAAGCCCTGAGAAGACCTGCAGGGTGGCTGGGAGGGAGAGCCTCAGAAGAAGAGGGAAGCATGTGGAAGTCTGCTGGGGTCCTGCGTGGGGGGCTCCAGTCTCACCTTGTCCCCAGAGACAGCCCCAGGTGCCCCTCCTCTCCCTGGCCCCAGCCTCCAGGCAGCCCCTCCAGAACAAAGGCTGAGCTGCAGGGAGAGCCAGCCTGCCTCCCGCTTGTATTGCCCCTCCTTGGTCACCAGCACGGGGGGGGGGGGCACGGCATCACCGGGTGTGCTGGGGTTGCTGCCCACCCTCCTGCTTGCCAAGATGCTGGAAGCACTTCTGCTGGCGGCTTCACCAGCCACCTCCTTAGACCAAGGCCGGACCACCCATGATGCGCCTGAGCCCATTTGCATTGGGGGGAGGGGTCAGGCTGAGACCTACGCAGAGGAGCAGTGAACAGACCCCACCCCTTCCCAACTCTGCTGCCTCCTTGCCCAGCCCATCTGCCACATGACTCTTACAGAACATCTGGAAACACAGGCCATGCTTCGTGCAAAGGACCTGCATGGAGGAAGGAGCAACCTCCATGGGGTTTGCAAGGTGGTGTTTCATGGGGAAGGGCAAGATGGTGCTTCCCTCTGGGTGGCTCTGCAAACACAGGAGGCTCTACGGAACGCGCTGAGGCTCTGGCACGTCTCTTTCCGGCCTCGCTTCATGCTGCCTCAGCCCCCACTTTGCACATGCCCTGGGAGCCAGTTCCTCGCCCCAGGCTTCCCTGTGTCCCCAGCTCAGGCCGGGTCAGGCTTGGCACAGAGATCACCCTTGGAAGTGCTGAGCGGGCAGCACCCCACACCCCACCTTGTGGTCCTCCTTTAAAGTAGGCCAGCACCATGGCTAAGGCCACACACAGCGCACTCCTGGGCACCTCTGCTCAGAACTGAGTCCCACACAAGTGCAGCAGGTACACATAGGATTGGGGCCCCAGGGAGTTTACCAAAGAGGCAACTTCTGGAACGAGGACCCCGCCCGCTCCTGCCCCCACTTTGCACGCACCCGGCTCAGGCACTCCCTCCACCCCCAAAGACAGGTTGGGGCCACTTGCCTTTGATGTTGATGATGCTGATCTCCCCAAAGTAGAGCCCCTCCCCGAGCACGGCGAACTGGGTCACGCCGTCGTCGGCCACCACGGCCAGCTGCCCCTCTCGGATGAAGTACATCTCCCGGCCGATGTCGCCCTTCTTGCAGACGTACTCGCCAGGGCTGTAGACCTGGGGCTTCAGCTTCAGCACCAGCTCTTCCAGCAGGCTCTGCTCGCAGTTCTGGAAGATCTGGACCTTGCGGAGGGTGGGCAGGTGGACGCTGACGGCCACTTCGACCCGCAGGCGCTCTGGGAGGTGCTGCAGGATCTCCAGCTCGTTGGTCATCTTTTTGTTCATTTGCAGGTGCTGGTACCAGCTGATCACTCGATGCTGGATGCGGCGGGTGACCCGGTGCGTGTGCAGGTAGCCCTTCACCAGGTCGTAATTGGGGTAGAAGGCGGCGTCAGCCTGGTTCATGTTGGAGACCACGGAGGTCATGCTGCCCATGATGGTGGCAAAGCCCATGACGGCCAGCAGAAAGTCGACGGCCATGAAGAGGAACTCCTCCTCGCGGTGCGGCATGGGTGTGTCTCCCACTGTGGTCAGGATGAGGGTGGAGAAATAGAAGCTGTAGAGGTACTGCCGCTGGAGCCGGTCAAAGCCGGGCCTGCTGGTGTTGGGGTAGACCCACTCGTCTGCCCCGCAGCCGATGTAGCGGGAGAGCGCAAAGTAGATGCAGCTGTTCCAGTGGATGGTGATGAAGACGTAGAGCATCAGCTTGGCAATGCGGAAGGAGTTGGGGTGCGCCGTGCGTGTCTCAATCCGGTCAAAGGCCTCAAAGAGCCGAGGGCTCCGCAAAAAACGGTTGGCCCGGACCGCTGGCGTGCCCACTCCCAAGTGCAGGTACAGCAGGTCAGTGGGCAGCACTGAAACCAGGTCCCACAGGAAGGCGGAGGAGCAGCTGTAGCGCCGGGAGATCTGGGCTCGGTCCTGGATCAGGATCCCTTGCTCCAGGAACCCTGTGGCAGGGGATGGAGGGAAGGTGGATCAAGGGGGGAAACGGCACAGGAGGGACGCAGGGTCTCTGGGAGCCCCTCCTCAGCCCAGGTGTACCCCCCATTCCCCAGCCTGGCCTGGTTCTGTCTCTCGGGGCCCTGGGGAACGCCTGTCCTTCCGGCCAGGCAATGCTGAGCTTGGGACATCCCTCCAGCCCAGGAAGGCCTCTCTGCTCCACAGTGCTGATCCAGCCTCTTCACAACTGTGTTTCCCCTTTAGAAGAGTGGGGGGCTGTTCCCCTGGGGCTTGGAGATGCTAAGCTAGGAGGAGCTACCAGGCCACTGCTTTTCTCCCTGCACTCTGACTGCAGGTGTGTTTCCTCCTGAGCCAGATGGGGCTGCGGTGCCTTCCCTGCCACTGGGCTCGCTGGCAGTCAAAGGCTGAGAAAAGGCTTTCTTGGTGGAACGGCCGCCTGCCCACCTGCCTTGTCTCTTCTCCTCCTGCTTCCCAGTGCAACCTATTGTGGGCTCAGCCTCAGTCTGGACTCCTCCCTCCAGAGCCTCTCTCGAGCCCCACTCTGGAGCCGCCATGCCAGGCAGCCTGCTGCCAATGGGTGGGTGACTCCCTCCTAGTCGAGCTTGCCCCCTCCACTCTCGCCCAGACTGCTCAGGCTGCAGGCCCACTGGGAGGAATGCAGGGGGTGGAGGGGCTGGCCCGCCTGCTGGAAGAGGAGCGCAGTCTGCGGAAAGCCAAGCCAGCTGCTGGGCACTGGACGCGCATCCAGGAGTCCTGGGTCCACCTGGTGCTTCCTAGGTGAGAGACCACTGCGCTGGCACGTCAAGGGTTACTCTCCGATGGTAGGGAAGGAGAGAAAACTGGTGTTGGGGCTATGTGCCGTGCACAACCCGTAGAAGCAGAAGAAGTGCAGCGGACCCCTGGCACTGACAGTGATTCAAGGTAGCTCAAAGAAGAAATAAAAACCCAAGCATGGCAGATGTCCACCACTAAGCTGCGTTCACATATATTACAGGGAGCAAGTCTCACCGGCAGCAAAACTGCAAGCACAGTCTTCGGACAGTCCAACATAGAAACACATTCTTCTTAAACTCCTCACAACGACCCTTGAGGGTAGGCTATGGCAGTCTCCTTTTTATACTTCCCTTGACCAGTCAGGTAAGGGATGACCTTGTCCCCATTACCTCGTTCTCTCGTGACTCTATTGCATCAGCCTCCCAAGACGCACTTGTCCCTCTCCCATAGACGTACACTGAGGCTGCATAGTCACAGTCACTCAGCGCATCTACAGTCTTGATTGTTCAGTCCAGGGTCACGTGGTACACATACCTTCTGCCTTACTTTGGCCACATACACACGGCCCAGGCTTTCAGGCCTTGCCCAGGCTTTCAGGCCTTTCATGCTCAGGCACTGAATTTCTGCAGGATGGGTCAAATTATCCTGGCAACTGGGGAGCCAGTGGGCCAGCTGCCCATCGAGTGGAGTGCTGCCTGCGGCCCATTCCTGTCTCCATCCACCTTCCTGCCAAGAGAGGGCAAGAATCCCTGTGCCTGCTGAAGGGTGCACCAACACCTGAAAGGCACCACAAGACTTTTGGCTGTGTTGCCCTGTCCGTTTCAGACAGCTCACTCTGTTGCACAAGGTTCTGCCCACATCTGGGAAGAGGGGAAGTGCTTGCCCAACAGGGCTGCCCTTCAGAAAGGAGGAGAGCTCAGCTCTCCCATCCTGCAATGCTGGGGGGCAGGAGGCTCCGCAAGGGACAAGGCTGCCTGCCCAGCTGCCCTTCCTGCATGTGGGAACCCCAGGGAACCACACCTGGGGGCAGAGGGTGCCCTGGCTGCTGCCTACTTGGTCTGGGCCCAGGTAAGGAGGGGAAAGATCTGATCCTTCTGGCTCACTCCAGGTGTCCACTTTCCTGCACTACCTTCCCAGGGCCCCAAAGATGGATAGCTGCTGCCACCCAGTGGATGACCTAGGCACTGCAGATTTCCCAGAAGGAAGACCAAAAAGATTTCCAACTACTGTATTTAAATGCCTTTTTCCCCAGTATGTTGACCACCTCCCTACGTTGACCAATTTTCTCCAGTTCCTTGGGTGGTCAGAGAGGTTCTACTGTATCTGATTCTATACAGTTTAAGTCAGGAGAAGGGTGAGGGGGTGGAGAAGGCTGACTTACCGGTATGGAAATGCACCCCAATGTCCAGCAGGTAGAGCAAGTCACAGAAATAGTCTAGGGCCAGCCACACGAACAGGTATTTTTGTTGCAGGTCAGGGAAGCAGGACCTGGGGGGGGGAGGCAAGAGACCCAGACTGAGGCCCCAGACATGGCCAGGGACATGTCTCCCCCCCCCACCATATGGAAGCACTGCTGGGAAGCCCCTGGCCTTGGGAAGAGCACCATGCACCCCGGCCTGCTTTGTGTACACAGCCTATGGGGATCCTTCATTGCAATGCATGCTATGTGGGGGGCTGCCCAGGAGCCCCTAAAAGCTGCCAGGAGCTGCTGCCACGTGGTGCTGCCTGCCTCAGAGGGGTGGAGGTTGCTGGGACCCTGGAAGGGTTGACCCCAATTCCAGGCACATTTTAAAGCACCAGTAGTGGCGTAGGAACTCTCTGTGACCTGGGTCCAGTTGTGCCTCAAGGAGCACCTGCTCCTAGATGGCTCCCCAGGAGAGTGGCCTGTGCCTCAAGATGAAAGAAGGCATCCTCAGCTCTGGAACCAACACCAGGCCCCTCCAGTATTCCTGGGCACCTCCCTCTCAATGGTCACCAGGCCCCCCTGCCCAGGCAAGCCCCCCCTTCCCCCAGTCATTCACCTGCAGATGAGAATGATCCAGTTGTACATTATGGGAGCCACCATGAGGCTGAGCCACCAATAATAGTAATCGCCGGAAGGATCCAGGATGCGCCTCTTCAGGCCATGGCCCAGGCTGGGGGAGACAAGAGGAGGCAGAGCCCATCAGGGCTGGCCCAGGACCTCACGACGCCTGCTGCCTCCTGTCGCCTGGTGAGGTGCCAGCCCCTGCTCCTCCTGCTCTCCAGTGTTCCAGTTCTGCACCCCCATTTCCTCTTCATTTTCCAATCTGGGAGTGGGAGGAGGAGGATTCAGGGAGCAGGCAGAGATGAGCACCCCCTGCCTGCCAGTCTGGAAGAGGCTGGAAGGGAGCCAGATAAGGCCTCTCGGAGTGCAGAGCTGCCCGGTGCAGTTGCCACCACTTGATGCTTGCAAGGGTAGCCTGCAGCCCCTGCAAGCCCCAAAGGGTCCCACACCTCCACTTCCATGCCTCTAACTGCCCGCCTGGCATGCTTCTTTGCCTCCCTTCCTCCAAGCTCTTCTTCCAGGTCGGTCTCACAATGACGCTGAACAAAGTGGCCATTTTGGGAGGTGCGTTGGCAGGCAAACTGACAAGGGGTGCTTGCCCTTGGTGCTGCCTGTCGCCCACTGAGCTGATTGCGTCAGCCCACGGCTCCTCCTCCCAGCACGCTTGAGGCATCCTGCTTCTTTCAAGGAGGAGGCGCACTGGAGCTCAAGGGAAGGGAGCAGGACCAGACTCCTGACTGCTGCGCCCCATCTCCCACTGCCCTGAGGGCTACTTGCCTGAGCAGTTGGATGGGTGCAGAGGCTGAGACCTGCTCTCTTGCCCTACCTTGGGCAATGACCTCCCACTGACTCAGCCGAGTCCTTTCAGCTCCATCTGATGGCCGTGAGGGTCAGCCATCTCCCCTATTGAGCTGATTACTCTAAATGCCACCAGGATCACCAAGACCTGGGAAGCTGCCACCAAGTCCAGGGTGGCCCTTGTCCCTAATGTCTCAGCTGTTCAGGGAAGTAAGGCATAGGCATTGGCAAGATAGCACAGCTCCCATCAATGACATTGCCAGTTGTGAGCCACTAGCCACAACCAGCCACCCTGACATTGGAAGCGCTGCAGGGCAGGACGCCTAGAAGCATTGTTAAAATACTTCAGATAATAATAGTACCTGGAGCTTAGTCACTGGACGGAATGGAGAACTCAGGTGTTGGAGGTGGGGAGCGCAGTGGAGTACCTAAGGCATCTGCTGCCTGGGGTCACAGAAAATGCGGGTGCCCCCGTTTGTTGGCAACCTTCAGTCTCGAAAGATTATGGTATCACGCTATGAAAGGTGGTTCTGGATCAGCGTCTAGTGTGGCTGAAAAGGCCGATTCGGGAGTGACAATCCCTTCCACACCGGGAGCAAGTGCAGTCTGTCCCTGGTCTGTCTTCCTGGCTGTGGGCCTTCCTTTTTTGCCTCTTTGCCTCAGACTGTTGGCCAAGTGTCTCTTCAAACTGGGAAAGGCCATGCTGCACAGGCTGCCTCCAAGCGGGCCGCTCAGAGGCCAGTTTCCCACCTGTTGAGGTCCACTCCTAAGGACTTCAGATCCCTCTTGCAGATGTCCTTGTATACAAGGGTGCCCCCATACAAGTTTTATTAATCAATGATGTAAATCAAGTGTATAGTATGTAGTATTAAACACGTAAATGGAATGTTAATATTTTTTTTAAAAGCTTGTCTCTTTGTTAAAGATGTTCATGCTACTGATAAATTTTAAAACAGTAAGCATTTGTTTAAAAGTGATCTCAAAATAAAGCCATTGGACCCAGGGAGCTCTGAGAGGCAGGAGCTGTCCTGGGACGGGTGCTTTTCAACCTCTTCATAAATGATCTGGAGACAGGGTTTAGCAGTGACGTGGCCAAGTCTGCAGACGACACCAAACTTTTCCGAGTGGTGAAGACCAGAAGTGATTGTGAGGAGCTCCAGAAGGATCTCTCCAGACTGGCAGAATGAGCAGCAAAATGGCAGATGCGCCTCAATGTCAGTAAGTGTAAAGTCATGCACATTGGGGCACAAAATCAAAACTTCACATATAGACTGATAGGTTCTGAGCTGTCTGTGACAGAACAGGAGAGAGATCTTGGGGTGGTGGTGGACAGGTCAATGAAAGTGTCGACTCAATGTGCGGCGGCAGTGAAGAAGGCCAATTCTATGCTTGGGATCATTAGGAAG
The DNA here is from genome assembly GCF_035046505.1 of Tiliqua scincoides. Classification (NCBI taxonomy): domain Eukaryota; kingdom Metazoa; phylum Chordata; class Lepidosauria; order Squamata; family Scincidae; genus Tiliqua; species Tiliqua scincoides. The sequence continues at coordinate 606,636 of NC_089823.1, forward strand.
GGTATTGAGAACAAAACGGCTAATATTATAATGCTGTTGTACAAATCTATGGTAAGGCCACACCTTATTGTGGCCAGTTCTGGTCACCGCCTCTCAAAAAAGACATAGTGGAAATGGAAAAGGTGCAAAAGAGAGCAACTAAGATGATTGCTGGGCTGGGGCACCTTCCTTATGAGGAAAGGCTACGGCGTTTGGGCCTCTTCAGCCTAGAAAAGAGACGCCTGAGGGGGGACATGATTGAGACATACAAAATTATGCATGGGAAGGATAAAGTGGATAGAGTGATGCTCTTTACACTCTCACATAACACCAGAACCAGGGGACATCCACTAAAATTGAGTGTTGGGAGAGTTAGGACAGACAAAAGAAAATATTTATTTACTTAGCATGTGGTTGGTCTGTGGAACTCCTTGCCACAGGATGTGGTGATGGCGTCTGACCTGGACGCCTTTAAAAGGGGATTGGACAAGTTTCTGGAGGAAAAATCCATTATAGGTTACAAGCCATGATGTGTATGTGCAACCTCCTGATTTTACAAATGGACTATGTCAGAATGCCAGATGCAAGGGAGGGCACCAGGATGCAGGTCTCTTGTTATCTGGTGTGCTCCCTGGGGCATTTGGTGGGCCGCTGTGAGATACAGTAAGCTGGACTAGATAGGCCTATGGCCTGATCCAGTGGGGCAGTTCTTATGACTTTCTGACATTTTTTTTTGCCACAATTTATGTTCCCTTTTATTCTTTTAGTCTCACTTTAGTCTCCTTTGTCTCACTCTGAGTGGGCTGTGACTCGGATAAGGCCCTGACCTCGCCCCTTCCTACTAGGTTCTCTGCTTTGCTCAAGAGAGGGGGGATTCCTAAGGCTGCAGGGAGAGAGGCGCAGGGCAGAGAAAACGCCACCAGTGTTCCTCTTGGGGCTTCTGGTAGTGGCATGATGACAGGCATATGACCAGAGGGGTCCCTTTCTTCCTTCTCCTCACTAGATCAGGGAAGATGTGCTGCCTGCCGACATTCTGGATCCTTGTTGTCACGTCAATCTGATTCAATAAATGCAACAATTGAGAGAGGGGCAGCAACTGCCAATTCCAAGAGACAGGCATCGCACTGTGAGCCAGAGGCTAAGAGTCACCTGAGCCAAAATGGGCAGCACCAGTCCCTGAACGCAACTGCTTTGACTCCCACCAATTTCAACTGCTTGCTCAACGCACCTGCTCCCCAAAAGTCAGGATGCAATTATTTGTTGTCTTCTTGTGTGCTTCCCAAAGCTGAGCAGGGTGGTGTTGTCATTTGAGAGGTGGACTTAGACCTGGACAATCAACGTTCAAATTCCCCCTCAGCCACGAAGCTTCCTGGGTGATCTTGGGCCAGTCATTTTCTCTCAGCCTCACCTACCTCACAGGGTTGTTGTGAGGACAAAACGAGGGGAGCAGCTGTGTATATTGCCCTGAGGTCTTGGAAGAAGGGCGGTATAAAATGTGAAAAATAAATAAGGCAGCTGGTGGGCCACTGGGAGATGCAGGAACTTTTAGGATACAACAAAGGTTGTATGCGCAACCTCCTGATTTTAGAAATGGGTTATGTCAGAATGCCAGATGCAAGGGAGGGCACCAGGATGAGGTCTCGTTACCTGGTGTGCTCCCTGGGGCATTTGGTGGGCCGCTGTGAGATACAGGAAGCTGGACTAGATGGGCCTATGGCCTGATCCAGTGGAGCTGTTCTTATGTTCTTAGGAAGCTGCACTAGATGGGTCTTTGGCTGGATCCGGCAGGTCTCCTCTGATGTTCTTAAAGTCAAAGCTCTCCATGAAAGGCTCCATGGAGCACCCTTGGATCCAGCAGCCTGGCCCCCACCCCCTATGGGGTGACAAGTACGTTGCGCACGCCCAGGGTAGAGTGTCACCATAGGGCAGGGAGACCGGTTCGAATCCTCCCCCAGCTTTGCCCTTGCTCCCAGAGATCACCTTGGGCCAGCCACTTTTTCCTCCCGGCGAGTCTCCTGAGCAGCCCGCAAGAGGGGCAAGAAGAAGGCCTGGAGAAGACAAGCCCGTCGCAGACCTCCCCTCCCGTCCGCAGAACCGGCCTCCGTGGACGCTCCCTGCCCCACTGGCCCAGCACCCCGCCCACTCACTGCGGCTGGGGAGCGGCTCCGGCGTGGCTCTCCCCCGTCCTGAGGGCCGGGCCCCCTCCGGCCTTGGGCCGGGCCCCGAAGGCGCGGGCCGGTGCGCTCATGTCGCGGCCCAGGCGCAGCAGCCGAGAGACGCCTAGCAACAGAGCGCGCGCCTCCCGGGGCCGCCGCACCTGAGCGGGAGGTGCGAGCCTAAAGGGCCAATCAGGGAGGGCGCGGCGGCCCAGGGGAGGCCGCAGGAGCGAGCGCGGGGCTGGCGCGGCAGGGGCCGCTGCGCTCGGGAAGCGGTTGCCGGCCGGCAGCTCCCTCGAGGTGGGCTGCGTGCTCGGCCCGGGACGGTGCCGGGCGGCCGGGCTGCTCGCCGGGAGAGGGGGCGGCAGGCCCGCCCGGGCTGGTGAGGCTCTGGGGCCGCGGCCGGGCCCGGCACTCGCGCTGGCCGCGTCCCCCAGTTCCGGGCGCCCCCTGCGTGCCCTGCTGGGGGAGCGAGTCCGCCTGCCCGGGGCTGCCGCAGCGCCAGGCCCGCCGGGTGCGGGACGGGCTGCGGACCGCCAGAGGAGGCCTGGGGCGCTCTTCTCCCGGAGCGGGGGCCGAGCGAGCCTGCGGAACTCCCTGCCGCGGGACGCGGCGGCGGCTGGGCGGGGTGCCGGGAGGGCTGCAGAGCGTGGCGTGGCGGACCCCCGCGGGCTGACCCCCCGGCTACGCCGCTGCTCCGCGCTCCCAGCCGCGGCGCTCGGACTGCGCGCCCTCCGGGGCAGGGACCGCCTCCCGCCGATGGTGGAGGCGCCGGGCGCGGGCGCGGGCGGGGCGGGGCGGGGCGGGGCTAGCCCGGGCGGCGGCGCGGAGACGGAGGCGGCGCTCAGGTGGCCGGCGGGGGAGCCTGGGCGGGGCCGCGGGGCGGGGCCTCTCGCTGACGCGTCTCTCCCCCAGCCGGCCTCCGCCACGGGCCGTGACGCGACTGCGGCCTTCGCTCCAGGTAAGCGCCCGCGCGGGGGGCCGGGCGGAGCAGCGGGGCCTCGGGGCGGGGTCGCGGGCGGCCTGGGCGCCCCGGAGCGGCGGGGCCCTGGCAGGCGGGCGGCCGGCCTCCTTCCCCGGTGCCGAGGCCGGGCCCGCCGCTCCGCTCCTGGCCTCGGAGCGCGACTCCGCGTAGGGTGTGGGCCTCCCTCGCGCTCTCTGCCTGGGGGCGCAGCAGCACTCCCTGCGGGGCCGGCGCTCAGTCTGGTCCTGGCCCCCTCCTGGCGGCGCCTTCGCGGCACTGGGGCTGTGCACGACGCCCTCTGCGCCACCGGCCCACGGCCGCTCCCCAGCCGGAGGCCCAGCTGCAAGCCGGGGACGGGCCTGGGGGCAGGTGAGGCAGAGCCTCCCCCAGAGTCCTTTGACGATCACTGCGCCTGCCTCATTAGGTCAGGCAGGTGAGGCAGAGACTCCCCATTGAAGTCCTTTGGGAAGCACTGCCCCCCCCCCGTGAGGCAGAGCCTCCCCTAGAGTCCTTTGAAAAGTGTTGTTGCTGCCATGCGAGGCAAGCACTGCCAACCCCGCGGAGTGAGTGTCTGCGCATCTCATGCAGCTGTGGCGCCACTTGAAAGAGTGCCTCTTACCCACTTAGCAGGGCTTAAAAAGCAAGATAGAAAGCACATTAATAGCAAGAAACAGCAGTCACGTAAAAAGGTGTAAAAGGAGCAAACAGCAGCAGTTTCTCAAAAGGCCCCAGGCCTGTAGCCTGATGTCAGGGTGTAAGAGATGTCAAAAAGTCGAAAGGCCAGGAATTCAGAAGGCTTGTCTGAAAGGAAGTGTCTTCAGGCCGCACCGGAAAGTTTCAGGAGGGGAGCAGTTTGTAAATCAAAGGGAGAGTGATGGTGCCACTTCTGAGAAGGCCCTATTTCTTGCTGCCGCCCCATGTACCTCCCTGGGCGGCAGCACTTGTAAAAAGGCCTTCTCTGATGACCAAAGGGGATGGGCTGGATTGTATGGGAGCAGGCGGTCTCTAAGATACCCTGGCCCAGAGCGGTATAGGGATTTAAAGGTCAAAACCAGCACCTTGAATTCGGCCCAGAAGCGAATGGGCAGCCAGTCAGCTGCTGGAGAAGCAGCCCAACCGAGTCAAACCACGTACCTTCAGTAACTACAGTGACTGCCGCATTCTGCACTAGTTGCAGTTTCCGAACTGTCTTCAAGAGCAGCCCCACATAGAGTGTGTTACAATAATCTAACGTCAGTATCACAGTGGTATGGATCACTGTGGCCAGGTCTGCACGATCCAAGTATGGCCACAGCTGGTGCACTAACCGAAGCTGAGCAAAGGCCCCCTGGTCACAGCTGCTACCTATGAGCATAAGAAGAGCCCTGCTGGATCAGGCCGAAGGCCCATCTAGTCCAGCTTCCTGTATCTCACAGTGGCCCACCAAATGCTTCAGGGAGCACACTGGACACAACCTGTGTCCCTGTGCCCTCCCCTGCATCTGGCATTCGGAGGCAGCCTGCCTCTCAAACCAAGAGCTTGCACATACCTACTATGACTTGTAACCCGTAATGAACCTCTCCTCCAGGAATGTCTCCAATCCCCTCTTAAAGGCATCCTGGCAAGATGCCACCACTACTTCTTTTGGCAAGGAGTTCCACAGACTAATTACATGCTGGGTAAAGAAATGTTTTCTTCTGTCTGCCCTAACTCTCCCAACACTCAACTTTTGTGGATGTCCCCATGTTCTGGTGTGATGTAAGAGAGAAAAGAGCATCTCTCTAGTCACTCTGTCCATCCCCTGCATGATTTTGTATGTCTCAAGCATACAGGTGTATGTCACCTGAGAATCCAGGAGCAGCTGTGAGTCCAGGCGGACCGCCAAGCTGTGCTTTTCAAAGTACTCCAGTGGGGAGGCTCTGCCTTGCCTGCCTCCCCACCCATCGCACTTCTCTGGTTCAGTCTGTGGCTAAGCAGCACTCTGGGGAGAGAGGTAGCTGCACCATCCCAGCCGCTCAGGTCCAGTGCTGGAGGGTGTCTCAGATGGCCGGTGACAGCCCAGAGGACCCTATTCTTTTGGTTTCTGAGTGCAGCGTTGATTGGGTAACCTGCAGAGGCCCAGCCTGACAGGTCTTCTTTCCCCCTGAGAAGTGATGGGTGGTGAGCCGTCTCTTGGAGCTTTTCATGTTACAGAGGTTGGGGGGCCTTTAGAAGGGGTCGACCATCCCTTGTCACAAACAAGCCAGGTTGGGGTGTGCAACCTCCTGGCTGTAGAGGCAGCCTCTTTCCGTGCACTAGGCGCGAGGGAATGGCAACAGGTTTCAGGGATCTTGTGCTCCTGAGTGTCCCGGAGGCGTCTGGTGGGCTCCTGGGAAACTGGGTCTGGATGGGGTCCCCCTTTGGACTGCTCCAGCAGGGCCCTCCTTTACTCCCACGGCTACCTAGCAAGTCCTTGGCACAAGATGGTGCTGTGGGCAGCGTAGGGCTCCTGGGTCAAACTCTGCCTTCTGAATGGTGGATGGGAGCCTGTCGACAGCCCAGCCCTGGCCTCACTTGGAATGGTGAGCCCTTGGCTGGCATGGGTGCTGGAATCTCTGACCTAAGACCTCCCCAGGTTGCCTGTCTGCTCTGGCCTGACTTGTGGTCTCTCTGGACCCAGCCTGGACCCAGGCAGGCTGCCTCAGTCCTTCTGTCAGGCACTGACCAGTCTCCCATTTATTGCATGGTCCACTCTGCCTCCGGTGTGTAGGGTTGGGTGGCTATTCCAATAGCCCCACGCCCCCAGCAGAGGCCTTAGTTCCTGCTTCCTTGCTCTTGCTGGTCGGGCTCCTGCTCCTCAGTCAGGCGTTAACTGGGCAGCCTTGGCGACTTAGGTGGTGGCAGCTGGCAGCTTTCCCCTCAGTCAGCAGAGTCAGACCTGGCCCTGGTGAGAGAAGGAAAGTGGCTTCTGGGGCGATGTGTCTTTGTCGTCATTGTCCCTCTTCCCCTTAGTTGTAAGTGGCACTAGTGGTCCTCATTTCTTAGAGGTGGGAGTCAGCAGCAACCTTCAGCATTCTTCTTAAGGCTTCAGACCCTAGCCAGAATGTCCAGGTGCCCAGGGTGCTCTGCTGGCAGCGGTGTAGAGAGAGCAGAAAAGGAGGGAGGTGTACTTTCACGTTGGTACCGAGGGTGTACTTGCCCTCTTGAGTCCTAGGGCTTGGCCTTGAGGGATGTGAAGGGTTAGAGTTAGAGGGGTGTGAAAATGGTGGTGTTTACTCGGAAGTAAGCTCATTTTGTTCAGTAAGGCTGTGAACCTATCTTACTGGAAACAAACATCTCTAGTGATAGTTCAGCTGATCATGTGCAGAGTGCTTTTCCTCAGAGCTGAGTGACAGTCACCAGTAAAATGTGCTTTGAGGGTTCGGATACCAGGCAAAGAAAGGGGGTTGTTTTTCAAGGCAAAAATTGTGGGGTGGGTTGGGAGAACAGGGGGCTTCTTGCACTTGCCCTACCTCTGAGTTATGTTTCAGAATCTTTGCCTCTCAACTCCCTCAGCCTCCAGGGTCCTGATTGAGAGAATCTCTCTCCCGAGCCAGGCCAGGGCAACTTCTGTCTTCCACTGTGCCTCTTGGGAGTGCCGGGGGAAGCAGCTGGTAAGCCTTCCTGAACTTACATAGAGGTTGTTTTAGTTTTTCTGAAGCAGCACCACTTAAACCATGCTCATTTCCTCCTCTCCCCACCAGGTCCTTCCCCTCATCTGCCCCAGCAAGTCACCCATGCCATCTCCCCGCCCTGCAATGCACGCGCCTGTGTTTGTAGGCGCTCCTGTGCAGCAGAGAAGCTCAACTCCTTCAGCCTGGGCTTCTGCCCTACAGTGGGCTGGAGCTCCTTTTTGGCTGGTAGCTGCCTTCTCACAGCCAGAGAGCAGCTAAGCAGTGGCCCCACAGGCCTTTCCAAGCTTAGCAGGGCTCAAAACGAGCCTTTTCCAGGCTAAATTTAGCCCTGAGGTTGTAAACATGCAGCTCGAGGGGGAGAGGGAGGCAGTTGGGTGAGGGGGGGCTTTGCCGTTCTGCCTTGGCAGCTCTGTTCATGGGCATTTGGCCCAGCGGGCAGAATTAACCAGGCTTTGATCTGCCAGTTGCTTCGCTACCCCGTTGGAGTCACCCGAATAGCCGCCTGCTGTGCCCGCTTCAAGCGCCAAGAAGGTCTCTGCTGCCTACAGCGAAGGATAGTTGTGTGTTCTTATAAAGGACCCTGCTGCTGCCAGCACCACCAAGGGTGACCAGAAATCTCCGAGAGGAACGTGGGTGGGGGATCTGGTGCTAACCTACCGGTAGGAGGCATTTTGCCCCCAGTGTGCTGCAACCTTCAGGCACAGAGTAGAAGCTTCCTTTTCGGGTCCTCCCCCCAAGGCTCCTTCTTGGCACTATCTGAGGAGGCCCGGCTTAGCAGCAGACCGTCTGTCTGGGGCGTGGAGGAACCCTGTGGACTTCCCTAGGGGTTGACCCTCAGGAGCGGAGAATGGTGGGGTCCTGCTGCATCTTGACCGCTCAGCCATTGGACCTCTTGGACTTCGGAGTCTGGCTGCAAAGAGCAACTTCCAGCTGACAGCTACTCAGGGTAACCTTTGCTTTGCAAGGCTTCTGTTGGCCCTCTGTGCCAAGGGAAGAGCACTGGCTGGCACCAGAGGTGGTCTCGGCAAGGGCCGGGCCCCAAATTCAGCTCTGGGGGGCATGTGGGACCAAGGGGCCATTTCGCAGGGAGGAGTGAGGATGCAGGGTGCTTGGCAATAATGCGTCTCTTGGTCCTGCCCAGGCTGCATCTGCATCACATCGGAGGGTAACCCAGCAGTGTCTCTTGGTTCAGGGTGTGGGTGCCAGATTCTGACAGTCGGTCATGATCTGTAATGAACTGGCTTGACTGATTGCCAGGGTTTAGGCCAGTGCTTCTGCTGCAAGTATTTGAATGCTTGGTTACGAGAGCAGCTTTCTGTTACTTCCTAGGTTTGTGATACAGTATTTTCAGCAACCTGGAATGCTTGTGCAAAATGCCTTGGTTGTCAGCCCAGCTGAGGCCTAGAAACAGCCAGCAGGAGAAGGGGCAGCTTCCCATTGGGCTGGCCTGGGAACATGCGGAGAGTGGTGCTGGCAACTGGACCCCTGCCCATATCTTCAGTAATCCTCCTCTGTCCTGTTCTCCATGCGCGTCAACCAATGACTTACTGGCAGTGTTATTTCCCACCTTTTTATTTCCCACGGAGGCTCTGGGGCACTTGAAACTGCCTTGCATGTGAACTCAGCATCACACAGTCCCAGCAGGGAGCAACAAAGGGCCCTGACCCAACTGTCCACAAGGCAACTTGCCTCCCTTCTCCCCCCCCCCAGCTGTAGGGAACAAGTGTTCATGCAGCTGCTACTGAGTGGGACTGGCCTGGGGCAAGGCACTTCTGCCAACCTGTTGGGAACTACTAGATAGGAGGCCCTCTTGCCTGTTTCTGCCCAGCCTGGGAGGTGGCATGCACAGAAGAGGCCTTCTCTCGGAGTGAACAGGGAGTTGAGCCTCTGAGAGGGGCTGCTGTCTCAGGGCCCCCCTCCCCCAGATCTCTGGTCTCTTACAGGCCAAATCATTCATCGCAGTAGCAGGTGCCTCACACTGGAATTGGTGGAGCACAGGCCAGGGACCCTCATCCCATCCTTGAGCTCCAGAGGATATGTCCTGGTTTCAGCTCAGCCTTTCTTGCCTTCCACCTCTGAGTGAAGGAGCCAGTGAGCCACTGCTGGGTGGGGCTTCTACCTTCTCTGGGTTGTCCTGGAGGGAGCAAAGGTGGGGTAGGGAAGGGGGGCTGAGTGGAGAATTGCTGGCTGGTCCCATCACAGGAAAGGGCTGGACTCCTCACTTTAGAAGCATGTGGGGGAGTTCCTTCAGGTGCAAAAATGGTCTCAACAGTTTCTACCCTGCCTTTCTTACAGCATCTGAAGCGGCTTAGAACATAATAGAAACTCAATAAAATGATAAACTGTAAAGCAGCCACATAAGATATGATTGTCGCAAACAGAAAAATGCAGCCCAAAGCAAAGTAGTGAAAACCATGATGATCCCAAAGGTGCCTGCCTCACCAGCAGCGCAGGTGAGCAGCCAGCCTGCCTCTAAAGAACACACATGCACCACACATTCCCTAGATCGAATTATGAAAAAGAGGCAAGGATGAAAGAGACGAGTTCTAAAACCCCAGGGAGGTCATGGGTGTGTGTCCGTGTCCGTGGTATTGCTACCACAGAGAAAGTTCTGCCTCTAGTTGCTAGCCCTTTAACTTCTGCCAGGGCCGCACGTGTAAGAGAACCACCTTACTGAGAACCTCACTAAGGCTGCCTTATATGGATGCAGGCAGACTCCCAGGTACTCTGGTCTTCAGCCATAAAGGACTCTGAAGGCCAAAACCAGCACCCTGAACTGTGCCTGGAAATGAGCCAGCAGCCAGTGTCAGTGAAGGAGCTGTGGCCCTAGAGAATTGGACCACCAAGCCTCAGAGACTGTGTAGGTCATTACATTTTGTTAATTGCAGCTCGCTGAGAATCTTCAAGGCCCCCCCCCCCCACATACAGTATATTGCAGTAATCAAGTCTTGATGTCACCAGGGTGTGGACTGCTGTGGCCAGGTCCAAGCAACTTGGGAACAACTGTAAGTGGCATACCAGCTGGAGCTGAACAGAGGCTCCTCAGGCCAGCACTGCTCCCTGGTGAGTTCAGAAGAATTCCCTTGCTGCTTCTGCTAGGGGTCTGCAGCCCCGTTCTGAGCAAGCTGACAGGCATGTGCCCGTATTGTCCGATTCTGAACCAAGAGGACCTCTGTTTTGTCTGGATTGAATTTCAGCTTGTTGGTCCACATCCAGTTCCCACCTGCCTCCTGGCCATGCTTGTGGACCTCAGCAGCCTCCCCAGTATTCTCTGGAGAGGAGGGGTAGCACTGCGGGCAACTGCATATTGGTGACATTCCTCCACATCCCCAGAGGACTTTTCTCCGGTGGTCTCTTGAAGATACTAACAGCAAGGGGCTCAGGAAGAACGGGAGTAGGGAAGGGTGGCAGCCTACCATGTCAGCAGTATGCAGCTGCTCAGAAATCCAACAAAATGCTCAAGATAGCCCTGTGGAGAGGCTTTGGGTAAAGGTTGGGGGGGGAAACAAGAAAGCCCACATGGTGGCGAGCATCTGCTGTCTTGGTTGCCAGGCTAAGGGGAGGCTGTGGATGAGACTTCCTTAAAACAACTAACATACATTATAAGGAATGTGAGGTGGTTCTAATGGGAAACATTAACAGCTGTAGGGAGATGGGCAGCCTAATCCTAACCAATGAAGTGAGTGAAGTGGTGAAGACCAGTGGTGATTGTGAGGCGCTCCAGAAGAATCTCTCCAGACTGGCAGAATGGGCAGCAAAATGGCAGATGCGTTTCAGTATAAGTAAGTGTAAACTCATGCACATTGGGGCAAAAAATCCAAACTTCACATGTAGGCTGATGGGTTCTGAGCTGTCTGTGACAGATTAGGAGAGAGATCTTGGGGTGGTGGTGGACAGGTCGATGGAAGTGTCGACCCAATGTGCGGCGGCAGTGAAGAAGGCCAATTCTATGCTTGGGATCATTAGGAAGGGTATTGAGAACAAAATGGCTAGTATCATAATGCCGTTGTACAAATCGATGGTAAGGCCGCACCTGCAGTATAGTGTCCAGTTCTGGTCGCCACATCTCAAAAAAGACGTAGTGGAAATGGAAAGGTGCAAAAGAGAGCGACTAAGATGATTACTGGGCTGGGGCACCTTCCTAATGAGGAAAGGCTACGGCGTTTGGGCCTCTTCAGCCTAGAAAAGAGACGCCTGAGGGGGCACATGATTGAGACATACAAAATTATGCAGGGGATGGACGGTGGATAGAGAGATGCTCTTTACACTCTCACATAACACCAGAACCAGGGGACATCCACTAAAATTGAGTGTTGGGAGAGTTAGGACAGACAAAAGAAAATATTTCTCTACCCAGCGTGTGGTTGGTCTGTGGAACTCCATGCCACAGGATGTGGTGATGGTGTCTGACCTGGACGCCTTTAAAAGGGGATTGGACAAGTTTCTGGAGGAAAAATCCATTACGGGGTACAAGCCATGATGTGTATGCGCAACCTCCTGATTTTAGAAATGGGCTATGTCAGAATGCCAATGCAAGGGAGGGCACCAGGATGCAGGTCTCTTGCTGTCTTGTGTGCTCCTGTGGCATTTGGTGGGCCACTGTGTGATACAGGAAGCTGGACTAGATGGGCCCTTGGCCTGATCCATTGGAGCTGTTCTTATGTTCTGATGTTCATTCTTCTGTACTGAAATGCAACAGCACCAAAATGGTCTCCACTGTATCCAGCGGGTACAGAGAGGCCACTGGACGTCTCCCCAAGGGAAGAGGGCCATCATCCCACTCCCTGGTGTGAGTCTCAGCAGCTCCTGTGGGGCTGCTTAGGCTTATGTCAGCATAATCGCTGGCAAAATTTTGGGCAGCCCCAAGTCAGGAAACCAAACCTGGGAAAGTGGATAGGAAGTTGCAGTAGCCACTGCTGCCATTTCCACCCCCTTCCTGGGCCTGATCTGCTCCCTCCCCCTGTCCTACCCTCTGCTGGCCCACAGTGAGCCTGTCTGCTCCTTCAGGCACTGGTCTCCAGTTGGCTGCACAGGCCTGTCCACCAGCACCACTTTTTCCTTTCCTCTGTCACAAGGTGCCTTAAGGCACATTTGCAGCTGTGTGTGCCTGTCTCACTGGCAGCAGCTGGTTTAGGATTGGACCATAATTCAGCCCAGCAGGGGAGCTCCAATATCTTCTTTTGTGTGGAGAATACCCATCTTCAGAAAAGAAGGAATGAGGGGGAGGGGCCACCCTGGAGCTGATCTTAACTAAGGGGGGAATTGGTTGATGAGGTCAGAGTAGTAGGAACTTTAGGGGAAAATGATTGTAAATTGCTGGAATTCTCAACCTTATGGGAAACAGGCACTGAAACCTGCACTTGGGATTTCAGGAAGCCTGATTTTAACCAGCTCAGAGAAATGATGGTAGACTCTTTGAGCAGTGAACTATTGGCAAAGGGGGGCTCAAGATGTGTGGGAGCTCCTAAAGAAGCGCCTGCTGCAGGCGCTGTCAAAAACTATTCCTATGAGAGAGAAAAGAGGGAGGCACCTCAAAAAGCCAGGATGGCAGCACAAGTACCTCAGTGGTGAGTTGAGGATTTAAAAAGACATTCATAGGAAATGGAAGAGGGGACTAATCAGTAGGCAGGTAGTGAGGGTCAGGTATGCTAAAGCTCAGTATAAGCTGAGGCTGGACAAGAAGGTCAAGAGCAACAGAGAGAAAGAGAGTGCACAAGGAAGAGGAATGAGAGGTTGGGCTTGCTGCTTGAGAAGAATGGCCAATTGGCATCCTTCATGACAGAGAGAAGGCAGAGCTGCTCAACTTTGCACCCATCTTATCTCAAGAGAAATGCTGGAATTGCCCTTCTTGACCAAGGAATTAAGTCAGGTAGAGGTTAGAAGAGAAGACATTACAGTCCTAATTGGCAAATTAAAAATCAGTAAGTCACAGGGCCCAGATGGCATCCACCCAAGAGGAATGGTTCTTCAGGAACTGAAGAATGAAGTAGCCGATCTCTTGACTAAAATGTGCAATTTGTCCCTTGTAACGGCCACAGTGCCAGAGAATTGGAGGATAGCAAATGTCACACCAATCTTTAAAAAAGGAAGGAGGGGGACCTGGGAAATTACAGGCCGGTCAGCCTAACATCTTTTCCAGGTAAGATGGTGAAATGCCTCAGCAACAGTAGGTTTTACCTCATGAACCTTTTAGAATCCTTGAAAAGGTGAGCAGGCATGTGGATGCGGGAGAACCCGTGGACATTACGTATCTGAACTTTCAGAAGGCGTTCAACACGGTCCCTCACCAAAGGCTACTGAGAAAACTCCACAGTCAGGGATTTGGGGCCCAATCCTATCCAACTTTCCAGCACCGGTACAGCTGCAATGCAGCCCGGAGGTAAGGAAACAAATGTTCCCTTACTATGAGGAGGTTTCTGTGGCTGCCTCCCCACCAAAGGATGCAGCACGCACCCCATTGGCACAGCTTCACTGGCCCTGGAAAATTGGATAGGATTGGACCCTTAGAGGGCAGCTTCACTCCTGGATTAGGAATTGGTTGAGGTCCAGGAAGCAGAGAGTGGTTTTCAATGGGCAGTTTTCACAATGGAGTGAGGTGAAAAGCAGAGTGCCCCAAGGATCTGTCCTGGGATTGGTGCTTTTTAACCTCTTCATAAATGACTTGGAGACAGGCTTGAGCAGTGAGGTGGCTAAGTCTGCAGACGACACCAAACTTTTCCGAGTGGTGAAGGCTGGAAGTGATTGTGAGGAGCTCCAGAAGGGTCTCTCCAGACTGGCAGAATGGGCAGCAAAATGGCAGGTGTGTTTCAATGTAAGTAAATGTAAAGTCAGGCACATTGGGGCAAAAAATCAAAACTTCACGTATAGGCTAATGGGTTCTGAGCTGTCTGTGACAGATCAGGAGAGAGATCTTGGCAGGGGTGGACAAGTCAATGAAAGTGTCGACCCAATGTGCGGCGGCAGTGAAGAAGGCCAATTCTATGCTTGGGATCATTAGAAAAGGTATTGAGAACAAAACGGCTAATATTATAATGCCGTTGTACAAATCGATGGTCAGGTCACACCTGGAGTATTGTGTCCAGTTCTGGTCACCACATCTCAAAAAGGACATAGTGGAAATGGAAAAGATGCAGAAGAGAGCAACTAAGATGATTACTGGGCTGGGGCACTTTCCTTATGAGGAAAGGCTACGGCGTTTGGGCCTCTTCAGCCTAGAAAAGAGACGCCTGAGGGGGGACATGATTGAGACATACAAAATTATGCATGGGAAGGATAAAGTGGAGAGAGAGATGCTCTTTACACTGTCACATAACACCAGGGGACATCCACTAAAATTGAGTGTTGGGAGGGTTAGGACAGACAAAAGAAAATATTTCTCTTCCCAGCGTGTACTTAGTCTGTGGAACTCTTTGCCACAGGAAGTAGTGATGGCATCTTGTCTGAATGCCTTTAAGAGGGGATTGGACAAATTTCTGAAGTTCATTACGGGTTACAAGTCATAGTAGGTCTGTGCAAGCTCTTGGTTTTAGATGCAGGCTGCCTCCAATTGCCAGATGCAGGGGAAGGCACCAGGTCGCAGGTTGTGTCTGTTGTCTTGTGTGTTCCCTGGGGCATTTGGTTGACCACTGAGATACAGGAAGCTGGACTAGATGGGCCTTTGGCCTGATCCAGCAGGGCTTTTCTGATGTTCTTAAGAGGAGGATTCTGCAAATGTGGGTGCTGGATCCTTGGCCCGTGGGTGGGGGGGGGGAATGCGTACATCCCCATGAAGGTGATGGAAACCTAGACGGCTCAGGTCTGCAGGTCAAGACTGATGGAACTAGTTAAGAACCAGGTAATTTGGGGCAACCCCAAAATTGACTTCAATGAGTTTAAAGTCATTTGGACTGACTGAGCTGCATCCTAGAGGGCTAAAAGAAGTTGTGGATGTACTCCTAGGAGTCAGCTCTCACTCCGCGCTTCTTGGAGTTTGCTTGGCCTGAGCTGTAGTGGCCCTGGAGCTGCGGTCAGTAGCCTGGGGGAACGCCTGGCCCACTGCCTTGTGGGGGAGAGGTAATCAGTGGGTGCTGGATTCTCCCTGTGCTTTCTTGGAAGGGGGATTCCCAGAGCATGAGTGCTGTTTTCCACGCTTGGGCTGGGGCGGCTTGCAGATCTCCTGGCCTTCCCCTTCGCAGGGCCTGCCTGCAGTCACTCTACACATCTCTGTTTTGGAGGAGGGGTGGAGGATTGCTGGGTGCAGGGTGTGGTTTCCAGGAAGTCTTGTGTCCTGGTGCTTGTCTCTCCAGGAGTGTTGCTGCCTCAGCCTGGGAGCTGAGCCCAGGCCAGGGGCTTGGAATGTGCCAGAATTTCTGTGGATTGGCAGTTCAAGGCCTGGGCAGGCTCGGCTTCTGCAGGCCACCCTCCTGCTGCTGTCTTCCCCTTTTAATTCTAGGGCGTGCCTGCTGTGGGTGGAAGGTGAGCAACGGGGGGGGGCATTAAGCAGGAGCTAGGCCTGCCATATGGGAACATAGGGCCCTCTGCTCAGGAGGGAGGATCAAAATGTGGCCATGGAACTGGGGAGTCTGAGCTGCCCCCAAGCACTGCCCTTCCCTGCCCTGGCCTCCTCTGGGCTCCTCCTCCTCTGCTGCTAGAGTGGCTGTTTGTAGGTTGAAGGTGATTCCTGCCAAGGGTGTCTGGACTGACCTGCCTGTGGTGGTCAGTTGGCATCCCATGGTGGGAAGGGAGGGGAGCTGGCAGGTTTTAACTCTGGGTAGAACTGCGCTGTAGCATGACCCTACCCTGGACCCATTTGCCACGATGACCCTTTCCATAGGGCATTTGGATGCAGCCCACCTCTGACCCTGCCTGCTCTGTGGCATCCTCGAGCATCTCCTGCGCAAAAGGCGTGTGCAACTGGGATCCTGCTGGCTCTCTCCCAGCTGAACAAGCGACTTCTGGTGCAGGGCAGTGGCTGCGGGGCTGAGCTGTGTCTGATTTCTCTGGCTCCTTCTCAAGGTGGTCTTTGCCAAGTTGCTCTCCTGTGAGGTTCAGTTTCTCCCATCTGCAACATGGGCAGATTGATGCTCCCTCAGCTTGACAGGGTTGTCAGGAGGAGAGAAAAGAGCATACGCAAGTGCCAGGTGGTGGCCTGAGGTGACCAGGGCAGCCCAGAGCAAAGGCCTCTTGTTTCCTGTAGGAGCCAGTCTGCGAGACCATCCCCAGGCTCTCCCCTCTCTCCCCCTCTGATCACGCTACACGTCCAGTTCCACCACCCCCTTGGCCCCCCAGAGGTCTCCTGCTTTCCTGGGTGTCTTTGCCCCCTCCACCTGGAACATCCTCTTGGAACAGCTGCGAGATCCCCCTCAAAGCCACCTCTCCCCCAGCCTTTGGCACCACATCTGAGTCATCGTCGTCGTCGTCCGTCCCCGTCCCCCCGCCTGCTGCAACTCAACTTCAGCACTTGCAACTGAAGCAGGCCCACATGCTCACCCCCAGGCGATTTTGCCTCAGAACCTCTACCTTTAGCCAGTGCCTGCATTCTGAGACTGTCTGTTCTGACCTGGGCAGCTGACTGCTTGACTTCTAAAGTGGTCCACCGGCAGCAGGAAGCCCTGAGAGCCAGCTGTGGTGCTCCTGAATGTTCACTGGTTGGATGCTTCAGCATTTGGGTCAGTTTCCCCTTTCAGAGAACCTGCCATTTGAGAGCAAGTTGCTATTTTTGTTTCTGGCATTTTTGGTGGGCACTCATTCTTCAGCACCCCGAAATCTCAGTGCCCCACAGGTCTCACCACCCACCTGCACCCTCCATGCACATAGTTCCACTGTGGCACTGCTGCCTCTCTTCAGGCACTGCTGCTTGTCGCCTGAATACTCTCAAAAGCAGGGCCATTTGTAGTCACCCCCCCCCCCAAATCTCCAGGTTTGGTTATGTGTGAATCAATCCAGTTTGGGGGAATGGAGCGCTTTGCTTCATGAGTGACTAAGATGATTACGGGGCTGGGGCACCTTCCTTATGAGGAAAGGCTACAGCGTTTGGGCCTCTTCAGCCTAGAAAAGAGGCGCCTGAGGGGGGACATGATTGAGACATACAAAATTATGCAGGGGATGGACAGAGTGGATAGAGAGATGCTCTTTACCCTCTCACACAACACCAGAACCAGGGGACATCCACTAAAATTGAGTGTTGGGAGAGTTAGGACAGACAAAAGAAAATATTTCTCTACCCAGCGTGTGGTTGGTCTGTGGAACTCCATGCCACAGGATGTGGTGATGGTGTCTGACCTGGACGCCTTTAAAAGGGGATTGGACAAGTTTCTGGAGGAAAAATCCATTACAGGTTACAAGCCATGATGTGTATGTGCAACCTCCTGATTTTAGAAATGGGGCATGTCAGATGCAAGGGAGGGCACCAGCATGCAGGTCTTTTGCACTCAGGATACTCCTCGGTGGGAGGGGGGTCGGGGGCTTCTTGTAGTGGGGAATTCGATTATTAGAAACATAGAGAGGGCGGTTTGCGATGGATGTGAGGACTGCATGGCGACTTGCCTGCCTGGTACGAAGGTTGCGGACATCACTTCTTGTCTAGACAGGCTGGTAGACAGTACTGGGGAGGAGGTAGTGGTTGTGGTGCATGGTGGCACCAACGACATGGGCAAGTGTAGCGGGGAGGTCCTGGAGGCCAAATTTAGGCTTTTAGGTAGGATAGGAAGCTGAAAGCCAGGCCCTCAAAGGTAGAGTTCTCTGAAGTGCTACCTGTTCCACGCGCAGGGCCAGCTAGGCAGGCAGAGATCAGAGGTATCAATGTGTGGATAAGACAGTAGTGTAGGGGGGAGGGATTTAGATTCATTAGGCACTGGGGAAAGTTTTGGGACACGCGGGGCCTATACAAGAGGGACGGGCTTCAGTTGAACCAGAATGGAACCAGACTGCTGGCACATAACATTAAAAAGGTGGCAGAGCAGCTTTTAAACTGATCCCTGTGGGAAGGCCGACAGGAGCCAAGGAGCATCCGGTTCGGGACTCCTCATCCCTCTGGGGAGGGCAGAGGCAGACAAGACAAAGGCAGAGTAGGAGAAGAAATGGGGAATGGTAGCGTGATGGGATGTGATAGATGGTTTGGCTCAGTGAGAGGATGTGGGGACAAAGGAGTGCATAAGCAGCCCATCCTGGGGCATTCCATGTACAAATGCTTTTATGCGATTGCCCGAAGTCTCCGAGCAAAGATGGGAGAACTGGACTGTCTGGTGACAAGGGAAAACATTGACATAGTGGGCATAACGGAAACCTGGTGGAATGCGGAGAATCAGTGGGATACCGAAATCCCGGGCTATAAACTCTACAGGAGGGACAGGCAGGGGCGTGTTGGAGGTGGGGTGGCCGTTTACATTAAGGAAGGGATAGAATCCAGCAAAGTAGAGATTGAAGGCGGGTCCAACTCCACCGTAGAACCTCCGTGGGTTAAATTACCAGGCCTGTGGAGCAATGCAATACTGGGGGCGTACTATCGTCCTCCAGACCAGAAATCGGGAGGAGACCTTGAAATGAGGAAACGGATCAGGGAGGTGACAAGGAGGGACAGGGTTGTAATCATGGGGGACTTCAATTATCCTCATATAGACTGGGTCAATTTGTGTTCTGGTCACGAAAAGGAGACTGGATTCCTTGACATGCTAAATGACTGTGGCTTAGAGCAGCTAGTCATGGAGCCCACCAGAGGACAGGTGACTCTGGATTTAATATTGTGCGGTACTAGGGACCTGGTTAGAGATATCAATGTTACGGAGCTTTTGGGGAACAGTGATCATGCTGCGATCTGTTTCGACATGCACGTCAGGGGAAGAATACCAGGCAAATCTCTCACAAAAACCCTTGACTTCCGACAAGCGGACTTACCTCAAATGAGGAGGCTGGTTAGAAGGGGGTTGAAAGGGAAGGTAAAAAGAGTCCAATCTCTCCAGAGTGCATGGAGGCTGCTTAAAACAACAGTAATAGAGGCCCAGCAGATGTGTATACCACAAAGAAATAAGGGTTTCACTAAATCCAGGGGAGTGCCCGCATGGCTAACGAGCCAAGTTAGAGAGGCTGTAAAGGGCAGCGAAGCTTCATAAGAACAGCCCCACTGGATCAGGCCCTAGGCCCATCTAGTCCAGCTTCCTGTATCTCACAGCCATCAGACTTCCTTCCAAAAATGGAAGTCTTGCCCTAATGAGAATTAGGAACATAATTTATAAAGGAACATAAACTGTGGCAAAAGAAATGTAAGAAGATGATACGGGAGGCCAAGCGGGACTATGAGGAACACATGGCCAGTAACATTAAGGGGAATAATAAAAGCTTATTTAAATAAGTTAGAACATAAGGACAGCCCCACTGGATCAGGCCATAGGCCCATCTAGTCCAGCTTCCTGTAGCTCACAGCGGCCCACCAAATGCCCCAGGGAGCACACTAGATAACAAGAGACCTCATCCTAGTGCCCTCCCTTGCCTCTGGCCTTCTGACATAGCCCATTTCTAAAATCAGGAGGTTGCACATACACATCATGGCTTGTACCCCGTAATGGATTTTTCCTCCAGAAACTTGTCCAATCCCCTTTTAAAGGCGTCCAGGCCAGATGCCGACACCACATCCTGTGGCAAGGAGTTCTACAGACCAACCATGCGCTGTGTAAAGAAATACAGTATTTTCTCTTGTCTGTTCTAACGCTCCCAACACTCAATTTTAGTGGATGTCCCCTGGTTCTGGTGTTAAGTGAGAGTGTAAAGAGCATCTCCCTATCCACTCTGTCCATCCTCTGCATAATTTTGTATGTCTCAATCATGTCCCCCCTCAGGCATCTCTTTTCTAGGCTGAAGAGGCCCAAACGCCGTAGCCTTTCCTCGTAAGGAAGGTGCCCCAGCCCCGTAATCATCTTAGTCACTCTCTTTTGCACCTTTTCCATTCCCACTATGTCTTTTTTGAGATGCGGTGACCAGAACTGGACACAATACTCCAGGTGTGGCCTAGATTCTTTGAAAAGGTCAATAGGCATGCGGATGCGGAAAAACCCGTAGACATTTTATATCTGGATTTTCAGAGGGTGTTCGACATGGTCCCTCACCAAAGGCTACTAAAAATCTCCACAGTCAGGGAATTAGAGGACAGGTCCTCTCATGGACTGAGAACTGGTTGAAGACCAGGAAACAGAGTGTGGGTGTCAATGGGCAATTTTCACAATGGAGAGAGGTGAAAAGTGGTGTGCCCCAAGGATCTCTCCTGGGACCGTTGCTTTTCAACCATAAATGACCTGGAGACAGGCTTGAGCAGTGAGGTGGCTAAGTTTGCAGATGACACCAAACTTTTCCGAGTGGTGAAGGCTGGAAATGATTGTGAGGCGCTCCAGAAGGATCTCTCCAGACTGGCAGAATGGGCAGCAAAATGGCAGATGTGCTTCAGTGTCAGTAAGTGTAAACTCATGCACATTGGGGCATAGAATCAAAACTTCACATATAGGCTGATGGGTTCTGAGCTGTCTGTGACCGATCAGGAGAGAAATCTTGGGGTGGTGGTGGACAGGTCGATAAAAGTGTCGACTCAATGTGCGGTGGCAGTAAAGAAGGCCAATTCTATGCTTGGGATCATTAGGAAAGGTATTGAGAACAAAGTGGCTAATATTATAATGCCGTTGTACAAATCTATGGTAAGGCCACACCTGGAGTATTGTGTCCAGTTCTGGTCACTGCATCTCAAAGAAGACATAGTGGAAATGGAAAAGGTACAAAAGAGAGCGACTAAGATGATTACGGGGCTGGGGCACCTTCCTTATGAGGAAAGGCTATGGCGTTTGGGCCTCTTCAGCCTAGAAAAGAGGCGCCTGAGGGGGGACATGATTGAGACATACAAAATTATGCAGGGGGTGGACAGAGTGGATAGAGAGATGCCCTTTACACTCTCACATAACACCAGAACCAGGGGACATCCACTAAAATTGGGTTTTGGGAGAGTAAGAACAGACAAAAGAAAATATTTCTTTACTCAGCCTGTGGTTGGTCTGTGGAACTCCTTGCCATAGTATGTGGTGATGGCGTCTGGCCTGGATCTCTTTAAAAGGGGATTGGACAAGTTTCTGGAGGAAAAATCCATTATGGGTTACAAGCCATGATGTGTATGTGCAACCTCCTGATTTTAATAATGGGGCATGTCAGATGCAAGGGAGGGCACCAGCATGCAGGTCTCTTGTTATCTGGTGTGCTCCCTGGGGCATTTGGTGGGCCGCTGTGAGATACAGGAAGACGGGACTTGATGGGCCTATGGCCTGATCCAGTGGGGCTGTTCTTCTTATGCCAGTACTCCAGTTTATCTTGGAGATTTTCACCCATGGACACCTTGGACCTTAGAGGCATTTCATGGAATCAGAAGAATTACCCCTGTCCTGTCTTGGATCTATGAGCCTCGGGGTTTTCATCCTGTCAGGAAATGGCATGCAGTGTCCTCACATGGCTGTACATCCATGACCTTGGTTGTATATATACTTGATACACCAAGGATCTTCACAAGGGCCAGAGGCAACCAAGTTCCTTTGCTGTTGTGAGAGAGATTTTCCGTGACCGGTATGATTGGCTTGTCCAAGTAATGACTCCTCAAAACCTGAAGTTCCTGTATGCAACCAGAATAAGTCTCAGGTGGAGTCAACGAGAAGGATCCAATTTACCAGAGATCTGCTGGATTCTGTGCACTGCTATGCCCATCTCCCAGTATTGAGGGGGCAGAGCATAATATTCCTCCTCACAGAATGCCAAGTGTCACAATCTGATTACCTCTGTGTCAGATGCAGGGACTCCTAGACCACCTGTAGAGCCAGGTGTCCAACAGCCCCAGACTGAGTGTGACCTTTTTGCCAACAGTAGTCTTGGCTTGGCACAACAGTTGCAAGTTTATGTTGCCTGTGCTTTAGTCACAACTTGGCTTCAGAAGGAGAGAGAGAGAGAGCTTGGCATCTGTTGGGTCCTGAATGAACCCTTGCCTCCTAGGTGCAGAGCATGGCATTATTCTGTGTAGACCTCAAGTGATTTATCTCCTGCTAGGGGCCCAGCGAGAACTCTGTCTTGTGCTTGGCTCACTGATACAGACAGTGGCTCGTCCCTTTGGAGGCCTACTCCACTGGCACAGCTTCTCTGCGGCATGTAGGTCATCATTGCAAGCCCTCCCTCCTTGGAGGCACCATGAGGCAGGGCTGACCAGTCAAAGGGTCAAGAGGTCACTAGGTAGTCTGCTCCAGAGCACTCCCCAGCGAGGGAGGCCTTCCTCTTGTGAGGATTCTGTGCCTGTCAGTGCTATGAACAGAGCTCTGCTGCTGGGTGTGGCTGGCAGGCCTCCATCCCGAAAGGGGCCAAAGTCCTTTGCTTGTTGCTTGAAGCATGAGAGTTTCCTTCCTGGAGCCACCCTGGCGAGGTGGGGCTGCAGCAGATTTGGCAAAGTGCCTTTGGCAAGGCAGGCCTCTGCTGCACCAGGGCAAAGTGTCTGAGGCTGGTGTTTTCTTCTTGGAGGACCTGTGGGGAGGCCTGGGTGCCTTCCCAGTTCAGGGCTCCAAGTGCTGTCTGTGCCATCTCTGATGTCTTACCCAGCAGCGCCCAGGTGGGGGGTGAGGCTGTAGTGCCTCCCCCAGCTTTGGTGTGAGTGAGTGCTGCACTGTGATTCTGCCAGGGCCAGTTGGTCTCGCAGCGGAGTGTGTGGCTGGCTGTGAGGGCCATGGGCCTCATGTCTGTGCCGGGACTGCCTGAGACTTTGGCTGTGTCCCTTCCCAGCTCCGGTGGCTTTCCATTACTGATTCGACCAGCAGTGGTGGAGGACTGGGCGAGGCTTCCCTGGCCTGCACTCCAGCCTGTCTTCCCCTCCCTCCCTGGCTGCCTGCCAGTACCTGAGCCTCTGGGTCTTGCCATGCCCTTGCAAGGGACAGAGTTCAGCCGCCAAAGGGAGTGGTTCAGATGGATGCTGCGGCAAGGTGCCTTCTCGTCTGCCTGCCCGCCCGGAGCCTGTGCTCCCCCTCCAGGGTGGGCTCAGGGAAACAGGTGGAGGCAGCTCTGGAGCAGTGAGATCCCTCCCCGAAGGGGCCAGGTGGGTGTCATGTTCTGGGTGAGGGGTGAGCTGTGCCAGTAGCAGCCCAGGTGCTGGCACTGCTGATGGGTCTAGGTCTGTATTTTGAGAGGGGGGAACGGGCGCAGCCTGCGGAGCGGGGCAGCAGGCTTTTGCTCAGTTCTGCATTCTCCAAGGGCAGATGGGAGAAGCGGCAGGCCAACCCTTAGCCAGAAAGCAGGACTTCCCAGTGACCCCAGAGCAACAGCGGAATCTCCATGTTGGTGTACCTGGCCTTCTGTTCCCAAAACAGGAGCCTCAGCCAAACATCTCCTGAGACTCCTCCTGCTTGTGGTGATGGGGAAGCGGGCCGAAAAATGCAGGCACGAGACCCCTGGTGGGAGAGCACAAATGGGAAGCGCTCCCCCCACCTGTCTGCCGAGAGACTGCCTTGAGGATCTTTCCGCCTATTTGCGGTGGTGAAGGAGCACCTTCCCCAAAGGGCTTTGATGGGAGACAGGCCCCTCCCCCTCGAGTCCCATGTACCACCACCAGGGGCTGTTGCCTGCAGCCTGTTTCCAGTGGGGGGCATGGAGGCTGTCCCTCGACTGCTGAGACACCCCTTGTGGGCTGCTGCTTGGCTTTGGCTCGACCTTCTGCTTGTCTGACATGGTGGCCAAGATGTCAGGGTGGGCCTTCAAAGGCAGCCCCCCCCCCACCTTTCCCACTTTTGGATGGATACCAGAAGGAAGCTTGGAGTGCAGGGACACAGTGTGTGCGTTTTGTACTTTGAGAGCCCGTGCCTGTTTTTTAGCACCCAGAGCCTTGTGAGCCAGCCCTTGCTGCCTCTGCTGCACATGCAGGGCCGTCCCGACCATTGCAGGGAGTCATTTCTGCAACAGCCTGTGGGGGAGGGCTCAGGCCCCCCTTTCTTGCCCAGTCAGGCTTTCTGTCCTGATCTCTCCTCCAAAGCACTGCCTGCCACGCAGTGCTCGCTGGAGATGGTGGCGTTGGGTCAGCCTTCCTCTCCTTGGCGGGCTGCTGTGGGTGCCTGGCCTGCGTACCTGTCACACCCGTGGCCAGGGAGGCCATCAGTGGCCACTGCTCTGGTGTGGCAGCCGCTCAGCCCCTCCTGGTTGCTTGATCCTCTTGTTGCAACACCCTGAGGTTTTGCCTCGAGGCCTCCAGCAAGTCACCCTTGAGTCAGAACTTTCCCCACATGTAATACCCAGTGCCTGCTCCCCCCCCCGGGTCTTCCTTTGCTGTGTGCCCCCATCGTGACTGGTGGTGCTGAGCTGCTTGTCTCTTGATGGAGGTGCTTGCCTCTTGGATGTTGTATGACCCTTCAGAGCTCCTAGTTTTCCACCGTGCTCAAACATGGGAGGTGGAAGCAAAACTGTTCCCGCCTCAACTCCTCTTGAATTTCCCTGTCTCTCCACAGCTGGGTGCCACATCTGAAGCAACATGGCACCTCTGGAGATGAGGGCCAGCCATACCTCCACCTCTCTGCAACCCCACACGTCAGCAGCTGCAGCAGCTCTTGGAGAAACCAGGCGAGCATCAGGGAGCTGCCCCTGACCCTCCAAGCTACCTCTGGTCTCTCCCTTCCCTGCCGGTTGCCATTTGGACCTTGGCCCTTCCCAGATGGAGAGGATGAGCTGGCTGAGCAAGCTGAACCCCCGGGTGACGGGACCCCGGGTGAGCCGAGGCAGCGGCCTGCAGAGCCCGGTGACCACAGCTGACCCTGAAACCTGCCTCATGGTCTTCAAGAACCACTGGGCCCAGGTGAGTGCCTGGTGCTTGCGGGCAGGCAGGCTTGGAGGCAGGACACCCAAGCCCAGTAGCAACGTGACATGCCTGGAAGGTGGGTGGAAGACCCCAGCACAGGCTCCGTGCCCTGCAGCATGGGGCTGGGCTGCAGGGCTTTGGCAGGCCTGGCCCCCCGGAGGGTGAGGCTGGGCCCCATCAGGATGTGGGTTTGATGTGGCAGATCTGGCAGGGAGTGTGCATTGAGGACAAGAGAGTGGGGAGGTCAGCCCCCTGCTCCTCTGCCCTGCTCACCATCCCTCCCTCCCTCCCTTCCTCCCTCCAGGTGCTGAGGATTTTGGAAAAGCGAGGGGGCTCCCGGGTGGCCCCTGGCGCAGCTGACGACCTTAGCGCGGTGCGCAACAACACCTACCAGATGATGACGCTGCTGGCGGAGGAGCGGCCCCGTGGGGGGGAGGCGGCAGCCATGGGGCCCATCCTCGAGTTTGTGGTGTTGGAGGGGGTGCTGGAGCGTTTGCTGGGCTGGCATCTGCAGCGTGACGTCCCCGAGGAGCGCAAAGTGGAGCTGCTGAAGCTCTACGAGATGCTCATCAGCCAGTCCCGCCAGCCCCTGCTGCGGCACAAGCCGGTCCTGACCCCCCTGCTGCGCCTGCTGGGCCTGTGTGCGGGGCCTGCCTCCCCACTCCTGGAGAACAGCCTGGTGCTGCTGCTGAACCAGCTCTGCGTCTCGGCTGCCAAGGAGCCCCCACTGCTGGAGCTCTTCTTCCACAGCCCCACGGAGCAGGGGCCTGCCAACCTCCTGGTCTTCTCCCTCCTCATTCCCTTCATCCACCACGAGGGGCTGCTGGGTCAGCAGGCCCGGGACGCCCTGCTGCTCATCATGGCCATGTCTGCTGGCAGCAGCACCGTGGCCCAGTACATCACTGACCACTCCTACTTCTGCCCGGTAAGGGGGGTGGGGGTGGGGCGGGCCAGAGTCACCTCCCTCCTGGGATTGAGCGCAGTGGCTCCAAAGGGCCCTGGTCTGAGTGCACAGTGCCAAGTGTCCTGGGCCCCCGGCTCGACTTTCCCTGGCTGTGGAAGAAACCCCTTGGCATCTGGCTGGTGCCTCCAGCCTGTGAACGGGATGCACCTTCATGCCCTCATGTTCTCCCCAACTGGTGCCGGCTCTTTCTGAAGGTGCTGCCAAGGCTTCAGCTGCAGGGGGGAGGGCTTCTGTCTCTGAGATGCAACCCCCTCCCTAAGCCTCCCAGCCATCACAAGGGTGGGGAACTGTGTTCTAAGAGGGAACCTTTGGGGACTGCAGGTGCTCAGCGCTATGCTTGGGGGTGGGTGGGTGTCAAAATGCAGAACTGTCTGGGCATCTGGGGAAGAGGCCCCTGGCACCAGCCAGCCAATGTGCACAGCCCAACCCTGCGATTTCCAAAGCATGCTGCAGTGTGTGTATGTGTGTGTGTGAGCAATCGGAAGGCTCAGGGGGGAGGAGGGAAAATATTTTCCTCAACTGCCAGTGGGTCTCCTCGGACCCACTTGCACCAGCCCAAGGAGAAAAGGGGGCATGTCGGCTGCCATCAGAGGGGCTCTAGTGCTGAGTGCCACCTTCTCCTGCCTCCAACATGCCCCTGGCCCTCCGAGCTGCCCTGTTCCAACCAGCCTGCTGGCTTCTCCGCCTTGACAGGGCTCCTCTTTGCTGCTGCAGCACATGGAGTCCTCCCTGCTGCCTGGGATGGCACACAGCTCCACACCCTTATGGACTGGGGCTTGCGGTGCTGTGAAGCAGGGTCTCTAAACTTTTTGACCGAAGGGCCACATCAAATATCTGGCACGGTGTTGAGAGCCGAAGAAAAGATTAAATATAAAATTTAAATAAATACATTAGAGATGGAACTTAGATGAATGAATGAATGGGCTCAAATGTCCAGGATTTCTCCAAGCACCAACTTGTTGGCAACCTTCAGTCTCGAAAGACTATGGTATCGCGCTCTGAAAGGTGGTTCTGGAACAGCGTCTAGTGTGGCTGAAAGGCCAATTCAGGAGTGACAATCCCACACTGGGGGCAAATGTAGTCTGTCCCTGGTCTGTCTCCCTGGCTGTGGGCCTTCCTTCTTTGCCTCTTTGCCTCAGTCTGTTGGCCAAGTGTCTCTTCAAACTGGGAGAGGCCATGCTGCACAGCCTGCCTCCAAGCGGGCCGCTCAGAGGCCAGGATTTCCCACCTGTTGAGGTCCACTCCTAAGGCCTTCAGATCCCTCTTGCAGATGTCCTTGTATCGCAGCTGTGGTCTACCTGTAGGGTAGACCTACAAGCACCAACACAGCCAAGGAAATAAAGCTCACACAAGCACAACTCTGGTTCTGTTTGGTCAACTGGGCCAGAGGCTCTCGGGATCAGAGGCTGGCCGCGGGCCGAATAGAGGCTCTCCGTGGGCCACATCTGGCCCCCAGGCCGGGGTTTGGAGACCCCTGCTGTAAAGCATGCGCCATCCCAAGGACACTGGTTCCAGCAGTGGTGGTGCCCAGTAGGAGTGGGCGATAAGCTTCTGAGTCCTGTCATGTTGCCTAAGTGGGGTCTACAAAAGCACCAGCCCCTTCTGAAGGATGGGCGAGCCAGAGAAGCTGGAGGGGGCAGCCTGAGAAGCATCTGCAGTGAGGCCACTGGCAGAGGCCGCCCAGCAGAGTCCAAGGTCTGGCTGTGGAGCACAGGTCTCAGAGTGCTCCTAGTTGTGCAGGGCACAAAAAGGAGGGAGGGTCAGATCCCCACCGCTCTCCGTGCCTGTCTCTGCCACCTGGTTTAAGGTGGCTTTGGAAAGCAAAGGGGGAATGGGCGGGTGGGGCGGCTTCTCTGAGCACTGTTTGCGCTCCGGGATTTGTGCCCTGTACTGTCTTTCAGGGGGTGGATGCCTTACCAAGAAGGAAAGTTGTATCTGTGGACAGGTGGAGGAGCCTTGGTGGGTTGGGTCACTGTTCAGAGCCCAAGCAGATGTTTGGGGGCAGTAGTCACTTGGTGGAGTCCAGGGCCTTGGCACAAAGGACCACTGTGGCCTGACCTTGGCAAGAGAGAACTTCACCTCTGCATGGTCTCCCCTGCTTCAAATGGGGGGAGATGTGCTGTAGTAACTGTGTTGTTCCCCCCATTGGAGAGAGCTGCCCCTCCCTTGGTGGTGTGTCTCTTGTGGCTGGAGGACAGTCCCTTCAGGGTGGATTGGAGGAGCTTTAAGCCTTGTCCCCTCTCGATGCTTCTTAGGGGAGGCTGGGGAGGCAGGTGGGCTCTTGTCTTCTGGGGACCCAGCAGGGCAGTCTCTTGTGGCCCTTTCCAGAGCCAGAGTGTTGTCTTTCTCCTTCCCTGCCCAGGTCCTGGCCACTGGCCTCAGCGCCCTGTACTCCTCACTGCCCCGCAAGCTGGAGGTGCGGGGGGACGACTGGCACTTCCTGCGGCGGGAGGACTGGATCGGAGTTCCCTCCTTGGTCCTCTTCATGAACTCACTGGAGTTTTGCAACGCTGTCATCCAGGTGGGTCTGCTGGGAAGTGCGTGGCAGGGCGTGTTCTCGGTTGTGGCAGCTGCACCTCTTGCCTTTGAGTGCTTCAAGGTGGAAGTTGCTTGGGGCAGAACAGGGAGTGACTGTCCCCCTGCTGGAGGCAGGTTGCTGGACTGGGCTCTTTTGCACCTGCTGGGGATGGGATGGGATGGGCTGGGCTGCTGGAGGGAGATCATGGCAGAGGGTGCAGCTCCATGGTGCTCTTTTCTCCATCTCTGGCACTGCCAACAGGTCCAGCAAGCTGTGGGTGGCCACTGGTCAGCAGTGCTGGTCCTGGTGTGTCCCCACTGTTCAGTATCTAGCTGGGGGAGCCAGGAGGCTGGGGTTCTTCCAGCTCTGCGGAGGCACCCTCCTTCAAGCCCCTACAATCCATTGCTTGAGAGGCAGTGGCCTGGAGCCACAGGGGCTGCATTGTGGGGCTGTGGGGCTGGGCACGGCCTCAGACTTGTTTCCTCTCACTGCAGGTGGCCCACCCCCTGGTTCAGAAGCAGCTGGTGGATTATATCCACAATGGGTTCCTGGTGCCTGTCATGGGCCCGGCTCTGCACAAGGTGAGGCTGCTGGCACCCTGGGGCCACATCTCTCTTTCTCTCCCTCGGTGTGAGTTGGACTTGATGTGAAGCCTGTAATTCAGTAAGTCTGGGAAATAAGCCCCCGCCAAGTAAGCTTTGTTTGCCTAAGCATGGGAAGTGCAGGTGTCGGCACTTCAGGAGGTGTGGTGGCCCTGTGCTGGCCTCAGGTGGGGCTGGGGAAAGGCGTGTCCTTCCAGGCCTGGCCGGGAGAGGAAAGGGCACAGGGATCAGCACAGCTGCGCACTGGGAAGCAGACTGGACCTCGGGCCTATGCTGCCCTCAGGGAGGGTCCTGCGCTGAGCCCTGCCCCTGCCTTCCCTCAGACCTCCATTGAGGAGATGATCGCCAGCACTGCCTACCTGGATCTCTTCCTGCGGAGCATCAGTGAGGCCGCCCTTCTCAAGACCTTCCTGCGCTTCCTGCTGCTCCACCGCCACGACAGCAGCACCATCCTCGACACGCTGGTGGGCCGCATTGCCAGCAACTCCCGGGTGAGGCCACCAGGCAGGGGCTTAGGAGGTGCATTGGCCAGCTGTGGCAGGTCTTGGGGAGCCATGCGTGTCCCAGAGTGGCTCTGTGCCAGGTCAGGAGCCTGCCTGTTGCCCAAGGCCAGCCAACCACCCAAGGCCTGTGGAGGCCAAGGGGGGCAGTTGCTGCTGCAGCTGCGGTCATCCATCCACGCCCTGACCGCAGGACTTCACAGCCTCCCGGCCTCATCAGCAGAAGCTGCTGCACCGGATGGTACTGCAGTTACAGGACAGAACCAGTGCAGGAGAGAGTTTGAGCCTGCAAGGGGTGTGGGGCTTGTGGCCACCTGCAGCTGTCAGGTGGCAGCCCATCCTGGACAACGTGGCTCCTCCCTTCCCCTCCCCCCCAGACAGCCACCCTCCCCACACGCTAGTGGCTGCACTCCTGGGCCGTGTGTATTGAGCTGCCTGCTGTGGGTTGTACTGCCATGAAAAGCATCTGTGGACACAGACAGGCCCCTCCCTCTCTGGCCCCTGCTGCTTGGCAGGAGCAGTGCAGGGCCTGTGGACTTGTCCCCTCCCCCACTGGGTTGCTGGAGGTTGGGGGATGGGGCAGGGTTCTTGGCCTGCCTGGAAGCATCTCCCTGTAGTCTCTTGGGTGTGGTTGGCGGCCTCCTGGGTGAGGGAGCTCTGCTAGACAGCTTCTGGCCCAGGTCTTTGAGGTGGGGGAGCCACTGGGGTGGGCTGAAAGTAGCTCTGGCCACACATTCTCACTTGTGCCCCCCCCCCAGCTCTGCATGGTGTCTCTCAGCCTCTTTCGGACTCTGCTCAGCCTCAACTGTGAAGACGTCCTGCTGCAGCTGGTGCTCAGGTACTCACTGATGCTTTCTTTCTGGGCCGGCAACAAAGCCTGTTCTTTCCTGGAGGGAGACCAGCCCTCCCTCCCTCAGACGCCCCTGCTGAGGCTTCTGGGGCCCGAGTTCTCTCTTAAGAAAACAAGAAGAGCCCTGCTGGATTAGGCCAAAGGGGACCCGTCTGGTCCAGCTTCCCGCACTTCACAGTGGGCTGCTAGATGTCTCTGGGAGCACTCAAGACACAAAGCCTGCATGCTGTTGCCACTCCCTGGCCCCTAGTATTCTGAGGTGGCTTCCTTCTGGAGGTTGCATAGTCATCCTGGCTTGTCACTGGAGATGGACTTTTCCTCCATGAATCTGTCTAATCCCCTTTAAAGGTATTTAGGCTTTCAGGTGCCATCACCACATGGTGTGGCAAGGAGTTTCACTAATTACTCACTGGATCTGGGCACTGTGAGGAACCCCACAGTGTGCAGGGAGCCCCATTGGAGTTGCTGATCTGACCTGAGAGCTGCCTGGTCACTTGGCGTGCTTCACTTGAGTAGAGGGAGCGGCCTGGATTGAGGGGAAGGCGGCTGCTCTGGAGGGCCTCCACTGAGCAGTGGTTTGATCAGGAAGGGCTGTGCAGGATTCGTTCCCCTCCTCAGGCAAGGGTCCTCGCAAGACCGCCTTGTGCCCTCCGTCCCTGGAGAAGCAGCTCACTCTAGTTGGCCTTTGAAAGCACAGCGTTTGCAGAGGTCAGTCAACCTGCCTTGCCTGGGCAGCGAGCAAGTAAGCGAGCTCTGTTGCCTGCCTAGGTACCTGGTGCCCTGCAGCCATGTCATGCTGAGCCAGAAGAGGGCCGTGAAGGAGCTGGACCTCTATGGCAGGGCGGCCAGCAGGTTCCTTTCCCTGATTCCACGTTGCTGCTGTCCGGAGAGCCTGCCCCTGCCTGAGCGTGAGGAGGAGCACGCCACCTGGTCCAAGGGTGAGTGGGGGGGCTCCAGCCACAGAGGGTGCCCTGGGCAGGCTGGGAGTGAGGGGTAGTGGTTATCGGGCCACAGAGCCCTGGCCTCTGGGGAGGCCTTCACAGCAAATGCAAGGACTGACTTCCTTGGTGGAGTTCCTCACCCCTTCCTGCACTGGCGGGGGGTGCTGGCCTGGGCTGCGTGTGTTGGCACACCCCCAGAGCCTTTGCTGTGGACCAGATCCATGGGGGTTGGTGGGAGGAGCAAGGATGCCTGCATGGCACTGGGCCTCAGTGCAGCCCTGGTGGGGCGCTTACAACACTGTTGGGCGTCAGGAAATCCGGGACAAGGACGGGGTTCTGCCAGTGGCCAGTGCTGGTGGATGGGCGTTTCTGCCTAGAGAGAGTGTGAGGGTCCTGCAGGGCTTAAAGGGGCCTGGTGAGGGGGAGTGTCGTCATTCTGTCTCGTTGGCCTTGCACCTTTTGCCACCATTTGGTGCAGAGAGACCTGAGACTTCTGAGCATGGAATGGAAAGTGCGTTTGCCAAGCATTCGTGTCCGGAGTGGAACTCGGCCCACGAGGTAGAGGCTGTGCAGGGTTGGACGGGGGGTCCGCAACCCCCGTGGATGTCGCAGAAGCAGCACCCGCCTGGTCTAGCCTCTGCCTCCCACCCTGTCCATCTGGGAAGCCAGTGGCTGAGAGCAGCCCAGCTGGGGTGAGGGACTGGGAGCTCGTGGTGTTCCTGCTTTTGAGAGACCTCCTCTGTGCCCCCCTCAGGTCACGGCAGCCCCAGTGTGGACTCGTCCTCCGTGGTGACCGTCCCCAAGCCCTCCACTCCGTCCCGCCTCTCTTTCTTCATGCGGCAGTCCAGCTTTGGTGCAGAGGCCTCTAGCCCCGCTCCCCGCTCCCCAGGGACGCCCACTGTTAGCCCTGGTCACCGTCCTGGCCGAGGCGAGGAGCTCTCCGAGTTGGAAGGGAACTACTTGGAGTACTTGCGGGATGCACGCCTCAACATTGACCGCTGTGTCTGGGCCTGCCGCGTGTGGTCAGCCCCCTATGATGGGGAGGAGCCCAGTGCCAGCAGCCTGGCCCCTGCCCCAGACCCCTCCCTACCCATCAACAGTGACTACTTCAGCTACACCTCCTTCCATGCAGGTGGGCATCCCGACCCCACATCTGCCTCCCCTCGGACTAAAAAGCGGGGCCCGCCAGAAGAGTTGGCCGCCCTCAAAGGGGCCTCGGGAGGCCCAGAGCCGAGCACCTCCACCTTCCCCAGCACCACGGACTCGAGCATCCTGCTGAATGGGGCCCATGCAGACCCTGGCATCAAGAAGGTCCGCTGGTGTCCCCAAGGGGCAGTGGAGGTGGTCGAGAATGGCTCCGCCTCCACCCCCAGCCCTGACTCCGGGCCAGCCTGGGAGCCTCTGCCCTGCCCAGACCTGCCCCTGGATGAGCTGCTGACCCTGGAACACACAGAGAACGGGGCTGCCTCGGCCATTGAGAAGTTCAGCACGGAGCTGAGTCTTCTGAAAGAGGAGATGGACCCGGGGAGCAGTGCCCAGGAGCCACCCGGGGCAGCCCCCCCGCTGGAACCAGACCCCCTCTCTCAGGAGGAGGAGGAGGCCTACCAGAGCTTTGCCTCCCCTGCAGACAATGCTGGGCAGCCCAAGCCGGCCGACCACCTGGCCCAGATCCTCAGCAGCCCCCCAAGGACCCCCGGGCAGCCCCCCAGCCAGCCGTTCACAGGTGAGCCTGTTGGGGATGCCCTCCTCCTTATTGCCACCTGTACCACCCTAGTGCACCTTCAGCCAGTGGGGTGCAGCCTCCTTCCACCCAACCCCGAGTCCTTTCCTGCCCTCCTGTCACTTCTGTGTCATGACGCCTTCCGTGACGCTGCCTTGTTTGTGTCCCAAAGTGCTGCTCCTGGCCAGGACGGTGCAGTGCTGGATGTGAGTGTGGGGCCGGAGCCCGGCAGAGGGGTGCGAGGGGGGGCTTTGGGGCATTACAGAGCTCCACCTCTTCGGGTGCAAAGCATGCTGCTCCTGGGCTTGGGGCCCTTGACTCCCCTCTCCAGGTGCAGGGCCCAGGGAGGCCCAGGGTGGAGGTGCTGCCCACGCCTTCTCTGACGCGTTCTCCTGCCTTGCCAGTCTCTGCAGGTTGGCACCCAAGGAGCGCTGGGGCCTGGAGTCCTCTGCGCCTT
Source organism: Tiliqua scincoides (assembly GCF_035046505.1). Lineage (NCBI taxonomy): Eukaryota > Metazoa > Chordata > Lepidosauria > Squamata > Scincidae > Tiliqua > Tiliqua scincoides. Next base: position 639,734 of record NC_089823.1, read on the forward strand.
GCAGGGGTGCACACTGAGGCTGAGCTGGCCCTGGATAGGCTCGCTCGCTCGCTCCAGGCCTGAGGGTCTTGCAGGCAGGCACGGAGGCCGCCTTTGTTCAGTGGCCTGCAGGGGTCCAGCAGCCTCAGGCGCACTTGCCTGTGGAGTCTCCCCAGCTCTGTCCTCCCTGGGGCAAGACCCTTCTCTGCCGGGCAGCAGCAGTGCAGGCTTTGGGGCAACCCCGGGATTCCCTTGCCCTGAGGCTGGGCTTGCTGTCCGCAGGGCCCTTCGTGGCGGCTCTCTTCACCAAGCTGGAGAACATGTTGCAGAACTCCCTCTATGTCAACGTCCTGCTGACGGGCCTGGTCTCCCAGCTAGCCTGCTATCCGCAGCCACTCCTGCGCTCCTTCCTCCTCAGCACCAACATGGTCTTCCAGCCCAGTGTCAAATCCCTCATCCAGGTAGTCCGACCGGGGGCCGGTGGGGCCTTGGCTTGGGCAATGCAAGGCATGGAGGGGACTGATGTTGCCAGAGCCTGGGCGTGGCTCTGGCCGTGGGGCTGTCGCCAGGCAGTGACTTCTCCCTCCCTCCCCCCCAGGTCCTAGGCTTGGTGAAGAACAAGATTGAGAGCTTTGCTGCCAGCCAGGAAGACTTTCCTTCCCTGCTCCTCAAAGCAAAGAAGTACCTGGTTGCCCGGGGCAAGCTGGACTGGGCGGACCCCCCGAACTCCATCCCGTCCCTGCGGCGCTCGGAGACCCTCGGTGAGCAGGATCTGCTGGGACTGGGGGGGAGGAGTGAGCCCCTAGTGCCACTTGGGAAGGTGGCACTGCTTCTGTGGGGAGACCAGGTGCTGGGGCAGCGCTTGCAGGCTCAGCACTGCCTTCCTGATTGGTGAATGGGCAGGATCCTGGCAGCCTTCAATAGCGGGCTGGTGCTACTCCTGCAGTCGAAGAGCCTTCTCCCCTCCGAAAGCAAAATGGGTGCCCAGGTTGCAGTCGGAGAAGTGACTGGCGGGGTAAGGGTGGTTTGGGGGGCTCTGCAGCTGCAGGGAAGAGAGGGAAAGAGCTGGGGCAGAGCAGGTGCTGCTGCCAGTGACTGGCCAGCGACTCCCCTTGCCCTGAAGCTCTTTGGAAACTTGGCTGCTGCCCCCCAGGTTGCTCTCAGGTTCAGCCCATGATGGGGGGGTCAGAAGAGGTGGCAGTGGTGGGTCCCCCACCCTGAGGCAGCCATGTGACTCTGGCTGATGCAAGGTGTGGACCTGGGACCCTCCTGGCGACAGCCTTGACTCCCTTCAGTGTTCCAAGGCCTGGGAGATGCTCCCCCCCCAAGCCTCTGGGGCCCTCCAAAGAAAAGACGTGCACTGACCAGAGACAAAGCTAGCAGGCCTCACTGCCCTGGTCCTCTAGGCAGCCCAAAGGCGTGCTGCATCAGCCCAGCAGTGCCCTCCCCGCTGAGGGAGAAAAGCACTGGCAGATCTTGCCCAGGCAGCCTTCCTTGCAGCCCTCCACACTTCAGGGTCTCTCTCCCTCCCTCCCTCCCTCCCTCCAGTGAAGAGCCGGAAGCCGTCCATCGGAGAGATGCTCATGCGCCACACCAACAGCCCCACACGGGCCCGCCAAGCAGCCCAGCTGGCCCTGCAGCACATGCGTGAGGGGCAGGTGCTGCATGCGCTGTCGGGGGCCTCACTTGTCCGCAGCTCAGCCGAAAAGCAGAGTGAGGCACTGCGCGTGAAGAACGCCGTCTACAGCGCTGTCATCTTCAGTGAGTTCCTCAAGGAGCTGGCAGCCATCGCACAGGCCCACGCGGTCACCTCGCCCCTCCTGCTGGAGCCCTTCCAGGAGTGACCGTGGCCTGGGGCTCTGGACTGCAACCTGCCCCTCCCTCCTCCCTCCCTCCCCTCTCAGCCTGCTACTGCCAGGCCTGCACTAAATAGGGAGCCTGGAGGGGGCACCATGGGTGGGGTGGGGGGGAGAACTCCATGCCTGGAGAACCACCTTTTTAATTTATTGGGAATGAATGTTTTTTTTTCTGGAGAACTTGTGGCAATATGTATAAAAGGAGTGCTCTCTGGCTCTGTCTGTGGTGTGTGTGTGCAGCCAGGGGCCGCCGCTTGCTGGGTCCTGGAGAAGAGCCCCGCTGCTGGCTCAGGTCCCGGAGCCCACCTAGGCCATTGCCCTCTTTCCCAGGTAGGAGAGGAAGGCACCCCCTCCCCGCTGTCCTTTCTCTGTGGGGGACACTGTTGCAGTCAGGGAAGCAGGTTTGGCCTCCCTGCATTTATCCATCATTCTTTTCTGCTCATTGCTCCTTTTTGGCAGGTTCTAGGAGGTCTCACCCCCTCACCCCACCCCCGTTCAGACTTGCTGGGGCTGTGTCCCTAGACCTGAGAGGGAGCCTCCCAAGCCCAGCCAAGTCGCTCTGAAAGCCCTTCCCCTGCTGTCTGCATGCTCTCCATTGGAAAAGCCCAGGGGTGGTACTTGTGTGGGCAGCTGTGCCTCTCAGGCCACCAAGGAGGGGTCTGGCTGGAGGAAAGCGCTCAAGCCCCCCCCTCCCTGTCCTCTCTCCTGTTGGGCTGGTGCCAGGCCCAGAGCTACATCCCCACAGGCCCAGCTGAAGCTGGGAAGCCTTTCTGCCTCAGCAAGGGCAAGAGGGGCTGGGTCAGGCTATCACTGTCCAATCCCTTTTTCAAGACATCTAGGCCAGATGCCATCACCATGTCCTGTGGCAAGGAGTTCCACAGATTAATTATGTACTGGGTAAAGAAATGTTCTAAGGCTCCTGTCAACCACTTTTAGTGGATGTCTCCTGGGTCTGGTGTTCGCCTCTGCTGCAGTGGGGAGGGGGGAAGCTGGTGCTAGGGAGCAGGGTCTGGGGCCCTTAGCCCTCCTGCCTGGGCTCCCCCCAGGCCTGTCTTGCCCCCCCCCGAACCAGTCAGGCTGCTCCGTCTTGCCACAGTCTGCAAACAGCTTTATTGCCCATGGCGTGGCTGTCGGCTCACTCGTCCGTGTCGCTCTCGGCCACGATGCCCTGCAGGAGCGGCAGCAGCATGGAGTGTCTCTCTGGGTCTGCCAGGCTGGTGGTTGAAGGGCCCAGTGTGGGGCGGTGGCGCTTGAAGGGCCATTTCCCTGGCGATAGAAGTGGGCGAGGGCCTGTCAGGAGCTCCTTGGCCTGTGGCCTCTCCCCACTGCAAGGTTCCCAAACCCCCCTCCCACAGGGGCTTGCTGCCCTGTTGCTCTCTCCTGATTGTGAAGGGGAACAGGAACTCTCCTGGGCTCCCGGAGCAGGGGGTCAGGCAGTGGCATCTCCAGCAGGGGAGAGGAACCCAAGGAGACTGTCCAGGAGAAGGCGCTGGAATCCCTTCTCACTCCCTGCCTGAACTGCTTCCCAGCAAGACTAGAACTTGGTTGTGCTGGAGGCCCAGAAGACTCGGCTGGGTTGGTGCTTATGTAGAAGGAGCCGTTGAGGAGCGGCCTGCCCCCCTTCCTAAGCCCAGGGTGCCCAGGAATGGCCTGGTGGCACTTGGAGCAGCTGTGAGGCTGGTCCAGCAGGCCAGGGGCGGAGTCACAGCTGCAACCAGAGCGTCAGTGCAACTGGGCCAGACTGCTCTGTCGCCACTACCAGCCCCATGAAACTCCTGTTCAGAGCTACAACGTGCCTGCTGGGTCCTCATGTGCTGCAAGGCTCCCCCCTCCCTCCTTCCCTGCCAGCCTCTAATCAGGTGAAGTGGAGCCCTGGAGGCCAGAGCGGCTGCCACCACCTCCACCCCAAAGCAACAGCCTGCAAGAGGGGAGCAGAAGCCACGCATCCTGGCAGTTCTGGCCCATCGTGGTGGCAGCTGCAAGGGCAGAAACTTGGGTGCTTCGCTGCTTGTGTTTCTGGCCCAAAGGGAGCTCCCCCCAGTCCCCTGCCCACAGCAAGCCATGTACGCTCTGCTCTGGGTGCTGCACCGCTGTTTCAGAGATGTCTGGCAGCAGGACAAGGGCTGCACCCCGTTGTCAGCCAGCTGGAGAGGAGGTGCTTTGAGGCCTGCAGCTGGGACTCCCTGGGGGGTGGGAGACTCTGGAGCCCCAAACAACCCCAGAGCCGCCTGTTTCCTTACCTGCCAGGGGCCGTGAGGGTCTGACCAGGGGGTGCCACCGCTTGCGAACTGCTGTACTCTCCGGGGGCAGTGGGGGCTTCAGTGGCAGGCCAGAGCTGGGGGGCTCCAGCACAGCCATCCTTACCCAGGCGGCCCGGGCGGGCAGGGTGTGGCCCATGGGCTTCTGGGAGCCCAGCACACCCTTGCTGCTGAGGGCAAACTTGAGGCAGGAGAAGGCCACGGGGAGGGGCTGCTCCACACGGAAGCTGCGGTGCTCAGAGCCCTGGGTGACGGCCAGCACCAGGCTGCTGCAGTAGAAGACCTCGTAGACCACGTAGATGCTGCTCTGGGAGCGGAGCCAGGGCAGGTCCGGGCGCAGGGCTGCCGTGCCGGGCCGCAGCACCAGGAAGGCCACCTTCTTGTGCACACCGGCCATGGAGAGGCGGATGTGCCTCAGGGCCCCGTCCACCAGTCGCGTCTCCTCATAGCGGGACTCCCCCCGCACCCGGGCGTTGTACTCGCGTGTGCAGTGAGTCAGCTCCCGTCCCCCAGGGCCCCTCTGCAGCAGCTTCTCCAGGGGCCCAACAGGGAGCAGGCAGCGCTGCCGGCGCAGGAGACTCTGTCCCAGCTGCGGCTTCTTGATCAGGACGGTCAGCAAGTCATAGGAGGCAGCGTCTTCCAGGAAGGGAACCGGCACCACGGTGGGCCCAAAGCGCTCCTCGATGACCTGTTGGCAGAGAGGGGAGGTCTGGCAGTTGGCACCTGGGCCCCTCCCAGGATGGTTGGGGTGAAAGGAGGCTGCACGTGTTCCTTCCCCGACTGGCTGAAGGTGCACTAGGGTGGTACAGGTGGCAATAGAAGGTGTGGGGGCTGAAAGCAGAGGGATCTTGAAGCTGATGGCAGGAAATGGCAGGATGGAAGAGACTGAGAAAAGGCTCCCCGGGGCCAGGAATGGCTGTTGAAGAAGGGCGGGGGGGGGGGCTTCAGCTGCAAAAGGTGCCTAACTTGGCAGCTCTCCAGGACAGAGTCAGGCTCCGCTAAAAGCCCCCGGCATCACTGAGGTCTCTGCAAACATTTAAGCTAATCCTCGGAGAAGTCAGAACTGAAGTCAAATGCAAGCAGTTGCTGGCCAACTGGACTGTCTCGCAGAGGAGGCACTTTCTGGCACCTGCAGGGCTGTCGTGATTATCGTATTTCCTGATGTGTCCATTTTGCAATCTAGGTAGAAAGAGGCTGGGCTGATAACCCCCCCCCCCCACAAGTTCCCCTTTGCCCTTTCAAGGACAGGCAAAACCAGGGAGTGAAGCTGAGGCACAAACCCTGGTATGTCTCGGCTCCAATCACAAAGTGCCATCTGCAGAGCACAGTGGGGGGGGGGGGTCTGCTGTGTTCCTGCCCCCCCCCCGGTCTACAGGGTGACTGCAGCTCCCAATTTGTGACAGGCCTATAGCCCACAGAACTTCCTTTTTCCATGGGAGGCCCTGGCAGGCGCCCTATGCAAAGGGGCTTCTTGGTCCCACAGCCAGAGGAACTCCCCCACCAGCTCTGGGGGGGGGGGAGGTGTGTGTCAGGAGGGAGCAAATCAATGGGCAAGTCCTTGTGGTTCTTGCAGTGTTGGGGCTCTGGTCTCTGAAGAAGGGAGACCACCACAGGCGGCTCACCTAGCCAAGGGGCACAACACTAGCCTGGTGAGGTCTGAAAGGGCGACAGTCCCAGAGGGAGGACGGCCTGAAAGGACAGTTGCTGCTTTTCCTTGCTAAAGCTACATGGGTCTTGGCTGGTGCTTGGGGGGGGGACCACTTAGGAGCACCCCACAGGGGCCACTTTGGGATTCAGCACTGGAAATGGACACCCACCCAAGGACTCGGTGGGCCAGGAGAGCCTCTGCGTGCCCCTGTGACAGCAGCCAGGGGCCACCTGGCACCAAGGGACAAGCTCAAGCGGCCCTCTGTTCTCTGGGTTTGGGTCCCTCCTCACACTGGGGTTCCTGGGAGGCCTTCCCTGCCCCCCTCACCTTGTCCCTGATCAGCTCCCAGTTGGAGTCAGCCTCACCAATGTCCAAAGTCTGAACTCCACCATCCATCTTCTGGAGGGCTGGAGGGGGCAGAGAGGGGTCTGGGAGGAGGGCTGCAGAGGGTAGGCATGGGTAGGGCCGAGGTCCGGAGGGGTGGGAGGGTCTGCCCTCCCCCCAGCCCTGGAGGCAGGCAGGCACAGAAGCCAGAGCCAGGCTGTGATGTCACAAGGGGCCAGTTGTCTCTGTCCCCAGAGGGGCTGGCTGCGGCTGCTAGGCCAGGCCACTGTACCTGGGGCCAGAGGCCTTGTCTAGCCAGGACTGTGGAAGTCTTGGGACCCCAGGCTGGGCGTGAGGCCTGGCCTGCCGGGGGAAGCGGGCAGCCCTTGGCTGATCCTCGGGATGGCAGCCTCAAAGGTGTCGAGGAGAGCTGGAGGCCGTAACAGTGGAAGGGGAAGGCAGCAGCAATCAGCCCAGCGGGGCAAGCAGACTGGAGCCCCCCCCCCAGGCAGAAGCTTTCCAGTGTGGTGCAACAGGGAGACAGGCCATTCCATCCCGTGGGGCTTGAGTTCAAGATCATCCACTCCAGCGCAGGTCTGGGGCAGGCAAGAGCATGTCCTGCTAGGCACAGCATCCCGCTCAGTGCCGCTTGCTGGCCCAGGGCACCATGATGAATGCGGACCACCACCTGCTAGTCAGGCACCTTCTGGGGAGGGGCCGGGGCACAGCCGTCTTCCCGGGCTTTGGGCCTCCTTGGGAGGGAGTGGACTGTCAGAGGCTACTGGCGTCTCTGCACCATGTACTTGTCTTTGTCAAGATGCCGCTTCACCCATTCCATTGCACTGCTGGCCCTTCACTGCAAATGGCCAGGCTTCAGGCTTCCCTGACCACTCCTGCCAGGGCTCCTGGGCCGGCCCCACAGGCCTGCACCAGCAGGTCTCTCGCCTCCTGGGGTTTAGATGCCAGACGCTGCCTCTGTGGCACCTGCAGGCTCTCTGGGTTGGCCTCACGCCGTGGACGCTCCTGTCCCAAGCTGCTGCTTCCCACCGTGGCTCTGAGGGGGTCCTTCTTCTCTGTGCTGGACTCAGGGCTGCCTTCAGGTTGCTTGTTTGCCGCCTTGGGCAGTTTGCAGGTCCTTCTCTTTGCCCTTGTTGCAGCTCACTAGGAGATGCTGGGGGTCCTTCCATGCCCACTGCCTGTTGCTCTCCAAGCAAACGGCACCCCACTGCTCTCACCATGTCCCCAAGCAGTAAGACATCTCAGGGGTACAGCAGCATCCTTAGGGACAGAGCTCACAGGAGGCGCTCAGGGTCTCTACAACATCATGTACTCCACAAGCATGCACACTGGACTGTGGGGTGGAATCAGCATTCCTGATGACCAGCCTGTTGCAGTGGTTTCATTCATTTGTAAAGGAAGTTTAATGTAAGAAAGGTCCTGCTGGATCATGCCGAGTTGTGCCCCCACAGTAGCCTACCAGCCACTTCTGGGAAGCCAATGCACAAGCAGGAGGAAAAGGCACCTCCTCTCCCACCACTGGGGTTCAGGGCATGATGATGATGACGGTGACGAGGTTTTTGCACAGTCAAGTGTCTGTCGTTGACTGGTTTGCTTCATCCAGACACCGAGTCCTTCCCAAGGACCTGGGATGCCTGGTTTCTGTCCTCCTTTGCTGTTATAAATATCGTCACAAGATGTAAGCTGTTCCCAGTCAAGCTGCTTTTTGTAGTTGGTGGGTGGCTGCTCAGATGCTCTTCAAGGGGTTTTGGAATAGAACGGAAGGCGCCAATCACCCCTGGGGTCACTTGGGTCTAATTCTGCCTCAGCCTCTCAGTTTCTACTTGTCCATCTTTGCATTTTGTTGTTCTTTCCAGCTCTTTTTCCTCCACTCTGCTGTCCCCTGCGATTGTCACACCGATGGATTCAACTCGTCTTTCTTTCTTCTCAACTGCAGTTATGTCTGGTGTATTGTGTGAAAGGGGTTTGTCTGTCTGCACTCCGAAATCCCATAATATTCTGGCATCTTCATTTTCTGTGACTTTGTCCCTTGTGTGGTCCCACCAGTGTCTGGCTGCAGGCAGCTTGGATTTCTTGCAGAGCTTCCAGAGTGTCACTGTTGCTGCCTTGTCCTGCCTTTGCTTGTGTTCTGCGTGATCTTTTCACAGCAACTACTCGGGTGGTCTGCTGCTTCTTCATCTTCTTTGAGAGACAGCACTTGCTGTTGGCTGTTATTTTTTCTACCTTTGCTTTCACTGCATTTGTTCTTAATGCCTGTTCTTGTGCAGCCAGGATTAGACCCTCTGTTTCTTTCTTCCAGTTGTCTTTTTTCAGCCACTGACAGGTCTTGGTGATGTTTGTTTTCCCAGTAACGTCTCACATATATTGTCCATGCAGTGGCCAGACCTCCTGCCCTTTAATATTATTAAACTGTTTTGCTCAGTGCTGATGGAGACTTGTGAAGGCGCAATCCAAACCTGTGCTGGGGCAGGCAAGCCAGGAGGCTTGCGCTGCATCCAACGCAGGTTCGTTGGGTGCAGCGGCTCTGCCAGGGGCAAGGGGAAGCTCTTCCCCTTACCCCTGGGTAAGGGCTGCGCGCCCCAATGGGGCTCCTTGGACTTGCGCCACCTCTGTTCTCTCTGGGGATGGGGGTTGGGACCCAGCAGCCCTGCCCCTGGGTCCCTCTGGAGCTCACCTGGGGCTCTTGTGTTATTGTTGCTGCTCTGTACATGTTGGTTTATTTCTTGCAAATTATGAGTTATTTCTGCAAGCGCAGCATTTACATCTTTTAATACTTGAGCAAGATGCTTTTTTGCAACTGTTCTTCCAGCTGGAAATTATCCCCTGTGGTTTGCTTGGTTCATCTGTTCAGTTTTTGTGTGCTCACTGAAGCACAAGAGCCCCACCACTACTACAAAGTAGTGTCCCATTGGGGGGATAATGATGATGATTTTTATTACGATTGCATATCACAGATGCCCGTTCTTTAGCTGGACTTGGTGGGCACAATCCTAACCAGGTCTACTCAGAAGTAAATCCTATTGTGTTCAATGGGACTTACTTCCAGGAAAGTGAGGTTAGGATTACTAGTCAGGCCCCACCTTGGGGCCTAGGAGGTTGTTATGTATTGACAAATAATGTGTGCTGCACCAAGCAGGGCAGCTTTTTGAATGTGACTGATAGCAATTTTGTCAATATGCAGATGTTTCAAATGCAGTTCAAGCGTTTTTGGGACCGCACCTCATGTGCCAATCACCACTGGGATGACCACTGCTGGTTTGCGCCATAACCTTTGGATTTCAATTTTTAAATCCTGATATTTACTAATTTTTTCATGCATCAATTCTACTATCACCAGGTATTGCTATATTGATGAGGGTCACTTAATTTTTTTCTATTACTATAATGTCTGGTGTGTTATGAGCTAGAACTTTATCGTTTTCTGTCTGGATTCTCCTGGATGAGTTTTTGTTTTAAAGTCAGTATTCCAAGGGCAACCTTCCAGTCCCCTGCCACGGAAGCTGATTTCAAAGGCAAGTTGCATATTTTTATGAGAAGAGCTGCAGGAGAATGAGAAGTCTGGTGGGCATGATGGCGAGGGGATCTTGCGAGGGGATCTTCAGCCAGCAGGTGCATTTTTGAAAAACAGGAACATTCAGAAGGCGGCAAGCCTGTTGTTCCCATGGCTTCCAGGAGTGGAGCAGGTGAGTGAGCAACTTATTGAGGGGTCTCCAACATGCCCCCCCCCCCGTGTTTCAAGGTTCCACAGGCCTTCTGCTGTGTTCCAGCCCAAGCGTTTTCTTTTGGAGAGACTCTTCTGCTCCGCTGGGAATCTCTTTCAGCACGCCCCCCCAGCTCCTGTCTGCTCCTCCCCACAGATCTCCCCAAAAGTCAGATCAGCATGGGAGGGGGGGAGAGAGCGCAACGCATGAGATATTCATGGGGCCACTGGAGGTGGCAGCAGCAGCCATGGCTATGAAAGGAAGCTTCCCTGGCAGGAACAGTCCACATTTTCCCCACTGTCTTTGGTTCCTTTGTGAAGGGCAGCTGGGAGGGGCCAAAATCAGCATCTAACTGAACAGGGACAATGCTGAAGGGAGACCAAGCCCATCAGAAACTGCTCTGCTCTGGTCCTGCTCTGAATTAAGAACATAAGTGTTGGGGTTTCCCCTTTCCCATGGGTACCCAACTTACCCAGGACCGAGCGGGCAAGACACCTCCCGTCCCCCATAGGGAGGCCTCACAATAAGAACAGCCCCACTGGATCAGGCCATAGGCACATCTAGTCCAGCTTCCTGTATTTCACAGTGGCCCACCAGATGCCCCAGGGAGCACACCAGATAACAATTGTCTTGTGATTACAATTGTCTTGTGAACTGTCCCTGCTTAAGTGTGGGGCCTTAAAGGTTCTGGGAAGCTGGGCAAAATCCCGCCCAAGTGAATAGAAGGCAGCTACTGTTTGAGGGACTGGGTAGCAGGGGCCTGCTGTCTGGCAGGGGCCCTGGGGGAGTGCCTGGGGCAGCTTTCAGAGAAAGTCAGTATGGTTGGGGCCAGGGCTGCTTGTGCGCTGGAATGCACCCGAAGCCCCTGTCAGGGACCTGTCAAAGACAGAGGCAGTCCAGGGTATGGAGGCTCCCAGGGGACCCCAGGCCTCCTCCCTGGAGGGCTTCGGCGTAAACAGAAGGCATGGAGAGAAGGTCATAAGAACATAAGAACAGCCCCACTGGATCAGGCCATAGGCCCATCTAGTCCAGCTTCCTGTATCTCACAGCGGCCCACCAAATGCCCCAGGGAGCACACCAGATAACAAGAGACCTCATCCTGGTGCTCTCCCCTACATCTGGCATTCTGACTTAACCCATTCCTAAAATCAGGAGGTTGCGTATACACATCATGGCTTGTACCCCATAATGGATTTTTCCTCCAGAAACTCGTCCAATCCCCTTTTAAAGGCGTCTAGGCTAGACGCCAGCACCACATCCTGTGGCAAGGAGTTCCACAGACCGACCACGCGCTGAGTAAAGAAATATTTTCTTTTGTCTGTCCTAACCTGCCCAACACTCAATTTTAGTGGATGTCCCCTGGTTCTGGTATTATGTGAGAGTGTAAAGAGCATCTCCCTATCCACTCTGTCCATCCCCTGCATAATTTTGTATGTCTCAATCATGTCCCCCCTCAAGCGTCTCTTTTCTAGGCTGAAGAGGCCCAAACGCCGTAGCCTTTCCTCATAAGGAAGGTGCCCCAGCCCCGTAATCATCTTAGTCGCTCTCTTTTGTACCTTTTCCATTTCCACTATGTCTTTTTTGAGATGCGGCGACCAGAACTGGACACAATACTCCAGGTGTGGCCTTACCATCGATTTGTACAACGGCATTATAATACTAACCGTTTTGTTCTCAATACCCTTCCTAATGATCCTAAGCATAGAATTGGCCTTCTTCACTGCCACCGCACGTTGGGTCGACACTTTCATCGACCTGTCCACCACCACCCCAAGATCTCTCTCCTGATCTGTCACAGACAGCTCAGAACCCATCAGCCTATATCTAAAGTTTTGATTTTTTGCCCCAATGTGCATGACTTTACACTTACTGACATTGAAGCGCATCTGCCATTTTGCTGCCCATTCTGCCAGTCTGGAGAGATCCTTCTGGAGCTCCTCACAATCACTTCTGGTCTTTACCACTCGGAAAAGTTTGGTGTCATCTGCAAACTTAGCCACTTCACTGCTCAACCCTGTCTCCAGGTCATTTACGAAGAGGTTGAAAAGCACCGGTCCCAGGACAGATCCTTGGGGCACACCGCTTTTCACCTCTCTCCATTGTGAAAATTGCCCATTGACACCCACTCTCTGCTTCCTGGCCTCCAACCAGTTCTCAATCCACGAGAGGACCTGTCCTCTAATTCCCTGACTGTGGAGTTTTTTCAGTAGCCTTTGGTGAGGGACCGTGTCAAACGCCTTCTGAAAGTCCAGATATATAATGTCCACGGGTTCTCCCGCATCCACATGCCTGTTGACCTTTTCAAAGAATTCTATAAGGTTTGTGAGGCAAGACATACCCTTACAGAAGCCATGCTGACTCTCCCTCAGCAAGGCCTGTTCGTCTATGTGTTTTGAGATCCTATCTTTGATGAGGCATTCCACCATCTTACCCGGTATGGATGTTAGGCTGACCGGCCTATAGTTTCCCGGGTTCCCCCCTCTTTCCCTTTTTAAAAATAGGCGTGACATTTGCTATCCTCCAATCTTCTGGCACCGTGGCTGTTTTGAGGGACAAGTTGCATACCTTAGTCAAGAGATCTGCAACTTCATTCTTCAATTCCTTAATAACCCTTGGGTGTATGCCATCAGGGCCCGGTGACTTATTGATCTTTAATTTATCAATGAGGTCTGAAACATCTTCTCTTTTAACCTCTATCTGACTTAACTCCTTGGTCAGGAGGGGCCGTTCGGGCAGCGGTATCTGCCCGAGGTCTTCTGCCGTGAAGACAGATGCAAGGAACTCATTTAATTTCTCTGCCATCTCTAAGTCTCCTTTAGACTTGACCAATGAGGTCAAGGCTCATTGGTGCTGGAAGTCCAACATAACAAACAGGTTTTGGAGCCAGGAAGTGGCCAGCTGGTGAGGCCCTTGGTGTGGTGGCACCAAGCGAGAACAGGCGTTCCTTCTGTGTGTGCATCACGGAGGCTGGCCAGCTGGCTGATTGACCCAGACCTAGGGTGGTCCGATGGGGTCTCCATGCACTCCCTGAGGCTGCAATCCTAGGCATAATCCTTTTCCTGGGAGTAAGTCCCACTGAACATGGTGGAACCTACTTCTGAGTAGACATGCTTGTAGCAGAAAGTGGGAAGCCTCCCATGGGCAGGACAGGAGGTCTGGTCTAGAGGGCAGAGCCTCCGTTTGCCCGAAGATAACATCAGAAGGTCGCCAGTTCGAGGACACCAGCAGCTCCCTGAATGGCGAGACCTTGAGACAGCTGACAAGCCAAGCTGAGCCATCCATCTGCTCTGGCTGCCCTCCATGCGAGAGATGAAGGAGCTGCTTGGGAGGCACTGGAGGCCAGGAGAGAGATCAGACCAGGAAGATCCACCTGAAATGTTGTTGGTTCTTGAAAGAGAGAACCTCTGTGATTGTAAAAATCTCCTTGAGAGATTTAGAAACGCCTGCCTGTGTAAACCGCCTTGAATAAAGTCAGAGGAGTAATCCAATGACCAGAAAGTCGGTATATAAATACCGAGTTGTTACTACTACTACTACTACTACTACTACTACTACTACTACTACTATTCTGAGCCCACATTTTGAAGTGATGTGAGGAAATGAAGAAGGCTGAGCTGAAAGGTGGATTTGGCAAAGAAAGCTGTATTCTTCCCAAGGTCGTTCCCCCTCCCCGCAGGGAACCACCAATTCCATTATATCATCATATTTTGCTGCATAATTCCAGTGACTGTCCTCTAGCTCAGGGGCGTCAGACGTAAGGCCCAGGGGCCGGATGCAGCCCATGGAAGGCTTTTGTCGGCTAAGCAGTGCTGAGACATTACTGCTGCAAGGTCAGCCACATGAAAATTGGCTCTCCCATATCTTGAATAATGACATCACTTCCGGCCCTGGACAGGCATCAGGAATGCTGTTCAGCCCTCGGTATGCAGCAGTTGGACAGCCCTGCCCTAGCTGGAGTTTCTTCCGCCGTCCTTAAGTTCAGCCGGCCTGCAGTTTCACAGGCAGAGCGTGCTTCTGGGTGCAGTGGAGAATCTGCGCTGCCGAGCTGATGCAGGGTCCAGACGGAGTCTGTCCCGTCAACATGCCCAGGCCTGCGCAGGGCGGGGGCTGCCAGTTGTACCCCCCCCGACTGGCGGGCGAGTCCCTGCTGCTCTCCGCGGACGCATCTCCAGGCAGCCACGCACAGGGCCCCAGCGAGGCTCCAGCGTCGGCTGCCGCCAGCAGAGGGCGGCGTGATCCGGGGCCCCTGGCTGAAGGTCGCACTGCCGGGGCCTTCTGCGCCCACCGCAAAGTCGACGGACGGCCAGACCGACGCCGCCAGGCCCCCGAGAGGCGGGCTGGGGCTGGGGGTCCGCCCCACCTTCCCCGCCAGCCACGTGCAGAGGCTGGAGCGGAAGACCAGAGCCCTCGCCCCCTGCGCCTGCGGCGTGGGCGACGGACGGAGGCCCGCGAGGTGGCCCAGCCCAGCCCAGCCCAGCAGGACCCCGCTTCGAGCACAGCAGCTGGAGGACGGGCGGCCTCCGCCCCGCTCGCCTACCTCCGGGCTCTTCTGGCCGCGGCTGCCCGTCCGGACGCCGCGCTCCTCGACGGCAGCGCCCCCCGCAGCCCTAGCCGGGCGCGCCAGAAGAGAAGGAGGGCCTGCGGGACTCCCGCCGGGCGCTCCCTGAAGGGCGGCCTGGACGCGCCGCGGCGGGAGTGGGACGACGGGCGCTGGCCTGCAACCGCGGCTGGCGGCCTCCACACGCGCCCGCTGGCCCGCTCGGCCGGCCTCTCGCTCACGCTGCCCCGGGCCCGCCTCGTAGGGCGGCGGCCTGGCGGAGGTGCTGAGCCTTACCCTGGGGCAGAGGAGGGCGCGGAGAGGCCGGGGAGCGCGGCCTCGGCCCATGCTGAAGCCGCCACCCAGCCTCTGGAGCCTGCTGGGGACCGCCTGCCCCCAGGGCTGGACTGGCATTCTGTGGGGAGGAGGGCAGCACAGGCGAGGGGGCCCCGGTGGGGCCCAGAGCAGGGCACAGACCGGGCACTGCAGGAGATGGGCCTGGCAGAGGCAGTGGCGGCGGCCTGCTCCGGCTCACCAGCTGGCCCTGGCACCCTCTTTCATGCCAAGGCAGCGCTGGTGCGAGATCAGGACTCTAACAGTGGTGTGGAGCGGGGGGGGGGCACTCGGGCACCCTTGGGACATGGCTGTGCTGGGCAGGCCAGGGACTTCTCATCCTCCTGGTGGGCATCTGCCACATCGCTGGGGATACCGAGGAGAGCTGGGCCTGGCCTGGCGGATAGTGGCATGGACGTGGGGCCCCAGGAGGCCACAAGTGGCTCAGCATCGCTGCTGGAGACTCTTGGGGCAGTGACAGCCCCTTCCTCCTCCGAGGGGCCCAGCTGAGACGCAGCAGGAGTCCGCCTCCACCAGCAGCAGGGTGCCCAGGGGTGGCTGCCTGCCCAGCATGCACTGGCCCGGAGCTTTAGTGCGGCACCCCTGCCCTGCCCTGCAACCAGCTGGTGGGGCAGTGGGGGGCAGCAGGGCAACAAGCCAGGGCAGCTCTGCCTGCCCCATGGGCTCCATGCTGCAGCAGCTGCTGGCTGCCTCTACTTGGTAGACTTTGGGAATCAGCGGCTGCAGGAGGTGGGGGCGCCAGGTGCGTCCTCCTGCTTTGGGGCAAAGCTTACTTTGACGTGGCCGTGGGCAGGGCTGGATGCCTGGCCCTGACCAGCTCCTCTGGGTGCTGTGTGGAGCTGTACAGTGCTGGGGCCTTCTGCAAACTATGCATAAGGGCTTCAGGAGCCCTGTGGCGCTGCCACCAGCCCCCAAGGCAACTTCCTGGTGGCCGACATGCAGCTTGGGGCTCTGCGCATCCTGGGAACCCACTTGGCCTGCTAGTGCAGCAGGAAGCTTTGCTAGGCTTCCACAAGCCCTACCTGGTGGCTGCCAGTGCCAGTGGGGGGGTGACTGTGTCAGAGCTGGGGCTGCTCTGTGAAGGTGCTCGGCCCCACCGGACAGGTCCTGTGGGTGCTGGGGGAGCAGAGCAGCCCCCCAGTGCTTGCCAATCCCTGGGGTGTCTCACTGGACAAGGCAGGAAGAGTTCTTGTCTGAGTGGGGGTGCCACTCCCAGCAGGGCTGGGAAGCCACAGACAGTCCACTGGCCCTGCTGGACCAAGGAGCAGAGGCGGCCCAGCATGAGTTGTGCAGCGCAACCCTGTCTTGCACTGTATCCAGCGCAAGATGGGGGCAGAATTGGCTCAGCCAGAGGCAAGAGGAAACTTCCCCTTACCCCCGAGTAAGCCGCCATAGCCCCAACCCTCAGGAGGCGGCACAAGTCTGAAGAGAACATAAGAACAGCCCCACTGGCTCAGGCCATAGGCCCACCTAGTCCAGCTTCCTGTATCTCACAGCGGCCCACCAAATGCCCCAGGGAGCACTCCAGATAACAAGAGACCTGCAAGGCTTCCTGGGAATTGTAGTTAAGAACATAAGAACAGCCCCACTGGATCAGGCCATAGGCCCATCTAGTCCAGCTTCCTGTATCTCACAGCGGCCCACCAAATGCCCCGGGGAGCACACCAGATAACAAGAGACCTGCAAGGCTTCCTGGGAATTGTAGTCAAGATCATAAGAACAGCCCCACTGGATCAGGCCATAGGCCCATCTAGTCCAGCTTCCTGTATCTCACAGCGGCCCACCAAATGCCCCGGGGAGCACACCAGATAACAAAAGACCTCATCCTGGTGCCCTCCCTTGCATCTGGCATAACCCATTTCTAAAATCAGGAGGTTGCGCATACACATCATGGCTTGTACCCCTCACTCATGGCTTCGAGCCACACTGCACTGCTCAGGGAAGGGGTTGGGGATTGTAGAGAACTGCTGCAGCCCAGCCTCGCCCTGGAATGCCCTCCCCCCATGCCTCCTCCCCAGACGCTTGCATCGCCCTCTGAGTTGGCACAGAGGCTGGTTGTGGCCTCCATGGGCCCAGCCAACACACGAGGGGGCGAAACTGTGCTGTGACCCTCTGACTAGTAGTTAGAAGGGCCCCTTCATCTCTGACAGGGAAGGTGGAATGTGAAGTTCTGCACTGAGACGGCAACCAGCACAAGGGCGCTTGTGGAGGCACAAGCAGAACGCTGCTCTGGGGAGAGGCTGCTTCGTGACGCTCCTCTGAAAGAAGCACCACCGCCTTGGCAGGCTGGCCGCTGAGTGGGACTGGAACCGGGTCTTGCAGCTCGCCCGGCTCTGCGCAGCTGCTCTTCCTGGACGCGCCTCTTCTGCGAGCTCCCGCGCTCCGCCTCTGGGTGTGAAAAGCTGCGGGAAAGGCTGGCTCCGCAGGGGGGAGGATGAGAAAAGCGAGCGCCGCAGGGAGCTCCTGTTCCTGGGAAGGAAGCGCAGGATGCGCCGCCGGTCTCCCCCGCGGCAGCTGGGCACTGCCAGGCTGCGCCAGCCTCCCGCAGCGCGGCGTCGGGCCCCAACCCCCGTCAGACGACAGGACACGGGAAGTGCCAGAGTGCAGCTTTATTGGCGACAGGAATTCCGCAGCGCGGGGCACGCGTGGGCGCCCCGGCCCGGCCGCCAAGTCACTTGCGGTGCCGGGACGAGGGCTGGAGGCCGCGGTCGCAGCCTCGCTCGCTCCCGGCCCGGGAGGAGGCCCCTCGATGGGAACGAGACTGACGCAGAGGACGGGGCTGGAAGGCACGGGGCGCCGGGAAAGGCCTGGCTGTCAGCCGCCCCCAGGGCCGAGCGGGGTTGGCGGGGACGCTGCTGCTGCCTCCTCCCCGCGCACCGACCCGGGAGAAGCGCCTGCAGGCCGCGCCCCGGTGGGGTCCAGCAGCAGGCGCCCTCTCAAGCCCCCCGTCCTGCGCTGGCTCAACCTTGCAGCGAGGAGCAGGGCCGAGCCTAAGGCTGCGGGTGGAGGAGAGGTGGCGCGGGGAGGCTGGCCCCGACTGCAGCCCGTCCGGCTCTCGCCCCGAGCTGGGCAAAGCTCGCTGCGCCCCTCCCCGCCTGCATGGCAGCGGGCTCGCCCTCCCCTCCCCAAGCACAAGGCACCTTGGCAGGAAGCTTCTAGAGTGGTATTTATTTGCCCGAAGCGCCCCCAGCCTTTGCCTGCTGGCACTGGGGCGACCTCCCCCCCATTATGCTGGAATCAGCTGGGGGTGCAGGGGCAAAGCAAGCCATGCCCCCACCCAGGGCAGCCTTTTTCAACCCCTCATCCCACGGGCAAGGTGCTCTTCTTGTCAAGGCACACCATCAGTTTTTTGACAACTGACACTGCCTGTCCAGGGCTCATCCCCCCCCAATAATAGGGCCCTACTAATGATCCTCCTCTGGCTCACCAGTGCCACAGTACAATGGTTGAGGCTGCTCTAGGGTTTCCCCACCAACCCCTCACTCTGAGTACGCCTGGAACTCCCCTCCTGGAGTCGTGGGGGTTGCTAGGAGGGCTGCCCCCTCTTCTGGTAGTGGTGCCTCCACTCCTGGTCAAAGCCCCAGCCTAACTCCCGGCCTGCAGAGGAAGCCCAGGGCCGGACTAGTGACCCCAAAGTGCCAGCCTGCTTGGCACACAACCAGGACCCCTCCAGATCTGCAGCATCTTTCTGCCAAGGCAGGGCTGGGCTCTCAGAGGGGCGTCTCCTGCTTGTACTCATAGCCGCAGGTGGCTCCCTCAAACTGCAGCTTGATGGCTGCCTTCAAGTGCAGATGGGGGTCCAGAGTGTCAATGCAGATCAAGGGGGCCCCCAGCCCCCCGCTGTGCTTGTCCTCAGTGGTGGTGTGGGGGAGTGCCAAGAGGGCCTGCCGGCGGCGGCGAGGCAGCGAATGCTGCTGGATCTGCTGAGTGAAGCTGAGGCTGTCAACGGGGGCAGTCTGGGCAGTGGCGAAAGAGTGGAAGGTGGCCCCGGAAGAGCTGTGGGAGACCTGGGACCTGCTACGCTCCCCCACGGAGTCCAGGGAAGCAGGGGGGGAGCTGCCTTGCTTGCTGAGGGGTGCAGGGCTGCCGGCAGAGCTGCCAGAAGAGCCTAACTGCGGGGAGGTGGGCACGGGGGAGGCACCATAGTGTTCCAGCAGCCGCAGCACAGCCTGGTGGCCCTGCTTGGTAGCCAAGCGCATGGGGGTGCGCCCAGCCCTGTCAAGGACGTTGGGGTTCGCTCCATGCTCGAGAAGAACTCTCACCACTTCTGTGTGACCCTCCTGTGCTGCAATGCCCAGCGCTGTGGCCCCCTGGGTGCAAGCATGGTCTGGCTGGGCCCCACTGTCCAACAAGAGGCGGGCAGTCCTGGCGTGGCCCTGCCAGGCAGCCAGGTGCAGAGCTGATCGGCACTCCCTGTCAAGTGCATCCACATCCGCCCCGTAGCTCAGGAGCAGCTGCGTGGCCTCCACCTTGCCCTGCCAGCAGGCGACATGCAGCGCAGTGCGGCCCTGAGCGTCCTGCCCCTCCAAGCTGGCCCCGTTCTCCAGCAGCAACTCCACCATGTCCATGCGGCCCTCCAGCACCAACAGGTACAGCATGGGGCGACCCTCACTGTCAAAGAAGTTCACGTCGGCCCCCTTGCGAAGGAGCAGCTCAGCTGTGGCACAGTGCCCACCCAGCATGGCCAAGGCCAGGGCCGAAAGGCCATCGTGGCCCTGCCAGTCGATGGGGGAGGCGTGCTCTAGCAGGAAACGCACAACATCCGTGTGCCCCTCCTGGGCAGCCAGCATCATGGGGACCTGCCCATCTTGGTTGGTTTCCCCCACACGGGCCCCTGTATCCAGCAGGGCTGCACAGGTCCTGGCATGGCCCTGCCAGGCAGCCAGGTGGAGTGGGGTCCAGCCCAGCCCGTCCCGGTGGTTCTCGTCCAGGCCTCGCTCCAGCAGAGCTCTGACCACAGCCTCACTGCCCTGCCCAGCTGCAACCCCCAAGGCCGTCCGCCCCTCACTGTCTAGCACGTCCACAGCCGACCCCCACAGGAGCAGAGTGTCCACTACAGCTCTGTGGCCCATGGAGGAAGCTGCCAGAAGCGGGGTGCAGCCGGTGGCATCAGCCTCATCCACGCTGGCCCCAGCTTCCAGCAGCAGTTCCACCACGTCCGCATGGCCTTCGTAGGCAGCCACCAGCAGCGGGGTCATGCCGTCCCGGTCCGTGTGTCTCGGAGAGGCCCCGTGCTCCAAGAGGAGTTCCACCACCCTGGAGTAGCCACGGCTGGCTGGGACACACAGGGCTGCCACGGAGAGCGCTGTGCGCCCATCTAGGTCGGCATGGTCCACCTGAGCGCCATGCTTCAGAAGCAGCGCCACAATCTCGTGATGTCCCATATAGGCGGCGGCAATGAGTGCCGTGCGCCCCTCTGTGTCAGCCCGGTTGATGCTTGCCCCGTGCTGCAACAGCGTGGCCACAATATCTTCGTGACCTCCCCAGGCAGCTGCCCTGAGCGCAGTTCTCCCTTCAGCATCGGCACAGTCCACGTCGGCACCCGCTCGCAGGAGGACCCCAACAGCTTCGCGGTGGCCGCCCCAGGCCGCTGCCCGCAGTGCTGTCCAGCCTTCGCGATCCGGACGGTCCACGCTAGCCCCATGGGAAAGCAGGCAGAGCAAGACTTTGGTGTGCCCTTGCCGTGCTGCAAGGGTCATGGGGGTCTGTCCGTGCCGATCGGGGGTCTCTGCTTGCGCCCCACGGACCAGGAGCAGCCCAGCCACCTCGTGATTGCCGCTATGGGCGGCACTGGCCAGCAAGGTTCTCCCGTTGGCATCACGCTGGTTGACGCTGGCACCATTTTCCAGCAGGAGGCGGACCGAGTCTTCGCGCTCCAGAGCCTGCTGCAGGGAGGGCCCCGGTCCCTGGTCCCCCAGGCAGGCCCCAGCCAGGACCAAGAGCTCCAGCACCGCCGGTTCCAGAGGCAGCAGCATCTCATCCGGCTCCAAGCAGCGCTCCACAGGGGCCCCGCACCACACCAGCCACAGCGCCAGCTGCCAGGGCTCCATTCCCAGCTCAGCCTGGAGCAGGTGGTGGGCCAGTTCACGCACCTGGCCTGGGCTCAACTCTGGAGCCTGGCAGGAGGCACTCATGGCGAGCAAGGAATGCCCCCGGGCTGGGCGGCAGAGGTACTTCTGTGTGCAGTGCTTCACGTCGCACAGCCACTCCGCAAAGCTGGCATGGAAGAGGATGCAGACGCCACCGGGCCCCTGGTGCAGCAGCACCGCCAGGGCCGAGAGCCAGCCCTCAAACTCCCTTCGGGACACCGGCTGGCGAGTCCAGACAGCGGCGTAGAGCTCCTCAGGCCTCAGCGAGCGGGGGGCGGCCAGCAGGGCCTCCAGCAAGGGGCGGACACTGGCAAACTCACGGCTGGGGAAGAGGCGCTGGCAGAGCCAGAGGTAGAGTCCGTAGAGAGTCCCAGGAATATGGCGAATCTCACGCAGGGTGACCAGCTCCCCAGCCACGCCATCCAGCACCCGCTCCAGGTACAGCAGACACCCGTTGCTCTTGATGTGCAGCTGGCTCAGGGCCTCGGCCGTGTCCCGCGTTAGGTGCCGCCGGAGGGCCTCCTCCCGATTCAGCCGGGCCAGGATGTACTGCTGCACATCGCAGACCACCGGCTCCCAGCGCAAGTCATCCAGACACAGCCGCCGAAACCCTGCAATGGAGAGGAAGGGATGGAGACAGCCTGGCAGATGGGCCCCCCTGGATAGGGGGGCAAACAGCAGAGAACAGACAGCACCAGGGAACCGGAAGCAGCTCGCCACTCAGAGCTGCGCCCAGAAGGAAGACACAGGCAGCCAGACACCCTGACCACCACTCCCCGTCCACCCCTTTTCCTGTTGCAAGTCAGGCAGCAGGAAGAGAGACAGTGGAGGAAAGGAGGTGGGCGGGAATGACCCCCCCCCGCCTGCTGGCTGAAGGAACTGCTCCAGAAGCCCCACCAGCACTCTGTCCTCTCCACTGACCCAGACACCAGCCGTTCCAGCCTCACCTGGGAAGAGGTGGAGCACCTGCTTGCTGTGGGAGCGGGCAGTGCACACCAGCAGGAGCCAGGGGGGCAGCAGCTGGAGGTGGCTCCCCAGGAGCTGGGCAATGGTCTGGCTGGGCCCGGGGGGTGGAGCTCCTCGGTCCTCCTCCTGTTCGCTCCTGCCTGCGTCCAGCGCATCCACTACGAGCAGCAGCGGCCTGGGGGGCGGTGGCAGGTCCAGCAGTGGGAGCAGCACAGCTCTGATGGGCGGGAGGGAGAAAGAAGGGAATGCCCCACATGACTCAGGAGGAAGAGGCGGCAGGAAGGAGCCCCACCTTGTGTCCTGCTTGGCTGTCTTGGTTCCAGAGCGGGGAATGACACTCCAAATCTCGCTCCGCCCACGGAAGGCTGCAGCATTGCCTGCAAAGCGCGTTCCTGGCCAGCTTGCACCAGCACTCCCCCATTTGGTCTATCTGTCCACCTCTGCTGAAGCTGAGCAATAACAGGAAGTCCGCATTTCTCTCCCAGCTCTAACTGGCTGGGAGAGGAGCAGGGAGGTGAGTGGGCAGCACAATGGCAGCCGCCTGCGTCTTGTCCAATCCCGACCCTGATCAAGCTCCTGCAGATCTGCACCCCCAGCCGCGGGGACGGCTTCCACCCCCACGGGGCCCCTCACCTGCGGAAGGCTTCATCCGGGTCCCTCCGGCACACTGCAGCCTCCAGGGCCAGCTGGGCATCTGCCTGGCTGAGGCGCTCCCGATAGCCAGGCAGCAGGGGGCAGCGCTCGACCTGCCCCACTAGTCTGAGGAGGAAGCTGCACGGGGAGCAGGTGGTAGCATCGTGGGGCTGGCAGAAGTGCCAGGCGAGAGCACCTTCGCCCAGGCCCGCCCGGCGGCCCGGCTCTGAGGTGGGCCACAGAGCCTCGGTGCACAGCGCGGTCTTGCCGCTGCCGGGACCCCCGGTCACCAGCACCCCACCGCCCCCTTCCAAGCTGAGCGCCAGCCGGCCCAGTGCCCACTCCCGGCAGTAGAAGGGCTTGCCCTGCAGCAGGCTTCCCGCTGGCTCCATGCCAGGCCCGGGGCATGGCGAAGTCGGAGCAGCGGTGCCCAGAGAAGTGCCAGGGCTGGTTCCGTGAGCAGCAGTCGGAGCGCCACAGACGGGGCCTGGGAGCTGCAGAGCGGGGTGCAGGCCTGGGGGGAGAGAGAGCGAGAGCTGACCCCTGCGGCGCCCGCAGGCCCGGAGAGCAGCCAGCCCGCCCTGCCAGCCGCCGCCTCGGTCCCAGGCCCCGCTTGCCCCACTCGCCGGGCCATCGCTCGCTCTTCCGCGGCCGCTCCCGGCACGGCGGGTGCTGGCCAGGCAGGCGCGCGGCCCCCCGCCCGGCCGCAGAGGGAGGGGGCAGCAGGGCGCCTCGCCCCCTCCGTGGCCGCCCTGCTCAGGCTCTGCACGCCGCGGCGCTCCGGCACTGGGGCGGGGCAGACCCGCGAGCATCGCCCAGCCGCAGACGACGCCCCCCCGGCCCTGCGCCGCGGAGCCGCCGCCCCAGCGCCGGGCCTGCCTCGCCTCGTCTCGCCGGCGGCGCTTCTCGGGGCGGGCGGGGGCCGTCCCGCCACCGCGCGGGCCGAAGCGCGCCGGATGCCCAGGCGGGGCGGGGCGCGGCCGGCCGGCCGCCCACAAGGGGGCTCCCGGTCGGCTGAGGGCCGCTCTCGGTGTCCCCCGCCCCAGCGCGGAACAGGGGCGCGGCGGGGTCCGGTCGGCCAGGCCTCCCACTCTCGGGCGCGGCTACCCGGGGGCTCTGCGGGCGCCGCGGGCGGGGGGTCCCTACCTGCTCCGCAGCAGGCGGAGGGCGGCCGCCAAACTTCCGCTCGCTGCGGCCGGGAGACAGGAAGCAGGAGGCGGCGCGGCGCTGCCCAGGCTCAGGTGCCGCGAGGGCGGGCAGAGGCGCGCGGAAAGGCCTCTGAGCACGTGCCGAGCGCGCCGCAGGCTGCGCTATGGCTCCCCCGGGAAGCCTGCCGGGGCTGCCCGCCGCCGGAGGTGGGTTGGGAGCCCCGCCGAGTCCTCGCAGTCAAGTGGTGGGGAGTTCCGCCGCCCGCGCCCTTCCTTGTGCTGCAGCAGGGAGGAGGACAGCGTTCCGCAGAGGAGGCTTTCGCCCCGATTCTGGGCGTCGGCCCGGCCTGCAGGGCGGCCCAGGCGCGGACCGGACGCAGACCCCGGCCTGCTGCAGCCGGCCCGGGCGGGCGAGCGAAGGAGGCGCCGGAGAGAGAGGCAGGCGCAGCAGCAGCAAGAGGCCGGCCGGAGCCTCCCCGCCGCCGAGGCTCGTTCACACGTGCACAGCCGCTGCGCGTGCGGGAGGCTCTGCGGCCGGGCTGGGCGCGCCCTTCCAGCCTCCGGCCCCCTCCTGTCGAGCGTCGCGCCGGAGCCTGGGAGCGGAAGGGGCTTCGCAGCTGTGTCCGTGCCTGGGCTTGTGCTGGGGGAGAGGCTGCCGCCACCGGCCCTCCCCTCGGCCCCGCCTGCAGCGCCCCTGGCCCCCACCCTCCGCACGTTTCCTCAGAAGTGAGTGCAGGATCGGGGCTCCGCCAGTCTGAGCACGTGGCAGCGCCTCTCCTGTCCGCTCCCTGCTTCTGCCCCCCAATCACCCGATCGAATGAGAGGATCTTTGCCACAGGGGAGCAGCAGCACTGTTTTGGGGCACCCCTGAAAGCGCTCCTGCACCCCTTGCCCCCCAGCTGGGGGTGCCCAGGTTACCATTCCCTGAGGACTCCTGGCAGAGACCCCTTTGGGGGAGCAGGCTGAGGGCCCCTTCAGGCTGTTTCTTAGGAAATGCAGCGTGCAGGGAGCAGTGGACTCCTGGGCAGTTTGGCAGGAGAGGCAGACCGGCTAGCCCCAACTAGCTGTGGAGACGTAAATTGGGGCATGGCAGTGTCCCAGGGGTCTGGCACCTGGTCCAGGCTGCAGACCTGACCTTTGCCCTTGAAGGACAGAGGTTCTTGGTCCCTTTGGACCCCAGCTGGCTGGACCTCCAGGCAGAGGCACTGGTGATCCAGTTCCTCAGAAGGGTAGGTGCAGAGCTGGCAGGTTCTGGTGTGTGTGTGTGTGTGTGTGTGTGTGTGTGTGTCCCAGCTTCTGCTTGTGGGATCTGGGCTTGTCTTGGGTTCCTTGCTGAACACCCGTCAAACGCCACCCCTCTCGTTCCTTCATATGGCACCAAAGTTGTTAAGCCAGGCTTCATTCACACCATCGCTGCAAGGTGGGTGAGGCTGGGAAAAAATAACTGCAGGGCTACCACACAGCTGAGCATAGATCAGGATTGGACTCTGGGCTTTTGACCAGCTCTTTCCCACACTGGCTGCTGGTCTGGAAGAAAGGGAGGGTCTAGATTAGGCAGTCTGAATGGCATTTTTCTTGGATGCCTTGGGACCCCATCCCCCCAGCCCGTTTGTTTGTCTCAGGCTCCCAGGCACTCCCCCCCCATACATCCCTGTCGCCCTTTGTGCCTCTGCGCATGGCAAGAGGCTTCTCCTGAAGGCCTGTCTGACACCCACCCAGAGTTAACACAGGCTGTCTAATGAGAGCGTCAGTCACAATCTGTGTGTTCTCCTGACCATGTTGGGGTATCTTTCCTGCCTGCGGACAAAGGTCTCTCGGAGAGGCTGAGCCGAGCTGGAAGGTGTGGGGGTTCCCTGCCTCACCCTCCTCCCTCCACGTGCAATTGATTGGTCTGCGAACTGTGCTAAGGGGTGGGGGCATGTGACTGGGGTAGGGGCTGCAGTGTCCAAAGGGGCTCCAGGGTGCAAAAGGCAACTCCTGGAGGGGTGATGTGGTGGGTGGGGTTGAGGGGCCTTTCTGCTTTCCTTGACTAGGTCTTAGGGTCATCTGGTGGGCCACTGTGAGATACAGGAAGCTGGACTTCCCGGGCCTTTGGCCTAATCCAGCATGCTCCTCTTACGGGTCACCCCCTGGAACAGTTTGTCAGCAGATCCAGAGGACAGTAAAGGGAACATGCAGCAAACATGACCTGGAGTCAGGGATCAGCAGAGAGGTGGCCAGGTTTGCAGATGACTTAAAACTTTCTTGGGTGCTGAAGACCTGAAGGGATTGTGAAGAGCTCCAGAAAGAGCTCTCCAAACTGGGATAATGGGCCACAAAATGGCAGATGCACTTCAATGTAAGTAAGTTTCAAAGAGATGCACATAGGTCAAGAAATCAAAACTTCACATGCACACTCTTGGGTTCTGAGCTGTCTGTGACGGATCACAGGAAGGCTTCTGAGGAAGGGCTACAACATTTGGGGCTGTTCAGTCTAGATCAGGGGTGTCAAACTCTTTTCGTACAGAGGGCGGGATAGCATTCATGATGCCTGCTGAGGGCCGGAAGTGATGTCATCAGCCAGGAAGTGATGTCATTAAAGTATTCTGAACAAAAATAAGCACCTTTTCTTGGGAACTCATTAACTTCATATGACAGGAAAGGAATCACGCAAATCTTGATCGTATTTCAAGATACAGGAGAGCACAATTTTCATGTGGGCTGCCCTTTCAGCAGTAACACTTCAGCACTGCTCAGCAGCTGGGAACCCAAGGGCTGGATAAAAAGCTACTGTGGGTCGCATTTGGCCCCTGGGCCTTATGTTTCACACCCCGGTCTAGATAGACAGAAGACACCTAAGGAGGGACATGATTGAGACTTATGAAATGATGCATGGGATGAATAGAGTGGATGGGGGAAGTTCCAAACCAGGCCTAGGGGATAGCCACTAAAATTGACTGGCAGGAGCAGCAGAACAGGTAGAATATTTCTTTACCCAATACATAATTAGTCTGTGGAACTCCTTATCACAGGATGTGGTGATGAAAGCCTAGATGCCTTTAATAGGGGATTGGCCAGATTGATGAAGAAAAGTCCATCGCGGATTACGAGCTAAGGTGAATGTATGCAACCTCTGGGCTTTAGAGCTAGCCTGTCTCTAATGCCAGGTGCAAGAGAGTGGCAACAGGATATGGGTTTCTCCTTGTCTTGAGTGTTTCCTGAGTGTTCCCACAGTTGGTTATTGTGAGATGCAGGAAGCTGGACAAGGCCCTTTGGCCTGATCCAGCAGGGCTCTTTTTATGCTCAGGGCCACCAGCTCTTGAAAGAAGCCTTGCAGGGAGGATGGCTCTGACCATGGTTGTCAGCCTGAGGGCACCACAGACCTTCCCCGAGCTTCAGCAGTGGCCTGAGTCTTTGAGCTGCCATTCTCAGAAGCAGGGGCTGGGTCCCACCAGGCCACTGTTGTCCTGCCCAAGTAGGAAACATATTCTCAAATAAAAGTAAACCAGCTCCCCCTTGCGGCCTTTGTCAGAAAAGGCCTCTTGCCGCTGCTCCTCGAGTGATGGGAGCTGTGCTGCAACCAGCCGCATAGCCACTTTTCTTCAGAGCTGGCAGTCACAGCAGAAAGTGGCCACATGCACGTCCCTCCCAGCTCTGAAGGCCACAGAGCGACCTGCCAGGCCGGGGTGCCAGTTGTAGGGAGGTGGCTCTGGACTTGGGCGCCATGGGCTCTGCCTGGAACCCCAGAGTGGAAGCCAGGTGTTTGCGCCACTCCCACCCTCGCCAGGACAGTGCCTCCTGGTGTGCCCAGGTGAGTGTTGCTGCCTGCTGAGCTGGTTGCTTCCCGTGTGGCAGGGGGTCTTTGCACAAACTCTGATGGGCTCTAAAGCTCTCCGCTTTGTGCTGAGTGCGAAGGTGCTGTAATGTTGGTAATGGAGATTAGCCTACCATGCGATGGGCGGCCACTTGGTGCTGTGCCAGTACTCGGCTTTTGAATCGAGTTTCTGTGGCAACTCCTTGTCCCTGGGACTGTTGTAGTTAATTGTACCTCCTGTGTTGCTGTTGGCTACTTTGGGCCTCCTTCCAGAGACAAAAAGCAGAGGGAAGGCGTGGAATAGAGCAGCGTGGAAGTTTGTTGCCGGCAGGCCATGGTGTTTCAGGAGCTACTTTGGACCAACTCTGCCCATAAAGGGCCCAGCGGCCTCCTTAGTGAACTGTGGCAGCCCCAAGCCCGGGCTGGGCCAGTGCTTCTCTGTGGCCCCGATCCCTCCGGATAGTGCCCCCATTGCAGACCAGAGCCAAATGCCAGCAGGGAGGCCCCTTGCAGAGAGCACTGCACCAGCAGCCCGTCCCCGAGCCAGAGGAGGCAAGCTCCTCCTTACCTTTCCCCAGTCCCAGAGGCGCCCCCAGGTCAGCTTCTCCCTCTCGCGGTAGTGGCTCCCCACCCCCAAAGCCCTTCCAGGGATATTGGGGACCTGGCTCCCCTGGGCTCTGGTGTGGCAGCCTCTGTGTCCCTGGAGCAAAAGCCCACAGGTGGCGGCTGCTGCTGCTGTGACTGGACCACGCAACTTGTGGTGCCAAGCAGGGCAGTGGGGCTCTCTCTGGGTGCTGGTTCCTGCAGTCCCTGGTGCAGGGGCCTCTGTGGCACATCGCTGTGGTTAGAAGGCAGCTAGCTGGGCAGCAGTGGAGGACCACCTGTGGTTTTGGCTTCTCCACCCCCTTGACGCCCCCTCACTTGGGTGCCAGGGCCTGGCTCTCCCCGTGATGGACTCCCCCAGGCTGCTGCCTTTTCTCCGTTTACTGGGCCAGCTCCACCACCACAGAGATGCTGTCTGGTCTTCCTTTTTATTGGTGGCTGCTAGAAGTAGGTGAGGGGGTCTGTCCTGGTGTGGCGCAGCTGGCAGCCCTGCAGCTCCACCTGCCCCCCGTTGACCGGCAGGGCTTGGAAGACGCGCAGGTGGGCGTAGCTGTGTGTGCCATCGCCGTACTGGACCTGCAAGGAGGAGGAAGCCACACGCTGGAAAGGGGCGGTAGCCTGCCCCTGGAGCTCCCCCCTCTGGCTACCTAGGAAAGGGGCCAGCACAGAGCTGCCCACTGAGCTGAAGGATCCAGCCTCAGCCACACACTCCTTCCCTGAAGGCCAGAGACTCCTCCACTCCCTTGGCCCTGCTCCATTACTGGGAAACCAGTCGGGGAAAGGACCCCAATTTGGACATGAGCCAAATCCCCTCCCCCGCATTGGGAAAAAGCTGGATAGCGTGAGGAGCAAATGGAATGCCTGGAAAGTGCTGCCCCGCCTCAGACGCATGCAGCTGCCACGCGGTCCCCAGTGGAAAAGGACAGGAGTGGCAGCAGGGAGGGGGCGAGATAAGCAGCACCCAGGGCACGGGGGGGGGGCTGGGGCCAGGTCCCCTCCACCTGCGCCAGCAGCAGAGGTGCGCGGACGGAGTTGGACAGTCCACCATTCCCTTTGGGGTGGGGAGGGAGCCTTGGGCATGAGTCGCGTGGGTCAGAAAGCCCCTGAGAGCAGCTCTCAAGTTCTGCTCCTGAGTTGTGGCTTCTGATGCCTGCCCAGTTTTGCAGGACTCTTATCCTTGCTCTGTGGAAACACGGGAATCAATCCTTGTCGCCCCCTTCTGGGGGGGGGGAATTGATGGGGCCTGAATGCCTGCTGTGAGTGGTTAGTGGGAGGGGGCGTCCAGTGACCTGGTCTCTCTTGCGTAGTTTCCTCCGGTGGGAAGCAGCAGAGGCTGGAACTGGGCATTCAGGCAACGGAGTCAGGTCATTCGGGATGGAGGAGGCTGAGACCCCCACCCCACCCTCTGAAGGGCAGCCTTTGGGCCCAGCCGGCTACCAGTTCTATCCCCAGCCACTGACCTTGATGAAGTAGTTGTTGCCGGCGACCACCTGTGTTCTGTACTCAATCGCCCAGAGGATGGCGAAGGTCTGGTTCTCTCTGGACTCCAGCTGGCTCCTCACCTGGGGCAGGAAGAAGCAAAAACTGCTGGCGTTCTTCTCACAAGCACAAAGCACATGAGACCGTGGCCTGCCAGCTGAGGTTCAGGGGTGGCACAGAGTGGTTTGGCTCCTTCCAGGGTTACCCAAGGCTCTCCAGTGGGAGGTGGGGAGCTCCTGTGCCCCTCCGGAGGACTTGAGGGGGCTGTTTTGCACAGGTGACGCCTGGAGGAGCCCAGTTCTGCTGCCCGCTTGAACTTGGATGAAGCAGGCTTGAGCTCAGCAGTGGGCAGCGGGCAAATGGTGGCTCCGTCTCTGAAGCTCTCCCTGTCTTTGGCAGGACCCGGGGCAGCCACCTTACCTGATCGGTAATGGCTTGCACAGCAGCCGTGGCTGGCTGGGTGGGAGATAGTCCTCCAACACTCATGGTGCCCCAGCAGCTCCCAGAGAGACACGTTTCAAAGCAGCACAGCAGGGACTGGGCAAGCTGGTCCCTGGCTGCACTGAGAGTGAGAGTGAGCAAGCAAGCTTTGCACTCCGTAGGTCTCTGTGCAGCAAACGCACACCCCCGCAGCTGTTGAAGGAGGCGGCTGAACCGGACGGGGTGGAAACACCTTGCTTGGCTCCCCAGCCTGCTGCAACAAGAAAGGCGAGGACCTGCTGGCTGCTGATTGACAGCGTGGCTGGATGAAGGCCAAGCAAAGCACAGCAACCACCTTCACAGCTGGGGCAGGGCCTTCCTGGGGCATCAGGGTGCTGGAACAAACAGTCCCCTTGCCCCTGAACCAGCAGCCAGACTCTTCTGGTCCTTTGGGGGCAAATGAATGAATCAGCAGCCAGACTCTTCTGCTCCTGGGGCAGGAGGTCTGGTCTAGAGGGTTGAGCCTCCATTTGCCTGAAGATAACATCCAAAGGTCGCCAGTTCGAGGCCACCGGCACCGTGAATGGCGAGACCTTGAAGCAGCTGACAAGTCTAGCTGAGTTATTCCACCTGCTCTTTGGAGAGAGGAAGGAGCTGCTCGTCAGCCTGCGTGGGAGGAATCTGGAGGCCAGAAAGTGATAACAGGCCACAAAAGATCCATCTGAAATGTTGTGCGGTTCTTGAAAGATAGAACCTTTCTTCACTTGTAAAAATCCCTACCAGTGGCGTCACTAGGATTCGCATTACCTGGTGCGGGAGGCCTCCGCGTCACCCCATGCAGTGAGCGGGGTGTTGTACACTCCCAGGGTTTTGGGGTGCTTAGAGTTCTTGGTTCTCGAACCCTAGAGCCCTCAAGGACCCCTGTTCGGTAGTACTGCCACCACCCTGTATGTGCCAGTGTCTCGGTTCAGGGACACTGAGACCCTCTAGGCTTAATTCTATCCCTTGCAGGCACTGAGCACTTTCTCCAATTAAAGCCTCAGTCCTCAAGTTACTAGACCTCAATGAGTATTTGGTAGCTTGCTGATTCTGAACCTTTGTCCCCAAACAACTCAGTAAAAGGATTTTTACTTTATTAAGTAGGTAGGGTTACATAAGTTACAAAAGGCAGCAAATGCCAGAGGCGCAAAACTTCTAGGAAACATATCAGCATTAAAATAACAAAGCTAGCTGGCTATCTCTATTATTCCCTAACTCTTACCTGGGTCAGCTTTCTTTTGTAGATCTTTCCTCCAGGTTACCTATGAGGCCACATGGCCCTGGTGGACCAGGCTCTCCCTGCAGGATGTTGCACCCACCCTTTCCCCCCAAAAAAGAGACCCGACACCCCCTTTGGGCTTTGTTCTTATACATCTCATGCTAACAGGATGGAGGTCACTCTGTACTTATTTAAACTGTCCAATCAGAACTCTTGGGGACAGAATCTTCCCAAAGTGGGGCTGGACGCTAGCCCTCTCAGCCCTCCCGTCCCTACAGCTGCATTCCATCCTTGATGGGCCCCTTTCTGTCTGCACAGGTGCTACATTATGACCTTCCATGGAGTTGTAAATTCTGTTGGCTGTTGTTACGCACATCCTTGCAGCTAGGAACTGCAAGCCGCTTCTCTGTTACTGGTTTAGTTTGGTTTGGGCTCTACATGCTACTAGGCCTAAACTGTACATATGCATGACACGGGGCAACGGCCCAGGTGGTTGGCATGGTGATGTACCATCACTCACCCCCACTGGTTATTTGGCTGTACCTTTTGTTAGAACGCAGATATTTCAACATGGTTTGTTTCATTGCGTTCTGCATGAAATTATGCATTGATTGATATATAACATGATGGGATTATTCCTCCAAACTCTGATTTTAGTGAGTTTGAAAACTTGTACACACACACACACACACACACACACACACACACACACACACACACACACACCCAGTGTCAACTTACTAACAACTTATTGCAGCAGTTCTCAAACTTTTAGCACTGGGACACACTTTTTAGAATGAGGGTATGTCCAGGACCCATTAGATGTCATGGCCAGAAGTGACATCATCAAGCAAATTAAATAAATAATTATAAATAATTAAAATAAAATAAGGAGGAGCCAGTCCTGTTCCACCAAGTGAATCTACTTGGAAGGAAGTCCTATTGTGGTCAATGGGGCTTACTCTCAGGAAAGTGTGGGTAGGATTGTAGCCTGTGAGCTCAAGCCTATGCATGTAGATGTTAGGTAAGAACCAGGCTATGTCCTACTTCAGAGCAGGGTGCAGTCAAACATGCAGACACAGCAGAGTCTTCAATTGCAACATCTCCAGCTGCTGGAAGGAACCCCTGTCTGGGGAGGGGCTGGGATAAGGCACAGGCTGGGAGTCTCATCAGGGCCCCAAAGGCACAGCCTGGTGAGACAAGGCTGAGCCCAGCCAAGGGACTTGCCCTCGTCAGCAGGGCTCCTGCCTGCTGCAGGACTGGCCAGAAACACCCGTGGCAGGAACCAAGGAAATGCTACTGGGGGGGGGGGGGCGTGCATGTGGTTCCCTGGAGCAGGATGTGGAGGGCCAGGCCCGCCCTTCCGAGGGGAAAGTGGCCAAGGCATAAGGCAGCCCCCGATACGGAGGAGCCCTTCACAGTTGGTGCCAAAGCAGAGAGAGGCCAGTCTCTGGGGACGAGGAGAGGATCCATTGACAAAGAATGGACATCAACGTCTGCCAGAGGTGCCCTTTCTCCAGTGGCTGGAGGAGAATGCAGGAAGCAGCATCAGTCAGCCCATCCCTACATGTGCGCATGGCCAGCTTGTGGCAGGTGAATGTTTGTAATTGTATCACTCTTGCTACAGGGGACCAGAGGTTATTTGTGCAAAGTGCGCCCTTTTTGCGCCAAGTGCCCTCTCGCCAGGGTTCCCATCACCACCGCTCCCCTTTGGGAGACCGAACCTTTGCCTCTGAGCTGCAGTCTCCCTGGCAAGCTCACCCTGGCTTCAGTGGTGAGCATGGCATGTGGTGGTTGGCTGCTCCAGGTGCAGGCTATTCTGTGCTCCACTGTCTGAAAGGGGCTGGGGTGGGAGGAGTGGTTTTCTGGTGGCTTCCCTTCCCCGTGGTTCCCTATGGGAGGAGTCCTTCCTAAGCCAGCTCTGTTGTTGGTGTTTTGGGCTTTGGAAGATGTCTGAAGGCGAGTTGGACTCCTCCTTGTCCTTCCCACGTTACGTCCCGTCTCCTCTCTGTTTGGGCCTCTCCATCAGCGGAACTGCACTGGACTATGAGTGGCACATGGCATTTATCCAGAGTTGCACTGGCATCCAGGCGGGCGGGCAGGCAAGCTTCTGCACTGGTGGGTGTCCTTGCACTGTATTTGTGGAGATCTGCTCAAGGACAGGCCTGGGCTGTCGGGCACAGAGAATTAAGTGGCTGACAGACTGTCAGGAATGGATGCAGCTGTGCACCAGCCAAAGTGAGCAGAGGCCTGCTGGGCCATGGCTGGGGTCTGGATAGCCTCTCTAAGGCTGGTTCCAGGTGCCTCTGCAAGTTGCAGGCCTGGTCCTTTAAGGGGAGCGTAACCCTGCCCAGAGCAGGCACACACCTTGCAAGGCGGCAGAGGCAGGAAAGCCTGTCTGGGCTGGATTCCGTTTCCTTTTGCTTTCACGGAGTCGAGACCCATCACGTTCCTGTCTTATCCCCTTGCAGAACTCTCTCTTTCTCCCTCTCCCTCCCCCCAGGCCTAGCTGCTCCACACAAAGACTGATGGTCACCTTTCTCCCCCCTTCACAGGACAGCAGGGCAAAGAGATGACCTTCTTGTGCAGCAGTTTTCAACTACTGTGCTGCGGCACATTGATGTGCCATGAATGGTCTGCAGATGTGCCACAGGAGTTTGGGGGAGAGTCACACACAGGTGGGTCCTTATCTGTGAGTTCAGAATGCACAGATTCAACTCAAGGCAGGTCCTCAACCCACATCTGGAGGGTCGACCTGTACCCTCCAGATGTGACTGGAGATCTTCTGAGATGCAGGGAGGCTGCGAGGGGCCTCCCTGTACTTCAGAACACCTCTCCAGATGCAGAGGGCACTTTGGTCACGTGTGGAGGTCCTCTACGGCGCCACCCACTGGTCCTGTTACCTGCGAATTTTGGCATCTGTGGGGGTTCCAGGCATGGAACACCTGCATATGTCGGGGACTGACTATATTATTAGGGCTATTGGGGGATGTGAATCCCCAGCCAGGATTGCAGCCTGACTTGTCAATTGTCAGAAAACTGATGGTGTGCCTTGACAATTTTAGTGCCTTCTCAGTGTGCCAGAAGATGAAAAAGACTGAAAACCGGGTAAACTAACTGGGTAAGAGGCACTTTCCAAGTGGGTGCTCCTCTTTTATTTAGCAGAGGGAGAGTAACTGGCCCACCTCACCCCAGCAGCATCTTTTCGAGTGGCTGTCTGCTGATCTTCTTTTGCATACTCTTAGATTGTGAGCCCTTCTGGGACAGGGAGCCATCAGTTGTTGGATTTCTCTCTGTCAACCACTTTGTGAACTTTTCAATGAAAAGCAGTATAGAAATACTGTTAATAATAATAAAATTGCTGGTCTAGTGCTTTGGTTGCATCTGTTTATTGCCTCAGTTTTGTTTTGTGATCCCCCCCCACCTGCGATTGTAAACGAGCCCTTCAATGAAACCATTAATTGTCCTCTACCCAAGACTGGTGTTTGGTGTTTCTACAGAAAGTGCCAGCAAGTGCTACTGGTCTGCAGTACTTATGTGGTGCCCAGTGCCTGGATCTCAGGGGAACGTTTTGGGACAAGCGGGGCCTGTACAAGAGGGACGGGCTCCATTTGAACCAGAATGGAACCAGACTGCTGGCGCATAACATTAAAAAGGTGGCAGAGCAGCTTTTAAACTGATCCCTGGGGGAAGGCCGACAGGAGCCGAGGGGCATCCGGTCCGGGACTCCTCATCCCTATGGGGAGGGCAGAGGCAGACAAGACAAAGGCAGAGTAGGAGAAGAAATGGGGAATGGTAGCGTGATGGGATGTGATAGATGGTTTGGCTCAGTGAGAGGATGTGGGGACAAAGGAGTGCATAAGCAGCCCATCCTGGGGCATTCCATGTACAAATGCTTTTATGCGATTGCCCGAAGTCTCCGAGCAAAGATGGGAGAACTGGACTGTCTGGTGACAAGGGAAAACATTGACATAGTGGGCATAACGGAAACCTGGTGGAATGCGGAGAATCAGTGGGATACCGCAATCCCGGGCTATAAACTCTACAGGAGGGACAGGCAGGGGCGTGTTGGAGGTGGGGTGGCCCTTTATGTTAAGGAAGGGATAGAATCCAGCAAAGTAGAGATTGAAGGTGGGTCCGACTCCACCGTAGAATCTCTGTGGGTTAAATTACCAGGCTTGTGCAGCGATGTAATACTGGGGGCGTGCTATCGTCCTCCAGACCAGAAATCGGATGGGGACCTTGAAATGAGGAAACAGATCAGGGAGGTGACAAGGAGGGACAGGGTTGTAATCATGGGGGACTTCAATTATCCTCATATTGACTGGGTCAATTTGTGTTCTGGTCACGATAAGGAAACCGGATTTCTTGACGTGCTAAATGACTGTGGCTTAGAGCAGCTAGTCATGGAGCCCACCAGAGGACAGGTGACTCTGGATTTAATTTTGTGCGGTATGCAGGACCTGGTTAGAGATGTAAACGTTACTGAGCCATTGGGGAACAGTGATCATGCTGCGATCCGTTTTGACGTGCACGCTGGGGGAAGAATACCAGGCAAATCTCTAACAAAAACCCTTGACTTCCGACGGGCGGACTTCCCTCAGATGAGGAGGCTGGTTAGAAGGAGGTTGAAAGGGAGGGTAAAAAGAGTCCAATCTCTCCAGAGTGCATGGAGGCTGCTTAAAACAACAGTAATAGAGGCCCAGCAGAGGTGTATACTGCAAAGAAAGAAGGGTTCCACTAAATCCAGGAGGGTGCCCGCATGGCTAACCAGCCAAGTTAGAGAGGCTGTGAAGGGCAAGAAAGCTTCCTTCTGTAAATGGAAGTCTTGCCCTAATGAGGAGAATAAAAAGGAACATATACTGTGGCAAAAGAAATGTAAAAAGGTGATACGGGAGGCCAAGTGAGACTATGAGGAACGCATGGCCAGCAACATTAAGGGGAATAATAAAAGCTTCTTCAAATATGTTAGAAGCAGGAAACCCGCCAGAGAAGCGGTTGGCCCTCTGGATGGTGAGGGAGGGAAAGGGGAGATAAAAGGAGACTTAGAGATGGCAGAGAAATTAAATGAGTTCTTTGCATCTGTCTTCACGGCAGAAGACCTCGGGCAGATACCGCTGCCCGAACGGCCCCTCCTAACCTTAACTCCTAGGAGTTAAGTCAGATAGAGGTTAAAAGAGAAGATGTTTCAGACCTCATTGATAAATTAAAGATCAATAGGTCACCGGGCCCTGATGGCATCCACCCAAGGGTTATTAAGGAATTGAAGAATGAAGTTGCAGATCTCTTGACTAAGGTATGCAACTTGTCCCTAAAAACTGCCACGGTGCCAGAAGATTGGAGGATAGCAAATGTCACACCTATTTTTAAAAAGGGAAAGAGGGGGGACCCAGGAAACTATAGGCCGGTCAGCCTAACATCCATACCGGGTAAGATGGTGGAATGCCTCATCAAAGATAGGATCTCAAAACACATAGACGAACAGGCCTTGCTGAGGGAGAGTCAGCATGGCTTCTGTAAGGGTAAGTCTTGCCTCACGAACCTTATAGAATTCTTTGAAAAGGTCAACAGGCATGTGGATGCGGGAGAACCCGTGGACATTATATATCTGGACTTTCAGAAGGCATTTGACACGGTCCCTCACCAAAGGCTACTGAAAAAACTCCACAGTCAGGGAATTAGAGGACAGGTCCTCTCGTGGATTGAGAACTGGTTGGAGGCCAGGAAGCAGAGAGTGGGTGTCAATGGGCAATTTTCACAATGGAGAGAGGTGAAAAGCGGTGTGCCCCAAGGATCTGTCCTGGGACCGGTGCTTTTCAACCTCTTCATAAATGACCTGGAGACAGGGTTGAGCAGTGAAGTGGCTAAGTTTGCAGACAACACCAAACTTTTCCGAGTGGTAAAGACCAGAAGTGATTGTGAGGAGCTCCAGAAGGATCTCTCCAGACTGGCAGAATGGGCAGCAAAATGGCAGATGCGCTTCAATGTCAGTAAGTGTAAAGTCATGCACATTGGGGCAAAAAATCAAAACTTTAGATATTGGCTGATGGGTTCTGAGCTGTCTGTGACAGATCAGGAGATAGATCTTGGGGTGGTGGTGGATAGGTCGATGAAAGTGTCGACCCAATGTGCGGTGGCAGTGAAGAAGGCCAATTCTATGCTTGGGATCATTAGGAAGGGTATTGAGAACAAAACGGCTAGTATTATAATGCCGTTGTACAAATCGATGGTAAGGCCACACCTGGAGTATTGTGTCCAGTTCTGGTCGCCGCATCTCAAAAAAGACATAGTGGAAATGGAAAAGGTGCAAAAGAGAGCGACTAAGATGATTACGGGGCTGGGGCACCTTCCTTATGAGGAAAGGCTACGGCGTTTGGGCCTCTTCAGCCTAGAAAAGAGACGCTTGAGGGGGGACATGATTGAGACATACAAAATTATGCAGGGGATGGACAGAGTGGATAGGGAGATGCTCTTTACACTCTCACATAATACCAGAACCAGGGGACATCCACTAAAATTGAGTGTTGAGAGAGTTAGGACAGACAAAAGAAAATATTTCTTTACTCAGCGCGTGGTCGGTCTGTGGAACTCCTTGCCACAGGATGTGGTGCTGGCGTCTAGCCTAGACGCCTTTAAAAGGGGACTGGACGAGTTTCTGGAGGAAAAATCCATTATGGGGTACAAGCCATGATGAGTATGCGCAACCTCCTGATTTTAGGAATGGGTTAAGTCAGAATGCCAGATGCAGGGGAGGGCACCAGGATGAGGTCTCTTGTTATCTGGTGTGCTCCCTGGGGCATTTGGTGGGCCGCTGTGAGATACAGGAAGCTGGACTAGATGGGCCTATGGCCTGATCCAGTGGGGCTGTTCTTATGTTCTTATGTTCTCAGCAGAAGTGTGGTTACAAGTTACACTTGTTGTCTGTCTGAGTGTGCATCCACTTGACAGCCACAGTTCTTGAGCCAGCAGGTGCCTCAAGCACCACAGCTTCTTTAGGCATGTGTATCGCTCTGCAGCTAGGTCAGGGCTGAAGATTTGGTGTGGACAATTTGGGTGCTCCTTTTTTTAGCAGGGGGAGAGTAACTCACCCCAGCACTGTCTGTTCTAGAGGCTATCTGCTGGTATTCATTTGCATCTTTTTAGATTGTGAGCCCTTTTGGGACAGGGAGCCATTTAGTTATTTGATTTTTCTCTATAAACCGCTTTGTGAACTTTAGTTGAAAAGCGGTATATAAATACTGTTAATAATAATAGTAATTTGTGAACTGATTGTATTTGATTTTGTATTGGGGCAGAAGGAAGTTCATTTGCACATCCTTTTTTTGAACACATTTTTGAAAATGTGTGCATTGTAAAACAGACAGCAACACAAATTAAAAGGCAAAGCAGAGAAAACACACACACACACACACACACACACACACACACATATGACAAGAGGGTTTAGATATACACATTACTGACATCTCAGTAAAGATGCAGTCAAACTGGAGTGGGTTCCACGAAGAGTGACAAGGACAATCAGAGGGCTGGAGAACAAGCCCTACAAGGAGAGGTGAATGCAGCATGTTTAGCCTGGAGAAGGCTGGGAGGGGATGTGGTGGGGCTCCTTCAATGCCTGAACGGTTGTAGAAGAAGGAACAAATCTGTTGTCAACTGCCTCCGAGAGCAGAACTAGATCCAGTGGGTAAAAACTGAGAGGAGGTTCTGGGTGGACGTCAGGAAGAAATTCTGGGTGCTCAGGGCAGTTTGGCAGTAGAACAGATTGTCCGGGGAGGTGATGGATTCTTCTTCACTGTAGATCTCCAAGCAGAGGCTTGACAGGCACCCACTGGAGATGCTCTAGGAGAATTTCCTGCTTGAGGCACAGGGCTGGACTAGATGACCTTGCGGGCCCCTTCCAACTCTGATTCACCATATACTTAGTCAACTCAAGGTGACACACAAAATAAATATAATAAAATGCTGTGGCACAAGTTAGTCTTAGCAGATCTTTTCGTGGGGGGGGGGGGTTCTGAAAAAGTAAAAAGGGAAGGCCAATTATCAGGGGAGGGGTAGAGTTGCTGCACTTTGTATGAAGGAGTTCAGTCATGGGCAGCATCTCCAGGTGGGACGGAGAGAAAAAAAACCACCTGAACTCTGGGGAGTTGACAAGGTGGAGCCTCTGTGGGCTGCCTTGGCAGTTGGCACAAGGCAGTGTCCTGTCTTCTGACCAAAATGGAAGCAACCGCTGTTCCTGATGGGTGGTGTCCATTTTGTCAAGGAGGCTGGTTCCCATCCTTGGTGTGCCTGACATCCGTTTGTGGGGTGGTGACTTGGCTGTGATCCCCAGGCAGGCATGGCCTCACTCCTTCAGCCCTGGAGAGGTGCTGGCCATTGTGGCAAGACTGGCAGTCTGAATTGGCAGTCTGCACCAGCCAGGAGAAGCCTCCCTTGGCTTGAAACCGGATGTGGCCGGGGGGGGGGGGGAGAAAAGGCAAAAGATCAGACAAAGCCCCTCCCAAAGATTTGCAGGGATCCCTAAGGGGGGCTGTGGGCAAGGACCATCACAAGGCATGGGGCAAGTGAAGCAACCGCCTTGACGTTGTTAAGGGAATCCTAGTTCTGTTCTCCCAGCAACCTGGTCCTTCCCACTCACAAGCAGCAGGGCTAGAAGCCATGTTTTTGTCTAAACAGCAGCAGTTCTCCAGAGACGGAACAGACAGTGCACCTCCCAGCATCCTCGGGTACAAGGAAGAAACCGCTGGTTGGATGAAGTCCTGGCTCCATCCAGTTGGGTGGTTTACGCCCATATTGTACAAATCAATGCAAAGGCCACACCTGGAGTATTCTGTCCAGTTCTGGTCACCACATCTCAAAAAGGACACAGTGGAAATGGAAAGGGTGCAGAAGAGAGCAACCAAAATGGATGACCGGGCTGGGGCACCTTCCCTATGAGGAAAGGCTACAGTGTTTGCGGCTCTTCAAGAGATGTCTGAGGGGGGACATGATTGAGACATACAAAATTATGCAGGGGATGGATAAAGAGATGCTTTTTTCCCTCTCACATAACACCAGAACCAGGGAATATCCACTAAAATTGAGTGTTGGGAGAATTAGGACAGACAAAAGAAAATATTTATTTACTCAAGAGTGTAGCGAGTGTGTGGAACTCCTTGCCATAGGATGTGGTGATGGCATCTGACCTAGATGTCTTTAAGAGAGGATTAGACAAATTTCTGGAGGAAAAATCCATTATGGGTTACAAGCCATGATGTGCATGTGCAACCTCCTGATTTTAGAAATGGGCTATGTCAGAATGCCAATGCAAGGGAGGGCACCAGGATGAGGT
Organism: Tiliqua scincoides; assembly: GCF_035046505.1. Classification (NCBI taxonomy): domain Eukaryota; kingdom Metazoa; phylum Chordata; class Lepidosauria; order Squamata; family Scincidae; genus Tiliqua; species Tiliqua scincoides. The sequence continues at coordinate 680,129 of NC_089823.1, forward strand.
CACATGTACACCGATGGGTTCTGAGCTGCCTGTCACAAATCAGGAGAAGGATCTTGGGGTGCTGGTGAACAGCTCCATGAAAGTGTCGATCCAATGTGTGGCGGCAGTGAAGAAGGCCAGTTCCATGCACGGATTATTTTTAAAAGGGTTGAAAATAAAACTGCCAATATTGTGCCATTGTTCAAATCGATGGTAAGGCCTCATCTGGAGTATTGTGTCCACATCGCAAAAGGATTTGATGAAACTGGAAAAGGTGCAGAAGAGAGCAACCAAAATTATCACTGGGTTGGGGCACCTCCCTTGGGAGAAAAGGCTACAGCACTTGAGGCTCTTCAATCTAGACAGGTGCCTGAGGCTGCAATCCTAGGCACGCTTTCCTGAGAGCATCCACTGAAGTCAGGGGACATCCACTAGAGTTGAGTGTTGGGAGAGTTAGGACAGACAGAAGAAAATACTTCTTTACCCAGAGTGTAATGAGTCTGTGGAATTCCTCGCCACAAGAAGTAGTGATGGCATCTTGCCTAGATGCCTTTAAGAGGGGATTGGACAAATTTCTGGAGGAAACATTCATCATGGGTTACAAGTCATGGTAGGTACAAGTTGAGACTAATTATTCGCGTGGGTTCCGTTCCAAGCACTAGATGGCAAAAAACGCACTATAGCAAATCAATTTAAAAAGCAAAGTTTCTTTGCTCCAGTGATTTAAAAACAGCCTTGCTGACCTTTTGACTCTAAGATAAAAGTCATTAAGAAGACAATCCATCAACCAGTCCTCCTCCAAGAGCTTAGAAAGCTTCACTCAGCCCCTCCCTTCACCAATGCAAAGTGATCACCTTTCTTTCAGGTGCTCAGGGGGAAGGGAGGGGTCACCTGGAGAGAGGAGGATTGATGGATTGTCAGCCAGCTGCCCCCCCCTCTCTCTCATTAAGGAGGCTATTGTTAAAGTACTGGTCAGTTTTTTAAACTGATTTTAAAGGGATGCATTTTTCCCCTTCTCCAGGGATCAGCACATTCCTTCTCATTTGCAGGGGCCATTTGTGTTGAGTCTAATCCCTGTATAAAAAATCTGTGTATAAATAGGCTGGACCTGTATCTGCAAGCTCCTGATTTTAGAGGTAGGCTGCCTCTAATTGCCAGGTGCAGGGGAGGGCACCAGGACACAGGTTGTATGTGTTGTCTTGTGTGCTCCCTGAAGCACTTGGAGGGCCACTGTGGGATACAGGAAGCTGGATTAGATGGGCCTTTGATCCAGTGGGATTCTTCTTATGTTCTTAGGAGAGTAAGCCCCAATGAAGAAACTGGAATTTACTTCTGAGAAGACAAGTGTAGGTTAGTGCTCTGAGAGATACAAAATCATGCATGGGGTGGATAAAAATAAGTTTTCTTCCTTCTTGTGCAACATCAGAACCAGGGGACAGCCACTCAAATTGAGCAGTGGGAGAGTCAGAACTGAGAAAATAAAATATTTCTTTAATCAGCGCATAATTAATCTGTGAAACTCCTTGCCACAGTGTTGTGATGGCAACTGTGATGGCTTGAAAAGGGGATTAGACAGATTTGTGGAGGAAAAGTCCATCACAGGTTACAAGTCTTGATGGGTATGTATGTGCAACCTTCTGATTTCAGAAGTGGGTTACCGCAGAATGCCAGATGCACGAGAGTGGCAAGGATGCAGGAAGCAGGGGTCTTGTTGGCTTGAGTGGTCCCCAAGGCATCTGGTGGGCCACTGTGAGGAGATGCTGGAAGCTGGGCCTCCTCTGGTCTTCTCCAGCAGGGCTCTTCTTGTGTTCTTCTGCTCTCCTGGGCGAGGACAGCCAATTCAGCAGCATGTCTGAATGCCCAGCCCAATCCTGTGCCCCACCATCTGGCGCCGTGCAGCCGTGGCCACAAGACCCGCAAGAGGTAAGTAAAATACTTCTGAAATCAAAAAGAAAGAAATGAACTTTTGTGGTCGAATAAAGTGTTTTAATTTTTTCTCACACCAGAAAAAAGTGAGTTTTTTGTCCCCTTGCCTAAAACAGAAAAAGACGCTGAAGGATTTAAAGTTCTATCAGACAGAACTTATCATCTTGATATGACGCTGAGGCCCACAAAGTGGCCCTGCACACTCCAGCGTCCAGACCGCCACCCCCTCGTTCTGCCAGGTTGACAGGGATGGTGCACTCTGCCTCTCTGGAACCTCCAGGGTTCTTCGCTTCCTGGACCCGCTCCAGACTCCACTCAGTCCAGAGAGAGGAGGGGTCCACTGGGGCTTGTCGGCATATCCCATAAATGCTGCCACCTCTGCAATAAAGCTGCCGAGGCTGGTGCGTGACGACTCCACCACACCTGGACATTGCCGCTGCCTCCTGCAGGGGTGAGTCTGCGCCAAGAGCCTCAGTGCTGGCCTGGGGAAAGCCACCCCAGCTGGAGCTGTCCTGGCGCAGGCAGAAAAGACACCGCAGCAGCAGAAGGCCCGGGTGCCCTGCCTCCCGCTCCTGAACCACCTTCGCCCCCCACTGCCCAAGGGGCCTCCTTGCACATCATTTCAGGCCAGTCTGCACTGTGGCCTCGAAGTGGTCAACTTGCACTTCCAAACCCAGACACGAAGGCAAGTGCAGGTCTAGAGAGATGTCCTGCCCCTCCCTGGCAATACCCTGGGCAGAGCTGGGGGGGAGGCAGGCAGGCAGCTTATACACATGGCATGAGAGACTTCCGGCCCTCCTTGGCTCCCAGGAGTTCTGTCCTGGCCGGATCCCTAAACTCTGCCTCAAAGGCTGGAGGGTCATTGTACCGTGAAGTGGGGGGGGGCCCTGCACGGTCCACCCCTGCCGGCGCAGGCTTTCACAGCCACAACACTTCCTAGACCTGCCCCTCCAGGCTCTGCTGAGCGACTTGCAGCAATGAAGAGTCTCTCTTGCCTTCCAAGGCAGGACCGTCCCACCGACCCCCAGCTCAGGAAGTTCTTCCTGTCACCATAATCCCCTCTGTTGCCATTCCAGCCTGTCCTTCCTGGCCCTGCCCTCCAGAACAACCAAGAACAAATCCGGCCCCTCTTCCACATGACTGCTCCTCACATCCCACGTCCTCTGTTCACCTTCTCTTCCCCAAACTAAACATGGCCAGCTCCTTCAACCTGTCTCCTCACCATCCTTGTCCTGCTCTGGTCCTGCTCCCTCCCACCAATTTGTCAAAGATCCTCTTGCGCTGCAGGGCCAAGTCCTGGATACAGCATTCCAGATGGGGTCTGACCAAACCAGAATACATCTCAGGTTCTTGATACTAGACTAGCGTTGATGCAGCCTAGAACCACATTTGCCTTCTTTGCCGCAGCATCAAACTGCCTGCTCTTGTTCAGTTTAACTGTGGAACACCTAGAAGTCCGCTTTAAAAGCCTGGAACCGTTTTCACGCATACTGCTCCCCAGGCAAGTATCCCCAGTCTGTGCTTCTGGCTTTTGTCCCCAAATGCAGAACTTTACCTCGATCCCTTTGTGTATCAAGGATCCCCTTGAAGCGCTTTGTGTCTCCAGCCTGCCAGAATTATCCCGGATCCTTGTCCTGTCCTGCAACAAAGCCGACCATTTCTTCAAGTGAACGTGGTCTCCTTACTTTTATGAATCAAACGTGTCAATCATATGTGTTTCATTTCACAGGGATTCTTAAGCACGAGGCCAGTTTCTGTGATAAACATTTTGGAAAGTAGGCTGGGGTGGGCTTCAGTGCAAAGGAATTGTGGTTACGCCAGAGTAGGGCCTGTGGGTCTCATGCATGCCCCGTTTAGCTCAGCAGCGTCCTGACCGGTACAGGAGAGGCACCTTTTTGAACTCAAGAAGAATGCACCTGCCCTGGCACAGCGAGGCTCCCTGGGCACTGAAAGAGGCTGCCACTGATGTTGGCACAGTGTGACTCTGCTGCCTGCTTTCTGCGAACAAATGTTCTGACTCAGAGGAAAGCCGCTTGGGTCTGGTCTGTTTCCAATGGCTGCCAGCAGTCCGGTGCGGTGCTTTTCCACTGCAGATGTGGTGGCTCCGACTGCCAGGATTCTGCCTCGAAAGGAACAAGGGCTGACCACGTCCCACTTATTTGATTTTGCCAAAGGGGCTTCTGGGCTTTGGCTCCTGGCAGAGACCCAGCGGAGTGCCTTTTGGGCTGCTGCTCACGGTTGTTCGCTGCCGTCCTTCTCTGCTTGTTCGGTTTTTCTGATTTGAAATGGTTGTTGTCCACTGTCTTGGGGGCCTTGCTGGCGTACAGGCAGCAGGTCACGTTTCAAGTCCAGGTCAGGGAAGAGGACTCAGGGACTGGCAGGCAGTGCTGGGGGCTGCCAAGCCATGCGGGTCCAACTTCCGCCTGCCACCAGGCATCAGGGAGGGTCCAGTATGGGGGGAAAGAGCAGCCCAGTGCTGATGCTCGATGCTGCTCTTGGGCAGGGGCAAGGGGTGGGGGGTGAGATGTTGTCCTGGACTGAGACTGGAACAAAGCTCCATCCAGCAGGTTTAGACTCACCCACACAGTTGTCTCCTCACCAGCAGATTCCTGGGACACCCTCCTGCTGCGGCGGCTCTGGAAACGATTGCTGCTGCCAAGGACCCGAGCACGAGCCGTGGCTCCTTCATTCGGGTGTCTGCAGGCACTAGGAGGGCTGGCTCTGACTGAAACCGCTTTTCCAGTACGTTGTCATGCTGGGAAACCGGCTGAAACCTCCAGGTGATTTTCGGAGTCCCTTGGAGATGGTTGCTGATGCCTGGAGACTGCAGGCCAATCCTGGAGGGCTGCATCGCTCATGGCCAGCGACACCCACAGCGCAAGCTCAAAGAGCCATCAGTGCTGAAGCTGCAGCCCAGAAGCTCCTGAGGCCTCTCAGAACGCAGAGGACATTATGCGGCTTTTAGCGTGGTGGTGACCCCAGCGGGCTGCTGCTGCTGTGCTGGCCTCTTGCTGGACACTTGCCCTCATCTGCCTTTGCGCTTCTGGGCCCTGGTGGGGGCAAATGCAAACCTGCACACAACATGCCACCTCTGCTAGTGTTGCTGCTGCTACTCTGCCCGTTCTTCCCCACAGGATGTAGCAGAACTTCCGGCTCCAGAAGAGAGGAAGAGAATGGCTGAATCCGCCCTTTGGAGGAGGCCGGCAGACCACTGGACAACTTCTCCCTGTGGGTAGGAGTGCTCCTGCACCAGGCCGCTCCCTGCCCCAATCACACCTTCCCCCAAATCCACCATGGCCCTCCTGCAGCTTGTCGCAGAGATGTGCAATGCCAGTCAAATCCCTCCTTCCTCCTTCCAGCTGGTTGGGATCCCAGAGCTGGAGGCTGCCCAGATCTGGCTCTCCCTCCCCCTCTGCTGCATGTACGTCCTGGCCTTGGTGGGGAACGTCACTGTCGTTCTGGTGGTGGAGACTGACCGGAGCCTGCACCAGCCCATGTTCTTCCTTGCCGTCCTGGCCATCACTGACCTGGGTCTCTCCACCTCCATCGTGCCCACGATGCTCAGCGTCTTCTGGCTTGGTGCCAGCGAGATTGGCTTTGGCGCCTGCCTGGCCCAGATGTTCTTCATCCACGCCTTCACGGCCATGGAGTCGGGGGTGCTGCTGGCCATGGCCTTTGACCGCTACGTGGCCATCTGCTCCCCGCTGAGGTACACAGTGGTGCTGACCACCCGCCTCATCGCAAAAGCAACCCTGGCACTGGTGCTGCGGGCGGTGCTGATCGTGGCCCCCTTCCCACTGCTGGTGAAACGCTTCCGCCACTTCTGCACCAACATTGCCCCCCACTGCTACTGCGAGCACATGGCACTCGTGAAGCTAGTCTGCGGGGACACCAGTGCCAACAACCTCTATGGCCTGATCCTCTCCCTCACAGTGTCAGGCTTGGACATCCTGGGCATCTCCTCTTCCTGCGCACTGATCCTCCAGGCAGTGCTGAGGCTGCCATCCAGGGAGGCCCAGCACAAGGCCTTTGGCACCTGTGGGGCGCACATCAGCATCATCCTCATCTTCTACATCCCGGGGCTCTTCATGTACTTGACTCACCGCTTTGGCCAGTGTCCCCCGCCCTGTCCACATCATCCTGTCCATCCTGTACCTCCTGGTGCCCCCCATGTGCAACCCCCTCATCTACGGGGCCAAGACCAGACAGATCCGGACCAGGGTACGGAGGCTGTTCTTGCTAGCAACGGCAGACCTTTGACCCACAGCCTGCCGGGGGGGGGCAGGATGGCACAGCCTGTGCAGTAACAGCAGAGGAAGCCCTTTCATGGCCAGTGGCACTGGGAGGTGGGGGGTCTCTTCCTCAGCCCCATCTGCTCCTCTGGGAAGCAGCTTCCAGGATGAGCACAGGAAGTTGGCCTCAGAGAGTGCTCAGCCCTCCCTGGCTCTCAGGTGGCTCCGCCTGGGTGGGGAGGACACTGGCACTTCTCTGAGTTGTCTTGTCCTCCCACCTGGTGTTGGCCATTCAGAGCCCCGAAGAGGCTCCTGTCTGGGAACCAGTCTTTGGAGGAGGGTGCTGTTGAGAGGCCTTGGTCTGTTGCTGAACCCACCTCTGTCAGTCACCTGTTTTTCCCTTTGATGTTATCACTTTTTTTTGGGGGGGGGGGGGGTTCATTGTCCTTGAAAATGACAATAAAACACTGTTTATTGCTGCTGTTTTGACCCGCCTGGTTTTTGTTCACTTGGGAAGGAGTTGACTGGAAATGGAAAAGGTGCAAAAGAGAGCGACTAAGATGATTACTGGGCTGGGGCTCCTTCCTTATGAGGAAAGGATACGGCCTTTGGGCCTCTTCAGCCTAGAAAAGAGACGCCTGAGGGGGGACATGATTGAGACATACAAAATTATGCAGGGGATGGACAGAGTGGATAGGGAGATGCTCTTTACACTCTCACATAACACCAGAACCAGGGGACATCCACTAAAATTGAGTGTTGGGCGGGTTAGGACAGACAAAAGAAAATATTTCTTTACTCAGTGTGTGGTTGGTCTGTGGAACTCTTTGCCACAGGATGTGGTGATGGCATCTGGCCTGGATGCCCTTAAAAGGGAATTGGACAAGTTACTGGAGGAAAAATCCATTACGGGTTACAAGCCATGATGTGTGTATGCAACCTCCTGATTTTAGAAATGGGCTATGTCAGAATGCCAGAATGCCAGATGCAAGGGAGGGCACCAGGATGAGGTCTCTTGTTATCTGGTGTGCTCCCTGGGGCATTTGGTGGGCCTCTGTGAGATACAGGAAGCTGGACTAGATGGGCCTATGGCCTGATCTAGGATTGGGCTGGGCATTCAGACGTGCTGCTGAATTGGCTGTCCTCGCCCAGGAGAGCAGAAGAACACAAGAAGAGCCCTGCTGGAGCAGACCAGAGGAGGCCCAGCTTCCAGCATCTCCTCACAGTGGCCCACCAGATGCCTTGGGGACCACTCAAGCCAACAAGACCCCTGCTTCCTGCATCCTTGCCACTCTCGTGCATCTGGCATTCTGCGGTAACCCACTTCTGAAATCAGAAGGTTGCACATACATACCCATCAAGACTTTTCCTCCACAAATCTGTCTAATCCCCTTTTCAAGCCATCACAGTTGCCATCACAACACTGTGGCAAGGAGTTTCACAGATTAATTATGCGCTGATTAAAGAAATATTTTATTTTCTCAGTTCTGACTCTCCCACTGCTCAATTTGAGTGGCTGTCCCCTGGTTCTGATGTTGCACAAGAAGGAAGAAAACTTATTTTTATCCACCCCATGCATGATTTTGTATCTCTCAGAGCACTAACCTACACTTGTCTTCTCAGAAGTATATTCCAGTTTCTTCATTGGGGCTTACTCTCCTAAGAACATAAGAAGAATCCCACTGGATCAAAGGCCCATCTAATCCAGCTTCCTGTATCCCACAGTGGCCCTCCAAGTGCTTCAGGGAGCACACAAGACAACACATACAACCTGTGTCCTGGTGCCCTCCCCTGCACCTGGCAATTAGAGGCAGCCTACCTCTAAAATCAGGAGCTTGCAGATACAGGTCCAGCCTATTTATACACAGATTTTTTATACAGGGATTAGACTCAACACAAATGGCCCCTGCAAATGAGAAGGAATGTGCTGATCCCTGGAGAAGGGGAAAAATGCATCCCTTTAAAATCAGTTTAAAAAACTGACCAGTACTTTAACAATAGCCTCCTTAATGAGAGAGAGGGGGGGGCAGCTGGCTGACAATCCATCAATCCTCCTCTCTCCAGGTGACCCCTCCCTTCCCCCTGAGCACCTGAAAGAAAGGTGATCACTTTGCATTGGTGAAGGGAGGGGCTGAGTGAAGCTTTCTAAGCTCTTGGAGGAGGACTGGTTGATGGATTGTCTTCTTAATGACTTTTATCTTAGAGTCAAAAGGTCAGCAAGGCTGTTTTTAAATCACTGGAGCAAAGAAACTTTGCTTTTTAAATTGATTTGCTATAGTGCGTTTTTTGCCATCTAGTGCTTGGAACGGAACCCACGCGAATAATTAGTCTCAACCTGTACCTACCATGACTTGTAACCCATGATGAATGTTTCCTCCAGAAATTTGTCCAATCCCCTCTTAAAGGCATCTAGGCAAGATGCCATCACTACTTCTTGTGGCGAGGAATTCCACAGACTCATTACACTCTGGGTAAAGAAGTATTTTCTTCTGTCTGTCCTAACTCTCCCAACACTCAACTCTAGTGGATGTCCCCTGACTTCAGTGGATGCTCTCAGGAAAGCGTGCCTAGGATTGCAGCCTCAGGCACCTGTCTAGATTGAAGAGCCTCAAGTGCTGTAGCCTTTTCTCCCAAGGGAGGTGCCCCAACCCAGTGATAATTTTGGTTGCTCTCTTCTGCACCTTTTCCAGTTTCATCAAATCCTTTTGCGATGTGGACACAATACTCCAGATGAGGCCTTACCATCGATTTGAACAATGGCACAATATTGGCAGTTTTATTTTCAACCCTTTTAAAAATAATCCCGTGCATGGAACTGGCCTTCTTCACTGCCGCCACGCATTGGATCGACACTTTCATGGAGCTGTTCACCAGCACCCCAAGATCCTTCTCCTGATTTGTGACAGGCAGCTCAGAACCCATCGGTGTACATGTGAAGTTTTGAATTTTTGCCCCATTGTGCATCACTTTACTGACTTTGAAGTGCATCGGCCATTTCGTTTTCCTCATGAGTGGAAAGAAAACAGGACTGTGAGGCAGCTCTGAGGGGGTGGTTTTGGTTTATTAGTAAAAATGGTTGTATTTCATTTTTTGATGCAAATTTCACATTATTTCATGTTATTTCTCATTTTCCATCTTCACACACCTCTACCATTGGAGCAGCAAGGGTTTAACCCATGGTAAGGGCATGAAAATTCCTTTATCTTGAGGAGACTTCCGGACAGCCTCTGCATGCTCCATTGGCATCGGCAGCATCTGCAGGGGCAGCTTTAGTCAGGATTGGGGCCTGCAGGACTCTAGGGGACAATGCACTGCCCCCTAGAGTCCTGCAGGCGGTGCTGCACCCACCTCCCATCACTTTTCTCCTGATCTCTCCATGTGCAAGCAGGTCTCCCCAAGAGCTCTGCCAAGCAGTGCAGGTGTCCACCACTCCATGAGGTCCACACACCTGTGCAAAGGGAATTGCTCAAGGAGTCCCTGTTCCATCCTGGGAGCTGTGCAGCCAGTAGAGCTGTAGCTGCTTGTGAATTGTCAGCAAAAAGTTTTCCTCCGAAACCTTGTGACTGCCTCTGCTGCCTGCAGACTAGCAGGGCTGGTGAGAACCAGTTAAAAGAAGAATCTTCCACCTGAAGACCCCACTTGGTTCAGACCTTCTCCAGCCTGGGGCAGGTGCAGCGTTTTTCCTCCCCTGATGCCCTCAGATGTGTACCTCTGTGTTCCTCAACCTCTGTGGGCCACAATTCTAGAGAGCTTCTGCCAGCACCTCTGTGTGTCCCCTGTGGGTGTTCACCATTATTTACAGGTCTATTGAAATGATTTTATGCCCCTTCAGTAAAAATAAAAGATACTAGAGGGGTGTGTGGAGTAAAAGTAAGATGAAAACACAATCAAATACGTAGTAAATCAGCAAGAAAATGATAGACAATAAAACAGCAGCTGCCTCAGTGAAAACTGCAGGAAGTAGTGGAGGGAAGTGAGCAGTGGGGCCCCTCAAGACTCCCTGCTTTCTAGTTTCTCCACAAACCATCTGGCGTGAGTGGAGAGAGGGCCGTGTCTGCAGATGGCACGAACCATCCAAGGTGCTCAAACCCACAAGGGCGTGTGAGGAGCTGCTAACAGCCTCTCCAACAGACAAGATGGGTGGGGTGAATGGGCAGCTAAAGAGCAAGTGCTGCTCCGTGACACACTTTGGGAAGCCCATTCAGAGACATTCAGGGCAGTTCTCAGAAATGCCGGAACGCAAACAGTTTGAGCGCTGGCTCCTAGTCATTGGGGTTCAGCAGCAGGAAACTGTTGGATTCCAGTTGCAGGAGAGCCACGGGAGGAGAGGGGTATACCTTTCCCTCTTGCTCCTGGGGGGCCACCCCTTGGGGCAGGTGGTGGACATGGAGGGAAATAGGGTGCTGGCCTGGGTGGCCCCCCCCCGGGCCTGATCCAGTAGCCAGACTCTTCTTGCATTTTGTTTAGAGTTTCCAAAGTGTGTTGCACATTTCCATCAGCTCCACTATGCACATAAAAGGCTCATCCAGTTTGTGTGATGCTCCAGGTCAACTTTCCCATGATTGAGGAGTGGGATATGCGACAACCACCAATGGTCCACCATTCCCTCTGGGTCTGTGCTGGTGCGTGGACCCCTTTGGCAGCCATGGGGCATTGTGATGCCACCCCTGGACATTTGGCGATGTCATTACATCATTGCCAAACCTCTGAGTTGCCCTCTGCATGCTGCACGAAGCCCGGCTCTGAGGTGTGTGGCCACACCACTATGGCCCTTCAAGGGAACACTGGCGACAGCCTCACTCCAGCAGAGGGACATGTGAGGCTGAGTTGCCAGGCTGGGTGAGGCTGTTAGCAAAAGAGCCGCTTTGTAGGGGAATTTACATAGCTGACAGCAGAACACAGATGCACTGGATCAGTGTGTGACGGAGAATTCCCTTTCCTAAAGGAGACACTCAGAGCAATAACTAAAGATGGAGCTTTATTAAGAAAGAAGAAAGGTGCTAATGTTGCCGACAGAAATAACAGCAAGATGTTCTTTGCCCTAAAAAGAGTGTCATACGTTCCTGGCTTTTCACTGGTGCAGATGGGATCAGAGTTTTCCTCCTCTTAGATGAGCTGCCTTCCCTGGCTGATGAGTCTCATCTACCCGGTACCCTCCTTAGACCTGGCACCTCATCTACCTGACCCCCCCAGAACTACTTTTAAGGTCCAAAAGGAAAAGAAAATGCTGGTAGCACTGGTGCCACTGATGCAATCACCCACAAGACGCATAAGGAAAACATGTTGGCAACCTTCAGTCTCGAAAGACTATGGTATCGCGCTCCGAATGGTGGTAGAGCCTCCATTTACCTGAAGATTAACATCCACAAGGTCGCCAGTTCGAGGCCACCGGCACCGTGCGACCTTGAAGCAGCTGGCAAGCTGCAGCTGAGCTGTTCCATCTGCTCGGAGCGTGGGAGGATGGAGGCCAGAATGTTAAACCAGATCGGAGTGTAACACCTTGAATGTAGTGGTTCTTGAAAGAAAGAACCTTCTTTCAATTTGTAAAAATCCCTGCGTGGATTTAATAAGCCTGCCTATGTAAACCGCCTTGAATAAAGTCTTGAATAAAGACCAAGAAAGGCGGTATATAAATACTGTATATTGTATTGGCAACCTTCAGTCTCAAAAGACTATGGTATCGCGCTCTGAAAGGTGGTTCTGGCACAGCGTCTAGTGTGGCTGAAAAGGCCGATTCGGGAGTGACAATCCCTTCCACACTGGGAGCAAGTGCAGTCTGTCCCTGGTCTGTCTCCCTGGCTATGGGCCTTCCTTCTTTGCCTCTTAGCCTCAGACTGTTGACCAAGTGTCTCTTCAAACTGGGAAAGGCCATGCTGCACAGCCTGCCTCCAAGCGGGCCGCTCAGAGGCCAGGGTTTCCCACCTGTAGAGGTCCACTCCTAAGGCCTTCAGATCCCTCTTACAGATGTCCTTGTATTGCAGCTGTGGTCTACCTGTAGGGTGCTTTCCTTGCACGAGTTCGCCATAGAGAAGATCCTTTGGGATCCGGCCATCATCCATTCTCACAACATGACCGAGCCAACGCAGGCGTCTCTGTTAAGGAAAACACAGCGCTGCAAACCTAAGAAGAAATTTTGCAATCCATTTCTGGTCAGCAATCAGCAGATTCTTAAAAACAGATCACAAAACTACCCCCTCGCAAACACCCTGGTATCAATGCGAGATCATGGTTCAGGATGTGGACTCACCTTCCTGCATTACAATTTCTGCGCATGAACTGGAGGTTGTCCATGACTTTATGTACCTTGGCTCAACGATCTCCGACACTCTTTCTCTCGATACTGAGCTAAACAAACGCATCGGTAAAGCAGCTACCACGTTTTCCAGACTCACAAAGAGAGTCTGGTCCAACAAGAAGCTGACGGAACATACCAAGATCCAGGTCTACAGAGCTTGCGTCCTGAGTACACTTCTGTACTGCAGCTAGTCATGGACTCTTTGCTCACAACAGGAGAGGAAACTGAACGCTTTCCACATGCGCTTCCTCCGACGCATCCTCGGCATCACCTGGCAGGACAAAGTTCCAAACAACACAGTCCTGGAACAAGCTGGAATCCCTAGCATGTATGCACTGCTACACCGGGTAGATGGGACTCGTCAGCCTGGGAAGGCAGCTCATCTGAGAGAAGGAAAACTCTGATCCCAAACCTCCACTGCCTTGTGGCTACATCCAGTTATGGGAAAGGCTTCAGGAGTCAACCTCGAGGCAAAATCTGGAGCCGGAGTCCCTGAGGCAGTTCATGGCTGAACACAGTCATGTTCTGGCAACTCCTGCAACGCCGCTGGAACCAACCGTATTGGCTTCTGCCTTTCCATTGGACCATTTCAGCGACATGGAGAGGGGGGATTTGCTGCATGGGTAACAGCCTATCCTCCATACCTACTTTACCCAGGCTTCGCGCACTGGAGAGGACACTCTGTTCCAGAACCACCAATCAGAGTGTGACACCATAGTCTTCCGAGACTGAAGGATGCCAACATGTCATGCACTGCTGAAACAGAGACGCCTGCATTGGCTCGGTCATGTCGTGAGAATGGATGATGGCCGGATCCCAAAGGATTTCCTCTATGGAGAACTCGTGCAAGGAAAGCGCCCTACAGGTAGACCACAGCTGCGATACAAAGACATCTGCAAGAGGGATCTGAAGGCCTTAGGAGTGGACCTCAACAAGTGGGAAACCCTGGCCTCTGAGCGACCTGCTTGGAGGCAGGCTGTGCAGTATGGCCTTTCCCAGTTTGAAGAGACATTTGGCCAACAGACTGAGGCAAAGAGGCAAAGAAGGAAGGCCCACAGCCAGGGAGACAGACCAGGGACAGACTGCACTTGCTCCCGGTGTGGAAGGGATTGTCACTCCCGGATTGGCCTTTTCAGCCACACTAGACACTGTTCCAGAACCACCTTTCAGAATGCGATACCATAGTCTTTCGAGACTGAAGGTTGCCAACACTGGTGCAGATCCGAGTAGCCCCACAGGGCAGGCTGGGGCCTTATCAGGGTAAGGGGACAACTGTCCCCTTACCTCCAAGAGACCTCCAGCCTGCTCCTTCCTCACACGTGTTGGTGGGCCAGAGGCTTCTTGCAGACTGTTGGCTGCTGGGTTGCTCCTGGGTAGGGCAGGCAAGAGGACCAGGAGTGATTGAGGCTGACCCCTTGGGGCGCTTCTGTCTGGTGTCCTGCCTGCCCTCTTCATTCAGCCTGAGAGACCCGGTTGCTCTTCATGTGGCTAGGGAGGAATTTTGGGCTATTAGTCAGATTGGCCTAGGTTGGTAGTTTTTTTACCTACCACAGACTGGTGATTTGCTGGTGCGCAGTTTTTGGTGAGGTTTTCTATTTCACCTGGTCGCTTTAGGCAGGTGCGCCTTGGTTTGGGTAGGCAGACGTAGGTTTCAGAGTCCATTCTGAAGTGCGAAGTCAGAGGATGAGCCAGGATTGACCAGCTCCATGAGGCTGGCTGGCTGGCTGGCTGGCTGGCAAGCCCCCTGGCTGGATCTTGCAAAGGCTACCGCAAAGCTTGGCCTGTGGGCCTGCCCTGTCCAGCTGCCTCAGCCTTCAGGTTGGCCGTGATAGGTGGATTCTGACTTCACTGGAGTGTCTCCTTGAGTCAGGTGGCAGCCCATTGATCTAAGGGAAGCAGAGGGCCAGTGCTGCTTCCCCCATCCTAGTAACCTTCACTGGGGGGGGGGGGGTAAATTCAGATCTTGCCATGGTGCAGATTTTTGAGTATTCCAAAAAGTGGTCCTTTCAAGCCAAGCCTCTATCTCACATGCTTAATGGGGAGTGCATACCCCCCCCCCCAATAAGCATAACCAGGAATAGAAAGAAAAAAGGGGGATTTATCCATAGTGAGGTAAGGAGCCGTGAAATAATCCCCATAGAAGTAGATTAGGGGAGTAGATTAGGGGATTAGGGGAGAGGTCATCTAATGCATGGAGAGGTCCATAGGGGAGAGGTCATCCAATGCATGCCTTTTGGACCCATGCCAGGGAATATGTGCAGTGAACAGGCACTGATACACCCAAACTGGCAGGAAATAAACTTACTGGACTTGTGCAGTCATATCCTGGCACAAGAGGATGTCCATGGTCAATGGTGCTCTCCATGCGGCCACCAAGCCCTCTTGGGTATCCGCTTCCTTTGCCCAAAAGAAGTGGCAGCCCAATACGATGCTCAACACTCTGGAGCCCCCCTCCAGCCCTCAAGCCAGCCTCACACAGAAGACCCCCACAATCCTACTCCGTATCTGTTTCGTTTTCACTCCGTACACGATGGGGTTCAACGCTGGTGGCACCAAGAGATAGAGGATGGCCAGCAGGACGTGCATGTGGTGGGGGATTCTGTGGCCAAAGCGATGTGTGAGGAAGGAGAAGAGCCCAGGGATGTAGAACATGAGAATCACGCAGCAATGGGAGGCGCAGGTGCTCAGGGCCTTGAGCCTCTCTTGACTGGACGGGAGGCTAAAGACGGCCCGGAGGATCATGGTGTAGGACAGGGCAATGGAGAGAATGTCCAGCCCCACCACAAACAGGGCCACGGCCAGGCCATACATCTTGTTGACAGTGGTATCTGCACAGGCCAGCTTGACCACTGCCATGTGCTCACAGTAGGAGTGGGGGATCACTCTGTGGCCACAGAAAGACAGGCCCCTGAGGAGGAGTGCAAAGGGAGCAACAAGGACCAGGCCCCGGAGGAGGATCAGCAGGACCAGTTTGGCCACAGTGGAGGGCTTCAAAATGGCCGCATGTCTGAGGGGGAGGCAGATGGCCACGTAGCGGTCGAGTGCCATGGCCACCAGGACGCCAGACTCCACTGAGGAAAAGGCATGGATGAAGAACATCTGGGCCAGGCAGGCCCAGAAGGCAATGGCCCTGGGGCCCATCCAGAAGACAGCCAGCATCTGGGGCAGGGTGGCGGTGGAGAGGACCAGGTCCGTGAGGGCCAGGGTGGCCAGGAAGAGGTACATGGGCTCGTGCAGGCTGGACTCAGTCGCAATCACCCCAACAAGTGAGGCGTTTCCCAGCACTGCCAGGACATACATGCAGCAGAAGGGGACTGCAAGCCACTGCTGGGCAGCCTCGAGCCCCGGAACACCCAGCAAGAGGAATCCGGCGGGTGGGAGGCTGCTGCTGTTTAGAGGAGACATGACAACCGCACCCAACAAGGAGGAGGAAGCCACGCTGCCAGCAGCCCCCGCCAGCACGGGGAGACTCCAAGGGGACCCTGACTCCCAAGGGCACGCAGCCAAGTGGGGTGGCCCCAAGACTTTGGGTGCCTTGGTCTATGAGTTGTGGGCCCCGCAAGGGTACCTGGAGGTAGCTAGGCTGAGTGTGGAGTGGCTGTCGGGAGGGGGCAGCAAAGCGTCTCAGAGTCCCTGGTCCTCTTGCTCCAGAGCGTCTCCTTGAAGGGACTGTGGCATAGCTCCAATTCCCGCCGTGCCAGGGCTCCGTCGTGGCTCTTTCAGCAGTTCCACCAGGCGCTGCACCCAGGGGTCCTAAGCGGCGAAGGGGGCCTGTTGGGCCGGGATCCAGGTGGCAGTGAGGGAGGGGGCTGGGCCTGGAACAGAGGAGGCAGCGTCTGCATCTGTGGGGGCTCGCGTGGCGCCCCACAGGCCCCCTGTCCTAACACGTGTAGTGAGATGAGGGGCTCCTCGGGAGGGCGCCAGGAAAGACCACGGAGCTCCCCAAGCGCCTCCTATCTCTGGACGGCACCTGCACTGTTGGCAGCGAGACACCGGCATACGGAGGGCCAAACGCACTTCTCCGTCTCTGTTCCACAGAGAAAACCATTGCAGGAGAGGAGCAGCAGCTCATGAGGCTCACACCAGAATGGAAAGTGTCCTGTTTGGACCAAAACCTGCTTCTGCAGCAGCTGCAGCCCCACAGCCGTGTCCCTGACCCTCCACACTCCTTCAGGGTCAGCAGATCCACAAGCCAAAGAGCTCCTGCAGCAGGCCAGCTTCCTCCCACAGGAACACAGGCGTTCCTGGGCCTGGAGTGTAGGGCAGGAGTTGCTGCCACGTGCCCAGGTAATGTCCCCAGCGTCCCGCGTGGGCAGTGAGTGTGGGTGAGATGGGAAGATCCCAGGAAATTTCTGGGTCCCCTCCTTTGGCTGCTGGGCCCCCTTTCTGTCCCTGGGCTGGGTACAAATTGCCCTCTTTACCCCCATCGCCTGGCCTGCCATGCCTTTCCCCTCACCTGCCCCATCCAGGCCGTGCTGGGTCTGTGCCATACAAGCATGTGCGCACCCCCCCACCTGCAGACGCTCTGAGAAGGGAGGTGGAAGCAGGGAACTGCTCAGGACCTTCCAGTATTCCTGCCTTCTTCACTCCTGGGGGGTGGGTTGTCCGAGCCCACTGTGGGTTCCAGGCACCTCCAAGGATGAGCAGGAGAGCAGGACCAAGGAGATCACCGGATACCTGCTCTGAGCGCTCAGCCACAAGGCTTCCCCGTGGCAGGGTCAGAACCTGGGCAGGGGTCCGCAGATGCAGAAGTCCCTGCCTCTGTTCCTCTCTCCATTGGAGCCTCCCAGCTGCAAGGCCCTGGGTGGTCCCGCCTCCTGAAGGCCGCCCAGCCTGAGCCAGCCAACTGACACACACTGGCTGTCCTGTCACACACCAAGAAGAGGTGACTCAGGATCGTGTCGCCCGGAGTCTGGGCCGTGAATTCTCGGTAGGTGGCCCTTTGGCAGGCGGCTCCCTCCAGACCCCAGCCGCCAGATGGGGAATGCAATACTGACCTTCCAGAGTCGTCGCAAGGACTGCATCAACTGACGTGCCACCCAAACCTGAAGGGGCTGAGCTGGGTGGCGCAGGGGGCGGCTCAGAGGCTTTTCTTCAGAGGAGGAACAGCCTCCAGATTCTACGGTCCTTGGTGGAAGTTCAGGCAGGAAGGGGGACCCCCCTCGCCCACCTCTCCTTCCTTCCTACCTCTGGCCTTGGTCTCCCTTCCACCAGGCAGCCGGGGCCAGGGTGTTCCTCTCAAGGCTTCTGCCCACCCTCCCCAGGAGGCGCGCAGCCTCACCCTGTGCCAGGCTCCCCAGCAGCACTGCTTCTCCTCTGATCTCCCTGAGAGGTCCAGTTGCACCCAGGCTGACTTCGAGGTGCCTCCCTTGACCTTGGCAAGGCCTGCTGGGCACCACTCCTGCTGGCCGGCCGGCTGGCTATAAACACCCTCACTCGCACCACCCCTGGGCTGTCATCACTATGGAAGCACCTCCTCTAGGACCCAGCCTTTGTTCCTAATGCCACTGAATACCAGTTGCAGTGTCTACCCCAAGCCGAAACAGATCAAGCCTCTCCTGTGCCCCAGCTGCTTTTTCCCCAAGACCAGAAAGACTCCGCTGTGGCCACTTTTCTCTTAAGGTGGCACTCCAGGCCCCTGATCACTGGGGGTTGCTGCCCTGTTTCTGCACCTGTGCCAGCTCTGCAATCCCCTTTCCATGACATGATGACCAGAGCCTGGTCCCATGTCCCGAGGGAGCCTGCAGGCACCACTGCTGCGATGTGAGCCACTTCCCTCCTACCCCCCTTCCCAATAACCGCTGGTGCAGTCACCTGCCTTCCTGTAAGGCAGATGTCATGGAGTGGCTCCTGCTGGGAAGCCGCCTGCCCCCACAATGACCACATGTGGCTTTTGTGGGTGTCCTACGAAGAAGAGCAAAGACCACAATCCCAGGGAGCAAAAGGGGGGAGCTCCAGTCCTGGCTGGGAGCTGCCCTGGAGTGGGGTGGGGCTCAGCCGGCGATTGGGTGCCAGCTGATGCAAGGGGCTTTGTGTCTGGCACTCCACAGAAATGGGTTCTGCCTGTGCAGCCAGTTCCTTGGCTCCATTTCACATCAAGGCTCTCTGCACAGTTTCCAGTCAAATGAACACAAGAACATAAGAACAGCCCCACTGGATCAGGCCAGAGGCCCATCTAGTCCAGCTTCCTGTATCTCACAGAGGCCCACCAAATGCCCCAGGGAGCACACCAGATAACAAGAGACCTCATCCTGGTGCCCTCCCTTGCATCTGGCATTCTGACATAGCCCATTTCTAAAATCAGGAGGTGGCACATACGCATCATGGCTTGTAACCCGTAATGGATTTTTCCTCCAGAAACCTGTCCAATCCCCTTTTAAAGGTGTCCAGGCCAGTCGGCATCACCACATCCTGTGGCAAAGAGTTCCACAGACCAACCACACGCTGAGTAAAGAAATACTTTCTTTTGTCTGTCCTAACTCTCCCAACACTCGGTTTTAGCGGATGTCCCCTGGTTCTGGTGTTATGTGAGTGTAAAGAGCATCTCCCTATCCACTCTGACCATCCCCTGCATAATTTTGTATGTCTCAATCATGTCTCCCCTCAGGCGCTTCTTTTCTAGGCTGAAGAGGCCCAAACGCCGTAGCCTTTCCTCGTAAGGAAGGTGCCCCAGCCCCGTAATCATCTTAGTCGCTCTCTTTTGCACCTTTTCCATTTCCACTATGTGTTTTTTGAGATGCGGCAACCAGAACTGGACACAATACTCCAGGTGTGGCCTTACCATAGATTTGTATAAGTATTGGCAACCTTCAGTCTCGAAAGAGTATGGTATCGCGCTCTGAAAGGTGGTTCTGGCACAGCGTCTAGTGTGGCTGAAAAGGCCAATCCGGGAGTGACAATCCCTTCCACACTGGGAGCAAGTGCAGTCTGTCCCTGGTCTGTCTCCCTGGCTATGGGCCTTCCTTCTTTGCCTCAGACTGTTGGCCAAGTGTCTCTTCAAACTGGGAAAGGCCATGCTGCACAGCCTGCCTCCAAGCGGGCCGCTCAGAGGCCAGGGTTTCCCACTTGTTGAGGTCCATCCCTAAGGCTTTCAGATCCCTCTTGCAGATGTCCATAGATTTGTACAACGGCATTATAATACTAGCCGTTTTGTTCTCAATACCCTTCCTAATGATCCCAAGCATAGAATTGACCTTCTTCACTGCCTTCATACATTGGGTCGACACTTTCATCGACCTGTCCACCACCACCCCAAGATCTCTCTCCTGATCTGTCACAGGCAGCTCAGAACCCATCAGCCTATATGTGAAGTTTTGATTCTTTGCCCCAATGTGCATGACACATTGTAAACTTACTGACATTGAAGCGCATCTGCCATTTTGCTGCCCATTCTGCCAGTCTGGAGAGATCCTTCTGGAACTCCTCACAATCACTTCTGGTCTTCACCACTTGGAAAAGCTTGGTGTTGTCTGCAAACTTGGCCACCTCAGTGCTCACCCCTGTCTCCAGATCATTTATGAAGAGACTGAAAAGCACCGGTCCCAGGAAAGGTCCTTGGGGCACACCGCTTTTCACTTCTCTCCATTGTGAAAATTGTCCATTGAACAGGACACTCTCTGTTTCCTGTTCTTCAACCAGTTCTCAATCCAGGAGAGGACCTGCCCTCTAATTTCCTGTCTGTGGAGTTTTTCAGTAGCCTTTGGTGAGGGACCATGTCGAACGCCTTCTAAAAGTCCAGATATTTAATGTCCATGGGTTCTCCTGCATCCACATGCCTGTTGACCTTTACAAAGAATTCTATAAGGTTTGTGAGGCAAGACTTACCCTTACAGAAGCTATGCTGATTCTCCCCCAGCAAGGCCTGTTCGTCTATGTGTTTTGAGATTCTATCTTTGATGAGGCATTCCACCATCTTACCCAGTATGGATGCTAGGCTGACCGGCCTATAGTTTCCCAGGTCCCCCCTTCTTCCCTTTTCAAAGATCGGTGTGACATTTGCTATCCTCCAATCCTCTGGCCACCGTTTTGAGGGACAAGTTGCATATTTTAGTCAAAAGATCAGCAACTTCATTCTTCAATTCCTTAATAACTCTTGGGTGGATGCCATCCGGGCCTGGTGACTTATTGATCTTTATCAATGAGGTCTGAAACATTTTCTCTTTTAACCTCTATCTGACTTAATTCCTTGGTCAGGAGGGGCTGTTCGGGCAGCGATATTGAGGCACAGTGACCTTTGACCCTAGACTGTAAAGTCACCGGATAGCTCAGTAAAGTATAAGCAGAGTAGAAAGAATTATTTTAAAAACCTTATAGCCCAGAGATATTATAGCATAACACAAAATGGTAGAGAGCTGCTTGATTTTAGAAACAAAAGCTTAAAAGTTTAAAAATCTGGCTAAAGCATGGAAACACAGAGAATGGTAAAAACTGCTTGAAAGAATTATTTTTAGAAGCTGTTTTTCTAGTTTCATAGAAGTTTCACAGAAGCTGGGATTTTGATACACTTTGGAATTTGGAAAAGGGAGTCGTATCTAAGGCAAAGATAGATAAACTCCATCTTGGCAGAAGCACACGTCTGCCAAGGACACTACTATGCCTGGTGCCAAGGCTCACTTATGTTATTCTTCTATGCTTTCAAAGGAAAAGACACATGTAGGTAAAATAGTCTTTGCCTTAAAGTGTAACCAACATATATGGGGACATATGGGGACACGGTAGTTATTAGAAGTAAGTCTTAAAGAACCAAAATGCTTGATTTTAGAAAAGCCTTAAGAAAACAGACAAAAAGAAGTAACATCCTTATCAGTTGGCAAGGTTTCTTGGTTGGTCTGGCTAGCCAGCCACAGACACCTGCAGGAGACTCATTTAGAAAACAAAACAAAACATTTAATTAGATAAACAAGAGTATCCTTGAGAATCCGTCTTTGTTTGAATTGCAACTGAAATGGAGAAATGAATGTTTAGAAGGATTGATGCAGGTTTGTGCAGAGAGAGAGAGAAAGAGAGGCCTAGTGTATGTAATGTCTGAGTAACTTGTTTGAAGGCAAGTGGGAGAAGGATTTGTTAAAAAGAAAATGTGATGCAGTGAAAGTTTGGCTTGTTTTATGATAAAATATATGAAAAATCACAAGAAGCTGGCTGAAGCCTTAGCTCAAAGAGATTACACTTTAACAGCTAGGCAGAAGAGGGACGAGGTCACTTCTAGCAAGGATATACACCACTATAGATCTCTCAATACCCATGTACTCAAAGTAACTGGTCACTATAGAATTAAGAGTGAAACTAAGAGTGCTAAAAGAAGTTTAATGAACTTTGGTTCACAGAGATTTGCAAAGGAACCCACAGTGTTTTACTAAAACCAGGAGAAGAGATAAGATGGGTGGTTCAAGCAAGGCTTGAAGGGAATATATGACAATAAATGGGTCAGAAGTTCTGCCAAAATAGGGTCTCCACACCTGTGTTTAAGTGTTTTTGTGTTCTCTTTAATGAGGATGTTACAGCAAACCCTACTGGTTTTTGAAAACTTTTGGAAATTGTGTAATTTTGGCTAAGTTTTAAGGTGAAACCCCACCTGTATGTCAATCAGAGCCAATCAATGGTTTTGCTCACTTATTGCCCACCTATTTTCTATCTTCTATGTAAATAGTATTTTATCTATAGCCTATTAAGAGTTAGCCCCATCTATGATGTCAAACTTTCAGCGAATAGGAAGTCTAGATTTTCAGACAGTGTGGTATAAAGGTTAAGGACCAGCATTCAGACGGGGTCCATGCTTTGGACATGAGTTCTGTGGACCAATTGTATACAATTCAATAAAAGCCTGTGAACCTTCACCCCTGTGTACCGAGTTGTTCTGAGTAGCTTATCTGCCTTGCAACAGTATCTGCCCGAGGTCTTCTGCCATGAAGACAGATGCAAAGAACTCATTTAATTTCTCTGCCATCTCTAAGTCTCCTTTTATCTCCCATTTCTCTCCCTCACCATCCAGAGGGCCAACTGCTTCTCTGGTGGGTTCCTGCTTCTAACATATTTGAAGAAGCTTTTATTATTCCCCTGAATGTTGCTGGCCGTGTGTTTCTCATAGTCTCGCTTGGCCTCCTGTATCACCTTCTTACATTTCTTTTGCCACAATTTATGTTATGTAGCCCACTGTTACCAAAAGAACCTGCTTTAGTTGTTTCGGGGAATTAGTACACCTGCTCTATTGGAACTCTGGGACCTGAAGACTGGATGCAAACCAGCATTCTGCAGAAATGCCTTTTCTTAAAGAAGAGAATGAGAGAAATAGTCCAATAAGTGATTACAGCTTTATTAAAAGGGACACAAAACAGATATCCAAAAGAATCAATAAAGGACTGCTGCCCAGTCTTGGGGACTTGATGGGCAAGTTCAGCTTTAACACTGTGTGGGGTTAGATGCAAAGAGACACATCAAAGACCAGTGAGGACTTACAGTCACAAGACTTTTTGTTTATTCACTTGCAAGCGGGTTACACCTGATCCAACATGATCAGTGTAGCACTGAACAAAGGAAGACTAAAGCTTTTATAACATCTTTTTGTAGTTTGCACAGCTTATTGGTTAACTTTTTCTATCCGCAGGCGAGCTCATTACTTCACTGGCTAGCTGTATTCTTTGATTAAAGGTAGTTCCCCGTCCCCGCAGGGTGAGGAACTGTGAGAAGGCATTTGCAATGAACAAACGAAGTGGTCCCGATTGCCTTCTGAAGGGCTGCATGGGGAGGTGAGATCAGAGGCTCGATACTGGGCATTGCATCTCCACCTTCCCCCACGTGCCCACCCTCGCTGCCTGCAGCAAAGACTTAGTGGCTGAGAGTTTGAGAATCACTGCTATACTCACTTTCCTAGGAGTAATCCCAATGAACACAGTGGAACTATTCAGAAGTAAGGACATGCATAGGATTGTGCTATCAGGCCAAGGATGGAAAAGCACTGCGGGAAGAAAGGGCAGCCTGAAGGGGGCTGGGAGGGGAGGGGGCTGGGAACATCGTGGGGGGGGCGCACTGGGAAGAAATCCTTGCACCCCCCACTGTGCTCGGCAACCAGGAGGAGCCTGCTGGGGAGCTGCGCTTCTCACCCAGGGTGAACAGATGTCCTAACTGCAAAAGAGGACCAGGCACCCCAAAATGTAGGACAGCTAAGGAAAATGTAAGACATGACAAAATATAAGCTAAAAACTCCATATTAATTTGAACACTATATAAGTTATTAAATTTTCAACTATATTACATATATATTATCCCATATTATTATTATCCCATATTATTATTACATAAATATTCCCTGGGGGCTGGGGATGAGAACAGGCCCTCAGTTTGGCTGTACTTGTCGTAAGAGGCGACTAAACAGCCACCGGGTAGATGGGACTCGTCAGCCTGGGAAGGCAGCTCATCTGAGAGAAGGAAAACTCTGATCTCAAACCTCCACTGCCTTGTGGCTACATCCAGTTATGGAAGAGGCTTCAGGAGTCAACCTCGAGACAAAATCCGGAGCCGGAGTCCCTGAGGCAGTTCATGGCTGAAAACAGTCACGTTCTGGCAACTCCTGCGACGCCGCTGGAACCAACCGTATTGGCCTCTGCCTTTCCATTGGACCATTTCAGCGATGTGGAGAGGGGGGATTTGCTGCATGGGTAACAGCCTATCCTCCATACCTACTTTACCCAGGCTTCGTGCACTGGAGAGGACACTCTGTTCCAGAACCACCGTTCAGAACGCGATACCAGAGTCTTCCGAGACTGAAGGATGCCAACAACAATTACATATAATTTATTGCATATTTTATTAATTGCAAGAAGGCTCTCTGCTGCCTGCTCACGGGGAAAAGGAGGACATTTAAGTTCTTTTCCAGGACATGAGGCTAAAAAAGAGAATACATCCTGGAAAAGGAGGACGTCTGGTCACCCTGTTCTCACCCCAGGTTCTGCCCACCGGTCCCCTGGCCAGGAATGCTGCCACAGGCACAGGGGCGGGTGGGCCTTCTGCTGCGGCCAGGCAGGCTTCTCTGCAGGACCGTGCAGTCTGTGCCTCTCTCTACTGCAGGCGGCTGCGGCTGCCCCAGAGAGCCATCCCATGCAGGCACCCGTGGCTGTGCTGCCCTCTGGCTGCTCGTTCTGGTAAGACACTCCAAGCCAGTGGCATAGCTCGGTCATTTGTCATCCACGGCCCATACATTTTTTGTCACTCCATGCAACATAATTAATTAACTTTTCAAGTGATGTCATGGCTGGAAGTGACATCATCAAGCAAATTAAAATAATTATAAATAATTAAAGAAAAACAAATAATTAAATAAGGGGAAACCAGCCCTGTTTCACCAAGTGAATTTTCTCTGTAGCCTGCCTGCAATAATGCCAGACCCCCTCCCCCCCAAAAAAAAATTCAGTGAGATTTTCAGGCCTACCCAGTGCCCAGTTCAAGCACAGCACAATCAGGACCCACCTGGCCTTACAAGTCTAAAACAGAAAAAACTCACCTTACCAGCTGACGGCTCTGGTTTATTCTTTTAATTTTTATTATTATTAATTATTATTAACTTTATTTTTACCCCGCCTTTCTCCCCAGAGGGACTCAAAGTGGCTTACAACAAAGGTTAAGACAAATTAAAAAAGATAATTTAAAAACAGATAAAAACATACTAACAACACATGATTAAAAACAGTAATGGGGGAGCTGCCTTCTGGAGCATTTGTTGAGCTCCACTTTCACCAGATCAGGACATTCTGGTAGCCTCACATTCCCCTTTGCCCAACCTGACCATGAGCCAAGGCACGTTTGCTTACTCATGAGTAAACGCTTAGTTTCACTTTCAAAACATTTGTAAGCTTGGAGGGAGGGACTTCCTCCTTGGGTGCTTTTGGGGGACTGCGTTCATTGGATTGGGACCACTCTGGTGTAATGGGATTCCTCTCAGCCTACCCTTTCCAATGGACTACAGTAAGATTGCCTACTCATGAGTAAACACACAATATCACTCAGTTTCACTTTCCATAGGGTTCCATGCATTTTTTGTTTTCTGGTGTTTGACCATAACTTTTAACAGAATGGAGATATTTCACTCGTTTTTTTAATTGCAAAATTGTAAATTCCACATCCACCATATACAGCATGATGGTATTATTCCTAACCACCGCGATGTGTGCGATTTTGGTCACTTGTGGTATCAACCCCCCCCCCCGCTGGTACCTAGGGTGGACCACCCCCCTGCCCCTTGCTAGCTACGGCACTGCTCCAAGCAACCCTTCAGCAGGAGGGAGAGAGAGTGAGCAAAGCCGGCCCACCCACCCGGGCACCTGGCACTGAGGGGGCCTCTGCTGTTCACAAGCACCAGGAGAGAAGAGCAGCTGGGAGGGGAAGGCGAGAGGCAGCCAACGCAGGCTGCACTCTTATCCTCACTTACCTGGGAGTACATCCCATTGACTATAACAAGGCTTACTTCTGAGTAGACATGCATAGGATCGGGCTCTTAGGGCCCAATCCTGTCCAACTTTCCACTGCCAATGCAGCTGTGCCAATGGGGCACATGCAACATTCTGTGGTGGTGGGGGAGTAGTCACAGAGAACTCCTCAAGCGAAGGGATCATCTGTTCCCTCTCCTCAGGGCTGCATTGTGGCTGCATCAGTGCTGGAAAGTTGGATAGGATTGGGCCCTTAGTTACTTTAAAAGGGGAAGAGGTAAATCTGCAGCCCTTACTCAGTACAACTGAATGGAGGAACACCACAATCTGATGTATGCCTATTCAGAAGTAAGTCTCATTCTTCATTGGGACTTACTCCCAGGTAAGTGTGCACAGTGTAGCTGCCAATACCTGGGAATACCCGTTGCTGGAGGCACAGGTGAGGGCTCCTGACACCAGAGCACCCAGACCAGTCATTGTCCTGACACACTGGGGGCCCCCCAGGTGATCCAACACTCTCCAAGGAGTCCACAGTGCAGCTAATGTTGTTTCCTAAGTCATCTTCCCCCAGCTTTCACAGTTGGCTAGAGAGGTTTGGCAACTGATCTTAGAAAGCAGGTCAACCAAGTCCGGCTCTCAGGAAACCACAACTCCAGAAATTAGCAGGCCCTGTTCTTAGTCGAAATAAAGCACATCATGGAGCACAGGTTTCTGATACCGACTCACCTGATGAGCTCCTACACTTGCTAGCAGGTGGACCTGGGTTTCCTCAAGAGCTCCAGCCCATGTTGGTCCTGCTACCATCCTGCACAGGCCACTCCTCCCAGCTCCAGGGAAAGGGGGGGGGGGGCCCTACAGGCCAAGCCAGCTCTTGCAGCCCTGGGTCTCAGCTCCCAACCCCAGGGATCCAGGCTCAAGACTCTGGTTCGTGAGACTCTTCTAGTAGATGACCTCAGCTTCCCAAACACTCAGGCACAGACATCAGTCTGTAAGAATGTGGATGGCAGTTTATTTTAAATAACAAGAATTAAGGTCGCACTTCATGAAGGCATTTAAAGATATGTTAGGGAACAATTAGGGAACCCTAGAGTTGGAAACCACTAGGCTTAACGTGGGGGGGGGGCAACCTTTACAGGGAACAAGACACAACACAGTACTGAAATAACCAAAGCCAAGCTTCCTAAAAAAACCATTGAACCCAGCAGTCACCCAGACCCCTGGGCAGAAATGAAGTGCAGCTTTCCCTCCCCATCCCAACACACCTGGGATAGGTGAGTGTCCCTGGAACACTGAAGAGTCACACTCCCCCACAGCTAATTCAGGAGTATCTTTATCCTTTGGAGCCAGGCTCAGACCAATCAGAAAGCAGAAGTAGCCAAACTTTCTTGAGGCTGGTGCCATCACACTGGAGTTATCTCTTCCAACTGCATCCAATCTGGAGGGAAGGGGTCCTTGAAGAAGGCACCAGCTCGCAGCTGACCAGGCCAATTGTCCACTCCATGATAGGCAAGACACACCAAAGAGTAGCTGTCCCACAGTGGCAAAAGAGGAGGCTGCCCTCTGCAGAAAGGAGCCCGGCAGTGCTCTCAGCTGCCTTTAAAGTGAAAGCCAGCCCAAGTCCTTCACAGTACTCCACAGGTGGGGCTCTTGCCTTCATGTATCCCAGAAGCTTCTGGCTCTGTCCACTCTGGGGAAAAAATGCAGGGCGAGCCTCTCCAGCTGCATTCTGTCTTCCTCCGTGGCAGCCAGCTATTGGTCCACAGACGGGGTGTCTGTGATGGGAAGGAGGACTTTGCTGTTCCTTCATTTTGACCTTCTGTGGTGGGGGCTGTGTGTGTGATGGTGTCTGTCCCTCCCTCCCTCCCTCTGATTCTGGAAGCCCCTCCCAGAGTCCTCAGCAGCCGCAGCTGCTCCCCAGCAAGGGTTTTGGTGATTCCAGCCCAGGGAGGCCCGTGAATGGGGCTGAGTGCAGAGCCCTGTCCCTCAGGCGGCCTTGCGGTGGAGCCCCCGCAGCACCCGTTCTCGAATCTGCTTGGTCCTCACCCCATAGATGACGGGGTTCACTGTTGGGGGCACCAGCAGGTAGACGTTGGCCATGAGGATGTGGACGTGGTGTGGGATGCTGCCGTGGCTGAAGCGGTGGGTGAGGAACGTGAAGACTGCTGTGGTGTAGAAGATGAGGATGACACAGATGTGGGAGCCGCAGGTCCTCAGGGCCTTCAGCCCAGCCTCCTTGGAGGGCAGGCGGCAGGCGGTGCGCAGGATCAGGCCGTAGGACAGCCCAATGAAGAGCACATCAAAGGCGCCAATGAGGGACGCCACTGCCAGGCTGTAGGCCTTTGTGCCCACCGGGTCTGCACAGGCGAGCTTGACTATGGCCATGAACTCACAGTAGCTGTGGGCAACGACTGTGGTCCTGCAGAACGGCAGCTGCCCCACCAGGAATGGGTGTGGAAAGAAGAATACCATGCCCCTGGCAAGCACTGCAGCCCCAATCCTGGCGATGTGGGTCCCTGTGAGAATCACAGTGTGCCGCAGTGGGTGGCAAATGGCCACGTAGCGGTCGTACGCCATGGCCAGGAAGAAGCCGGACTCCATGGCTGTGAGCATGTGGATGAAGAACATCTGGGTCAGGCAGCTGCTGAAGCTGATGTGGCCTGCCCCGAGCCAGAAGATGGCCAGCATCTTGGGCAGGGCAGAGGTGGACAGCAGCAGGTCGGTGAGGGACAGCATGCCCAGGAAGAGGTACATGGGCTGGTGGAGGCTGGGCTCAGTCTTGATGACCACAAGGACGGTGCAGTTGCCCAGGAGGGCAAAGAGGTACATGGAGCAGAAGGGCAGGGCCAGCCAGGTGTGCAAGGACTCCAGGCCGGGAATGCCGAGGAGGAGGAAGGCTGCAGGGCTGGCCTGCGAGAGGTTGGAGGGAGGGGGCTGCATGCTGGAGTCAGGTGCTCTCACTCGGCTCCCTTTCACACGATGGGCCACCGCGACACCCGACTTGCGGCAGGCAGCTGCGTGGAGCAAACGGGCCGTGAACTCAAATCGTTCGCAGAGAAGTGCCTCCGCCTTGCAAGGAGCTGGATCCCAGGCCCGACCAGGACCGATGGGGGCCTCTCTTCTCTTCTTATCTGCGGAAACACTTGCAAAATGTGGTCCTCTGCACTGCAGCCAGAGTTATCTCAGACTGCGGTGCACTGGCGTAGCAACCTGCAGGGCGAGGGGCAGGGGGAGAGGGGTATGGTGCTGCCATTTGTAACTAGCCCCCCTCACCCATTTTACTGGATAAACTGGGGAAAGGGAGTGCTTGCTGCTCGAAAGGCATTAGGATGCTGCCTTGGGAAAAGCTCCCTCCCTCCCAGGGCAGCAGGGAACCCCCAAATCCAATGAGCCGCCTTAAAAGCAAACCAGTAGGGAATGAGGCAGTCGGACAGACCTGGCAACCAACTCCCTCCAGAGCGAACTGTGACCAGGCGGATGACGGAGTCAGTTTAATCCGGTATTTCAAAGTCTACAAAGGTACCAAAACCGTGGAGAGGCAAATGTAGGGTGAAGAACAAAGCCTGAGAAAGAAACAGAAGGAGCAGGGAGGTTGCGGACGGAGCTGCAGAGGTTGGCAAGGACGCCAGAGGGTGGAGCGACCCTAGATGTGTCTGTGCTGAGGCTGTCTCAGGGTTCTGGCCCTGGCGTCGCACAAGCAGCAAGGTGAGCAGGCTGGCCTCCCACGGAGCGCCACTTTCCTCTGATCCTGGGCCTGGGCCTGTTGTGGATGCCAGTGGCTTCCACCTGTGGGATTTGGCCTGTGGGGAGGGTCCTTGGCGTCCTGCGCAGCTGGACTTCTCATTCAACTGAGTTGCCCCAAAGCCGCATCCTGCTTACTGGACAGTTGGGGAAAAGAAGATGCTCAACCGAGACACCCGATCACAACTGGGCAATGCGTCCACGGCCCCCTTGGGGCGCCAGAGCATTACAGAGGCCTCTGAGGGGCTAAAAAGGTCCAAACTGGTGGAAACTATGCACCCAAATCAGGGCCTCGGAGAGGAATTTTATCAGGGGCTACCAAGTTTCTTTTGAGCCCTTTCCAAAGAGGGAGGTGGTGGAAATGGGGGTGTCCAGAATGGGGGCAAAACAGGCAGGGTAAAGAGGCAGCAGCGGGAATAGTCTTTGGAGCCCAGGTCTACCAGTCTTCCCAGTGCAGCGCTCAGGTCTATCTGCCTGCCCGGCATTGGCAACTAGATACAGCAAATGGAAAACCAAACACACTCCTAAGTCTCTCTAAAATTTCTCAAATATAGAAAATCATTGCAGGCGATGAGTATCCTGTATTTAGGCTCACACTAGAATGGAAAGTGTCCTCTGCGCACCAAAACTGACTTCTGCAGCAGCTGCAGTCATAAGAACATAAGAACATAAGAACAGCCCCACTGGATCAGGCCATAGGCCCATCTAGTCCAGCTTCCTGTATCTCACAGCGGCCCACCAAATGCCCCAGGGAGCACACCAGATAACAAGAGACCTCATCCTGGTGCCCTCCCTTGCATCTGGCATTCTGACATAACCCATTTCTAAAATCAGGAGGTTGCGCATACACATCATGGCTTGTACCCCATAATGGATTTTTCCCCCAGAAACTCGTCCAATCCCCTTTTAAAGGCGTCTAGGCTAGACGCCAGCACCACATCCTGTGGCAAGGAGTTCCACAGACCGACCACGCGCTGAGTAAAGAAATATTTTCTTTTGTCTGTCCTAACCCGCCCAACACTCAATTTTAGTGGATGTCCCCTGGTTCTGGTATTATGTGAAAGTGTAAAGAGCATCTCCCTATCCACTCTGTCCATCCCCTGCATAATTTTGTATGTCTCAATCATGTCCCCCCTCAAGCGTCTCTTTTCTAGGCTGAAGAGGCCCAAACGCCGTAGCCTTTCCTCATAAGGAAGGTGCCCCAGCCCCGTAATCATCTTAGTCGCTCTCTTTTGCACCTTTTCCATTTCCACTATGTCTTTTTTGAGATGCGGCGACCAGAACTGGACACAATACTCCAGGTGTGGCCTTACCATCGATTTGTACAACGGCATTATAATACTAACCGTTTTGTTCTCAATACCCTTCCTAATGATCCCAAGCATAGAATTGGCCTTCTTCACTGCCGCCGCACATTGGGTCGACACTTTCATCGACCTGTCCACCACCACCCCAAGATCTCTCTCCTGATCTGTCACAGAGAGCTCAGAACCCATCAGCCTATATCTAAAGTTTTGATTTTTTGCCCTGAGTTCTGAGCCCCTCTACACGCCTTCATGGTAAGCGAATTCACAAGCCAAAACCTTTAGCAGGTCTGTTTCCACCCAGATGTGACACTGTTAACGACCACAAGTGCACACATTTGGGCCCTGTTGCATATATGCAATGTTGGGCAGATAGGGTTTAAGGAATGTATGCATTCCTGGGCCTGGTGTGTATGGCTTGTGGCAGTAGTCACTGCCATGTGCCCACGGTAATGCCCCCAGCATCCTGTGTGGGCAGTGAGTCGGGGTGAGACTGGAAAAATGTCAGATCCCAGGAAATTTCAGGGCCCCTCCTTTGGCTCCTGGGCCCCCTTTCTTCACCTGAGCCCGGGTACAAATTACTCCCTTTACCCCCCTCTCCTAGGCCCTGACCCAAATGGAGGGGAAGTTGAGTTTCTCATGACCCCCCTCAATATACCCAAGGCTGCAATCCTATGTCTACTTTCCTGCAAGTAAGCTCCACTGAACACAACGGACTTACTTCTGAATAGATGTGCACCGGCTTGCGCTGTAAGTCAGGTTTCGGTCCTACACACACTTCCCTGGGAGCAAGTCCCACAGAGTACAATGGGATTTGCACCTGAGTGGATGCGCATAGCACTGCACTGCCGGCCTCAGCTACTCGTCTGGTGTGGTGGCCCTGGGTTCACAACACACCAGCTGCTCCCTACTGCAGAGGTGCCGCTTCCTGCTGGTCCCGCTCCATTTTGAAAGGGAGGAATTAGCAGGGTCGACACCAGCTCAAAGCAGCAGCAACGAGAGAACCAATGGAGAAAGTGCCGAGAAGAGCAGCCCCCTCCGGAGGAGGACAAACCTTCCATCAGAGGAGGGGGAAAGACTGAAGGCCCTGGAGACTCTCCAGGTCTCCAGCCCCAAAGTGGCCACAAGGCAGCTCGGAGGCAAGGGAACAAATGCGCTGTTCCCATGAGGAGGCCTCCCGGACTGCTCCACCACCACAGGATGCAGCGCACGCCCCTTGGGCAAGATGGAAAAGTGGGCAGGGTCAGGCCATAGGAGTCTCCACTTGTTTACAGGAGCTGGGGTGGGGGCATGATGGCTTGGCACAGGCACAGGGGGGTGGCTTGTTGCAGAGACCGTCCAAGATAGAACCAAGGCATGAAGGTCATGTGGAGGGTCCCGACACACGTGAGCATAGAGAAGGTTTAGAACAAGCAAAAAGGGGGTCACCCCTTCCCCTTCTCCCCCATACAGTTGGAAACCATCTGGTGATGGCTGTTTGGAGAATGACCAATTTACATGCCAACCAAGAGTGGCATCTCTCATTTCTCTCTCTCTCTCTCTCTCTCTCTCTCTCTCTCTCTCTCACACACACACACACACACACACACACACACACACACACACACACACACACACACACACACATTGCAATGCCTTCATTGCAAATGCCTTCTCACAGTTCCTCACCCTGCGGGGACGGGGAACTACCTTTAATCAAAGAATACAGCTAGCCAGTGAAGTAATGAGCTCGCCTGCGGATAGAAAAAGTTAACCAATAAGCTGTGCAAACTACAAAAAGATGTTATAAAAGCTTTAGTCTTCCTTTGTTCAGTGCTACACTGATCATGTTGGATCAGGTGTAACCCGCTTGCAAGTGAATAAACAAAAAGTCTTGTGACTGTAAGTCCTCACTGGTCTTTGATGTGTCTCTTTGCATCTAACCCCACACAGTGTTAAAGCTGAACTTGCCCATCAAGTCCCCAAGACTGGGCAGCAGTCCTTTATTGATTCTTTTGGATATCTGTTTTGTGTCCCTTTTAATAAAGCTGTAATCACTTATTGGACTATTTCTCCTGTTCCAAGTCTCCTGAATTGGAACATAAGAAGAGCCCTCCTGGATCAGGCCAAAGGCCCTTCTAGTCCAGCTTCCTGTATCTCATAGTGGTCCACCAAGTGCTTATTTTTAATATATTAGACTTGATGCTCCCATGGGATGTGACTGCATCTGGGGAAATGTTACACATCTGTACTTTTATCAGGCTACTCTGTATATGCTTTTAACAATGATAGTAAATGGAACTTACTCCTGGGTAAGAGTGGATAGGATTTCAGCCTAGGATTGTTAAAAATTTTCCTGCTTGATGATGTCACTTCTGGTCATGACCTCATTTCCATTGGATCCTGACAGATTCTCATTCTAAAAAGTGCGTCCTAGTGCGGAAAGTTTGAGAACCATTACAAGCCTATATGTGAAGTTTTGATTTTCTGCCCCAATGTGGATGACTTTACACTTACTTACATTGAAATGCATCTGCCATTTTGCTGCCCAGTCTCCCAGTTTGGAGAGATTCTTCTAGAGCTCTTCACAATTTATTCTGGTCTCCAACATCTGGAAAAGTTTTGTGTCATCTGCAAACTTGGACACCTCACTGCTCAACCCTGTCTCCACATCATTTATGAACAGGTTGAAAAGCACCGGTCATAAGAACATAAGAACGCAAGAAGAGCACCACTGGATCAGGCCAAAGGTCCATCTAGTCCAGCTTCCTGTAACTCACAGTGGCCCGCCAAATGCTTCAGGGAACACACTAGACAACAGACACAACCTGCCTCCTGGTGCCCTCCCCTGCATCTGGCAATCAGAGGCAGCCTACCTCTATCTTGCACATACCCACCATGACTTGTAACCCGTAATGAACTTTTCCTCCAGAAATTTGCCCAATCCCCTCTTAAAGGCATCTAGGCAAGATGCTGTCACTGCTTCCTGTGGCAAGGAGTGCCACAGACTAATTATAATATATATAATAATAATATACAGTATTTATATACCGCCTTTCTTGGTCTTTATTCAAGACTTTATTCAAGGCGGTTTACATAGGCAGACTTATTAAATCCATGCAGGGATTTTTACAAATTGAAAGAAGGTTCTTTCTTTCAAGAACCACTACATTCAAGGTGTTACACTCCGATCTGGTTTAACATTCTGGCCTCCATCCTCCCACGCTCCGAGCAGATGGAACAGCTCAGCTGCAGCTTGCCAGCTGCTTCAAGGTCGCACGGTGCCGGTGGCCTCGAACTGGCGACCTTGTGGATGTTAATCTTCAGGCAAATGGAGGCTCTACCCTCTAGACCAGACCTCCTGCCCACACTAATTACACACTGGGTCAAGAAATATTTTCTTCTGTCTGTCCCAACTCTCTCAACACTCAACTTTAGTGGATGTCCCATGGTTCTGGTGTTATGTGAGAGGGAAAAGAGCGTCTCTCTATCCGCTCTACCCAGCCCATGTATAATTTCTCCCAGAACAGATCCTTGGGGCACTCCACTTTTCACCTTTCTCCATTGTGAAAACTGCCCGTTGACACCCACTCTCTGCTTCCTGTTCCTCAACCAATTCCTAATCCAGGAGAGGATCTGCTGTGGAGTTCCCTGACTGCGGAGTTAGCCACCTTGGGGCCCTCTGGAGAGAAAGGTGGGGTAGAAATGCAGTAAATAAATGAATGAATGAATTAGCCCAGGATTGGCTGCAGGAAAGACCAGCTCGAGTGCCTGAATTCTTTCTCCGGGATTCTCTTCCCACTTGAAGAGGGATCCGGGCAAGGAATCACTTTCAGAAAAATACTCTGACAGCCATTCTGTATTCAGGGGTTTTGCTGTGATGAAACTTGCCAGTCTTCCCCATGAAATGCCTGCCCAGGTAGCAATGCCTCTTGTGGCCCAGGAAGCAAGTGGGAAACGCTCCTGGCGCAGCTGGTCAGGGAGGTGAATTTTCACGAAATTTTCATGTTACCTAAAAGCACAGCCTGCGGGGGGGGGGGGGGCACAGAGGCCTTTGTGATGTTTCTCCCCTCCTCTGTACAACCTGGGACTGGGCTGGGCTGGGCTGGTTGTAACAGGAACCCAGGAATTGCCTGCAGGGCTGCAAGGC
This sequence comes from Tiliqua scincoides, assembly GCF_035046505.1. Taxonomy (NCBI): domain Eukaryota; kingdom Metazoa; phylum Chordata; class Lepidosauria; order Squamata; family Scincidae; genus Tiliqua; species Tiliqua scincoides. The sequence continues at coordinate 715,147 of NC_089823.1, forward strand.
TTGGCTGCTTCTCTGCCTGCCTGCCTGCCTGCCTGGGCATCTGCTTAGCTCCAGGGTGCCCTGTGAAAGGGGGAAGGGGAGTGGCCACTGCTCTGAGACAGAGGAGCCCACACTGCCCTGCATGCAGCTGTCCCAGGTGCACGTCCTGGAGCATCTCCAGGTCTGTCAGAGAAAACTCTGGGCTGAAACACTGGAGAGCCACTGCCAACACCTGGCACTTACACAGCTGAGTGAAAGTGGTCCCTCGTGGTAGCTAGGGCTCCCCACACTGCAGCAGCTTCCTGGGGGGAGCAGCCACCCTGCCAGACTTGTCCCAGCCGCAACCAGAAGAGTGTGCAGCCTGCCTTGGTGGTGCAGCTGGTGCCCAAGAGGCGGTGCAGTTCTGTGCGGCTTCCAGGGCAGCTACTTCCAGCTTATACATGGGCTCTTCTGGGCAGCTTCAAGGCCCCAGTGATGCAGCTGCTGCAGGCAGGCAGGCAGGCAGGCAGGCAGCAGAGTCCCACTGCCAGGGACCAGTATAGTCCCTGCTTACTGCAAAGGAGCCCCTGCCCCAGGCCAGCAGGAGGTGCAGGGCTCGGGTGGGATGTTGCTGGCTGGCTGTAGAGCACACTCACTGCCACAGGTACGGCATCTAGAACGTGCTGACGAGTCACAAGGCCACCTGCTCGTGGGATCCATTCGCTTGGGCAAGCATCCTGTAGCAGAGGTCCAGGCCTGCCACCTGCAAGCCACCTCAACACCAGGTGTTGAGCCACGTGGGGGATGGAGAGGGTGGAGTCAGCCATCTGAGCCCATTCTCACAACCATCTCCCTTCTGAAAATACTCAAAAGATTCCAAGCTGCTAAGTCTCCCTCCTTGCATCTGCACCAAACTTGGAGGGATGGTTAGAACATAGGAAGAGCTCCCCTGGATCAGGCCACAGACCCATCTAGTCCAGCTTCCTATATCTTACAGCAGCCCCACCAAATGCCCCAGGGAGCACACCAGATAACAAGAGACCTCATCCTGGTGCCCTCCCTTGCATCTGGCATTCTGACATGGCCCATTTCTAAAATCAGGAGGTTGTGCATACGCATCATGGCTTGTACCCTGTAATGGATTTTTCCTCCAGAAACTTGTCCAATCCCCTTTTAAAGGCGTCCAGGCCAGACACCATCACCACATCCTGTGGCAAGGAGTTCCACAGACCAACCACACGCTGAGTAAAGAAATATTTTCTTTTGTCTGTCCTAACCCTCCCAACACTCAATGTTAGTGGATGTCCCCTGGTTCTGGTGTTGTGTGAGAAGGAAAAGAGCATCTCTCTATCCACTTTATCCTTCCCCTGCATAATTTTGTATGTCTCAACCATGTCCCCCCTCAGGTGCCTCTTTTCTAGGCTGAAGAGGCCCAAACGCTGCAGCCTTTCCTCATAAGGAAGGTGCCCCAGCCCAGTAATCATCTTAGTCGCTCTCTTTTGCACCTTTTCCATTTCCACTATGTCCTTTTTGAGACGAGGCGACCAGAACTGGACACAATACTCCAGGTATGGCCTGACCATCGATTTGTACAACGGCATTATAATATTAGCTGTTTTGTTCAATACTTTTTCTAATGATCCCAAGCATAGAATTGGCCTTCTTTACCGCCGTTGCACATTGGGTTGAAACTTTCATCGACCTGTCCACCACCACCCCAAGATCTCTCTCCTGATCTGTCACAGACAGCTCAGCCTATATGTGAAGTTTGGATTTTTTGCCCCAATGTGCATGACTTTACACTTACTGACATTGAAACACACCTGCCATTTTGCTGCCTATTCTGCCAGTTTGGAGAGATCCTTCTGGAGCTCCTCACAATCATTTCTGGTCTTCACCACCCAAAAATGGTGACAATTGGGACCCACCCATGATGGTGGAAATTGCGACCGACTTACTCTGTGCCATGATGGCAGCATGATGAGCTGGCAGGTGCAGGTTCAGTGACTGATCCTCCTTCTGGGCTTATCAGTACAGGTGTGAAAATGGTAAACGCAAAACAGCACAATTAACACAAAATTAGCATCAAAAATGAAATAAAATGATTTTCACTAATAAACCCAAACCGCCCCCCTTTCAACTCTCAGTGCTGCCTCCTGGTCCTGCTTTCTTTCCGCATGAGATGCAGAGGCTTCTGCAGGGCCTCCAAAAGCTGGAAAGATCCAGCCAGACATCAGGGGTTCACTATTGGTGCAGTGCCAGTTTCCACGGCTTGATGGCTTCAGCTTGCATTTTTCAGAAGGTCCCATTCCTCTCTCAGGGGCTTCTCCTCATGACCCCTGCAAGAAGGTGGGGTGCTGGGTGTTGCAAGCAAGCACACTGGCTATGGTTGTGTGGTGAAAGGCTGCTCCTGCCACTCTGTGCTAAAAGAAGTCTGAGCTGGGCAGGTGAAACAGCCCATTGATGCATGCAGGGGATTCCCCCCAGGAATATTTGTCTCTGTTCTGTACCCTGCCCGGATGTTCTAGATTTGTATGATTTTGTGTGGTTTTTTCTTGGCTTTTTTGCATGCTCCCCTTGAATTGAAGCATCTGCCATTTGCCCTTTATTCCTTTGCTGTTTTCCATGACCCCCACCTGCTTCCTCCAGCACCCATCCAAGAGCTCTGGAAGGCCTGTGGGCTGCACCTGCTTTCACTATATCAGCCAATCACTCTCCTATTGCACATATACTCTTTCTGATCACTTTAACAGTGCATAATTTTTTAAAAAAATGATAACTTGGAATAAAAACACAAAGCACTGCAAGAAAAACAAACAAACCAAACACCATTTTCTAACACCTCTACTTATGTGAGCGGACTCTGGCTTGTTGATGGCCCCATAAGAGTCTAGGCATCGCTGTGTCTATGTCAAATGGATGCCTTGTGATCATGTCCTATTGCAGAACGGCCTTCTCCACAGCTGCCACAAGCTGTTCCTGTCAAGGCCTTTCACCACAATGGATCAAGATTCCTTTTCTGGTTAGTCCAGACTTGCTCAATTTCTATAAAATCAGGAAAAAAGGTTTCAGTCTGGTGTGCACCTCTTGACACTGACTGACTGAATGCTTTGCTTGTCTAGCCCATGCTCACAGGTACTGACCACCTTGCAGCAGATGCTACTGCAGTTTTTGATTTTAATAAGAACTCCTGAGGTTCAATGCTCTCCTGGGTGGGTTTCTTCCCCAGATTGCCCCCCACCTGGTCTCTGTAGTCTGGGATGTTGGCAGAGGACTCCACCATAGGATGTTGGTGGGTCCGACTCCACCATAGATTCTCTGTGGATTAAATTACCAGGCTTGTGCAGCGATGTAATACTGGGGGTGTGCTATCGTCCTCCAGAACAGAAATGAGGAAACAGATCAGGGAGGTGACAAGGAGGGACAGGGTTGTAATCATGGGGGACTTCAATTATCCTCATATAGACTGGGTTAATTTGTGTTCTGGTCATGATAAGGAGACTGGATTTCTTGTCGTGCTAAATGACTGTGGCTTAGAGCAGCTAGTCACGGAGCCCACCAGAGGTCAGGTGACTCTGGATTTAATATTGTGCGGTACACAGGACCTGGTTAGAGATGTCAATGTCACAGAGCTGTTGGGGAACAGTGATCATGCTGTGATCAGTTTTGACATGGACGTCGGGGGAAGAATACCAGGCAAATCTCTCACAAAAACCCTTGACTTCCAACGGGCGGACTTCCCTCAAATGAGGAGGCTGGTTAGAAGGAGGTTGAAAGGGAGGGTAAAAAGAGTCCAATCTCTCCAGAGTGCATGGAGGCTGCTTAAAACAACAGTAATAGAGGCCCAGCAGAGGTGTATACCGCAAAGAAAGAAGGGTTCCACTAAATCCAGGAGGGTGCCCGCATGGCTAACCAGCCAAGTTAGAGAGGCTGTGAAGGGCAAGGAAGCTTCCTTCCGTAAATGGAAGTCTTGCCCTAATGAGGAGAATAAAAAGGAACATAAACTGTGGCAAAAGAAATGTAAGAAGGTGATATGGGAGGCCAAGCAAGACTATGAGGAATGCATGGCCAGCAGCATTAAGGGGAATAATAAAAGCTTCTTCAAATATGTTAGAAGCAGGAAACCCGCCAGAGAAGCGGTTGGCCCTCTGGATGGTGAGGAAGGGAAAGGGGAGATAAAAGGAGACTTAGAGATGGCAGAGAAATTAAATGAGTTCTTTGCATCTGTCTTCACGGCAGAAGACCTCGGGCAGATACCGCTGCCCGAACGGCCCCTCCTGACCAAGGAGTTAAGTCAGATAGAGGTTAAAAGAGAAGATGTTTCAGACCTCATTGATAAATTAAAGATCAATAAGTCACCGGGCCCTGATGGCATCCACCCAAGGGTTATTAAGGAATTGAAGAATGAAGTTGCAGACCTCTTGACTAAGGTATGCAACTTGTCCCTCAAAACGGCCACGGTGCCAGAAGATTGGAGGATAGCAAATGTCACGCCTATCTTTAAAAAGGGAAAGAGGGGGGACCCGGGAAACTATAGGCCGGTCAGCCTAACATCCATACCGGGTAAGATGGTGGAATGCCTCATCAAAGATAGGATCTCAAAACACATAGACGAACAGGCCTTGCTGAGGGAGAGTCAGCATGGCTTCTGTAAGGTTAAGTCTTGCCTCACGAACCTTATAGAATTCTTTGAAAAGGTCAACAGGCATGTGGATGCGGGAGAACCCGTGGACATTATATATCTGGACTTTCAGAAGGCGTTCAACACAGTCCCTCACCAAAGGCTACTGAAAAAACTCCACAGTCAGGGAATTAGAGGACAGCTCCTCTCCTGGATTGAGAACTGGAGGCCAGTAAGCAGAGAGTGGGTGTCAATGGGCAATTTTCACAATGGAGAGAGGTGAAAAGCGGTGTGCCCCAAGGATCTGTCCTGGGACCGGTGCTTTTCAACCTCTTCATAAATGACCTGGAGACAGGGTTGAGCAGTGAGGTTGCAAAGTTTGCAGATGACACCAAACTTTTCCGAGTGGTGAAGACCAGAAGTGTTTGTGAGGAGCTCCAGAAGAATCTCTCCAGACTGGTAGAATGGGCAGCAAAATGGCAGACACACTTCAATGTCAGTAAGTGTAAAGTCATGCACATTGGGGCAAAAAATCAAAACTTTAGATATAGGCTGATGGGTTCTGAGCCGTCTGTGACAGATCAGGAGGGAGATCTTGGGGTGGTGGTGGACAGGTCGATGAAAGTGTCGACCCAATGTGCGGCGGCAGTGAAGAAGGCCAATTCTATGCTTGGGATCATTAGGAAGGGTATTGAGAACAAAACGGCTAATATTATAATGCCGTTGTACAAATCGATGGTCAGGTCACACCTGGAGTATTGTGTCCAGTTCTGGTCGCCGCATCTCAAAAAGGACATAGTGGAAATGGAAAAGGTGCAAAAGAGAGCGACTAAGATGATTACTGGGCTGGGGCACCTTCCTTATGAGGAAAGGCTACGGCGTTTGGGCCTCTTCAGCCTAGACAAGAGACGACTGAGGGGGGACATGATTGAGACATACAAAATTATGCAGGGGATGGACAGAGTGGATAGGGAGATGCTCTTTACACTCTCACATAATACCAGAACCAGGGGACATCCACTAAAATTGAGTGTTGGGAGAGTTAGAACAGACAAAAGAAAATATTTCTTTACTCAGCGTGTGGTTGGTCTGTGGAACTCCTTGCCACAAGATGTAGTGATGGCGTCTGGCCTGAACGCCTTTAAAAGGGGATTGGACAAGTTTCAGGAGGAAAAATCCATTACGGGGTACAAGCCATGATGCATATGCACAACCTCCTGATTTTAGGAATGGGTTATGTCAGAATGCCAGATGCAAGGGAGGGCACCAGGATGAGGTCTCTTGTTATCTGATGTGCTCCCTGGAGCATTTGGTGGGCCGCTGTGAGATACAGGAAGCTGGACTAGATGGGCCTATGGCCTGATCCAGTGGGGCTGTTCTTATGTTAACTACAATTCCCAGGAGGCCATGCAGGTCTTCTTGTTTTCTGGTGTGCTCCCTGGGTCATTTGGTGGGCCGCTGTGAGATACAGGAAGCTGGACTAGATGGGCCTATGGCCTGATCCAGTGGGGCTGTTCTTATGTTCTAGGATAGAAACTACCAGTTTCCTCCCCTGTTCAGCTGCTGGTCCAGTAAAGGGAAACTTGAGAGCAGGAAGAGGCATGTGAGCAGTAACCATTAGGTGCTACTCCCCCAGTCAGCCTGCCTTCTCCCACTACCTGCTCTGAAGCGGCTCTGTCAAGGTTCTTTCTCATCCAGTTTGAAACATCTCCATCTTAGCTTTGAGGCACCCAGCAAGAGCAGACAAACATGTGCATTGTGTTGCCTGACAACCCTTGTCTTTCTTTTCCTGAGATGTTTGACACATACAGCAAGTATATGGTGCTGAGTGCCATCCAGGAGAGCGACCCAGGACAGTGGGGGTCCTTTTTGGAATGATGGCAAGAGGCCTGCAGGGGACCACACTTTATTAGGTAAGAACCAGGGTATGTCCTACTTCAGAGCAGGGTGCAGTCAAACATGCAGACACAGCAGAGTCTTCAGTTGCAATTGTCTTTTGAGTACAGAGCCATACACAGAATTGTTAGAGCAGTCCAGGTCATACTCATGCAATACAGCACTTCAGAGTTACCTAGTTACAGTCCAGTCTCCTTAAGGCAAAGTCAGTCCATGGTCATTGACAGTGTTTGTTCTGTCAGTAGCTTCTCAGTGCACCCACTGCCCAGGTGGAGCTGCATGGAGAGGCTTAAATGGGATTCAGCACCCAATCTAGTCTTTGGGATTCTAACCAATCTAGGTTAATTAGGGCGTGGCTACATAGTTGTCCAGGTAGTCATGCTATCACAGCTGTTGACAACTTGCCCTGAACCAACAGTTTGCAACCAGGCCTGACTGTGCCAGAGCAAATTGCTAACACACTTCAGTTTGTCAATGCAGTCCTGTCATGAATATGTACATGTTAGGCCTAGGTGAGCATGTGAAGCCTGAACCAAACTAAGTCAGTAACGGAGAAGTGGCTCGCAGTTCCTAGCTGCAAGAATGTGAGCAAACAGACAAAAAGATTGTTGTCTCTCCTCTGCTGGCCAGAAAGGACAGACAACAAGAATTACAACCCGTTGGAATGTTTAGCACCTTAGTAGACAGAGAGGCGCCTGATCAAGCGTGATGGAGTGCAGCTGTGGCTCTCCAGTTGGGAGGGGTAAGAACTAGGACAGCTAGCAACCAGGCCAACTTTAAGAAGGTTCTCTCCTCAAAAGTTTCTGATTGGACAGTCTAAATAAGTATGAAGTCAGTACTGTTAGCATAAGAAGTATTCTAATGAGTGCCCCAAGGGGTGTGCAGGTTCCTTCTTGGACAGAGTTTGGGGGCAACATCCTGCACGCTTGGAGCTCCATTGTCCACCATGGGCATCTGGCCTCACAGGTAGCCTGGAGCTAAGAGATCTACAAGAGTAACTGACCCAGGTGAGAGATAGCGATTAAGAGAGATAGCCAGCTAGCTTTGTTATTTCATTGCTGATATGTTTCCTAGATGTTTATGCCTCTAGCATTTGCTGCTTTATGTAACCTGATGTACTTACGTAATAAACTAAAATCTCTTTTACTAAGTTGTTTCATTGCCTGTTGGGGACAAAGGTTCAGAATCCTGCCTAGCTGTTCAGCAGGCTACCAAGTGCTCACTGAGGTCTAGTAACTTGAGGACTGAAGCTTTAATTGGAGAAAGCGCTCAGCGCCTGCAAGGGATAGAATTAAGCCTAGAGGATCTCAGTGTCCCTGGACTGAGGCACTGGCACATACAGGGTGGTGGCAGTACTACTGGATGGGGGGGTCTTGAGGGCTTTAGGGTTCGAGAACCAAGAACTCTGAGCAGCCCAAAGCCCGCTAAGTTTGCGACAAGTCCCTACTTCCACCCTGAGAAAAGCCTCGCCTAGTGGAGAGCTCCCTGTTTCTGGGAACGTTCTGCGAGGAGTGACCCACCTGGCTGGAGCAGTACATCTGACCCCAGGAGCAAAAGCCACCCCCTGGAAGCTTCCAGCCACATAAAGGGAGCCCCCCCCCCTCTGGCTGCCCGCACTGACTCGATGGCTAAACTCAACCAAGGGTCAGTGGAGCCGCTGCCTTCCTGTGCTGGCTGCTGGAGTCTGGGTGGGGTGCAAAGCAAGAGAAGCACCAGTTCAGGACCAGGGAGAGCAGTCCTGGACCCTGAGTCTCCAGAATAATCCAGGAAGTCCAGGGTCCAATTGGGCATCTTGCTCCAGGCCCAATGCCAGGTCAGTGGCCCTACAGCCCCCCTGAAGTTCGATTGCTGCCTGGCACCTGAATACTCCAGGTCCAGCCTCTTCCCTGCCTCCTCTGGTGTGCTGACAGCAGGGGGCATAAGAACCACAGCCAAGCAAGAAGTTTTTGAACCACAGAGGATGGACAGAGACCTCTCCAGTTAAAGGAACAGTCTCTTCACCTCTGTCCCAGATTTGGTGTGCCTGGAGCAGCAGAGGGAGATAGAGGGACATCACAGTGCTAAGTATTGCAGGTGCCTGGACATGCCATGTAAGGGCCCCTCCCTCTCCCCATGGAGCCATTCTGGGTGAAGATGACTCTGTTTTGTCCAAACCACCTTGAATGTCTCCAAGGGGGAGAGGCTGCTTGCACGGCAGTTCAGCAAGCTTAGTGCTGCAAAACTTAGTGCTGTGACCCCCCCTCTAGCTATGCTACTGGCTGGAATCTGCTGCAACAGAGCTGGAGCCTTTTGCTACGTGGCTGGGGGACCTGAGTGGTCACCAGTGGATCACGCTGTAGTGAGCCCTCCAACCTTCTGCTGAATGAAAAGCTTAAAACAGCTGCAGCTGAGCACTGAATGCTGCCTTGGAGATTTCATGGAGAAGAGTTCTGGCAATCCAGCCAGCAGCACCCCGGCAAAGCTCCCTCCCCCCGCCCCGGCCCTGCTTTGGCTTCCTGCCCTTCTGCAAAAGACTGGCTCCTCTGGGGTTCTTGGCTCTGATGGTCATCCAGGGGCTTCTTTGTGCTGTGTGGAGTTGCACAGACTCCCAGGTGGTCACCAATGGACTGGGGAGGGGAAGAGTTGGGCTGTTGGGCTGGGGAGGGGTTGAGAGTTGGGCAGACTGGCCACTAGAAAAGGTGCATGCTGACTCTTGCACCTTTTTGCAAACGGGCAAGCAGGAAACAGAACGTCTGGGCTGGGCGGATAGCCCTTCTCTGCCATCTGTTGCAGGCCTGGTAAGTCTCTGGCTCGAGTGGGGAAACTGAGCTGTGGAGCAGCCAGAGTGGGTTGTGGGCATCTGCGCTGCTGCCGGTGGGTGAGGCCCCAGCCCAGGACCTGCCTCTTGCTGCTGGTCCAGAAGCCTCTCCCAGAGGCAGCCTGAGGGCTCTTGACAGGAAGGAGGGCCTCTGACCCCTTCGCAGCCCCAACTGGTCCTGGCTCAGTGCGTGTGTTTGTGCCAGCCTTTCCTCCAGGTGCTGCCCTTGGTGTGCCCAGTTCCTGAGCACAGTTCCTGGTGAATCCTGTCCTTCAGGATCCCAGGCTGTTGTTTCTTGCAGCGGATCTCAAGTCCTGGGCAGCCACTTCCAGAAGCGTCAGTGAACCTCTGGACAAGGAGGGTGGCTGCAGCAGTAGCTGCTTAAGAGCCCAGCTGCCGTCCTCCCCAGAAACAGGCCTGTGCAGGGGAGGAGAAGCTGCCTCACTGCCATGGCAAGGGGGGCACCTCTGTGGCAGGTGGCAGGGAGCTGCAGTTTGCTTCAGCAACTCCCAGGTGCCAGGCCGGTGTTTCTGTGGAGGCATGCAGGCAGGTCTCTCTCTCTCTGCCCCCAGTGAGCCTTGGTGGACTTCCTGCTCCTGTCTCGAGCAGCTGCAAGAGGTGAAATGGCTCCCTGTGGGGGCACTTGGGAGAGGAGGAGGCCTCAGAGCTCTCTTTCCACAAGGATGTGGAGAGCTCTCATCAGGAGGAAGCCCCCCCCCCCACAGAGGCTTTTCTGATACGGAGTCTCTTCTTCCTCTTTTCCTGCCCTCCCGAGGCTGTCCTGATGTGGCTTCTTCAATGGCCAGAGAGAACCAGTGATCCTGCACGCCCCAGGATGCCCCCAGGCAGGCCCCTCCCTCTGGGGGAACCCACATTTTTTTGAACACCCAGGCTCCGCAGTTTCCGCAAAGGGCTGCACCCCTGTTTCCTGACTTGCCCTCCCTTTCCCACAGGGCCTGATGGCAGTGATGTTTAGGGCATGACAGGCTCCGTGCAGCTGAGGCTCCCAGCTTTGCTTTCTATATTGCTTGCCCTGCTTTTCCAGGTGGCCGTGATTAGCCCTGCAACCAGAGCTAGCGTGAAGGCCACAGAGGTGCTGCCTTCCCACCCAGTGCCTCAGCTTCTGCGGGGGCCCTTTGGGCTTCCCAGTCTTGCAGAACCCTCTTTTCAGCTCCATTCTCTGTAACAGGACCATTGTCGTGCCCTTTGCCCACAAGGGACCATCTCTCCCAGTTTGCTTCTGTAAAATAACCCCTGCGTCATTTCCTTGAGCTCCATCCAGTCTCCCCCTCCCTCCCTCCCTCACACACACACAGAGTCTTCCAGTCCCAAATCTGCAGTGCCTGAAAGTGGTGATTCTTCTTCTAGTGCAAACTGATGTTTCCTAATCTTCAGAGGAAGACAGAAGAGTCGTCCGGCGAAGGGAGAGCTCCGACGGAGAGCCAGCTCTAAAGCAGAGAGAATGCCTGAAGGCGGCTGCAGGCGAGTTCCCAGAGAAGTGCCGCCCGCTGTCGGGAAAGGCACCTGCCCGTCTTTTCTGACCCCACATGGACCCTCTTCAGTCCTGTGCTTCCACTCAGTGGGGGCTCCCTGGAGGATCCAGCGGCACTGCTGATCATGCCACGGGCAAGTGCCCCTGCCGCCCTGAATGCCACTGCCTGTTCTCCTGGTGCTTTTGCCCTCCAGGGCATCCCGGGGCTGGAGTCCCTGCACGTGTGGCTCGCCATCCCCTTCTGCGCCATGTATCTCGTGGCCCTCCTGGGGAACTGCAGCCTGCTCCTTGTGGTCAAGAGGGAGCCCAGCCTGCACGAGCCCATGCACCTCTTCCTGGGCATGCTCTCCCTCACAGACCTGGTGCTCTCGTCCTCCACCCTGCCCAAGCTGCTGGCCATCCTCTGGTTCGGCAAGCACCACATCAGCCTCAGTGCCTGCCTGGCCCAGATGTTCTTCATCCATGCCTTCACAGCCATGGAGTCCGGCTTCTTCTTGGCCATGGCATATGACCGCTACGTGGCCATTTGCAACCCACTGCGCCATGCCACCGTCCTCACCAACACCACTGTTGCCAAGATTGCCCTGGCGGTGGTGCTGAGGGGGGTGGTGCTCTTCTTCCCGCACCCGTTCCTGGTGGGGAGCCTGCCCTTCTGCAAGTCGAAGGTCATTGCCCACAGCTACTGTGAGTTCATGGCCCTGCTCAAACTTGCCTGTGCAGACACGGCGGCCAGCGGTGGCTACAGCCTCAGCCTGGCATTCCTCATTGGGGGCTTTGATGTGTGCTTCATCAGCATGTCCTACGGCCTGATCCTGCGCACGGTCTGCCGCCTGCCCTCCAAGGAGGCTGGCCTGAAGGCCCTGGGCACCTGCAGCTCCCACATCTGTGTCATCTTGGTCTTCTACACCACGGCAGTCTTCTCCTTCCTCACCCACCGCTTTGGCCACAATGTCCCCCACTCCGTCCACATCCTCATTGCTAACGTCTACCTAGTGGTGCCACCCACACTGAACCCCATCATCTACGGGGTGCGGACGAAGAAGATCCGAGACCAGGTTCTGCAGGCTGTTTTCTGCAGGAAGAGGTGACCGCTGCAGCTCCGGAGTGCACTTGCCTGGGAGGGGCAAGAGGCTCCTGCTCTGAACCAGGCCGGGCCAGGCTCAGGAGGGGCTCTGGGGGCCGCAAAACTCCAGGCCAGCAAGTGCCTGGAAGGCTTCTCTGGGCGGCTTCCACAAGGGTGGTGCTCGGTTCGGCCCTGTGAATGGCAAAGGGACTCCCTCTGAGCCCAGAGCGTCTGCTAGGGTGAGGAAGCAGTGTCACTGCCACCCTCACCCCGCCCCCCATAGTGGTCAGGGCTGACACTGTTCCGATTCTCCCCTGGCGGTCAGGGCCTGACGGGCCCTCTGTTGGGCCCTTGCGGCCTCGCTGTCTCCTCGTCCCTATGTGCTTGGCCCCCCTTTTGCAAGTCCCATCACTACTACGACGGACAGCGACTGCACACAGAGGTGGGCAGCTCACTCCACAACTGGGGCTTCCTTCTGACCTCCCTTCCACCAAGCACACCTCTTCTCAAAGGCCGAGCAGCTGCGCACTCCCTTCTTGCCCAGTGGTGCCCGCCCCCAGGGCTTCTTCACTGCTAGAGGTGTCGGGGAAGCAGGGAGGCCAAGTGCCTCCGACTGTGCTCCAGGGCAGGTTCCTGGGGCTGAGCCCCTCACCTGAGCAGCCGTGCGCTACTGCCACCTTGCCTCTCTGAGCCCTGCCCTGGCTGGGCCCCTCCCAGTTGTACCCTGGCACATAATCTCCGCCCGCCTGGACCTCCTTTGCCTGCACTGCTCTCAGTCCCCTCCCCTCAGCTGCAGCAGACCTCACCACTTCCACACAAGGAGCAAATCTGGGTGGAACTGAGCCCACCACTAAACTTCCTACACCCAAATCAGGAAGAAGCACATGAAGCCACAGAGCTGTTCTGAAGAAGCCATTCTTGGGCACACACAAGTCCAGAGGCTCGCCGACCCCTCCCTGCCCCAGTCCAACAGAGCGAGCAGCGGGCCAGCCCAGCCCGTGGTGTAGCCGGACTCCCTCCCTCTCTGGCACCCAGAGGGGAGGCCCAGCCTCTTTCTGTCAGGACCCAAGGCCACTGACAGCCCTGCCCAGCATCTCCAGTCCCATTAAAGCCATCTGAGCTGAGAGCTCAGGGCAGTGGTCTTCCACCAGCCTGGAGGAGAATGCTGAGCGGAGAGCCCCGGGGTGCTGTCTGTGGTCTGGCTTCTCCTCTACGTCTTCAGTGAGGGCTTGACTGAAGGGCGAAAGGAATCCATATCCAGTTTGCAGATGACACAAAACTGGGAGGAATACCTAACGCTGCAGAAGACAGTGGCTTGGAAGTGGAGTGGGGGAGGGGCAAGAGCCCTGCACAGGCATCACATACCTGAGGGGGCGATGCAGCGAGGGAGCCAGTCAGCCAGGTGGGGGGGGGATGCCCCCCTTCTCAGCCATGCTCTCTTTGGTGTGCAGATCACTAATTTCAGGCTGCCCTTCTGTCCTCCTCCTCCTTCTTCCCAGATTCCCCTTTCCAGCTGGCTTGATAGCAAGCATGTAGGACTCCCTGCCCCCACCCCAGCAAGCACGGAGTGCTTAGGAATGAAGACTCCTTTCTTCACGACCCCCTGCCTCAAAGCAGTCTACTTAACCACAGCCCCCCAAAACCCACAATGCAAACTAGCTATGCTAAGAGGATCTGGGCCTAGCCCAAAGCTAGCAGCAGGGTCTGTCCAGTAAAGGAAGCAGGGAAATGCGTGTGGGGCTGGCAAGTGAGGCAGAACTGCCCCAGTGTAGTCCCTGGGAGAGCACTGCAGCTGCCCTGCCAGCTCGCACCTGAGGAGGCTCTGCTTACTCCCAAGAAAGCAGGTACAGGTGGGCCCTCTGTGTCCATGCATTGTGTAGCCACAGATCTGGCTTAACGTGGGTCTCCCAGTCGTGGCCCATCTGAGCCCTTTGCAGGCTCCGGTTGCCTCTGGAGGGCTTTCTGAAGCCTGCAGAGGCAGCGCACGTCCGCCCACTGCCTGTGGGCTGCAGAATGGCTGTTTTGGCCAGAAAAATTCTATCTTTATGCCATTTAAGGCATACTGAGGCCTGGGACGCCCTCCAGAGGTTTATTTGGCGTAAAAATATCACTTCTGGTTTCTCTCAGGAAACTGGACATAGCATTTTTCGGGCAAAAACGGCCGTTCTGAAGCCCGCGGAAGCAGTGGGCAGATGTGCACAGCCTCTGTGGGCTTCAGAAAGCCCTCCAGGGGGGATTGGAGTGCAGCTGCAGTCCCCTTCAGAGGACTTGTGGGGCCAAAGTCATGAACTGGATTATCCACAATTTTCGATGTCTGCAGGGAGTCAAAGAACAGATCTCCCAGGGATACCACCTGTATAAGGAGAGCTTCCTTGGGTGTAAGTGGGTGGGGCGGCCGCGGTGTTTTCCCACAGACTACAACACAGCAGTTCTGCCTCACTTGCCACCCCACACCGCACGTCTCTGAAAGGAAGCAACCACTGGTGCCATTGAGAAAGGAACGGGTTCAAGCAATCAGGATGACTGGCTGCTCGACCACCGGGTGGGAGGATTTCAATCCCAAGACTTCTCAGCACAATCCGTGAATTCTGGAGCTGCAGAATGAAAGGCCAATTGTGGAGGATGACTTGCTGGAAGTCAGTGGTGTCACAAGGCCGGGGCAGGGCTGGGTGGGCCACCCCCAGTCATGAGGTGCAACACCCCATTGCGCAAGCCTCCCTTTGGCAAACTTCAGACCACTTCCAGGGTCACACCATTGCCACAGGGGGCCAAAGCGTGGACCCTCGCAGAGTCATACCCGACTCCTCCCCCCAGGGAGAGAAAGTCAAGTTCCCAGCAACCACCTGTTGAGGAATACCTAGTGCCAGTTCTTAGCAGAGCGCACCAGGATGCTAGCTCCAAGGACAGTGTCAGAGTCAAAAGGCAGCACAGGCAAGGCAGATATCTGTCCACCACCAGTCTGTATTTACAAAATATTTACAGATCAGAAGTCATTTACAGCAAAACAGCCTCGTAGTCACAGCCACAATCTCCAACTCTCCGACACAGACTCCTGCTCTCTCTGACTTCATACAACGACCCTCTCAGGTGGGCTGCATCTGCCTTGCTGATATAGTGCTGTGCACCAATCACAGTAGAGATGACCTCATAGCATTACCTCATAGTCTTATGACTGATTGCATCATCTTCCATGGTGCACTAGCTGTACCCTTACATTCACTTGCATTACAGGTACTTCCCCACAGCGACTCAGCATTTTTCATGCATTTTGATTGGTTACATGGAATCATAAGAAGAGCCCTGCTGGATCAGGCCAAAGGCCCATCTAGTCCAGCTTCCTGTTTCTCACAGCGGCCCCACCAAATGCCCCAGGGAGCACACCAGACAACAAGAAGACCTGCAAGGCCTCCTGGGAATTGTAGTTAAGAACATAAGAACAGCCCCACTGGATCAGGCCATAGGCCCATCTAGTCCAGCTTCCTGTATCTCACAGCGGCCCA
This sequence comes from Tiliqua scincoides, assembly GCF_035046505.1. Classification (NCBI taxonomy): domain Eukaryota; kingdom Metazoa; phylum Chordata; class Lepidosauria; order Squamata; family Scincidae; genus Tiliqua; species Tiliqua scincoides. The sequence continues at coordinate 730,474 of NC_089823.1, forward strand.
CCAAATGCCCCAGGGAGCACACCTGATAACCTGCATCCTGGTGCCCTCCCTTGCATCTGGCATAGCCCATTTCTAAAATCAGGAGGTTGCACATACACATCATGGCTTGTAACTCATAATGGATTTTTCCTCCAGAAACTTGTCCAATCCCCTTTTAAAGGTGTCCAGGCCAGACGCCATCACCACATCCTCTGGCAAGGAGTTCCACAGACCAACCACACGCTGAGTAAAGAAATATTTTCTTCTGTCTGTCCTAACCCTCCCAACACTCAACTTTAGTGGATGTCCCCTTGTTCTGGTGCTGTGTGAGAGGGAAAAGAGCATCTCTCTAGTCACTCTTTCCATCCCCTGCATAATTTTTTTATTGCTCCATCATCATGTCTCCCCTCAGGCGCCTCTTTTCTAGACTAAAAAGCTGCCAATGCTGTAGCCTTTCCTCATAAGGAAGGTGCCCCAGCCCAATAATCACTTTGGTCACTCTCTTCTGCACCTTTTCCATTTCCACTATGTCCTTTTAAAATTTTTTTCTAATTAGTATTTTATTTATTTATTACAGATACAGGTGAGGAAAATGGGTTAGAGTTGGGGCTGGTACTACACAGGTTACAAATGAGGGTATTGGCCATAGATTACAACATGCATTATTCCAAAAAAGCAATCAGAACGACTAAAAAAACCAAACCCATAGTCATCAATACAAAAGCTATCATATTCATCAGTATAAAAATTTGGCTTTATCTAAACACTCAATATTGTTTAACTAAAATTATCTATCCAGTCATAAAAAGACTTCCAAAATTTTCTTACTCTACCTAAATCTCTCTTTCATTCTTTCTGTTAAAACTTCCTTTTCTGCTATTTCATAAATTTTGTCTTTTAAATTTTCTCTAGTTGGAATGTCTGTAGATTTCCATTTTTGCGCAAACAATATTCTTGCCTCTGTAGCAATATGTACAATAAGGTATTTCTTATATTGGTCTTTAATTTCTGATGTCACATTTAGGAGGAATATTTCTGGTTTGAATGGTAATACACAATTAAATATCTCCTGCAACAATTTATATATCATTTTCCAATATTTCTTTGCTTTCTCACATGTCCGCCACATATTATTTAAGGTTCCTTCAACCTCTTTACATTTCCAACACTTGTTTGATGACCCAGAATACATTTTTGCTAATTTCTCTGGAGTTAAATACCATCTATAAAACATTTTATATAAATTCTCTTTAAAAGACACCGCTTTCCACTATGTCCGTTTTAAGATGTGGCGACCAGAACTGGACACAATACTCCAGGTGTGACCTGACCATCGATTTGTACAACAGCATTATAATATTAGCTGTTTAGTTCTCAATACCTTTTCTAATGATCCCAAGCATAGAGTTGGCCTTCCTTACTGCCGCCGCACATTGAGTCGACACTTTCATCGACCTGTCCACCACCACCCCAAGATCTCTCTCCTGATCTGTCACAGACAGCTCAGAACCCATCAGCCTATATGTGAAGTTTTGATTCTTTGCCCCAATGTGCATGACACATTGTAAACTTACTGACATTGAAGCGCATCTGCCATTTTGCTGCCCATTCTGCCAGTGTGGAGAGATCCTTCTGGAACTCCTCACAATCACTTCTGGTCTTCACCATGTGGAAAAGCTTGGTGTTATCTGCAAACTTGGCCACCTCACTGCTCACCCCTGTCTCCAGGTCATTTATGAACAGGTTGAAAAGCATCGGTAACAGGACAGATCCTTGGGGCTCACTGCTTTTCACTTCTCTCCATTGTGAAAATTGCCCATTGACACCCACTCTCTGTTTCCTGGCCTTCAACCAGTTCTCAATCCATCAGAGGACCTGTCCTCTAATTCCCTGACTGTGGAGTTTTTTTAGTAACCTTTGGTGAGGGACCGTGTCGAACGCCTTCTGAAAGTCCAGATATACAATGTCTACGGGTTACCGTAGACCGTACAATGTCTATGCCGTTGTACAAATCTATGGTAAGGCCACACCTGGAGTATTGTGTCCAGTTCTGGTCGCTGCATCTCAAAAAAGACATAGTGGAAATGGAAAAGGTGCAAAAGAGAGCGACTAAGATGATTACGGGGCTGGGGCACCTTCCTTATGAGGAAAGGCTAAGGCGTTTGGGCCTCTTCAGCCTAGAAAAGAGACGCCTGAGGGGGGACATGATTGAGACATACAAAATTATGCAGGGGATGGACAGAGTGGATAGGGAGATGCTCTTTACACTCTCACATAATACCAGAACCAGGGGACATCCACTAAAATTGAGTGTTGGGCGGGTTAGGACAGACAAAAGAAAATATTTCTTTACTCAGCGTGTGGTCGGTCTGTGGAACTCCTTGCCACAGGATGTGGTGCTGGTGTCTAGCCTAGACGCCTTTAAAAGGGGATTGGACAAGTTTCTGGAGGAAAAATCCATCACGGGGTACAAGCCATGATGTCTATGCGCAACCTCCTGATTTTAGAAATGGGCTATGTCAGAATGCCAGATGCAAGGGAGGGCACCAGGATGAGGTCTCTTGTTATCTGGGGTGCTCCCTGGGGCATTTGGTGGGCCGCTGTGAGATACAGGAAGCTGGACTAGATGAGCCTATGGCCTGATCCAGTGGGGCTGTTCTTATGTTCTTACGGGTTCTCCCGCATCCACATGCCTGTTGACCTTTTCAAAGAATTCTATAAGGTTCATGAGGCAAGACTTACCCTTACAGAAGCCATGCTGATTCTCCCTCAGCAAGGCCTGTTCGTCTATGTGTTTTGAGATCCTATCTTTGATGAGGCATTCCACCATCTTACCTGGAGCAGACGTTAGGCTGACCAGCCTATAGTTTCCCGGGTCCCCCCTCTTTCCCTTTTTAAAGATAGGCATGACATTTGCCATCCTCCGATCTTCTGGCACCATGGCCGTTTTGAGGGACAGGTTGCATATAAGAACATAAGAACAGCCCCACTGGATCAGGCCATAGGCCCATCTAGTCCAGCTTCCTGTATCTCACAGCGGCCCACCAAATGCCCCAGGGAGCACACCAGGGAACAAGAGACCTCATCCTGGTGCCCTCCCTTGTCTTAGTCAAGAGATCAGCAACTTCATTCTTCAGTTCCTTAATAACTCCTGTGTGGATGCCATCGGGGCCCGGTGACTTATTGATCTTTAATTTGTCAATGAGGCCTGTAATATCTTCTCTTTTAACCTCTATCTGACTTGGGGCCAAATCCTATCCAATTTTCCAGTACTGGTGCAGCCATGCCAATGGGGCGTGTGCTGCATCCTGTGGCGGTGGGACAGTCACAGGGGCCTGATCCAGGGTTGGAATTTGGACACAGTAGCAGGTGCCTGGGGAGGGGTCCCTGGGTGGCTGTCACTGCTCTTTGCAGTGTTCTACAGGCACATTGATGGAGGACCAGTGAAGGGGTCACTGGCCTCCTTGCCCCCCCCCCGGTCAAGGCTAGAGACCACCCAGTCTGTGTGGCTTGTTGGGCAACCTCCTGCACCTGGGCTCTCCACTGGAGGGCTGTCAGGTTCACGTTACTGTGCCTGGGGTGGTGGGAGGGACATGGGCTGGTGCCCTCCCAGTCTGACTCTGTCCTTTTTCTCCCCAGGTCTTCCAGTGGCAGCAGACTTTGGGGGGAGGGGGAAGATGCTGCTGATGCCCTGTCAAGTCCCTTGTGGGGTGGCCCGAGGGAGAGGTGCTCCGTGATGCAGCAGCCATGGCCAGCACACCCCTCCTCTCTCCAGCATTGGGAGGATGCCAAGCAGATGACACACTGCCGTCAGGCTGCTACTCTGGTACTAGGAAGGGCTGCTTTGCCAGGACAGGCGCTTGGCCCTTGTTTCACCCTCAGTGTGGTGGGACTGGACAGCCCTGTCATGGCTGGAGGCAAGTCTGCGTCCAGTCCGTGGCCAAGAGCAGAATTCCAAGAAAAGGTAGTCAATTTTTAAAAAATGTTTCCTCCGTCAAGTTTGAAGACAGCAAAAAACTCATGAGACAAATCAGCAAGAAGGCCAAAAACAATAAATATTGTGGCTGATAAGAAGATATCCTTGCAGGGCCAAATGCAAACGTTTCTAGAAATGCTGTCATTGGATTAAACAGAAAAGGGTTTCCAGGCAAGGCTGGTTCTTCGTCCTTAGACACCCCCCCCCCCCCAAGAAACACATCCTGCTTTCTAGTTCAAAGCCAACGGAATTCTTATAGTCGCTGATCAATTCTCTATTTTCCAGACGCAAAACATTTTGAACATAACCAAATAAAACAATCCAGGGATGAGACGGAAGGTCTTGCCCTACTACTCACAGCTCCTCTTTATTCCCTGGGAATGTGCAGCTGCATGGCCCGTTTGTGCCAGTCAGTCACCAGCACTCTTGGTCATGGCCTCCACCATTGGTCACCGGTGGCGATTTTGACCGAACTGCTGGCCTCGCTCTATGGACAGCTGGCAAGAAAACGCTGACCCAGCCCTGGATAAGGAGCCCTACTGTTCTCCAGGTGCCTTCCTTCTCTGCCTGAATAGGTCGAGCACCCGCTGGCGGATCTGCTGTGTCTTCACCCCATATACAAGAGGGTTCACCATGGGGGGCAGCAGGAGGTATACAGTGGCCAGCAGGATGTGGATATAGGGAGGCACATTTTTGCCAATGCGGTGGGTCAGGAAGGTGAAGAGGGCAGGCACATAGGACACCAAGATGGTGCAGGTGTGGGCTGCACAGGTCCCAAGAGCCTTGGCACGGGCATCTCGCGAGGACAGTCTGAAGACTGCTCTGAGGATCATGGTGTACGAGGTGCCAATGAGCCCCAGGTCCAGCGTCACCACCAAGAGAGCCACACAGATGCCGTAAGTCCGGTTGACGGTGGTATCAGCACAGGCCATCTTCACCACGGCCATGTGCTCGCAGTAGGTGTGCCGGATGATCCTCCGGAAGCAAGAGGGCAGCCTCTTGATGAGCACAGGGCATGGGACCACCAAGATCACCCCCCGAGCAGCTGCCGCCAGTCCCATCTTGGCCACCACAGGGTTGCTGAGGATGGTTGCGTAGTGCAGGGGGTGGCAGATCGCCACATAGCGGTCAATGGCCATAGCCAGCAAGATGGCCGACTCCACGATGGAGAAAGTGTGGATGAAGTACATCTGTACCAGGCAGGCATCAAAGCCGATTTCCCTGGCTCCCTGCCACATGATGCCCAGCATCTTGGGGGCGGTGGAGGTGCTGATGATGAGGTCGTTGACAGCCAGCATCGAGAGGAAGAGATACATGGGCTTGTGGAGGCTGGGCTCAGACTTGATGACGAAGAGGATGCTGATGTTCCCGAGCAAGGTGAGCATGTACATGAGGCCGAGCGGAATGCCGATCCAGGCGTGGAAGGCCTCCAGCCCTGGAATGCCAACCAGAATGAAGGAGGCCTGGCCCAGGCTTGCCGTGCTGTTGATGGCCTCTGTCATGACCGGTGCTCCATGCTGTACGTCGTGGACCTGGCCGGGGAGAGAGGCAGGCAGGGAGGGGGGAAGCAACAGTCATGGACTGGCCATGCCAAGGGAAGAGCCTCCGCGGCAGGTATGTGCTCGCCCACCTTCTCCACCCAACACCTGCAAGATCCTACCTTTGTTTATTCCCCAGGTTAGCCTCAGCTCAGAAGACTGTCCTTAGGAGCCCAGATCTTCCGGACGACTTCAATGCCCATCTTACTCCCACAACTATCTCCACCTGTTGTACTTCATAACACACTTTTGGCTTTTTCACTGTTTAAAAGAAACCTCCCCCCCCCTCCAGGAGGCTTCCAGAGCTGCAGTTTGCTCCGTTTGCTCCTCCAGTTAATATCTGCCCTTTAAGCCATACATAGCTGACCCTCACCAGCCCGACTGCCTGCAGTCCAGAAGGCGCTTGACTCCTCCCAGTCCCCGATTTCTGGGGTTTTCAGGCCTCGTTTCCTTGTTCGGACCTCGGCCTTGCAGTGAGCTCCTCCTGAGATCCTGGGGTTTGCTGGCAACCGGCCTGCCTTTCCTCAGAATGGCAAAGCTCTCTCCCAAGTGGCGTTTCAGAAGAACCCAAGGGAAGGAGCCCTGCTCCAGAAGCAGGTGTGGGGTGGAGGCCTCAGACAACGCGGCAGCACAGGAGCCACCGGCGGCAGACCAGTGCAGGAAGCTGCCTCCTCCTGCAAGTGCCGCTGCCCTGGCCCTTCAGCCTTGTGCCTCGGACACGGACTGGCAGCAGCAGAGACGCCGAGCCCGGGGGCTCCTGCTGCAGGCAAAGGGGGGCGGGGCTGCCACTGAGCTGCAGCCCCGTCTCATGCAGTGCGGAGAAGAGACCCACAGGACCGTCACTGTGCCCCTCGGACTGCGCTCTGGACTCCCCCGTGGCAGGACGGCACCACCCAGGAGTCCAGCCGTGTTCTGCAGCTCTCCCCCCCCCCGGCAACTTCTCAACCAGCTCAGGCCACAGAGTGATGGGTTTTCCCGAGGAAGGTCTGGCCAGTTTGGGCGGCAGTCCAGCAAGGGCGGCAGCAGGACCGGCCGTGGCTAGCAAGGGGAAGAGGAACTGCCCAGCGTGGTGGCCCAGCTCCACAGTTTGCCTGGAGTGAGCTGCCTTGTGCTCCTCTCTGCAGAAGAGCCCACTGGACTTCCCTGGGGCTGCTGCGGTGGGGCTTCTCCTTCTCGCCTTTGGGACTTCACTGCAGCACAAACATCACCTGGGGAGAGAGGCGGCTCTGGGCCTGAGGGTCTGCAGGGATGATGCGCTTGGCGGCCAGCCTCTGAGCCAGCTGAACGCACCAGCCCTGTCCAGTCACCCCTGGAGGCAGAGCTGGACTGTTTTGCTGCTTTAATGGTTTTATGACTGGTTCTTAAGCAATCTTGAGAAGCACCTGAAATCATTGTACATAATACATCACATCAAGATAAATACTGTGAACAGAAAATGCTCCTTTCAAGTACTCTCTCATCCCCTCCCCAATTTTGATTTCAAAGTCAAAAAGACAAGAACAATATAAAGATCAATATCCAGTAACAGTTTGTTGAATAGAAAGGAAAATTCTAAAGAAAAACTCCTGTGGCACTGGAATTGTAGAGAGGATTGCAGCCTCAGTCTCTTTCTTAAGAGGGAGCATTTTCTGCAACACTACGGTTTGTTATTCAGTCTTAGATCCCTGTTCCAACTGAGCTGTGCAGTTCATTAATCCCCCTAAAACCAGTTCCACTGGTAACAGCCCCCCCACCTCCAATGTGCCCTCCCTGTTCTTCCTATACAGTTGGTACCCCGGGTTGTGCTATGCCACAAGTTCTCCACATTCCACCAGCTTCCATTATGCCCCCTATGTCAATGTTTTCCCTGGCCAACAAACATTCCAGTACTCCCATCTTTGTCTGGAGACTTTGGGCATTTGCATAAAAACCCCTGTATTCAGGGTCTCCACAAAAGGTCTGCTTGTTTGCACCGTCATCCCCTCAGCCTCTCAGTCTCCAGAAGGACCTCTCCAAGCTGGCAGAATGGGCAGCAAAATGGCAGATGCGTTTCAATGTAAGTAAGTGTAAAGTCAGGCACACTGGGGCAAAAAATCAAAACTTCACATATAGGCTGATGGGTTTTGAGTGGTCTGTGACAGATCAGATCTTGGGGTGGTGGTGGACAGCTCAATGAAAGTGTCGACCCAATGTGCGGCAGCAGCGAAGAAGGCCAATTCTATGCTGGGGATCACTAGAAAAGGTATTGAGAACAAAACGGCTAATATTACGTATAATGCTGTTTTACAAATCGATGGTAAGGCCACACCTGGAGTATTGTGTCCAGTTCTGGTCGCCACATCTCAAAAAGGACATAGTGGAAATGGAAAAGATGCAAAATAGAGCGACTAAGATGATTACTGGACTGGGGCACCTTCCTTATGAGGAAAGGCTACAGCGTTTGGGCCTCTTCAGCCTAGAAAAGAGACGCTTGAGGGGGGACATGATTGAGACATACAAAATTATGCAGGGGATGGACAGAGTGGATAGGGAGATGCTCTTTACACTCTCACATAATACCAGAACCAGGGGACATCCACTAAAATTGAGTGTTGGGAGAGTTAGGACAGACAAAAGAAAATATTTCTTTACTCAGCGCGTGGTCGGTCTGTGGAACTCCTTGCCACAGGATGTGGTGCTGGCGTCTAGCCTAGACGCCTTTAAAAGGGGATTGGACGAGTTTCTGGAGGAAAAATCCATTATGGGGTACAAGCCATGATGTGTATGCGCAACCTCCTGATTTTAGGAATGGGTTAAGTCTGAATGCCAGATGTAGGGGAGGGCACCAGGATGAGGTCTCTTGTTATCTGGTGTGCTCCCTGGGGCATTTGGTCGGCCGCTGTGAGATACAGGAAGCTGGACTAGATGGGCCTATGGCCTGATCCAGTGGGGCTGTTCTTATGTTAGTTAGAACAGACAAAAGAAAATATTTCTTTACTCAGTGTGTGGTTGGTCTGTGGAACTCCTTGCCACAGAATGTGTTGATGGCGTCTGGCCTGGACGCCTTTAAAAGGGGATTGGACGAGTTTCTGGAGGAAAAATCCATTATGAGTTACAAGCCATGATGTGTGTATGCAACCTCCTGATTTTAGAAATGGGCTATGTCAGAATGCCAGATGCAAGGGAGGGCGCCAGAATGAGGTCTCTTGTTATCTGGTGCGCTCCTTGGGGCATTTGGTGGGCCACTGTGAGATCCAGGAAGCTAGACTAGATGGGCCTTTGGCCTGATCCAGCAGGGCTCTTCTTATGTCTTATGTTCTTAGTCTGCTGGACCAGCTGTCCCATCCCATCGTGCTTCCTCTCCTAATTCCTCCTCTGTTGTTAACTTGCTGTTCTTGAACCTCCCTGTCTTCATTCATGGGGATGAGGAATCCCGAACCGGGCACCCATCAGCTCCTGTTGGCTTTCCGCCAGGGGTCAGATTAAAAGCTGCTCTGTTTAAAACCTTGTTTTCATGTTACGTGCCAGCAGTCTGGGTTCAAGAGAAGCCCGTCTCTCTTGCACAGCCCGGCTTGTTCCGAAACGCTCCCCAGTGCCTAATAAATCTAACCCCCTCCCATGTTCCTGACTGTAGAATACCCACTACAAGGAACCCCTGAGCTGGAGCCGTATCCCTAGTGTGCATGGATATGGGCACAGCTCCCGAGGAAGGGGTCCCCACTGGGGATAGTTTCCCTCTTCCCCCGACCCTAAGACTTCCTTTCATGGCAGCCGCGGAGTGGCTTGTCGGAGGGTGGGATCTTCACATCCCTGGTGGTCTCAGTGAGGTCCCCCTCTGCCTTCCTCTGCTTCTGCAGGCCAGCTGCCAGGGCTGTGAGGGAGCCTGGAGCTCTTTGCACTGAGCAGACACCCACACACAGAGTCACCGTTCTGTGGAAAACACTTGATTGTCCCCGCCCTGCTGCTGCCTTTCCACCTTCATAGTTTTGTTGCTTTCGTTTCCTGGTTGGGTTTAGCAAAGGAAGCTTAACGTACTTGGCAGTGGGGCGCACCTGCTGCCTCGGCTGCCGTCCTTCTGCTCTAACTCACACAGAGGCTTAACTCGCTTGTACAAGGGGAGTTCAGTGGGTGGTCACATCTCTCCACCTTGCAGATGCTCTGGTGGGTACAACTGTCGGCAAGGACCCCTGAGGTTTGCTACTCACCTGGGAGAGGGGTTTTTCCAAATGGGCCCCTCTGCCTGGTCTCTTCATTCTGGGCTGGTGGCCCTTTGCACACAAAACTACCAGAGTTTTTCCCTGTTGAGCTGCTGGCCCAATAAAGGGAAAGTGAGCAGGAGAGGGTGCAGCTGGGTGCTACTCCCATTGTCCAGCCTGCTTCTCCTGGGACATGCTCCCCCCTTTCCCTGACACACTAATAGCAGAAAAGCGGGGGGGGGGGGAGAGACACAGGCCTGGAGGTGCTCTCTGTCTTCAAGGGAAAGCCTGCACTGTGTTGTGGCTTTGACTTTTTTCCCCCCCATTTCAAAGTGGGTGGGAGGGTGCTGATGTCAAATTCTGCCCTGAATATGTGTGCCACCTTCACCCCAACCTCTCAGCTTCCAGTGGAGTCCCTGTGCTACACACATACATGGGCAGCAGGAATGCCAAACGGTCAGCTGGGACCAAAGATCTCATTTTGTTTGGCCCACAAGGATCCCAGAAAGAGCCTTGCATGGCCCTCACTCTCTCTTGAAGGGACCTGAGCCTGCAAGCCCCACCTCTCAGGGAGGAGTGCAAAAGTGGCTTTCCTTCTGCTGGGCAGGGGGCACCAGGCATGGAGGAATATGGCTTTGCTGGAAGTCAGTCAGCAAAAGTGTCTGGGAGGTTCTCCTGTCTCAAGTTTGTCATTTCAGTGCTAAATAGAAAATGCGTCCCTGTCTGGAAGGGAGTCAGTGGGGGGACTGGAGAAGGTTTCCATGCCAACAGCCTCCTCCACTTGACCTGAGGGCCCTGCAAGCCCTGTCTCGGCTACCCTCCCCTGGTCAGATCAGACCAGCTCATGGCTGCCGTGTGGCTTTCCAGAAGCTGGCCATGATGAGGCCATGCTGAGGGACCCCAAAAGATTCCACAACCGCCTTGGATCAAAATCGGGGGGGGGGCGTCTTTCCACTGGGAGAAAGAGGGTGCCCTGGGGGAGACTCTCAGGGTGCAGTGAGCCACTTCCAGAGAGTGGACAGACCCCCCACATCCTAAAATGGCCCACTTGGAATATCTGGCTGTAGAAACACCACTGGCTCCTGCTTTGCTGGCCTCCTGCACTTCCTCTCTGGCAGACCATGAGTGAAGCAACACACGAGGCTTCCTCCTGCTGGCCCCCAGCCCCCTGGGACATCCAGACAGAGGAACGGTCAAGGAGGTCTGCTGAGGATCCCTGCTGAGCAGGACATCCCCACTGGGGTGAGCTGCAGTCCATAAATGTTCCTGCACTCACTGCAGAAAATCCAAAGAAGGACTTGGCTTCTTGTGGGCTGAGCAGAATTCTCCCTGTGCACTCGAAGAGCAGCTGGGTGAGTTGCATTGCATGGGGCGCCGTTTGCCCTGGGCTTAGGGTCAGCAAGGGCATGGGTGAAATGCACTCGTTTTGCCACCCTTTCCCCACCATCATTCCTGCCTTCTTTCCCTTCCTGATTCCTGTTCAGAATCTTCCAGAGGCCAAGAAGGGGTTTCATCATCTGGCACCCTCTAGAACAGCAACAGCCTCCTGCTCGCTCACCTCCAGCAGTGGGAGACCTCCATGCCCAGCTCTTCTGCCTTCTGAGGCCGTCTCTGTTCACTGGAACAGGAGAAGCTACCTGGGACTCAGCCAGGCCCCTGGTCCTTTGCAGTGGCGTCACTAGGATTCCTGTCACCCGGTGCGGGAGGCCTGCGTCTCACCCCACACAGTGGGTGGGGCAATGGCTCAGGTGGTGGGCGTGGTGATGTACCATAGTCCTGCCCCTACTGGTTTTTTGGCTGTACCTTTTGTTAGAACACAGATATTTCAATGTGGTTTGTTTCATTGCATTCCGCATGAAATTACGCATTGATTTAGTGATTTTGAAAACTTGTAGAGTCACACACACACACACACCCCTGTGTTAACTTACTAACACCTTATTGCAGCATTTCTCAAACTTTTAGCACTGGGACCCACTTTTTAGAATGACAGTCTATCCATGACCCATTGGAAGTGATGTCATGGCCAGAAGTGACATCATCAAGCAAATTAAAATAAATAATTATAAATAATTAAATTAAAATAAAAGAAATAATTAAATAAGGGGGAGCCAGCCCTGTTCCACCAAGTGAATCTACTCTGAAGTAAGTCCTATTGTGGTCAATGGGGCTTACTCTCAGGAAAGTGTGGGTAGGATTGCAGCCTGTGAGCCCAATCCTATGCGTGAAGTAAGTCCCACACAGATCAATGGAGCTTACTCTGTAGTCTGCCTGCAATAACACCCCCCAAAAAGAATCAGTGAGATTTCGAGCCCTCCCAGTGACCAGTTTAAAGTTCTTCTATTTCAGGCATATCAAGATGAAGACCCTCCTGGCTTTACAAGTGCAAAATAGAAAACTTCCCCTTACCAGTTGAAGCCTCTTTTTTTGTCCTTTTTTGGGGGGGGGGAGGCTGCCTTCTGGAGCATCTCCAGCTCCATCGGATCAGGACCCTTCTGGTGTCCTCACATTTCCCTTTGCCTGGCCTGACTAGCAGCCAAGGCACATCTGCCTACTAGTGAGTAAACACAACCTTGAGGCTGCTTGGCTTTCAATAGGGCTCAAAAGACTGCAGCTGGGAGGGAGACAGGAACCTCCTTCTCCCTTTTGTGTTTTTGGGGGCTGCATTCATTGGATCTGACCATTCTGCTTGGAGTCCTCTCATTCTGCCCTTTCCGACGGACTACTCGCAAGTAAACGTGGCCACGTGGCTTCGTTTGGGCTCAGACAGCAGCTGGGAGGGATGGGACTTTCTCAGGTGTTTTTTGGAGGCTGCATTCATTGGATTGGGACCATTCTGGTGTCATTGGATTCTTCTCCACCTGCCCTTTCCAACGGACTATGGCAAGTATGCCTACTCGCGAGTAAACGCGCGATACGGCTCACTTTCACTTTCCATAGGGCTCCATGCATTTTTCCTTCCCGTTTTTTGGCCATAACTTTTGAAGGAAAGGAGCGATTTCCATTCTGCTTTTCGCACTGCACTCCGCTGGCCATTCCACATCCAACGGTGTGTGGCATGATAGCTCCTAATGCTGTGAAGTTAGCACATCCTCCCCCCAGGGTACGTCTCCCCCCCCCCCCCGCGCATCACCCAGTGCGGCCTGCACGCACCTCGCGACACCAGTGGTCCTTTGCACCTGCTCCCTGCAGTGGAGGGATACTGCCCTGCTGGTGCTACCTGAGAATCTGGGGGCCTTTTGCACACACAGGTAGACCTATGGCCTGATCCAGTGGGGCTGTTCTTATGTTCTTATGTTATGTTCTTATGTGGTACCACTGAGCTCTGGTACTGCACCTGCTCCCCTCAGCATGTGAACTTGAGGTGGGCAAATTGGTCACTGTTTCTCATTGTCCTTCCTTGGCCCAGCCTAAGCAAAAATGGTTCCTGCCCCCAACCCAACTGAGCAATCTGACCATCGCTGCCCTCCTCTGAAGCTTCCTTGGGTGTTAGATCAAGGCCCCAATCTTCATAAGAACATAAGAACAGCCCCACTGGATCAGGCCATTGGCCCATCTAGTCCAGCTTCCTGTATCTCACAGCGGCCCACCAAATGCCCCAGGAGGCACACCAGATAACAAGAGACCTCATCCTGGTGCCCTCCCCTGCATCTGACATAGCCCATTTCTAAATCAGGAGGTTGCGCATGCGCATCATGGTTTGTAACCCGTAATGGATTTTTCCTCCAGAAACTTGTCCAATCCCCTTTTAAAGGTGTCTAGGCCAGACGCCATCACCACATCCTGCGGCAAGGAATTCTACAGACCAACCACACGCTGAGTAAAGAAATGTTTTCTTTTGTCTGTCCTAACTCTCACAACACTCAATTTTAGCAGATGTCCCCTGATTCTGGTGTTTATCCTTTATCCTTCCCGTGCATAATTTTGTATGTCTCAATTATGTCCCCCCTCAGGCGTCTCTTTTCTAGGCTGAAGAGGTCCAAACGCTGTAGCCTTTCCTCATAAAGAAGCCTTTCAAGAAGGCCCAGTAATCCTGTCTTGGGGGAGAGAAGGCTGACCCTCTGCCTGCTAGAGCCAGGAAAGTTATAGGGTCTTTTACAAAGGAAAAAAAGGAATTTTTGGCAGGACAAAGGAGTTTGCGGACCTTTTATAGCTATGCATCTTGAGCTTCTGGGTTTGACTGAGTCCTGCTGAACAATGCAGTATGGCAGGGTGTGTTGCCTCAGATTCAGGCTGAGACCTTGACCCAGAGTCAGAAAAGAACTACCCAGTTGGGCAACTGTAATGTAAGTTAACATCCAGGCAGGACTTTGTTCTTGTTGACTGTCCTTCATCCTTAGAGGAGCCCCTCCTTGGAAGCCAGCAGATCTCGCCCCCTTTCACAGGTTAGGGGGCCTGCCTGACTCTGAAACCAAGACGAGATCAGTTTGAATTGCACTTGTTTGGGAAAGAGGGTGTCCAACAGGAGTGCTCCCTCCAACCCCTCGCCCCCCTCTCAGCTCAGTGAAGGTGAACCCCTTTTAGCAGGCTTCATGATACTGGAAAGGGCAATGGGGGTGCTGGGAACTGTGGGGGCTCACCGGCTTTGTTTTCTTTCCCACCGTCTTATTCTCTTCCTATAAAAAATGAAACAAAAGAGGGTGACTGGGTGGGAGGTGGGAAATGGGAGGCATTCGACAGCCTGCAGCTCTAGGAGCAGCGTGGCACAGCCGCCTACATGTGAAGGCAGGGGTGGGGGAGGAGAACATGTAGCCCTGTGGAAGGCACCGAGGTGGGTGGTGGTGATGGTGATGATGATGGAGGGCCAGAGGCGGGAATAGAGGGGTCGCTTCAGTGTAGGTGGAGCTTGGGGGGCCTGAGCAGGTCACCCATTGCATGAGGGCAAAGCAGTTGATTCTGAACAGGCCATGAATACCTGAAGCCTTCAGAGAGGCTGAGGACCAGCCGAGTCACTCTGCTGTGCCTTTGTTTCCAGCGCAGAGATATGTTCAGGACTAACAGAAACAGCACCATGTGTTCCAACCACTCAGCCTCCAGTCCTCCAATGTTCCTCTTGACAGGCTTCCCTGGGCTAGAGGAACATCATGCCTGGATCTCCATCCCCATCTGCTCCATGTACCTGGTGGCCATTGCAGGGAACTGCACTGTCCTCTTTATCATCAGAACAGACCAAGCCCTCCACGAGCCCATGTACTACTTCCTCTCCATGCTGGCATTTGTGGACCTTGGCTTGTCTGCTACCACTTTGCCCACCATGTTGAGTGTCCTCTGGTTCAACCACCGCACCATCAACTTCAATGCCTGCCTGGTCCAGATGTACTTCATCCACACCTTCTCCATTGTTGAGTCAGGCGTTCTGCTCTCCATGGCCTTTGATCGCTTGGTGGCCATTCAGAACCCTCTGAGATACACAAGTATCCTGACCAATGAGACCATCGTCAAGATTGGCACGGGGGTGGCCGTCCGGGCTGCCTTCCTGGTGTTCCCGGCCTCCTTCCTCTTGAAGAGGCTGCAATTTGGCAGAGAGAACGTGCTGTCGTATCCGTTCTGCGTGCACCAAGACATCATGAAGGCTGCACGTTCTGACAGGAGAGTCAGCAGCACCTACGGCTTGCTGGTGATGCTGTCATCGACTGCTGTGGATTCACTGCTGCTTGTCCTGTCCTACCTGGTGATTCTCAAGAACGTGCTGGCCGTCGCTGCCCAGGGGGAACGCTTGCGGGTGCTGAACACGTGCGTCTCCCACATCTGTGCTGTCCTCACTTTCTACACCCCCATGCTCGGCCTGACTATGATCCACCGATACGGGAAGCATGCACCCCCCATGGTTTACACCCTCATAGCCAATGTTTACCTGCTGGTGCCCCCTGTGATGAACCCTGTCGTGTACAGCGTGAAAACCAAGCAGATCCGGACACGGATAGTCATGAAGTTTCAGAGGGGGGAGAGGACTGCAGGAATGTCAATGCGGCCGAATCCTAGCTGCTAAAAGTGTGGGGCTGGATGTGTCCTGTCCCCTCCACCCCCCTCCCGGAAATACCCTCCAAGCATCTACTATGGCAAGAATGACAATGAACTGGAAGGGAAACGCCAGCGCTTGGAAGGCCTGTGGTGCCAAGAGGAGCAGCGCTCAGGGCCGGAAGGCAGCTTAGAGGCGATGATATTAGGAAAAGCTCCTGTGGCGAAGCTGTGTGGAGAGGAGCAGCCGTTCTGGCGCACCAGCCATGTCATGTGCACATGTGCCGTTTCCGTGGAGATCACCTGCTTGCAGCACAAAGAGCCAGTGTAGGCTTGTTACCAAGAGCTGGCAGTGGGCATCCGAGTAAAACATATTTCTCTGGAAAAGCATGGGGGGGGAGAGCCTTTACTGTGACCTGCAGAAAGGGGGGGGGGGAGAGAGAGAGAGAGAGAGAGAGAGAGAGAGAGAGAGAGAGAGTGGAGCCAACAGCTGGATCAACAGCTCTTGGCCTGGATAGCAGATCTGCATCCTGCAGAGAATCCCCTCCTTTAAAGAAAAGGCTGAGAGAGAGAGAGAGAGAGAGAGAGAGAGAGAGAGAGAGAGAGAGAGAGAGAGAGAGAGAGCTTCAAAGCAAGGATCGTGGTCCTAGTATAATAGGACAGGAATACAAGTGCTGTTTCCAAGTATTTTCAGCCCAAAGAATGAACAGCAAGCTGTGGCGCAGCATGTTCCTGGCCCAAAGCTCCTGGCCCCACTGCACACCACCCTCCTCCTCCTCCTCCTCAAGACTCCTCCACTACAGTCCTACCCCAGCCCCTTCCTCCTGCCTTCTGACCTCAGGGCTCCCTTCTGGTGCTGCCCCCATGCTCCAACCCCCCCCTTTTGAGGCACTCCTTCCACCCCCTGTCTGCCACCTCCACGCCCTGCCAGTGTTTCTGAGCACTGGGCTGGCATGTCATGAAGGGCACCTATTGTGGCAGCCTGCCCAGCTGGGCACACCCACACCCACCCTGTGCCCTTTGCTGCATCACTGGCAGCAGCTGGTGTGGCTGTCAACCTGCTGCCCCCCTGTTCTCTTGGCACTGCCCACCATGGCAGCAGAGAACAGGTGGCTCGTGATGACCGAGGAGCAATACCCCTTGGAGCCCAAGAAGTAATGGAGTGAGGATGCTACAGACCCTGTTTGGACACAAAGTGGAATGGGAAAAGCCTTGGTAGAATAGCCCTGTGCCACCAGCCCAAGCAATCAGACCAGGTGTGGGGAGCGGCAACTGGGCAAAACCCCTCCCAAGAAAATACAGAACCTCAGGGATTCCTATCAAAACCAGTCTCATGGAGACTGCGAGGAGATGTGACAATCCATGTACTTCTTGTACCAGAAACTGGACAGACTGAGGGTTAAAATATAACACTTTATTTAAGCTTTTTTGGCCCAACATTGCAGATACGCTACAGGGATGTAATACGTACACCTGCGGGCTGGGCAAAAATGGGGTAAAATATTAAACAAAAACTCCACTGTTATTTAATTATTACATCAACTCGATGGTGAGCTATCTAAATAACAGCGGCTTTCATTCCCCCAAAATGGCAGGGAGGCATATAACGACCTTGCTATATGCCGATGATGCCCCAATTGGCCTCAGACGAGCTCTGAGGGCCTTGGCTTTATACTGTAAAGGGAACTCTCTGATCATCAATTGCCATAAAACCAAAATTATGGCCTTTTCTAAAAGACTAAAGACCCACTCTTGGTGGATTAATAAACATAAAATAGAGCAGGTAACTCATTTCAAGTATGTGGGTGTAATATTACAGTCAAATGACTCGAGGAGAGCTCATGGGGAACAGGTAGCATTAAGTGCAAGTTCCTCACCAATTCTACAATTTATGTATACCAAAGGAGGACAATATTTCAAGCTTTTTCAAGCTAAAGTGTTATCCCAATTATTATATGGTGCGCAACTGGGACCTCTACCTAATATTAGAACCCTAAAATGTGTTCAATCTAAGTTTCTTCAGGCAGCGTTGGGGATGCCTAGGGGTATCTCAAACTCGATGTTGTGACTTGAGACAGGAAAAATAAATACTAATAATAATAACTTTATTTTTACCCCGCCTTTCTCCCCGAAGGGACTCAAGGCGGCTTATAACAGGTTAAAACAGATTAAGAACATAATTTAAAAACAGATAAAAGCATATTAACACATATCATAAAAATAGTAGTCAGATAAAAAGTAGTAAAAAGGTAAAAAGAGCATAGAGCAGCAAGTCATAAAAGAATCAGGACAAATTAAGATAGAGGCCAGAGTATGGATAACAATCTTTTCATACTGGTTAAGGCTTCGTTCGATATCCAATGGACTTGCCCGACTAATTCTCCAGGATTAGTGCAGGTGCACTAAGCGACTCCAGGTGCAAAAGAGAGCGACTAAGATGATTACAGGGCTGGGGCACCTTCCTTATGAGGAAAGGCTACGGCGTTTGGGCCTCTTCAGCCTAGAAAAGAGACGCTTGAGGGGGGACATGATTAAGACATACAAAATTATGCAGGGGATGGACAGAGTGGATAGGGAGATGCTCTTTACACTCTCACATAATACCAGAACCAGGGGACATCCACTAAAATTGAGTGTTGGGCGGGTTAGGACAGACAAAAGAAAATATTTCTTTACTCAGCGCGTGGTCGGTCTGTGGAACTCCTTGCCACAGGATGTGGTGCTGGCGTCTAGCCTAGACGCCTTTAAAAGGGGATTGGACAAGTTTCTGGAGGAAAAATCCATTATGGGATACAAGCCATGATGTGTATGCGCAACCTCCTGATTTTAGAAATGGGTTATGTCAGAATGCCAGATGCAAGGGAGGGCACCAGGATAAGGTCTCTTGTTATCTGGTGTGCTCCCTGGGGCATTTGGTGGGCCGCTGTGAGATACAGGAAGCTGGACTAGATGGGCCTATGGCCTGATCCAGTGGGGCTGTTCTTATGTTCTTATGATAGTTTTCAATCTAAACAGATCCAATTAATTGAGTCAAAATCGACCTCCTTAGGACTCTCTCAGATGTCCTTACCTAGGCTGGGTATGGTGCAGGCAAAAAGAATTATTAGTCAAAGGGTTATAGATAATAAACGCCAAAGTGACCTAACTAGGGTAACAGGACTTTATATTTCTGAGAACCTCAGGTATCTAGCTATTCCAGTATCCTATCTTACATCATTAGAAATACCAAATTACAGACAAGCTTTTACATTAGCTCGGTCGGGGGCTACCCTCAGTGGTATTGGAGGCCCGCTATATAGGTTGGCAACCTTCAGTCTCGAAAGACTATGGTATAAGCCTACAGCACCCAGTATTCCCAGGCGGTCTCCCATCCAAGTACTAACCAGGCCTGACCCTGCTTAGCTTCCGAGATCAAACAAGATCGGGCAGGTGCCGGGTAACAGAGGCCCACTATAAGAAAATTCCATATTCTGAGCGATTCTGTCCATGTGCAGAACAAATAGAGACTATCAAACATGTCTTATTGAGATGCTCTTTTTATGAAGATATCCGTGCTGAGCTTGTCTCCCCACTATTGAACAGTTTACCGGCCGCAAGAGTCAACACTATACCTCTTTGCTTCTATCAGATACCAATCAAACCACTACATACATGGTTGCGAAATTCCTCGTGGCAGCAATAAATATCCGTAGAATGATGGTTAAGAATGATGCCTCCCTTATTTAGCCCAGGAGTTATTGGCATGTGAGAATTCTTTATCTGTCAGATTTGATAAATGGGATGAATGTCTTATAAGGTTTATCGTTTTAGTTTATTGGTTTAGCATTACAGGGTTTTACGAACCAATAGCAAGTCTTAGTTCATTTTTTAAGTATTATTCTGATGAAATATCTAATCAAATTTTTTTCTTTTTAAACTGCCCTTGAGATTGGTTATGACTGTTATGTTACGATATGTTTGCAAAGCTGTATTGCTACTTTTATGCTGGTCTGAGACCGTTAAATAAATAAACTTATATAAAATAAAAAACTTAAGCTAAAAGGATTAAACAAAACAGAAAATGATCAAGACAAGTCAAAAAAAAAATGTGGGATGCAAAGGATTTATCTGTGGAACTCCTTGCCACAGGAAGTGGTGATGGTGCCTGGCCTAGACGCCTTTAAAAAGGTGACTGGACAGATTTATGGAGAAAAAGTCCCTCACAGGTTACAAGCCGGGGTAACTAAATGCAACCTCCTGATTTTAGAAGTAGGCTACCTCAGAAAGGCAGAAGCGGGGGGGGGGCACCAAGATGCAGGTCAGTTGTTGTCTTCTGTGCTTCTGGAGGCCACTATGAGATGCAGGAAGCTGGATGGATGGGCCTGGGCCTGATCCAGCAGGGTCCGTCTGTTCTTACGTTTTCCTTTGCCCCTTATGGGGTTGCTCCTACCAACATATTGTTTTTCTGGTGCCAGGGATGTGTCAGTTGCCTGAAGAGGGGTTAGCGTAAGGTGCACATTGACTTCTCCTGGTTCCTGTTCCCACGTCATGCCCAAATATCCTCCCTGCTTTGGCCTCTCTGCTGGTGAAGCTGTGCTGGCCTCCTGGTGAGATCTGAGTTACGTGGGGCTGGTGCTTTCCATGGAGGGTCCATCTGTGGGGGGGCTACTACGGCACCCTGGTGCATCTGGAGGAGAGCTGTCTCATGAGGTCATATCACCTGAAAGCACTGGCGGTGTGAGGTTTGCACGGCTCTCTGGCCTTGCTGCTTGGGAGGCGGGGTTTGTGCCCCCCACTTCTCCCCCCTCCCAGCTGTTGAGTGGAGAAAGGGCTTGTCAGGGCTGCCTCCTTCTGCTTTTCTTTGAACCCACATCCAGAGCAGAGTTGAAGGAGGGGGGGCGGGAAGAGCAAAAGGGAGTCCTTGTACATGCGTGTGGCCTGGGGGGGCACGGAGAGCCCTGCCATGTGCCATCCACCCCAGAGCAGCAGCAATGTCAATGGCCGGCGTTTTATGGGCGAGGGGGTGAAGCTCTCCCACTGGCAGTGGGGCTCACTGCTTTTTAGCCCCGCCCCCCGGCATTCGTTAGGGGTGCCACGGATGTGCATGGGGGCATCCAGGCTCCTCCAATCAGGAAGTGTCTGGTGAGCTCCTCCTGTGCCGCCTTAGTAGGGAGCTCCTCCACATGGGCTGGGACTGGGGGAGACCCCAGGGAATGTGGTGGAGGTGCAGCTGGAATGGCTGGGGGAGGAGCAAAGTTCACCCTTGTGGCTCTCACTCAAGTGAAGGGGATGAGGCTGAGTGGAGGACATTGCCCTGCATCGCTCCCCCTGCGCAGAGAAGGCTGCTCAGTGCATGGCGGGCTGGATGCTGCGCAGTCAGCACTGAGCAGGCTGGAGCTGGCTGGGTGGTGTTTTCGATGGCTGGTTGGCAGTCCCCACGACTGCCTTTTGGAGGGAAGGGGGGCAGTGCCACAAGGTGGGCCTGCTTCTCTTTGCTTCTGGTGTCGGAGAGAAGAGAACCAACCCTTCAGGAACACACTGGCTGGTGACATCCAAGACTCACCTGCCGAGCCCTGGAGAAAGGGGGCGCCTCCCATGCGTGGTCCCTCCCGAGGTCTCACGGACGACCCTTCCGCACCAGTCCTGTTTCTAACCAGTGCTGCACTGGAGGCAATCAGATGGGCCCCGCTCCCCCTGCTCCAGCGTGGCTTGGGGGGGGGGGGTGCTGCATGGCCACCTTTCAGTCCATATTGTATTTATTTCCATTTTTGAGGGTGGGCTCCTCGAGCAAACCATCCGGGGGCTCCTGCCTGGCGCTACTCACATTGCCTGCAAACCTGCTGGAAGTTCAGTGGTCCAAAGAAGAGGCAGGCAGGACAGCAGGCCCAGGTGCTGCGCAGACAGCCCTTTCCTTGCCCCTTCCTCTTAGGGAACCCTCTCCCTCCCTAGAGGCTTCCTGGGGGGCCTGGAGGGCCTAAGCCTTCCTTAGAGGCTTCAGCGTGTGGTCAGTCTGTGGAACTCCTTGCCACAGGATGTGGTGATGGCATCTGGCCTGGACGCCTTTAAAAGGGGATTGGACAAGTTTCTGGAGGAAAAATCCATTACGGGGTACAAGCCACAATGTGTATGTGCCACCTCCTGATTTTAGAAGTGGGCTATGTCAGATGCAAGGGAGGGCACCAGGATGAGGTCTCTTGTTATTTGGTGTGCTCCCTGGGGCATTTGGTGGGCCGCTGTGAGATACAGGAAGCTGGACTGGATGGGCCTATGGCCTGATCCAGTGGGGCTGTTCTTATGTTCTTAACTACAATTCCCAGGAGGCCTTGCAGGTCTCTTGTTATCTGGTGTGCTCCCTGGGGCATTCGGTGGGCTGCTGTGAGATACAGGAAGCTGGACTAGATGGGCCTATGGCCTGATCCAGTGGGGCTGTTCTTATGTTCTTATGTTCCTAAAGACGTGGCTTTTGAGATTCGCCTTCTGGGTTTGTAATCTGGGCCTTGGACTTCCATGTGTTTTGGATGGTCTGAGCTTTGCCTTTCTCCGTGCAGCTGGTTGTGTATTTTCATTAGCATGTTAAGATTGTTTCAAAGTTTAAGGTGATTCTAATGTTTATATATATATCTTACTGTTTAAAACATGTTTTTAATGTTTGTAAGCCGCTTTGGGTGCCCCTCAGGGAAAAAAGCAGGATACAAATCCAGTCAGTAAACAAATGAAGCCAAAGGCCTGGGGCTGTGGTCATTTCACACACTTCAGAAATGCGAGGAGAGGAGACCGGACCTTTGGGATCCTGCCTCAAAAGCACACACTGTCTGACAGGCTTCTTGTAGGTGCTCCCATTCACCACCTTCAAAGTGATGTTTCTCTTTTCCAGAAATTCTCCTGTGGAGGCCAGACTCGACTCTTGGTGTAAAACAAATCCCCCCCCCCCCCTGCACACTCACAAACACACACCTGGCTGGGTTATTCCACCTGGCATTCCTGGAAAGATTCATGGGGAGGGGGGCAGGATTGGAGCAAAGGTTGAATTCCTGACCACCAGCCGCACTGCTCCACTGTAGAACGTGCTTGTAGGTCACCAGCAGCTAGCCAAGTTTGACAAGGGAGCAAGAAAAAGTAAGGCCTCAGAAGCAGGGAGCCCCCCTGGCCAGTGCGACTCCCAGAGATGCAGCTGGGACCCTTTCCCCAGGTGATCTTTTTTTGTTAGGAAGCTCCATCTACCTCGACACTCCCACAAATGCTCTGGCTCTGGTCTTGAGAAGGTGTCCTCCTGCATTGTCAAGGACACCCAGGTGGACATAGCCCTGCATCAGACATGCTATTTGTAAAGCTAGAGTTGAAAATGTTCAGAATGTCACACTCTGAATAATGAAGACAAAGCAGACCATGGCAGGTGCCGGGCACATTTGGAGGACACCAGAAAGATGCTGCAAGATGAACAGACACTCCGTTTTGACGTGCACGTTGGGGGAAGAATACCAGGCAAATCTCTAACAAAAACCCTTGACTTCCGACGGGCGGACTTCCCTCAAATGAGGAGGCTGGTTAGAAGGAGGTTGAAAGGGAGGGTAAAAAGAGTCCAATCTCTCCAGAGTGCATGGAGGCTGCTTAAAACAACAGTAATAGAGGCCCAGCAGAGGTGTATACCGCAAAGAAAGAAGGGTTCCACTAAATCCAGGAGGGTGCCCGCATGGCTAACGAGCCAAGTTAGAGAGGCTGTGAAGGGCAAGGAAGCTTCCTTCCGTAAATAGAAGTCTTGCCCTAATGAGGAGAATAAAAAGGAACATAAACTGTGGCAAAAGAAATGTAAGAAGGTGATACGGGAGGCCAGAGAGACTATGAGGAACGCATGGCTGGCAACATTAAGGGGAATAATAAAAGCTTCTTCAAATACGTTAGAAGCAGGAAACCCGCCAGACAAGCGGTTGGCCCTCTGGATGGTGAGGGAGGGAAAGGGGAGATAAAAGGAGACTTAGAGATGGCAGAGAAATTAAATGAGTTCTTTGCATCTGTCTTCACGGCAGAAGACCTCGGGCAGATACCGCTGCCCGAATGGCCCCTCCTGACCGAGGAGTTAAGTCAGATAGAGGTTAAAAGAGAAGATGTTTCAGACCTCATTGATAAATTAAAGATCAATAAGTCACCGGGCCCTGATTGCATCCACCCAAGGGTTATTAAGGAATTGAAGAATGAAGTTGCAGATCTCTTGACTAAGGTATGCAACTTGTCCCTCAAAACGGCCACGGTGCCAGAAGATTGGAGGATAGCAAATGTCACGCCTATTTTTAAAAAGGGGAAGAGGGGGGACCCGGGAAACTATAGGCCGGTCAGCCTAACATCCCATACCGGGTAAGATGGTGGAATGCCTCATCAAAGATAGGATCTCAAAACACATAGACGAACAGGCCTTGCTGAGGGAGAGTCAGCATGGCTTCTGTAAGGGTAAGTCTTGCCTCACAAACCTTATAGAATTCTTTGAAAAGCTCAACAGGCATGTGGATGCGGGAGAACCCATGGACATTATATATCTGGACTTTCAGAAGGCGTTCAACACGGTCCCTCACCAAAGGCTACTGAAAAAACTCCACAGTCAGGGAATTAGAGGACAGGTCCTCTCGTGGATTGAGAACTGGTTGGAGGCCAGGAAGCAGAGAGTGGGTGTCAATGGGCAATTTTCACAATGGAGAGAGGTGAAAAGTGGTGTGCCCCAAGGATCTGTCCTGGGACCAGTGCTTTTCAACCTCTTCATAAATGACCTGGAGACAGGGTTGAGCAGTGAAGTGGCTAAGTTTGCAGATGACACCAAACTTTTCCGAGTGGTAAAGACCAGAAGTGATTGTGAGGAGCTCCAGAAGGATCTCTCCAGACTGGCAGAATGGGTAGCAAAATGGCAGATGCGCTTCAATGTCAATAAGTGTAAAGTCATGCACATTGGGGCAAAAAATCAAAACTTTAGATATAGGCTGATGGGTTTTGAGCTGTCTGTGACAGATCAGGAGAGAGATCTTGGGGTGGTGGTGGACAGGTCGATGAAAGTGTCGACCCAATGTGCGGTGGCAGTGAAGAAGGCCAATTCTATGCTTGGGATCATTAGGAAGGGTATTGAGAACAAAACGGCTAGTATTATAATGCCGTTGTACAAATCTATGGTAAGGCCACACCTGGAGTATTGTGTCCAGTTCTGGTCGCCGCATCTCAAAAAAGACATGGTGGAAATGGAAAAGGTGCAAAAGAGAGTGACTAAGATGATTACGGGGCTGGGGCACCTTCCTTATGAGGAAAGGCTACAGCGTTTGGGACTCTTCAGCCTAGAAAAGAGACGCTTGAGGGGGGACATGATTGAGACATACAAAATTATGCACGGAATGGACAGAGTGGATAGGGAGATGCTCTTTACACTCTCACATAATACCAGAACCAGGGGACATCCACTAAAATTGAGTGTTGGGCGGGTTAGGGCAGACAGAAGAAAATATTTCTTTACTCAGCGTGTGGTCGGTCTGTGGAACTCCTTGCCACAGGTTGTGGTGCTGGCATCTAGCCTAGACGCCTTTAAAAAGGGATTGGACAAGTTTCTGGAGGAAAAATCCATTATGGGGTACAAGCCATGATGTGTATGCGGAACCTGTGTATGCGGAACCTAAAATGCGGATTTTAGAAATGGGTTATGTCAGAATGCCAGATGCAGGGGAGGGCACCAGGATGAGGTCTCTTGTTATCTGGTGTGCTCCCTGGGGCATTTGGTGGGCTGCTGTGAGATACAGGAAGCTGGACTAGATGGGCCTGTGGCCTGATCCAGTGGGGCTGTTCTTATGTTCTTATGTTCTTATGGTGGCCTGGACTAAAGCCTCCAGCCTGGGGTGGGGTGGGGAGTCTCCAGGCACAAAGGGACCTCTTGGAGAGAGAACATTTCAGAGAACCAACATTGTCTAGAGCAGGGGTCTCCAAACTTTTCAGGCAGGAGGCCGGATCAAATATCTGCTGTTGAGGGCTGGAAAAAAATTAATTGTAAATATAAAATTCAAGTAAATACATTAGAGATGGAACTCAATGAATGAATGAGAGACAGCCAGGATGGTGGTGTAGTGGTTTGGGAGGTGGACTTAGACCTGGGAGATCCAGGTTCAAATCCTCCCTCAGCTATGAAGGTTCTTGGGTGACCTTGGGCCAGCCTCACAGGGTTGTTGTAAGGAGAAAAGGGGAGCAGCTGTGTACACGCCCTGAGCTCCTTGGAGGAAGGGCGGTATAAAATGTGAAAAACGAATACAATGAATGAATGGGCTCAAACTTACAGGATATCTCCAAGCACCAACACACACCACAAAGTAAAGCATACACTCAAATGGACCCCATTCTCCCACCTCCCAAGCAATTTACTTAAATATACAGGAGTAAATACGTCAGAGCCAGCACATCCCAGGAAAAACCCAGTGCATGTTCTGAGGGCTGGGGAGGCATCCCCCACCTCAGAAAGACTTCTAAGGCCTTCAGAGGGCACAAAAAGTTACTTCTGTTTTTTGGGGAAAACCAGGAAGTGATGTTTTTAGGCCTTTAGAAGGCGTTCAGAGGCCCAGGGAGGCTGCATGCAGCCTACCCAGTCCTCAGAACACCCCCCCCCCCCGGATGCAGCCGGAGCACAGCTCTGGTCATGTACAATCAAGTGGGCCAGAGGCTCACAGGGGACCAGCAGTTGGCCACGGGCCGGATAGAGGCTTGCCATGGGCCACATCTGGCCCCTGGGCCAGGGTTTGGAGACCACTGGTCTACAGGGTAGAGCTGCCGTTAAGCCCAAAGGTTTAACATCTGAAGGTTGTCAATTTAAGACCACCAGAAGTGAGTGGCAAGACCTGAAGAGCAGACAAGCTGAGATGAGCCCTTTTGGGTGAAAGTGAAAAGAAGCTGGCTGTAGCTCTTTCTGAGAGAGGGAAAGAAAGCTGTCTGTCGGCGTGGGAGGCAGAACATTGACCAGACCATGATGAGACCCACCTGGAACGTAGATCATTCTTGAAAGTCAGAACTTCTTTGGGATTGTAAAAACCCTCTTGAGGGGTTAGAAAAAGCCTGTCTGTGTAAACCGCCTTGAATAAAACCAAAGGAGTAATCCAATGGCCAGAAAGGCGGCATATGAATACCAGTTAGTATTTAATATTATGATCTCTCTGGCAGAGACCACAGTTCCGCCACAGCCCTCAACACTCCTGGATAGAGTTGGGGAAAGGCAGGGAAAATGCCTCCCCCCGCCACTTCCATGGGACTCTCTTTCTTTCTTGGAGTGCAGTCAGCAGTATTTCCCAGCCTGCCCAAACATGCGAACCAGCCTCTCCCGAAGCAGCCTGGTTCTCACTGCATAGACAATGGGGTTTAGCATGGGTGGGAGGAGCTGGTAGATGTTGGCCAGGAGGATGAGGACGTGCTGGGGGATGCTGTGGCCAAAGCGATGGGCAAAGAATGAGAAGAATGCTGGGGTGTAGAACAGGAGGATGACGCAGAGGTGGGAGGCGCAGGTCCCCAGGGCCTTGAGACGAGCCCCCTTGGAGGGGAGTCTGAAGACAGCCTGCAGGATGAGGGCGTAGGAGATGGTGATAAGCACCACATCTACACCAGGAGACAGGAGGGTGGTGGCAAAGCCGTACCAGATGTTGACAGCGATGTCTGCGCAGGCCAGCCGTGCAATGCCCATGTGCTCACAGTACGAGTGGGGCATGACCCTTCGCCCACAGTACGGCAGCCTCTTGAGGAGGAAGATGGTCGGGACCATGACACAAATGCCCCTGACGAGAGCTGCCAGGCCAATCTTCACTATAGCAGGGCGTGTCAGGATAGTTGTGTACTGCAAAGGGGCGCAGATGGCCACGTAGCGGTCGAAGGCCATGGCCAGCAGGATCGTGGACTCTGCAATGAAGCTCATGTGGGTGAAGAACATCTGGACAAGGCAGGCATGGAAAGAAATCTCCTTGGAGTGGGAGAAGAGGACGCCAAGGGTCTTGGGCACGGTGGAGGAGGACAAGGTCAGGTCAGCTACTGCCAGCATGGCCAAGAAGAGGTGCAGGGGCTCCCGCAGGCTGCACTCCACCTTGATGACCAGCAGCAGGGAGAGGTTGCCCGCAAGGGAGACAATGTACATCAGGCAGAAGGGAACGGCAATCCAGATGTGGTATTCTTCCAGGCCTGGGATGCCAGTCAGGATGAACGAGGCCGGGGAGGAGTTGGTCTGGTTGGAAGGGGGCCTGGCACTCGGAGGCATCTTGAGCAGTGCCTCTCCTTATACTAAATCAAGGCAAACTCCTGGTCTGCTGACATGGGAATGGGGACACCAGGATGGTTTCTGGGACAGGAGCAGGAACAGTGCGCCCCAGAAGGCAAGCAGGAGGTCATGGAAGGCGCAGCCAGCGCCGGTGTGCTGAGCTGCCTCGGCCCAAGGTCACGTGCTGACCTCTCAGTCCCCTTCATCTCCTCCATTCAGTTCTGTGGTGAAGTGCAGAGGTGGTCATTGCTTAGCATTCAAGGAGAACCTTTTGATTTGCATCCGTTGAGTTGCATTTGGGTGAAAGCAGGTTCCGAGCGTGATCCACAAGCACGTTCCGGATGGAGAGTCATCAGGGAGGCTCTGCAGAGTGGCCTCAACTGGCCAAAAGTGACAGGCGGTTGTAAAACAAGGCAAAAATGTCACCCTTCTGCCTTCTGGAACTTGGCGGGCTGGGAAGGGGCTGATGAGGCTGCAGCAGGTTGCAATGGTCCCCCACCCAGCCAGGGTGCCCCTGCACTTCCACCCGCCATGCACGCGCACACACGCCAAAATGAAGGGTAAAGACAACAGCCAGTGCTGAAGGTGGGAGGCGAGCCTTGGAGCTCATCCAGTGCACTGGGAAGCTTGCCAGCAATACGATTTCTTTCCAAGTGTCCTGCAGCACCTCCCCGAGCAGTGGGCCAGTTCTGGGCACAGGGCTGCCCAGCTTGGACTTTCCCTAGAGACAAACAGCCCACTCTGAGCTTTAGGTGCCCCCAAAGCCATCAGCACCAGGACAGGGCGAGAGGCCTGCCCCCACCCCTGGCCACAGCTCTCCTGCCTCTTGGAGTTTCTGTGCCAGGAGCTGCTCTGACATCTGTGCCCCAAAGGGGAGAAAAAGCACTCTTTTGGTGGTCGCTGCTGTCTCCCCCAGAACCTGCCGCCCCACATGCAGTCCCCCAAGAGTGTTCTGGGAAGAGGGCGACTGGGGCCTTTCTGCAGGCCTGGTGCGGTGCAGCCACAGAGGCGAAGGTGCCTGTTCACTGCAGCTGCATCTTCAAGTAATGGCGAAACATGTGGGTGCCAAATTTTCTGCCCCCCAGAGGGTTCTTTGAGAAGGGCCGACCCACCCAAAGCCCACCACTGATGGGAAGTGACTCACCGGAGAAGTTGTGGGGGGCAAATGTTGAGCCGCTTCTGCCTGGCGAGTTGAGAGGCTCCAGATTTGCCAGACAGAAACCAGCTACAGTCTGTGTATATCTGCTGTGGGCATCCTGTGTGCAAGGCCGCCTCCCCCATGCCCTCCACTCCCTTGCCTCTGCCCTCAGGCCACCTTCTGCATGCCACCCCCCCCCCCGGAGGGAGTTATTCCAGGTAGCTTAGCCAGTGAGGGCAGCTGAGCCTCCCCAGGTCCCTCTGCAGGCCTGAGGGCTGTTGCTGTCCCCCAGGAAGTGGTTGCTGTGTCTGCATTAGCATCTCACAGGGCCGCCTCTTGGTGGCGCTTCAGGTCCTCAAGCATTTGGGCTCTGCTGCCACACTTGTCAGCAGCAGGCCCCAGTTAGGCACAGGGGTGCACACCTCCCCAGTCCTGACTCCTGCGCAAATGGCCAGGAAAGGCGCTCTTCCTCCACCCCACGCCCATCCTGTGCAGAGGCGCTTCTCCCCCTGGGGTGTGGTGGGCTACGTAGGGAGAGGCGTGACCATGGAAGGCCAGGAGCTTGCGCTGACTCCGAGAGCAGGCAGGAAGCCAGTGGAGAGATCTCAAGAGGAGCCTGCCATGCTCAGCAGGACAAGACCCCAGCTGGGCGCAAGGAAGGACTTCCTCGCTAGAAGAGCTGGCCAGCACTGGGGCAGGCTGCTGCAGGCGAGGAGAAGGGGCAGGGTGCGGCCCACGTGCCATGACCTGGCACTTGCGCTCAGCCGACTGTTCTGCTGAGTCATGGCTGAGCCAGGTCTGGCTCCTCTGATAGCTCAGGGGGAGATAAGCAGCCTGCACTGGAGCTCACGCTTCGGACCTGCCTGAAGCCAGGGCAGGAATTCTGAGCTGACAGCGTGACTGTGAAGGCTGCTACTGAGCAGCTCTCAGGAGCGAAGAGAGCCTTGGCCGAGCAGGGGATCCTTGCAAGGCAGGCAGCTCGAGGGCTGAGCTCCCAGGTCCTTGTCTGGGGCGGGGGAGCCCATTCATGCTTCAGCCCACTCAGAGGCTCTGGGCAGAGGCTTCTCCGCTCTCAAGGGGGCACCGCAGGAGTTTCATAAAGGATGGTGGGTTAGATTGCCTCTCTACCCTGTCCCATCCTGAAAGCCTCCCAGCTGTGGCTGGTGGCCACTGTGAGCAGCAGGATGCTGGCCTCGGTAAGTCTTTGAACATAAGAACAGTCCCACTGGATCAGGTCATAGGCCCATCTAGTCCAGCTTCCTGTATCTCACAGCGGCCCACCAAATGCCCCAGGGAGCACACCAGATAACAAGAGACCTCATCCTGGTGCCCTCCCTTGCATCTGGCATTCTGACACAGCCCATTCCTAAAATCAGGAGGTTGCGCATACGCATCATGGCTTGTACCCCGTAATGGATTTTTCCTCCAGAAACTTGTCCAATCCCCTTTTAAAGGCGTCCAGGCTAGACGCCATCACCACATCCTGTGGCAAGGAGTTCCACAGACTGACCACACGCTGAATAAAGAAATATTTTCTTTTGTCTGTCCTAAGTCTCTCAAAACTCAATTTTAGTGGCTGTCCCCTGGTTCTGGTGTTATGTGAGAGTGTAAAGAGCATCTCTCTATCCACTTTATCCTTCCCATGCATGATTTTGTGTGTGTGTGTGTCACTCAAACACCATAGCCTTTCCTCATAAGGAAGGTGCCCCAGCCCAGTAATCATCTTAGTCGCTCTCTTTTGCACCTTTTCCATTTCCACGATATCCTTTTTGAGATGTGACGACCAGAACTGGACACAATAGGTGTGCCCTTACCATCGATTTGTACAACAGCATTATACGTAATATTAGCCGTTTTGTTCTCAATACCTTTTCTAATGATCCCAAGCATAGAATGTGGTGATGGCGTCTGGCCTGGACGCCTTTAAAAGGGGATTGGACAAGTTTCTGGAGGAAAAATCCATTACGGGTTACAAGTCATGATGTGCATGTGCAACCTCCTGATTTTAGAAATGGGCTATGTCATAAGGCCAGATGCAAGGGAGGGCGCCAGAATGAGGTCTCTTGTTATCTGGTGTGCTCCCTGGGGCATTTGGTGGGCCGCTGTGAGATACAGGAAGCTGGACTAGATGGGCCTATGACCTGATCCAGTGGGACTGTTCTTATGTTCTTAGCATTCAGCAAGGGCTGTTCTATGGAAAGGGAAGGACATTGACTGGCTGGTGAAAATGAGTGTCCCAATGCTTTCAAAGGGGCACCCCAAGGGACACCTCCAAATGTCATTGTCTGGCCTTGGCATCCTAAGAGCTGGAGTGGTTGCCCTGGCTGGCAGGGACATGCCTGGCTCCTTCCCTGCGCATGACCAAGCCGGAAACACTGGGGCCCATTGAGAGGGGCCTGTGCAGCTGCACGGCTGGTGCCAGTCCACAGGCTCACGGTGTCTCAAGTCCTTGGCACCTACACACTGGACCAGTTGGCTCACCCAGATCTCCTTGCTGGAGCTGTCGCTCAGGGTGGTAGCAGGGAAAGCCCCTGGCCCTGCCCTAGCAGAAGGCAGCAGAGAAACACACTGCTCCTGGGGGGGGGGGTCCATAAGCCCTCCTGGGGGAGAGGAGGGGTCCCTGACTAGCCCAGATGTGGGAGAGGCAAGGAGGAGAGGAGCTCCCACTGACCTCAGGGATCATAAAACACTGACGTGGGCCCCTGAGAGGAGGCCTAATGAGGGGCTGAGGGACTTGTTGGCATATGTGACTGCCCTCCTTGGGGACATGAGCTCTCCCCATCCATTGCATCAGTCACAGGTCACAAGGCATGTTGACTTAGGTATGTGCAAGCTCTTGGTTTTAGAGGCAGGCTGCCTCTGATTGCCAGATGCAGGGGAGGACACCAGGACGCAGGTTGTCTTGTGTGCTCCCTGGAGCATTTGGTGGATCACTGTGAGATGCAGGAAGCTGGACTAGATGGGCCTATGGCATGATCCACTCTTCTGATGTTCTTATGACTGTCTGCAGCCTCTGACTTCTACAAGGAGCCTGCCTCGGAGTGCTGGGACAAGAGAGCAGCCACAGGACACAGTGTGCTCCCAGAGGCACCTGGGAGGTGGCGGCCACTGTGAGATGCAGGAAGCTGGACAAGATAGGTTCCCTTTGGCTCCTATCTTGGATAGGAGCCAGCAGGGCTCTTCTCTGATGCTTGTCTGAATGCACGCAGTCACCAGCATAATGGACATTCTCCAAACCTCCCCTTAAAGCTTCCTGATAAAGGCCCAGTCACATTGAGCATGACTCCTTGCTTTCTCCACCAGTGCCAGCACTGCCCTGTGGAGTTCTCTGCCTAGCTGGGTCTTGGGATCTCTTCTGCCACCTTGTAAGAATGTGGTTGTTCAGGAACGTCACAGTTCAATCTTATACTGCACAAAACACTGGGCTTTGTGGAGGGAGATCTTCTTATAGAGGCCTGTTCCGCCCTCCACAAAGCCTAGTGTTTTGCGCAGAATAAGAGTAAACCGAGACGTCTTTGTAACGTAAAAATGCTTTGAAGGCTGTGTGCTCTCCTGTGACAGCACACCAGTCCCAGGGCTCTGAGAACCTTTCCAAAGGAGTGCAGAAGCAAGACCATGTGGGCCTCTCCTGCTGTCCCTCCCAGAATTGTTCTTGCAAGCCACAGACGTCTCTTCTCTTGCACTGGCCTGAGCAGTGGGGCAGTGGGCTCGTGCACTGGCCTCCCTGGATTCTAAACCCATAACCAAAATGCCCCTCCCCCCAGTGGGATTTCTTCAGGACATGAGGCTTCCACCTTCATTCATTCATATAAGACCTTCATTCGACCTTCATTCATTCATATAAGTTTCATCTCTAATATACTAATTTAGGTAAATTTATTCAAATTTTAAATGTACATTAATTCTGGTTTTTTCCTGGCTCACAACAGGGTCAGAAATGATGTGGACCTCCTTCCAAAAAGTTTGGACACCCCTGGCTTAGGTAGTTCAGGGAAGATGCACATTAATGTGTGCTCTGTGAACTTTTATTTTTTGTTGTTGAAAAGCGGTATATAAATACTGTTGTTAATAATACAGTAATAATAACACATTCTCTCATTCTCTCGATACCGAGCTAAACAAGCGCATCGGTAAAGCAGCTACCACGTTTTCCAGACTCACAAAGAGAGTCTGGTCCAACAAGAAGCTGACGGAACATACCAAGATCCAGGTCTACAGAGCTTGCGTCCTGAGTACACTTCTGTACTGCAGCGAGTCATGGACTCTTCGCTCACAACAGGAGAGGAAACTGAGCGCTTTCCACATGCGCTGCCTCCGACGCATCCTCGGCATCACCTGGCAGGACAAAGTTCCAAACAACACAGTCCTGGAACGTGCTGGAATCCCTAGCATGTATTCACTGCTGAAACAGAGACGCCTGCATTGGCTTGGTCATGTCGTGAGAATGGATGATGGCCGGATCCCAAAGGATCTCCTCTATGGAGAACTCGTGCAAGGAAAGCGCCCTACAGGTAGACCACAGCTGCGATACAAGGACATCTGCAAGAGGGATCTGAAGGCCTTAGGGATGGACCTCAACAAGTGGGAAACCCTGGCCTCTGAGCGGCCCGCTTGGAGGCAGGCTGTGCAGCATGGCCTTTCCCAGTTTGAAGAGACACTTTGCCAACAGTCTGAGGCTAAGAGGCAAAGAAGGAAGGCCCATAGCCAGGGAGACAGACCAGGGACAGACTGCACTTGCTCCCGGTGTGGAAGGGATTGTCACTCCCGGATTGGCCTTTTCAGCCACACTAGACGCTGTGCCAGAACCACCTTTCAGAGCGCGATACCATAGTCTTTCGAGACTGAAGGTTGCCAATACAATAATAACACAGGCCTACAAAATTGAGGGTCAGAAAAGTTTTTCCCAAACTTTATGGTGGTTTGATATGGTTACTGAGCTAACTGAGCCGTTAACTGAGGTGGTTACGGAGCTGTTGGGGAACAGTGATCATGCTGCAATCCGTTTTGACATGAACGTCGGGGGAGAATACCGGGCAAATCTCTCACAAAAACCCTTGACTTCCGATGGGCAGACTTCCTTCAAATGAGGAGGCTGGTTAGAAGGAGGTTGAAAGGGAAGGTAAAAAGAGTCCAGTCTCTACAGAGAGCATGGAGGTTGCTCAAATCAACAGTAATAGAGGCCCAGCGGAAGCGTATACTGCAAAGGAGGACGGGCTTGACTAAGTCCAGGAGGTGCCCACAAGGCTAACCAGCCAAGTTAGAGAGGCCGTAAAGGGCAAGGAAGCTTCCTTCTGTAAATGGAAGTCTTGCCCTAATGAGGAGAATAAAAAGGAACATAAACTGTGGCAAAAGAAATGTAAGAAGATGATATGGGAGGCCAAGCGAGACTATGAGGAACGCATGGCCAGCAACATTCAGGGGAATAATAAAAGCTTTTTCAAATATGTTAGAAGTAGGAAACCCGCCAGAGAAGCGGTTGGCCCTCTGGATGGTGAGGGAGGGAAAGGGGAGATAAAAGGAGACTTAGAGATGGCAGAGAAATTAAATGAGTTCTTTGCATCTGTCTTCACGGCAGAAGACCTCGGGCAAATACCGCTGCCTGAACGGCCACTCCTGACTAAGGAATTAAATCATATAGAGGTTGAAAGAGAAGATGTTTCAGACCTCATTGATAAATTCAAGATCAATAAGTCACTGGGCCCTGATGGCATCCACCCAAGTGTTATTAAGGAATTGAAGAATGAAGTTGCTGATCTCTTGATTAAAATATGCAACTTGTACCTCAAAACGGCCACGGTGCCAGAGGGTTGAAGGATAGCAAATGTCATACCAATCTTTAAAAAGGGAAGGAGAGGGGACCCGGGAAACTATAAGCTGGTCAGCCTAACATCAGGTAAGATGGTCAGGTAAGATGGTGGAATGCCTCATCAAAGAAAAAATCTCGAAACACAGACGAACAGGCCTTGCTGAGGGAGAATCAGCATGGCTTCTGTAAGGGTACGTCTTGCCTCACATAAGAATTCTTTGAAAAGGTCAACAGGCATGTGGATGCGGGACAACCCATAGACATTATATATCTGGACTTTCAGAAGGCATTTGATATGGTCCCTCACCAAAAGCTACTAAAAAACTCCACAGTCAGGGAATTAGAGGACAGGTCCTCTCGTGGATTGAGAACTGGTTGGAGGCCAGGAAGCAGAGAGTGGGTGTCAATGGGCAACTTTCACAATGGAGAGAGGTGAAAAGTGGTGTGCCCAAAGGATCTGTCCTGGAACCGGTGCTTTTCAACCTCTTCATAAATGACCTGGAGACAGGCTTGAGCGGTGAGGTAGCTAAGTTTGTGGACAACACCAAACTTTTCAGAGTGGTGAAGACCAGAAGTGATTGTGAGGAACTCCAGAAGGATCTCTCCAAACTGGCAAAACGGGCAGCAAAATGGCAGATGCGCTTCAATGTCAGTAAGTGTAAAGTCATGCACATTGGGGCAAAAAAATCAAAACTTTAGATATAGGCTGATGGGTTCTGAGCTGTCTGTGACAGATCAGGAGAGAGATCTTGGGGTGTGGTGGTGGGCAGGTCGATGAAAGTGTCGACCCAGTGTGCAGCGGCAGTAAAGAAGGCCAATTCTATGCTTGGGATCATTAGAAAAGGTATTGAGAACAAAACGGCTAATATTATAATGCCGTTGTACAAATCTATGGTAAGGCCACACTTGGAGTATTGTGTCCAGCTCTGGTTGCCACATCTCAAAAAGATATAGTGGAAATGGAAAAGGTGCAAAAGAGAGCGACTAAGATGATTGCTGGTCTGGGGTACCTTCCTTATGAGAGGCTACAGTGTTTGTGTGACACACACACAAAATCATGCATGGGAAGGATAAAGTGGATAGAGAGATGCTCTTTACACTCTCAAGTAACACCAGAACCAGGGGAGATCCACTAAAAGTGAGTGTTGGGTGTGTTAGGACAGACAAAAGAAAATATTTCTTTACTCAGCGTGTGGTCAATCTGTGGAACTCCTTGCCACAAGATGTGGTGACGGCATCTGACCTGGATGCCTTTGAAAGCGGATTGGACACGTTTCTGGAGGAAAAATCCATTACGGGTTACAAGCCATGATGTGCATGTACAACCTCCTGATTTTAGAAATGGGCGCTGTCAGATGCAAGGGAGGGCACCAGGATGCAGGTCTTTTGTTATCAGGTGTGCTCCCTGGGGCATTTGGTGGGCCGCTGTGAGATACAGGAAGCTGGACTAGATGGGCCTATGGCCTGATCTAGTGGCACTGTTCTTATGATATGAATTTGGGGTGCTGATTCCAAAAATGGCATCGTTTTTGCCCTATCACGTCGTTTTGGAGACATGGCATAGCCTCATTAGTGAATGGTTCAAGCAGCTTCCTCATGAGGAAGCCATGGTGTAGGCTTCCTCATGAGGAGGCTGCTTGAACCATTCACTTGAGGCTATGCTGTGTCTCCAAAACTAGACGTGATAGGGCAAAGCGGATGCCATTTTTGGAATCAGCACCCCTAATATACCCAGGAATTGGTGTAATGTTTAAGGAAGCAAAATGCGTGTTGGCCTGTGTAATGGCTGGAGGACACTGTGGAATTTACTGCTATGGGATCCAGGCTAGTTGCACTGGCCACAAGCTTCATTTGCCCTTTTGCCTCTCTGCTCACAGCTTTGTTAGGGCACTTGCACTCCACAGAGGAGGGATTCTGCCTCGCAGCTGTGGGGGCTGCCCAGTGCTTTAGCTCCCTCCTGCCTAGCCCATTTCTTGATCTAGCTGCTCATAACAGGTGTAGTATGCTCTGACGGCAGAGGCTAGACCTGGAATAAAATGGAACAACTTGTCCCAGGACACAGCAGAAGGCAGGCCTGCCTATGGAGCAACCTCTGGCCCGCCCCAACTATCCTGGTCCATGCTTGAGGCAGCATTTGCACAGCCCCCCCCCCCGATCTTTTTTGAGTTTTTACACTGCACAACCTGGATGAGCAGAGGTAGGACAAAGGGGTGGTGAATGGCCAGCAGCACATACCTCCAGCCCCGCACAGGGTGAACAAGAGACTGGCACAGGGGTGAGATGTCGTGCCCCCCCCCCCCGTTCTAACCAGTTACTCGAAAGCAGATGGTATCTATGCAAACTTTACAAGCAATGGACAGCAATGAAAGCACAGCTGGACTATCCCCTGTGATTAACCATTAGGAGCACAGTAGGTGGGGCTGGAGGCTGAGCCTTGTCTGAAAACAGCCAAGCAGGATCAGTTGCTTGGATGGAAGATGTAGGCTGCTGGCCAGCTGGCTGGAAAAAAAAGCTTTGAAAAGCCCACCCAAAGTCCAGTTTGCAGCTCTCTGAGAGCTTTGAAAGCGCAAGAACCAGCAGCCAGGATGACAACAGCACTGCAAAGGGAAGCAGCTGGAGAAATGGAAGTTTCATGAGACTCATGTTCAGCCTGCCTCTACAAACCAGCCTGAGTGAGCTGGTGTCTAAATCCAGGCATCCCCCTCTATTTGGGGTTCACCAATAACTTACCAGCTTCCACTTGCAGCCCTCCAGGCGCTGTCCCTGTGCCCTCTGCAAGCGCTAACAGGAAGCAGGTGAAGGGCTGAAAAGAATGTGATGTTTATCAGAGTTCAGAGAGTTGAGTGCCTTCTTTCCACCCCTCCAACCTGCTTCCAGTCAGCACTTCCCAATTTTTGTTAGTATTTGTAGAGAACAGGGACAAGAGGGCTGTGAACAGAGGCTGGTAAGTCGTTTGTGTGGGGGATCTGTGAACCCCCTTTTGTAAGGCTCATTTTTATCTGAGGTTTTGAATATCCACAGGTGGGGAGAACGCATCCCCTGCAGATACGAGACACCCATTTTATTTTTATTTATTGCAAGACAAAACATGCACCTTTTTTAGACACCTCAATTTGCAAAAACCATGGAAAGGAATGTTGTAGCCCAAGAACATTTGCTGACTTGGATGCAAGGTGGCAGTTGCATTTCTCCCTGTTATTTTTGGGAGTCAAGACACACATGGGCAAAGGGCCCAGCTATCGATTGGATGATCTGAAAGGGCCAAGTCATGAGAGGCTAGACCTAGCCCTGAAGGCTAGAGCATTAATAGCTGCATCAAGTGTACAACTGTACGCAAACTTTATTAGGTAATGGGTATAAAAAACAGCTTTCCAACCAAAAAAGTTGGGGAGTTCTAATTACACATGTTAATCAAAACATTTCCACAGGGCTAGGAAAGAGGCAAGCAGGCTCCTTGGAGGAGGCCTGGCAATCTTCAAAAGCAACAGAAACCCTCGAGAACGTTTGTTCAACAGAACACAACCGTAGAACAGGAGACCAGGGTGCAAGTGTAGCCAAGGTCACAGACACCCCATGAAGGCAGCTGCTCACAATTCAAGAGCGTAAAACCTCCCTTCTCACTTGCGCCCACTCATGCCACTGCAGAGGTTCACAAGCTGAGCCTGGAAAGAGAAAAATAGTCTTAGTGCACCAGCATTTCAGACTTGCGGCAACTGGTACAGGACTGCTTCCTCCTCACCCCCAGAGGCAAGTCCTATGTTAGCAGACAGTGCTGGCTGCCACCTGGTTTAAGGCCACTGAAGGAAAAAATGCACCTTCACAATGAACGCAGCTAGATGAGCCCCTGCAGTTCCAGTTTCAATGAAGTTGCAAAAACACCCCATCCTCTGTGGGGTAGAAGGGAAGTCAAGTGGCACTTTCCCTACCAAGCAGGGATGAAAGGAGCCATTAGGCAACCTGAGGACCTGGAAGTGCTCCAACCCCAGACCCAACCAGTTTCTCACACATCAGGCTACAAACTTCATTTGAAGCGGGGGAGGGGCAGAGGGCTGCAGGAGCAGGCTGCAGATTCCCAGGGAGTGTCAGCAGCAGCAACCCGGCAAAGCCCCATGCAGACTCACCGACAGCTTCTCCACTCTGCCCAAAGCATCTGGATTTAGCTGCATGAGGTTGCGTCTGGAGAGCTCGCTGGCTCTCAGGTGGACGTTCTGTGAGGAAGAAGAGCACAGGAGGGGGGACTCTGGAGTGCTGGATGAGGGCAGCATCCCAGTTCAGATTTAAGAAAAGGAGGGGGTCGAGCTGAGGCCCCTGCTAGCTGGATTTTCCCTCCCTGCTTTCTGCTGAGAAGCGGGCCCGAGGCAGTGACGCTTCCTCTTTGCCTTCTGAGCTATAGGAAAGAGGAGGTGAGGGTGTGCACAACAACTGCACTTGGGCACTGAAGGCAGCCTCCTCATTCATGGTCCACTGCTGGCCCTCTTTGCCTTTGAATCACTCTGTTGGCTCCCACACCCAAATTGTGACACACCCCTTGATGAGCTCCTCTTTAGTAGCCCCCCACCTCAGCTCTAGAAGCACACAAGGGTCCTCCAAAGAAGCACTGAAGTGTGTTCGCATCTGACCCTTGAAGATCTCCATGCTACATTTCAAGAGATAGTCATACAACGTAATCTGCTACTGCAAGTTCGTTCAGTGGCTTTATGGCCGTCTCAAATTAATCCTCCCTGTTTTAAAAGGGGATTGGACAAGTTTCTCGAGGAAAAATCCATTACGGGTTACAAGCCATGATGTGTATGTGCAACTTCCTGATTTTAGAAATGGGCTATGTCAGATGCAAGGGAGGGCATCAGGATGCAGGTCTTTTGTTATCTGGTGTGCTCCCTGGGGCATTTGGTGGGCCACTGTGAGATACGGGAAGCTGGACTAGATGGGCCTGTGACCTGATCCAGTGGGGCTCTTTTTATGTTCTTAACACACAACACCTCAGACCCCTGGAAACTCAGAAAGTTGGTCTCATTCGGTGTGCATGAAGCCCCAAAGTGCTCAAGGCAGGGTCACCCTGCTGGAGGGTATCATATAGCCCAGGAAGCCCTCTGTGGCCCTTTCAGCATGGAGCTGGGAAGCTCCCCCTGCCCTCTTGTATGGCTGCTGGTGGTCACAAGTCAGCACACTTGCCACTCATCAGAGACCTTCCCTTAGCCATTTCCAGCCACTGTGCCGTTGCACACTGGTGTGCTGTGAATGATCCCCAGGTGTGCCCGGGAATTTGGGAGAGGGTCATTTGTTAGTAGGGCCATTGGGGGTTGTGACAGCACAGTGTGCCTTGTCAATTGTCCTAAAACTGTTAGTGTGCCTTGACCATTTTAGTGCCTTGCCAGTGAAATGAAAAAGGTTGAAAACCACTGCTTTACCTCCCCTCCACCAACAGGGACAGTGATGCAGATGTTGTTGTCTGCTAGTGGACTGCCATTCGCAGAGACCAGGAACACCCGCTCATGTGTGGCAGGAACACGCAATCCAGGAGTTTTGAAGACACTGGGGAGAGGGAGCGAGTACATGCCAACGTGACACATGAAGGACCTCTCCCCAGGGGGACCCCAAACCCTCAGAAACAAGCACCCTGCTCAAGGTCAAGCATGCTCCTCCCCAGCCTCACAGAGACCAGAGAACACCAATGGCCCTGGGAGGAGACAATAAGGGAGAATAACCCCAGACTCTCTTCTGCCGTCTTTAGTTACATCACCCTCCACCTGCCAGCACATTAGGCACCATCTCTCTAGAGCGGAAGCTTATGGGCAGAAACTCCACACTGCGAGTTTGAAACACATACGGGGACAGGATTCTTTAGTGCTCAAATAACCCAGCCTAAAGCATGTCACTCTAGGAAGAGCAGCGCAAAGGGGAGAAGCAGCCAGGAGACATCCTGTGGCCTGAAGCTGCCAGCACTCTCAGGGCCCAGGGAGATCTGCCCCCTCCTCTTCTCCCCAACACTGCGTGCCTTACCTGGAGTCAAACTTGGGGGTGAATGCAGAAGTGCTTCCCCCAAGAGTGACTGCGTGGGCAGGTTGGCTGGCTGGCGTGACAAAGTTGCCTCTGCTGGGCCTGTTAAGACAAAAAGGAAAAGCCTGTGATGGATCTCATCTGCCAAACTCAACCATAGCCAGCTTAGCACCACTTGCCCACAAAACCCACAGTGCCAGAGCTGAAACCCTCCATGTTCTTCTCCAACCGTGCTCTTCTGTTACCTTTTACTGAAGCGAATAGACCTGGAAGAAGGCGGTCTACTCCTCTTGGAAGCAGGAATCTTTTTGGCGGATGCTTTTGCCTGGAACACAGAGCCACCACATGACTTGACCCTTGCTTGCCTGGCAGAGCTATCTAGACAGCCCACAGCAACCCTAAGCCCCAGAGCTGCAAGGAAAGAAGGATGCTTCTTCCAGCAGTTAGAGATCCTGTGGCGAGAAGGCCCTGGTGCCCACACACAAGTCCCTTCTGTGCAGCAAACCAAGTATGCAAGTGAGTGATGGGGAAGCCACATGTACAACCTGCAGGAGGGAGAGCTATCTGTGTCAGCAGAGCAGGATGATCAGTTCCTCCCCCTGCCCGAGAACTTTACCTTCCCTGGTTTGTGGTGAAGGTTTGTAGACTCTGGCAGCCCAGAAGCACTGTCTGGTCTGGCTCTCTTCACCACAGGCACAAGCAACGGATCAGCCTCTTCGTTGATGGTCTCGATGGCCTGCTTGACTTTCTTGGCTGGAGAAAGGCAAAGCAAAGGGGGTTGGATGCTGCCCAGAAGTGGCACTAGCCACATGACATGTACTGGGAAGCAAAGGCCACTCCCCAGGTCCCCATGGCTGAGGAGTGATGCAGCTCAGCCTTCAGACCACCACACTCAGTGCCAGGCACAGGTGCCACCCCCTCTTGCCTCAGCCTTGCCACCTTCCAGGAGGGCCTGGTGAAGGGAGAGTATATCATAAAACAAACTGAATGAAATGTATTCTGTCAGACATTTTAGAGACCTCATCACGAACTGCAGCATGTGCTAGAACCTTTACCAAAAGGGCAAAGGACTGGGAAACAGGATCATCCCTTGTTCCTCTTTTGCCTTCCAGAGAATGGTAAATAAGGGCGCAATCCTAACCCCTTATGTCCGTGCTTTCCAGCACGGACATAAGGGCAATGCAGCTCCGAGGTAAGGGAACAAACATTCCCTTACTTTGAGGAGGCCTCCGTGAGTGACACCCAACTGCAGGATGCAGCACACGTCCCATTGGCACTGCTATGCCAGTGCTGGAAAGTACTGACATTAGGGGTTGGGACAGCACCTTAAGTAAATTAAGGTATATTGCCTCAGGGGCAAACACAAACAGTAGGTAGACCAGGGGTGCCCAAATCCCGGCCCGGGGGCCACTTGCGGCCCTCGGGGACTTCCAATCTGGCCCTCAGGGAGCCCCCAGTCTCCAATGAGCATCTGGCCCTCCAGAGATTTGCCGGAGCCCGTGCTGGCCTGACGCAACGGCTCTCAGCTGGAGGGCGACTGTTCAACCTCTTGTGTGAGCTGTGGGATGAGGGCTCCCTCCACTACTTGCTGTTTCACCTCTGTGATGCAGCATCGGCAGCAAAGGAAAGGCCAGCCTTGCTTTGTGCAAGGCCTTGAGCTACTGCAAGACCTGCATTCATTCATATAAGTTCCATCTCTAATATATTAATTTATGTAAATTTATTCAAATTTTAAATGTAAATTAATTTTTCCCCCGGCCCCCGACACAGTGTTGGAGAGATGTTGTGGCCCTCCTGCCAAAATGTTTGGACACCCCTGGGGTAGACAGTGGGAAATTTAGGGAAGAGCTTTGTGTTGCAAGAATATAAGGGGCTGCAAGAAGGAATGTACCATCAAACAGTTAAATGGGGGTATTGACTGATTTTAGGTATTGTTCCTGGAAGACCACAGAAGGACCCCAGGAAAATGAGATATGGAGATAATATTATCCCACCAAGGAAAAAACAAGGGATGACTTATAAACTCTCTTCCGTGAAGGGATTGAAATAGTTAAGGATATATTCACTAGTAATAAGCTACTACGTACAAATCACACAAGAACGTGCTGCATGGACCTTCTGAATGTATAAGAAGCTGGTGACAGAGACCCACCGACTTGTGTCCTTGTATTGCAATATAAGATTTTTTTAAACCCAGCACTGGTAATTTTGTTCATTTCTTCTACACACCAGGCAGAATCCTCAACCTTCTAGGCCCCTCTGCTTCCTCCCACAACATTGGCACCGACCTTTCCGGACAGACTTGAGGGGGGTCTGCACCGCTTCAGAGGCCAGCCGCGTGATCTCCGTGATGTCCAGATCCACCTGCGGGCAAGAGAGCAATATGAGCAGTCACGGGTGGCCGGATGGAGCATTGTGGTGGGGCCACTCCGAGCAGCCCCTGCAGATGGTGGGGGGGGCGGCGACTACATACTGAGGCTGCCTTCTCCAGGGCCTTCTCGTTCCCACCTAGAGCTGGGGAGAGGAAGTGTCTGGTTAGATGGTGGTGGTGCCCTGTGGCCCCCCCAGAGGCTGTGCTATGGGTGGAAGCAGGTGAGGCAGAGCCTCTCCCCTGAGTCCTTCGAAAGCGCAGCCACCGCATGAGGTGCTCAAGCAGTCAACCCACGCTCTTTGCATGCAGGCTGACTATGTGCAGCACCTCATGCAGTGGCGGCGCTGCCCCCACTTACCGTAGTAGCTCAACCAGTTCATGGTGCGCAGGGCGGGGGGCAGCCGCAGCAGCTCCACACGGAAGGCATCCTCCACCTCCTTCAGCAGCGCCGCCTCCTCCGCCCGGATCCGGGCCACGCGAAACTCCACTGTGGGAGAGGAGGGGGTCAGTGGGTGGGGGTGGAGGCCCTCAGAGTCAGTCAGGGGGTCAGTCCATGGGGGGGGTGCCCCCTCCCTCAGGGCTGCAGAGGGGTGAGGCAGTCAGTAGGGGGCAACGCCCCCTCCCCCCAAGGCGGGGGGTAAGGGGGAG
Organism: Tiliqua scincoides; assembly: GCF_035046505.1. NCBI lineage: Eukaryota > Metazoa > Chordata > Lepidosauria > Squamata > Scincidae > Tiliqua > Tiliqua scincoides. Next base: position 774,262 of record NC_089823.1, read on the forward strand.
GTTCTGCCACACCTGAGGGTGGGGCAGTCAGTGGGGTGGCGCCCCCTCCCCTCAGGGCTGGGGGGGAGGCTGTGCCTCACCTGAGGGTGGGGCACTCAGTGGGGGTGGCGCCCCCTCCCAGGGCTGGGGAAAAGGGAGGCTCTGCCTCACCCGGGGGGCACTCAGTGGGGGTGGCGCCCCCTCCCAGGGCTGGGGGAGGGGGAGGCTCTGCCTGACCGGGGGGGCAGGCGGGGGGCGGCCCCCGCGCCTCACCCTCGCGCTCGAAGTCCCTGAGAAAGGCCTCGACCCTCCTGCTGGCCTCGGCGCCCCCTCCGCGGCCGCGGCCGCCCTTCCTGCGCTTGGGGGCCATCGCTGCTCCGCCGCCGGCCGTTGAGACGCCGCGCCCGCGCGAGCCCTTCGAATTCGGGCGGCGCTCCGAGCCCGCCAATGGGAGCGCGCGGCCCACGCCCTGCTCCGCCGCGCGGACTACATTTCCCGGCAGGGCTCGGGCGGGGCGGGCTCGGCCGTCCTGGGTGCGCCGCCGGTCCTGTGGCGGGGAGTTCCGCGGGCTGATTGCTTGCTGGATCAGGCAGACGGAAATGTTTCAACCTGCGGAACTGCCTGCCGCAGGACGTGGCCGGTAGCGTAGCTGGAGGGGGCGGATCACCCACGGCAGGGGGTCTCAGTGCGCGGGCAAGCGGCCCCTCCCTTCGGAGCCATTCCCGGCGGGGGGGGCAAAAGGGAGGGGCCGCTTGCCCGCCCTGCTGAGACAGGCTGCCATGGGTGCTCCGTCCCCCTCCAGCTGTGCCACGGGGTGGCGGCTGCTCTGGGTGCCTTGAAGGGCACTGGACGGAGTTCTGGAGCCGGAGCCCGTCCGGCTGCAGGCCGCCTGTGTGTGCGCAGCCCCGGCCTTTAGAAGGAGGCTGCCTCAGTGTGCAGGAGGGCCCAGGACACAGGCTCCCCGAGGCAGCTGGGGGCCCTGGGTGCAAGATACTGGACCAGAGGGGCCTCCGGCCCCATCCAGCGGGACTCGCCAGACCCCTGTGGACCTTGCCGCTTCCTGCAGACCCTGGAAGAAGCTGGGCGTCCAGCTGCAGGAGGCAAGGGCAGTCTGGGCTCCACCGAGAGCGGGCAGGGTGGGGAAGAACAAGGGGGAGGCCCTCTGGCGGCTCTCCCTCCTCCCGCTGCCTTCTTGGGGTTCTGTGCGTGGCTCCCACATCTGTCATTAGGCTGGCGCTGGGTGTTTGGGGCATGCCTGTCACCTGGGTGCGTGTGATATGATGCCAGTTGACCCTCGCCCACCCATGTCTCCTCAGGGTGGGGTTTACACTGCCAGCCTTGCAGGTGTGCCAGCAGCATGGCCTTGCACCAACCCCTATAGGGCTCACCTACCAGCAGTGGGACTCCATGGCCCCAGTGCAGCAGGCGTGACAGTGCCCAGCAAGGTGAACTGGCATTCATGCCACAGGCCAGTGTGGTTCAAAGCCCCAGGGGTGTGAATTGGAGAAATTTGTCCCTGGGCTGGCAGGGCTCCACTGCACGCTGTGGTGAGGCTATACACTTCCCAGAGTCCTCACCTGTGGGGCAGCAGCCGGCGGGAAGCAAGGGGGGAGAAAGAGCAGAGGTCGCAAGGCAGGGAGAACAGCAGCAGCATCCTCATCTGTCTCTTTGGGCTCCTGTGGTTCTCACCTGTGGGGCAGCAACCTGCAAGGGGTGAGGGGGAGACACAGCAGAGGCAACAATGGCAGCATTCTCTCCTGTCTCTTGGGGCTTGCAGGTGCATTCCTATACTTGCCTGTCTTGAGGTAGGTCCCACTGGATTCAGTGGGGCGACTCTCAGGAAAGTGTGCATAGGTTTGCAGCCTGGAAGGGAGTAACAGCCCAATCCTATGCATGCCTACTCAGAAGTTAAGAATATAAGAACAGCCCCACTGGCCAGGCCATAGGCCCATCCAGTCCAGCTTCCTGCATCCCACAGTGGCCCACCAAATGCCCCAGGGAGCACACCTGATAACAAGAGGCCTGCATCCTGGTGCCCTCCCTTGCATCTGACATAGCCCATTTCTGTAATCAGGAGGTTGCACATACACATCATGGCTTGTAACCCATAATGGATTTTTCCTCCAAAAACTTGTCCAATCAAGTTCCACAGGGAGTTCCACAGACAAACCACACGCTGAGTAAAGAAATATTTTCTTTTGCCTGTCCTAACTCTCTCAACACTCAATTTTAGCGGATGTCCCCTGGTTCTGGTGTTATGTAAGAGTGTAAAGAGCATCTCTCTATCCACTTTATCCTTCCCATGCATAATTTTGAATGTCTCAATCATGTCCCCCCTCCGGCGCCTCTTTTCTAGGCTGAAGAGGCCCAAACGCCATAGCCTTTCCTCATAAGGAAGGTGCCCCAGCCCCGTAATCATCTTAGTCGCTCTCTTTTGCACCTTTTCCATTTCCACTATGTCCTTTTTGAGACGAGGCGACCAGAACTGGACACAATAGGTGTGGCCTTACCATCGATTTGTACAACAGCATTATAATATTAGCTGTTTTGTTCTCAATACCTTTCCTAATGATCCCAAGCATAGAACTGGCCTTCTTCACTGCCGCCGCACATTGGGTCGACACTTTCATCGACTTGTCCACCACTACCCCAAGATCTATCTCCTGATCTGTCACAGACAGCTCAGAACCCATCAGCCTATATGTGAAGTTTTGATTTTTTGCCCCAATGTGCATGACTTTACACTTACTGACATTGAAGCGCATCTGCCATTTTGCTGCCCATTCTGCCAGCCTGCAGAGATCCTTCTGGAGCTCCTCACAATCACTTCTGGTCTTCACCATGCGGAAAAGTTTGGTGTCGTCTGCAAACTTAGCCACCTCACTGCTCACCCCTGTCTCCAGGTCATTTATGATGAGGTTGAAAAGCACCGGTCCCAGGACAGATCCTTGGGGCTCACTGCTTTTCACCTCTCTCCATTGTGAAAATTGCCCATTGACACCCACTCTCTGTTTTCTGGCTTTCAACCAGTTCTCAATCCAGGAGAGGACCTGTCCTCTAATTCCCTGACTGTGCAGTTTTTTTTAGTAGCCTTTGGTGAGGGACCGTGTCAAACGCCTTCTCCCGCAACCACATGTCTGTTGACCTTTACAAAGAATTCTATAAGGTTCGTGAGGCAAGACTTACCCTTACAGAAGCCATGCTGACTCTCCCTCAGCAAGGCCTGTTCGTCTATGTGTTTTGAGATCCTATCTTTGATGAGGCATTCCACCATCTTACCCGGTATGGATGTTAGGCTGGCCGGCCTATAGTTTCCCCGGTCCCTCCTCTTTCCCTTTTTTAAGATCGGTGTGACATTTGCTATCCTCCAGTCTTCTGGTGCCATGGCCGTTTTGAAGGACAAGTTGCCTATTTTAGTCAAGAGATCAGCAACTTCATTCTTCAATTCCCTTTAAAGGGACCTAATTCCCTGGGTCCCTTTAGGGAGAAGGGCGGGATATAAATAAAGTTTTATTATTATTATTTTATTATTATTATTATTCCTTAATAACTCTAGGGTGGATGCCATCAGGGCCCAGTGACTGTTACCCTGCACATGCCCAGTCTTGTCTGATCTTGGAAGCTAAGCAGGGTCAGGCCTGGTTAGTACTTGTATGGGAGACCACCTGGGAATACTGGGTGCTGCTGGGTGTCTCTTTCGAGACTGAAGGTTGCCAGCCAACCAACCAGTGACTTATTGATCTTTAACTTATCAATCTCTATCTTACAATCTCAGTCTTTCAATCTCTATCTGACATAATTCCTTGGTCAGGAGGGGCTGTTCGGGCAGCGGTATCTGCCCGAGGAAGTTAGTTCCATTAGAATCAGTGGGGCTTATCCCAGGAAAGTGTGGATAGGATTGAGCTGATAGGCAGTACTGAACCAGGCAGGGACTATCTGTGAGGGAGAGGGTGCCACAGGGGTGTGGCTGCAGTACTGCTTGGGGGTCTTCTGGGTGTGGCTGCTTGGGTCCTTGTCCACTCAAACTGCCACTTGTGTGGGGCAGACCACAGGTGTGTGGGACTTCTGTCAGTCTCATCCAGGAGGTCTCCTTCTGTCCTGCCTTCTGTGCCGTTTTCACAGTTCCAAGGAAAGTGCCTCATGAGATTTGGGGGCAGGGGTCCCCTCTGCTCTGCTTGGCTGGTGAAGGACAGAACTTATCAAGAGGGCATGAAAGACTCTGCTGGGAAGGAGACGGAAATGCAAAGATTTCAGCCCTAAGCCCTCCACTGCAGGGTTCTGGAAAGGGTGGGGGGTGGGGCTAGAGGTGCCCTGCACTGAGAAGGATGAGTTACCCCACATGCCAGCACCCCCCCACCCCCCAGTGTGTGGAACAAATGTGCCTTGGGTGGTCCTACACCAAGACAATCATGTGAAATGGGACCAGGTATTCCCCTCTATGAAGTCTCCTGTCTGTGATCTAGGCCAATGCTATGCTTGGGATCATTAGAAAAGGTATTGAGAACAAAACAGCTAATATTATAATGCCGTTGTACAAATTGATGGTAAGGCCACACCTGGAGTATTGTGTCCAGTTCTGGCCGCCACATCTCAAGAAAGACATAGTGGAAATGGAAAAGGTGCAAAAGAGAGCGACTAAGATGATTGCTGGGCTGGGGCATCTTCCTTATGAGGAAAGGCTACACCGTTTGGGCCTCTTCAGCCTAGAAAAGAGATGCCTGAGGGGGACATGATTGAGACATACATAAGAACATAAGAACATCCCCACTGGATCAGGCCATAGGCCCATCTAGTCCAGCTTCCTGTATCTCACAGCGGCCCACCAAATGCCCCAGGGAGCACACCAGATAACAAGAGACCTCATCCTGGTGCCCTCCCTTGCATCTGGCATTCTGACATAACCCATTTCTAAAATCAGGAGGTTGTGCATACACATCATGGCTTGTACCCCGTAATAATACAAAATTATGCAGGGGATGGACAGAGTGGATAGAGAGATGCTCTTTACACTCTCACATAACACCAGAACCAGGGGACATCCACTAAAATTGAGTGTTGGGGGAGTTAGAACAGACAAAAGAAAATATTTCTTTACTCAGCGTGTGGTTTGTCTGTGGAACTCCCTGCCGCAGGATGTGGTGATGGCATCTGGCCTGGACGCCTTTAAAAGGGGATTGGACAAGTTTCTGGAGGAAAAATCCATTATGGTTACAAACCATGATGTGTATGCGGAACCTCCTGATTTTAGAAATGGGCCATGTCAGAATGTCAGATGCAATGGAGGGCACCAGGATGAGGTCTCTTGTTAACTGGTGTGCTCCCTGGGGCATTTGGCGGGCCGCTGTGATATACAGGAAGCTGGACTAGATGGGCCTATGGCCTGATCCAGCAGGGCTGTTCTTATGTTCTTATGCTTCTGTTGTGAAGCATCCAGAGGGCAATGGATTTGGGATGCCCCTTGTCTTGCGTCTGCTGTTCCCACCTCCCTCCAGCCTGCTGCCCATGTAAGCCACCACAATCTGCTCCCTTGAGTAAGGTGCGGGTTGGGCCCTGCTCCTCGCACACTGCTGCTGCTGTGAAACCTGTGCTCAGGTGCTCCCTGTCAATGGCAGCAGAGGTTTCGCAGCAGCCCGAGGAGCAGGCTGAGAATTTATTCTTTGTTTTTGTTGAGGTGGCATCAAGTGTGAGAGATATAAAATTATGTATGGGATGGATAGAAAGGAGTTATGTTCCCTCTCACACAAGACCAGAACCAGGGAACTGCCACTAAAATTGACTGGCAGGAGAGTTAGAACAGTGAAAAAAAAATACTTCTTTACCCAGTGTGTAATTAGTCTGTGGAACTCCGTGCCACAGGATGTGGTGATGGCACCTGAAAGGGAATTAGACAGATGTATGGAGGAAACGTCCATCACAGGTTACAAGTCATGATGGGTATATGCAACTTCCGGGGTCTAGAAGTAGGATACCTTCAAATGCAGACAGGTCCTTGTCCTTAGTGCTCCCTGAGGCATCTAGTGGGCCACTATGCGATACAAGAAGCTGGAGGGGATGGGCCCTGGGCCTGATCTCGCAGGGCTCTTTGGATGTTCTTCTGTTGTTCCTGCACACCCAAGTTTTGGATTTCAGTGGTTCGCAGCAGGCTTTGCTTCTCATGGGCACTCATTCAGCTTTCATGGCACCTGTCTCACTGCACAGAGCACATAGAAGGCACATCCTGCCCGTTTCACGAGTGGCTATGTGCACCTCTTGTCAATCCTTTCCACAGTCAGGGTTCTGCTTGCCAGGTTTTTGAGAATGCAAACACCCATTTGGGGGCCATCTTGGTGGGCTGAGCTTGGCCTGGGCCTCAGGTCAGGAATACTGGGTCACATGAGCCCAAGTGAATGAGGACCGGCTGCAGTGGGCGCTCCCCTTTGTCCGTTCACACAAGATGCCTTTGTCACCCATGGGTGGCACCCTGCTATCAGCCCCAGGCAAAGAGGGGCCTCTTTCCCTGCCATGTTGTGGACAGATCTTGCCAGTGCTGCTCGTTCCAGGACTGATAAACCCTGCTGGCAATGGAGGTGGCTGCAACCGGCTTTGCTATCTGGACCTCCTGCTCCCCAGAGAGAGCCACACCCCAGGACAGGCTGCCTGCTTCTCCCCAGCTCCACCAAGCCATGGTTCTCCCCCCCCCGCCCCGCTCATAGCGCCACCCAATGACTGCACCCACCTGGAGTGAGGAGGAGCTTTGGCACAGGGTATAAAGACCTTGCTGAGGAGACCTCTGCTCAGCTCAGACACTTCTGCTGCACAGCCGAGTGACGTTCCTGACCCTCCATCCTCCACCATGGTGCACTGGACTGGAGACGAGAAGAAGCTCATCACTAGCCTTTGGGCCAAGGTCAATGTGGCAGAAATTGGTGGCGAGTGCCTGGCCTAGTAAGTTCAGGGAAGGCCTTGTGACTTGGCTGTTACCTGAGGTCAGTTGGGAGTGCCTCCTCCTCCCCACCCCTGAAACCTAACCCCTGTGTGCCTTTCTCTCTCCCTACCTGCAGCCTCATGATTGTGTACCCCTGGACCCAGAGGTTCTTTGGCCACTTTGGGAACATTTCCAATGCTGAATGCATCCTTGCCAATGCCAAGGTCAAAGAGCATGGCAAGAAGGTGCTCACCTCCTTTGGAGATGCCATCAAGAACCTGGACAACATCAAGGAGACGTTTGCCAAGCTGAGTGTCCTGCACTGTGAAAAGCTGCATGTGGACCCTGAGAATTTCAAGGTGAGGTGTCCCCCTTGCTAGGCGGCTTGCCTTGATTGAGGGAGGAAAAGGGTGGCCGGGTCCTACTCCTCGCTGGCCCAGCTGTCACCACAACCACAAGCTCCCCCTCTCGTCTGTGAAGGGTGATGCTTAACACCCCCAACGTTCTCCGCCGGACTTAGTCTGGGGTGGGTTGAGTGCTCCACAAATCCACGGGGGTTCAACAACAAGAGGGTTGAGGTGTGTGTGCATGTGAGAGGCAGAAGAACCACAGTGCACTTCTGTGCTAGGTGTTGCTTTCCTGGCCGGTTGGGGTGGGGGGCGGGGAGGAATGACTCCGCCTGTGACCTCAGTGAGGCTTAGTGGAGAACCCAGGCAGGAGGCGGTTTGCTCCGGCCGTCCTTTGCACTTTCTTCTGCGCTCCCTTCTAACTTCTCTGGGGCTTTTTTCCAAACTAACACTCTCACAGCGGTGCTGGCTGTTGCAAGCTAAGGATGACATAAAGTGGCCGGATGGAGAGCCAGAGCCTGCCTGGGCCTTCGGTGTCCGTTCACATGCTACTCTTTGGAGTAGAGGAAACACCTGCACATGTCTGGCTCTGTCCACTGAGTGGGAGGCCTGGCTGTGAAGGGAGCCTAGTCACCCCTCAAGAACGCCACCCTGAGAAAGCCCCACTCCTGGACTTTTTGGGTGGGGAAGCCCAGCCGTCCTCCCCCCTCCAGCTCTCCCCAAAAGGAGCAGCTTGTGGCTGGCTGCGGCTCCGTGCAGGGCAAGCGAGGCAGACAGCTGTGGGGCAGGGCAGGCCTCAGGCTCCACAAGCACACGGCTTCATGGCCTCCTCTTCTCTTCCAGCTTCTGGGCGACATCCTCATCACCCGCTTGGCAGCCCACTTTGGCAAGGAGTTCACCCCGGAGGTCCAGGCTGCCTATCGCAAGCTGGTGGGTGCCGTGAGCCACGCTCTGGGACGTCAGTACCATTGAGGGGAACCAGCTGCCTCCCGGCCACCTTGTCACCCGCAGGAACTCCCTTCCAGCCACTTGTGACAGTTCCTTCGAATAAAGTTGACTCCCTGCAGTCCAAGCTGGTGCCTGTGTCTCTGTGGGTCCTGCTGGTGGGGTGTAACTGGTCAATGGCATCTCCTGGGGGAAGGGGAGGCCTGCTTAGGGGGGTAGGCCAAGTGCAGGTTGGAGGGAAGGCAGGTCGATTTTGGACGCTCTCCACACACATCAACCTGGGTGTTTGGGTTTCACGCTCCTTGCATCGCTTCCTGTGTTGTCGTCATCCCCCCCCCCGATTGGAAACCCAGCTTGTTGATGGCGGCTGAAGGCCACAGGCCTGGTCCCTTCTTGGGCAGGCAGTCAGGTGGGTCAGTGGTCAGCAAAGGCCCTCTTTCCAAGGGCCAGGGCAGGCCAAGCATGTTCACCCAGGTTCAGTGGGTGAGGAGGGCCGTTACTGTGGTGGGGGTGGGGGATGAACCCTAGCCCTGGCCCTTCATTTGAGAATCCATGTCAGGAAAGTACAAGCACACCCCCCCCCCAGTTGACAGCGGATGCCTGGAGCCAGGCCTGCTCTTCCACCTCCCTTCAGGTGCTCTCGTTCTGCATGCCCACTTGGCATCGACTGGACAAAGACTCCTGGCAGGGGCAGCTCCCCTTTTGCTGCCCACAAACACCTCTTCTGGAGGGCGAGAGCCCTCCCGAGCTGGCCCCTACCTTCCGAAGCAGGGGTCCTCACCCCAACCCTGGCTATGCTCCTGTCCTGCTGAAGGCGGGGCTGCAAAGGGGCTGTTGAGTGTTGGGGGGGGGGCTGCTGAATGTCACAGTCTGGCCTCTTGTGGGGGAGCACAGTGACAAAGGCCCAGCCTCAAAGAGGGGATGGGAGGCTGCCTGGCCGAGTACCAAGGCGGGCCGTAGGCTGCACAACCTCTCTTGGATGAAGAAGATGGGACAGGTGGGGAAATGAGGGGAGAAGCAGGAAGAGCCTCCCCACTGCAAGATGCATAGGCCCAGGAGTAGTCAGGCAGCATGGGGAAGGCAGCTCCCCCCCCCCATGGAAGGATTCCAGGCAGAGACTGGAGGACCACCTGTCAGGGACACTGTCGTTGCCTGCAGTGAACAGGAGGCTGGGCCGGGTGGCCTCCCAGACCTTTCTGACTCCAGTGCTCCAGTCTGGGAGGCCTGCAGGCCCTGTGGCCAGTTCCCACGGGAAGGACAGAGGAGGCCAGGCTCAGAGGGGAACAGCCCACCCGATCTGCCTGACCCCCCCCCCCGCCAGTATTGCAGGAACCGTGCATGTGCCTAAGAGGAGTGACAGTGACAGTGACAGGCCCGGCCCAACCAGCTGCCAACTCAGTGGGCAGGCCAGCCCAGGACAGCCTGGTCCCTGGCAGTGCCGAGGCTGGACAGGGATCCTCGCTGGCCTCGACCGCCCTCGTTGCTTTGGGGGCCTCTGGAGTTGGTCCCAGCTCTTGCCCCCAGCCCCCCACAGGCCACAGCCCCAAACTGTGGGCTGCAGACCCAGCCGTCCTGGGAGCTGCTCCACTGGTGTGCTTCTCCTGGCGGTGCTCTCGGCAGCAGGAATGAAGCCAGGCAGCTCTTCGGGTGGGGCACCTCCCCTGCCCAGTCCCTGGGCCTCAGGTTGCGGGGAAGAGTGCAGCGGCAGGGCAGTCCCCACTTCCTTCCTGCTCCCCTTATGCACTGCCAGTGATGCCACACTCCGGGGGGGCGGGGAGGCTGACCACCAGAGCTGCACTGCCCCTTTCCCGGCACCCTGACTGCCAGACTCTTCCCTGTTCTCTTATGACCTTGCCTTCCTCCTGCCAGCCCCAGCTAGACAAAGAGGTTGCTGGTCTCCTGGGTGGTGGGGGTCCCACAAGTCGGCCGGTGTGAGGTGCCCTCAGCATCTTGGACACCTCCTCCAAGTGCCCCTGCCACCCCTACTCCTTCTAAGCAGCAGCGACCAAGGCCAACAGGGCCAACCCTCTCCATGTGCAAAGAGGTGCATCAGCCTGGGCAGAACATGGCAGCTAAGAGCGCACCCCCACCAGAGGGCTGACCCCCTGTGCCCCAAAGATCCCCCCATTTGCCAGGGGTGGAGCTGCCACCTGCTGCCAGTGAGCCCTGATCCCCCAGCAGCCTACAGTGACCCTGCCTGGGCCTCCCCATTTCACTTGCAGGTGGGGAACACAAATGTGCTGCCAACAAGAGACCTCATCAAGAGAGGGCACCAGGATGAGGTCTCTTATTATCAGGTGTGCTCCCTGGGGCATTTGGTGGGCCGCCGTGAGATACAGGAAGCTGGACGAGATGGGCCTATGGCCTGATCCAGTGGGGCTGTTCTTATGTTCTTAAACTACAATTCCCAGGAGGCCTTGCAGGTCTCTTGTTATCTAGTGTGCTCCCTGGGGCATTTGGTGGGCCGCCGTGAGATACAGGAAGCTGGACGAGATGGGCCTATGGCTTGATCCAGTGGGGCTGTTCTTATGTTCTTAACTACAATTCCCAGGAAGCTTTGCAGGTCTCTTGTTATCTAGTGTGCTCCCTGGGGCATTTGGTGGGCCGCTGTGAGATACAGGAAGCTGGACGAGATGGGCCTATGGCCTGATCCAGTGGGGCTGTTCTTATGTTCTTAACTACAATTCCCAGGAAGCCTTGCAGGTCTCTTGTTATCTAGTGTGCTCCCTGGGGCATTTGGTGGGCCGCTGTGAGATACAGGAAGCTGGACCAGATGGGCCTATGGCCTGATCCGGTGGGGCTGTTCTTATGTTCTTAAACTACAATTCCCAGGAAGCCTTGCAGGTCTCTTGTTATCTGGTGTGCTCCCTGGGGCATTTGGTGGGCACTGTGAGATACAGGAAGCTGGACTAGATGGGCCTGTGGCCTGATCCAGCGGGGCTGTTCTTATGTTCTTAACTACAATTCCCAGGAAGCCTTGCAGGTCTCTTGTTATCTAGTGTGCTCCCTGGGGCATTTGGTGGGCCGCTGTGAGATACAGGAAGCTGGACTAGATGGGCCTATGGCCTGATCCAGTGGGGCTGTTCTTATGTTCTTATGACCCCAAAGGATCACTGTCAGGCAAGCCACACACACCCCCAACTAGCAGAGCAGGCTGGAGTGGGCAAGTCTCTGTGGCCCAGATCCAATACCCACCCCCCGCCACCAAACGGTGTGATTGCAGGGCATCAGATGACACAGGCAAGGCAGGCCAAGCAGCAGGCAGAACTAGCCAGTCCTCACCAAGAGTCTTTTTCCACAGCCCCCCAGGCAGGCAGGCAGGCAGGTGGGTTCCCTGCAGCAAGCTGGCACTGCTTGATCTGCCCTGTTGCATACATGGCAGGAACAGGCAAGGTGGGGGCCTGTACACTGGCCTGTGGCCTGCCATGGCCTCCTCCAACCTGGAGTTGCTTAGCTGCCCCCCATTGCGCCAGGGCTCTGGATACAGAGGCGGCTCCCAGGATTAGCAGTGGGCCTGTGACGCCACCCCGATGGGAAACCTCTGGAAGACGCAGCCGTGCTCCCCCCCGCCCGCCAAACAAGCACCCCAGCTGTCCCAGGGTGGTATTTTGCAAAGGCCAAGGCCATCTCTGCTCCCCTGGCATTGATGGCACCACCTTCAGGCAAAAAGGGCATGGGGGGGAGATAGATTGTTCTCAGCGACTTCTCTGGGGTTAGGAACCTGCTTTGCCCCCAGACCCACCCTGGAGCACCATGGGTGTCATTCCATATTTCCTCCTCGAGTGGTTTGGAGGGTGCAGGTGAGTGGACTGAGGACGGTGGTGTGGGAGGTGTGTGTGATCTACTGGTGTGCTGTTTCTCCACTTTTGAGTCATTCCAGGGTGGTGCTGGGGTGTCTTTGTGGCCCTTTGCGCCTGTCCCATGTGCTCAGGGTGGAAGGGGGGCAGAGGGGCAACCCAACCCACTGTCCTGTTTGAAACTCCTGAGGTGCCCCCTTGAGAGAGTGGGGAGGACTCTGCCCTGGAGTCTCCATAGAAGTATGGACGGGCTGTGCCCCCACAGAGATGGGGACCAGGAGCTTGGCCCTCTGGCTGCCCGTCTCATCTGGATCTCTTGCTTGGCTGACACTCCCTTTGCTACCAAGAGTGGCTGAGCAGCACCCTTTGCACAGTTGGGTCAGAATTCCTGCCTCAAGTTCAGGCAGGGCCCAAAGTGCGACCTCCGGCACAGGCTGCTTATCTCCCCCTGAGCAAACTATCGGAGGGGCCAGACTGGCTCAGCCATGACTCAGCAGAACAGGCAGCTGGGCAGAATTGCTGAGTCATGGCATGTGGGCCTCGCCCTGCCTTTCTCTTGGCAGAAAGTCTTTGCACACCCTCCACTCCCCCCCCCCCAACACTCTTAGCAAGACCTCCTCTGCTAGAAGAACCTGCAAAGAGACCAAGAGCCCCTATAGAATGAATGCGGGACTGCTGGGTAGGTGGTCCCTCTGCCAATATTGTGGCTCCTCTTTCCCAGAGAGGGGCTCTTACCCGGCCTCCACAAACACAGTTTTATACTCGTCCTCTGCCTGGAATGAATCCAGAGGAGTGGACACATTTCAGTCTGTTGCCCTGAAGCCAAAATGGAGGCCTGGTGGAACTTTTGCAAGACTGCTGTATTTATTGTATAATGCCGTTGTACAAATCGATGGACAGGCCACACCTGGAGTATTGTGTCCAGTTCTGGTCGCCGCATCTCAAAAAAGACATAGTGGAAATGGAAAAGGTGCAAAAGAGAGCGACTAAGATGATTACGGGGCTGGGGCACCTTCCTTATGAGGAAAGGCTACGGCGTTTGGGCCTCTTCAGCCTAGAAAAGAGATGCCTGAGGGGGGACATGATTGAGACATACAAAATTATGCAGGGGATGGACAGAGTGGATAGGGAGATGCTCTTTACACTTTCACATAACACCAGAACCAGGGGACATCCACTAAAATTGAGTGTTGGGAGAGTTAGAACAGACAAAAGAAAATATTTCTTTACTCAGCGTGTGGTCGGTCTGTGGAACTCTTTGGCACAGGATGTGGTGATGGCGACTAGCCTGGATGCCTTTAAAAGGGGATTGGACAAGTTTCTGGAGGAAAAATCTATTACAGGGTACAAGCCATGATGTGTATGCGCAACCTCCTGATTTTAGAAATGGGTTATGTCAGAATGCCAGATGCAAGGGAGGGCACCAGGATGCAGGTCTCTTGTTATCTGGTGTGCGCCCTGGGGCATTTGGTGGGCTGCTGTGAGATACAGGAAGCTGGACTAGATGGGCCTATGGCCTGATCCAGTGGGGCTGTTCTTATGTTCTTATGTCTGAGTTGTCTGTGACAGATCAGGAGAGAGATCTTGGGGTGGTGGTGGACAGATCGATGAAAGTGTCGACCCAATGTGCGGTGGCAGTGAAGAAGGTCAGTTCTATGCTTGGGATCATTAGAAAAGGTATTGAGAACAAAACAGCTATAATATCTTTGTACAAATCGATGGTCAGGCCACACCTGGAGTATTGCGTCCAGTTCAGGTCACCACATCTCAAAAAGGACATTGAGAATAAAACAGTTAATATGATAATGACGTTATACAAATTGATGGTAAGGCCACACCTGAACTATTGCAACCAGTTCTGGTTGCTACATCTCAAAAAGGAAAAGGTGCAAAAGAGAGCGACTAAAATGATTCCTGGGCTGGGACAAAGGCTGCAGCATTTGGGCCTCTTCAGCCTAGAAAAGAGGCACCTGAGGGGGGACATGATTGAGGCATACAAAATTATGCTGAGGATGGACAGAGTGGATAGAGACACTATTTCCCCTCCAATATAACACCAGAAGCAGGGACATCCACTAAAATTGAGTGTTGGGAGAGTTAGGACAGACAAAAGAAAATATTTCTTTACTCAGTATGTGGTTGGTCTGTGGAACTCCTTGCCACAGGATGTGGTGACGGCATCTGGCCTGGATGGCTTTAAAAGGGGACTGGACAAGTTTCTGGAGGAAAAATCCATTACGGGGTTACAAGCCATGATGTGTATGTGCAACCTCCTGATTTTAGAAATGGGCTATGCCAGATGCAAGGGAGGGCACCAGGATGCAGGTTATCAGGTGTGCTCCCTGGGGCATTTGGTGGGCTGCTGTGAGATACAGGAAGCTGGACTAGATGGGCCTGTGTCCTGATCCAGCAGGGCTGTTCTTATGTTCTTAAAGAGTTTTGGATTTGAAGATTAGTCATAAGATGAACTGTTGGAGATATAGCTTTTGTAAGGGTAGATAGTCATCAGCAGGACCTGTCACTCTCATCAGTGCTTATGCACCGACTCTGTCGTCTCCAGCAGAAGCCAAAGACAAATTTTATGATGACCTGGCCACCACTATCAAGAAGATCCCCATAAAAGAGCCATTGTTCATCCTCGGCGATTTCAACGCTAGAGTTGGTGCTGATAACAGTTCGTGGCCCACTTGCTTAGGTCAGTTCGGCACTGGGAAGATGAACGAAAATGGCCAACGCCTGCTAGAGTTTTGCTGTCATCACGGTCTCTGTGTTAGCAACACGTTCTTCAACACGAAGCCCCAACATAGAGTCTCTTGGAGACACCCAAGATCAAAGCACTGGCACCAGCTCGACCTGATTCTCACCAGACGCTCCAGCCTTCCCAGCATCAAGATCACGCGCAGCTATCAGGGTGCTGCTTGCGACACTGACCATTCCCTGGTGTGCAGCAGAGTGAAACTGCAAACAAAGCGACTGTATCACACGAAAAGGGAAGGAAGACCTCGCATTGATACGAGCAAGACCCGGGATCAGAGAAAAGTGGAGGAATTTGCATGAGCGCTTGAGGAATCTCTTCCAGGCCCGGTCAATGCAAACGCATCCAACAGATGGGAACATTTCAAGAATGCCGTTTACAACACCGCCTTGTCCATATTTGGCAAGAAGACCAACAAGACAGCAGACTGGTTTGAAGCCCACTCTGAGGAGTTGACACCAGTCATTGAGGAAAAGAGGAGAGCTCAAGCAGCATACAAGGCCTGTCCCAGTGAGCGCAACCTGCAGGTCCTCCGAGGTGCTCGCAGCAAAGTCCAGCAGACTGCCAGGAGATGTGCTAACGACTACTGGCTCCAGCTCTGTTCCGAGATACAGATAGCAGCTGACACGGGCAACATCAAGGGGATGTATGATGGTATCAAGCAGGCCCTAGGTCCAACACAGAAGAAAATTGCCCCTCTGAAGTCTGCAACAGGCGAGGTCATCCAGGATCGGGCGCAGCAGATGGAACGCTGGGTGCAGCACTACTCTGAGCTATATTCCAGAGAAAATGTAGTCACCGAAGAAGCGCTGAACAACATTGAGTGCCTGCCTGTGCTGGAGGAGCTTGACAGTGAACCAACCCTAGAAGAACTTCACGTGGCCCTGGACTCCCTTGCCTTTGGCAAGGCACCTGGAAAAGACAGCATCCCTGCTGAAGTCCTAAAGTGCTGCAAAGAGATCATCATCACTGAGCTGCATGAAATCCTTTGTCTCTGCTGGAGAGAAGGTGGAGTACCTCAAGACATGAGGGATGCAAACATCATCACGCTGTACAAGAACAAAGGTGACAGGGGTGACTGCAACAACTACCGTGGCATCTCTCTCCTTAGCGTTGTAGGAAAGTTGTTTGCCCGAGTTGCACTAAAGAGGCTCCAGGTACTTGCAGAGAGCGTTTATCCAGAATCACAGTGTGGATTCCGAGCCAACAGGTCCACCACTGATATGGTATTCTCCCTTAGACAACTGCAGGAGAAATGCAGGGAACAACGACAGCCACTCTTTATAGCCTTCATAGATCTCACGAAGGCTTTCGACCTGGTCAGTAGGGATGGCCTCTTCAAGATTCTCCCCAAGATTGGATGTCCACCCAGGCTCCTCAGCATCATCAGATCCTTCCACAAGGACATGAAGGGCACTGTTGTCTTTGATGGCTCCACATCACACCCCTTTGACATCCGAAGCGGCGTGAAGCAGGGCTGTGTTCTTGCACCAACCTTGTTTGGGATCTTCTTCGCTGTCCTGCTGAAGCAGACCTTTGGAACTACAACAGAAGGCATCTATCTCCGGACCAGATCAGATGGAAAGCTCTTCAACCTCTCCAGACTGAGAGCAAAGTCCAAAGTCCAGCTGAAATGTCTACGTGACTTCCTCTTTGCCGACGATGCAGCTATACTACCCACTCTGCCAAAGATCTCCAGCAGCTCATGGATCGTTTTAGCAAGGCCTGCCAAGATTTTGGACTGACAATCAGCCTGAAGAAAACACAGGTCATGGTTCAGGATGTGGACTTACCTCCCTGCATTACAATCTTTGCACATGAACTGGAGGTTGTCCATGACTTTGTGTACCTTGGCTCAACGATCTCCGACACTCTTTCTCTGGATTCCGAGCTAAACAAACGCATCGGTAAAGCAGCTACCACGTTTTCCAGACTCACAAAGAGAGTCTGGTCCAACAAGAAGCTGACGGAACATACCAAGATCCAGGTCTACAGAGCTTGCGTCCTGAGTACACTTCTGTACTGCAGCGAGTCATGGACTCTTCACTCACAACAGGAGAGGAAACTGAATGCTTTCCACATGCGCTGCCTCCGACGTATTCTCGGCATCACCTGGCAGGACAAAGTTTCAAACAACACAGTCCTGGAACGTGCTGGAATCCCTAGCATGTATGCACTACTGAAACAGAGACGCCTGCGTTGGCTCGGTCATGTCGTGAGAATGGATGATGGCCGGATCCCAAAGGATCTCCTCTATGGAGAACTCGTGCAAGGAAAGCGCCCTACAGGTAGACCACAGCTGCGATACAAGGACATCTGCAAGAGGGATCTGAAGGCCTTAGGAGTGGACCTCAACAAGTGGGAAACCCTGGCCTCTGAGCGGCCCGCTTGGAGGCAGGCTGTGCAACATGGCCTTTCCCAGTTTGAAGAGACACTTGGCCAACAGTCTGAGGCTAAGAGGCAAAGAAGGAAGGCCCATAGCCAGGGAGACAGGCCAGGGACAGACTGCACTTGCTCCCAGTGTGGAAGGGATTGTCACTCCCGAATCGGCCTTTTCAGCCACACTAGACGCTGTGCCAGAACCACCTTTCAGAGCGCGATACCATAGTCTTTCGAGACTGAAGGTTGCCAACTATATGTATTGGCAACCTTCAGTCTCGAAAGACTATGGTATCGCGCTCTGAAAGGTGGTTCTGGAACAGCGTCTAGTGTGGCTGAAAAGGCCAATCTTGGAGTGACAATCCCTTCCACACCAGGAGCAAGTGCAGTCTGTCCCTGGTCTGTCTCCCTGGCTATGGGCCTTCCTTCTTTGCCTCTTAGCCTCAGACTGTTGGCAAAGTGTCTCTTCAAACTGGGAAAGGCCATGCTGCACAGCCTGCCTCCAAGCGGGCCGCTCAGAGGCCAGGGTTTCCCACTTGTTGAGGTCCATCCCTAAGGCCTTCAGATCCCTCTTGCAGATGTCCTTGTATCGCAGCTGTGGTCTACCTGTAGGGCGCTTTCCTTGCACGAGTTCTCCATAGAGGAGATCCTTTAGGATCCAGCCATCATCCATTCTCACGACATGACCGAGCCAACGCAGGCGTCTCTGTTTCAGCAGTGCATACATGCTAGGGATTTAGATCATTAATATAAATGCAGTAAATAATTAGAACTTTTGGCTTTGCTCTTGCTGCACTGTTAGATATAATCTATGTATTTTTTTCTTTTTTGTTTCCATGTATTTTTATGTATTTTTTGTATCTTTTTGTATTAATTTTGTGTGTTTATTGTTTTTCTTTTTAATAGCATTATAAATAAAATGAATATGTATTTTTTAAAAAGGTGCACTGGCTGACTGGAGGAGTGGGCATTTTTAATTGTCTGTGGGCCTCAAGGCACGAGGAGGGGGCAGAGGCCTGGGCTCCTGGAGCACTGTGTCTGTTGCCTTTCGTGCAGCAAGCATGATGGGAGGCCTTCTTCTAGGCCACACGTCCCTCAACCTCTCTGCACTTGCTGCCTTTGTGTAGAGGCCTCCAGTCAGGTGGCGGAACAGCATTTTGGGGTGGTGCTGGGGGGAAGCAGAGGGGCCAAGTGCATCCTGGTGGTGGGGGGGAACTTTGTGCCATGTGTGAGACTCCTAAAAGGAACAGGACAGCAGAGGTGAGCCTCTAACCCAGGTGTCCGTCTGCTGAGGGATGGAGACAACGGCCAGGGCTCTGAGGCAGTGAGGGTGCCCCCCTCTGGCACTGCCTGTGTTGCTGCAGGCACTGGATCTACAAAGGGTCTTGTGGTACAAAGGGTTGGCTGGCCGGCCTGTTTGTGATGCTAACAGCATGACTCTGGGAGGGGAGCCGGGGAAGGGGAGGAGGTGCTGGCCAGGAACCTGCCACAAACCCACTCCTGGCCGAAGCTCCAGGCCCCCCACCCGAGAGCTGCTGGCTTGTTTTCTCTGCTCCTGCTCTGCCCCCCCCCCCCGCTTGACTTGGGACAGTCACTCTCCTCCTCCTCTATCAGGATCTCCCAGCCCTATCGACAGGCCTTCAGCAGCTGGGTGTGGGCAGGTGGCTTCAGCTGCCCAGGGAGATAGGGCAAGAAGGGGGTCGGAAGGGAGGGGCCCAGGCCTCAGGGAGTGCCCAGGCACCCTGGAAAGGCTGATAGCATACCCAGCCACGTGGCTGCGGATGATGAGTGGAGGCAATGGGAGTGGCTGGCAGGGAAGGGCAGTTGGGGGGCAGGCGGAGCTCCACAGGGCCCCGGGGGGAGGCTGGTCCTGCACCAAGGAAGAACAGGAGCTGCCCCCAGCCACCTGGAATGTCCAATGTCTTGTCTGACAGCCCCCCTGCTAGAAGAGCCCCCTTGCTGGGGCAGCTCCAGGTCCCAAGAGAAATGCCCCCTTGACGGGTCTGTTGTGAAGTGGGGAGCTGCACCCTGCCCGCCAGGCCATTGGGCACCCTGGCCTTTGATACCTGGCTTTCTTGGGGTACCTGGAGACCTGGGGCACCTTCCTGATGAGGAAAGGCTACAGCCTTATAATGCCGTTGTACAAATCGATGGTTAGGCCACACCTGGAGTATTGTGTCCAGTTCTGGTCGCCGCATCTCAAAAAAGACATGGTGGAAATGGAAAAGGTGCAAAAGAGAGCGACTAAGATGATTACGGGGCTGGAGCACCTTCCTTATGAGGAAAGGCTACGGCGTTTGGGCCTCTTCAGCCTAGAAAAGAGACGCCTGAGGGAGGACATGATTGAGACATACAAAATTATGCAGGGGATGGACAGAGTGGATAGGGAGATGCTCTTTACACTCACATAACACCAGAACCAGGGGACATCCACTAAAATTGAGTGTTGGGAGAGTTAGGACAGACAAAAGAAAACATTTCTTTACTCAGTGTGTGGTTGGTCTGTGGAACTCCTTGCCACAGGATGTGGTGATCGCGTCTGGCCTGGACGCCTTTAAAAGGGGATTGGACAAGTTTCTGGAGGAAAAATCCATTACAGGTTACAAGCCATGATGCGTATGCACAACCTCCTGATTTTAGAAATGGGCTATGTCAGAAGGCCAGATGCAAGGGAGGGCACCAGGATGAGGTCTCTTGTTTTCTGGGGTGCTCCCTGGGGCATTTGGTGGGCTGCTGTGAGATACAGGAGGCTGGACTAGATGGGCCTGTGGCCTGATCCAGTGGGGCTGTTCTTATGTTCTTAACTACAATTCCCAGGAGGCCTTGCAGGTCTCTTGTTATCTGGTGTGCTCCCTGGGGCATTTGGTGGGCCGCTGTGAGATACAGGAAGCTGGACTAGATGGGCCTATGGCCTGATCCAGTGGGGCTGTTGTTATGTTGTTACTTCACCCCCTCTTCCAAGGAGCTCAGGGCGGGGCATGTGATTCTCCCCGCCCCCAATCTTGTGCAGGGCTGAACCTGGGTCTCTCTCCTCCAAGTTTGGCACTGCGCACTGCACAGCCCTCCTGGCTCCTCAGCATCATGCTTACCTTCCTGGTGTCCGTGAGTCCCACATCCCTGACTCACACACTCACCAAGCCACTCATGAGCTTATTGACACCTTTAATCCTTCCTTCTACCAGCTTTTTTCCCCCAAAATGAGAGGAGGGACCATCAGGAAGATGCCCCCATTCCTTATCATTGTGCTGCTTGATTCATAGGCTATTTTCTCAGAAGTAAGCCCCACTTAATTTAGTGGGACTTGGCTCCTCATTTGTGTGTCAAAGACTTCGTTACCCTTTCAAAAACCCTGAAAGTAGCACCACAGCTTGTTGTGGAGATCTCTCCCCTCACCCTGGGCAGTTCTGGCAGTTTTGCTGCTGCCAGCAGAAAAACATAAGAACAGCCCCACTGGATCAGGCCAAGGGCCCATCTAGTCCAGCTTCCTGTATCTCACAGTGGCCCACTAAACGCGCCAGGGCGCACGCAAGAAGGGCCACCACGAGCTTCCATTCAGACCTTCCCAGAGCAGCCATACGTCTTCCTGGTAACACAAGCTGGTCCAAGCCCTCGGCCACTTTCCTGTCCAGGCATTCCATGATTGCGTATGGAGGGGGTGGGCAGCAGGGGATGTGGTTTGGCTGCTGATCTCTCATGGTCAGCAGAAGCCGAGGACATGCCCAGAGGGAAACCAGGCATATGGTGCTGGGCCTTCAGTGGCTGCACCCAGAGGGAACCTTCTCAGCTGCAGAAGAAAAGGATCGTCTTCCCTCTGACCCCTCCTCTTCGTCAGGAGCCTGTGAAAGGCACTGGAGCCCCATGGCCTTCCTCTGTGCTTGTTTGCCTGGAATTAAACCCTGGGGAACCAGATGTGCACATTTCCCTTTGGGAGGGGAGTGAGCTCCTATTATTCCCATTTGCCAGCTGAGGCAGAGGTTTGCCCCCAAACAGCACACAGCAGGGGGTGTGCATGCACTGAACTTGGATCTCCAGCAAGCCTGAGCATCAAGTGGCTCCCTGAACACATCATGGAGCGTGTCCCAGTGAGGCCTCAGGGACGCTGGCAGGCCCACAGAAAAGGGCCGTGTCCCTGAGTCCGGTGGAAATGGGCCCCAGAGCCTGGCCTGACTGAGAAGTGGCCGTTGGTAGCCTTCAGAGTTTGCATGCCTGCTGCTCTTCTGGTGGAGCCTGGAGTGTGTGCTGGAGCCCCATGGGTGGCACAGGAAGCCCCCTGCCCAGTCCCTGCATGGCTGCAGCAGCTTGAGGAAGGCATTGTGGATACTGAGCACCTACAGATGTGCCAAGGAAGCATCCTCCATACTACACTCTGAGTGGCAATGCCAGGTGGCCATCAAGGGCCTGGCAAGAAGAAGTTGAGCTCCTTCACCAGGCTGCCTCTTGCCCTTCTGCAGCACACACTGCCCCTGCCCCAGAGCACCTGCCCTTCCTGGGGCAAATGCCAGCAGACTGAAGGGGCAGGTCCCTCGCCACCACCCAGGCTCAGTCTGTGCTACACTGTGGGAAGAGGGCTCCTCTCGAGGGGCTTCCAGGAGAGTCTAAGGGGTCACAATTGTCCCCATCCCCTCACCTTATCTTGGCCTGTTGCTGCAGTCACCAAGCTGCTGCTCACAATCAGGGTGGCAACGCCTCTCCCCCCCCCCCACAGACCTGGCCCATTATCGCTGATCTGCAGGCAAGGAATCTGTGGGTGGAATGGGGGCTGAGCTCCCCCACCTTGCCCAGGAGAGCCTCTGTGAGCTGCATAGAAAATGGGGAGGGGCGAGGAGGCTTGAACATTTGGGCAAGATGGCTGGTGGGGTTCATCCTGGTGCTGAACGGAGGATTCAGCCTGGCAGATCAGACCCAGCTCCACCCAACCCAGCCTGGCCTCTGGGGGTGCACTTTAGGGGCAGTGCCTGCCCCACAGAGCACACAGCTGGAGGAGTTGTGGGAGAATCTTGCTCACACTCAGCAGCCAGAGGCTGGGGCCAGGACACTGAGCCACCACACAGATGTTGAGGCCCCAGACCAGCCATGCTTTGCTCAGCCTCCTAGATCTGGGTCCTGCTTTTCATTCCAAAGGACTCGCCATGTGGCTTTCAATGAAACCTCGCACAGATGAAAATACAGCAACACAAGTCACACAACTGCCCCACACGAGTAGAAGGAAACAGGGGTTCCATTTGCCCACTTGTCACTGTGCAAGCCACGCAGGGGTCGGAGGTACTGCCAGTGCGACTCAAGAGGGCAGGGAGAGTCTCATGCATTGCGCTCCAGGTTCACCGTCCTGCTTTATGAGGTGTGTGTGTGGGGGGGGGGCAAATTCCACAGCTTCACACCAGTGTCTCAGTGCAGTATGGAACAAAGGACACGAAAACACGCAGCCGTGCACTGGCGTGTGATTTGTTGCTTGTCAGAAGCAGAAGCCTGTCTTTGGGACGCTGTTGGTGTGCTGAGCCTGCAGGTCCGTGTGTGATGCACCTGGCCACGCTGCCTGCATGCTCCAGTCAGTGGATGGGCTTCCAGCGATGTGCTGGGCATGGATGTGTGTCTGCAGGCTGGCGAACAGGAAGTGCCTGAGAGAAGCTGGAGCAGCCCCTGCTCCTGCCCTCCACTGTAAGCAGAAAAGAGGCTGTGGGCTCCCAGCAGGGTCCCAGAGTGTGTACCTTTCTCTCAGATGTCCTTGCAGGTGTGACTGGGAACACACTGGACCTGAGGCAAGGCCTTGCCCGGGGCCCCAGCCCTCCATCTGGCCACCTCCAGGTGCCGATCCCACAGTGCAGGGGTGGGATTCTCCCAGGACCGCTGATCAGTCTGCCCCCAGGAGCGTTCTCCCAAGCACGCCCTGTAAGAGGCTGCATCCTTCCTGGTCCTCAGCCCTCCCAAGCAGTGCCTGGCAGCTCCACCCAGGGAGGGCCCCTGCCCAGAGGAGGAGGAGGAGCTCTGGGTGAGGGTATAAAGGGCTTGCCGGGGGGCAGCCAGGCAGCTTCTGAGGTTTCCTCCAAGAGACACAGACAGGAGTCCCCACACCCCAGCCGGCCATCATGGTGCACTGGACCGCCGAGGAGAAGCAGATCATCACCAGCTTATGGTGCCGGGTGGATGTGGGCAACGTTGGTGCCGAGACCCTTGGCTGGTGAGGCCCAGAGGGCTGGCTGCCCCCTCCCTGCCTCCCTCCCTGCCTGCCTCGAATAACCCTCTGTGTGCCTTCTCCCTCCCTGCAGCATGCTCTCGGTGTACCCCTGGACCCAGAGGTTCTTTGCCGATTTTGGGAACCTCTCCAGCGCCAGCGCCATCTGCGGCAACCCCCGGGTGAAGGCTCATGGCAAGAAGGTGCTCACCTCCTTCGGGGAGGCCGTCAAGAACCTGGACAACATCAAGGGCACCTTTGCCAAGCTGAGTGAGCTGCACTGTGACAAGCTGCATGTGGATCCTGAGAACTTCAAGGTGAGGCAGCCCCCCTGCCCTCCAGCCTCAGCAGAGTCTTCTCCAGGGGGAGTGGGGGAGGGGTTTGTGTGCAAGGCTGCGACTGGTGTGTTCATCTGCCTCGAATGACAGATGCAGGGGAGGGCACCAGGCACAGGTTGTGTCTGTTGTCTTGTGTGCTCCCTGAAGGACTTGGTGGGCCGCTGTGAGATTCAGGAAGCTGGACTAGACGGCCTGTGGCCTGAGCCAGCGGGGCTCTTCCCATGCTCTTACTTCTTGGTCCCTGAGATGTGCGGCAGCCTTCTCCAGTGGGTACTTTAGAAGAGTGATGTGTTCTGAGGGCAGAAGTGGAACCCAGGTCTCCAATGTATACTTGGCTTTACGAAAGCATAACGGAGAACGGAGCCGTGCACGGCAGTGTCTGCTGAGCATACTTCCTGTCTGAGACCCCAGCCTGTCCCTGTCACTGTTTCTGGGGGGGGGCGCACCCACCCTTGTCCTGTCCAGCCTGCCCATGTTCTCCCCAAAAGAGCACTTTGGCTGTGCTCACAGGGGGTGGTAGGATGAAGGCAGGAAGGGAGTGGCACCCCCTTGGCCGGTTGTGTGTGTATATGTGGGGGGGACGGGACGGGACGCAGGCCTTGGGCTCCGCCAGCAGAAGGCATCACCTCCCCCCTCTTCTCTTCCAGCTCCTGGGCAACATTCTGCTGATTGTCCTGGCTTCCCACTTTGGCAAGGAGTTCACCCCAGCCTGCCATGCAACCTTCCACAAGCTGGTCCACGTGGTGGCCCATGGCCTGGCCCACCGGTACCACTGAGCCCTCCTGCAGGAGTGGCAGCTGTGCCTCCTTCCCCCTGCTGCCCTCAGGAGCCCCCTCCAGCCCCGTGTGAAGCTACCACCAAATAAAGGTCACCCTGCAAGCTGAGTAACCTCCCTGTGTCTCTGTGGGTCCTGTGGGGCGGGAGTTGGAGAATGCCTCCGTGGCTGGGGGGCAGGGGGGTCTCTCCAGGTCCTGCCACACTTGTGCCCAAGGTAGACCCTTCAGCAGCTGTCTGGAGGAGAGAGCAGGGGGGGTGCAGTGGTGGGACACAAGGCTGAAAAGTGCGCTGGAGGGTGGCTGGGTGTGTGGGTCCTCCCTTTACCTCCACGGAGAAACCCTCTGCTGAGCGCCTGCCCCTCTCTGCCCAGCAACTAAAGGGACAAAATCCTTTGTTTAGCCTCTGGGGACTGGGGCTGCTACAACCTGGAGAAGCCCCCCAGCTCCTGAGGGCAGGGGCACTCCTTTCTTTTGGTCACCTCCCTCGGCAGCGCAGGGTCTGTCCCCGCCAGCAATGCAAGCGATGCCCCAGGGACAAAGAGCGGCTGCTGCTGGCGGGAAGCCCTGCTGCGTCTCTGGATCAGAGTCCCCAAGGTGATCAGTGGTTGTCTCTGCTTTGAGTAGCTTTGTGCAGCCTGAAGGGGTCGGCTGGCAGCGCCCACCTGGCTGGAGAAAAATACTCCCTTGCAAGAGACAACAGCAAAACACACAAGTCTTTCTCTGCGCTGGGTTTCTTTCTACCTGCCCCGGCTGAGGAGGAGAGAATCCTCTTGACGGGTCCACAAGGGGCCCCCACAAGGCCACTGATGGCCCCCAGCAGAGGCTGCGCTTTCTGGTGCCTGTCAGAGCCCATTGGTGTGTTGTGGCCTTTGGGGCTGTGGCACCCTCTGGAAGGGGGAGGAGGCTCAGATTGTGCCTGTCCAGCCCTGGATGCCCCTGCCTTTGTCCCGGAGAAGGCCCAAGGCAGAAGCTCCTCCTTTGCCCCCAGGCACAGGATCTCCCACTGGGCCTGTTTGCAGGCAGGGAAGGCACCCGCACAGCCCACATGAGCCCCAAGTTCCATCACATCACACCTGAAGAGGGCCGAGGGAAGGTCTGGCGTCTGTCCCAGGGAAGTGGGGGAGGGGATCTGGCCCAGAGTGGCCTTCTGTAGGCCCCACTGCCCCTTTGCTGGTCCTTCTGGGGAGCTGGGAGCAGGTTCAACTGGAGGCCAAACTCCCCGAGAGCCCACCACAAATGTGAGGAGCTGTACTCCGGGAGGGGCCTTTCCCTCTTCCCTGAGCAGTCCTGCACATCACAGATCCTACAGACGTATCTGTCTCTCCGTAAACACCAAATCCTCACTGGAAACTGTTCCGTTATCAGGGAGGAGCTCAGGCCTTAGCAAATCAACATACAAAATTATGCAGGGGATGGACAGAGTGGATAGGGAGATGCTCTTGACACTCTCACATAACACCAGAACCAGGGGACATCCACTAAAATTGAGTGTTGGGCGGGTTAGGACAGACAAAAGAAAATATTTCTTTACTCAGCGTGTGGTCGGTCTGTGGAACTCCTTGCCGCAGGATGTGGTGCTGGCGTCTAGCCTAGACGCCTTTAAAAGGGGATTGGACAAGTTTCTGGAGGCAAAATCCATTACGGGTTACAAGCCATGATGTGTATGCACAACCTCCTGATTTTAGAAATGGGCTATGTCAGATGCAAGGGAGGGCACCAGGAT
The DNA here is from genome assembly GCF_035046505.1 of Tiliqua scincoides. Classification (NCBI taxonomy): domain Eukaryota; kingdom Metazoa; phylum Chordata; class Lepidosauria; order Squamata; family Scincidae; genus Tiliqua; species Tiliqua scincoides. The sequence continues at coordinate 800,374 of NC_089823.1, forward strand.
GAGGTCTCTTGTTATCTGGGGTGCTCCCTGGGGCATTTGGTGGGCCGCTGTGAGATACAGGAAGCTGGACTAGATGGGCCTATGGCCTGATCCAGTGGGGCTGTTGTTATGTTGTTACTTCACCCCCTCTTCCAAGGAGCTCAGGGCGGGGCATGTGATTCTCCCCGCCCCCAATCTTGTGCAGGGCTGAACCTGGGTCTCTCTCCTCCAAGTTTGGCACTGCGCACTGCACAGCCCTCCTGGCTCCTCAGCATCATGCTTACCTTCCTGGTGTCCGTGAGTCCCACATCCCTGACTCACACACTCACCAAGCCACTCATGAGCTTATTGACACCTTTAATCCTTCCTTCTACCAGCTTTTTTCCCCCAAAATGAGAGGAGGGACCATCAGGAAGATGCCCCCATTCCTTATCATTGTGCTGCTTGATTCATAGGCTATTTTCTCAGAAGTAAGCCCCACTTAATTTAGTGGGACTTGGCTCCTCATTTGTGTGTCAAAGACTTCGTTACCCTTTCAAAAACCCTGAAAGTAGCACCACAGCTTGTTGTGGAGATCTCTCCCCTCACCCTGGGCAGTTCTGGCAGTTTTGCTGCTGCCAGCAGAAAAACATAAGAACAGCCCCACTGGATCAGGCCAAGGGCCCATCTAGTCCAGCTTCCTGTATCTCACAGTGGCCCACTAAACGCGCCAGGGCGCACGCAAGAAGGGCCACCACGAGCTTCCATTCAGACCTTCCCAGAGCAGCCATACGTCTTCCTGGTAACACAAGCTGGTCCAAGCCCTCGGCCACTTTCCTGTCCAGGCATTCCATGATTGCGTATGGAGGGGGTGGGCAGCAGGGGATGTGGTTTGGCTGCTGATCTCTCATGGTCAGCAGAAGCCGAGGACATGCCCAGAGGGAAACCAGGCATATGGTGCTGGGCCTTCAGTGGCTGCACCCAGAGGGAACCTTCTCAGCTGCAGAAGAAAAGGATCGTCTTCCCTCTGACCCCTCCTCTTCGTCAGGAGCCTGTGAAAGGCACTGGAGCCCCATGGCCTTCCTCTGTGCTTGTTTGCCTGGAATTAAACCCTGGGGAACCAGATGTGCACATTTCCCTTTGGGAGGGGAGTGAGCTCCTATTATTCCCATTTGCCAGCTGAGGCAGAGGTTTGCCCCCAAACAGCACACAGCAGGGGGTGTGCATGCACTGAACTTGGATCTCCAGCAAGCCTGAGCATCAAGTGGCTCCCTGAACACATCATGGAGCGTGTCCCAGTGAGGCCTCAGGGACGCTGGCAGGCCCACAGAAAAGGGCCGTGTCCCTGAGTCCGGTGGAAATGGGCCCCAGAGCCTGGCCTGACTGAGAAGTGGCCGTTGGTAGCCTTCAGAGTTTGCATGCCTGCTGCTCTTCTGGTGGAGCCTGGAGTGTGTGCTGGAGCCCCATGGGTGGCACAGGAAGCCCCCTGCCCAGTCCCTGCATGGCTGCAGCAGCTTGAGGAAGGCATTGTGGATACTGAGCACCTACAGATGTGCCAAGGAAGCATCCTCCATACTACACTCTGAGTGGCAATGCCAGGTGGCCATCAAGGGCCTGGCAAGAAGAAGTTGAGCTCCTTCACCAGGCTGCCTCTTGCCCTTCTGCAGCACACACTGCCCCTGCCCCAGAGCACCTGCCCTTCCTGGGGCAAATGCCAGCAGACTGAAGGGGCAGGTCCCTCGCCACCACCCAGGCTCAGTCTGTGCTACACTGTGGGAAGAGGGCTCCTCTCGAGGGGCTTCCAGGAGAGTCTAAGGGGTCACAATTGTCCCCATCCCCTCACCTTATCTTGGCCTGTTGCTGCAGTCACCAAGCTGCTGCTCACAATCAGGGTGGCAACGCCTCTCCCCCCCCCCCCACAGACCTGGCCCATTATCGCTGATCTGCAGGCAAGGAATCTGTGGGTGGAATGGGGGCTGAGCTCCCCCACCTTGCCCAGGAGAGCCTCTGTGAGCTGCATAGAAAATGGGGAGGGGCGAGGAGGCTTGAACATTTGGGCAAGATGGCTGGTGGGGTTCATCCTGGTGCTGAACGGAGGATTCAGCCTGGCAGATCAGACCCAGCTCCACCCAACCCAGCCTGGCCTCTGGGGGTGCACTTTAGGGGCAGTGCCTGCCCCACAGAGCACACAGCTGGAGGAGTTGTGGGAGAATCTTGCTCACACTCAGCAGCCAGAGGCTGGGGCCAGGACACTGAGCCACCACACAGATGTTGAGGCCCCAGACCAGCCATGCTTTGCTCAGCCTCCTAGATCTGGGTCCTGCTTTTCATTCCAAAGGACTCGCCATGTGGCTTTCAATGAAACCTCGCACAGATGAAAATACAGCAACACAAGTCACACAACTGCCCCACACGAGTAGAAGGAAACAGGGGTTCCATTTGCCCACTTGTCACTGTGCAAGCCACGCAGGGGTCGGAGGTACTGCCAGTGCGACTCAAGAGGGCAGGGAGAGTCTCATGCATTGCGCTCCAGGTTCACCGTCCTGCTTTATGAGGTGTGTGTGGGGGGGGGGGCAAATTCCACAGCTTCACACCAGTGTCTCAGTGCAGTATGGAACAAAGGACACGAAAACACGCAGCCGTGCACTGGCGTGTGATTTGTTGCTTGTCAGAAGCAGAAGCCTGTCTTTGGGACGCTGTTGGTGTGCTGAGCCTGCAGGTCCGTGTGTGATGCACCTGGCCACGCTGCCTGCATGCTCCAGTCAGTGGATGGGCTTCCAGCGATGTGCTGGGCATGGATGTGTGTCTGCAGGCTGGCGAACAGGAAGTGCCTGAGAGAAGCTGGAGCAGCCCCTGCTCCTGCCCTCCACTGTAAGCAGAAAAGAGGCTGTGGGCTCCCAGCAGGGTCCCAGAGTGTGTACCTTTCTCTCAGATGTCCTTGCAGGTGTGACTGGGAACACACTGGACCTGAGGCAAGGCCTTGCCCGGGGCCCCAGCCCTCCATCTGGCCACCTCCAGGTGCCGATCCCACAGTGCAGGGGTGGGATTCTCCCAGGACCGCTGATCAGTCTGCCCCCAGGAGCGTTCTCCCAAGCACGCCCTGTAAGAGGCTGCATCCTTCCTGGTCCTCAGCCCTCCCAAGCAGTGCCTGGCAGCTCCACCCAGGGAGGGCCCCTGCCCAGAGGAGGAGGAGGAGCTCTGGGTGAGGGTATAAAGGGCTTGCCGGGGGGCAGCCAGGCAGCTTCTGAGGTTTCCTCCAAGAGACACAGACAGGAGTCCCCACACCCCAGCCGGCCATCATGGTGCACTGGACCGCCGAGGAGAAGCAGATCATCACCAGCTTATGGTGCCGGGTGGATGTGGGCAACGTTGGTGCCGAGACCCTTGGCTGGTGAGGCCCAGAGGGCTGGCTGCCCCCTCCCTGCCTCCCTCCCTGCCTGCCTCGAATAACCCTCTGTGTGCCTTCTCCCTCCCTGCAGCATGCTCTCGGTGTACCCCTGGACCCAGAGGTTCTTTGCCGATTTTGGGAACCTCTCCAGCGCCAGCGCCATCTGCGGCAACCCCCGGGTGAAGGCTCATGGCAAGAAGGTGCTCACCTCCTTCGGGGAGGCCGTCAAGAACCTGGACAACATCAAGGGCACCTTTGCCAAGCTGAGTGAGCTGCACTGTGACAAGCTGCATGTGGATCCTGAGAACTTCAAGGTGAGGCAGCCCCCCTGCCCTCCAGCCTCAGCAGAGTCTTCTCCAGGGGGAGTGGGGGAGGGGTTTGTGTGCAAGGCTGCGACTGGTGTGTTCATCTGCCTCGAATGACAGATGCAGGGGAGGGCACCAGGCACAGGTTGTGTCTGTTGTCTTGTGTGCTCCCTGAAGGACTTGGTGGGCCGCTGTGAGATTCAGGAAGCTGGACTAGACGGCCTGTGGCCTGAGCCAGCGGGGCTCTTCCCATGCTCTTACTTCTTGGTCCCTGAGATGTGCGGCAGCCTTCTCCAGTGGGTACTTTAGAAGAGTGATGTGTTCTGAGGGCAGAAGTGGAACCCAGGTCTCCAATGTATACTTGGCTTTACGAAAGCATAACGGAGAACGGAGCCGTGCACGGCAGTGTCTGCTGAGCATACTTCCTGTCTGAGACCCCAGCCTGTCCCTGTCACTGTTTCTGGGGGGGGGCGCACCCACCCTTGTCCTGTCCAGCCTGCCCATGTTCTCCCCAAAAGAGCACTTTGGCTGTGCTCACAGGGGGTGGTAGGATGAAGGCAGGAAGGGAGTGGCACCCCCTTGGCCGGTTGTGTGTGTATATGTGGGGGGGACGGGACGGGACGCAGGCCTTGGGCTCCGCCAGCAGAAGGCATCACCTCCCCCCTCTTCTCTTCCAGCTCCTGGGCAACATTCTGCTGATTGTCCTGGCTTCCCACTTTGGCAAGGAGTTCACCCCAGCCTGCCATGCAACCTTCCACAAGCTGGTCCACGTGGTGGCCCATGGCCTGGCCCACCGGTACCACTGAGCCCTCCTGCAGGAGTGGCAGCTGTGCCTCCTTCCCCCTGCTGCCCTCAGGAGCCCCCTCCAGCCCCGTGTGAAGCTACCACCAAATAAAGGTCACCCTGCAAGCTGAGTAACCTCCCTGTGTCTCTGTGGGTCCTGTGGGGCGGGAGTTGGAGAATGCCTCCGTGGCTGGGGGGCAGGGGGGTCTCTCCAGGTCCTGCCACACTTGTGCCCAAGGTAGACCCTTCAGCAGCTGTCTGGAGGAGAGAGCAGGGGGGGTGCAGTGGTGGGACACAAGGCTGAAAAGTGCGCTGGAGGGTGGCTGGGTGTGTGGGTCCTCCCTTTACCTCCACGGAGAAACCCTCTGCTGAGCGCCTGCCCCTCTCTGCCCAGCAACTAAAGGGACAAAATCCTTTGTTTAGCCTCTGGGGACTGGGGCTGCTACAACCTGGAGAAGCCCCCCAGCTCCTGAGGGCAGGGGCACTCCTTTCTTTTGGTCACCTCCCTCGGCAGCGCAGGGTCTGTCCCCGCCAGCAATGCAAGCGATGCCCCAGGGACAAAGAGCGGCTGCTGCTGGCGGGAAGCCCTGCTGCGTCTCTGGATCAGAGTCCCCAAGGTGATCAGTGGTTGTCTCTGCTTTGAGTAGCTTTGTGCAGCCTGAAGGGGTCGGCTGGCAGCGCCCACCTGGCTGGAGAAAAATACTCCCTTGCAAGAGACAACAGCAAAACACACAAGTCTTTCTCTGCGCTGGGTTTCTTTCTACCTGCCCCGGCTGAGGAGGAGAGAATCCTCTTGACGGGTCCACAAGGGGCCCCCACAAGGCCACTGATGGCCCCCAGCAGAGGCTGCGCTTTCTGGTGCCTGTCAGAGCCCATTGGTGTGTTGTGGCCTTTGGGGCTGTGGCACCCTCTGGAAGGGGGAGGAGGCTCAGATTGTGCCTGTCCAGCCCTGGATGCCCCTGCCTTTGTCCCGGAGAAGGCCCAAGGCAGAAGCTCCTCCTTTGCCCCCAGGCACAGGATCTCCCACTGGGCCTGTTTGCAGGCAGGGAAGGCACCCGCACAGCCCACATGAGCCCCAAGTTCCATCACATCACACCTGAAGAGGGCCGAGGGAAGGTCTGGCGTCTGTCCCAGGGAAGTGGGGGAGGGGATCTGGCCCAGAGTGGCCTTCTGTAGGCCCCACTGCCCCTTTGCTGGTCCTTCTGGGGAGCTGGGAGCAGGTTCAACTGGAGGCCAAACTCCCCGAGAGCCCACCACAAATGTGAGGAGCTGTACTCCGGGAGGGGCCTTTCCCTCTTCCCTGAGCAGTCCTGCACATCACAGATCCTACAGACGTATCTGTCTCTCCGTAAACACCAAATCCTCACTGGAAACTGTTCCGTTATCAGGGAGGAGCTCAGGCCTTAGCAAATCAACATACAAAATTATGCAGGGGATGGACAGAGTGGATAGGGAGATGCTCTTGACACTCTCACATAACACCAGAACCAGGGGACATCCACTAAAATTGAGTGTTGGGCGGGTTAGGACAGACAAAAGAAAATATTTCTTTACTCAGCGTGTGGTCGGTCTGTGGAACTCCTTGCCGCAGGATGTGGTGCTGGCGTCTAGCCTAGACGCCTTTAAAAGGGGATTGGACAAGTTTCTGGAGGCAAAATCCATTACGGGTTACAAGCCATGATGTGTATGCACAACCTCCTGATTTTAGAAATGGGCTATGTCAGATGCAAGGGAGGGCACCAGGATGAGGTCTCTTGTTATCTGGGGTGCTCCCTGGGGCATTTGGTGGGCCGCTGTGAGATACAGGAAGCTGGACTAGATGGGCCTATGGCCTGATCCAGTGGGGCTGTTCTTATGTTCTTAAATCCGGCCCCAGAATATCTTTTCAGTGCTCTGATGGGCCTTGTGAATTGAGTTCTCTGGAGCATGTGCTAAATACACTGCTGAGTAACTGCATTCAGGATGGGGCCCAGAAGCTTTCAGCCTCAGGCTTTTCAGGCTTGAGTCCTGGCCGGGCAGCGACCTCACACTCTGATCCCATTCCTGTGGTTCCCAGGAGGTGCAACTAGTCTGCATCCTTCCCTACTTTGCTTCCCCCACTTTGCTCTTCCCCTCCTCCTCTTCCCTCAACCCGCTCCTCCCAATGGCAGTCATGCCTGAGTGTCAGTGGCAGAATCCTGGTCCAAAGTGAGTGTGAGTGCCAAAGTGGTCCAAAGTGAGTGAGTGTGAGTGCCCAGCAAGTCCCTCTTCAAGCCCTGACTGGGTTCTCCTCCACAAACATTTGCCCCTCGTATTGTGGTTGTCACAGTGAAGTCACTGGCAGGGCTGGCAAGAAACGTTCCTAAGCATTTCAGTTGCTCAGGGAACAAAGCCCTGGAAATGCTAAATGACATGCTGAACAATTGAGCCTTAGAACAGCTAGTCAAGGAGCCCACCAGAGGACATGCGACACTGGATTTAATATTGTGTGGTGCTCAGGACTTGGTTAGAGATGTAAATGTTACTGAGACACTGGGGAACAGTGACCAGGATGCAATTCATTTTGCCATGCATGTCGGGAGAAAAGTGCCAAACAAATCTAGACACAAAAACCCCTTGACTTCAGAAGGGCGGACTTCCCCTAAATGAGGAGGCTAGTCAGAAGGAGGTTGAAAGGGAAGGTAAAAAGAGTCCAATCTCTCCGGAGTGCGTGGAGCCTGTTTAACACAAGGGTTATACAGGCCCAGCAGAAGTGTATACTGCAAAGGAAGAAGGGCTCGACTAAGTCCAGGAGGGTGCCAGCATGGCTAACGAGCTAAGTTAGAGGCTGTGAAGGGCAAGGAAGCTTCCTTCTGTAAATGGAAGTCTTGCCCTAATGAGGAGAATAAAAAGGAACATAAACTGTGGCAAAAGAAATGTAAGAAGGTGATATGGGAGGCCAAGCGAGACTATGAGGAACGCATGGCCGGCAACATTCAGGGGAATAATAAAAGCTTTTTCAAATATGTTAGAAGCAGGAAACCCGCCAGAGAAGCGGTTGGCCCTCTGGATGGTGAGGGAGGGAAAGGGGAGATAAAAGGAGACTTAGAGATGGCAGAGAAATTAAATGAGTTCTTTGGATTAGTCTTCATGGCAGAAGTTGTCAGGCAGATACTGCTGCCTGAATGGCCCCTCTTGACCAAGGATTTAAGTCAGATAGAGGTTAAAAGAGAAGATGTTTCAGATCTAATTGACAAAGATTAATAAGTCACCGAGCCCTGATGGCATCCACCCAAGAGTTATTAGGGAACTGAAGAACAAAGTTGCTGATCTTTTGACTAAAATATGCAACTTGTTCCTCAAAATGGCCACGGTGCCAGAGGACTGGAGGATAGCAAATGTCACACTGATCTTTAAAAACAGAAGGAGAGGGAACCTGGGAAACTATAGGCCGGTCAGCCTAATATCTGTCCCAGGTAAGATGGTGGAATGCCTCATCAAATATAAAATCTTAACACACAACCCTTGCTGAGGGAGAATCAGCCTGGCTTCTGTAAGGGTAAGCCTTACTTCACAAACCTTTTAAGAAGTCTTTGAAAAGCTCAACTGGCACATGGATGCGGGAGAACCCGTGGACATTATATATCTGGACTTTCAGAAGGTGTTCGACACGGTCCCTCACCAAAGGCTGCTAAAAAACTCCACAGTCAAGGAATTAGAGGGCAGGTCCTCTCGTGGATTGAGAACTGGTTGGAGGGCAGGAAGCAGAGAGTGGGTGTCAATGGGCAATTTTCACAATGGAGAGAAGTGAAAAGCGGTGTGTCCCAAGGATCTGTCCTGGGACCAGTGCTTTTCAACTTCTTCATAAACGACCTGAAGACAGAGTTCAGCAGTGAGGTGGCAAAGTTTGCAGACGACACCAGACTTTTCCGAGTGGTGAAGACCAGAAGTGATTGTGAGGAGCTCCAGAAGGATCTCTCCAGACTGGGAGAATGGGCAGCCATATGGCAGATGCTTTTCAATGTAACTAAGTGTAAAGTCATGCACCTTGGGGCATGTCAGGGTTCATGTTGGTCCCTCTGAAAGAAGGGAGCAGTAATCTCAGGACTCTCAGTAAGATCCAAACTAAAGGGAACATGGAACACAGGGTTTATTAGGATCCAATTAACAAATAAAAAAAACTTTAATAAAAATCCAATGCAGTTACTAAGGCACTACAAAAACGAGGCTCCTAAATCAGCAGGACTTCCCCCAGGGAAACAATCCTTTTATGAACTTGCCAAGAAAAAACAACTGCAAAGTTGTTGGGTTGACACCACCCCAAGTTCTCTCTCCTGATCTGTCACAGACAGCTCAGAACCCATCAGCCTATATGTGAAGTTTTGATTTTTTTGCTCCAATGTGCATGACTTTACACTTACTGACATTGAAGCGCATCTGCCATTTTGCTGCCCATTCTGCCAGTTAGGAGAGATCCTTCTGGAGTTCTTCACAATCCCTTCTGGTCTTCACCACCCAGAAAAGTCTGGTGCCGTCTACAAACTTAGCCACCTCCCTGCTCAACCCTGTCTCCAGGTCATTTATGAAGAGGTTGAAAAGCACCGGTCCCAGGACAGATCCTTGCGGCACACCGCTTTTCACCTCTCTCCATTGTGAAAATTGCCCATTGACATGCTCTGCTTCCTGGAACCAGTTCTGGCCTTCCTTCCTTCCTTCCTTCCACCTCCCAGAACTCCTTCTTTCCTGCCAGAGTCCAGGCAGGTAGGCCCCCTCCGCCCCTCTTAGCGTGGAGTTCTCACAACGAATCTCTCGTGTCTCTTGGGATTACATGTTATGAAGGGGTCTCCTTCATCACAGAGGACTCCTAAGCCTAAGTTGTGGAAGTTAGTTGTGTTAGCAAGAGAAGGGTGGAAAGCCTGTGCCCCCATCCCACGCCCTGAGGCGTTCACACCAGAGGTGCCCCATCAGGACATCTTAGTCTATAGAAGGAATTGCAACCAGCATGTGTGCTGCAGGAATCTGCTGGGTCTCTCAGCTCCCATACAACCCTCAAGCCTGGCAACGGGGTCCCTGGTGGGCACGGAGCCCCTGCAGCATGACCAGAGGAGAGGGCATAAAAGGGCCTCCCTCCCCGCAGAGCAGCCTTCCCTGGCGTGCTGGCTGGCCTCACTGCTACCCAGGCACTGATTCTGGCGGACCCAGTCAAGCTCGCAGCCCCCTCTCCCAGGTAAGCAGCTTTGGGGGAATGATGCCCACTGGCTCTGGGGGCTGAGTGTGCAGCAGGACCAGGCAGGGCTGGTGCTCCTTGTAGCAGGTGCAGCTGGTCAGTGCGATGGCTGTGCAGGGACAAGAAAAGGCCTGCCCGTTTCTCCCACTGGCTCCCATTAAGACAGTGCAGGGTCTCTGTGCATCCTACGGTCAGTCAGCACCCTTCAGAAGATGTGACTTGGCTGCGGTCTGAAGCACACTGACCTGGGAGTAAGCCCATTGAACAGGGTGGGACTGACTGCCGACTAAACAGGCTTAGGCTTGCACTGTTGGTGGATCCTCAGCCTCTAGGAAAGGAGCAGAAGCAGGGGGCCTTCACACCCCAGGAAGGCTGTGCACCTGCCTGCCCCCTCTGCTTCCAGGGTGGTTCCTCCTGCTGCGTGGGGCAGGTCCCTTGGACCTGGGGCACAGGCTCTGTGTGTGCAGTTGCAGGGTGGGGCAGAGGTCAGAGGCAGGTGGGGTCTCTGTCCAAGCCTGGTGCAGGAAAGGTCGACTTTGGGGCAGGGCCATGGCTCCCCCATTGCAAGGGAAGCCCCAGCGCCCTGCTGCTGTCTTCTGGTGGTGTGGAGCGGGAGGAGCTGAGCTATCTGGCCCTGTCCATTCCTGATGTGGGGTGACCCAAGTCCCCCACCCACAACTCTTCTTGCCATGCCACGCAGCAATAGAAGGCTGTCTGCCACACACAGGGCTGCCAGCAAGGAGCTCTGCACCGACAGGAGGGAGTCCACTTCCATTCCCCTGGCCAGGGGGAGCACTGCTGGGTCCTAGAGACTGACAGGTGAAGCACTGATTGCTCCACACCAGCCTCCCCCCCCCCCAATGGCACCTGCAGGGCAGCCAAAGTCTTTGTGCTTCAAGCAGGGGCTGCCGCCCAGGACCACAACAGATGGGTTCAGGGGTCCAGATGGGCAATCTGAGAGCCACCTGGCTCAAATGCTTCCAGAATGACCTGGCAAAGAGGCTCACAGGCTCAACTGGCCACAACCAGCCACCATGTAGCAAAAGGCGCAAGTCTTTGTGCTATTTATCCATCCTGCCAGCAAATCCAGCCTGTCCCCCCCCCCCACTTGCTTTAAAACCTCTGGTGCAGTTCACAGCCACAAGGAGGGCACACGCGACTGCAGCAGGCACCCAAAGAGGGCGGTTTGGCAGTGGAAAAGTTGCCGAGGGAGGTGGTGGCCTCTCCCTCACTGGAGATCTTCAAGCAGAGGCTTGACAGGCACCTGCTGGAGGAGGGTTTCCTACCACAGGCAGGAAGTGGACTAGATGACCTTGTGAGTCCCTTTCTGCTCTCAGTCTCTATGAGGCCACATTAGGAACAACCAGGCAGGTGGTGTCAGCATCCAGCGGAGGCCAAAATTAATGTTGACAAGCACAGGGTTGGTTTCTGGGCTGGGGTTCAGGCATGAGCCCCCCGCCCCCCCACCTGCTGTCCCTGCTGCCATCCGAATGGTGACAGCAACAATGTCCTGGGAGTATAGACAGATAATGCCTTCCTGTGCTGCAAGGGATGGCGCACAGGACTGAGGGACAAACGCAGGAGTGAGCGCTGCACTCGGTAACTGGGCAGGTGCTGTGGCTCTGCCTTCTACTCACCCTTGTAGCCAGAGCTGCTCGCAGGGAGCCTCTGTCAGCTGTTGCAGACCTTGGCCTGCCTGCAGAGGGCCAGCCAGTATATGTGAGCTGGGCATGGACCCCAACTCTGGGAGCGGAGAATGGCGTGTGTTCCCCCTCAGACCCCTTACCCGGCTTCCTACCCGCCCCCCGCCCCCCAGGCTCCCCAGCATCAGCTGTGTGTGCAAGACCACCAACAGGCCAGCTGGTGCTCAGGAGCCTGGCCAGCTTCCTCTCCCCTCAGACCCTGCAAGAGGCTGCTGAGGCAAACGCCCTGCCCCCCTCCCCTTATTTCTGGACCCTTCTAACCACCCCAGAAGAGTCCAGGCTGCTGCAGGCATCGTCCTCGGTTTGGCCATCGTTCCCCGTCAGCCACGTGTGGGAAGTGGACTGGGTCCCCCTTCATGCCTGGAGCAGCCACGTCTCCCGCTGAGCTTAGCAGGAGACCACAAGCCCACCGATTAGGCAGCCGGGCCTGACTGTCTTGGCCAAGGGGTGGGGCGGAGTGGCCAGGTGGGTTCCACTCCTCCGTTCAGGGAACTCTGCAACACCCTCAAGCACAGGAGGCCCTGTGCGTTTCTGCCAGGTCTGCCCTGGTGTGCGGAAGGCACACCCACTTGCTCTCCAGTGGGGCAGGCCCTGCGGGGCCTGGGAGGACGCAAGCAACCTGTGTAGGGACCGTATTTCTAGCTGGCTGTGTTTGAGGAGGGGGCTGCTCTTGCTTTCTCTTTTCACTCCAGATCAGCCTACAAGCTTCAGCCTTTAGCAGCTCCTTGGTGTCTGTCTGTGGCTTGCCCTCGAGGAGCTTCCAGGCTCCTTCTGTCGGATGTTGCCTGTAATTTGGTCCAGCTATTTTTCTGCATCCATCCAGTTGGCTGCAGGCATTCCCCATCGGCCAGTTTGCTGTATTGCTCTCTTCCCCCCTTTCCCAATTGATTTGGTTTCTCTTTCCTTTGAGTGTTTAGGGCTCGATCCCATCCTTGACTGGCCTGCATGATGCAGTGCCACTGACAGAGCCTCTGCTGCATCCCACAGGCTGGCTGGGGACTCTCCCAGCCATGGCAGAAAGTAGCTGATGACAACCAGCAGAGAGGGGAGCGATGGAGGCCGCAGGCAGGCAGGGAAAGAGGGACCAGCTGGAAGACTGGTCAGGAGGAGGGAAGACCAGAACTGGCCCAGGATGGACCTGGCAGAGGAGAGAACAGGCAAACGAAACAAAGGAAATATTTATTTATCCAGCACATAATCTGTGGAACTCCTTTCCACAGGATGTGATGACGATACCATAAAGCGCAGATGCCTTTAAAAGGGTAATGGACAGACTGATAGAGGATGTGTCCATCAGAGGTTATAAGCCATGATGGGTATGTGCAAGCTTCTGGTTTTAGAAGGCCAGGTGCAAGGAAGTGGCAAGAGGATGTAGGTGCCTTGCTGTCCTGAGTGCTCCCTAAGGCATCTGGTGGGCCACTGTGAGATGCAGGAAACTGGACTAGATGGGCCTTTGGCCTGATCCAGCAGGGCTCTTCTGGTGCTCTTAAAGGCACAGCCAGTGGCGTTAACGGCAGCCAGTCACCACCAAAACAATCTCCAGCTTTGGGTGGGCCAGGAGGTAGTCCTGAGAGTGCAGCCAGCCTTACCCCACCACAGCCTTGAGGAAAGGTGTGTGCCAGCCTTAGGCTCTTCAATAGGCCCGAAGCCCTCATCCAAGACTAATCCTGAGGAAGAGAGCCTCCACCCGGCTCTTCACTTCAGGGCTACCGTGAAAGGGGCCAGGAGTCCCCATCTTTTTCTATAGTTGTCCTTCCCAGTATCCATTGATCCCCAGTATCCATTGCATCCTGACTCGATTAGGCTAGGAGCTAACCTGATTTGCTGTCGCATCTCCCGTGGCTATCCAAGATCCCCTGGAGGTACAGCTGCCCCCGCCCCCGAGGATGTGGTTATGTTTAGTCTCCTTGCCTGCTCACAGGTAATGCAGTGGCTGTTCACACCTGATGACTCGCAAGCGCTACTGTGGTCTGGATTTGAAACAAGAACCCCTAGCATTCTGTGCTCTCCTGGGAGGGGGGTTCTCCAGATGCTCCCCGTCTGATTTCTTTAGTTTGGGTTATGTGCAGATGATAGCCCCCCCCCACACACACACTCATAAAGGGAAAGTGGACGGCCAGAGGGAGCCCATTGCTGCTAGCCACAAGAAGCTCCTCCTCCTTGGTGGCCCCCGGCTACCTTCTCTACAGATGCCAGAGCAGGGAGAGTTGGCAGTGTGTGCACATCAGAGATGCCCCCAGGAGGCTGCTGGAAAAGCCACTCCTCCTTCTCAAGCTGTTGCCATGTTCCCCATCCCTCCCCCGTTTCCCAGGGCTTCTGCTGTCTCTGCAGACCCTTTTCCTTTGCCCTTGACTAGATATTGCCCTTGTCTTGTCTTGACCTCCTTGGGCAGGGGGTCTGGTCTAGAGGGTAGAGCCTCCGTTAGCCTGAAGATAACATCAGAAGGTCGCCAGTTCGAGGACACCGGCAGCTGAGAATGGCGAGACCTTGAAGCAGCTGACAAGCTGAGCTGAGTGATTCCACCTGCTCTGGTGTGAGCAAGAAGCGTCTTGGCTGCCCTCCATGTCAGAGATGGAGCTGCTTGTCCGCCTGCCTGGGAGAACTGGAGGCCAGAATTGAGACCAAACCAGGAAGAGCCATTCTGAAATGTTGGTTCTTGAAAGAGAGAACCTCCATGATTGTCAAAATCCCCTTGAGGGATTTAGAAACGCCTGCCTATGTAAACCGCCTTGAATAAAGTCAGAGTAATCCGATGACCAGAAAGGCGGTATATAAATACCTAGTTGTTGTTGTTGTTGTTGTTATTATTATATAACCTCCAGGCAACTTGGACAACTTCCCTTCTTCTCCTTCCTGGCAGCTTCTTCAGCCACCAGTGGCCCTCACAGCCCTCATGACACTGGAGGACATTTGCACCTCCCCTGCTCTGTGGCGGCCAGAATCCCAGGACAGGCAGAATCCCAGGACAACCAGGGCCCCCCCCCCCCGAGGCCCACAGAGGCAGCTTCTGGTGACTCATGGGAGAATCCAACCTTTCCAGCTTCCAGCCGGCCACGTTCCACCTCACTGGCTTCCCAGGCCTGGAGCGTTTCCACCTGTGGATCTCTGTCCCATTCTGTGCCTTGTATGTTGCTGCCATTGCTAGCAACTGCGCCATCCTCTTCCTCATCGGGAGGGACCGGCGGCTCCGGGCACCCATGTACCTCTTCCTGGGCCTGCTGTCCTGCAATGATGTAGGTGTCTCCCTCTCCACTCTTCCCACGGTGCTGCCACTCTTTTGCCTTGGCCTCTATGAGGTGGCATTCGACGCCTGCCTGGCCCAGATGTTCTTCATCCACTCCTTCTCCTTCATGGAGTCAGGGATCCTGCTGGCCATGTCTCTGGACCGCCTGGTGGCCATCTGCAGCCCCCTCCGGTACTCCTCCACCCTGACCAGCCCCCGGGTGGTGGGGATTGGCCTGGCCCTCCTCCTGAAGAGCACTCTCCTGCTGCTCCCCTTCCCATTCCTGATCAAGCGCCTGCCCATCTGCAGGTCCAACGTCCTCTCCCATGCCTACTGCCTCCACCCGGACATGATGCGCTTGGCCTGTGCCGACATCACCGTCAACAACGTCTACGGCCTCTTCGCTGTCCTGGCCACCTACGGCCTGGACTCCACCTTCATCCTGGCGTCCTACATTGTGATTCTCAGGACGGTCCTCAGCACTGCGTCCTGGGAGCAGAGGCGCAAGGCTCTGAACACCTGCGTTTCACACATCTGCGCAGTCCTCTCCTTCTACATTCCCATTCTCGCTGTCTCTGTTCTGCACCGGTTTGGGAAGGGTGCCCCTCCCTCCACACACATCCTGATGTCCAACGTCTACCTCTTTGTGCCTCCGCTGCTAAACCCCGTCATCTACAGTGTCAAGACCAAGGAGATCCGGAAGGGGATACACAGACTTTTTGCCTGACCAGCAGCACCACAAATGGGCACTGGCTTCACAAAATCAGGGGTGGGGTTGGGGTCAGTCCCAGTGGGTAGTGGCCAAGGGCCAGAGGTTTGCACAGTGGCTAAAGCTGCAGCCCCAATTGCAAGGGGGAGCATTAGCCAGAGATCCCCGGGTCATCCTGAGTCCCATGGGACATACTCCCATGGGCAGCATTTCAATGTAATTAAGAGTAAAGCAATGTACATGGGGGCAAAAAAACCAAAACTTCTGGAAAACACCAATAAGACAGAACAAAGGAAGTACTAAGACAGAAAGTGAAAATGGCTGAACAACAAGTAAATTTTTTTTCCTTTTGTAGATATTAATGGACCGAATTCTTTTTAGAAATGAAGAGTATTCCATTAATTATATTAAATCAAAGCAGATGTAAATGAAAACTTGGAACACAAATATTGCGAAAATTAAAGTGGTATTAAGATAACTAAAAGGGTTATTCTTTAAAAGAGAAATTATATAAAATAATTTATAGATGGTATTTAATTCCAGAGAAAATAGTAAAAATGTACCCCGGGTCATCAAACAAATGATGGATAAGTAAAGAATTGAGGGAATTTTTTATTATATGTGGTGGATATAAGAAAAAGCAAAGAAATATTGGAAAATAATATATAAACTGTTACAAGAGATATTGAAGTGTGTATTCCCATTTAAACTGGAAACAATCCTCTTAAACGGGACATCAGAAACTAAGAATCAGATAAGAAATATTTTATTTTAAATATTAGTTTAGTGGCAAGAAGAGCATATCAGTAAAAATTTGAAGCCTTTTTATGATTGGATAGATAATTTTAGATAAAAAATATTGATTGTTTAGTTAAATTATTAATCAGTAGATTAACAAATATGATAATTTTTGTATTGATTTAGACATTATCATTCTTTTTTTGGACTAATGTATGTTGTAATCGATGGCCAATACCCTCATGTGTAACCTGTGTAGTCCCAGCCCTAAGTCTAACCAATTTTCCTTACCTGTATCTGTAATAAATAAATAAAATCTGTTTAAAAAAATAAATCAAAACTTCACATTGAGGCTAATGTAGTGGTTCTCACTCCTTTAGCACTGGGACCCACTTTTTAGAATGAGAATCTGTCAGGAACCACCAGAAGTGATGTCATGACCAGAAGTGACATCATCAAGCAGGAAATTTTTAACAATCCTAGGCTGCAATCCTAGCCACATTTATCCAGGATTAAGTCCCATTAACTATCATTGTTAAAAGCATATACATAGTAGTAGCCTGTTCAAAGTACAGATCTGTAACATTTCCCCAAATGCGTGCCATAAAGTCTAATATATTAAAAATAAACTATTGAAATGAATGGGGACCCACCTGAAATTGGCTCTTGACCCACCTAGTGGGTCCCAACCCACAGTTTGAGAAACACTGGGCTAATCGGTTCTGAGCTGTCTATGACAACTCTGGAGAGAGATTTTGGGGTGCTGGTGGACAACTCAATGAAAGTATTGACCCAATGTGCGGTGATGGAGAAGAAGGCCAATTCTATGCTTGGGATCATTAGAAAAAAGATATTGAGAATAAAACAGTTAATATGATAATGACGTTATACAAATTGATGGTAAGGCCACACCTGAACTATTGCAACCAGTTCTGGTTGCTACATCTCAAAAAGGATATAGAGGAACTGGAAAAGGTGCAAAAGAGAGCGACTAAAATGATTCCTGGGCTGGGACAAAGGCTGCAGCATTTGGGCCTCTTCAGCCTAGAAAAGAGGCACCTGAGGGGGGACATGATTGAGGCATACAAAATTATGCAGGGGATGGACAGTGGATAGGGAGATGCTCTTTACACTCTCACATAACACCAGAACCAGGGGACATCCACGAAAGCTGAATGTTGGGAGAGTTAGGACAGACAGAAGAAAATATTTCTTTACCCAGCATGTGGTTGGTCTGTGAGACTCCTTGCCACAGGAAGTGGTGATGGTGTCTGGCCTGGATGCCTTTAAAGGGATTGGACAGATTTCTGGAGAAAAAGTTCATCTTGGGCTACAAGCCATGATGCAACTGCCTGATTTTAGAAGTGGTTTACCTTAGAAAGCCAGATGCCAGGGAGCGCACCAGAATGCAGTCATCTGGTGTGCTCCCTGGGGCATTTGGTGGGCCACTGTGAGATACAGGAAGCTGGTGCCAATGGCCTGATCCAGTGGGTCTGTTCTTATGTTCTTATGTGCGTGGGAGGCTGCAACATCATGTGCTGGGTGTGCCTGCTTGTGGCAGTGCAGACTGTTTCCTGCTATGGCTGAGTGGTGAGAGAGCAGCTTAGTGGGCTGACCAGTTGGGTTCTAGACCTGCCTCCACCTTTTTGTGCCTGCCATGGGTGTTCCTGGCCTGTCATGCAGAAAGCAGGCATACTGCTGGTCCCAGCAGCCCCCTTGACGGAGCCCAGCCCCGCTCCTTGGGGTGCCCATGTTGTGTCAAGGGGGCTGCCAAAACTCACTCGTGCTAGCCCCTCCAGCTGGGGGACTCCCACAGGGTTTATTATTTATTTACCTGAGAGGCTTATATCCTGCCTTTCCCATGCCAAAGCAAATGCCCAAGGCGGCTTACAAAGCTGCACAGTAGAGTACAACTGAGTTTCTTACAACAATTGTTCTATGGGCAGCTCGTAGAACCTTTTCTTCCAAATGAATCCTTCATGGTGTGGTTCTCACATCTGGGTCTGCCTTCCAAGCTTCCAGCAGGAGCAGTTTCAGGTTGATCAAGCTGTAAGCAGCGACACCTCCTGGCTGTGTTGTCTCATTTCTCAGCTTTCCGTCTCCCATCCAAAATTCAACCAGGACCATTCCTGCTTAGCATTCTTCCAGCGACTTTTCACCCAACCACACCTGCTGCCAGGGTTTAGGTCCTGCCCCTGGGGAGGCTGGTGTGGTTCTACCACGCGGCTGCCTTCCTCCCAGGGAATGGCCCTCTTTTCCTTGGCATGTTGCACTAGTGGACATGTTTGGTTGTTGGTATGAGTGGCCTAAGCAGCTGGGACGCTGGGCTTCTGCTCTGGCCTCCCTGTCATCTGGGCCACAGACCTGCCTGTGGCACGTGTGTGTGTGTATGTGTGTAGGGTAACACTGGGGCATCCTCTCCTCTCGTTGGTGGCGAGGATGCCCAGTGGCACCACACACACATACACGTGTCTGTTGTAACTCTCCCAACACTCAATTTTAGTGGATGTAAAAAATGAGGTGCCCCAGCCCAGTAACCATCTTAGTCACTCTCTTTTGCACCTTTTCCATTTCCACTATATCCTTTTTGAGATGCGGCAACCAGAACTGGACACAATACTCCAGGTGTGGCCTTACCATCGATTTGTACAATGGCATTATAATACTAGCCATTTTGTTCTCAATACCTTTTCTAATGACCCCAAGCATTGAATTTGCCTTTTTCACCACCGCTGCACGTTGGGGTTGACACTTTCAAGGAGCTGTCCACCACCACCGCAAGATCCCTCTCCTGATCCATCACAGACAGCTCAGAACCTATTAGCCTATACGTTAAATTTTGATTTTTTTGTCCCAATGTGCATGACTTTACACTTACTTACATTGAAACACATCTGCCATTTTGCTGCCTATTCTGCCATTGTAGAGAGATCCTTCTGGAGCTCCTCACAATCGCTTCTGGTCTTCACCACAATGAAAAGTTTGGTGTCATCCATACACTTAGCCACCTCGCTGCTCAACCCTGTCTCCAGGTCATTTAGGAACAGTTTGAAAAGCACTGGTCCAAGGAGAATTCCTGGGCACTTCACTTTTCACCTCTCTCCATTGTGAAAATGGGACATGATTGCAACATACAAAATTATGCAAGGGATGGATAGAGTGGCTAGGTGGATGTTCATTTCCCTCTCACGTAACACCAGAACCGGGGGACATCCACTAAAATTGAGTGTTGGGAGAGTTATGACAGACAAAAGAAAATATTCCTTTACTCAGCGTGTAGTTGGTCTGTGGAACGACTTGCCACAGGAAGTGGTGATGACATCTTGCCTAGATGCCTTTAAAAGGGGATTGGATGAATTTCTGGAGGAAAAGTCCATCATGGGTTACAAGCCATGATGTGTGCATGCAATCTCCTGATTTTAGAAATGGGCTACGTCTGAATGGCAGACGCAAAGGAGGGCACCAGGATGCAGGTTTCTTGTTGTCTTCTGTGCTCCCCAAGGCATTTGGTGGGCCACTGAGAGATACAGGAAGCTGAACCTTTGGGCCTGATCCAGTGGGGATGTTCTTATGACACAATAACACAACTAGTAAAAGGTATTTTAGGTTATTAAGAGAACAAGGTCACACAGACTTAAAGGTTTTTAAGGCAGTAATTTGCAAGAGTACAGATGTCAATGAAATACATCGGTTTAAAATAACAAAGCTGGCTTCCCAAACTTACAGCGCAATCCTATCTTGCTCTGGAACAGGCAGGGACTTGCCCCAGCCCAATATGAAGTTAGGATTGCGCCCTTTACTTAACTCTCTCTCACCTGGGTCAGAAGACCATTGACACACAGCTGGCTGCCAGGCTACCTGTGAGGCCAGCAGCCCACGAGGGACAAAGGGACCAGGTCATGAGCAGCAGGTCAGGCTGCACCCCAGACTCTCTGCCTGAGAGGGAACTACAAATACATATGAAGAGTCCTGCTGAATCAGGCCAAAGGGCCCATCTAGTCCTGCTTCTGGCATCTCCTCATGAAGGCCCACTGGACGCCTCAGGGAGCCCACAAGACACCTTGCGTCGGGCTCCAGAGAGGCTGCCCCTGAAGCCTGGAGGCTGCACCCTATCATGTCATCCGAGAGGCTGCCCTGACAAACGGGCGCTTCCCAGTTGGGAGGAGGGACCCCCCTCTCTTGGGCTTCTCTTTCTGGTAGCAGCAACCGCCCTACAGGGCTGTCTATGTCAGAGAGCCAGGCTGGTGTAGTGGTTTGGGAGGTGGACTTAGACCTGGACGATCCAGGTTCAAATCCCCCCTCAGCCACGAAGCTTCCTGGGTGACCTTGGGCCAGTCACTTTCTCTCAGCCTCGCCTACCTCACAGGGCTGTTGTGAGGACAAAAGGAGGGGAGCAGCTGTGTACACCACCCTGAGCTCTTGGAGGAAGGGCAGTATACAATGTGAAAAATAAAATAAAAAACAAATGCTGCTGGGACTGCCACATCACCCCAGCAGGCATCCAAGGGGGTGTGCCTGGGCCTTGCTTCCCTCTCTCTCCCTGCAGGATGCCACACAGTGGATTCAGCAGATCCCAGCACCTGTGCTGAGCAAAAGGTGTGATGAGATCTCTGGGGACGGCATTTTGTACTCGAGCTCCCCCAGGGCCCAAGCATGCACAGCAATTAAGGCAAAGAGGACCTGATCCCCAGTGACCCTCAGGACTTCTTCCCAGGAGGAGGTCTTCTGCTGTATAGATATCTCCTCACCATGCACCTGGTCACTGTGTCCTGCCCTGAGCATGCTGCGTGAAGGAGAGACCCCTGCAGGGGTAAGTGAGGAAAAGGGTGCGAGAGCGATGGGGGGCAAGGAGCAGTGCGCACAGCGAAGGCCAGAGGTGAGGCAGTGGGGAGGGGTGTTGGTGCAGGGGAGAAACACGAGGCCAAGACTCACACAGCTGCCTGGGGGGCTCTAGAACTGAGGACTTCCTGGGTGGTGGTGCCTGGCTGGCTTCGGCCAAGCCCCTTCCTCCCAGCCTCTGCCCTCCTCTCTCCCTTTCAGAAATCTGTTCCGGCCAAGGGATTTCTACATACTAAAGAAATTGTAACAACTGAAGAAAACGAGAAGCTCATCAGAACAAACTCTGATTTGAATTCAGAGGAGCTCTGCATCTCTGAGGCTGGTCAGACTGTGTCCAGCTCTGGGCCCCTCACTGTGGGAAAGATGCAGCCAGACTGGAGCGGGTTCAGAAGAGAGCGATGAGGGGGATCAGAGGGCTGGAGGGCAAGCCCTGGGAGGAAAGGCTGGGGGTACTGGACCTGTTCAGCCTGGAGAAGAGAAGGTGGAGAGGGGATTTGGAAGTGTTCCCAAAAGAGCCAGTGAGGATGTATAAGGGCCCCATCCTGTTCCACTTTCCAGTGCTGTGCAGTCATGCCAATGGGTTGTTCACTGGACTGCAGCTGTGTCGATGCTGGAAAATTGGATAGGACTTGGCCCTAAATCTCTCTCTCTCTTTGGGGGAGGGGGGAATGCCCTTTCCAGCGATGCTCAGAGTAAGAGAGAACACAGGGAGTTTGAAGCACACAGCTCCATTGCAAGGGATCCTAAGACTAGGCAGCAGGTCAGCGTCACGCTGAGAATCCCTCAAAGAAAAGACTGACGGCCCAACCCAAAGATGGTCACCAAGCAGAGGTGCCGGGGGGGTGTGTGTCTGGTGCCTTGAAATGAGGTTTACACAGACCTCATGCACAGCAGTTCTGATGCAAAATATGGCGATTACTAGAGCTGCATTCCTGGAGGCCAATACAAGATGGACATACAGAGAGGAGATGCATAAGAAGGATCACACCGTTGCATTCAGCTGGAGCCACAAAGTGAGATGACCTCTTTCCTCTCAGGATGTGTGTGTGTGTGTGTGTGTGTTTGTGTGGGGTTAAATAGGCAGAGAGTTCAAGGCTTGACCAGAGTTCTTTGAGAAATTTGGCCTGTATGCCAGTGAATAGCACTGTCTGCTTTGTGCAGAGAGGTTCTGGCATCCATGGATGTCGGCGCATGAAATGGCGGTAGTGCCTCCTGAGATCAGTGTTCTGATTGGTCTTTATTCTAATGTGGGGAAATAACATAACCAGGAATGGAAAGCAAAATGAAGAGGAAAAGGGGTGTGTGGGAGGGGAGATCCAGCCACAGAAAGAGTGCTCTTCAGATTCCTGAAGGGCTGCCTTATGGAAGAAAGGACCAATGTGTTCTCAATAACCTCTGAGAGCAGAACTAGATTCAATGGGTACAAACTGCAGGAGAGGAGATTCTGGCTGAGCATCAGGAAGAAGTTCTCGATAGGGCAGTTTGACAGTGGGAAGGATTGTCAAGGGAGAGCTCAACAGGCACCCTTACAGAGCATGCTAGAGATGCTCTAGGAGGATTTTTCTGCTACAGGTGGGGGGTCGGACTAGATGAACCTTGTGGGTTACTTCCCACCTATGCTTCTACATGAATCCAGTATAGAGCTATTGAGACGTGTCAGTCCCATCACAGTAACAAGTGCATCAAAGGAGAAAGCCCAACTCTCTGGAGCAAACCACCTGGACCACACAGGAATCCTTTCCAGGTGGCCTGGAGCTCACCCTGTGAATAGTGGCTTGTTTCACTGCAGGAGCTAAAGCACTGCTTAGGGATGGTCTGGATCATCCAACAAAACTCCAGGGACCCTCACTCAGGAGAGTGGCAGGAGGGATCCTTAATCCTGCTGACTTTTCAGCCGGGCTGAAAGAAGCTCAGCTGACTGTCAGAAACCGCAAAACTTCCCCAGGCCCAAAAGATGCACCACAGAAACACACCATTCCTTGTGGTGAGGCTGAACGGCCTTCAGTCGCATGCCAGTTGTTTTGGGGGTCAAAGGAAGACTGGTGCCCGGCTGCAGTGCTGCGCTAATCTGTCTGTCTGGTGGCATGCAGGTGCTGGGTGAGAAATGTTCCACTTCGCGGGACCAGGGCAAAACCAGAGCCTTGCCCCCCCCACCTTCCTCCTGACAGGCATCCCAGGCTTGGAGGGCCACAGGGTCTGGGTCTCCGCCCTGTTTTGCTCCCTGTATGCCTTTGCCCTGCTGGGAAACAGTGCTGTTCTTGTTGTCATTGTGAAGGATCAGGGCTTGCGTAAGCCCATGTACCTTTTCCTCTCCATGCTGGCCGTGAGTGAACTGGGGGTGTCCCTCTCCACCCTTCCCACAGTGCTGGGCGTCTTCCTGTTTGGTGCCCGGGAGATTGGGCTTGATGCCTGTCTGGCCCAGATGTTCCTCCTCCACAGCTTCACCATCATAGACTCTGGCGTCCTCTGGGCCATGGCCCTTGACCGCTTTGTAGCCATCTACAACCCTCTGCAGTACACCACCATCCTGACAAACTTCAGGATTACCATGATGGGCATCGGAATTGCTGCAAGAAGCGTCCTCCTGATGGCCCCGTTGCCTGCTCTCCTCAAGAGGCTGCCGTATCTCCAATCCAACCTGCTGGCTCATCCTTACTGTCTGCACCCCAATCTGATCCACCTTCCTTGTGCGGACACTGCAGTCAACAGCCGACTCGGCCTGTTTGTTTTCCTCTGCAGTTTCGGGCTTGATTCTGCTTGCATTGCTGTGTCCTATGCAATGATTCTCAAGACTGTGCTGAGCAAAGCCTTCAAGGAAGGGCGTCTCAGGGCCCTCAACACCTGCATCTCCCACATCTGTGCTGTGGTGGCCTATTATGTTCCAATGACCAGTGTGTCCATGGCCCACAGGTTTGGCAAGGACACTTCTCCACTCCTGCACTCCGTCATGGCCCACATCTACCTCCTGGTGCCTCCTGTCGTGAATCCCGTCATCTACAGCATCAAGACCAAAGAGATCCGTAGAGCCTTTGGCAGGCTTTTCTCTCCAAGACAGCTCTGAACTGGATTGGCAAAGAGCCCCTTGACCTCTCCATGTGCATTCATGGCTCTGAAATGTAGAAGTTGGGGGGCCATTCAGTTAAAGGACACAAACAGGCACGTTAGGCTTCTTCTGAACACACCCCCATGGAGTCCCGGGGCAGTTTTCCCTGAATGCAGCTGGCAGTGCCGCAATGAGGAAGAGAGAGGAGCGCATCAGGAATTCGTAATAGTGTGAGTGCTGGTGGCGGTGTGTGTGCACTTGGGGGTGTTTTCTAATGGGGGTGCTGGTGTGTGTGCTCTCGGGCGTGACTAAGAGAGCGACTAAGATGATTACTGGCTGGGGCACCGTCCTTATGAGGAAAGGCTACGGCATTTGGGCCTCTTCAGCCTAGAAAAGAGACACCTGAAGGGGGACATGATTGAGACATACAAAATTATGCAGGGGATGGACAGAGTGGATAGGGAGATGCTCTTTACACTCTCACATAACACCAGAACCAGGGGACATCCACTAAAATTGAGTGTTGGGAGAGTTAGGACAGACAAAAGAAAATATTACTTTACTCAGCCACATAAAAATCCATTACGGGGTACAAGCCATGATGTGTATGTGCAACCTCCTGATTTTAGAAATGGACTATGTCAGAATGCCAGATGCAAGGGAGGGCACCAGGATGAGGTCTCTTGTTATCTGGTGTGCTCCCTGGGGCATTTGGTGGGCCGCTGTGAGATGCAGGAAGCTGGACTAGATGGGCCTATGGCCTGATCCAGTGGGGCTGTTCTTATGTCCTTATGGGTACTGGTAGAAGAGGGTGGTGAAACTGGGGCGGTGGGGGCAGATCAGCCATCCCCATTTCTATATTCAGGTTGGCACGTGCTGCAGGGGAGGCAGGAAGGGTGGCATGTGCTCCACATGATGGATCCTGCCCAGAAAGTTGCCAGCTGCAGTGATGCCACATCTCCCTTCTCCTTCTTTGCCCCTTGGCTTTCCTCCGCCTTCCCCTCGTGGCTTTCCTCCAAAATTCCAAAGCTTTGAAACCATCACTGCTGTTCTGCCAGCTAACAAGCTTCAGCAGAGTGACACAGCCACGGCATCTGACACCTGGAGGCAAAAGGTTTAACACCCCCTGAATGACACAATCAAATGGAATCCATCAATTAAAAGATGACAGTAAGTGAGTTGGCTTCTCTCAGCAGCTGAATTTCGTTTTCAAGGAAACATAAAGATGCTTGAGGAAGGGAAAGGGGTGGTGGGAAGAACCAAGAATCCAGAGATGTGAGAGGAGAAGGGGGGGGAAGAGATGCAGCCCCCCACTACCCATTTGTTGCTCCTTTTGGACAGACACTGAAGGAAACATGCTGGGCTGCTGCTGACAGGCAAGTGGGAGAACAGATCAGGCCAGTATACCTCCCTTTCACCCCACATCTGCTTTGCTTCTCCCATACTCTCTAATTTTCTTCACATATGTGCAAGTGGCACTCAGCCCCCTCCCCATATTCTCTCTCTGAAAACACCCCTGCAAGTCTTGCCCCAGTGTTTAGGCTCGGGACCCCAGCACCACATCTGTAGCTCCCAGAGGAAAAGATCGGAAGGTGGCTGGACGCCCCCCGCCTGCCTTCAAACCTCTTCTGCAGAGTGTGGGCAGAGAACCCCTTACCGGGGTCCAAAAAGAGTGCTCTGAAACTTATGGCCTGAGCAACAGAGGCCAACAGTTTGTGCAGGAGAAATGGACAGAAGGGAAGGAGAAGCTCAAGGGCAGAAATGGCATAAGGATGGAATTAGATAATGGGCTCCCACAATGGGATTGCTGGGCCCAGGACTACATTTCTCAGTAGGCCATGCTGTGACCTGGAAAAGGGGAGGGAGGTCATGCTGGGGTGCTTGGGAAAGGGGGGGAATAGGAAGGCAGCGCAGGTCTTAACGGGGTGGAGATGAGCTTCAAGCTCTGGAAGTGCCCCATTAAAACAGACGCCTTGAAAGAGAGGACTTTGCATTTTGTGGCTGATAAGCAGACTTCTGGCACAATCCTCCTGGCGCCGAGCACCACCAGAACAAGTGTTCCAGTGGCGCTGGGCACTTTCCGTCTTTCGCAAAAGGCAGCACGCCAAAGGGCACGGCTGAGCCGCCACCACAGCAGTGAGCAGCTGGCTCCGCACACCAGTGACTCTGGACGCCCGCTGGCGCTGGTGAGTCCACGCAGTAGTGGGAGGGAGGTGGGGCAGGGGAGGGCAGATCGGGAGGAGAAGGGGCTGGTATGGTGGCCCAGACCTGGCTCCCTTCCCAGCATGGATCCGCCTTCCTGTGCCAGCAGGCTCGCTGGTCCAGGCCTGAGCAGACCCGCTGGGCTGGCCAGGGGCACGAACACCCCAGGCTTGTCCAGAAGAGGCCTCCAGAGGCCAAAACTCCCCCACGGGATGTAGCAGGTGCCAGGTTGGCACCGCTTCGTGGAGTGCGGGTGGGTGGGCAGTGGGTGCGGGCGCAGGCAGGGTCCTGCGTGGGGCTCCGTCCCGTCCCACTTCCCAGCGCGGACGCAACCCTGCTGCGGGAGGCCTCCTCGGTCTGGGCACGTCTGCCCGCCTGGGGCTGCATCTCTGAGGACCCCTGCCAGCCCCGCCCCGCCCCGCCCCGCCCCAGGCGCCCCGTGCCCCGGCAGGCAGGCAGGCGGCGGGCGCGGGGGAGCGGAGCCCGGCGGGAGCGCTGCTGCGCCCGCTCGCCCGCCCGCCCGCCCCGGGGACTCCCCGGCGGCGCACATAAGGCGGCCAGCGAGCGCCGCGGCTCCGGACGCAGCAGGGCCGGGAGAAGGGCGGCGGCGGGACGGGGCGCCCGGCTGCGAGAGCGCCGGGGCTCGGGCGGGCTGGTCCTGGTCCTGAGACCCTCGCCTTCCTCCCGCCGGGCCGAGTGGGCTGCCGGCCCCTTGGAAGCGCCCCGCACGGCGGAGGAGCCGCGCTCCGCCCACCGCTCCAGCGGGCAGGGCGAAGGGCTGCGACGCCTCCTCGCTCCGTCTGCTGGGCAGCCGTCGAGCTGCCCGGCGGGGCGCAGCAGCCTCTGGGCGACGCTCCTCACCCTCCCAGCCCAGCCAGGGGCTGCAGGCCGCAGCGCGGCTCGTGTCCTCTGCCGCCTGGCCTCCAAGCCCTCTTGTCCCCGCCCGGGGCTCCCGCTCCGAGGTCGCGGGGAAGCGCAAGGGCTGTGGTCGGGCAGGGCCACTGCCTCTGGCTCCTTGGGGGCAGGGACCTCCGTCATGCCTGCTTCAAACTGCAGCGGCACGGTCCCGCGGTGGTTCTTCTGCACCGGCATCCCAGGACTGGAGACCTTCCACGCCTGGATGTCCATCCCGTTCTGCCTGATGTATGCCGTGGCAGTGCTGGGCAACCTGGGACTGGTGGCCGTAGTGGCCACGGAGCCTGCCCTCCACCAGCCCATGTATTTCTTCCTTTTCTTGCTGGCCGTCTCTGACGTGGTCCTATCCAGCACCGCAGTCCCCAGAGTCCTCAGCATCTTCTGGCTGGGCCCCAGCACCGTCTCCTTCAGAGCCTGCCTCACGCTGGTGTTCTTTATCCACTTTGTCTCCACCATGGAGTCGGCCATCTTGCTTGCCATGGCCTTCGACCGCTACGTGGCAATCTGCAAGCCCTTGAGGCACGCGGCCATCTTGACGCGCTCTGTGATCGGGAAGGCCGGACTGGCTGCCTTCCTCCGAGGCTTCTCTGCAGTGGTAGTCCTGGTGTTCCTCCTGCAGAGGCTGCCTTACTGCAGAGTCAACATCATCCCCCACACGTACTGTGAGCATATGGGGATGGCACGCCTGGCCTGTGCCGACATCCGCCTCAATGTCATCTACAGCCTCTTTGCAGCTCTCCTGGCTTTGGGGACAGACTCCGTGCTCATCTTTTTGTCTTACACACTGATCCTCAGGACAGTCTTGCGGCTCCCAACTACAGATGCCCGACGGAAGGCCTTTGAGACCTGTGGCTCCCACGTCTGCGTCATCCTGATGTCCTACGCTCCGGCATTCTTCTCCTTCTTAACTCACTGGTTTGGCCACAACATCCCCCGTCACGTCCACATCCTGCTAGCCAATCTCTATGTGATTGTCCCCCCAATGCTCAACTCCATTGTCCATGGGATAAAAACTAGGCAGATTCGGAAAGGAATTATCCGCATGCTCTTGCACATGGGAAAGTGCTTCTGATCCCCACGACTGGACTCTGTCAGTGGCACAAATTGATGGTAAGGCCACATCTGTAGCATTGCATATGATTTTGGTCACCTGAGGGAGGACATGATTGAGACATATAAAACTATGGATGGGTTGGACAGAGTGGATCGACGGAAGTCCTTTTCTCTCTCACACAACCCCAGAACCATCCACTGCAATTGTTCGGCCAGAGAGTTAGAACAGCCAAAAGGAAGCATTTCTTCACCCAGCATGTAATTAATCTGTGCGCCTACCTGCTACAAGATGTGATGGCACACTGGCCTAGGTGCCTTTAAAAGGGGATTGGACAGTTGGTGGAGGAAAAGTCCGTCACGGTGTATTTGTGTTCTGGTCACGATAAGGAAACCGGATTTCTTGACGTGCTAAATGACTGTGGCTTAGATCAGCTAGTCACGGAGCCCACCAGAGAACAGGTGACTCTGGATTTAATATTGTGCGGTATGCAGGACCTGGTTAGAGATGTAAACGTTACTGAGCCATTGGGGAACAGTGATCATGCTGCGATCCGTTTTGACATGCACGTTGGGGGAAGAATACCAGGCAAATCTCTAACAAAAACCCTTGACTTCCGACGGGCGGACTTCCCTCAAATGAGGAGGCTGGTTAGAAGGAGGTTGAAAGGGAGGGTAAAAAGAGTCCAATCTCTCCAGAGTGCATGGAGGCTGCTTAAAACAACAGTAATAGAGGCCCAGCAGAGGTGTATACTGCAAAGAAAGAAGGGTTCCACTAAATCCAGGAGAGTGCCCGCATGGCTAACCAGCCAAGTTAGAGAGGCTGTGAAGGGCAAGAAAGCTTCCTTCCGTAAATGGAAGTCTTGCCCTAATGAGGAGAATAAAAAGGAACATAAACTGTGGCAAAAGAAACGTAAAAAGGTGATACGGGAGGCCAAGTGAGACTATGAGGAACGCATGGCCAGCAACATTAATGGGAATAATAAAAGCTTCTTCAAATATGTTAGAAGCAGGAAACCCGCCAGAGAAGCGGTTGGCCCTCTGGATGGTGAGGGAGGGAAAGGGGAGATAAAAGGAGACTTAGAGATGGCAGAGAAATTAAATGAGTTCTTTGCATCTGTCTTCACGGCAGAAGACCTCGGGCAGATACCGCTGCCCGAACGGCCCCTCCTGACCGAGGAGTTAAGTCAGATAGAGGTTAAAAGAGAAGATGTTTCAGACCTCATTGATAAATTAAAGATCAATAAGTCACCGGGCCCTGATGGCATCCACCCAAGAGTTATTAAGGAATTGAAGAATGAAGTTGCAGACCTCTTGACTAAGGTATGCAACTTGTCCCTCAAAACGGCCATGGTGCCAGAAGATTGGAGGATAGCAAATGTCACGCCTGTTTTTAAAAAGGGAAAGAGGGGGGACCCGGGAAACTATAGGCCGGTCAGCCTAACATCCATACCGGGTAAGATGGTGGAATGCCTCATCAAAGATAGGATCTCAAAACACGTAGATGAACAGGCCTTGCTGAGGGAGAGTCAGCATGGCTTCTGTAAGGGTAAGTCTTGCCTCACAAACCTTATAGAATTCTTTGAAAAGGTCAATAGGCATGTGGATTTGGGAGAACCCGTGGACATTATATATCTGGACTTTCAGAAGGCGTTTGACATGGTCCCTCACCAAAGGCTACCGAAAAATCTCCACAGTCAGGGAATTAGAGGACAGGTCCTCTCATGGATTGAGAACTGGTTGGAGGCCAGGAAGCAGAGAGTGGGTGTCAATGGGCAATTTTCACAATGGAGAGAGGTGAAAAGTGGAGTGCCCAGGATCTCTCCTTGGACCAGTGCTTTTCAAACTGTTCCTAAATGACCTGGAGACAGGGTTGAGCAGCGAGGTGGCTAAGTGTATGGATGACACCAAACTTTTCATTGTGGTGAAGACCAGAAGTGATTGTGAGGAGCTCCAGAAGGATCTCTCCAGACTGGCAGAATGGGCAGCAAAATGGCAGATGCGCTTCAATGTCAGTAAGTGTAAAGTCATGCACATTGGGGCAAAAAATCAAAACTTTAGATATAGGCTGATGGGTTCTGAGCTGTCTGTGACAGATCAGGAGAGAGATCTTGGGGTGGTGGTGGACAGGTCGATGAAAGTGTCGACCCAATGTGCGGCGGCAGTGAAGAAGGCCAATTCTATGCTTGGGATCATTAGGAAGGGTATTGAGAACAAAATGGCTAGTATTATAATGCCGTTGTACAAATCTATGGTAAGGCCACACCTGGAGTATTGTGTCCAGTTCTGGTCGCCGCATCTTAAAAAAGACATAGTGGAAATCGAAAAGGTGCAAAAGAGAGCGACTAAGATGATTACGGGGCTGGGGCACCTTCCTTATGAGGAAAGGCTACGGCGTTTGGGCCTCTTCAGCCTAGAAAAGAGATGCCTGAGGGGGGACATGATTGAGACATACAAAATTCTGCAGGGGATGGACAGAGGGGATAGGGAGATGCTCTTTACACTCTCACATAATACCAGAACCAGGGGACATCCACTAAAATGGAGTGTTGGGCGGGTTAGGACAGACAAAAGAAAATATTTCTTTACTCAGCGTGTGGTCGGTCTGTGGAACTCCTTGCCACAGGATGTGGTGCTGGCGTCTACCCTAGACGCCTTTAAAAGGGGATTGGACGAGTTTCTGGAGGAAAAATCCATTATGGGGTACAAGCAATGATGTGTATGCGGAACCTCCTGATTTTATAAATGGGTTATGTCAGAAAGCCAGATGCAAGGGAGGGCACCAGGATGAGGTCTCTTGTTATCTGGTGTGCTCCCTGGGGCATTTGGTGGGCCGCTGTGAGATACAGGAAGCTGGACTAGATGGGCCTTTGGCCTGATCCAGTGGGGCTGTTCTTATGTTCTTAACTACAATTCCCAGGAAGCCTTGCAGGTCTCTTGATATCTGGTGTGCTCACTGGGGCATTTGGTGGGCCGCTGTGAGATACAGGAAGCTGGACTAGATGGGCCTATGGCCTGATCCAGTGGGGCTGTTCTTAAGTTCTTATGTTCTTATGTGACTACCATATATGCAACCCCCAGGTTTAAGGGGCAGCCTATCTCTGAGTGACGGATGCCAGAGAAAGAGAAAGTTTCCGTTTTTGGTTTCAGTCATTGGGTACTTCAGTCATTGGTGCGGGTCAATTCACAGATGGCACAGAGATAAGATATGGGAGCCGTAAGCATCCCAGGCACCCCAAAATATAGGATATTCAAAAAAATGTAGGTCATGACAAAATAAAAGCTTAAAAACACTTGTATATCATTAATTTAAACAATATGTTACTTATGATTAAATTTAAAACTATATTACATATAATTATTCATGGCAAGAAGGCTATGCACTGCCTACTTACAGGGAAAAGAAGGACTCAAGTTCTTTTCCAGGACCTGAGGCTAAAAAAGAGGACTTGTCCTGGAAGAAGAGGACATCTGGTCAGCCTGCATTCAGGGCTTCAGGTGGTCAGACCTCAGATTACTCCACCAGACTGAATGTCATTCAGGGGAATGGTTTCAGTGAGACTGCAAATGCATTTGTGCATTTTTTCTAGGTAGTATTTTATTTATTAATACAATCTGGTTTGTTACCTGAATTGTGTTTCTTCCCTTACACCATTTCTAATGCTTTTCTAATTTTATTTTGTTAGTTGTGAGTCTCTGGGGCTGCAGTCCTCCTATGTGCACACTTTCCTGAGAGTAAAACACAGCAGGACTTACTACTGAGTAGACATGCCTAGGCCTGTGCAGATAAGCAGACATGGACCTGAGCAGGGCCAGTGGGAGGTGTGCCTCTGTCTGTCTGCCCCCCTTGTTCTCTTCCCTAGGGGACGGTCTAGCCTTGCTAACTCTTCCACCACTGCCTCAGCGCCCCGAGGGGCTTCAGCAGCCACTGGGGGAAGGGGAATGGAGGGGAGGGAGAAGCCCCTTGCTGGGGTGGCTCCTGGATCAGTGTTTTTCTTTCATTATTTGGGCTTTCTAAACAAATTGTTGTAGTAAATAAGGCTGCAATCCTGTACAGACTTTCCTGGAAGTAAGCCCCATTGTCTGTAATGGACCTACTTCAGAGTAGACATGCCTAGGATTGTACTGTGGAGAATCTTCTTTTTGGCCCCTGCAGTGTTCCAAAGTCCTGTCAACACAACATTCTGCACCAGCTGCTCTGAGGACACAAAGGACCCTTTTCATACAAAGGGCTCTTCTCTCCCAAAGGCATCTGTTTTGTCCCAGATGTTTGCATGCAACAGGAATTTTTTTTTTGGGGGGGGGGGAGAGTATCTTACGAGTATCTTAAGAAAGAATGTGAAGAAAACAAAGCGGTCTCAAAGTATTTCTACTCAGGAGGAAATTTAGCCAAACCCTTCCTCCTCTGTGGTATGCACCAGTGGTTCCCAAACCTTTTAGCACTGGAACCCACCTTTAAAAAAATAACACTCTGTTGGGACCCACCTAGCTGTATGAGACTAAAAAAAGTTTCATTTTATCAGCCAATCAAGCCTCTGTTTTTATCCTTTTTAATATTGGGGGGGGGGTTGCCTTGTGGAGCATTTGTCAAGCGCCACATTCATCAGATTGTGACCATTCTTCTGGCCTTGTGTTCCCTTTTGCCTGGCCTTTGGTAAGAACTGGGGCATGGTCACCTACTCATGAGTAAACACACACGTGTGGCTCAATTTTGCTTTCCATAAGGCTCAGTATATTTTCCTTGTCAGCTTTGGGGGGGGGGGAAGGGATTTTCTTCTAGTTTGCTGGAAGTGTTGAATGGTCCATTGACTTGTGAGTAAATGTGCACCTTTCTGGAACACCTAGACGCTGTTCCAGAACCATCATTCAGAGCACGATACCATAGTCTTTCGAGACTGAAGGTTGCCAACAAATGTGCACCTACTGCCCCTTTGGGTGTCAGCTTGTCAGTTTTGTAGCCCACCAAAAATTGGGTCCCAACTGACAATTTGGGAACCAGTGGAATACACTCTAGCTGGGTCTCTATTACTGTTATTTTCAACAGCCTCCATGCACCCCAGAGACCTTTCGCATTGGCTTCTTTCTCACTAGTCTTTTGAACGTTGCCCTTGGAAGTCAAGGGTTTCATGCTTGGCGCTTTCCCCCTGACACGAATGTAGAAATGAACTGCAGCTGGGTCACAGTTCCCCAACAGCTTGGTAACATTTACATCCCGAACCTGAGTACCACACGTTCAGAGTCATGTGGGGTGCTGTGGGGCCCGAAGGCAGGGCTCTGCCCCAGGACCCCAGCAAACCAGTACTGGCAGTGGGGAGTGCAGGCATGTGCTTATTCTGGGAACAGAGCTGGGGGCAAGAGATTTCTAGAGAGCGTAGCCTGGCAGCTCCTCGTCTCTGGGCGATAAATAAAACATTGGTGGTTTTTACAATCAAGTGGTCACCACGGAGAAAGAAAATGGGAAGAACTCCCTGAGGGCACGGACTGCCTGCCAGTGGCACAGCCTGACTCAGGTGGTGGTGGACTCTGTGGCAGGAGGTTTCTGAGCAGAGGCCAGAGAGGGAGCCCCTGTCGGGGATGCTGCTGTGCTTGTGGGCAGCCAGGGGTTGCAGGTCCCTCTAGTCAGGGTGTGCTGGAGGAGCCAGCCACAGCCCTTTCTCTGCTCAACAGCGTGCAAAGGGCCTGTGCAGGACGGTGGTGCTCCGCCAGGTGGCCTCATTCGCCTGCTCCTAGTTTCAAGGCAAGGGCACCTCATCGCTAGGCAGGGAAGCCACCTGGAATGGCGGGGAGAGGAAACACTCTCCAGCTGGGCTCTGCGTGAGCTGCACCTGAGTAGCTGTGCCCCAGAGCTGCTCTCAGTTTGCATGGCAGGGTGTCCAGGTGATCCTGGGGGCAAAGGGTGGGGGAGAGGCCAGCACTGCCGTGCCCTGCCTGTGAGCTGCTGGAGGCATCTGGCACTGCTGTTGGAGGGATGGACAAAATAAATGGATCTGGAGCCAGACCGTGAGGGGTTTGTTTAGCGCACCGTTGCTTCCGCTGGCCTGCAGAAAGTCTTGCTCAGACACACCTGGAGGTGATGCTCCAGAGACAGTCCCTTCCCTGGCAGTTCTGATGCTGCCCTTAAGGATATCCCCCGCCCTGCGAGTCAGCCGAGTGCTGCAGGCTGTGAATGAGGGACAGGACCAGGCACTCAAGGTCCTCGCAGCTTCCCTCACGTGTGCTGGAGCAGGACGTGGCCCTCACTCTCATGTATCTGTGCCTGGGCATCCCACACGGAGGTCTGGAGCTCACAGGGTCTACCTCCGCCAGGCGCGGCACAACCATAACGCGAGCAATGCCCTTGGCACAGAAAAGACTGCATGCAAGCCCCACCCATGCCACCTGCACACTCCTTTCCCGCCACAGACACTCTGGGTGAAGCACAGAGTGCACCGGTGTGGGCAGGACTGGCTTTGCCTGCAGCCAGGAAGTCGGGCAGGCCGGAGAGTGCCAGGCCCGCCTCCCCAATGCGACCAGCAGAGCCTCTTCCCTGGAGGCACCAGCAAAGGAGCACCAGGCCAGGCCACTCTAATATCCACCATGCTGACTTTAGTGTGCCAGGTGACCCTACAAGAGGTAAAGCTAAATCTGTGGCTAGGATGCACGGCTGTTGGTTAGCTTTTCAATTGCCGCTTCAATATCTCCCTCTGTGTCGATTAAGGCCTGCAGGTTCAGTTCCTGGTTCTGGAAGCCCATGGCGCGGAGCTGCTGCAGCTGGGCCTGGTAGGTGACGGTGGGCGCCTGCTCCATGTCTTCCTCCTCCTCTTCGGCGCCTGAGTTGCCGCTCTCGCTTTCCAGCTCCAGGACTTCCTCGGCAGAGAGGAGGCTCACCGTGTCCGAGGAGGGGCTTTCTCCCTCGTCCGAGTCTTCCATGCTTTCCGGCTCGACGTCTGGGTCCGTCAGGGCTTGGAGGAAATCTGGCACCTCCCTGGTGAGGGTGAGCAGGCTCATCTGCAGCTGGAGAAGGGCCTGCATGGCTCTGGGGTTGGTCAGCAGTGCTGCAGCCTCCGACTTGGCCAGCCTGGTGGGGAGCTGCTGCGCCCATCCTGGAGGCGGAGGAACGCTGTGGCTTAAAGGGGAGTTGCAGTGGCTAAGGAAGAGCTGGGTGGGGCCGTCAGGCTTGGAGAGGGCGTTGGACATGTTCTGCATGAACTCCAGGTTCTCTGTGAGCTGGTGCACCATGTTCTGGATGCTTTCGGACTTGCTCAGACTGGGCCTGATTCCAGGGCCCAAGGCAAGCAGGATGTAGCCCTGCCCAGGGCTGGGGCTGGCGCTGCTCGTGTCACTGCTGCTGCTGCTGGACTGGGGCGCCCAGGGGTTGGGCAGTGGCTCCCTATTCTCCGTCCGGGCCAGAGGACTGAGCGTTCCCGAGGAGGGCTTGTTCTCAGTGGGGGCGAAGGGGTTGCTCTGGAACTGAGCTTGCACTGCGTTCAGCATGGGGGCCTCGATGTCATTGTAGAGCTGCTGCAAGGCGCTGTACCCGCCCGGGATGCTCTCCAGGTTGCTGAGGGCCCGGTCGTGGTTCCGGATGATCTCGTCCATCACGGCTGGGCTTGTGGCAATGTCAATCATTTCTCGCAGGAAGTCCGAGTTGTTGAGGATGTGGTTAATCTCCGGGTTCTGCTCCGCCAGCTGCTGCATCTGGGGGACGGACAGGATCATCTGCCGGACCTGCTCCGTGTCGCCAAAGAGGTTCTGCAGAAACGGGTGCTGCATCACCTCGCTGATCAGCTCCTGCCGGGTCGCGTCCTGTTCCTGGACCTCGCTCACAAAGTCAGACACGTCCGTGGCATTCAGGCCCAGCACGTTCATGCCTGTGACCCCCACAAGGAAGCCCAGGAGGAGCGGGTTGCTGTTCAAGGCCGAGGCGTCCAGGTTCAGAGTGACCAGCTGCAGCAGCAGGTTCTCCATGGTCTGGGCCACCAGTTCATGGCAGGAGGTCATCAGCTCCTCAGGCTGGCTGTTCCACTCCAAGAGGTCCAGGCTGTGCTCGGGGAGCTCACTGGAGAGCAGCAGGCTCGCAGGGGGCACCTGCAGAAAGGCAGTGTTGGGCGCTGCTGCTGCTGCAACGCCCAGGGGCCCAGCGCTGTTCCCCAGAGGTCTCTTCTGTGACTTGATGAAGAGGTGGACTTTGGAGCCATCGCCAATCTTGTGCTGCGCCAGGGTGTCCTGGTCTTTGAGGATCTCACCGGCAAAGATCAGTGACAGCTGCTCAGGGGGGGTCTGGAATCGCTCAGAGATGAGCTTCTTGAAGTCCTGGACCATGGTGGTTTCAGCCACTTCAAACTGCTCCTTGCGCTTGAGAGTCTTGACGGTCACTTTGACGACCTGATAGCCGGCGGCAGCCCTTGGGGACTTCTTCTTGCTCTCAGACATCGCTGCTCAAAGGCCTCACCAGCAGAGGTGCAGGGAGAAGGAGGGAGGTGGGGGGCCTGCCCTGTGTTTTGAGGCTTGATGCAGTCAAGAGGTGGGAAGGGGCCCAGTGGTCTGCTGCCCCCCTGTGTCTCAACACCAGCCAAGGCCAGAGCGCACATACCAGCAAGATGTTGTCTTTCTCTCCCACTGGCTCACAACCTGGCAGGGGCCTTCATGTTCCTCTTCTCCCCCTGCTGCTCCCCATGGCCATTCCCTCTCTGTGAACTGGGCTGGACTGTGACGTCACTGCTGACCTCATAAAGAGGTGTGAGGCCATTGGTGGGTTACACTTCCTTGCCCCCCCAATAAAGTTTGAAAGCCAATCCACCCGCCCTCCGCCACACCCCTGTGTTCTGAGCAGCCTGGCAATGGTCTTGCAAAGGGCAGAGGCCCCATGACACCTGGAGGGCTGTCCCCTCCCCTTCTGAATGCCACACACCTGCCTGCCCCCTCCCAGACTGGAATCCCCCGTGGGAAACTTGCTGGGTGTGAAGCTCTGTGAGACTTGCGGAGAGCATCTCAGGGCAGCAAGCACCAGAGTCCTGCTCGTGCAGCTCTTCTCCAGGGCACACGTGGCTCTTTGGTTGCCAGATCTTATCGGTCAGCGGGTGTGTTGGCAGCCCAGAAGGTTGGCTTCTGCCACAGAAGGGATGTGACTGTGCCTTGGCAGAACTGAAGAGCAAAGCTGGGAGGCAAGTAGGTGAAGAGGGCCTTCCCGACCCATTGGGGAGCATCCTAGTGAGCCACTTTCTGGGCACATGAAGCAACCGACTGTGGGGCCCTAGTGCTGCAAGGAGAACAAACCGGATCATGCCTGAGGTCAAGGAGGTGGCTGCCCAAGCCTCCAGCCCTAGCGAAGTATGATGGAGATTGAATGCAGGAGGTCCTCGAGGAGAGATGCCCCGGGGCCTCAATCTGCCTGAGACATCCCAGGCTTGGTGTCCCACCAGCATCTCCAGTGGGGAAACCCTTCATGGCCTGGCAGCAGCCCCTTGTACGTCCCGTCTACCGAGATTAACTGCTGCTGCCAACAGCCACTCAGCGCTGACCCTTCCCCAGTCTCTGGCCTCCATATGGAAAGTGTCCTAAGTCCCAGTGGCCCTCACTGCTGAGAAACCTGAGAGGCGTGAGCTGTAGGGTGGAGGCATTCGCAACCCTGCCACCCAGGGAGGGAATGCACATTGAATTGACCACGGCCAGTGCACATGTGGCTCGTGGAGAGAAACAGGAAGGCTGGGTCTGGCTGCATGCTGGGAGACACCACTGACGCAGGAGCTCAGCAAGAGAACGAGTGGCTTGTGGAGGACATGGAGACGCCCAGGTCAAATGGGAGGCTGGCTGTTTTGCATGGACTCCCCCATGGTAGGCCTGTGGGTGGGATGTGATGATCCCCAAGGCCCCTTCCTTGTGGATCAGCCGTGCATTCTTTGGAAACAAAAGAAGAGGTTTCCTGAGAAAGGCCAGGGGCCCGGAATCCTCTTTTACCATCAACAGGACAACTAGGTGTGAACTCGGACAAGGCATTCTGTTCATCTTGGCACAAGGGGCAACAAATATCCAGGCTGGGACACACAGCAGTGTGGACACGGTGGCTTGTGCTCACATGGTTAACAGGACACGAGTTCCACCAAGTGGCTTCCTGAATTGTCCAGTAATAATCCAGAAGGTCCAGCAAGGTGGATTCAGGGCCTGTTCACAACACAGTTTGGGAGGGGTGTTGACGCCTTTCCCCGCACCAGTCAAGTGGGACAAGTTGTCTTGTGGGAATGTCCTGCACCTGGAACAATTGCACTTTGCTGGGATGCAGCAACCTGGGCTGCAACCCAATGCACATCTAACTGGAGTAAGTCTCATTAAACTCACTGGGCCTGACCTTTGAGGAGACAGGCGCAGGATTACGTGGCTGCCATTTTCTTTTTTGAATACTGGAGGGCGCGCTCCTCTCATGGGGACTCCCGCTTCCCAAGTAGAGGTGAGAACGGAACCTCCTGTTAGGTGTCTCCAGCCCCTGGAACTCAGAGGTAGGCTGCCTTGAGGCAGGGAGGCTCTGCAGAACCATTGGGACTAGGAGCTGCTGGGAGACCTCTCCTCCCCCTCCTCCCTGCCTTAAAGGCAAAGGCAAGCAGGCAGATTGGTGGTGTGCAGGCCTGCAAGCGAACAGGGAGGGCTGGCAGGCCACAGGACACACCCAGCTGTCTTTACTGCCTGCAAGGCCTGGCTTGCAGAGCAGAGGGGCTCCCTTCCGCAGCCTTTCTGGGCCGAACTGGAAAGGGAAACCAAGCTCCAGGTCGTGGAAGGCAGGCAGCTGAAGGCACTCCGAGACCCGCCTCTGCTCAAGGGCAGCATCTGACCGCCAGTCAGCTGCACTGACCCTCTCCCTCCCAGACTGGCTCAGTCCCCAGGCAGCTTTGGCTTTCTTTCTGCCACTGGAGGAGAACCTGGCTGCGCTTCTGGGACCGAGAAGGCAGCTGAGGACCTGCTTCTGGGGGAAGTCTGGCAGCAGCAAGCGCGCCCCTCCCTCCCCGCAGCCCAGAGGCTTCTGCTGATGCACTAAACTGCAATGCCTGGCTGGCACAGAGGCATCACCGGGGCTGGTGTCACCCAGTGCGGTAACTCCTGGCGGCACCCCATGGACCGCCTCACTAATGTAATAATGCAGTAATGAACAGCAACAATAACTGTAAATAACGTGTCAGTGCTTTTGAAGCCACAATTCAAACTTAAACCCCGAGAATGTGTTCTCATCGATGTTCTGTGGGCAGCAGGTTGCGTGTGCAGCCATCCTGACAAGCGCTTAAACAAAGCGTGACCCGGAATGATTGAATAGATGGGGTCCCTCCCTGCATTTTATGCGCATTGAACTTTGCCATCTTTTACATTAAATGCCCATCAATGTTCATGAGTTCACTTGTATCTATTAGAGGTTGGCTATATCAGGTGGGTTGATCCAGGCCCAAACGTTTGTACTTAGGAGGAAAAGGTCCCCTGGCTCCATCAGAAGCAGTGCTTGAAAAAGACCCTGCTATTTTTACAAGAGCCCAGTAAAAGCTTCCCTACATCTTAAATCACCCTCCAAAAGAAGACAATTAAACAGTGTAACTCCATTGGGAGGCATGTATGACATCAGTCTGATGAATACGCTTCGTTGTACACACATTCCTGGAAGTATAATTAAAGTCCTGTATATGTGAGTTGGGAGGTGGAATTGGTTTTTGAAATCAATGAGATGTCTAATTCCCCCTCCTTTGTGATGCGAAGCTTTCCTAGTGGTACTAACTCACAAGGCTGTCATGAAAATAGAAAGGGAAGGAGAAGAATTATGTACAGCACTCTGAGCTCCTTGGATATAAGGGTAGGATATAAACGTCATAGACAAGTGCTATGTATTTGAAAACACAAAGAACACAGATAAATATATACACTGAAATATCCTCAGAGGCATTAAATAACCTGACCACTAAAAGACTTTTGGCTTACAACAGTTAAGGAAAAGCCTCACTCTGTCTCCGTTTTGTAGCTTTCTCTTTCACAGAGAGATTGTGGCTGATTCCAAAATGATTCCCACTTGGAAGTTCCAGGAACCATTTCATTTGCATGTTATTTTTCTCCAGCCTCTTCCAGAACTAAAGGCAGTTTGATTACTCACTCACCCCACATGGGATAAACCACCAAGGTGCTAAAGGGCTTTATGAAACTCTAGAATGGCAGTTCTCAAACTCACAACCAAGAACCAAGGTAAGTCTTGGCGGGGGTGAGGGATTGGCGATGATGTGATGGAACAATTGCGCCACTGCCAGGGACACAGGGGCTTCTTTTTTACTTACCTGTCTTCAGCAGCTTCTGGGGAGGGATGTGGGGTGCCCCGCAGAGCCCTCTGCAGGGATCCCCGCACCTCCAAATCAACAAATGTGCTTGTGGGTCTCAATTGCATTTCTTAAATGTTTTAAGGGGCAGGGAGTGCTGCAG
Organism: Tiliqua scincoides; assembly: GCF_035046505.1. NCBI lineage: Eukaryota > Metazoa > Chordata > Lepidosauria > Squamata > Scincidae > Tiliqua > Tiliqua scincoides. The sequence goes on from NC_089823.1 coordinate 840,832, forward strand.
AGGTAAGTAAAAAACAAGCCTGAGGCACAATCCTTACAATCACATTGTCTCCCGCCTGTGCCCCTTAACCAGTGGCTGACCTCCTTCCCTCAAGGCACCCCAGTTCTGCAATGGTGCCCCAGCCCAAAGCTGCCCCCCACTCACCTGGAGTGAAAACGGAGCCTCATGTGCCTCCAGGACAACTGGGGAAGCCATCGGAGGCTTCCCTGCAATCTTAAACTGTGCTTCTGGCAAACCGGAAGCACCATTTAAGACTGAGCCGGGAGCCTCAGGAAGACTTCCTGCGTGGTCCTAGAGGCGCGCGGGCTCTGCGCCTGGGGCATTTGCCACATTCAGGTCCGCTGCTGCCCTTAACAGAACAGAGGCAGGTCTTCTTGGGCTGGTGAGTCGCGACCCTCTGGTTTGAGAACCCCTGCTCTAGAGAACAATAGCAGAGCCCTGGAAGTTGCACGGGTACTTTATCTATTAGCATATATGAACATCCTCCGAGAAAACAAAATGTACCATGAACTGCACAGCAAAAAGGAAATCAGCCCCATGTCAGGCTCCCTGTCTCCCTTTGCTGTAGCTCACTGCACAACAAGTCTGTAGGCACCATCAAGCATTCTGACCAGGTGGCATCAAATAGCGTTCCAGATCTTGCTGTCCCTGGCCAGGACATTTGCAAGTTGGCTGCAGGCATATATATGCAAATGAAAAGGACTGGAAATTTGCCTGGTATCAATGGACAGAACGCTAACAGTGCAGTATCCCTTCTGCAAAACGCCCACACCACCAAGCTTCCCCATCCTGGCAAGCGCAAGGATGACGTGACCAGCATATCCAAGGGCAGAGCTGCACCTGTGACTACACAGCAGGGATTCAGTACAACATGCTACCACTAGCCAGCAGAGCTACACAAACACCTGGTCAGAGAAGGCCAATTCACACCCACCCTTTGCAGATGAGGGACATTGAAATGAAGAAACAAGCAATCAGCACAAATGGAAAAATGACTGGCAATTGTCCTTGTTGCTGGTCACTCACCTCCCGCCACCCAGTGCCTGTCCGTGGCTGCCTGCAGCCACCTTGGAGCTACGTCCTGCATCTACAGAGGCCATTTGGAAACTTTTGGAGCATCCACAGCAACTCTGAAGCTATCCAGAAACGATCGGCTGCCATTTTTAAGCGGCCATTTTAACACCCACAGCCATATGAATGAGGATAAGGTAAAATTTTATTTATGAGTTATTTTGGTGATGCCTGGTGCAGTCAGCACCCCCCGCATGCCCCTGGTGGCACCCCTGGCAAGACTGGTGCTCCCAGGAAAACTTCCTGGCACACGCCCAGAAGCTGGCCGTGCACCACCTGCTCTCTTGTGCGCTGCTTCTGGCTGCAGAGACGGAAACTGCCAGAGGAAGACACCTCTCGCTCAGCCAGTCCTGCAGTCCGCAGCAGGCTTCGCTTTCGCAGCCACCCCTGCAGGCACTGCCAGGACAAACCTACTGGGCCCGTCTGTACCCCAAGCAGGTCCCCCAGGCTTCTCTGCTGGGTGGGCACCCCTGTCCAGCTCTGCACCCAACCGCCTCCTCCTTGCTGCATGTGCTCTGTCTGAGGCCACAGTGGGGAGAGCGCCAGCAGCAGGGAAGACACGAGGACGAAGCAGCCCCAGGTCCGGGCGGAGCTCAGCCTCTTGCTCTTCTGCGCACAACACCCCCTCCCCAGTTTTCTCCACCCCCCTCCTTCTGTCCCCTCAGCTTGCTCAAGCTCAGCCCCCTGCTTTTCCGTCCCTCCTTGGCCTGACCCCCAGCTCCCCCAACTTCCCTTATCTTGTCCCTTATTCCCCTACTCCCCTAGTAGGCAGGCAGACCCGGTGGCAGTGGGTGGGAGGGGTTGTTCCCCTGTGACCTGCCTGTGCAGCCCTCCTGCCTCCCTCTCCTGCCCTCCTAGAGCCCCTTCAGGCTGCCTCCCACAACACTCCTGTGAACAAGACCTGCCAGGGAGTGGCCACCAATCATGGGCACCCTGGAGGTGCAGTGATTTGCCATGCAGATCACACTGCCCACTCTCGAGTCACCTGGTGACTTGACTCTGGCCCTTCTTCCGGCTGGGATTCTGGGCTGCTGGGCCATGCACAGCCACTGCCTGGTGGGGGAGACTCACCTCCGTGTGGCTCCCTGCGAGGCTCCAGGTTGCAGGCCTCTGCTTCGCTCTGCCTTCAGGGACTGGCCATGGCCTGAGCAGGTGGGAGCCGTGCTGGTCCCAGGAACGCCAGTGGCTAAGGTTCCCCCTGCAGGTGCAGGGGAGAGGAGGAGACCTGATGCCAGGTCTCAGGGAGAGTTTGAACCACAGTAGGTCTTTGTGGGGGTGCGGGAAGGCAGTGACGTGATCCCCAGGATCGTGTCGCTAAGGGGGGCTGCAGGGACTGGGATGTGCTCACCAGTCCCTGCAGCAGCCTGTCAGGGGTGCGGGGAGCCCCGTGCGAGTGTCTGCAGGCTCCCCAGTTGGTCAAAAGCGAAAGCGGAGCAAGCCCAGGACTGCCGCTGCTGCAGGGACTGACGAGCGCATCCCAGTCCCTGCAGCCCCGTTAGCGGTACGATCCTGGGGATCGCGTCGCTGCCTCCTCCCTGCCTCCTTGCTGCCCCTGCCCCTTAAGGGGGCAGAGGCCAGGGCCTTCAGGCTGGCGTCACAACGCCCCAGTTTGAAAACCACTGCCCTATGCCTACCTTGGCATCTCGCTTGGCATCGCCACGGAGCAGGCATGGTTGACCGAGGCACCTCCTGCCCTGCCTCAGCAGCTTGCAGGGGGGAGGAGAGGCACCATCACCACCGCACCCTCCAGAAGTGGGATCCCCAACATGTGGAACAGCAACGGGGCGAGCTGGGGAGCAAGAACCTGCGCCCCTGGAACCCCCAGTGTTGAGGCCAAGAAGGTCTGAGAAGAAGACCTTCTTCCCACCCAGCTTCTTTCTCCCCATCACCTCTGCGCATGGGGCGGGGGGGGGAGCCTGCAGGCTGTGGGATTCCACAGTGCCCAGCGGAAGGGGCAGGCTCAACAGAGGCTTCAGAGAGGCAGGCCAGGAAGGCAGCATTGTTGCTTTTGTTTATCGTGCTGGGCTGGCCATTGGAGCCCACAAGTGTCACCCCCAACGGAAGGAGACCCCCTGCTTCTTCACTGCGGTGCTGCTGCTGGCACAGTTCCGGCACCCCCAGCAGTTCGACCACAACAGGATCCCCACCCCCTGAGCAGCGACTCCTTTCCGCTCCAGAACGGGATCTCTGGGGCTTGGTGGGGCTGCCCTCGAGACTGCCTGCTGCAGCCCGTGCAGGAAGCAGAGGGGCTGGCCGGAGTCCTACTCAGAAGCAGCCGATTCTGGACAGGAAGGGTCCCTGAGCCCCGCGGGCACTCCCGCAGAGTACCCCAGACCTTGCAGGCGCAGGGCGAACCAGGGGACCAGAACCGGTGCTTCTGCGGCCAGGGTCCGTAGGCCCTGCTCCATCTGCACCCAGGCCTGGATGGCCCTGGGGTTGGACATGGCGGCCATCATTTCTGGGCTCTGCATCTGCTGGGCAAAGTGGAGAATCTGCTGGCGGATTTGTTCCGGCGGCGCCTCAGTCCCTTGAGAGGCCAGCAGTGCGTTCTGCATGAGAGAGAACATCATGCGCTTGGTGTAGGCGTTGCACAGATTCACAATCAATGTGGGGATCTCCGCAGCATCTGGGCTTTGGGCACCCCCTGCACCGAACCCTCCTATCCCAGCAGAGGGCTCAGGGTTGGATGTGGAGGAGGAGTGTCCAAGAGGGCCGGCCAGGGTCTGGAAGAGGCCGCCTTCGTCAGCGCAGCAGCCATGGCTGCAGATGCTGGTGCAGCTGCGGGAAACGGGAAGCGCCTCCGTGCCTGGCCCCGGGCTCCTCAGGCCGCCTGCCTGCTCTGGGCAGGGACTTCTCCCCAAGGGGGCGTAAGGGCCAGCAAGGAAGAGGTCTTGTCCTGAGCTCAGCCCCGGCTCCTGGATCTCGCTGTTCAACTGCCTCAGCGGGTTGTCCCCCCCGGGGATGCTGCTCTGGAGGCCCATCAGGGCCTGGTCTGGACTCTTCAGGTCCTGCAGCTGGTCGGGGTTCCTGGCAAGGTCCACAATCTCCCTCATCTTGTCCAGGATCACTCTCATGATGTCCAGGTTGTTGAGGATGTGGCTGATGGCTGGAACCTGCTGCGCCAGCTGCTGCACCTCGGGGTTGGCCAAAATCACCTGCCGCACTTTCTGGATGATCCTCTCGGAAGTGGGCACCAGCTGCCACTCTGCCCCAAAGGGGCCGGTCTCCTGGGGGCCCCACGGACTCTGTGAGCCGAGTCTGAAGGGGGCAGAGGCCACGTGGCTATCAGGCAGCGTCGCGGCACAGACTGCTGCCCTGGGCGCGTAGGGGGGCAGGGGCAACTCTTCCTGTTCTCTCTTCAGAGACCGGATCACCAGGTGGACGGTCATTCCATCGCCAACCCCGCACTGCTGGAGGGTGTCGTGATCCTTCAGGATCCTGCCAAAGAAGACCAGCACCAGCTGGCCGGTCTGGCAGTCAAAGTGCTTGGCAAGCTCCTCCTTGAACTCTTGGATGGTGCTGTCCTCGGGGAGCACGAACTGGGCGCTGGCCCCGGGGGACTTTGCAGTGACGCAGATGAAGCTGGGCTTGGACGTGATGACGGGGCAGGCTACCGTGGCACCCTCCTGGTCTTTGTCCATTGTGTCCATGAGGCACGGAGGAGGCGCTCACCCGGGAGGAACCATGGCCTCTGGCTGAGCGGAGAGGGAACCAAAGGCCGGTTGTCCCCGGGACCGCACTGCTTCAGTGCTGCGGCTGGGGGGCCCTTTAGAGAGCAACTGGCTGCCCCACACTGCACCTGGCGGGGCCCTCCCTGTCCCTTCTCTTGCTCCCCTCCTCCCTTCCCCCTGAGCCAAGTAGCTGCTCTCCACACTGCAGGAGGAGTGGGGGGGGGGCTTTCACTGTGATGTCACAAATGATGTCACGCCAGCCAGCTGGTGGCTGGCCAAAGGGCCACCTCCCCCCTCTTTGCATCCAGGTCCTGCTTGGAGCTGGGCCCCAGCCTGTGTGAGGCCTGGAGCTGGGTGAGCCCCTGTTCTCTGCAGAGTAGCTGGCAGAGAGGGGGAAGGGACGGCTCCAGCTTTGGGGCAGGCAGTGACGGGAGAGGGTCTGTGCTCCTGCTGAAGCTGGAGGAATGTCGGAATGTCACAGCCTACAAGTGACGTATCACGTGGCACTTATCACATGGCAACCTGGCCAACGGATGTTTTCACCATGTGGCTGTTTTCACGGTGTCTCTAAGTTGGCTTACTATTCTTTTTACGTCTTGTGAAAATGTGAGCTGCTCTGAACATGCAGTGCCCAGGCTCTGGATTCTTTGGATGAGTGACTCCTGGCCCAACCTGAACAAGGGCCTGTGCCAGCGGAACGCGCATCTTGCCGGTCTGCGCTGTCGCAAGAGCGCGCTTTGTCATTGGGTCATCTGAAACCAAAGAATAAGGCTGGGAACAATGAAAGGGACCCAGTGGACTCCGGACACCCGCAGGAGAAGAAGCTGCACCTGCATCGCCTCCTTGAGGTCCCTCCCACCACAGCGCCCCCTTCATGGTTTGAAGCCTCCAGTCCTTACTGTTGGCATTTGCAACCTCTCCTGCACTGGGTTGTCTGCCCCCCCCCCCCGATCATGCCTTCCCCAAGGTCACCTCTCACTGCCTCTGGGCCCTGCCTGTGCCTGGCTGTGTCCCCTGCCTGCCTCCCTTTTGCAGGCTGCACGCCCCTGCCCTGCCGTCTGTCTTTGTCCACAGCCTTCACGGGGCCGGGCTTCTGCCCCCTCCCGCCCAGTCACCTGGGTCTGCTCAGCCTGCCTCTGCTCGGAGCTCAGCCCTCTCTTACACTCTGCTGAGGAGACACTGCAGGACGGCTGAGGTGTAGCAGGGAGTTGCTCCTGTGCACGTGGTTGGAGGAGTGGATGTGCGGGAGAGTTTGCCTGTGCCTGGCACGCACATGGGCCTCGTTCATTGCAATGGGTGGGAAGTGTGCAGAGCCAGCTCCGGAAGGGCTCACACTACTATGGTTCACTTTGGTGTCCACAAATGTACCAATCCCACGGGATTCACTTTCTCTCCACTGGTCCCAGGGAGCTCTGCCCAGCTGCCATTCTTGCCTCTGAGGACTGGGTGTCTGTGTGTCCTCCTGAGACACGGCAGAAGACGCTGCTACTCTTTGCAGGATCTCCTTGGCTTTCAGAATATGCATCATGTGGTCTAGCTGGGATCACGAATAAATTGCTCAGGAGAATCTGACTGTGGCCCAGCATGTGATGGCCAAAGTGACGTGCTCAGTTCTCAAGCACACCTGCAACACTGCGGGGGCCACACCGCAAGAGGGACGGAGACCCCCAACCACACTGAAGCACTCTTAGCACTGAAGCACTCATACCAATTACGAAGGGGTGTCCCTTTGGTCTGCTGGCACAACCAACTCCCAGCTTCACCCTACGCTGATCTGCCCTGCAAATCCCACAAGCACCAGAGGCACAAACAAAGCTCCCTCTTGGACATTCAGTGATGCTCGGGAAGGCATGCGGCAGCTCCCCGAGCATCACAGGGTTACCTGGGCATTGAATGGCTGTCTAGCTTCCCCCTGCAACACCCTGGAGCCCAAAGCCACCCACTGGTCTACACGTGGGCGTGATGCTTTCCTTGCTCCAGGCCCTCCAGCCACCCACAGAATGGGCAAGCTTTCGGCCTTCTTCTACCATCACGCCCCAAAGGCCCTGCTCTCTGGAGCAAGGGAGGCCGTTCAAGCACCACATTCTTCTCTGCACCCGTGGCTCCTGCAGTGTTAGTGCCTCCCATGCTAAACATTTATCATTTTTTATTTCACTACATAAATTTTTTATTTCACTTCCACGGTCCCTCACCAAAGGCTACTGAAAAAACTCCACAGTCAGGGAATTAGAGGACAGGTCCTCTCCTGGATTGAGAACTGGTTGGAGGCCAGGAAGCAGAGAGTGGGTGTCAATGGGCAATTTTCACAATGGAGAGAGGTGAAAAGCGGTGTGCCCCAAGGATCTGTCCTGGGACCGGTGCTTTTCAACCTCTTCATAAATGACCTGGAGACAGGATTGAGCAGTGAAGTGGCAAAGTTTGCAGACGACACCAAACTTTTCCGAGTGGTAAAGACCAGAAGTGATTGTGAGGAGCTCCAGAAGGATCTCTCCAGACTGGCAGAATGGGCAGCAAAATGGCAGATGCGCTTCAATGTCAGTAAGTGTAAAGTCATGCACATTGGGGCAAAAAATCAAAACTTTAGATATAGGCTGATGGGTTCTGAGCTGTCTGTGACAGATCAGGAGAGAGATCTTGGGGTGGTGGTGGACAGGTCGATGAAAGTGGCGACCCAATGTGCGGCGGCAGTGAAGAAGGCCAATTCTATGCTTGGGATCATTAGGAAGGGTATTGAGAACAAAACGGCTAGTATTATAATGCCGTTGTACAAATCTATGGTAAGGCCACACCTGGAGTATTGTGTCCAGTTCTGGTCGCCGCATCTCAAAAAAGACATCCATTATGGGGTACAAGCCATGATGTGTATGTGCAACCTCCTGATTTTAGAAATGGGCTATGTCAGAAGGCCAGATGCAGGGGAGGGCACCAGGATGAGGTCTCTTGTTATCTGGTGTGCTCCCTGGGGCATTTGGTGGGCCGCTGTGAGATACAGGAAGCTGGACTAGATGGGCCTATGGCCTGATCCAGTGGGGCTGTTCTTATGTTCTTATGTACATAACACACCCCTCCCCCAAATGCCACGAGCACCGCAGTCACAAATAAAGCGGCTTCTTCAGCTCCGGAAGGGACTGCTTCCTCTGCTAGAGATCCCTGGAAGCCTTGTTAAGACATCCAGGAGCCACCTGGAGACTGGTGCTTTATCCTCGTGGCTCCAGGCCAATCCAGGAGGGTCAGCAACCCTACCTATCAAGCCAGAGTCGCCTGAGCTTGGGCACCCAGCAGGGACTCCCCTAAGCCTGAACCCCCAGCTGGCTCCGCTGCCCCAGGCCCTCCTGCTGTTTGCTCACTGCTGCTGATAAGGGGGCAGGTGGGTGGTGGTTAGCAGAGCGGTGAAGAACATAAGGCGTTTGACAGGAAGTGCCCCAATGATCTGTCCTGGGACTGGTGCTCTTCAACCTCTTCATAAATGACCTGGAGACAGGCTTGAGCAGTGACGTGGCTAAGTTTGCAGACGACACCAAACTTTTCCGAGTGGTGACGACCAGAAATGATTGTGAAGAGCTCCAGAAGGATCTCTCCAGACTGGCAGAATGGGCAGCAAAATGGCAGATGCGCTTCAATGTCAGTAAGTGTAAAGTCATGCACATTGGGGCAAAAAATCAAAACTTTAGATATAGGCTGATGGGTTCTGAGCTGTCTGTGACAGATCAGGAGAGAGATCTTGGGGTGGTGGTGGACAGCTCGATGAAAGTGTCGACCCAACATGTGGCAGCAGTGAAGAAGGCCAGTTCTGTGCTCGGGATCATTAGAAAAGGTATTGAGAACAAAACGGCTAATATTATAATGCCGTTGTACAAATCTATGGTAAGGCCACACCTGGTGTATTGTGTCCAGTTCTGATTGCCGCATCTCAGAAAGGACACAGTGGAAATGGAAAAGGTGCAGAAGGGAGATGTATGGAAGAAGCAAGCCCTGTCTCATCAGAGCCACCTTGCAAAGAGCCACCTTCTGCCAGGCACACCTTCTGCCCAGGACCTGCACCATCAGGGGCCAAGTGGGTCTTGCCAGTCCTGGCACATCCACCATGGAATGTTCCTACTGGGGCACCTCTGCTGGCTCCAGCCAAGCCGACCTTCTGGTGCCAGGCAAACGCCTCTCTGCCTGTACAGAAATGTCCGAAGGTCGCCTGAACCGGTTTCCGTCTCCGCTGCCCTATTTTCTGGGTGTAATTTTCCCACCTGGCAGTTTTTTTGGCACAACCTTTGAAGCGAACTGTGCCCCAAACCCGCCTTCCCTGTGTCTGGAAAAGCCCAAACAGAGGCCAACAGCAGAGATTGTTTTTGAAAGATTTAAAGCCTTTTAATCAGAAACCATGAAATTTCCTCCCTCATGAAGCTCCAGCATCGGCGCAGCTGCCACCGCCAGGGGAGCCCAGTGCCTCCTCCCGAGGAGACCTCTTGCCTTGTCTACATTCTCTTCTGCTTGGGTGACGGCTGCGCTGAAGAGCCGCGCAGATGACTGGCAGCAGCTTTTGCACCAGCAGGGAAATCAGTGCCCACCAGAAGCTGCAGGATCTGCTGGGCAGGAAACTCCTGGTGCCCCACTCTCAGTGTGGGGGGCAGCGCATCACAGAGAGAGGTGATGGAGCGGGCCCTGCGGGCAGGCCGGCCGCTCCTGCCATGCCTCCCTGCGGGCTCATCTGTGGCGAGGGCCTGCAGCCTCTGCTGGATCTCCAGCAGCCCTTGTATCTCCTTGGGGCTCCAGCTGGCCAGAAGGACATCTGTGCTCTGGATCTCCTGCAGGAGCGCAGGGACCTGCAGGGGAGCCTGCTCACGGGAGTGCCCGGGGGCTGCGGGGTTCCTCCGGAGCAGCTTAGCCACCAAGTCTGGAGCGTGGCCCTGCCCCTGCCCGGTGGCACTCCTGCCAGGAGCGCTCACAATGTTTTGCAGGAGGTGCTTGATGATCTGGTGCAGCAGGTTCTTGACAGCTGTGGAGGCCAGTTGCCCAGCCTCTCCCCGCAAGCTGCCACTCTCTCCCTTGCTGTGCTCATGGCTGCTGGCTGCAGGGCTCTGGGTAGCAGGATGCTTGGGGGGCCAAGCATGGGGAGAAGGCTGCTGTGCACGGGCAGGAGCTGCCTTTTGGCCAGGGTCGAAGGTTGGGGAGCCCAAAGAGGGGCTGGTCCCAAGCCGCCTGGGAAGGACTTTTGGCACCGCCTCCAGCCCCTCCACAAACAGGTCTTGCAGGGCACCGTTGTTGTCTCCGCCAGAGACGCTCCTGGGGTAACTCAGGGCCTGGGGCGGGGACTTGATGATCTCCCGCACAGCAGCCGGGTTCCTGGCCAGCTCCACCACCAACCTCATGCCCTCGGGAGAGCTGAAGACGTGACTGATCTCAGGGGCTTTCTGCATCACCTGCCGCACCTGGGGGTTGTCGGTGACCAGTTCCTTCATCAGGTCGGGGCTGGAGAGCTTCCTCTGGACAAAGGGGTTTTCCAAGAGCTGAAGCATCATCTCAGGGTTGGACATCAGCTGGCTCTGGAACTCCGCAAAGTTGGCTGTGTTGAGGCCCAGGCTGGTGGTCAGTTCCTGGAGGCCTTCACTGGCAAAGGTGCTGCTCCGGGGGGCGCCCGGGTTCACACTGCTGCTCACAGGTGTCGAAGATCCCTGCCTAGAGGGCTGCCCCCGGAGGACCACGTAGACGGTGGCATCATTGTCCAGGTGGATCCCATGTTGGCCGAGGCTCTTGTGGTCTTTTAAGATCCGCCCAGCATACACCAGCACCACGTGGTCGGGAGAAGAGGAGAAGTGCCGGGAAATGTGTTCCTTGAGCTCTCTGACGAACATGTCCTTGCGGACAAGAAACTCTTCCTTCTGCCAGGGAGTCTTCACAACAATCCGGACGACTGGAGGCTCCGTGGTGGCTCCAAGGTCAACTCCAGGAATTTTCTGGCTTTCAACCATAATGCTGCAAAGTTTCAATTCTTCCTTCTGGGAAAAGCCAGAGGCACTTTAGGGTGAGGAGCAGAGATAAGGTTCCTTCACGCTACCCAGTGAAAGTACGACCCAAGGTGGCCCTGCCTTCTCTGCTCCGTCACCAGGCAAGCGATGGGTCTCCTCTTCTTCTTCCCCCTCCCCCCCTACCCAGGCGCTCCACACAACCTTCTCATGCGGAATCCCTGGTCTGTGAGGTCACCACTGAGGTCACTGGCTGACTGTGAGTGATCCCAGATCCCTTGGCACAGTGGCAGAGCGGCTCTGAAGACTCCGCTCCCCCTTCTCCAGACTCCATTCCTGGAACACTCACAACTGCCGTCACATTCAAAGGTGGACCGTCTGGGACCAGGTTGCCTTCAGGACCGTCTTCTCCCAGGCTGGCCTATCCAACGCTAGAGACTCCCTTCCCCACTTGGTGGACACAGTCATGGTGCTGCCCTTGGACGGGAGTCTGCCTGGCGCTGGCCCCCTTTGACCACTACTGCTGCTGCATTGTGCAGCTTTGTCTCTACTTCTTGTTTCATCTCGGATCAGGTTTTTGTTCTTTGCGTTGTTGTCAGAACTACCTGCTTCTATGATTAGCTTCAGATAAAGGAGTGGGCCACAGATGCCAGCAGTTTCAGTGGCACCACAAGGGGGCAATGGGGCAGCCCACCTTCAGCGATGCCCCCAGACAGAGGTGTGTCACCGCACCGCCCTTCAGGGCTCTTTGGGCGGCTTCAGGCCCAGCTTGCTCATGCTGTCACTGTCAACTGTGTTTTTGTCATTCACCTATGAGGAGCGTGCAGTGTCAGGGCCTAAAGCAGCCCAAAGATTGCTGACGGGGAGTAGGCGTTTGCCCTTAAATCAGTGCGAGAGCCCAGAACATGGTGGCATCCCTCCCCCATTTCAGGGGGCAGAGCACCTTCAGGCAAGCAGGGGCTCCACTCCCTTTCTCCAGCCCCTCTGCCGGATCTCCCAGCAGAGGGAAGTGCCCCCTTGGGCAGAAGGACTGTGGTTGCTAAGGGAGCACAAAGGGGGGCAAAGCCACTGCTGAGGACTGCAGTTCTGGTTCCTCCTGGCGCCACCTTGGCAGGAACAGGCTCCTCCCCATGAGGTCAAAGGAGGGCCCCTCCCCATGTCTGGATCTCTGTCTTGGCACCCCCTGCCCCAGCTGAGACCAACCCTGAACCAGCCGGCCCCTTGCCTCCCCCACTACCTGCCACGGGCACAAGCTGCACCAGGTCACCTCCCGCCTGGGATGCATCGCCCTGCTCGGCCTTTGAGGGGGCTTCTTGCTGAAGGGGGGGGGCTACTGCTTTGTGCAGGTGCCTGCTGTGCATGTCCAGGCCCCGGCTCGGGGTGTCTCAGTGGGTGAGGAGAAGAGGTGCCGGGCGACGTGCCCTGTGCCTTGACTCTGAGAGAACAGCGCTGCCTGCACATGCTGGGGTGCTGTGTCTGTGTTGCTCTGTCACAACTCCCGATGTGCTGTGACAGCTCTCTTGTGTGGTGCGTTCTTCCAGCCGTGACTGCTCAGGACAGCTTCTTTCCCTTCCATCGAGGGGGTCCCTTGACTGAGGCCAGGTGGGTGACAGCAAGAGGCAGGGCCTTCCCTTTGGCAGCCCCACAACTAAGCAACTCCCTCCCCTTGAAGGGAGCTCTGCACACTCAGGCAGGTGGTCCTTGGGCTGCCTCCTATAGTGTGGCACGAGGGTCTGTGTGGCTGTTTTAAAGAGGGGGGCTTGTGCTGCTGTTCTGGATTGTGTTGCGGGGGGGGGGTCTGCATTTTTGTTTTCGTTTTTACTGCTTTATTTGTGTTGTGCTTGGATCTTACACGACCTTTCTCTTGTTGGGCTATTTTGTGAGGCTCCTGATGATCTGCCCAGCGTTGGTTGAGGCTGTTCTTTCCTGGTTTTCATTCTTCTGGTTGTGCTGATCAATATTTGATTGTGCTGATTATATGTTGTCCCTTGGACAACACGTAACGCCCCTTGGACACCCGGTTGTGGGGGGGGAGGCAGGGTAGCAGATGGATGAAAACCATGAGCTTGTGTACCCTCCTGGTCAGTCCCTTCCGGAATGGGAGCAGACCCAGCCCAGGCCGAGCCCACCAGAGCCCACAGTGGTTTAGCCAGGCGGATTCTGCTGGCCTGGATTCCAGGCTTTCTCTGCACTTCTCGTGTAAATCCAGCCAGGCCAGCCCACCAAACGCCTGCCTCGGGGAGCTCCCAAGACAAGAGACCTGCACCCTGGTGCCCTCCTTTGCACCTGGCTCCTCCCCTCCCCCCATTCCTGCAGGGGTCCATGCAGGCACAAGAGAATGCTTCTGCGGGTTGTGCACCACTGAGAGGCGCGTGGATGCCAGCAATGGGCATGGAGGGGGTTGTGCAGTGCACCCTTCCCAGGTTTTATTTTGAACATAGCTTCAGGAAAACAAGCTGTAGAGGCAGGCACAGCGGCACCTGATCAGCAGCTGTGCCCAAGTTCCTGGGACCAGCAATAAGGACCGGGCTGCTCCCCTCAGCAGAACCGCGGGCGTGAGCAGCAGGACGGCGTGGACTGCGACCCCTCAGTGTCAGAAAGTCCAGCTGCTGGTGGTGAAGAGCTTCGCCCACACTTGAGGACAGAGAAGCCGCAGCGCATGCAGAAGTGGGAGGGGGCTAAGCCGGCTCTGAAAGCCACTCCTGGTCACGCTTGCGTGCAGATCCCGGGAAGAGCGGCCCAGCCAGTCCTGCTTGCTCTGCACTCTGGGCCCCTGCAAAGCGCACTCCTCTTCCTGCCTGGTTCTGCCTGGTGGGTGTTCTGCCTGGTGGGTGAGCGACCTTCAGTCAAGGCTCTTCCCAGGGGCCGCATCAGGACTTAGCAGCAGCAGCATGTCGCCCTCATGTGTGACAACACATGGACGACCCGCTCCCGGATCTGTCTTGTCCTTACCCCATAGACAATGGGGTTGAGCATAGGGGGGACGATCACGTAGAGGTTGGCCAGCAGAATGTGAATGCAGCTGGGGATGTTGTGGCCAAAGCGGTGTGTAAGGAAGGAGAAGAAGGCAGGTGTGTAGAACATCAGGATGACGCAGATGTGGGAGCTGCAGGTGCGGAGGGCCTTCAGGCGGGCCTCCTTGGAGGGCAGCCGGAAGGCGGCCCTGAGGATCAGGGCGTAGGAGACGGCAATGAGCACCACGTCCAGCCCTGAGGACAGGAGGGTGGTGGTGAAGCCGTACCAGATGTTGACAGTTATATCCGCACAGGCCAGCCGCGCAATGCCCATGTGCTCACAGTAGGTGTGCTGCATGGTGCTGTGTCCACAATAGGGCAGCCTCTTGAGGAGGAAAATGGTTGGGAACATGATGCACAGTCCCCTCACGATGGCGGCCACGGCCACCCTCCCAATCACCGAGGGTGTCAGGGTGGTCATGTAACGCAGTGGGTCACAGATGGCCACGTAGCGGTCAAAGGCCATGGCCAGCAGGATCGTGGACTCTGCGATGAAGCTGAAGTGGGTGAAGAACATCTGGGCGATGCAGGCATCGAAGGAGATCTTCCTGGACCCAAACCAGAAGATGGCCAGCATCTCAGGCACGGTGGCCGTGGACAGCATGAGGTCAGTCACCGACAGCATGGCCAGGAAGAGGCACATGGGGTGGTGGAGGCTGCGATCTGTCGCAACGAGGCCCAGGAAGAACAAGTTCCCAGTGAGTGCAACAAGGTACATAAGGCATAAGGGGATGGAAATCCAGACGTGGGACGCCTCCAGGCCTGGGATGCCCGTCAAGACGAAGGTGATGGGGTCAAAGTTGCTCTGGTTGAGTGCGGTCATTCTGGAATGGTGCTCTCTGGGGTCACTTCTGGCTTCTGTAGGGAGGGGGGGAGAGAGAGAGAGAGGCTGGAGAGGGGATAGCACACAGGACCACTTTAGAGGACTTGCCCGTGAAAAAGACCCCTCCCCCCTCATGGGGGGCTCCACACTTGTGTAAGGTTGAGGATGAAAGTAACAGACGGACAGACACTCTTTGCAAGTGGCATTTCTGGGAAGGGCTTTGCTCAGCCTCCTGCGTCAATCATGTCCAGGGCTGGCAGGGCTAGCTGGGCCGCACCAGAGAGTCGCTTTTCTGGTGGAAGCACCCCTCTGCCCTTGGCCAGAATGTGGACTTTTCCCGTTCCCTGCTGCTCTCTTGGCTCCTGACCCCTGGGTGGCTGCCCCCCATCCGTGGCCCTGTGACATGTGGTCCAAAACCCAACAGCCACTCCAACCAGAAGCTGAACCGGCTGGCCAGTGTGTTTTGTTGGAGGAAGGGAGGTGTCCTGAGATTAGGCCACAGACGCATGGAGGGAATTCGCTTTCTGCACACAACTTTGAAAATGATTAACCAAATAATTATGTGGGTGCCCCAGGTCATCCTCTGCACGTCCTGGAAGCATGTCAAAGGCACAGACCCCGTGCGCCCTCCCTGCCCCCTTAAGAGACAAGGAATAAACCTCCCCGCTGTGGAAGCTCCCCTTCCGGAGGGAACCAAGTCTAGTTGCTCACTCCAGCAGCCAGCCAGCCAGCCAGCCAGCCAGGGTTTAAGGGGCTCAGCCTGGAGGGAGATAGCTTTACTTTGTCCCCCTGCAGTTCAGAAGCCATTTCCCTCGTGCATGTCTGTATTTAACACAGCACTGTTGGTGCCCAAAGTGCTTTGCATACCAGAGAAGACAGTCTCTGCCCCATGAAGCTTGCAGTGGACACCAGATGGAACTCTCCTACAGCCTGATCCTACCCCTGCCATAAGTCAAGGCACACTGCCGGAACTCCTGTTCCAGCAACGCAGCCCCAACGACAAGATTGCACAAGAGGACATCTGAAATGAGAACAGCTCTGTGGTCCTACAAGTCCTGCCTGAGATGCCCTGACGCCTGAGGCGGCCTGCCAAACGCTGCCTCCACAACCCAATGACATGCCAGCCTCTCCTCCGTCCACTTGCCAGTGCTCAGCACTCCCCTCCCCCAATTTCCTCTTCCTCTCTGTCTCCCTCTTCCTTTTCCAATCCAGGAGGGCAGTGGGGGCAAGCAGGTGGGTAGGAATTGGTGCCTCCTACCCAGTGCTTTTTCTGTAAATAAAAAGGTGCAGGAACTCACAACTTACTTACTTACTTACTTACTTACTTACTTACTTACTTACTTACTTATTTTTAAACCATTTTTTATTGGAGAAATAAAATATTTTTTATGTGCTTCCCCCCTAAAGATGAACTTACTTCTGAGTAGACATGCATAGGATTGGGCTGTCAATCTCCACATCCCCTTCCCCCTAGCTACTTTTTCTACACATGGGGAAAAATACTGTACATGTGCACTTGTAGCGTGTAGTATGTAGTGTGGCACTACTTCGAGGAGAGGAAGCAGTGAATGGATTCCGGAAAATGGCTTATATGAGTTCCATGTAATAAAATTACTCTAAGCAACTGTGGGAGTAAGAACAAAAAAGGAAGTCTTACACGAGAGGGGTCCTTAGGTGCACATAGAAAAAGCTACGTTTGCAAACAAGCCATTAAATATGATTTAATTCAGGTATCAGAATACTCTGTGTCTTTGGGAAGGCACTTGGCATGCAATTGTATGTTCTCTGCTGCCCTGAGCAGCTGCTGTGCATTGCTGGAGAGGAGCTGCAAACGCTGGCTGGTGGAGGGCATGCTTGTGGGGGAAGGATGAGGAGGATCTCTGGCAAGGCTGGACAGCATGTTGTACACACGGAGAATCCCTTTTCACCTGTCCTTAGCATGTGAAAATGGTGCAGATATATATCTCTGCCAGGATTAAGAGCCCAATCCTAGGTATGTCTACTCTGAAGTAACTCTCGTTCTAGTCAATGGAGCTTACTCCCAGGAAAGTGCCTAGGATTGCAGCCTAAGAGCCCAATCCTATGCATGTCTACTCAGAAGTCCACTTTAGTGAATGGGGCTTACTGTGGATAGGATGGCAGCCTCAGGGCCCAATCCTGTGCCTGTCTACTCAGAAGTCATTCCCATTAGAGTCAATGGGGCTTCCTCCCAGGAAAGTGTGGAGAGGACTGCAGCCTCAGAGCCCATCCTGTGCCTGTCTACTCAGAAGTCAGTCCCATTAGAGGCAGTGGGGCTTCCTCCCAGGAAAGTGTGGAGAGGACTGCAGCCACAGAGCCCTTCCTCTGCCTGTCTACTCAGGCTGCAAGGCTATGACACTTTCCCGGGAGTAAGCCTCATTGAACACAAAGAAACTTACTTCTGAGTAGACATGCTTGGGCTCTCACGCTGCAAGGCTATGCACCCTTTCCCAGGAGCAAGCCCCATTGAGCACAATGAGACATACTTCTGAGTAGACACGCCTAGACTCGTGCTGCAGATTGGCACGGGGGCTGCACCAGCCAGCTTCCTTCCCCTCCTCCTCCGCCAAGCCAGTACCTGGGCATTCCGTGGGTGCCGCAGCCCGTCTCCCTGGCTGTCCATCCTCCTCCTTGGCATTGGCGCGTGTCCCCCACACCCTCCACCAGCTTGGAAGTTGCGCAGGGAAGCAGAGCGCGGGGGGAGGGGAGGCGGGCTGGGCTCAGGTGAGAGCTTGGAGATGGGGGCAGGAGGGGGTCGTTGTGAGGTCAGGCAGGGGCCAAGCGCCCGCCCACCCTGCACCCCCCAGCACCCACCCAGCGAATGCCTCTATTTTGTTCCCCCCCCTGGAATGCCTCCAAAGGGGAGGGGCCCTGCAAAAAGGTGCCGGAACTCCGTCCCCCCGCGTTTCATTAGAAAAAAGCCTGCTCCTACCAATCGGCTGCCTGAAGTGACAGCTTCAATTGGCCTCCAGGATGAGCCGGCCCTAGGCCTGCGTTACGTGAGACCCGGTGCTGTCCTGGAGGCTGGGGGTTCCGCTTCACACAAAACGTTAAGCAATGGGGGTCTGTTAGCTGATGGGGACAGTCAAAACACTGCAAGGAGACGCTGGCGGGGGCAGGAACCTTTGTGGGAGTTGCCCCCCAACGCACCTGGGAGCCTCAGGGGCATCCTGTACCATCAGAGCATATCTAAGGCGGCCTTTGTGTCCCCACTTGCTTCCCCTGCTGCTACTGGCATTTTTGGCAGGAAGAGGGTGAGATCTTTGTGATGTGCACCATCAGCGGGCTGGGCACTTTGGCAAGGGGGCTCGGAGGGGCCGGGTGGGCACAAGGGCCTTCCTGCCTGAAGCACAACCAGCTGCATCCTTGAGCACAAGTGGCTTTTGTTTTGCTTTTGCAGGTCCAACCTTGTCATACATGGATTTTTTTATACAGGGATTAGACTCAACACAAATGGCCCCTGCAAATGAGAAGGAACGTGCTGATCCCTGGAGAAGGGGGAAATGCACCCCTTTAAAATCACAGCTTAAAAAAACTGCATTTTACTGTTGTAGAGAGACAGCCATGCAAGTGATTACAGGTATAACCTAAGCATCCACAAATTTTTTACAGGGGGGCAGGAAATCCACAGATTTTTCTATCTCAACACTGATGAGAAATACCTTTTAAATTAAATTTAAGTTGTTTAATAATGCCAGAGAGGGCATCCGGCTGAAAGTTCAGCAATCATTCTTCTCCAGGCTTCACTCCTCCCTTCCCCTTTCTCCTGAGCACATGAAAGAAGGCTAAATGGCAGTGATTATCACCTCCTCCCTTCTTAGAGTGAAGCCTTTCTAAGCGCCTGGAGAGAGACTGATTGCCTCTGTGTGCATTTCAAGGGTCAGCAAGACTGTTTTTAAATCACCAGAGCAAAGGACTTTGTTTTTTAAACTGGTTTGCTTTAGTGCGCTTTTTGCCATCCAGGTGAGTTCTGGGAATGGAATCCCCACGAATAATGAGACTCAACCTGTAATTGCAAAATAAGAAAGGAATGGTTGAAGAAACCGACAAGCCACTTCCCTGCAAGGTGGTCGGCAACACAAGGCATCTTTCCATGTGCAAGAAAGGGCGCATGGCTGCAGCTGAGCAGTGCACTTTAGGAAAGGGGGCAGGTGCCAGACCGACTGCTCCTCGGAACTGATGCGCAGCGACCACTGGTTGTGTTTGGGGGTTTTATGCTGCTTTGCTTTGCTGCTCCCCAGAATTTAAGAGCCGTATGACACACAGGTATCTGAGCAGGCCCAGCGTCTCCCATCACCCTGTCCAGAAAGGGGGCACTTGGTCATTCAGCGCACACCAAGCTGCCAAGGTGCAGGAGGAGAGTCTGGGAAAAGGAGCGCCCCTGGGGGAGGGGGAGCCCCCAGGCAGCCTGGAAAGGGGAGCAGCAGCAGAGTCAGGCACAGATGTGCTGAGCGACAAAGAAAGCCGCTTTTGCTGTCTTGGGCAGGAACCCTAAAAGGTGGCCATTCTCAGTGAAGCTTCCCCCTTTCCCTGCCCCCCCTGCACCCACATACCCATGCAGCCCCCTCCCATGCTGCTACCTGTCCCCGGTACAGGAGGAGCCTTGCTGAGAACAGAAGGTAGCCCTTCCTTGACTGTTTCACGCAAAGACATCCCCCTCCCAAGGCCAACCAGTCAGCCGGGCTCTGTGAGGGGAATTCACCCCAAATCTTCCGTCAGTTTCAGCCCTGCCTGTAGCTTGTCAGAAAAAGGGAAGAGGCTGCCCTGACACTCAGCTGGGGACACCATCCACTTCCCAGGACTGATTGGCAAGGCACTTACTTTCAAGTTGGTGGGTTTACGGTGGGCGGCAGACCTGAACCTCCATGCGCATCTGCTGTGTGGTTGCCCTGAGTCCATACAGGCCAGCTGAGCCCCCGGTGGACACAGCCTCAGCAGAGTTGCACCTCCAAACTTGAGGGCAGGGTGGCACTTCTGATGCTTCCACACTGAGAAGGAGGCAGGCAGGGGGCTGCCCAGAGATCACAGGGAAGGAGGGACCTCCAGGCTCCCGGGTAGCTGGGCCGGAAAGTGCTGAGCACATTAAAGATTAACAGGGCTCCACTCAGCTGGCTTCCTGCTGCTGCTCCACCATCCTCTTTGGTATGCAAAGCAGGGACTTTTCCAGCCCCCCCCCCCCACTTCAGCCTTGCCTTGGCCCGCCTGGTCCTGCTGCTGCCATTCCCAGCCCCAAATGTCAGCTTCCCTCCTCTCATGAGAAGGAAGAGCATGAACAAGGCTGGCCTGCTTGGCGTGGCCTGGCAAGGGGCACAGAGGGCCATGGGTCTCGCCTCCCCTTTCTCTCCCAGCACCCAGGGTAGCTGAAAAGGTCACATTACATGCATAAAAACAGCTTGATAAAAAAAGTACACCTGTCATGAAACTGTTGTTTCATGTGGGTTCTTATTTTCTTACATTGGTATTAGATTAGACAAGAAGCTGACGGAACATACCAAGATCCAGGTCTACAGAGCTTGCGTCCTGAGTACACTTCTGTACTGCAGCGAGTCATGGACTCTTCGCTCACAAAAGGAGAGGAAACTGAACGCTTTCCACATGCGCTGCCTCCGACGCATTCTCGGCATCACCTGGCAGGACAAAGTGTCAAACAACACAGTCCTGGAACGTGCTGGAATCCCTAGCATGTATGCACTGCTGAAACAGAGACGCCTGCGTTGGCTCGGTCATGTCGTGAGAATGGATGATGGCCGGATCCCAAAGGATCTCCTCTATGGAGAACTTGTGCAAGGAAAGCGCCCTACAGGCAGACCACAGCTGCGATACAAGGACATCTGCAAGAGGGATCTGAAGGCCTTAGGGATGGACCTCAACAAGTGGGAAACCCTGGCCTCTGAGCGGCCCGCTTGGAGGCAGGCTGTGCAGCATGGCCTTTCCCAGTTTGAAGAGACACTTTGCCAGCAGTCTGAGGCTAAGAGGCAAAGAAGGAAGGCCCATAGCCAGGGAGACAGACCAGGGACAGACTGCACTTGCTCCCTGTGTGGAAGGGATTGTCACTCCAAGATTGGCCTTTTCAGCCACACTAGACGCTGTGCCAGAACCACCTTTCAGAGCGTGATACCAGAGTCTTTCGAGACTGAAGGTTACCAACAGCTGGGGCTCCTTGGATGTAAAAGATTCCGGTGAGAATGGTTGGGTTACGGGTTACAAGCCATGATGTGTATGTGTAACCTCCTGATTTTAGAAATGGGCTATGCCAGATGCAAGGGAGGGCACCAGGATGAGGTCTCTTGTTATCTGGTGTGCTCCCTGGGGCATTTGGTGGGGCTGCTGTGAGATACAGGAAGCTGGACTAGATGGGCCTATGGCCTGATCCAGTGGGGCTGTTCTTATGTTCTTATGATTAAACCTTTAGAGAAGGGACCTTTGTTGTCTTCCTGGTGGATGAGACCTAAGGGAGAGTTAGCCTCACTCTGGTGGTGTGAGCAAATGAGAGAAGTTCATTCTGACTAGTCAGTACAAGAGTTAGATTGCGTTCGGTTTTTATCTTTTCTTTGTAGCTGTTTTAGCAGGTTCACCAAAGGTCCTTCCTTGGGGAGTCCTACAATTTTGGGAGCCTCCTATAATTGTTGTACCTTTAGCCAACTGAATCTGGATTGTGCAGCAGCCCCTTTTGTTAGTTATAATAATGAATGGATCTTAATAAACTCTGCTTTCTATTCCTTTTTGTTTGGGTCTCACTGAGCTATCTGGGAACCATTACTCTCTTCCCTTACAGGGAGTTAAAGAGGGGAATTGAAGAGAACCCATTAATTAGCTTATGTAACAAGGAAGAGGGATTTAGCTCATGACGTTCTTCTGGTGATCCTGGTTCTCGGCTGGTGACAGAGGGGTCGTTATTAAGGGGTCTTGCCTCCTCAGGACCCTGAGGAGGACAGCACTGAAAACCAGTTCAAAAACAGTGGCAAGCTGTTTCAAAGCAACTGTTACCCTGCACTTGCGTGATCTCGTCTGATCTCGGAAGCTAAGCAGGGTCAGGCCTGGTTAGTACTTGGATTGGAGACTGCCTGGGAATGCCGGGTGCTGTAGGCTTATACCATAGTCTTTCCAGACTGAAGGTTGCCAACCTATGTTTTAAAGGCAGCAGAATTTCCAGCACAATCCCAGCAGGATTAGTCTGCCCCTAAAACCTGAAAGACAGATCAGCTTCTGAGCCCTTCTTGAGGCTGGATGGCAGGGGATGCTTCACACTACTTGTGGCAGGGACTCCCAGAGCTTCAGGGCCACCACAGAAATGTGTACTGCGCACGCCTCGGCAAGTCACGGCCCCCAAGAAGATGGGCCAAAAACAGAGGCAATCAACGGTCCTTTCAGCAAGCAGTCCTGCAACTTGGCTTTAGGGGATGATCTCTTCTGATCTCTGGGGCTGCCCTCCAACCTCAGGGGGCTCCAATGTTTCAGGAGGAGGATTCTAGTACTCTCCCTCTGGCCCTCACTCATCAGCAGAAGGTCCAGAGGGGTCTCTGACACCTCTCCTTGGGAGAGAGAGACACTCCATGACAGGCCAGTAGCAACTTCAACAAAGGGACCAGTGGCAAAGATTTGGTTGGGAACGTTAAAATCTGGGATACTAGGCAGTAATGAACCTGCCCCATGGCATTCCAGAGCGCAGGTCCACGACAGGTCGCCCCCCCCACATCACGTCGCCCCCCAAGGGGATACTTACCAGGCATAATGGAGCCTTGCGCAGTGCTGCACAGCACGCGAAAAGCCTTCTGAGGCTTCCGCCCAACCGTAGAGAGTTTTTCCTGTTTCCTGACAAAACCAGGAAACCTGCGGGACGCCTGCCTGTGGGTTGGCTCTGACGGGCAGGCGGGCGGGCAGGCAGGGTGGCACTGCAGGTGGAGGTGGCAGCGGCAGGGGTACGGTGGGAGTGGTGCCCGGGGCTTTTGCCTGCCTGCCTGCCACTGACAGAAAGAGGCGTAAAGACTGCCTGGTCTGCAAAGACGCTGGGTGAGGTCCCCAGCAGTTGCGGTTCCAGCACAAAATGCAGACCTGAAGCTTCCTGCAGAAGGCCCCCCACTTCCCTCTTCCGCTCTGAGCAGGCAGCCAGTGTGCTCAGTGTGTGAGGAGCACAGCCAGCTGACAGCAGCATGAGTTTTGTCCTTCTCCTCTCAACTACTTTCTCCCCCTTTTATCCTCCTTATTGTCATCTGTCACCATCTGGGCAAGCTCAGGGAAGCTGCCAGGCAGAAGCTTTGCCTTGCAGCACACACAGCTCTCCTTGCTCCCTACCTGTGAGTCTCTCAACATAGTGGCGTATCCCGGCAGGTCGCATTCGAAGGCCGTGGCCAGCAGGATGGTGGACCCGGCTGCAAACCCAAAGTGGATGACAACATCTGGGCAGCACAGGCCTTGCAGAGAGGCCGCCTCCCTGGCACGGGACCAGAAGGAACGAGGGTCTTGGGCATGGTGGTGGGACACAGCCGCAGGTCATCCAAGGCCAGGTGGCTGTGGCCCCAAATGATGAGGACGAGGAGGGGTTGCACTGGGTGCTCCCACAGCCACTGGTTGACCTGGCTTTTCATTCTACTCTTATGGGTCTGCAGTTCATCTAGGGGTGGCCCACAAACTCCCGCTGTCTGAGCGCTTCACCTGGTTGCAGATGTTCTAGCCCAGGGCCACATCATCTCTGACACTGTGTCGAGGGCCAGGACAGTAAAGAATCAATTTGCTTTAAGATTTGAGTAAATTTACATGAATGAATTTATTAGAGATGGAACTCATATGAATGAATGAAGGACTTGCAGTAGCTCAAGGCCTATGAAAGGCCTGGCACAAAGCAAGACTGGCCTTTCCTTCGCTGCCACTGCTGCATCACAGATGTGGAACAGCAAGTAGTGGAGGGAGCCCTCGTCCCACAGCTCAGGTGAGATGTCGAACAGTCGCCCTCATGCTGAAAGCAGTTGCATTGGGCCAGCACGGGCGCCAGCAAGACTCTGGAGGGCCAGAGACTCGCTGGAGACTGGGGGCTCCCCTAGGGCCAGATTGGGAGCCCCCAAGGGCCGCATGTGGCCCTCGGGCCGGGGTTTGGGCACCCCTGCTCTAGCCCACCACTCTCCTCCACAGTTCCTGCCCCCTCTGCATTTTCTAACCCAGGGAGTGAGAGGAAGAGAAGCAACAGAGGTGAGCAGCGAGGTGGAAATGGTGCCTCCCCCACCGGTATGCTGCTTGAGGCAATTGCCTCAGTTAACCTCATGGACAGGCCGGCCCTGGCGGTTGGTGGCCAAAACTATTCTCCTGAGGACTCCACAAGCAAAGTCTGTTGGGTGGTCCCTCTGAATATTGCAGCTACATGAAATATATTTATCTTTACGAAATTTTAAGAACTTTTTTCCCCAATATGGACAAGTCTGTAGAGCTGCATTTGCAAGAATGTCCTGTGCTTTACAACCCCCAAATCTGCTTATCGGCCTACTGAAATTGCAGCTTGGTAGTTTGGTCGAAGAGGCTTCTGGAAGCTGCCCATGACAGCAGCGGTCCTGTGCGCGGACGGGAGCAGCGGCGAGCTGGAGGGGTGCAGAACGCTAAGTCTTTCACAACACCCAACTGTGCCATTTGAGCGGGACCCCCTTGCCACCGGAGCCGGTTGGGTGGTGAAAACAATGTTGTGGGAGGCCAGCAGCCGTGGAGGGGGCCAGAAGAAGTGGCAGTGGAGGTGTTACTAAAAGGGCTGTTTTTGTTTAGAGGAATTATTTACACAGTCCAACTGGGACGTTAGAATCTCAGGCTGGGAAACAAGACGGCCCAATGCAGAGAAATTCCCTTTTGCTTAAAGAGGAGACTGAGAGAAAGATTACTTTTAATAAAAGGTTATGGTTCAATTACAAAAGAATAAAGGTAAAAATGATGATTTGATTAAGACACAAGAATTCCCCCCATGCAATGTGACGGGGGGGGGGTTGTGTAAACTAACAATGAGCTTGCGGTGTTGGGTTGAAGAGGGAGCGGAGTCCTCCCTGCCTGTGGCAGACTTCCTGAGCCTGAAGGTATCCCCAGCCACAGAAGGGGCTGGGTGAACGGGACTTGTGCAGCATCAGTGGGGGGGGGGGTGCACCCCCACCAGCAGGGGTCCCAGCAGCCACATGGGCTTCTGTGAGGCTTCTTCTCCGCTTCTGTCCCTGCCTTGCTGTTGTGTGCCGCCCTGACTGGTTCCTGTGCTTCGCTACACTCAGTGGGACTTGCTTTCAGGTAGACAGACAAAGGGTTAGCAGTGCTCCCCCACGTGTGTGTGTGTGTGTAAAGTGCTTTGTGTAGCTCAGCCCTGCTCTGAATGAGTTTGTATTTTTCCACAGTGCTGCCAACAGTCTCCCCCTGAGGGCAGAAAACTCCTTCCTCCGGGAACATCGTGGGAATCTCTGCTCCACCTTTCACAGGGAACTGTTTTCTGCACACTCTTAAACTCTGCTCTTCAACCAAAGAAGTGGGATTCCCCAAGTGGAGCCCCTTTGGAAAACCAGCATCCCCAATTCACATCAGGAAGCAACCCTGCTACATTCTGTGGTGAGTCCTTCGTTGGTTTCCAGAGCAGTCTCCCCTTGTAGAACTGGCAACAAGAGCCGTTGGGTTCCCACGCAAGCAAGCACACCCATTGCCCTGACCCAACATGATTCCATCCCACTTAATGGAGCCCAGCCAAGCACTCCTCCACTTCCTCCCAAGGGTAAGGATAGTGACGTGGTTAGCCAGGAACATGGCCTGAGGGAGGTGGGAGCAGGAGGCTGCATTCCCTGTACAATTGATTGCCCATAGACTTGTTTGGGCTTTGGAAAAACAAGTGCCAGGAACACTCCCCCTGGCACATTTAGTCTGCACCTTGTGGGTGCCTACACTTGACCCTTCTGAGAGCAGCACACCTGGGTCAATGACTGCAAGAAGGTGGAAGTGATTATTTTTGGCCTCCAGGAGGCCTTACAAGGCCCTCTGAGGGCTGGTGAGGTTGCACACAGCTTCCCTGGCCTTCAGAACACCTCAGGGTGGGGGGCAGCAGGTGAGGGGGCAGCACTCCCAGGTGGAGAACAGCAGTCCCAGGATCCCCACTCCTGGGCTATACCTGCACCCCCATCCCCAGGCTGCACACCCAGGCTGCACCCCCACCACTGACATACATGGAGCCTTGTGGAGGCCCAGAGAACTGGTGCATGTTCAGAGTGCATGCACCATCTGCTTGATGCATGCTTGGCGCAGCACCAAGGAGACAGCAGCCACTTGTGGTGTGTTCGTGGAGCCCTTGAAGAAGTCTCAGGGAGTCCTGGGGTTCTAGAAGTGCACCTTAAGAGATGCTGCTCTAGCCCGAGCATTGACACAAATAAACCGCCTCAACATTCCCATTTGACAAGAGTTGTTCTCCTCAGTAACCGGAGTGTTGCTGGTTGGAAGAGCAGCAGGGTCTGGCCCCCCTGCTGCCTGGGGAATCTGACTCCAGCCCAGCCAGAGGGCTGTTACTTGGCTGGACTGTGATGCCTGAGCCTTTGCCAGTGGGATCGAGAAAGGTCTGCTTTGGTGCTCCTGTCAAGGGAAGGGAGACATGATTCCTCACTGACTGCATCTGGGCACAAGAGAGAACCAGGGCTACAGACCTGGGGGCTGGAGTGGCGACGCTGTCCATCAGTTGAAAGGCTGCACAAGGAGAGGAGGGCTGGGGGATGACGATGAGGGGTTCAGTGTGGGACACCTTCAGCCTCATTTGCCAACCCAGCAGCCTGCTGGGAATCCCAGAGAGACAGGTGGAGCTGCGCTCTGGATGGTACGAGGGGAGCACAGCCTGCAGGAGCAGAGGGGTCGGAGGGGTCCAGCCGAGGCCAGTGTGCAGGGCAGGTAGAGCAGCAGTCCAAGAGCAAAGCCCTGTGGGGCGGAGAAAGCCATGGGAAGGCCTTCCTTCCCCCTCCTCTCCCCACCCCGCTGCAGCCAGCAGATGCTCCTTGCAGGCTCTCACTGTGTGCTGACGCCTGTGAGAAACACTTGTCCCTTCGCTCTCATGTGGGCCCCCTGAAGGCTTAGGGGTCTCCTCCAGCCTGTTTCAGCTCTATAGGGGAGCTGAGGACAGGGTGGGTTGAAAAATGGGGGAGAAGACCTGGCATGCATGACTGTCTTGGGATCCACCCCTTCCCTTCCCTGCGCGACACCACCTTGGTTCCTTCCCTCCAATGCTCCATTACCACTCTCCCTGCCCACTGCCCACCTCTGCAGCCAACGCACTTCCTCTGGCAGCAGGTGCTGAAGGCCCCACTGCACCTGTTGTTGCTATGCCTGCAGCACTGGCAGAGAAGGCCTTCTGCTGATGGAGCTCTAGTTCCAGCAGTGGAAGGCAACCCTACAATTGGCCCCAAATCCTCCTCTGAATTCCCCCCCCCCCACACACACTGAATTCATATTGGGGGACGGCCAGGGAGCCAGGCTGCATCGTGCTTGAGAGGAGGACAGTGTCACTGGGTGCCATGTGCTCCTTCGTGCACTCTCTTCCCCAGGAAGCAACATGCTGCTCCAAAGTCCCCTGCTTCAGGCTGTCACACACTGATGACCCCCATTTCACTCTAAGCCTCTTCCCGTGGTGCGAGTCCATGGTGTGACCACGTCCGTCCATCCCTGAAAGGAAGCCAGCCCAGAGCCCTCCCTCCCATTCATTTCACGGGCCTGCTGACAGAATAGTGTGGAGCCTGGAAGATGATAGACCTTTCGGTCCCCGACTGACTGAATGAAATGCTACCATCATCTTACTGATGGGGGGGGGGGTTGGGTGCGAGCAGGTGGCCAAAGTCAGGTGTGTAGGGACTGGGGGGGGGGTCCCTCCTAGCTCCATTTGTGTTCCTGCCCGCTCTGGGCCAAGACAGCCCCTCCTTCCAGCCTCTTCAAGGCAAGCCTTTCCTCTTCCAAAACACGCGTGACACTCTGTCTCGGATCTGCTTGGTTCTGACTCCGTACACAATGGGGTTGAGAGTGGGAGGCACCAGTAAGTAGAGGTTGGCCAGGAGTATGCGCGTGTGGGGGGCCACCCTGTGCCCAAACCGGTGTGTCAGGATGGAGAAGAGGCCTGGCACAAACGCAATCAGTATCACACAGATGTGGGAGCCACACGTGTTGAAGGCCTTGAGCCGAGCCTCTTTGGAGGGCAGGCGGAGGACAGCCCGGAGGATCAGGCTGTAGGAGGCCCCTATGAGCAGGATGTCTGAGACACCAACATAGAGAGCCACACTCAGGCCATAGAGGCTGTTGAGGCTGACATCAGTGCAGGCCAGTTTCACCACAGCCATGTGCTGGCAGTATGTGTGGGGGACCTCGTTGCTTGCACAGAAGGGTAGCCTCCTGGCCAGGACCGGAAGGGGAGTAATCAAGGCAACCGCCCTGGTCACAACTGCCACCCCGATCTTCAGAAGCACCGGATGGGTCAAAATGGCTTCGTAGCGCAGAGGAGAGCAGATGGCCACATAGCGGTCAAATGCCATGGCGACCAAGACGCTGGTCTCCATCACAGAAAATGAGTGAATAAAAAACATCTGAGCCAGACACCCGCTGAAGCTGATCTCCCTGGCATGGGACAAGAATACGCCGAGCATCTTGGGCACTGTGGCAGACGAGATGACCAGGTCAATGCCAGCCAGCATGGAGAGGAAGATGTACATGGGCTTGTGGAGGCTGGGCTCAATCTTGATGATGAACAGGAGGGTGCTGTTTCCCAAGAGGGTTATGATGTACATGGACGAGAGAGGGATGGAGAGCCAGCGGCAGGCGGCTTCCAGCCCTGGAATCCCCAGGAGGACAAACGAAGAGGGGTTGAGGTGGGAACTGTTAACAGTGGACATGATGCATCTGTGCCGGGTGTCAGGCCATCAAAGAGCCTGTTCCTAGAGGAGGGGCAAGAGCAGAGAACACCTGTCAGTCACCCTGACCACGTCCTCCTGGAAGACGAGACTTGCAGAGGTCCAGGCAGTGACTTTGCAGTGGGAAGATCCGCTGTTGGAGGGGCCTGGAAGAGTGTGTGTGAGCCCAACATCACCACAGGTGCATAAAGTGGTCCAAGGTCTGAGCAGGTGTAGCACTGCCCCCACTCGCCCACTGGGCATTGCCCAGAGAAGTGGACTGCAAGGCTGCTGCTCCCTGTGGTGGGCAGCCCTGAATTCTTTTCTTTCCTTGGTCCTACGCCCCCCACGTGTGCAATCATGAGCAGCGCCTGTCTCCATGGCAGGCAGCACCACTCAGACCAAGCCTGCCTACCATTTACAATCAAGGACTCTCTGTCCACATGCCCCGTGTAGAGCCACCTCCTTTTATCTGCCCTAAATATCCTGCTAGTCAGTTTCATTGAATGACCCAGCCTGGTTCCAGTAAAGATTTCTCTCTCCACTTCAAGTCTCACAACCCAGTCCTGACCAACTTTCCACAGTGCAGCCCTGAGGAAGGTCACAAACGCTTCCTTACCCTGAGGAAGTCTCCATGACTGCCCCACCACTGCAGGGTGCGCCCCATTGTCATGGCTGCATCAGAGCAGAGAAGCTAGTTGAGACGGGGCTGTCCATCCCCCACTTTTTTGTTGTTGCAAACACTGTAGGAAGGGGCTCCAGCCCTCCCATCACTTTGGTTATTCTTTCCGCACACTACAGTACAGCACCCTTTTGGAAGGGCGGAAGCCAGGACTGGACACAGCTTTGCACAGCCAGACAACTCGTCTTTGCGAGTCCCTTCCTAACACCTCCTGGCCCAGAAACCATATTCTTCATGGCTGCTGCCCACTAGATCAGTGAACACATCAGAGCCCTCAGATCTCTTTCCTGGCTTGTCACTGAGAGACCAAAAAGTGATATGGGGATGTTTTGCCCCAGTGTGCATCACTTTATATTTAGTGACAGTGAACTGCAGTTGCCCTTTGACTGGCTGCCCACCTGCCCAGTCTGGAGAGGTCCTTCCAGAGCACTGATCCCAAGACAGACCCCCGAGGGCCCCCTGCTGACTCCCCCCCCACTGTGGAAACAGCTTTGTTTGGCTCTCCTCCCTGTTCTTTAGCCATTAAAGGACCTGCCCTCGTAGTCTAGGACTGCTAAGTTTTTGCCTTTGTGAGGGTCAAAAGCCTTTTGGAAGGCGAGGGGTGCAGCACAGTGTCCACAGAATCGCTTCTGTCCACTTGCGGTTGACCCCCTCCTTCAAAGACCTCTTCCCAGACCCTCCCTGTGGTCGTTTCCCCCTAGTAGCCCAGCAGATGTGGTGGTGGCCAACCTTGCCCCACTTTTCAGCAGTCTCACCCAGCTGACATCAAGCAACGCAAACTCCTCCACCCAGAGCAGGGGGCTCTGGCCGTCCTACCAGTATCCAGCCCCCTCCTTTCTCTGCAAGGTCCCTTGCAAGAGGCTCAGCTCTCTTTGGAGGCTCCCCTCCAACTCATGTGGCGGATGGCACCCTTCAAGGCCCCTGGCACATCCCTCGGCCTCCTCTGGCAGCCCCCTCATCCCACCTGGCCTCCGCATGTTTCACTTCGGGGTGACCCTCTCCTCGATCACTCTGCAGCCCAGCTTGCCCGCAGGCAGTTGTCCTTTTCTGTTGCCTCCAGCCCGGCGCCTCCTAAAGTGAATGCTGCACTAGGGTCCTCTTCCCAAGCCCTCCAGTGTACCCCGACTTCCTTACCTGGCTTCCTGGCCAGAGGAATTGGAGCCCAGTCTCAGCAGCGGCCAGTCTGACCAGCAGCAGGAGCCCCTCACTCTGTGACTCTGCCAGACCCAGCAGGAGGGCTGGGAGGTATTTGTGGGGAGGGAGCTGCGGGGATCCCTCATGGGCTGGCGGCCCTGAGGGAACTGTTCTGCTTCCCTGAGTTCTGCTTGGGGGGCCAAAGAAGGAGCGGCCATTCTTTCGCCCCCCAAAAGCCCAGCTCAGCTCCAGGCTGAGGGCCAAAATAGGCAACCCGTGAGTGACCTCCTGTCCATAAGCAAGCGTTGCGTTTGCCCTCTGGGAAAGCAGCCTCAACCTTTTCTGCATTTTGCATCACACCCCCTGCACCTTCCTGGTTGTGCCTGCATTCCGGCCTAAGAGAGCCTCAGTTCAAGGCGCGGTGGCACCTCGACTTGCCCCTCTGCTTGGCATCCCCTGTGCCCCTGCATTTAGCTGACACTGCTGCAGTGGCATCACCAGGGTTTGCAGGAGGCCAGTGCGTCACCCCCATGAGGGACTCCTCCCATGGAGTGGATGGGGCAACGCACTGGGCAGTGGGTGTGGTGATGCCCCATTGCCCAGCCCCCGCTGGTTTTTTGGCTATAACTCTTGATAGAGTAGGAATATTTCAACGTGGTTTGTTTCATCACATTATGCATGAAATAGAGACATACAAAATTATGCAGGGGACGGACAGAGTGGAGAGGGGGATGCTCTTTTCCCTCTCACACAATACCAGAACCAGGGGGCATCTGCTAAAATTGAGTGTTGGGAGAGTTAGAGCAGACAAAAGAAAATATTTCTTTATGCAGCATGGAGTTAACCTGTGGAACTCCTTGCCACAGGATGTGGTGATGGCATCCAGCCTAGATGCCTTTAAAATAGGATTGGACAGATTTCTGGAGGAAAACTCCATCACAGGTTACAGCCATGATGGGTATGTACAGTCTGAGATTAGCTGGTTGCTCATTATGGGTGCCAGGTAGAATTGGCCGTGGGAGGCAGTTTTTTCACCTTCCCCAGACTGGCAAGGGAGGGCAGGTATATTCAGTAGGTTTCATGCATTAAAAATTGGTCATTATTTAATAAAGTAGCACAAGTTCAACACAATTGCAATCTGGTGTCTTTGGTGGGTGGTGTGAGCATAAATAGAATGCTAGATGCAGGGAGGTGGAGTATTTTGTGGTCTTGTGTGTGCTCCCTGAGGCATCTGGTGGGCCGCTGTGAGATACAGGAAGCTGGACTAGATGGGCCCTGGGCCTGATCCAGCAGGGCTTGTCCTTTAATGTTCTTAAATTATGCATCAGTTGATATATAACATGATGGTATTATTTGAAAATACCAAGATTTTAAAGATTTTGGCCAGCAGTGATGTCCCCCCCATGCGCGTCATCCAGTACAGCCTGCACCCCCCAGTGACGCATTACACTGCCAAACCTTTGAAGCAACACTGTTTACCTTCAGCCTGATGAGAAAGAACTCCCTTATTCACACACCAACAGCCCAGTCCTATCCAAGCCCCTCCATCAATGCAGCCACCTCACCAGAGCACCCACTGCATTCTAAAAAGGGGGGAGGTCTTGGAGCTCTCCGGGTAAGGGAACATTGGTCCTCTGCTGCCATAATGGGTCTTCTTGGACCTGCACCTCCCGGAACAGACAGAAGGAGTGCCAGGGCATAAGCCTTCCCACACTCAGAGGCAGCAGGGGGGGCTGGGCCAGGGAGCCAAGCTGCCCTTCTCAGAGGGAAGGGGGAAGGGAGAGAAGGAAGGGGGTTGTGCGGCGCTGCTGCCCTGGGTGCTGACTGGTAGGGAGCTTCTTGAATGGAGGTGGGGGGGAGTGGCATGACGCAGCACCAGTGGGTGATGGGAGTACATGAATGGCAAATAGGGAACCCAGGCCTGGACCCAGGCGCATAGAACGAGGAACACCAGGCTCTGCAGCTGAGGGTTCCTGGCAATTTCTGCCCCATAGAGTCCTATGGGATCCTTCAGGGGGGTGACCCAGGCAGGACGTCCACTCTTGCTAGCCAGGGACCTGCAGTTAAGGTGCAGCAGCTGCTTGGCAGTCACAGGGTTGTTTCCTAGACTGAGAGACTGAGGTTGATGTGGACAGCTGGAGGTGGTGCGCCTGTGGCTGGTGTGCTCAAGGGGGCCTTTCCCGACTCAGGAGTCCTGGGAAATGGCTGGGGTCATGTCACCCATTTTCAACTTGCTGCTCCAGCAGGAACCAGAGCTGGGAAGATTCACCTCTGCCTGGGAGGCACAAAGACTGCCTTGGACCTTTGAGGGACGGAGCTCCGCGCAGCTCTGGAGCTCCAAATTCCAGAGATCACTCGGGGGGGGGGGGTTATTATTACAGGTCAGAAATGGAGCCCTCCAGCCTGAAGAGCTGGGGCCTCTTCACATAAGAACATCAGAACAGCCCCACTGGATCAGGCCATGGACCATCTAGTCCAGCTTCCTGTATCTCACAGCGGCCACCAAATGCTCCAAAGAGCACACCAGACAGCAAGAGACCTCATCCTGGTGCCCTCCCTTCCATCTGACATAGCCCATTTCTAAAATGAAGAGGTTGCACATACACATCATGGCTTGTAACCTGTAATGGATTTTTCCTCCAGAAACTTGTCCAATCCCCTTTTAAAGGTGTCCAGGCCAGTCGCCATCACCACATCCTGTGGCAAAGAGTTCCACAGACCAACCACACACTGAGTAAAGAAATATTTTCTTTTGTCTGTCCTAACCTTCCCAACACTCAATTTTAGTGGATGTCCCCTGGTTCTGGTGTTGTGAGAAAGTGTAAAGAGCATCTCTCTATCCACTTTATCCTTCCCCTGCATAATTTTGTATGTCTCAATCATGTCCCCCCTCAGGCGCCTCTTTTCTAGGCTGAAGAGGCCCAAACGCCGTAGCCTTTCCTCATAAGGAAAGTGCCCCAGCCCAGCAATCATCTTAGTTGCTCTCTTTTGCACCTTTTCCATTTCCACTATGTCTTTTTTGAGATGTGGTGACCAGAACTGGACACAATACTCCAGGTGTGGCCTTACCATCGATTTGTACAACAGCATTATAATATGAGCCATTTTGTTCTCAATACCTTTCCTAATGACCCCAAGCATAGAATTGGCCCGTCAAGTCAATTAATGCCATTCCTGCAGCAGCCTCAACTTCCCCTCCAGATGTGCTCGGGCAGTAGCAGTTCTCATGGAGTCCTCATGTTGTTTCAATGCTCCGTTTGCTGATGGTGACTTCCCAGGTTGGGCCAATAAAAGCCCCCTGCTGGCCTGCTTCGCGCCATCCTCCTCCTGTCCATTGGGACCAGCATGGTTCACTGTGTGCTCCCAGGCTCAGTGGGTCTCTACATACCTTGGCAGCATTCACTGCCCCACAGACTAGCAGCAGTGAAGCTACTGAGGGGTCCTTGTGTCTGGGGAGCCCCCTGCCAAGTGTCTCTGGTCACTCTGCAGCCCCACTGGTTTGGCTTTTCAAGGTGGCCTCAGGAGAGCTTCAGAGCCAGCCAGCTTTCCTCCCGGGGGGGGGGGGGGGAGACTGGAGAGGTTCCTCACTGCAAGATAGAAGAGCCTCCAGGGTTCCTGCTGCACTGTGGGCACAACACAGACCTGGGCCGGTGAGGGTTGAGGCTTGGAGCTCTGGCGCAGCAGCTCCCTTGGAGTGGCTCTCTTGCCTTGTACAGGAGCTCCGACAGAGGCTTCATAAATGTTGCCAGCACCCCACGACACTCTCCTCCTTCTTCCTCTTCCTTGCTGCCTGGTTGGTGAGTTTTGCCACACTGGTCTAGCCCAGCTCTCCCACTCTCCTGCTGCGTCAGCGCCGTGGCTGGGAGCCCTTGCCTGTGGTCGCATCTGGTGGCAGGCCAGCCTCAGGCTCTGCCTTGCAAGTCCTGCTTTCCCTTTGCTGGTCTCAGCACTGGGAGTGCCCAGAGAGGCTGCTTGCCTCTCTCCTCCTCCCTGGCAGTCCTGTTCTTTGCCAGAATGGAGTTCAGTGCATGGGAAGAGCAGGCGGGTCCTGTGCTCCCAAGGGCAGACAGGCGCAGTGCAGGCAAGCCTGAGGGCTGGAAGAGAGGAGGATGAGTGAGGAGCGCTTGAGGTGAACCGAGTCTGAGGAATATTCGTGGCAACTTTTTGGAATAGTGTGCCGTTTGGGACACACTCGATACACCTTGGTGTTCTGTACCTTTAAATTCTCAAGGAGCACCGTTGCAAGAGAGTAAGCCACTGAATGTCATGAAACCTGCTCTGCAGGCAGGCGCAAGGGACGCTCTGTCCTAGGAATAGCAGTTTTTGTGGGAAAACAGCCAGTGTTGTTTCCTGGGACTTGTTCCTTTGCAAAGCTCATTGCAATAATGAGGACTCGGGGAAGAGAGCGACCCGCCTTCTGCAGCAGCATCCTCAACCCACAGGAGTGTCAGCTGAGCCTTCCTAGACATCTGCACATGGGAGTAAGTTTCATGACATTCAGTGTGGCGCTTACTTCTGAGCAGACACGATTGGAAGGCACTGCTACTCCGTTGCTAATCAGTGTAGATCAGAGCTTGTGCTCCAGCACCTGCTGGCATATTTTGGGGTCAGCTGGCTTCGAGCAGCTGGACTTTGGGGGTACCTTCCATTTTAGAACTCAGCCACTCAAACATCCCATTACTGTTTCTTGGGCCTCACTTCTGCATTACTGAGAACTGCATCCCTACAATAGGAAGCAGGAAAGGTGCAATTTCGGCCCAGTCTTATCCAACTGTGCACCACTGATGGTAAGGGACCCCCTTACCCCGAGGTAAGGGAACCTTTAGGAGGTCTCCGTGACTGCCCCCCTCCCCACAAGATGCAGTGCACACCCCATTGGCATGGCTGCATCAGCGCTGGATAGTTGGATGGGATTGGGCCCTAAGAAGCACATTGTCGTTCTTGGTGGCAGAGGTTGGGTGCTGGCTTTTGCAAATGCCAACCAGCTACACACTTGCTAAAATTGTTTTGTAATGCAACATATATTGTATTACACCAGAACCAGGGGACAGCCACTAAAATTGACTGGCAGAAGAGCTAGATCAGATAAAGGGAAATATTTCTTTACCCAGTGTTAATTAGTCTGTAGAACTCCTTGCCACAGGTCGTGATGGTGGCATCTGGCCTAGATGTCTTTAAATGGAGATCAGACAGATTTCTGGAGGAAAAGTCCATCACCGATTACAAGCCACGATGGGCACGTGCAGCCTCCTGGTTTTAGGGGGCTGTCTCTGAATGGCAGGTGCAAGAGAGTGGCAACAGGATACGGGCCTCTTGTTGACTTGAGGGCTCCCTGAGGCATCTGGTGGGTCACTGTGAGATACAGGAAGCTGGACTAGATGGGCCTTTGGCTTGATCCAGCGGAGCTCTTCTTAGGATCATATGTTATGTTCTTATGTTCTTCTATTGCCTTTAAAATACAATGTTGACTTTTTGGTAGGCAGCTGGAGAAAGTCCTTCACAAGGAAGAAAATCTACCTGAATTCCTTATTGCCAGGTAACACAATGAGTTTCAAGCAATTAACACACAAGCTACGTTTGTGCTGTTTCCAATTCCATCTCTTGTGAACAGTCACTGTGCTTCTCTTGTAGAGATGTGGAGCTTTGCACAGCAGTGTCAGACATCGTGGCCTCTTTGGCCCTGAATGTCCCGGCCCCCAATTCTGCCACTTTGCCTTTCTGCCTCTGTGTGTGTGTCTGCTCCCATAAGAGCACAGCAAGCGAAACCTTGAATCCAGCCCCAGCCAAACCTGTCCCATCCACATCCAAAAAGAAAGGAGGATAAAGAAGGAGACCAAAGGCCAGCTCAGGAGGGCCTACAGAAATAGGTTTGTGTTTCAAACCTTCTTGGGGAAACAAGAGAGTGGGAGCCCAGCGAACTCTCTTCTGCGGGAGGGAAATCCCCAGGGAGGGAGCCAGCACTGAGAAGTCCCTCCTGCATGCACTGTTGACCATGCTTCAGATTGCAGGCGGATTGCAGGGGAAGAGGGTCTCCCCCCAGGATCTAAGGCACAAGTAGGTTCACTGGGAAGCTGGGAAGTACTCAAGCCATTCCGAGCAGTGGTTCTCAAACTTCTAGCACCGGGACCCACTTCTTAGAATGAGAATCTGCCAGGGCCCAGAAGTGATGTCATGCCTAGAAGTGACATCATCAAGCAGGAAAATTTTTAAAATCCTAGGCTGCAATCCTACCCACACTTAGCCAGGAATAAGTCCCATTGACTATCATTGTTAAAAGCATATAGCCTGTTAAAAGCACAGATCTGTAACATTTGTCCTAATGCAGTCACATACCATAGTAGCATCAAGTCTACTGTATTAAAGATAAAATACTGAAATGAATGGGGACCCACCTGAAATTGGCTCACGACCCACCTAGTGGGTCCTGATCCACAGTTTGAGCAACACTGATTTAGAGATATGGGGCAGAGGAAGCTTTTGTGGGGACAGGGTGGCCTCTTCCTTGCTTCTTTCTCGCCCATTCGTGCCGTCTCCATGTGTTGTGCTCTGGTCTGCAGGTGCTGGGATAATCAGTGAAGTGGGCTGCTGAACAGGTCGTGAGACTCTGCCGAGAGTGGACCATGGCCTCTGCCAACCTGACCCACTCACTGCCCTCCGTGTTCCTCTTGCAAGGCATCCCGGGCCTGGAGGCATACCAGCTGTGGCTCTCGATGCCAGTGTGCACCATCTACGTGGTCATAATTGCTGGGAACTGCACCATCTTACTGGTGATTGCCACAGAGCCAGTCTTGCACAGGCCCATGTGCTACTTCCTCTGCATGCTGGCTGCCATTGATTTAGCGGCCTCCACTTCCACCCTGCCCAAGATGCTCTGCATTTTCTGGTTTCAGGCTGGGGAGATCCGTGCTGGTGCCTGCCTGGCCCAGATGTTCTTCATCCATGCTTTGTGCATGATGGAGTCGGCTGTGCTGCTGGCCATGGCGCTTGACCGCTACGTGGCCATTTGCTTCCCGCTCAGATACAGCTCTGTCTTCACTGGGTCACTCGTGGCCAAGATGGGCGTGGCCAGTGTGGTCCGGGGGACGCTGCTGATGGGACCCTGTCCCTTCCTGATCAGAAGACTGTCCTACTGCCAGACAAACGTCATCCACCACACGTACTGCGAGCACATGGCAGTGGTTAAGCTGGCCTGTGGGGACACCAGCACCAACCGGGCCTACGGACTGAGTGTGGCACTGCTGGTCATTGGAGGGGACCTGCTCTGCATTGGACTCTCCTACTGCTTCATTGTCCGTGCAGTGCTGCGCCTGTCTTCCTCCGAGGCCAGGCTCAAGGCCTTTGGCACCTGCGGCTCCCACCTCTGCGTCATCCTGATCTCTTACAGCCCTGCACTCTTCTCCTTCTTCACGCACCGCTTTGGCCATCAAGTCCCTCCTCACGTCCACATCCTGCTGGCCAATCTCTACCTCCTCCTCCCTCCCATGTTGAACCCCATTGTGTATGGCGTGCGGACCAAGGGCATCCGGGAGAGGGTTGTCAGGGTCTTCCTGCCAGCCAGGCTCACTGCTGAACCCAGGCTTGGCTGAGTGTGCCTCGCTGCTCTCCCTCCACAGGCTCTCGTGATCTGAGCCATAGCCACAATGCAGCTGTTTGCTTGAGTAGGCGAAACTGTGAGACTCCCACACCACAGTCCCAACAGCAAGTACAGGGCCTGGGAAGGCTTGTGCAGCGTGAATAGCACGGGAACCGTTTCTTGCTGAACTGTGTCTAGGGCATCATTCCTGGATGCCTTTAAGAGGGGACGGGACAGATTTCTGGAGAAGTTCATTATGAGTTACAAGTCATAGTAGGTACGTGCAAGCTCTTGGTTTGAGAGGCAGGCTGCCTCCGATTGCCAGATGCAGGGGAGGGCACCAGGCCACAGGTTGTGTCTGTTGTCTTGTGTGCTCCCTGAGGCATTTGGTGGGCCGCTGTGTGATACAGGAAGCTGGACTAGATGGGCCTTTGGCCTGATCCAGCAGCACTCTTCTTATGTTCATCTTGCTGCCATACAGCCTGCCTGCCTGCACACTTACGAGTCAGGGTAGGACACAGGGGGAGTGAGCTGGCTCCATCTGCTGCTGGTTACTGAATCCATTTGATCAACCTTTGTGTTGTGCTTTCCACCCAGACTTGGGCATTGTCCATCAGCCTGCTTGTAATTTAATAAACAAGTTCAGTTTTGACTCTTTGCCTGCCTAGTTCATGTCTCTTCACCATGCAGGGTCTGGTTGATAATACAGTGCTGTCCTGTGTTTTGCATCGCGCCCTCACCCCTTCCCTGGGTGCTCACAGCAGTGGCGTAGCTAGCAAGGGACGGGGGGTGGTCGCCCTAGGTACCAGCCTGGGGAGGGTGACACCACAAGTCACCAAAATTGCTAACGTCGCAGTGGTTGGGAAAAACCCCATCACGCTATATACCGTTGGATGTGGAATTTCCAGCATAATACAATGGAAAAACCAGAGTGAAATATCTGCTTTTTATCAAAAGTTATGGCCAAAAAACCAGAAAATAAAAAATGCATGTAACCCTATGGAAAGTGAAACTGAGGCATATCGCGCGTTTACCCATGAGTACATGAACTTGCTTTAGTCCATTGGGAAGGGCAGGCTGGGAGGAATCCAACAACACCAGAATGGTCCCGATCCGATGAACGCAGTCCCCAAAAACACCCAAGAAGGAAGTCCCTCCCTCCAAGCTGACAAATGTATTGAGCCCTATGGAAAGCAAAACTAAGCATTTACTTATGTGTAAACAACCATACCTTGGCTTGTGGTCAGGTCAGGCAAAGGGGAATGTGAGGCCTCCAGAATGGTCCTGATCTGATGGAACTGGAGCTTAACAAATGCTCCAGAAGGCAGCCCCCTCCCCCCCCAAAATGAATAAGACAGAGGCTTGAGCTGATAAGGTGAATGTTTCTCTTTTAGACTTGTAAAGCCAGGTGGGTACTTATATTGATATGCTTGAAATATATGAAGGTGGGCACTGGGTAGGGCTGAAAATCTCACTTTTTTTGTGGGGGTGTGTGTGTGTTATTGCAGGCAGGCTACAGAGAAAATTCATTTGGTGGATCAGGGCTGGCTTCCCTTTATTTAATTATTTGTTTTTCTTTAATTTAATTATTTATAATTATTTATTTTAATTTGCTTGATGATGTCACTTCCAGCCATGACATCACTTGAAAAATTAGCTAATTATGTCATATGGGGTGACAAAAATTTATGGGCCCTGGGTGTCAGATGACCTAGCTACACCACTGGCTCAAAGCAGCCAACTACACAGTCCTGCTCTTGGCCTGTAACAGGAAGTGGGCACCTGTGCTTGATGCTTCCAATACTTTTAGTGGGGATGGGGGGGATGAGAGATACTTCTGTGTTTGCCAGAGTTTCAGCAAACTAATAACATAACTATTAGCCCAATCCTATCCTATCTTATCCCGTGGTCTGCCATCACATTGCACCCATCTCCCAAGATGCTCCAGTGGCAGGCGGATTGCTGCCAGCAGTGCAGAAGCCAGTAAGCCCCACACCGGCAGTGGCAGGCAGTAGAAAAGGTGGCCACTGCTGTAGATAAGGTGGCAGTGTGGGTGGATTGGCAGGTGTGGGCCAGGGGCAGGCCAGGATGGGTTGAGGTTGAATCTCAGTGGCAGCTGTGTCTGCAAGATCCTGAGCCCTCATCTCAAGCCCCACATGCCCCCTTGGATGTAACAGATTTACACCCCAAGAGTAGCTGGTGTAGATCTAAGTTGGCCCATTGGAGACCAAGGAGTGGCAGAGGGGAGAAGTAAAAAAAATGTCTTTCTTCCCTCTCCTGGGCTGCCCAGTTCCCCACCAGCCTGCTGTGTCTGCAGCACTGCACCCTGCAAACTGCCTTGGGTAGGACTGGGATGCTGACCTGTATTTGCTGTATTTGCTGACCTGTATTTCTGCCCTTCCCCTTTCCAGGAGCTCAAGATGGGCAACCACAGTTTGACGTGAAACAGAACATAATAGTTTGAACAGGATGGTCCTGGTGGCTACACAGGCCTGCCTTTGGAGGGAGTGGGCTTGAGGACGTCTTGCGCTCCTCTGTTCCCAAGATTGCAAAAAGAGCCCCTGCAAAATGCCCAACAATGAAAACTCCACAGTCAGGGAATCAGAGGGCAGGTCCTCTCCTGGATTGAGACCTGGCTGAAGACCAGGAAACAGAGAGTGGGTGTCAATGGGCAATTTTCACAACGGAGCGAGGTGAAAAGCGGTGTGCCCCAAGGATCTGTCCTGGGTCTGGTGCTCTTCAACCTCTTCATAAATGACCTGAAGACAGGGTTGAGCAGTGAGGTGGCTAAGTTTGCAGATGACACCAAACTTTTCCGAGTGGTGAAGACCAGAAGTGATTGTGAGGAGCTCCAGAAAGATCTCTCCAGACTGGCAGAATGGGTAGCAAAATGGCAGATGCGCTTCAATGTCAGTAAGTGTAAAATCATGCACATTGGGGCAAAAAATCAAAACTTTAGATATAGGCTGATGGGTTCTGAGCTGTCTGTGACAGATCAGGAGAGAGATCTTGGGGTGGTGGTGGACCGGTCGATGAAAGTGTCAACCCAATGTGCGGCGGCAGTAAAGAAGGCCAATTCTATGCTTCAGATCATTAGGAAAGGTATTGAGAACAAAGTGGCTAATATTATAATGCTGTTGTACAAACCGATGGTAAGGCCACACCTGGAGTATTGTGTCCAGTTCTGGTCGCCGCATCTCAAAAAAGACATAGTGGAAATGGAAAAGGTGCAAAAGAGAGCGACTAAGATGATTACTGGGCTGGAACACCTTCCTTATGAGGAAAGGCTACGGCGTTTGGGCCTCTTCAGCCTAGAAAAGAGACGCCTGAGGGGGGACATGATTGAGACATACAAAATTATGCAGGGGATGGACAGAGTGGATAGGGAGATGCTCTTTACACTCTCACATAACACCAGAACCAGGGGACATCCACTAAAATGGAGTGTTGGGAGAGTTAAGACAAAAGAAAATATTTCTTTACTCAGCGTGTGGTCGGTCTGTGGAACTCCTTGCCACAGGATGTGGTGATGGTGACTTGCCTGGACGCCTTTAAAAGGGGATTGGACAAGTTTCTGGAGGAAAAGTCCATTACGGGTTACAAGCCATGATGTGTACTTGCAACCTGCTGATTTTAGAAATGGGCTATGTCAGAAGGCCAATGCAAGGGAGGGCACCAGGATGAGGTCTCTTGTTATCTGGTGTGCTCCCTGGGGCATTTGGTGGGCCGCTGTAAGATACAGGAAGCTGGACTAGATGGGCCTTTGGCCTGCTCCAGTGGGGCTGTTCTTATGTTCTTAACTACAATTCCCAGGAAGCCTTGCAGGTCTCTTGTTATCTGGTGTGCTCCCTGGGGCATTTGGTGGGCCGCTGTGAGATACAGGAAGCTGGACTAGATGGGCCTATGGCCTGATCCAGTGGGGCTGTTCTTATGTTCTTAACTACAATTCCCAGGAAGCCTTGCAGGTCTCTTGTTATCTGGTGTGCTCCCTGGGCATTTGGTGGGCCGCTGTGAGATACAGGAAGCTGG
The DNA here is from genome assembly GCF_035046505.1 of Tiliqua scincoides. Classification (NCBI taxonomy): domain Eukaryota; kingdom Metazoa; phylum Chordata; class Lepidosauria; order Squamata; family Scincidae; genus Tiliqua; species Tiliqua scincoides. The sequence goes on from NC_089823.1 coordinate 882,654, forward strand.
ACTAGATGGGCCTTTGGCCTGCTCCAGTGGGGCTGTTCTTATGTTCTTAACTACAATTCCCAGGAAGCCTTGCAGGTCTCTTGTTATCTGGTGTGCTCCCTGGGGCATTTGGTGTGCCGCTGTGAGATACAGGAAGCTGGACTAGATGGGCCTTTGGCCTGCTCCAGTGGGGCTGTTCTTATGTTCTTAACTACAATTCCCAGGAAGCCTTGCAGGTCTCTTGTTATCTGGTGTGCTCCCTGGGCATTTGGTGGGCCGCTGTGAGATACAGGAAGCTGGACTAGATGGGCCTATGGCCTGATCCATTGGGACTGTTCTTATGTTCTTATGTACCCACTTTTCTGTATCCCTCGGAGCACAGACTCTCTCTCCCTCTCTCCCCTGGCTTTGATGGAACAAGCCGCCCCCTGCCCACCCCATTCCCCACCCCACTCCTCCCCTGAACCTCCCCCCACTGTCTGGGAACCCCTGGCAGCTGTATGGAGCCTCCAACCAGAGTACATGATGGAGGCATGGCTTATGGAGCATATTCTCTGCCCTGGGCCCTGTTAATTGAAGGGGTAAAAAGAATCCTCATCAGATTTGCAGGTGACTGTAAACTGGGAGAAATAGATAACACTGCAGAAGTCGGTAGAAGCATCCAGGAGGACCTTGGCAGAAATGAACAGGCTGAAGTTCAGCAGGGACAAATGCAGGCCCTGCACTTAGGGACAGAAACCAAAGGCAATGGCCCATACCTGGCTTGGCAACACAGTAAGCAAAAGGGATCTCGGCAGGGAAGGCTCATCCTTGAGGCCAACTGAAGCTGTTGCCTCAGGCAGCAGATTGGGGTGTGTGTGTGTGTGTGGAGGGGGTTCTCCTCCTCTTTGACTGCCTTCTCTCCTCTACTGCCCCTCCTTTTCCTTTCACTTGCTGGATTAGAAAAGGAGAGAGGAAATGTGGAGGGTGTTGAGCTGGAACTCTGGAGCAGAGGCCGGCACAGGATTGAGTGAAGATCTTGACTGCTGCCTCAGGTGTCAGGAGGTCTTGGGTTGGCCCTGGATCTCCATGCTGGATCCCAAGCAGTGTGATGCTGCTGCCAGGAAGTTGAATACAGGATGTAGATTAGATTCCTAGAACCATCACTTCCCAGTGGTGAGTTGCAGCAGTTCCACGTTACTTGGCACGGGTCAGACCTCACCTGGAGTGCTGTGTCCAGCTCTGGGTGCCACATCTGAATAAGGATGCAGTCAGGCTGGGACAGGCCCCGAGAAGGACAACAGAGCTGCTCAGGAAAACCAGTGCTCTGAGGGGAGCTTGAGGGCACTTTCTATGTTTGGCCTGGAGAAGAGAAGGTTGGGGGTGGGATAACCTTGTCTAGTGCTCAGATACTTGAAGTGCGGACACATGGAGGATTAGGCAGAGGGCAAAGAAGTGTTCTCTCCTGCCCCAAAGAACTATTGGCTGCCCCTTTTTTTGAGAAGAAAGGTGGGGTAAACACTACCTAAATGAATGACTGGAAAGTCTAGACCTAATGGGTTTAAGTTGCAAGAGGGGGGATTCCAGTCACCAGGAGAAATTTCCTCAGAGTAAGACCAAGTGATTACAGAAGGAAGTGGTGGAGTTTCCCTGGGCTGGGGGTCTTCCAGCAGGGGCTGCCTGGGACTTTGTGAGCTACTCGGGAGAAGATTTTCTTGCTTTGAGCAGGAAGATGGATTAGATGGCCTTGAACACCCCTCCAAAATCTAGGCTTCTATGACATCATGAGTTCCTCTACCGTACCAGTGCAGTACTGGTTTCCACCATGAGACGGCTGCCGTTACCTCTTTCCTGAAGCGTTAGACTGGTGTACCCACCTGATTCCTTGCCAAAACATGACCTCCATCCAGCACGCAGCTCTGGCCAAATTGGGGGGGGGAGGAGGAGGAGAGCAGCTCTTCCTCATTTTGCACACTGTACCTGGAGATCTGTGCAGCTGTCCGCTGGGACTTCCCCCTGAGAGGCAGAGGACTGGCCTGCTGGGAGAGGGTGGATGTGTGGAGAGAGTCATAAATGTTCCACCAGCTGGGAAGGAGCCTGTGCAGACTCTCAGTGCTTCACAGCTGCTCCCTAACGTGAGTGAAGAAGAGTTCGAGGTCCCCCAGCTCTGGGTGAGTCCATCTTCTTGGGACAGGAATTCAGAACAAAACTAAAATAAAGAAGAGTCAAGCGTCTGGTTGGGGGAGGGAGAAGGTGCCCCAGACTGAAAGGTGTGATGGGGAAATTTCTTGGCGTGAGGTGGGCCGTTCTGCTAGCCGACTCCCTGACCCTTGGGAGGCCCCCCACCTTTGCCTCCCGAGCCCCCCTCTTCAGACTCCCACCCAGTGGCATCGCTAGGGAGGTGTGGGGTGTGTGGCCCACACCGGGTGACACGCACTGGGGTGAGTGAAATTGTTAAAATTGCGGTTTGTAGGAATAATACCATCATGTTATGTGCCATTCGATGCGGAATTCACAGCAATGCAGTGAAAAAACCAGAGTGAAATATCTCCATTCTATCAAAAGTTATGACCAAAAACCCAGAAAACAAAAATGCATGGAGCCCTATGGAAAGTGAAACTGAGCCGTATCGCGTGTTTACTCAGGAGTAGGCAACCTTGCCTTAGTCCGTTGGAAGGGCAGGGCAGGCTGTGAGGAATCCAACAACACTAGAATGGTCCTGATCCGATGAGTGCAGCCCCCAAAAAACACCCAAGGAGGAAGTCCCTCCCTCCTAGCTGACAAATGCATTGAGCCCTATGGAAAGTGTGGTCAGGCCAGGCAAGGAGGAATGTCAGGCCACCAGAATGCCCCCGATCTGAGGAAAGTGGAGCTCAACAAATGCTCCAGAAGGCAGTGTCGTGCGCCCCCCCCCCCCATAAAAAGAATCAAACAGAGGCTTGAGAGGGTAAGGTGAATTCTTTTCTTTGAGACTTGTAAAGCTAGGTGGATCCTGACAGTGATATGCTTGAAATATAAGAACTTAAATTGAACTGGGCACTGGGGAGGGCTGAAAATCTTACTGATTTCTTTTCTTCGGGGGGGGGGGGGGAGGAACCAGAAAACAAAAATGCCAAAGAGTTTAAGTGTTTGAAAACCTAATGAGATGCTATTATGACACAGCATGGAACCAATGACACCACTAGTGACCAAAATTGCTGTTTTTAGGAATAATACCATCATGTTATATACGGTTTGATGCGTAATTTACAGCAGAATGCAATGAAAAACCCATTTGGAAATATCTCGAGTCTGTCAAAAGGCATGGGGAAAAAACCCAGCAGGGGAGGGGTGATGGCACATCACCATGCCGCCACCCAGGTTGTGGCCCCGCCCAGTGCATAGGAGGAGGTCCATCCTGGGGATGATGCGCTGGCCTCCCGCAGCATGCGACGCAAACCCTGGAGACGCCACTGCTCCCGCCCTCCCTCCCTCCCTCTCTTCCCCAGAACTCCTCCCAGAAACTGCTCCACTAACTCCAGGGGCCGAACAGGGTTGCCCCAGACAGCCCATGCAGGGCTACATCTGCTCACTCCATAGGGCTGCGCAAGAGCTCCCGAAGCTCCCAGCCAAACATTTAGAAGTCTCTTTTTAATAGTAATGATAATGATTCACTGGTTCAAACTCTACCCAAGAGTTTAAGAACTAATATCTCGCCAGTTCTTCAACTCTTGGTTAACAGCTGCGTCTCGTGTAGTTTGGAATCATCCTCCTCGTCATCGGGTTGTAGCAGAAAGAAGGAAGCCCCCTCTTGGCAAGGATTTGGCAAGGAAAGCTGCATTCGTGATCAAAGGTGGTTCCCGCTCAGGGCAGAGTGAGGCACTCATGAGCAGCTCCACCAGCCCTTCAGCAAGTGCTTCAGCTGGCACAGCCAGCAGTTCGGTTAGCACTGCAGCCCCTTTGCTGCCTCATTTCAGTGCGTGCCCTCCATCTGGCACTTGTCCCAGCGTAGTCCTTCTGTAGTCCTTGATTCCAGCTGGCCTGCAGATTTCACACATGCAGAGCCTGTTTCTGGGCAGAGCTGAGAATGTCAAGATGGAGTCTGTCCCGTCAACAGGGTGACTCTGTGGTCCAGGCTGGCTGTTTGGTGTATCCGCTCCAGCCTGGCTACCGCCCTGTCCGTAGTGTGTGTTCTGTCATTCTTACCAGCGATTTTTTTTTCTCTTGTTGGGTGTCACTTAGGCCCCAATCCTATCGAGGCTTTGCATGGCCAGAACTAATGTTTCGGCAGCACTTGGCCCTTTATGGCGGCATGAAAGCTGGGCCGCCACCGCATGCTTCTGGCCTCAGTCACTGCTGGTAGGTTGGCAGTGGAGGGAGAGAGCAGGGGAGTTTCAGGTTGATTGAGGGAGGGCAGAGGCAGAGGGGGAGAGGGATGGGGTGGGTCCCGTGGCATCAGTGTATGTCAGCTCCTGCCCTCTCTTTCTCAGGCCGCACTGCTCCTTTTCTCTCCTTGGACTCATGCCAGCAAAATGGCTGGCATAGGTCCAAGGAGACCCGTAGGCAGTCAGGCAGCCTATTGGGGAGCAAGTAACAATACTTTTTACTTGCCTCCTGCTGGCTGTCTGATTGCCTCTCCCCCAGTGGATCCAGCATGCGCTTCATTAGTGTGGCTGCATCAGCACCAATGGCGAGGGATAGGCTTGGGCAGCAAGGAGGCTCCCAACTCAGTTGTCTCCTTGCTGATGTGACAGAAAGGAATGCTGGGCCGAAACAGGATGAAAATGGAAAATGCAGGTTCTGCACATGGGCAAAAATGACCAAAGGCTTGGAGACAGGATGGGAGATGCTTGGCTTGGCAGCACAACTTGCAAGAAGAAGCATGGAGTTGCAGTGGATCACAAGATGAGCATGAGCCAGCGGTGTGATGCAGCCACAAAGAAGGCTAACACAGTTGCAGCCTGCTTTAGTAGAACCGTGGCTCCCACGTTGTGAGAAGTAGTGGTTCCACTGTACTCCACATTGGACAGGCCTCACCTGGAGTCCTGTGTCCAAATCTGGGCACCTCAGACAAGGAAAGAGGCAGCCAAACTGGAGCAGGCTCAGAGAAGAGCGCTGAGGATGCTCAGAGGGCTGGAGAGCAAGCCCTGCGAGGAAAGGCAGAGGGAACTTGGGATGTTCAGCCTGGAGAAGAGAAGGCTGAGGGGCTGTGAGTGCCTCTTCCAGCACCCGAAGGGCTGTCACGGGGGCCACAGTTCTTCTCAGCTGCCTCTGAGAGCAGAACTGGATCCAAAGGGTACAGACTGAAAAAGAAGAGATTCTGTTGGCCTTCAGGAAGAAGTTCTGGACGGTCAGGGCGGTTTGGTCTGGATGGTCAGTGGAACAGCCTGCTGAGGGAAGTGGGGAACTCCCTCTCTGGAGACCTCCAAGCAGAGGCTCAAGAGGCACCTGCTGGAGATGTTCTAGGACAGTGTTTCTCAGACTGGGGTCGCCGGCCCTTTTCAGGTGGGTCCCCATTCATTTCCCTGTTTTATTTTTAATATATAAGACTTGATGCATCCTGGGATGTGAAATGTGACAGCTCTGTACTTTTAACAAGTTACTCTGTATATGCTTTTACTGATGATAGCAAATGGGACTTACTCTTAGGTAAGTGTGGGTGGGATTGCAGCCGAGGATTATGAAAAATGTTCCTGCTTGATGATGTTGCTTCCAGTCATGACATCACTTCTGGTGGGTCCTGAGATTCTCATTCTAAAAAGTGGGTCCTGGTGCTGAAGTTCTGAGAACCGCTGCTCTAGGAGAACTTGCAGTAGATGACCTTGTGGGACCTTCCAACTCTGTGATTCTATGAATCTATTATTTGTGTTATGTTCCTTCCCCACCCAGAGACCAGATGTTGCTGTGAGGGGAAACATGAGCTCCATCAACTACCTACCATGGGAGTCTCTAACCACACCGTGGGCACTTTCACATTCTTCATCCTGAATGGGATCCCAGGCCTAGAAGATGCCCACATCTGGATTTCTGTCCCATTTTTCTCCATGTATCTCATTGCCACGGTGGGGAACTGTGGCCTCCTCTACCTCATCTGGACTGAAGAAACTCTTCACAGGCCCATGTACTATTTTCTCAGCATGCTCTCTGTGAACGACCTTCTCATGATCAATACTGTGGTGCCCAAAACAATCACCATCTTCTGGTTCAGGCTCAAGGAGGTTGACTTTGGCTCCTGCCTGGCTCAGATGTTCTTCATCCACACATTCACAGCCACGGAGTCCGGCGTCCTCATGCTCATGGCCCTGGACCGCTACGTGGCCATCTGTCACCCCCTGAGATATACCACCATCCTGACCAACTCAGTGATCGCCCTCATTGGTACGGCTGCCTTTCTCCGAGGAGCTGTGGTGATCCTCCCCTTCCCTTTCCTAGTCAGGACACTGCCCTACTGCCGCACCAACATCATCGCTCACACCTACTGTGACCACATGGCTGTGGCCAAGATTGCCTGTGCCAGTGTCTGGATCGACGCTGTCTACGGCTTGGTGGTGGCCTCCGTGGTCAGTGGTCTCGACATCCTCTTCATCGTGGTGTCCTACGCCGTGATTCTCAGAGCCGTGGTGGGCCTGTCCTCCAAGGATGCTCGCAGCAAGGCCTTCGGCACCTGCACCGCCCACTTGTGCGCCATCGTCATCACCTATACACCGGCATTCTTCACCTTCTTCACCCACCGCTTTGGGGGTCACACCATCCCCCACCACATTCACATTATCATTGCCAACCTCTACCTGCTGACGCCTTCCATGCTGAACCCCATTGTGTATGGGGTGAAGACCAAACAGATTCGGGAAAGTGTCTTGAGATTATTCCACCTGGGAAAGATGGGTTCTGTGAATCGTTCATCAGGCTGATCTTTACTGGAGAAGAATTTTTGCCATGTTGGCCTGTCTTGATGAGGGACGCAGCAGGAAGAACTGGACCCAGGTTTATGCTGCACAGTTCAGTCTGCAGAACAGAACGAAAGACTCCCAGTCACTGCTGCTCAGGGCCTCTGAGAGGAATTTTATCAGGGGGTACAAAGTTTCTTTTGGGCCCCTTCCCAGAGGGGGAGGGAAGGGGAGGGAGTGCAAAAGAGCAGGGGAGGATGGGACACGGGTGGGCAGAACAGGGGTGGGGGGAGGGCAGAACAGGGTGGGGGGAGGGTGGCAACAGCCAGAAGAGTCTTTGCAGCCAAGGGCTACTGCAGAGCCCAGGTCTACCTGCCTGTGCAAGTGTCGGCAGGAATACAGAAAACCAGGCGCTCTCCCAAGTCTCTCTGAAATCTTTTCAACATAGAAGATCACAGCAGAAAACGGGCACCATTGTGTTCAGGCTCCCCCCAGAACGGAAGGAGTCCTGCGTGCACCATATCCGACTTCTGCAGCAGCTGGAACCCCCAGCTGTGTCCCTGAGCCCCCGTTCACGGCAAGCAGATCCACAAGCCAAAGAGCGCCTGCAGCGGGCCGGGGCCAAACACAGCAGATTCCTCCCAGATCTGACCCCGTGTTGAGGAGGGTCATGCCTGCCTTGCTCATCCCACGCAGGCCGGGAGTTCTGCTGAGGTCTGAAAAGGTGAGATCCCAGAAAATTTCTGGGCTCCCTCTTGGGCCTTTTTTTGACCCTGGGCCGAGGTACAAATTACCCCCTTTACGGCTCCTCGAGGGACCTGCTGCTGCTGGACTCTGGAGGCTCACTCTGTTTTTCCAAGAACTGTACAAGATTTGCTGGATCAGCACCCGTCAAGTCATGGAAGACTGCAATGAAGCCACACGAACTAGCGCTGTGTCACCTGCACCTGCCGGGGCCGAACACCTCTGCACCAAGAGGGCAGGTGGCACACAATGTACGTTCTGCTCCCAGTCCGTTTCCCAGCATCTTCATGCAGCATCTCATATGGGTCTTGCAGTGCTGGGATACACCAGAGCTTGTTACTTGCCTTACGTTCCTTCTGTGCCACAAGGGACCCACCTTATGGCCCAAGCCTGTGTGTATTTACTCAGAAGTAAGCCCCACTTGACTCACTGGAACTCACTCCCAAGTAAGTGTGCCCAGGCCTGCAGGGTTATCATCTAGAGGCAGGTCCTTTCTTCCTGTCCTTCCTGATGCCAATGCACACGTGGCAGCCTTCCCTTCAGTAGGAGAGCCTTCCCTGCCCACTGCTCCACTTTCCCGCAGCCCTTTGCACCCTGCAGCTGGCTCCGTTCATGCCAGGTGTTCCTCTTTGGTGGCTTCTCACGTGTTGGTGAATTTCAATCCTTCTGCTAATTTTCATTCACATTATTGGGCTTTTAGTAGGGACTTTTTTTGCAACACACAAGACTAGACATCTTTTTTCTTTGCAAGATTTCTCAGCAATGCTGCAGACCTGAGCTCTCATTTCTGCTCACTTTTGAGCTACATTTGGTGTTTGGACTTTGTCTAAAACAGCCAAAGACTCTCTGTTAAACCGAATGCCCCGTCAGCCGCTCAGCTGTCAGAATTCGGACAACATCAACCTCCTTTTGTCCCTGCGCCATTCCTTTTTCTTTTCAAGCTCAAGTGAGTCTTGGGGCAAAGGGCCTTCGCTGTGACAGTCCAATAACTCCTACACCTCTTCCAACTCCCCTGCAAAAAGTTCTGTCTTGGTAGCCAAACTCACAATGTTTTCTCTGGTTTTAGATAAGTCACTTTCAATGCTGAAGCCTCAGACGTCATTCTCTAGATAGGGATGCCTGTTTTTCCAGACACCATTCATAAGTAGACAGCCAACTGCCTTCTGCGTCTCACCAACAAGCGTAACAGAGCCTCTAATGCACAAGGATTTCCAGAACGGTCATTCTCCCTTTGTCAGTAGCCTTCACTGGTAGCCTTCACTACAGCATCACAAGTTTTCTTCAGATAACAAGCCTTAATCATAGAATCACAGAAGCATAGAGATAGAAGGGATCCACAAGGTCATCTAGTCCAGCCCCGTCTTTAGCAGGAAATTCTCCCAGAGCATCTCCAGCAGGAGCCTGTGGAGCCTCTGCTTAAAGGTCTCCAGTGAGGAGGAATCCACCAACTCCCTTGGCAATCGGTGCCTCTGCCGAACTGGTCTCATTGCCCAAAACTTTTTCCTGAGGTCCATCTGGAATTTCCTCTCTTGCAGTGTGAATATGCTACTCACACCTGGAGCATTGGCTGGATGAGGGTGGTGTTAGAAGGGGGAAGACGGACATCATGGATATTTCCACAAAGATCTTGAACGGATCTGGGGTTTCCAGAGCCATTCCCCGCTAGGAGTAAAACTTAATGGCCCAATCCTACGGGGTTGGTTGCGGTCATAACGCTAATTCTGACATTGCAAAGGCCTTACAGTGTGGCAAAGAGTGGGCCACTAGAGGCCATTCTGGATCCGTCACCTGGCAGTGGCCTGCTTCGGCACCTGGTTCTAACACAGGAGCACAAGTAAGCTGGCGGGGAGGGCATACTGAGGCAGAGTAACCTTGGAGTTTGAGCCCTGCCTACGGGCAGGCAACTAGGACCTGGGGCTGACCGCTGGCCTCCATCTGGCACGTGCCCTCCTGGCGGCTTCTTCTTTGAAGTTCCTCACAAATGTGCCTGAAGAGGCGGGGAGGGAAGCCCTGAGAAACACTCCTGCTTCCACTGACACTGTGTGGGGGCCAGGGAAAAAACAGTTAATTTATATTTCAATATTTACATAAATTTACATAAATGAATACATTGGAGAAGGAACTTGAATGAATGAATTTTACTGAGCTTATTTATAATACACATCAAAACTATAGCACCGGCATGCAGAACCACATGAGAACTATGAACTGTTTGCCACACACCATTTGCACAGTGAAAACATACAGATCGACCCAGACCAAGCCAGAAACACATGCAGGCATAAGCTGTTGTGGGCCAGCATGGGCTCCATGTTATAGTCGCAACCCTTTGGCTGGTAAAGAGCTGTATGGAACCTTGGATGAGCAGGCACGCAAAACAGCATACACCAGCAGAGTTCTTTGAATGCAGTGGTTATATTTCAGAGCAAGGGTTATCACAAGTAGAGTAATCAGTAAACATTCCTAGTCAGCACGATGAGCAGTCAGTCCATAAACAACAAATCCAAATCAGCTTTCCAAGATACACAGTCAAAGTTCATTCCACGGTCAGTATCAACATGCATATACTCACATCCAGCCTCCCACGTTACTGGCAGCAGTTCAGTAGTCTCCTACTACACTCCTACTGCTGCACTGGAAGCTCAACAGACCAAACATTAAGTAGCTGGAGTGGCCAATCAGTGTAGGCTAAGCCACACCCAGGGTGAGGCAGTCACAGGTGTTTGCTGATCCTGCTGACTCCAGCAATCTGCACCTGTTCCTGAACCACCTTGTTGGCTGTGTTTCTGTCTTACCCAGAGCATAGACCTGACACTCCAACAGTCTCTGATAGGCTGATAGGCTCCATGCAGGCCAGACTGGGGGTCCCTGAGGGCTACAAATGGCCCCCGGGCCGGGGTGTGCCCACCCCTGATCTGATGTAGGCTGCCTTTAGTTTCCCACTGAGAAAGAAAAGTGAGGTGTGGATATTTTAAAATGGGTTAGTGGAACAAGACTCCATGTTATCTTGTGCAGGTGGCTTTGCCGGTCTGTACAAACTTTTCCTTGCTGAGAAAAATCTACACAGGAGTAGGTCACGTAACAAGTTTTACTGGAGCATCTGCAGTATCCATCAGCCATCTGCGCCAGCCCAGTGAGCCAGAAGCAGTGGTGCAAAACCGTCCTGGGCTTGGGGTTTATGAACACATCCCCACGAAGCCAAAAGCAGGGCAATAGCCTGAGTCGGCAGTGGCTGGAACAAGAGAGACAGAGAAGAGGAGTGTGAGCCCTCCGCAAAAGACACCTCCCAGTGTCTTGGGTACGCTGTGCCGGCCAATGTCATGAACAAGCCCATGTTAGGCCTAAGTTGGCAAGAGAAGCCTGAACCAAACTAAGAAAGTGTGACTGAGAAGTTGTCAGCAGTTCCCAGCTGCAGGCATGTGGGTAAATAAACAGAGGAAGGAATGTGTTGTCTCTCCTTTGATGGCCAGGAAGGATAGATAGCAAGAATTACAACCAATTGGAGTGCTTGGCACTTTAGCAGACAGAGTCTCCTTAGCAAGGATGATTGAGTGCAGCTGTGGATCTTCAGCTGAGAGGGGTAAGAATTATGAGGGCTGAGCAACCAGGCCAACTTCGAGAAGGTTCTGTTCATCGAGGGTTCTGATTGGTCAGTCTAATAATTATGAAGTCACCTCAGTACTATTAGCATAAGGGGTATAATAATGAGTGCCCAGGAAGTGTGTTTGGTTCCCCCTTGGACAGTGAGTGGGTTAGGGTTAGGGTGGGCAGGACAGGACACATGTCCTGCACGTGTGTAAGCTCCATTGTCCATCATGGGCACCTGGCCCCATAGGTAGCCCTAGAGCCAAGGGATCTGGGAAGAGTAACTAACCAGGTGAGAGATAGGTCTTAATAGAGATAGCCAGCTAGCTTTATTGTTTTATTGTTGATATGTTTCCTAGGTTTAAGCCTCTAGCATTTGCTGCCTTATTGTAGAGAGTGTAACCTTATGTACTTAATAAACTAAAATATCTTTTACTAAGTTATTTCATTGTCTGTTGGGGACAAAGGTTCAGAATCCTGCCTAGCCGTTCAGCAAGCTACCAAGTGCTCGTTGAGGTCTAGTAACTTGAGGACTGCGGCTTTAATTGAGAAAGAGCCCAGTGCCTGCAAGGAATAGCATTAAGCCTAGAGCAGGGGTGTCCAAAGTTTTTGGCAGGAGGGCCACATCGTCTCTCTGACACTGTGTTGGGGGCCGGGGGGGGGGGAAAGAATTAATTTACATTTAAAATTTGAATAAATTTACATAAATGAATATATTAAAGATGAACTTGTATGAATGAATGAAGGTCTTGCAATAGCTCAAGGCCTATAAAAGGCCTTGCACAAAGCAAGGCTGGCCTTTCCTTTGCTGCCGCTACTGCATCACAGATGTGAAATAGCAAGCAGTGGAGGGAGCCCTCATCCCACAGCTCACTTGAGAGGCCAAACAGTCGTCCTCACGCTGAGAGCAGTTGCGTCAGGCCAGTGTGGGCTCCAACAAATCTCCAGAGGGCCAGAGGCTCATTTTAGACTAGGGGCTCCCTGAGAGCCGCACTGAGAGGCCTCGAGGGCCACATGTGGCCCCAGGGCCTGGGTTTGGGCACCCCTGGCCTAGAGGGTCTCAGTGTCCCTGGACTGAGGCACTGGCACATACAGGGTGGTGGCAGTACTACCGGGCAAGGGGCCTTGAGGGTTTTAAGGTTCAAGAAACCAAGAACCCTAAGTTTCCCAAACCCCCTTTGTTCGTGACAGCCAACACCTGCAGACATTTTGTGCAGCAGCCATTTCAATTCATAGTAACCAGCGAATGGCTGTGCTTGTGCAAAGCTCCCTCCCTCTGGTCCCATTGCCTTCCTGTTTGCCGTATGAGGCTTGCAGCAGTGGCAATGGGGACATAGGCTGCCAGTCATGAGAGCAGGCACTGAGATGCTTCCCTGAAGTTCCACCTCCCTGTAGAGAGAGAAAGAGCAGGCTTGGCCAGGCATTCCTCGCTTGGCGGCGCCTCGACCCCCACCCACCCACCTGGGCCTGCTCAGGAGCTCTTGCTTCCAAACAACCACACACCAACCGACTCCCAGACTCCCAGACAGGGAGTAGGTTCTCCAGCCTACTCCCCAGACACACTTTCCTTCCCCACATTGGGGCTAGAGGCTATTTGTGGTGTTTACAGCTGGGACTCCATGCATGGCCAAGAGGATGGAGCAAATGGGGAGGGGGACGGTGTGTGGTGGAGAAAGTCATAAATATGTGAGGCTGTCAAGCGTGAACCATCCATGTGCTCAAGGGTCAGCCACTGACATGAATGAAGATTTGGGTGCCTCCGTGCTGTTGGGAAATACATTCTAATACTGGTAGATACTTTTCAAATTATTCGGGGATTGTGAGTGTGGGAGGAAAGGCTGGGAATAAAAGGAATCTTTGGCACCAGACTTTTTCAGTACATGCCATCCTCTCCTAGCAGTACATTGGGCTGTTATCTGGCTAATCTAAAAAGAAGAGAGGTGACGGGGGGAGGGGGAGGGTTGAGACATACAATTATGTATGATGTGAAGAGAGAACGATGTTCTCCTTCTCTCCCAGCGCTGGAATCAGGGTCATCTAGTCAACAGACTGACCAGAGATCTAAAATAGACAATAGGAGCCACTTCTTCAGAACACACACAGTTAGTCTGTGGAACGCCTTGCCACAAGTGGTGGAAATAGCCAGTAACTGGGCAGCTTTCCAAGGGAATTGAACACACTCATGGAGGACCTCTAAGACACTTCTTTCTTGGCGCCTCTCTGACCTCGCTGTACAGTCACGCTCGCCCACCACGGTTTGACCAGGAGGGCCTTGGGATGTTGCCACCTTCTTGCCTGGGCCTGGTGTTCACCAGGAGAGGTGCCTGCTGCTGAAGCACATTAGCCAGAGCCACAAAGTGGAGCCCAAGCAGGGCACATTTTCTCTGTTGCCTTGATGTCCCGTGGCTGGCCACTGTGGTGAGGGGATCCTGGGCCCTTCTCAGACCCTGCAGGGTTCTATTGCTGTGCCAGGGACCAAGGACGCAGGGACGGCTGCAGTTCAGTTGGTACTGAGCCACTTGGTATTCACGTTGGGAACGTCCAGGACCAAGAAGTGTTTGTTAGGGCCTCAGGTCACTTAGCAGCTCCAGCGAGTCCAGAGGACACTTAACACAGGAGTGAGGTAGGCCTCAGCCCCAAATGCCCCAAGACAGCATGTGGGGTGGTGCCTTGATGGCAGGAAGGGCCAGGCACGCACGGAGCTCGAGGTCGGCCCATGGCTCCTGCCAGATACATTTGGGAGAAAGAAAGGGGCGATAGTAAATGGCTTGCAGAGAAGTCTGCAGTCCTATCACTCCCACACTTTCTAGAGGGGCAGCCTCATGACAGCAAAATCCAGGCACGTCTATCCAGAGACAGGTCCCGATGTCTTTGGTGGTAGATGTGGACAGGATTGCAGCCTATGCTGATTGCAGCAAAACCAGCAAAAAATTGTGTTGCACCTTAAGGACGGATCCATTTCTCTTGCGCTGTCCCCAGGAGAGCACATCCTTCTTCATCAGCTGCAAATGGTGAGTGTGCATTGATGGAAATCCTGGAAAGCTTCTCTTGAAATAAAGGGGTCAGTCCTGCTGCTGCAAGGCTGCTCTTGGCTGCCTCCTAACTCTCTCAGAATCATTAGGAAGATGTCTGGGTGTGAAATGCGCAGTTCGGCTCACAACAAAATTGCTGTTGCAGGGTGTGCTTTGGAACTGATCACACTCAAGTTGAGGGAAGTCCACTTATTGCTCATGTCTAATCCTGCAGCATTCCTGATTCCTTAGCCTCAACCTGCATGGTCGTGAAAGCTCCTGAGTGAGGTACCTTATGACTGCTTTGTGTGTGTGTGTGTCTTTATCTGTGTTCCTCTTTGAACCCAGGATACAGATGCTGTTGTGATGGGAGGACCACCTGCAGCAGCTGTCCAGTATGGCAACATCTAACCACACCGTGGGCACCTTCACCTTCTTCATCCTGAATGGGATTCCAGGCCTGGAAACCGCCCACGCCTGGATCTCCCTTCCCTTGTGCTCTATGTATCTCATTGCCATGGTGGGGAACTGTGGCCTCCTCTACCTCATCTGGGTGGAAGAAGCTCTTCACAGGCCCATGTACTATTTTCTCAGCATGCTTTCCCTCACTGACATTTTTGGGATCAACTGTGTGATGCCAAAAACTTTCGCCATCTTCTGGTTCAAACTGAAAGAAATTGACTTCAACACCTGCCTGGTCCGGATGTTCTTCATCCACACGTTCACGGCCACGGAGTCCGGTGTCCTCATGCTCATGGCCCTGGACCGGTTCGTGGCCATCTGTCACCCCCTGAGATGTACCACCATCCTGACCAACTCAGTGATCGCCCTCATTGGCACGGCTGCCTTTCTCCGAGGAGCTGTGGTGATCCTCCCCTTCCATTTCCTAGTCAGGACACTGCCCTACTGCCGCACCAACGTCATCGCTCACACCTACTGCGACCACATGGCTGTGGCCAAGATTGCCTGTGCCGGTGCCTGGATCGACGCCGTCTATGGCTTGGTGGTGGCCTCCGTGGTCAACGGTCTTGACATCCTCTTCATTGTGGTGTCCTACGCCATGATCCTCCGAGCCGTGGTGGGTCTGTCTTCCAAGGACGCTCGCAGCAAGGCCTTCGGCACCTGCACCGCCCACTTGTGTGCCATCGTCATCAGCTACACACCAGCATTCTTCACCTTCTTCACCCACCGCTTTGGGGCCCACACCATCCCCCACCACGTTCACATCATTATGGCCAACCTCTATTTGCTTATACCCCCCATGCTCAACCCCATTGTGTACGGGGTGAAGACCAAGCAGATCCGGGACAGTGTCTTGAAACTGTTCCACCCAGGAAAGCCCATTCCGTTGGATGAATCATAAATGCAGAAGTTGCCTTTGGGTGTCCCGTGTAGCGGGGGGGGGGGAGAGCAAGTGAGAGCAGCGCATTTCACAGAGCTCCAAACTACAGATGGGGAGGAGGACTGGCAATGCTCTGGGGTCTAATGATCAAAAACTGTTAGGATTTTACATGTCTATCTTGCTCTTCCTCTGAGGTGCTCAGGGCAGTGCACTTGATTCGCTCTCCCTTCTGTCTGCACACACAACTCTGAAAAGTTGATCAGGTGGCTGGATCCTGACTGGCCAGGGGCCCCGGTGAGCTTCCTGTCTGAGCAGGCATCCAGGCCCACTCCTGACACCAAAGGGATGGGGCACCGCTCAGGGCTGGGCTATCCTATTTTCTGCAGGTGGTCCCAGAGACTGTGTGGAAAGGCCCTCCCTGAGCCTCTGGGGAGCATCTGCTGTCAGGCCAACAAGATGAACGGCGGCGTGCCTGATGTAGCAGCTCCAACTCCCTGCATCCATGGAAGAGCATGTTGGCTCTGTCCTCCTGGCCCCACGGGCAAGCGGGAGGGGGAGGGTCCGGCATGGAGACCACCCCTCCTGTGAGGTCTCAGAGTCCTGGCAGGCATGGCGTTTGCAGCATTTGTGCCCTCCTCTGCCCTGAGATGCAGCCTGCCTGCCTCCTTGGGCTGAAGCTGCCTGCTGAGCCCAGCCACTTCCAGCCCTCTGGTCCTGCCTCCACCTTCTTGGTCTTGCCCTCCCTTCCAGGCCCCGCCCCTTCTTTCTTTTCCCCCTCCATCTTCCCCAGTTAACCTCTTCCTGTCTGGAAGGTTGCTGCTGCCTGGGCTTCTGCAAGCCTTCACCAGGAATAACCCAGCTGCTGCGGAGTCCCTGCTGCTGGGATGGTCCTCAGGCTGTTCCTCTGGCCAGCTCTGCTGCCCAGCCACACCCACTGGCTCCTTGCAGGGCCTTCCATTGCCAATCCACTAGGCAGATCCCACTTCCTCCCTGCCTGGGTGGGGCACTCCCGGCTGTCTGGTGGTGAATCCAACCCTGGTGGTGAGGTTCAGAAAAAGAAGGTCCTTAGCATTGCTTTCCACCCCCAGCCTATCTGGGACTCAACTCTGACAGCGTCCCGGGGAGGGTCTGGGGTCTGGCTCTCTCCGGACTGAAATGTTTGTGTTTGGTCGTTGTTGGAAAAAGGTGTCTGTGGGTCTCCAGTGCAGGGTCTTCAAACTTTTCAGTACAAGGGGCACATCCTATATTTTCTACATGTTCAAGGGTTGGAAAAAACAGCTTTATATTAAATAAATAAATAAATAAATAAATAAATAAATAAATAAATAAAATAAGTTTTGCTTGGATCTTGTTTGTAATCAGCATATGATTTTTTTCAAGTACTAACCTTTCGACCTTTCGACCTCACCCCACACTTATCACCATCTTCCCAAGTGGAGGAGTCAGCAGGTTGCTGGTGTTTTGCTACTATGAGCAATGAGATTTGTTAACTTTTTTGTTAAGTGGGAAATAAATAACAATGTTAGGACATCTTCCCAAAGTTTGATCTTAATTTCTTTTTTTGGGCCATATAATCTGCGCCCCCCACCCTCTCCCTCCTTTGCTTTGGCCTCCCAGGCAATGCACAAGGCTCAAGAGTAACTCTCAAAAGCTACCCTTAAAGGAATCCTCACAGGCACAGAGCCTTCTGGTGCAATCTTCCATGGAAGCCTCTCCTTGGCACCAGGTCTGCAGTCACCTGGCATGGCAGCAGGTTGCTGAGGGCCAGAATGTTCAGGCTTCCCCATCGTCATGCCACAGGTTAGGTAAAATCTTCCAACGGGCTGGATGTGGTCCCTGGGCTGCAGTTTGGAGACCTCTGATCCAGCGGAAGACTCTTCCCGGCACCTCCCCACCAACACCCACTAGTCAGCTGCTGCCAACTGACCAGCAGCAGAGGCAGTAAAAGAAAAGTTTGCAAAAACGCTGGCCATGCAGGTCCTGTGCCTGGAAGCGGAAACCCTGGGGCTGTTCGCATGCATGGGTGTATGGGTGCATATGGCACAGTGGACTCTGTTGCAGTGCTCATGAAGAGGAATGCATGCAGACCAGAAGTTCTGGAGAGGGGAGGAAGTCAAGCAGGGTCTCTCTCTCAAACACACACAGGGTCAAGTCAGAGGCAGGTAGACTCTGAGTCATCTGCCTCCTGAACAAGACAGTGCTCCCCTATGGTAAGGCCACACCTGGAGTATTGTGTCCAGTTCTGGTCACCACATCTCAAAAAGGACATAGTGGAAGTGGAAAAGGTGCAAAAGAGAGCGACTAAGATGATTACGGGGCTGGGGCACCTTCCTTATGAGGAAAGGCTACAGCGTTTGGGTCTCTTCAGCCTAGAAAAGAGACGCCTGAGGGGGGACATGATTGAGACATACAAAATTATGCAGGGGATGGACAGAGTGGATAGGGAGATGCTCTTTACACTCTCACATAACACCAGAACCAGGGGACATCCGCTAAAATGGAGTGTTGGGAGAGTTAGAACAGACAAAAGAAAATATTTCTTTACTCAGCGTGTGGTTGGTCTGTGGAACTCCTTGCCACAGGATGTGGTGATGGTGTCTGGCCTGGATGCCTTTAAAAGGGGATTGGACAAGTTTCTGGAGGAAAAATCCATCACAGGTTATAAGCCATGATGTGTATGTGCAACCTCCTGATTTTAGAAATGGGCTGTCAGTATGCCAGATGCAGGGGAGGGCACCAGGATGAGGTCTCTTGTTATCTGGTGCGCTCCCTGGGGCATTTGGTGGGCCGCTGTGAGATACAGGAAGCTGGACTAGGTGGGCCTATGGCCTGATCCAGTGGGGCTGTTCTTATGTTCTACAGATGGCACTGCATCTACTTTCCAACAAGCCTGGGTCTCTCTGCATGTGCACCTTGCCTGATGCCAACAGAGCACCAGGCACACAAGCCCAGGAAAAAGGCAAAGCACCTGTGCTCTTTGAAGCAACTCCCCCCCCCCCCCCGGAAAAGCCCTTAAGGGTGCTCCATGAGCAGCAGTATCTCGCTCCACTTTCCTGTTCTGACCTGCACAACAAAGCCCAGTCCTGGGAGCTTCCTGGCATTCAGCTACACTGGGGGCATTGGGGCCCCATTTGGGGGCACAAAAGGCCAGTGACAGTCTTAACAGAGCCCAATGCAAATGGAAACAGAGAAGCACCTGGACACATTGTTCTCCAGGTTGGAAGTGGCCGCCTCTGTCCAGGCGAGCAATATGGGCCCAGGAAGGGCCGTCTCTTCACGGACAATGGGTGGGGTGAGCTCACCCCTCCCCAGACTCTGTTCTAGTCTGTGGGCAGAAATGCTATACAAAGTCCAGCCAGAGACCCCTCCAGTGGTGCCTTTTGCTCCCTGCTGCCCTTGGTGTGCCTGAGATGCTGCATTATGCACCATACCCTCAGCAAGCTGCCTTGGCATCTCTGTGCCCACCCCAGCACCCAGTCAGGTAATGAACCAGTCCCCCCACTTTGGCTTCAACTCAGCCTCACTGAGCAGCTGGCCAAAAAAAACCCCCAGACATGGCCTTGACTGCCTTGCCTTGCTCCCGTTTCTCCCTCTCCTGCCACTCGACCTGTTCCTTGGAATCTGCCCAGCAGCTCAGTCCCTCCATTCGCAGTTGGAGCAGAGCTCTTTCCATTTGAACTAAATGCCTGGCTGAGAAATGAATGTACCCTCGCAAATAGGGTAGATGGCACAGAGATCCTCAGCGCTTGCCTTCAAAATGACTACCACAGCCAAGGGCTTTAGACCTGCCAGGTGAGGACAGGATTGTTTCCGGCTGTCCTGATGTGTCCACAGGTGGAACAAGTTCCAGAACAACACTTGGAAAGCCTGTGGCTGAGTCAGTGGCATTACTAGGTGGGTGCGGGGTGTGTGTGGGATGCACCAGGTGGTGCACGTGGGTGTGTGTGACAGCACTACTGGCCAAAATTTTTAAAATCTTGGTATTTTCAAATAATACCATCATGTTATATCATTGATGTGCAATTTCATGCAGAATGCAGTGAAACAAACCACATTGAAATATCTCTAGTCTAGCAAAGGTTACAGCCAAACAACTAGTGGGGCCAGGGCAACAGTGCAACACCACACCCACCACCCAGGGCATTGCCCCCCCCCCCACTGCATGGAAGGTGGTCCATCATGGGGGTGATGCACTGGCTTCCCATACTGGGCAACACAAACTGGGTGCCACAAGCCACTCGACTGCATCCCAGGACCCAGGTTTGGAAACAGCCTGTGTGAAGGGTAAACGCACTGTGGGAGATGGCAGCCCTGATGCACCATCAGCCTCACACTGTGCCCTGGGTGGTGTCACAGGCAGTCCCAAGACCTTGTGCTTTCCTGTCCGTGGCAGCAGGTGGTCCACGTGTGTCTTGTGACCACTCCATCCGCCTGGACATGAGAGTGGGCCTGTTTGGGATTGCAGGGACTCTCGTACCCACACAGAGTCTCCCAGAGGATACAGTTGTTGGACAACTACTGTCATGGTTTTGTTTCAAGGACTCTTGCTTTTGAAGGTCCAGCTATGCTCATCCAGTCTCAGCAAGCATCACTGGCTGCAAGCAGGTCGGCCAGATCTCATTTCTGCCGGGGACCGACCTGTAGTGGAAAGTGTTGTTGTCCAGTACATGGCCCAGAACAGGACATTTGGGCTTGCAAGGTAGTGCCAACCACCTTCCTCAGTGCAGTCCTTGGTTTGCACTGCCCTTCCCACCAGCTCCCTTGCTGAGGGCTGGTGTGGTGCATGTTGGTCACACCGACATGCCTCTCATGATGCTGTTCCAGGAGTCAAGCCCATCCTTGAGGAGGCACTGCCTCTCAAGCCCCTTGGCACTACTGCTTCTTCAACCCGGAGTTCCCTCCGTCACATAAAACATGGTTGCCATTCTTCAGAATGTGGGCTGCACTGCGTGACCAGATGTCATAACCACAAAAGAGGACCCGGCACCCCAAAATGTAGGACATCCAAGAAAATGTAGGACACGACAAAATAAAAGCTAATGGATTTCATGTGGTTAATTTAAACACTGGATTACTTATTATTAAATTGAAAACTATATTACGTCTAATTTATTCATTCCGAGAAGGCTCTGCGCTGCCTGCTCACAGGGAAAAGGAGGACATTTAAGTTCTTTTTCAGGATATGAGGCTACAAAAGAGGACAGGTCCTGGAAAAAGAGGATATCCTGTCACCATGTGCAGGCAGCCACTTAGCCCCGGTTGCTGAACATGAGACATGTTTGGCCTGGAGCAGCCCCTGCCTAAGTGATTGTGATGTAACCAGGCAAATTCCAACTGGTGGAGCCAAAGGACCACCTCCTGAGGTGTCGGTGGATCTCCAGGCTGGTCAGGCAATAGCAGACGACTCAATCCGCCTGCATGTATTTTACACGTCTTGTGGCACAGAGAAGATTAATGAAGTGGGAGGGTGCCTGCCCATCACTAAACCCTGGCCGAGGCCAGTGGGCCACATTTTTCAGTTCCCCAAACAAGCTCACCCAGGGTTTAGGATCTGCTGGACTGGAGAATCTGGACCAGAAATATACTGGTGGGAACAAGCCCTTCCTTGTCTAGGGGAGGGTCCTGCAGTCCCGGAGGGGATGCTGAGCAAGAAGCCAATGGTTGGGCCTCTCCATCTGGTCTGGCAGGATGGGGGATAAAATGGCTCCAACATGAGAAGGCATCACAGGCAGGAGTAAGAGGTCCTGAGACATTACACATGAACCCATAATTGTGCAGGTAGTTTGTAGATGCACCACCTCCCTGGAGGGTTGCCACACTTGGCTGTGTCTCCACAGCAGCTCCACCTGCAGACCTGAGCAGCATCGCATTCTTCCCTGTTGGGAAAAGAGCCCCCGCCCTGCTCATTTGTCCCCCAGTTCCCACCCCACAGCACTCAGCCACTGCTGCTTCAAAACAACCACACACTCCAACCACACACTCCAACCTACTCCGGAGACCCTTCCTTCCCCACATTGGGGGTAGAGGCTACTTGTGGCGTTTACAGCTGGGACTTTATGCATGGCCAAGAGGATGGAACAAATGGGCGGGGGGGGGGGGAGATGGTGTGTGGTGGAGAAAGTCATAAATAGGTGTGGCCCTCAGGCATGAACCATCCATGTGCTCAAGGGTCAGCCACTGACATGAATGAAGATTTGGGTGCCTCCGTGCTGTTGGGAAATACATTCTAATACTGGTAGATACTTTTCAAATTATTCGGGGATTGTGAGTGTGGGAGGAAAGGCTGGGAATAAAAGGAATCTTTGGCACCAGCCTTTTTCAGTACATGCCATCCTCTCCTAGCAGTACATTGGGCTGTTATCTGGCTAATCTAAAAAGAAGAGAGGTGACGGGGGGAGGGGGAGGATTGAGACATACAATTACGTGTGACGTGAAGAGAGAACGATGTTCTCCTTCTCTCCCAGTGCTGGAATCAGGGTCATCTAGTCAACAGACTGACCAGAGATCTAAAATAGACAATAGGAGCCACTTCTTCAGAATGCACACAGTTAGTCTGTGGAATTCCTTGCCACAAGGGGTGAAGATGGCTAGTAGCTGGGTGACTTTCCATGAAGGTGAGACACATTCATGGAGGACCAGAGATCTGTATCTGGCTGCCAATCATGATGGCTGTGTGCTGTCTCTGGGCTCCATGTAATGCAGCAATGCCTGGAGAGAAGCCTGCCTTTCTCATGCAGGTGAACATAAGAACATAAGAACAGCCCTGCTGGATCAGGCCATAGGCCCACCTAGTCCAGCTTCCTGTATCTCACAGTGGCCCACCAAACGCCCAAGGGAGCACACAAGACAAGAAGAGACCTGCATCCTGGTGCCCTCCCTTGCATCTGGCATTCTGAGGTAACTCACTTCTAAAATCAGAATGTTGTACGTATACATCACGGCTTGTAACCTCATGATGAACTTTACCTCCAGAAATTTGTCCAATCCCCTTTTAAAAGCATCTAGGCCAGATGCCATCACCACATCCTGTGGCAAGGAGTTCCACAGATGAATTACACACTGGGTAAAGAAGTATTTTCTTTTGTCTGTCTTAACTCTCCCAACACTCAATTTGGGAGGTGGGCCTCCCAGAGGTATCGGGGGGGGGCACTGGGGGTGCAAGGTGTTGAACTGGGTGAGTCTTTCTCCTGCCAGTCAATGTGTTTGGCTGGTCCTGGTTCAGGTGTTCTGGGAGAAGGAGAGCAACTTGTATCCACTGTCTCCCAATCCTGCTTGATTGTGTAGGCCTCTGCCATGCTGCCGAGGTAGATTTTTCTCAAAACTAGGTAGACCCAAATGTCACCATATTTCCTTCTGGGGAAGCCCCCCAGAACCCTGATCCTTTCCATTGCCATGTCCTGTACCTCCTACAGGGCCATAATGTCCTTCCTGAGATGTAGCAACCTGAACTGTCCACAGAGTCCCAGGGGTGGCTGCAGTGTAAAAGTGTATGCAGCATTACAATGGTCCCAATGTTGTTCTCAACGATCCCTGGCACAGACTCTCCTTTATTGTAGCTACTGGTTACTTGGTGGGTGTTTTCGCTGAGCAATTCACTCAGGCCCCAGTGAAGACCCAACACCCTCTGCACACTGCATGATCAGTTAGCCTCACCACTGTTCCAGTTAGCTGCGGTAGCAAAGGAGGGCTTCCAGGTTCAAAGGCAGTGTGAGGAGGGGCAAATAGTGGGTTGGGGAAGCTGTGGCCTTCACCGTTTGAAGACTTTGCTCCCTAAAACTATGGTACAAACTGGGGAGGGGGTCATAATGTTGTTCTGTTGCAAGGTACCCAAATGTTCCAGGATATTCCCAGATGTTGCAAGAGATCCCAAGACTCCAAAGCAAACTCAGAAGGCAGCGGTGATAAAATCCAGGCCTTTATTGTAAATCCAGAAATCACCATGTGAGAGTCGGAAGTGGGAAGCTGAGAAGCAAAGTCACCCAGAGCATCTCTCTGGCTGACTTTTATTACAATCTGGGGTTCCCTCCTTGAAACACATCATTGGTGGGTTACAAATCATCCGTTCTCCAGATTACGCAAGTCCATACATCATTATACAGTCATTAAATGGTACTGCACTTCAATTTTGCTCAAAACCTGACCTCACCTCATAACCATTCTCTATGACTTACTGTGGCCTTCATGTGTAGCCCATGAAATGCAACACACTTGCAGTTTGGAAAAAGTGTTGCGGGCTCAGCTAAAGAGAAAATGCTACCTTGAATTTTCTCTGGGAACCTGATCTGTGGTGTTAACCGGAATAGCTTTGATGTGTTGTCTTAAACCTTTAATGCTGTTAGACTACCAAAACTTACTTAAAACTTTACTATTTGCTAGTCACAGTTGTGTATGCACCAAAACTAGTTTTAAAATGAAGAACAAGAAATATAAGGAGAGCTAAGCTGGCTAGTGCCCTTCTATACGAGATCTGGTATATATATTGCTTTCTAGCATTTGTGTGTGCAACTTGTAGCTCTCTCTGAGCTTAAAACCATGATACTGAGCCTGTGTGTGCAAAAGCAAGACAGACTGATTTCAAAAGCACAAAGAAAACATTCTTTTTTTCTTCTTCTAAGAAGTTGCTAAAAAAAAACCTGTTACATTAGTGCCTTTGTTCAAATGTAACAACATTGTTCTGCAGAGAACTTGGCATGGGGCCAAGTCCAGCCACCGCTTGACTTGTAGGAAAAAAACCCGAAACCATTTTCTTTCTTGCACTTAAAGAGATGATCCAGAGGGATGCTGCTTACGTTTCAGGTGAGCATTCCTGCTAAACTTCTACTGATAACACCTTGTATCAGTTCCATTAATGCTTAAAATACAAGAACACAAGGAAGCCACTCCTGAGTGCAAAGGAGTTTCATTGTTTTCTGCTTACTCTTCCCTGAATTTATTTCTTTTTTTCACTTTACTAAAAAAAAGAATCCCTTTTGGTCAAGTCCTGCACGGTTCTAGATCGGTCCTGGCAAGCGGGTTAGTTCTTGCAGAAAGAGGTTGGTCAAGTTGGGGGGTGGGTGGAAGTTCTGATATCCATCGAGACCCCCACACCTGGAGTATTGTGTCCAGTTCTGGTTGCTACATCTCAAAAAGGATATAGAGGAACTGGAAAAGGTGCAAAAGAGAGCGACTAAGATGATTAGTGGGCTGGGGCACCTTCCTTATGAGGAAAGGCTACGGCGTTTGGGCCTCTTCAGCCTAGAAAAGAGGCGCCTGAGGGGGGACATGATTGAGACATACAAAATTATGCAGGGGATGGACAGAGTGCATAGAGAGATGCTCTTTACACTCTCACATAACACCAGAACCAGGGGACATCCACTAAAATTGAGTGTTGGGCGGGTTAGAACAGACAAAAGAAAATATTTCTTTACTCAGCATGTGGTTAGTCTGTGGAACTCCTTGCCACAGGATTTGGTGCTGGCGTCTAGCCTAGATGCCTTTAAAAGGGGATTGGACAAGTTTCTGGAGGAAAAATCCATTATGGGGTACAAGCCGTGATGTGTATGTGCAACCTCCTGATTTTAGAAATGGGCTATGTCAGAATGCCAGATGCAAGGAAGGGCACCAGGATGAGGTTATCTGGGGTACTCCCTGTGGCATTTGGTGGGCCGCTGTGAGATACAGGTAGCTGGACTAGATGGGCCTATCCTGTGGCAAGGAGTTCCACAGACCAACCACATGCTGAGTAAAGAAATATTTTCTTTTGTCTGTCTAACCCTCCCAACACTCAATTTTAGTGGATGTCCCGTGGTTCTGGTGTTATGTGAGAGTGTAAAGAGCATTTCTCTATCCACATTATCCTTCCCGTGCATAATTTTGTATGTCTCAATCATGTCCTCCCTCAGGCCTCTCTTTTCTAGGCTGAAGAGGCCCAAACGCTGTAGCCTTTCCTCATAAGGAAGGTTCCCCAGCCCAGTAATCATCTTAGTCGCTCTCTTTTGCACCTTTTCCGTTTCCACTATGTCCTTTTTGAGATGTGGCGACCAGAACTGGACACAATACTCCAGGTGTGGCCTTACCATCGATTTGTACAAGGTATTATAATATTAGCTGTTTTGTTCTCAATACCTTTTCTAATGATCCCAAGCATATAATTGGTCTTCTTTACTGCCGCCGCACATTGGGTCGACACTTTCATCGACCTGTCCACCACCACCCCAAGATCCCTCTCCTGATCTGCCCCAGACAGCTCAGAACCCATCAGCCTGTATGTGAACTTTTGATTTTTTGCCCCAGTGTGCATGGCTTTACACTTACTGACATTGAAAAGCATCTGCCATTTTCCTGCCCATTCTGCCAGTCTGGAGAGATCCTTCTGGAGCTCCTCACAATCACGTCTGGTCTTCATCACTCAGAAAAGTTTGGTGTCATCTGCAAACTTTGCAACCTCACTGCTCACCCCTGTCTCCTTTTCATTTATGAACAGGTTGAAAAGCATCAGTCCCAGGACAGATCCTTGGGGCACACCGCTTTTCACCTCTCTCCATTGTGAAAATTGCCCATCAACACCCACTCTCTGTTTCCTGGTCTTCAACCAGTTCTCAGTCCATGAGAGGACCTGTCCTCTAATTCCCTGACTGTGGAGACTTTTTAGTAGCCTTTGGTGAGGGACCATGTCGAACGCCTTCTGAAAGTCCAGATATATAATGTCCATGGGTTCTCCCGCATCCACAAGTCTGTTGAACTTTTCAAAGAATTCTATAAGGTTTGTGAGGCAAGACTTACCCTTATAGAAGCCATGCTGATTCTCCCTCAGCAAGGCCTGTTCATCTATGTGATTTGAGATCCTATCTTTGATGAGGCATTCCACCATCTTACCCGGTATAGATGTCAGGCTGACCGGCCTATAGTTTCCCAGGTTCCCCCTTTTTCCCTTTTTAAAGAACTGCGTGACATTTGCTATACTCCAATCCTCTGGCACTGTGGCTGTTTAGAGGGACAAGTTGCATATTTTAGTCAAGAGATCAGCAACTTCATTCTTTAATTCCTTAATAACTCTTGGGTGGATGCCATCAGGGCCTGGTGACTTATTGATCTTTAATTTATCAATGAGGTCTGAAACATCTTCTCTTTTAACCTCTATCTGACTTAACTCCTCGGTCAGGAGGGGCCGTTCGGGCAGCGTTATCTGCCCGAGGACTTCTGCCTTGAAGACAGATGCAAAGAACTCATTAAAAGGAGACTTAGAGATGGCAGAGAAATTAAATGAGTTCTTAAATCTCCCCTTTCCCTTCCTCACCATCCAGAGGGCCAACTGCTTCTCTGGTGGGTTTCCTGCTTCTAATATATTTGAAGAAGCTTTTATTATTCCCCTTAATGCTGCTGGCCATGTGTTCCTCTGATGGAAGGTAAAAGATAAAGTCAGTTGTGTTAACAGGGATGTTCACCTGAAACGTAAACAGCATTTTTTGATCAGTCTGTGTGTTAAAATAGAGTATCTGTATTGGCAACCTTCAGTCTTGAAAGACTATGGTATCGCGCTCTGAAAGGTGGTTCTGGCACAGTGTCTAGTGTGGCTGAAAAGGCCAATCTGAGAGTGACAATCCCTTCCACACCGGGAGCAAGTGCAGTCTGTCCCTGGTCTGTCTCCCTGGCTATGGGCCTTCCTTCTTTGCCTCTTTGCCTCAGACTGTTGGCCAAGTGTCTCTTCAAACTGGGAAAGGCCATGCTGCACAGCCTGCCTCCAAGCAGGCCGCTCAGAGGCCAAGGTTTCCCACTTGTTGAAGTCCATTCCTAAGGCCTTCAGATCCCTCTTGCAGATGTCCTTGTATCGCAGCTGTGGTCTACCTGTAGGGCGCTTTCCTTGCACGAGTTCTCCATAGAGGAGATCCTTTGGGATCCGCCCATCACCCATTCTCACAACATGACCGAGCCAACGCAGGCGTCTCTGTTTCAGCAGCGCATACATGCTAGGGATTCCAGCATGTTCCAGGACTGTGTTGTTAGGAACTTTGTCCTGCCAGGTGATGGCGAGAATGCATCGGAGGCAGCGCATGTGGAAAGCGTTCAGTTTCCTCTCCTGTTGTGAGCGGAGAGTCCATGACTCGCTGCAGTACAGAAGTGTACTCAGGACGCAAGCTCTGTAGACCTGGATGTTCCATCAGCTTCGTGTTGGACCAGACTCTCTTTGTGAGTCTGGAAAACGTGGTAGCTGCTTTACCAAAGCGTTTGTTTAGCTCGGTATCGAGAGAAAGAGTGTCGGAGATCGTTGAGCCAAGGTGCAAAAAGTCATGGACAACCTCCAGTTCATGCGCAGAGATTGTAATGCAGGGAGGTGAGTCCACATCCTGAACCATGACCTGTGTTTTCTTTAGGCTGATCGTCAGTCCAAAGTCTTGGCAGGCCTTGCTAAAACGATCCATGAGCTGCTGGAGATCTTTGGCAGAGTGGGTAGTGACAGCTGCATCGTCGGCAAAGAGGAAGTCACGCAGACATTTCAGCTGGACTTGGACTTTGCTCTCAGTCTGGAGAGGTTGAAGAGCTTTCTGTCTGATCTGGTCTGGAGATAGATGCCTTCTGTTGCAGTTCCAAAGCCCTGCTTCAGCAGGACAGCGAAGAAAATCCCAAACAAGGTTGGTGCAAGAACACAGCCCTGCTTCACGCCACTTCGTATGTCAAAGGGGTCTGATGTGGAGCCATCAAAGAAAACAGTACCCTTCATGTCCTTGTGGAAGGATCTGATGATGCTGAGGAGCCTGGGTGGACATCCGATCTTGGGGAGAATCTTGAAGAGGCCGTTCCTGAAATTGTTATATAACTACCTACCTATATGCCTATATATAAGGGCTCCGAGCTTGAAGCAATGATACTGATCCTGTGTGTTAAAAAGCAAAAAAGACCGATTTTAAAAGCACTTTTTTTTTACCTCTTCTTCGGAGAACAAAGGCCTATTGATGCAAATGTATCAACATTGTTCTGCGGAGAACATCTGTGGCATGCAGACAAGTTCCAGCCAAATGCTTGACTTTTAAACCAGACTTTTTTTCTCTTTACTCTATTTTATTTACTCTATTCTATTTATCTATGCATGATTTCCTCTTTGCCGACGATGCAACTGTCACTACCCACTCTGCCAAAGATCTCCAGTAGCTCATGGATCGTTTTAGCAAGGCCTGCCAAGATTCTGAACTGACGATCAGATCAAACCCTGTAATGGATTTTTCCTCCAGAAACTTGTCCAATCCACACACTCTCAATGCTTGGAAATGAATCCCTTGAGACGCTGTTTGAGAATACAGGAACCTTTTGCTAAATTCTGACTCTCACATTCACTCTCAGTGCTTGGAAAGAATCCCTTGAGACGCTGTTTGATGGGAATACAATAAACGCTTGGAACTGATCACCACTCTTGCCTACTGAGTTTGCTTTTGAATCCTGTAACATCTGGGAATACCCTGTAACACCTCATAGTCTCTCTTGGCCTCCCGTATCACCTTCTTACATTTCTTTTGCCACAGTTTATGTTTCTTTTTATTCTCCTCATTAGGGCAAGACTTCCATTTATGGAAGGAAGCTCACTTGCCCTTTACGGCCTCTCTAACTTGGCTGGTTAGCCATGCGGGCACCTCTTGGACTTAGTCGGGCCCTTCTTCCTTTGTGGTATACACTACCGCTGGGCCTCTATTACTGTTGATTTGAGCAACCTCCATGCTCTCTGTAGAGATTGGACTCTTTTTATCTTCCCTTTCAACCTCCTTCTAACCAGCCTCCTCATTTGAGGGAAGTCCGCTCATCGGAAGTCAAGGGTTCAGAGAGAGAGAGAGAGAGAGAGAGAGAGAGAGAGAGAGAGAGAGATATGTAGCTCTGCAGAACGCCAAGCGCTGTGGAGGGTTGTCAGACTCCATATATCCTGAGATTGTACATAAGAAGCTGCCCTGATGACAGGCATAACCAGAGAGACATGAAGGCTCACAGAGAGGAAGTGGTGAGGCAGAGTCAAGAGAGCATGGATAGTGGTGGAGATGCATTCAGTCCCTGTGACACTACTGATGTCACCAAGACCTGAAATTTGGAATTCAAACTTGAAAGAAAAAGCTCTGAGTATTAAACCTCACATTAGCTGAACCCATCACACTCCAGCTGGGGAGAGTTCACCCGTCAGGGATGTTTTAAGAGCTATTTATTAACCCATTACTGCTTGTTGCTCTGTGTGGTCATGAAGGCACCTGATTTAAGTATCTCATTGCTGCCTTGTGTGTGTGTGTGTGTGTGTGTGTGTGTGTGTTCTCCTTTGCAGCCAGGATACAGATGCTGTTGTGATGGGAGGACCACCTGCAGCAGCTGTCCAGCATGGCAACATCTAACCACACTGTGGGCACCTTCACCTTCTTCATCCTGAATGGGATTCCAGGCCTGGAAGCCGCCCACGTCTGGATCGCCCTTCCCTTGTGCTCCATGTATCTCGTTGCCATGGTGGGGAACTGTGGCCTCCTCTACCTCATCCGGGTGGAAGAAGCTCTTCACAGGCCCATGTACTATTTTCTCAGCATGCTTTCCCTCACTGACATTTTTGCGATCAATTGTGTGATGCCAAAAACTGCTGCCATCTTGTGGTTCAAACGGAAAGAGATTGACTTTAATGCCTGCCTGATCCAGATGTTTATTATCCACACACTCGCTGGGATGGAGTCTGGTGTCCTCATGCTCATGGCCCTGGACCGATTTCTGGCCATCTGTCACCCACTGAGATATGCCACCATCTTGACCAACATGGTAATTGCCAAGATTGGCCTGGTCACCTTCCTCCGGGTAGCTGTGCTGGTACTTCCCTTCCCCTTTTTGGTCAGAAGATTGCCATATTGCCACACTAATGTCATTGCTCACACCTACTGTGACCACATGTCTGTGGTGAAGATAGCCTGTGCTAGTGCACAGATTGATGCAATCTATGGCTTGACGGTAGCTTCAGTCCTTGGAGGACTCGACATTCTCTCAATTAGCTTGTCCTACGTCATGATCCTCAGAGCCGTGGTGGGCCTGTCTTCCAAGGACGCTCGCAGCAAGGCCTTCGGCACCTGCACGTCTCACGTCTGCGCAATTCTGATCACCTACACGCCAGCATTTTTCACCTTCTTCAGCCACCGCTTTGGAGGCCACACCATCCCTCCCCACGCTCACATCATTATGGCCAACATCTACTTGCTTACACCCCCCATGCTCAACCCCATTGTGTATGGGGTGAAGACCAAGCAGATCCGGGACAGCGTCTTGAAACTGTTCCACCCAGGAAAGCCCATTCCGTTGGATGAATCTTAAATGCACACGTTGCCTTTGGGTGTCCTGAGCAGCTGGGGGGGCAGCAAGTGAGAGCAGCGCATTTCACAGAGCTCCGAACTATGGATGGGGGAGGAGGACTGGCAACACTCTGGAATCTTATAAATATTATTATTATTTCTCATGACACAACTACTGGTTCTTACATAAGAATGTAAGAACAGCCCCACTGGATCAGGCCATAGGCCCATCTAGTCCAGCTTCCTGTATCTCACAGCGGCCCACCAAATGCCCCAGGGAGCACACCAGGTAACAAGAGACCTGCAAGGCCTCCTGGGAATTGTAGTTAAGAACATAAGAACAGCCCCGCTGGATCACGCCACAGGCCCATCTAGCCCAGCTTCCTGTATCTCACAGTGGCCCACCAGATGCTGCAGTCAATGACTGAATTTCTGTTTCTGACTTTCCATAGAGCTTTAAGTCATCCATATAAAGCAAATGGTTAATTTTTTTGTGAATTTTTGGCCATGTGATAACCCAACTTTGTTTTATTTTAGATGACTGATAGCGGAATCATGGCAATGACAAACTATAATGGTGAAAGTCAATCACCCTGGAAAATACCTCGCTTGATGTTAACTGTGTCATAGTTTTCATTTACAGCTATATGTTCTGTTCTCCCTTTTTTCATGGCCTTCTGTATAAATGCATTTATATGTTTGCTAACTCTTATTCTTCCCAAGCATTCCATAATCCAAATATGAGGGAGGGAATCAAGGCTTTTTTTATAATTAATCCAGATCAGATGCAAATTTGTTCTTCGGCTTTTACAGTTCTCTAGTATCACCTTATCAATTAGGAGTTAATCTTCAGTACTCCTGTTATTTCCTTTCTACTCTGCTGGCAAAATATTATTTTCTTCTAAAGAGTCCATGATGTTATCTGCTATTATGCCAGTAAGCAGTTTATACATTGTTGGCAAGCATGTTATTGGTCTAGAATTTCCTGGTGTTGCCAGTTTGGTCTGATCTTTTTGAATTAAGTATGTCATTCCAATTGTAAGCCATTCATCAATGTGACTTTTTTTGGTAACATTTCATTAAGTTGTTTAGCCAATATATATTAGCCAGTATTGACTACAAACTGGTCAATGTTTGAGCCAGAAGCCATATAATTGGTCATTTCCAGGTGATGTGCGATACAAGGACATCTGCAAGAGGGATCTGAAGGCCTTAGGAATGGACCTCAACAAGTGGGAAACCCTGGCCTCTGAGCGGCCTGCTTGGAGGCAGGCTGTGCAGCATGGCCTTTCCCAGTTTGAAGAGACACTTTGCCAACAGTCTGAGGCAAAGAGGCAAAGAAGGAAGGCCCATAGCCAGGGAGACAGACCAGGGACAGACTGCACTTGCTCCCGGTGTGGAAGGGATTGTCACTCCAAGATTAGCCTTTTCAGCCACACTAGACGCTGTGCCAGAACCACCTTTCAGAGCGCGATACCATAGTCTTTCGAGACTGAAGGTTGCCAATATATATTAGCCAATATTGACTACAAACTGGTCAATGTTTGAGCCAGAAGCCATATAATTGGTCATTTCCAGGTGATGTTCAATTCTTAATTTTCTTTGCACGTTCTGTTACTATTCCAGTGGTTATTTCTCGTTCTTGCATCTGTTGTTTATTAAGAATCTGATCAAAGAGCACAATCTTAGCCATGTCTACTCAGAAGTACGTCCCATTGTGTTCAATGGGGCTTACTCCCAGGAAAATGTGTACAGGATTGTAGCCAAAGTTTTTTTCCACTGTGTCTCCTTATAATCTTTCTGATTCTCCCATAAATTTTTCCAAAATTGTAATGTGGCATTTTTTGTGGTTTTTCACTTTTCACATTATTATTTGCAGTCAGGCTTTGATAGGAATGCCTTTGATCTGATTGAAACTGCTGGCTTTGTTTGAATTGAATTATTCTTGCTTCATATCTTTGAATTTTTCTTGCTGCAGCTGTTATCTGTTGCTTTATAGCTTCAAATGCTTCTTCAATCTTTCTTGTATCTAGCCAGTACAGGTTGAGTCTCATTATTCTCAAGGGTTCCCAGAACTCACTTGGATGGCAAAAATCACAGAAAAGCAAATCCATTTAAAAAATAAAATCCCTTTGCTAGGTGATTTAAAAACAGCCTTGCTGACCTTTGTGATGTAAGACCAGAGTCATTAAACAGACAATCCATCAATCAATCCATCTTCAGACACTTAGAAAGGCTTCACACCTAGCCAGCAAACCCTCCCTTCACCCAGAGCAAAGTGATTATCTTTTTTTTATATGCTCAGGGGGAAGGGAGTAGTCGAATGCCTTGGAGTGAAGCTGCCCTCTTCACTCATAATGAGGCTATTGTTAACGGACTGTTTTCCTTTAATTTAAAGGGCCCTTCTCATTGCATTGAGATAGAAAAAACTGTGGATACTCAGGTTACACCTGTAATCACTTGCATGACTGTCTCTCTACAACACTAAAAAGCAGTTTTTTAAACTGTGATTTTAAAGGGGTGCATTTTTCCCCTTCTCCAGGGATCAGCACATTCCTTCTCATTTTCATTGGCCATTTGTGTTGAGTCAAATCAGAGTCAATTTGGTTTCTTGGATGGATATTATTTCAGTCGTTGCAAATGCTTTGTTAACATCCCTTATTATGAACATAAGAACATAAGAAGAGCCCTGCTGGAGAGGCCCATCTAGTCCAGCTTCTGCATCTCACATTGGCCCACCAAATGCTTCAGGGAACACACTAGACCACACTAGTTACCCCTGCTAACTGGTTAAGAGGCATTTGCAAGTGGGTGCTCCTCTTTTATTTAGCAGGGGGAGAGTAACTGGCCCACCTCACCCTAGCAGTGTCTTTATGAGTGGCTGTCTGCTGGTGTTGCATCTTTTTAGATTGTGAGCCCTTTTGGGACAGGGAGCCATTATTTGATTTTCTCTGTAAACCGCTTTGGGAACTTTTTGTTGAAAAGCGGCATATAAATACTGTTAATAATAATAATAATAATAATAATAATAATAATAATAATAATAATAATAATAGAGCACAGACACAGCCTGCGTCCTGGTGCCCTCCACTGCTCCTGGCAATCAGAGGCAGTCTGCCTCTAAACCTACTTTCCGATGGACTATGGCAAATATGCCTACTCACGAGTAAGCGCGCAAGAATGAGTTATTCTCCTCATTAGGGCAAGACTTCCATTTACGGAAGGAAGCTACCTTGCCCTTTACGACCTCTCTAACTTGGCTGGTTAGCCATGTGAGCACCTCCTGGACTTAGTCGAGCCTTCTTCCTTTGCGGTATACACTTCTGCTGGGCCTCTATTACTGTTGTTTTAAGCAGCCTCCATACACTCTGGAGAAATTAGACTCTTTTTACCTTCCCTTTCAACCTCCTTCTAACCAGCCTCCTCATTTGAGGGAAGTCCACTCGTCCGAAGTGAAGGGTTTTTGTGAGAGATTTGCCCAGTATTCTTCCCCCGACGTGCATGTCAAAACGGATCGCAGCATGATCACTGTTCCCCAACGGCTCCGTAACATTGACATCTCTAACCAGGTCCTGTGTACTGCACAATATTAAATCCAGAGTCACCTGTCCTCTGGTGGGCTCCATGACTAGCTGCTCTAAGGCACAGACATTTAGCATGTCAAGGAATCCGGTCTCCTTTTCGTGACCAGAACACAAATTGACCCAGTCTATAAGGGGATAATTGAAGTCCCCCATGATTACAACCCTGTCCCTCCTTGTCACCTCCCTGATTCGTTTCCTCATTTCAAGGTCCCCTTCCGGTTTCTGGCCTGGAGGACAATAGCACGCCCCCAGTATTACATCGCTGCACAAGCCTGGTAATTTAACCTACAGAGACTCTATGGTGGAGTTGGACCGACTTTGAATTTCTGATTCTATCCCTTCCTTAACATAAATGGTCACCCCACCTCCTACCCTGTCCCTCCTGTAGAGTTTATAGCCCGGGATTGCGGTATCCCTCTGATTCTCCGCATTCTACCAGGTTTGCGTTATGCCCACTATGTCAATGTTTTCCCTTGTCACCAGACATTCCAGTTCTCCCATCTTTGCTCGGAGACTTCATTTGCATAAAAGCATTTGTACACGGAATGCCCCAGGACGGGCTGCTTATTTGCTCCTTTGTCCCCGCATCCTCTCACTGTGCCAAACCGTCTATCACATCCCATCACGCTACCTTTCCCAATTTCTTCTCCTACTCTGCCTTTGTCTTGTTGTTCTCTAACCTCCCCATCCTCGTCCCATAGGTGCCAACATGCACCACAACCGCTACCTCCTCCCCAGCACTGTCTACCAGCCTGTCTAGATGAGAAGTGATGTCTGCAACCTTTACACCAGGCAGGCAAGTTGCCATGCGGTCCTCATATCTGTCGCAAACCCCCCTATGTTTCTAATAATCGAATCCCCCACTACAAGAAGCACCCGACCCCCCTCTTGCCGAGGAGTATCCTAAGTGCGTTCAGATACGGGCCCGTCTCCTCAAGAAGGGGTCCCCCTTAGGGCATCTTTATGTCCCCCTTAGGGCATTTTTATGGCATTGTTTCCCTCTTCTCCAGGATGACATAAGAACGTAAGAACAGCCCCACTGGATCAGGCCATAGGCCCATCTAGTCCAGCTTCCTGTATCTCACAGCGGCCCACCAAATGCCCCAGGGAGCACACCAGATAACAAGAGACCTCATCCTGGTGCCCTCCCTTGCATCTGGCCTTCTGACATAGCCCATTTCTAAAATCAGGAGGTTGCGCATACTCATCATGGCTTGTACCCCATAATGGATTTTTCCTCCAGAAACTTGTCCAATCCCCTTTTAAAGGCGTCTAGGCTAGACGCCATCACCACATCCTGTGGCAAGGAGTTCCATAGACCGACCACGCGCTGAGTAAAGAAATATTTCCTTTTGTCTGTCCTAACCCGCCCAACACTCAATTTTAGTGGATGTCCCCTGGTTCTGGTGTTATGTGAGAGTGTAAAGAGAATCTCCCTGACGTCCTCCAGCCCTGAGACTTCCCACCAGGGCAGCTGAGGAGCTGCATGCCTGAGGTCGGGACGAAGCCTGATCCTCCCTGGAAGTCTCCCTATATTCCTTCTCTACCTGCCTCTGCTTCTCCAGGTCGACCACTAAGGCTTCAAGGGAGCAGACAGGTTCCCCGAGTCCCTGGAGCTCTTTGCACCGAGGACACACCCATGACTTATGCCCCAGAGGCATATAGATGCAGAACACTGGATAGCCCCCACCCTGCTGCTGGCTGTCTGACTGCAGATTTTGTTTGTTTGTTTAGGGGTACTTAAAAACCCTTCACTGGTTTGCTGTCCTCTTCTCAAGGGGAGAGAAGGGCAGTGTCTGGGGCTCTGGCTTCCTGGCCCTGCTGAACCCGCAGAGGCTAAACTCAGGGTGCCTTACCTGGCACTTTGTTTCTGTGGCACTGGGTTTCCCAGAGGCTACGTGCGCTTCTGCAGAAAGCCGATACATACAGGATGTGTATGCGCAACCTCCTGATTTTTGAAATGGGTTATGTCAGAAGGCCAGATGCAAGGGAGGGCAGCAGGATGAGGTCTCGTTATCTGGTGTGCCTCCTGGGGCATTTGGTGGGCCGCTGTGAGATACAGGAAGCTGGACTAGATGGGCCTATGGCCTGATCCAGTGGGGCTGTTCTTATTTGCTCACAAAGGGATTTGTGCAGGGTTTGCTCAGAACATGCAAAAATCCTGGCGCTCTTCTGGATCGAGCAGGGGGTGGTTCTGTAAACCTTGTGCCTCTGGCTCAGTACTGCAGTTTCCTACCAACAAGAGGTGAATCTGTTCTAGTGCAAGCTCCATTCTAATTCTGCTTATCAGGGCAAGGAGAAAAGGAAGTTCTCCACAAACTCTAAAAATCATTTTTTTTAAAGTACTAATCTTTAACCGAAGCCTACTACCCTTGAGAGAAGCAAGGAGAAATCGCACTGTAAAGCATGTGGCATAATTTCTTGCTCCAATCCTACCAGCCAAGTTTCAACTTGATTTCTACAGATGAAACACCTCAGTCCTTCAAAGTCCCTTTAATTCCCATTCTGGTTGGAAGACGCCAGCCAACCCCTTTAGCCCTCCACACCAGCCAAGGAACAGCTTCCTATGATGCAGACTACCGCAGCTCACAGCACAGGATTGCTCAGAGCACCCAGGTTGAGTTTTGTGACCACTTACCTGTTGAAGGTAGTTCCCCTTTCAGAAGTGATTCCCATCACAAAGGAATCCCTGTGGCTCTCCCACAGGAGCCAGCCCTCCACTTGGGCCCCACTGCCTGAGCCACAAATATCAGGGCAGGGAGGCGCTGGGGCAACTCCCACTGCTCAGACCCCTTTTGAATCCCTGCACTGCTATTTAGATCATGCAAGTCTACCATTCAGAGCACGATACCAGAGTCTTTCGAGACTGAAGGTTGCCAACAACAAGACTGGGTCTTAATAAAAGGTTTATTTGTACATCTCAAAGAAGGAGAAACAGAAGCAGCTTTTAGAACTTTTGGAACTGCTTCTTGGTGCCAGCAGCCTTGGTCACCTTGAGGACGTTGAACCGGACCGTCTTGCTGAGTGGCCGGCACTCTCCCACAGTCACAATGTCCCCAATTTGCACGTCCCTGGAAGAAAGAAACAAGCAGCAGCTTCAAGAAGGGCTTGGCTGAGACTCAGATAGCTCCAGAGCAGAAGTACTTGAATGAAGGCTGCCCAGACAATGATAGTAACCTGGGATGAGGAGCGGAGAAAGACTGCCTAGTTCCAGCCACCCTCTTACCCTACAATAATCTGTGTACGTGAAATGGAATAAAAAAAAAATTTTTCAGGCTATGCAAGCAGGCAATAAGCAACAACGCCTGAACCTGCCTTTAACACAGGGTCAAATCTTTTGTCTAGTGAGCCAAATACTGTCTGCAGTCTTTCCACCTGAAATTGGGAATGAACCTGGAACCTTCCTGCACTCAAAGTGCATGCTCTGCTGTGGATCAGGCCCAACGAAGAAGCCCTTAGGGAAAGGAAGCCTGAGTACAGCACCAATGCCAAACAGGCAGGCTTCCTCCCTCCCCTGCACCTGGCAGCACAGAGTAGTCCATTATTAGGAATGTGAAAAATGGTAGGGCCAGATTCTGCTAATAAGAGCACCAGGAAAGATGCCTTATCTAGGGCAACTGAATGGCAAAGCTGAGGTAATCTGTATCCCAAGGAATGATTGTAAGACCCAACAGCGCAAACACAAATATTCATATGCTGTTAGGCTGGGGTGCAAATCCAGTCCAAAAGCTTCTGAGCATTTGAGGCTGTTTCCTGATAAAGGCCACACATACAGCAGACTCCGAGGAGGAAGCCCACACATGGTTAATGTTCGTGTGGGTACTACACTCCTTGTGCCGCAAGCGGTGAAGGGCAATAACTTATAACCAGCAAGGAGTACTTGTGGGTACTGCAAAACATGCATGAGGGCAAAAAACAAAATCCTCTCCATAACCTTCTACTAACCGGCTGATCTACTGCGGAATCATCAGCTGAACCTCCCAAGTACCATAAAGGGACTAGTCAGCAACGACAGTTTTGTCAGCAGCAGCACAGCTTCCCCAAGAGATGCTTGGCTACCAGAACCCCCAAAGGCTGGCTGAGGGCAGAAACGGGAATTCCCACTCAGTTGATCCAAGACCTTCTGTTCTGAAGAAAACGCACCAAGGCCTTGGCAAGCAGCATTTTGGCTTTGTAATTCCTAGCTGCCAAAATGCTGCTGACAACAAGAAATCTCTTCCAGGTGCCACCCTGGCTAGAGAAGCAGCCTCTTGAGGTCACCAGGTGCTCAGAAGACCAAAACCTTTCACTACTTCCATGTGTCCCCTGGTGAGGGAACGAGCAGCCTCAGTCACCTTTCAGGTGCTTTGGGCTGCCCAGACTTCCCAAGCTAACTCATCAGGAAGAGTTGTCCAGGATTCTTGCCAACCTCCCAGCCACAACTGATGCCCATCAGCAGATAGACCCAAGCAAGCTCTGTGGTTCAGTCATTACCAAACTGGCGTTTTCAGCAGCCCCCGTTCACCAGGGAGGGCTCTGCAGACCATCGTGAGTTAGGCATCATCACCAGCAAGCTTGCTCCAGGACAGCCACTGAAAGCTTTCTGTGCGTGCGTGCGTGTGCACGCACACACAGGCAAGAGTCGTGGGCTCATGACAGCCTGGAAATTCCCTGTGAATTCATCACTTCCTACTAGAGAAACAGACACAACAGGCTGCAGACCCTAACCCATGTACCCCCAGTGGTCTGCTCTTGTGCTCCCTTACCGGAAACAAGGAGAGAGGTGCACTGACATGTTCTTGTGGCGCTTCTCAAAGCGGTTGTACTTGCGGATGTAGTGCAAGTAATCCCGGCGGATGACAATGGTGCGCTGCATCTTCATCTTGGTGACCACGCCTGTGGAAAGCCAATGCGGCAGCTCTTCAGGGCCTGTTCCAGAGAATAGCCTCTCTCCCACCCATGATTCTTCCAGGGGCGTGGGGGAAGGACAGATGCAAATCCCCTCCAAGTCATGGTCCAAGGCGTCAATCAAGCAACCTGGCAGCTATATCAGAACCCCCTCGCTGTGTGGCTCAGCAGACCATCATGAGACCATCACTTGCCACTCAAGGACTTCAGGGGGGAGATGCCCTGTGGGCATCAAGGCAGAGGCAGCAGCACCTCCACCTAGGGATGGCAAAGTGCAACCTGCAGCCATGCTCAGCCAACTCCCACAGGTGGAAGACAACTCAGTGCTGTCTCCCCCATTTACAAAAACAGACTAATGCAGGAAAGAACCCGCCAGCTGCACTCCTTTAACATTCAATAGAGTAGAGAACACAGAGCAAGTCCCAAAGCTGCACCTGCATTCCAAGTCTTACACCTGAACATATGAAGTGACCTTCTACAGGTAGACTACATCAGTCCACAAACTTGGCACTGGTAGGCCAGAGCTTTCCCCAGCTCTACTGAGAGCTGCTGCCAGGGATTCAGTGGGGCTTTCTGCAAGCAAGACCCCCGCAGCAGCATGAAATAGAATCTCTGCTTACCTGAGAGAATGCGACCACGAATTGACACGTTACCAGTAAAAGGGCATTTCTTGTCTATATAAGTGCCCTCGATGGCCTAAACCGAGAAACAATTATGAGCAGACACCCCAGCAAAAAAGGAGAGCATACTAAACAAGAAAAATAAAGGAACTGTCCCTTTTTTCCCCCACATCCAAAGCCCAGGACTAAACTCCACTGGGACCCCCTCCCCTCTGGCAACTGCTTGGTCAAGCAGAGGCCAGCTGAAGCAGAGCTGCATCTCAGCTCAACCCAAAGGGTTTGGATGGCAGCTGGCCTCCAACCTGATTCTAGCAGGGAACTTTGGTCACATTCTCAGAGGAAATAAGCCCTCCACTGCTTTGGAATTGAGGCGGCACTCATGGGCCTGAACAGCCTTCAGCATGAAAGAGATTGCAGCATGCAGGAAACTAATAAGGCTCAAACCCTTCTATAGACAAGAACTTTTTTGTGGAGGAATCTTCCATCAAGAGAGCCTCTCCCCTCCTACACCCGAAGTAGTAAAGCCCAGAGACAGACTGAACACTACATAGAGAACTAGTTTTGGCTCTGCCTTTTGTGCCACCAAGAACACTGTACGAAGAACACCCTTCACTTCAGTGCGTGTTGGCTGACTTCAGCTGGGCCTTTTGGCCACTCTCCTCAAGGCTCCTTCACCACTGGAGCTCAGAAGACCATCGTGAGAAAACACATCATGAGTCAGCAAAGGGAAAAACTGTTCCACAACTGGACCTGCGGCCAGATGGATCCACTGGAGCTTCATGAGACTGGGGACGTTGTGGTCAACCACCAAGTTCAGACAAACAAAGCATTAATTTGTTGGTTGTTGTGCTACAGCCAGTCAGAACTTGCAGATACAGGAAGTTACCTGGACTAGATGAGCCTGTGGAAGGATCATGACCCAGGGGGGTCTTCCTACTCTCTTGTGACTCTGTAATTCCACGAACCCTGGGGCCCTCCCAGCCTCCCCCCACTACCCGCTCCCTGCACACCACTCGCCTCCTTGGGGGTCTTGAAGCCCAGGCCGATGTTCTTGTAGTAGCGAGGGAGCTTCTCCTTCCCAGTCTCGCCCAGCAGCGC
Organism: Tiliqua scincoides; assembly: GCF_035046505.1. Classification (NCBI taxonomy): domain Eukaryota; kingdom Metazoa; phylum Chordata; class Lepidosauria; order Squamata; family Scincidae; genus Tiliqua; species Tiliqua scincoides. Next base: position 923,621 of record NC_089823.1, read on the forward strand.
ACGCTTCTTGTTCTGGAAGATGGTGGGCTGCTTCTGATAGGCCCTCTCCGTCTGTGGGGGGAAGAGGAAGAGCATGACACACATGGCCTGGTGCAGAGCCCCTGACCTTGCCTGGTGAGGTCCCACGGCAGCAGCGATGTGGGGAGGCAGGTGAGGCAGAGCCTCCCCACTGGAGCCCTTTGCAAAGTGCCGCTGCTGCATGAGGGGCTGCAGCACACTCTGTGCATGGGTTGAGTGTGCCTGAGCACCTCACTGCAGCAGCAGCACTTCTCTAAGGGCTCCAGTGGGGAGGCTCTGCCTCACCTGCCTCCCCCGTCCCTGCCCCCAAGGGCCCGATCCCGCCCAATTTCTCTCTGCCTCGCCTCACAGGGAGGTAGTGGCCTTTGCAGGGCCCTGGAGGGGCAGCTCTGCCTCAGCCCGTGCCCGCCGCAGGGGCCCGACCCTACTGAACCCTCCCGAGACTGGTGGTGCTTCCTGAGGGACTCCGGTGGGGGGCTCAGCCTCGCCTGCCACGTCCCTGCGGAGCGGAGACCACGTGGTCCGAGCACGGGAAACGCCTGCGCAGAGGGACCCTCCCCGCGAGCGCCTCCAGCTCAGCGCCGCCCGGAAAGGACCTAGGGCTTCGGGAGGGGGCGGCCTGCCCGCTGGGCCCCCCCTCAGGGCCCCCTAGCCCTGTGCCCCCCCAGGGGCCCTCAGCCCGCCCCCGAGGGCGGAGAGGCGGCCCAGGACCCCGGGCGCGGCCCGGCAGCAGCTCCCACGTTCGCGCAGCGCAGCCCACCTGCGTGTCCGCCATCTTGAGCCGCGCGGTGCAAAGAGGCCGCGCGGAGGCTGCCGGGAGGCTTATCGGGCTCAGGCCAGGAAGTGACGCGAACGCCACGCTGCCTGACGTCACGCGCTCGAGCCCTCGCCGCCCGCGGGCTTCTGGGAAGTGAAGGCGCGTCCTAGGCCACGCCCCCTTTGGGCGATTCCCTGCCCGGGAGCCCGGTAGCGTAGCCGGAGGGGGGAGGAGCGCTCAGTTGGCAGGGGGACTCAGTGGGGTGGGCGAGCTTTCTCCCTCCCCCGTACGGCTCCGAAGGAGGGCCGCTCGCCCACCCACTGAGGCTCTCTGCAGTGCTGCCCCCCAGCTACGCCACCCCGCTGGGCCTGCGACTGCAAGCCCAGCCAGCAGAACTGCCGCGCCACCCCGGCTCACCTGGACTGGCGCCCAGCAGAGCAGTCTCCTGCCCCACCCGCAGCTGCAGGGGGGCCCTCTCACTGTGGGGGGGGGGGCTGGAAGGGGCTGCAAGGAAGCACCCCGGGAACAGCCACAGTGCCCAGATGTATCTGTGGAACTCCTTGCCACAGGAAGTGGTGACGGCACCTGGCCTGGATGCCTCTAGGAGGGGACTGGACACATTCCTGGAGGAAAAGTCCATCACAGGTTGCAAGCCATAGTGGGCCTGTGCAAGCTCTGGTTTTAGAGGCAGGCTGTCTCTGATGCAGATGCAGGGAGGGCACCAGGATGCAGGTTGTGCCTGTTGTCTGTGTGCTCCCTGGGGCTTTGCTGGGCCACTGGGAGATGCAGGAGGCTGCAGAAGTGGGCCTTGGCCTGACCCAGCGGGGCTCTCTTATGTGCCAGAGGAGCTCTTGCCTGGTGCTGTACATGGGCCTTAACCCCTAAAGCCCTGCATTTGGCTTCTGGGGTAGCCCCCTTTGCCACCGTGCCTGCCTCTCACGGTCTGTCTCATCGAGGGCGCAATCCTAACCCCTTTCCAGCACTGGCATAGCAGTGCTAATGGGCCGTGCGCTGCATCCTGCAGTTGGGTGTCACCCATGGAGGCCTCCTCAAAGTAAGGGAATGTTTGTTCCCTTCCCTCAGAGCTGCACTGCCCTTATGTCAGTGATGGAAAGGGGTGAGGATTGCGCCTTAGAGAGATTCCAATCATTAAATATTTTTCTTGGGCATTTTGCTCAGCAACTGCCCTTCCAGCAACCCAGAAGGCAGTTCATCTTTCAGACACGGGACTAAGATCTTACCCAAAGCCAGGCAAAGAGTTTGGCTGCTGCCGGTTCTGATCAACATTCCACAGCGTTTTGCTACAAGGCCACTTTGCCGCTGCTCTACTATGAAGTGCACGTTGAGCATGTGGCCTTGTCTTGATTCACCCACCTGGACAGGCAAGTGGTCTCCTGTCCTGAAGTTCTGCTCCACCCTGCCTGGTTCTTCAGTATTTGCGGCGCATTCCTGCCCTTGACCTGGGCCGGTGCAAGTCGCTTGTGCCGGCTCAGGAGAGTCACAAACATGCCATAAGGCACATTTGCACCTCCTTAGGAGGAAGCCAGGCCACTCAGAGAAGTGCCTGTTGGCATCGGATGAATGAAAGAGCGTACTCCCACTGCCCAAGGTCACTCAGCCTGGCACAGTTCCCGGGGAGTATGTGTGTAGCAGCTGTGGCTGGAAACTTGCGCCGGCGATGAGGAAACACATAGGACAGACAGCAGGGTCCTTCACCAAAAACTTGCATTTACAGGTACATTGCATTCCAGAACAGGCGGTAAGCGTGGGTTCCAACGCAGGGAACCAGAGCCACCCACTCCCACAATATGTGGAGCACAGCGACAGAGTGCTCCACGTCTAGCCATTCAACAACCCAGTTTGACCTGCAGTGGCTACTTTGTTTTTGTAATGCTGCTGGCCAATGAGTGTGTGGGAGGGCAGGTTTGGGCTAACTGGCCCCACCCGTTTCCAGCTTAGTCTAGAGCAGGGGTGCTCACACTTTTTTGGCTCTAGAGCTACTTTGAAACCCAGCAAGGCCCGGAGATCTACCAGGGGGGAAGGAAGCGTCTGACAGACACCCCCCTTTAATGCATGGAGCCCCTGCTGGAGTCTAGTCAGTTTCCTCAGTTTTGTTGCTGCATGCCTGAAGAGCAGCTAAAGTGTCAGTTTCAGTGTCAGTTTAGCTAAATATGTCAGTTTCGTCTAGTCACTAGACGAAACTGACATATTAACAGTTTGGAGAGACAGGGCTCCGCGATCTACTCATTTTGCCTTGCGATCTACTGGTAGATCGCGATCCACCTATTGAGCACCCCTGGTCTAGAGTCTCTCAGCATGCAATCACTTCACAGCTGCTGAGTGACTCAGCACCTTCTTTGTTTTTCACAACAGGCTTTATCTGCCTCTGCTGGGACCAGGCCTTGAAAAAGCTTCCTGTATTAAACACTGGGGTACTCCTCCAGTAACTCCCTTCAATGGGATTGGGCACATCCCTTGACAGCTGACGAAAGCCTCCACACCAGCTTCCTCCAAGCGCCTTGCATCAACTTGGACGTACCAATGCAAGGACCAAAGATAGGCAGAGGCGAGGCGTTCCTGGGCTGGGGGAGGGCAGGCGGGGTCAGCCCTGGAGGTGAGTAGATGGGGAGTGGGAGGCGGGGCTGGGATCCAGCAGTTATGCTGGATTCCATGCCCCATTCCTGGGGAGAACAAAGCGGCTTCAAGCCACTCCGCTCTCCTCAGACTTGCGCCACCTCAAGAGGTGGCGCAAGTCCAAGGAGACCCAATTGGGGCCAGCAGCCCTTACCTGGAGGTAAGGGGAAATGTTTCCCCTTGCCTCTGGCTGAGCCGCTTATGGCCACTATCGTATGCTGGATACAGCACAAGCCTCCTGGCTTGCCTGTTCCAGCACAGGATAGGATTGTGCCCTTAGCCCTGCAAAGAGAGTCTCCAGGTCACCTTGTAGGTGCTGCAGCACTGGTGACAGCTCTGCCAGGCACGTTGTCCAGAAGAGGAGGCTGCAAAAGACCCAGCTCCACACCAGGGGCACTTCCATCGCACCTGACTGGCAGCGTTTGACTGCACGTACAAACTCTGGGTCCCAGGAGGGATCCTTCCCGTGTTCAGGGCGCTGCGCCCAGTGTTACTGATCACAGGGACAATCTCCCTGAGTGCAATATCTGCCTGTGAGACGAGCATCGCCAGCAGGGGTGTGCATGACAAAGGGGTGCATTGATGTGGGGGTGGGGATGCATGCACTCCTGGGTGCTGTACGTGGGTGCAGTGTCTACGCTTCCGTGAGTGACTGAGCAGGACTAGTCACTCGCTAACAAACTGTGTCCACCAGCACCTGTGGGCTTAGCCCACCCCCTGAACTCACACAGCCTGGAGCCTCATTCAGGGGAGACTGCGATCTGCTTCCACCTTCAAAGTGACTCTGGTTTCAGCACATCTGCAGACCAGCTTTGCAGAGCACTTCATACAGCTCTGCCCCCCCCCCCGCGTCCCGGGAGAGTTTTTTGGTCCCAGGCCAAGAGCGCCCGCATTCTTGCTGCTCGAAGTCACAGCCTTCAAAGCAGCACCCTGGGGAGTGCGAAGCACATCACTTCGCCCCACTTTTGGGAATGTCTTTCCTCCTCAGAAGTAAATTGGCCACTTTGTCACGGATCATCCTGGTCTTGACTCCGTACACAATGGGGTTGCAGAAGGGGGGTACCAAGATGTAGAAGTTGCCAATGAGGATGTGGATGCAGGGAGCCACGTGGTGGCCAAAGCGGTGTGTGAGGAAGGAGAAGAGGGCCGGCGTGTAGGCCAGGACAATCACACAGAGGTGGGAGCCACAGGTGCTGAACACCTTGGCTTGGGCCTCCCGGGATGGCAACCTCAACACAGTCAGGATGATCCTGGCATAGGACGCAAAGATCAGCCCAAGGTCCACGCCCACCACCAGCAGGGCCACTGTGAGGCCGTACATGTTGCTGACCCCAGAGCCTGCACAGGCCAGCCGGACAATGCCCATGTGCTCACAGTAGGTGTGAGGCACCACGTTGGTCCGGCAGTATGGCAGCCTGCTGGCAAGGATGGGGAACGGGGCAGTCAGGATGGCTCCCCTGGCAACCGCCAAGCTGCCAATCTTCACAATGGCAGGATTGGTGAGGATGGCTGCATAGCGCAGCGGTTTGCAGATGGCCACGTAACGGTCAAAGGCCATGGCTAGCAGTATGGCTGACTCGATGATGGAGAGTGCGTGGATTGAGAACATCTGTGTCAGGCAGGCTTCAAAGTGGATCTCCCGGGAGCCAAACCAGAAGAGGCAGAGCATTTTGGGCACCACCGAGGTGGACCCCGCCAGGTCTACCACCGCCAGCATGCAGAGAAATAAATACATGGGTTCGTGCAGGCTCTCCTCGACCCAGACAACAAAAAGGATGGTGCAGTTTCCCAAGATTGTCACCATGTAGATGAAGCAGAGTGGGATTCCCAGCCAGAAGTGGGCTGCCTCCAGGCCCGGGATCCCCACTAGGAGGAAGATGGAAGGGTGGAGTGTTCCGTTGTAGAGACTGCCAAAGAGAGGCATCCTGGTTGGGGGTGGGGGAGCTTCACAGCTCTTCCTGGGGTTCATAAAAGGAAACACACCTTGTTAAACTGGAGGAGAGACCGCCATGGCGGGACTTGTTCACCTATGGTCAGGTTGGTCTTCAGGCTGCTGTAACTGAGCCTGTCATAAATGCTAAGGCTTTTGTGGCTGGCAGGATTAACAATACTTAAACTGTTTGGGTTTGATGGCTACGGTCCAATAAAATATCTGTCTCCCAGATAACCAACCGTATTGGCTTCTGCCTTTCCATTGGACCATTTCAGCGACGTGGAGGGAGGGGATTTGCTGCAAGGGAAAGTCTATCCTCCATATCTACTTTACCCAGGCTTTGCGCACCGCAGAGGGCACTCTGTTCCAGAACCACTGTTCAGAGCACGATACCCTAGTCTTCCGAGACTGAAGGTTGCCAACTCTCCCAGATAAAATGTGAAATAGAGTTTTTATTAGATGGTGGCAGTCGAGCCCAAACAGTTTTAATGTTGTTGACCCTGGTCACTCAGTCCCTTTCCAGCTGGTGGGAAGAATAAATGCGGCTCTTCAGGTGGAGTTCAACAGGGGCTCTCAACTGGCCACACTGGGGAAGGGAAGGGAGTGGGGCTCCGGTATGTGTTACTTCCTCCCTCTTGGCAGGGCCAGTCAAAGGGATTCCAGCAAGAGAGCTCAGGGTTTCGTCAGGTGCTGCAGCCAAGGCGTTGCTGCTGCAACTCCACCTCCTCCCTGGAAAGGTAGCAGAAGTTACTAACAGCACAGCCCTGGAGGTGCTTAGTGAGAAGGAAGCCCCGCTGTGTTCCAGGGGACCGCTTCCGAGGGAAGTGTGGAGAGCTCACATCCTTGGTTGCTTTACTGCCTAGTCCTATTCCCTGCCACACTGCCTGGAAGCGCATGGTGTGGACTGGGGGGGACGACGATGACAATCAGGAGACCTGCAAGAGGTAAGGAAAAATATTTTCCCCTTACCTCTGTGTAGGCCCCTGTTGGCCTATGGGTCTCCTTAGATGTACACCTGTCCTTTGTCCAAGGAGAGCCGGGGCAGGGTGGTGTGGACATTTGGCAGGCACGACTGCTGCTGGATCTGCCTCTTCCTCCCCCAACATGCCCTGCTTCCTCCCTGAAATCCCCCATTACTCCCCCCATTGCACACCCTTGCTGCCAATGTACCTCCTCTGTCATTGGATTCTCCTGTGGTGCACGTGGTGGTCAGCAATCCATTTGCACTGGTGGTTGCATTACAGCATCAACACTGCACCTGCAGCTCTGATGGAGGACAGGGTGCCTGTACCTTTAACCATTGTATAGAAGAGGAACTTTTGGCAGGGGCAGCTTTTTGCACCCTTCCATGCTGAGCTGCACCCGCCAAAATTCCCTCTTCCACACAATGGTTAAAGGTATTGGCATTATGTCCTCCATTGTATTTGGTCACCCTGGATGGAGAGGGCATTCTGTGATCGGAGCGCTCGTTCTGCAAGTGGAAGGCATCCATAGGATTGGGGCCCTCATGAGTGAAGTTTGGTCACTGACACGTCTCTCAGTGTCCGGCGGCCCCTTCCTGTTCCTGCAGCTCCTGCCTGGCTGCATCTCTCTCTCTCTCTCTCTCTCTTGACTGACTGAATGAGACAAGATTCCATGTCTCCAACTAGAATGAGACAGGATTCCATCCATTCTTGTGATCTGTAACTTATTGGCAAATAATTAGATTCAGCCTTTGGGTGGGAGGCATCAAGTGGTTCCTGAGGAAAGCGAGGCTCCTGAGGCCTCCACATCACCGACTGGGTGTCTTCTTGTCCCCTGTACACCATCTGGCTAATTTTGGATGCAACTGTTCTGTCAGCAGGGCTACAGGATGTGTGCCCACCACTGCCAAATCCACAGGGACAATGTGATATTTTGCAGAAACCACTTTGTGGCATACACCTTGTGTATACATACATACTGGTGTGAAGGAAGAGCCCCCCCCCCAAACTGGGACATGGGTCTTCCTGCTCCGCAGCCCTCCTGGTGTCCTTTTCTCCCTTCGGCCTCAGGTCTGCCTCCCAATGCTCAATGTCCTCCTTTAGAGATGATGCCTTCAAACACTTGGAATTCAGGCCCTTCCAAGCCAAGTCCCACCAGCCTAAAGGGACCTGCTCCTTCCTACTCCCCTGCCCCATACTTTATAGGACCTCAGCACCCAGGCAGTCAAATGATGCTACGGGCAGAGTCATACCATGCCAGGATGCAGACTTCTCCGAACAAAGCCTCCAGTGCGCTCTCTGCGTCTGCTTGCAGTCTCTGCAGGGTCAGGCTTCATTTATAAGCTGGTCTGGTAAGCAGAACTGGTCCAGGGCCTGAGTGCTTCTGCCTCTGTCAGTGGCTATCAAAGGCCTTTATTGGTGTAGCTGGCTCCCCCCCCCCCCCCAAGGCAAAAGGAGCTCCTGGGACTGAGAGCAAATTCAGTGTCTGCACACCCAGAGCTGCTGCACACCAGATCACCATGACAATCAATGCATGCTTCTACTCAAGAGGGTTTAAATTTGACTTGCAACACTTAGGATTTATTTTCTCTTACATTAAGCCTGGTTGTCTTCTTCCCTAGTGCTGCTGTTGGATTGGGCTGGGCACACCTGCTGGATTTGCAAGCTCGTTCTTGGGCTGTCCTTAAATTAGGGCAACTCAAGGTGTTCTTCCAGACCTGCCCAGCTGAGCACAGCCAGGCACTCACCCTGCTGCCTCCCCCCACGGCTGCCTGCAGCCCCAAACCACCCCCTCCTGCCAGCTGCTGCCACTGCTTCTGATACCCTCAAGCACCCAATGTGCAGCACTTGGTTTTCCTTGGGGGGGGGTCACTTTACGCCCACTCACAGGGAGGGGGATGTGGCTTGTGATGAGAATGAAAGGGCCCTTCACTGTGGCCTTGCTTTGAGGCAATGTCTAGCCCGAACCGAGAGTGTGCCGAAAGAGCTCACCTCCCTGAGCTTCCTGAATGGGAGATTTCGGTGGAAGGGGGAAGAGACATCAAATGAGAATAATCACCTCCTCCACCCCTACATGAAAGTGTCAACCCAAAGTGTTGCGGTGGGGAAGAAGGCCAATTCCATGCTCTTGGCCATTAAAAAAGGGAGTGAAAATGCCATTGTGCAAACTGATGGTAAGACCACACCAGGAGTATTGCATCCAGCTGTGGTTGCTGCATCTCAAAAAGGACATCGTGGAAATGGAAAAAGGGCAGAAGAGAGCGACTAAGATGATTACGGGGCTGGGCTGCTTCCTTATGAGGAAAGGCTACGGCGTTTGGGCCTCTTCAGCCTAGAAAAGAGGTGCCTGAGGGGGGACATGGTTGAGACATACAAAATTATGCAGGGGATGGACAGAGTGGATGAGGAGATGCTCTTTACACTCTCACATAACACCAGAACCAGGGGACAGCCACTAAAATTGAGTGTTGGGAGAGTCAGAACAGACAAAAGGACATATTTCTTGACCCAGTGTGTCATGCTAATGGTCTACAACTATCTGAAGGGCTGTCCCTGTGGAAGATGGAGCTGGTTTGCTCCAGGGAACAGGGCCTGGACAAATGAATTTCAACTACAAGGGAGACTTCAATTAAATATTTGGAAGAACTTCTTGGTGGGACGAACTGTCCAGCGGGGTCGGCCATCTGTTGGGGGTATTGCAGTTGTGGAGAGCCTGCACTGGCAGGGCAGGGCTGACTTGATGATCTTGAAGGCCCTCCAACTCTGATTCTGTGCAAAGGCAGAGCCTGAACTGGGATCTAGAGGCTGGGGTCTGGAACAGCTTGAGGGGCCCCAAGCCTGCATTTCTCCTGGCTGTGGTGCCACCATCACCAAGCATGGAAGAAAGTGGGCTTTGGTTTTGATTTGATTTGGTCTGATTACTGGGCTGGAGCACCTCTCTTATGAGGAAAGGCTACAGCATTTGGGAGTCTTCAGTCTAGAAAAGAGGTTCCTGAGGGGGAACATGATTGAAAGTGCAATTCTAACTTGCACTGGAGTAGGCAGGCCAGTGGGCCAGCGCTGCATCCAACGCAAGTTTGGGGCCAGAATCAGTGCAACCCAAGGCAAGGGGAAAACTTCCCCTTACCACATCTTGTGCTACACTGGCCCTAATGGGTCTACTCAAATCTGTGCCACCTGACAAGGTGTTGCAGATCTGAGCAGAACAGAGCAGCCAGGGGCCGCTCTGCACCGCCCAGGAATGGGGTCAGGATCCAGCATAAGTGCCGGATCCTGGCCCTGCCTGCTGCTCCTGCCCACTCCCAGGAACGCCCACTGCCCGCCTTCCCCCTGCCCCAAAATGTCTCCTCCCCACCTCCTCCCTCACTCCCCATGAACACCCCAGACCCCTGAATCAGCTGAGCTTGGCCAACACCAATGTACCCCGCCAGTCCTGGGTCTGGCATGGGGATGCCAGTGCAACTCCTTGCACTGGCCTTCCCAACTCCTAAGCTGGTGCAAACGTGCCTTATGACATGTTTGCAACACCTCCGAGTTGATGCAAGTTCGGATTGCGCCCTGAGACATACAAAATTATGCAGGGAATGGACAGAGTAGATAGACGCTCTTTTCTCTCTCACATAACACCAGAACCAGGGGACAGCCATTAAAATTGAGTGTTGGGAGAGTTAGGACAGACAGAAGAAAATATTTCTTTGCCCAGTATGTAATTAGTCTGTGGAACTCCTTGCCACAGGATGTAGTGATAGCATCTCACCTGGATGCCTTTAAGAGGGGATTAAACAAATTTCTGGAGGAAAAGTTCATCACAGGTTACAAGTCATGCTAGGTATGTGCAAGTTCTTGGTTTTAGAGGCAGGCTAGCTCAGAATGCCAGATGCAGATGAGGGCACCAGGATGCAGGTCTCTTGTTGTCTGGTGTGCTCCCTGGGGCATTTGGTGGGCCACTGTGAGATACAGGAAGCTGGACTAGATGGGCCTATGGCCTGCTCCAGTGGGGCTGTTCTTATGTTCTTAACTACAATTCCCAGGAGGCCTTGCAGGTCTCTTGTTACCAGGTGTGCTCCCTGGGGCATTTGGTGGGCCACTGTGAGAAACAGGAAGCTGGACTAGATGGGCCTCTGGCCTGCTCCAGTGGGGCTGTTCTTATGTTCTTAACTACAATTCCCAGGAGGCCTTGCAGGTCTCTTGTTATCTGGTGTGCTCCCTGGGGCATTTGGTGGGCCACTGTGAGATACAGGAAGCTGGACTAGATGGGCCTATGGCCTGATCCAGTGGGGCTGTTCTTATGTTCTTAAACTACAATTCCCAGAAGGCCCTGCAGGTCTCTTGTTATCTGGTGTGCTCCCTGGGGCATTTGGTGGGCCACTGTGAGATACAGGAAGCTGGACTAGATGGGCCTCTGGCCTGCTCCAGTGGGGCTGTTCTTATGTTCTTAACTACAATTCCCAGGAGGCCTTGCAGGTCTCTTGTTATCTGGTGTGCTCCCTGGGGCATTTGGTGGGCTGCTGTGAGATACAGGAAGCTGGACTAGATGGGCCTATGGCCTGATCCAGTGGGGCTGTTCTTATGTTCTTAAACTACAATTCCCAGAAGGCCCTGCAGGTCTCTTGTTATCTGGTGTGCTCCCTGGGGCATTTGGTGGGCCGCTGTGAGATACAGGAAGCTGGACTAGATGGGCCTGTGGCCTGATCCAGTGGGGCTGTTCTTATGTTCTTAACTACAATTCCCAGGAGGCCTTGCAGGTCTCTTGTTATCTGGTGTGCTCCCTGGGGCATTTGGTGGGCTGCTGTGAGATACAGGAAGCTGGACTAGATGGGCCTATGGCCTGATCCAGTGGGGCTGTTCTTATGTTCTTAACTACAATTCCCAGAAGGCCCTGCAGGTCTCTTGTTATCTGGTGTGCTCCCTGGGGCATTTGGTGGGCTGCTGTGAGATACAGGAAGCTGGACTAGATGGGCCTATGGCCTGATCCAGTGGGGCTGTTCTTATGTTCTTAAACTACAATTCCCAGAAGGCCCTGCAGGTCTCTTGTTATCTGGTGTGCTCCCTGGGGCATTTGGTGGGCCACTGTGAGATACAGGAAGGTGGACTAGGTGGGCCTTTGGTCTGATCCAGCGGGGCTCTTCTTATGCTGGTGGCTGGGCCTGAAGACTCTGGCTGAAGTCTGGTGGCTTTCAAGGGCAGCCACATGCTCAGCTTGTTTCAGGAATGCAGTCATGATGGAACAAGTTACCCTGGTTAGGTCAGCTTGACCGTGCTGTTTCCCCCTCCTAGTTGTTTTTTGCCTGTTTTCCCTTATTTCTGGGCACGTGTAACCCACCCACTCCCCGCAGTTTCTGTGATGATTCAGCATTCTAAAAGTTGCTGGGACACCCTCCTGCAGCATCTTCACCCTCTGTTTAGACCATTGTTCCCAGGCAGCCATGTGTGGACTGTGGGTTGGGTTCTTCTTCATGCCTGGAGCAGCCAAGCCTTGTGCTGAGATTGGCAGGCACCCATCTATTGGGCAGACAAATCTGCCTGTCTTGGCAAAGGGGCAGGCTGTAGAGGCTAGGAGGCTCCCACCCCTCCAAAGAGTTGGCTCTGCATCATCATCAGCCATTGGTTACTTGCGCCTGAGCACAGGAGTGCACCTGGACATTTCTGCCAGGTCTGCCATGGAGCTAGTGCTGGTTTGTGGAAGGCACACTCAGGTACTCTCCGGGAAAAGCAAGGACCAGGATTCCTGGGATAACATAAGTAGCTAGCGACAGGGACGGTATTTCTACCTAGATGCGTGTTTTTGCCTTGCCTTTTGCACTCCAAGGCAGCCTGCAAACTTGGGCGAGGGAGCCTGGGGCTTTGGGCGGCTTTGTTTTCAAATAGCAACCCGACTCCCTCTGCTGGCTGCTCCCTGCCTTTGCATCTGATTCAGTCAAGCGACCTGTTCTGTCCGCCTAGCCAAGTGCTGGCTGTTTCCCTGCCTGCTTGTTGCACTTTCTCTACCCCCTTCCCCCGTTTTTAAAAATTCCTTGGTTTTGGGTCTTTAATAAACTGACTTATTTTGACTCCTTGTCTGCCTAGTCCACATTCACGGATAATTCAGGGGGTTGCTATATCTGATCGCTTGTGTGCTTGACTTTAAATAAACTTTAGGCATAAAGTTTAAATAAACTTTATTTAAAGTTTAATAAAAGGCATACATCGGACTTTAAATAAACACCCCAGCTGCTCTCCCAGGAGAGATGTTTGTTCCCAGACAGTCTCCCCAGTTTGGAATGTGGGCCAGTTTGGGATGACCAGTGTTCCCCCAGCTGATGACCCAGGAAAAGGAGAAGGTGCAGAGCAGGAAGAGGCGTACTGAGTGCTCAGCACTAGAAGCGACTCGCCTCAGCCAGCTTCCAGTTTGTTCTGTGACGGCTTCTCTGAGCCCCTGGGATACGGCGGGAGAGCACTCCACCAGACAAGCGCCCCACTGGATTCGCCTACCACACAGCTATGGAACACCCACACCTATGGCTGCAGGCACAAGTTCACTACTGCCGTGCATTTCATCTTTCGTATTTATTTAATAGCAATGCACAGCGTATCAAATATCTGTGTGATATTTCACATAGAACCTGTGGAGGCAACTTGTCCATAGTACTTTCTCAGTATTGTACAGAACATTGACCTGATGTGGTCTCTGCCCTGCAGGGCTTATAGTGCATGGTTTGCATTTGCACCTCCAGTGTTGGTGTGTTGGGAAAAATGCTTTTTGTACAAGTCCTACAAAAGTGTGAAGCACTTATATGCACAAAGTACGGCTCACAGCTACAGTCTCAGGGCTGTGTCAGCGAAAGAGGAAAATGCTCTAAGAAGTTATTAAGGAAGAAATCTTGGGCCTGTTTGGCAGAAAGACAGAAAGTGTGTCCCACTAGACTTATGAAAGCCGAAAGGCAGTGCATTTTGTTTTGCAGACCATGCTGGCTACTCGGTCACGGATCTCCTTGGTCTTTACTCCATACACGATGGGGTTCAGCATAGGAGGAAGAAGGAGGTAAAAGTTGGCCAGAAGGATGTGGACATGAGGCTGGATATGGTGACCAAACCTGTGTGTCAAGATGGTGAAAAGAGCTGGCGTGTAGGACACCAGGATAACTATCACATGGGCTGCGCAGGTGCTGAAGGCCTTGTAGCGCGCATCTCTTGAGGGTAGAGCCAGGACAGCCCTGGCAATCATGCAGTAGGAGAAGGTGATGAACAGCAGGTCCACCCCCACCACCAGGAGAGCCACCACTAGCCCATACACCATGTTGGCCAGGATGCTGGAGCAAGCCAGCTTCACCACAGCCATGTGCTCACAGTAGGTGTGCCCAATGACATTGGTCTTGCAGTACAGGAGACGGGCTGCCAAGATGGGGATTGGGGTGATGAGAGTGGTGCCCCTCAAGACCACGGCCGCCCCAATCTTGGCTAGCAGTGGTTTGGTCAGGATGGAGTCGTACCTCAGGGGGTTGCAAATAGCCACGTAGCGGTCAAAGGCCATGGCCACGAGCACTGTGGACTCCATGACAGAGAAGGAGTGTATGAAGAACATCTGGAGCAGGCAGGCCCCAAATGTGATATCTCCAGCCTGGAACCAGACAATGCAGAGCATCTTGGGCAGGGTGGAGGTGGAGAGCACCAGGTCGATGGCGGCCAGCATGCAGAGGAAGAGGTACATGGGCCGGTGGAGGCTCTGCTCCGTCTTGATGGTTTACAAAATGGTGCCGTTTCCTAGCAGTGTCAGAAAGTACATGGAGGAGAGCAGAACTGAGAGCCAGTGGAAGGAGGCTTCCAGGCCAGGGATGCCCAGCAGGATGAAGGAAGAGGGAGGGGCATGGCTGCCATTAAGCACAGACATTGCTTGCAGGAGGCATGGTGTACGGATGGACAGACGGACTTGCTGGCTGCAGTGGGAGAAAAGCCGTAAACAGGACAGAGTGGACGCTGATGGGTAATGACTCAACTCCCTCAGCACAGACACACTCAGCACCAGCGACCCGCTTGGATGGCACCTGCTGGGAAACCTTAAGGCACAGGTTTGGGGGAAATGAGCAATTCTTGGAAACGTGTATGACAGTCTAGAAACCTTTTTTCCTGTCAAGACCTGCACTTTGCATGTCCCTGTCCACTATTTTTTCACTCCGAATACCCTCCCCCGGTGCATGTTTGCAAGGATGAACATGTATTTTAGAACCCCACAAAGAGCATGGGTCATGGAAATTGACAGTGGGATCAGGTGTCCTGCAGAGTCCCAGAGGTGGGCTCCAAAACTGTGTTGATGCCAGAGAGGAGGAGAAGCTCAGGCAGTTTTAGACAAGGTCAGCTACTTGCAGATGGACAGACAAGGGGCATCACTGGTGCCCTAGAAAGCACCTGGTCCTGATTCAGCCCTTTGACCTCCCTGCTGCAAGAGGCCCTTTTTGGCTGGATGTGCTGCCAGGGTGGGGTGGAGGCCTCTGCACTGGAGAGAGATGCTCTGCCCCCGAGAGTCTCGTTCCCCGGCTGAAGCCTTCAGAGTGGCGAGTGTTTGAGGCTGGAATAAGGCAGCAGAGAGGCCAAAGCACAATGGCAAAGTCCTGCCCCAGAAAGCTTTTCCCTACTGAACCTCTCTATTTTGTGAAGGTCTAGGGGCCTGGAGAGAAGCCCCATTGCCTGCCAAGGTCTGCAGGACTGGCTGCTGTCATTTCCTGAGACCATCCTGGTCCTGCTTATTTGTAGAGGTGCTTGAAAATGGTAGTGTTTATTTTACTCAGAAGTAAGCTGATTGGGTTCAGTCAGACTTGGGCTGTAATCCTATCTTGCCCACTGGCAACAAACATACATTTGGCATCCTTCAGTCTCGGAAGACTATGGTATCACGCTCTGAAAAGTGGTTCTGGAAAAGAGTGTCCTCTCCAGTGCGCGAAGCCTGGGTAAGGTAGATATGGAGGATAGACTGTTACCCATGCAGCAAATCCCCCTTCTCCACATCACTGGAATGGTCCAATGGAAAGGCAGAGGCCAATCCAGTTGGTTCCAGCGGCATCGCAGGAGTTGCCAGAATGTGACTGTGTTCAGCCACGAACTGCGTCAGGGACTCCGGCTCCGGATTTTGCCTCAAGGTTGACTCCTGAAGCCTTTCCCATAACTGGATGTAGCCACAAGGCAGTGGAGGTTTGGGATCGGAGTTTTCCTTCTCTCAGATGAGCTGCCTTCCCAGGCTCACGAGTCCCACCTACCTGGTGGCTGTTTAGTCGCCTCTTAGGACAAGTACAGCCAAACTGAAGGCCTGTTCTTATCCCCAGCCCCCAGGGGATAACAAACACCTCTACTTATTTGTCAACACTTCTTTGCTGCTCCTCCAAGCTGAAGGAGGCATCCCTTGCAGGTAGGCAGGCTCTGAAGGAAAAACTGCGGGAGAACCACTACAGTCAAGGCCTTGGGAAAGAGACTCCTTGTCATGAAACCCGGAAGCACGGCAGGGATTCTGGCTGTGCAAACTTCATGGTGGACTTTTAAAGATTGGTTCTTAATAATAATTACCAATAGACACATTGTCATCCCAAATCCTTCCTTCCTTCCTTCCGTCCTTCCTTCCTTCCTATCTGTCTGTCCACACACCTGTCCGTTTGTCTGTCTTTTTCCCGCTCCTCCAAACATACTTCAGGTCGGCATTATCATTCTTCAAGCACCAACATCCTCCAGAACACCAAGGAATATTTTCCTTATCCCTGAGGCAGGAGAATGCTGCTGGTATGCAATTGAATTAAAACAGCCCTTCAGTGCGGTCCTCTTCACCTCAATTATTCTGTTCTAGTTTGGACAGACACCTTCTGTCCTTTGGACAGACACCTTCTAAAAGATTTTGGTTTCAGTATTGAAATGACACCTGCATCCATAGTTTCTTGACACCAGTCAAGGAAGTGGTACGAAAAGCCCCTTTGCTTTTGGTTTCCACTCTCTAGCAGTCACCTGCAACTCTGCTGCTGCAAGCTTGTCCAAAGCAGCCCCTCCCACAGCCCCCACTTGCGTGACCAACTGGCATTGCAGGCCTGGTGCTCTTTGGGAACAACCACTCCGTGCCCTTGGCTCTGGTCTTCTCAGCACCTGTGGGTGGCTTTCCACAGAGCAGCTAAAGTGGACCCAGTTAGCTTCTGCTCTCTGGAGTTGGCTGTGCTCTGGGGGGCCCCCTTCTACCCCCCGTCAGCCAGGAGGTTTGCAGAAGAGCTGTGCCCAGCGGTGTCTTTGCTCTGCAGCTCCCTGAAACAGGCCAAGAAGGCTGCTCAGTCTGGTCAGTGGGGCACTCACTCACCTCAGATCCTGAACCGCTGACTCTTGCAGCGAGTCCAGCAGCAGCAGCAGCAGCAAGCCTGGTCGCTTGGAAAAAGTCTGCCTCTGCCTGATTGGGTGCCTGTGCCTTCCAGGTCTGAGAAGGGCAGGGAGCTTTATGCAGCTGCTGTCCTTCTCAGTGCTCCGTGCACAGGGGCCCCTCGCTCCTCTGGAAAGCCTCCTCACCCGTTTTCCCTGCAGAGCGATGAAGAAGGCACTGTGGTCTGCAGGAGACTTCCACACACACACACACACCCCGGGGCTCCCATCAGCACAAGGTCCCAGCTGACCTGGAAGGAGCGGCACCAGGGCAGATTGGCAGAGAGATGCTGGGAGACTGGCCTCCTGTGAATCTATGCAGAGGCCACACTTGGCTCAGTCCTGCGTCCAGTTCTGAGTGCCACACCTCAAAGGAAAAGTGTCGAGCAGGGAGCCAGGCCAAAGAGGGCCGCCAGTAGGTCAGGGGGCAGAGCACCTGCTTGACAAGGGAAGGCTTCTTAGCTTGGAAAAAGGTGATGGGGGGGGGGAGGAGAGAACACACGGTGGAGGTGTATAGAATTATGCATGGTGTGGAGAGAGTGGAAAGAAATACATTTTTCTCTTCCCCTTGCAATGCGAGAAACAGCCTGGTCGTCCAGTGATACCAAGTGGCAGGAGATTCCAGTCGGACAACTTGAAGAACTTCTTTGGACAGCAGATCATGAATATATGGAACTCCTTGCCACAAGGACTTCCATAAATTCCTTGTGGTGTTGGCCACTGGCCTGTGCAGCCTTCAAAGGAAATTCATGAAGGGTCAGAGGCTGCCTGTGGCTGTTAGGATGGCAGCTCTGGGTCACTACTTCAGAAGCAGTCTTTCAGGGAAGCCAGAGCAGGAGTTGGGGGGGGGGCACTGCTTGGGGCTAAACTGGAGAGCACTGTCTCCCACACAGCTGTGTCTGGGGGCCCTGATTCAAGGGTGTCAGGAGGGCTGAAGTCTCACACGCCCCTTCTTTAACACTGGGCAGCAGAAGCCACTTTCAAACCATTCCCCCATATGCCCCAGCAAGCCCTGTCCCCTCCTGTTGTTGCACTCCCAGCATATGTCAGGGTGGCAGTATCAGAGAGGCCCCCTCCCTGTGTCCAGCATGTTATTGCTGACCACAGGAAGGGTAGCCCCCCTCCCCCGACTGGGGGAGTGAGGGTCCCCTTAAGTGGTGCTGGGGCTTGTAGGTGTGCTTGCACCCAAGTCCTCTTGCCAGCAGTCTCGTTCTGACTGGCCTGGGCTATGCTCTCTTGGCAGGTGCCCAGTGCCACATGCATGTGGGGTCAGGTGTGTCTCGCATCATGCATCCAAGTAAAAGGAATTAAAGACTGCCAGGCAACTCCATGGGAGGAGAGTCAAACTGGGGGGACTGCCTGGTGCTTTGGATGGCTGTCACTCCCAGGCGGGTAGAAAAAGGGGTCCACGTGAGGGGGTCTGAGTGTCAGGTGAGGAGTGTGGAACCCTCCCTCCACTGGCAGCTTGTTCCCCGCCCCTGCAGCCCTCCCAGCTTGGGCACCAGTACAAGTAGCAACCCTCGTGAGAGAAGCACAGTAGAGCAGACCTTCCACTTGCCTAGTCACAAAGACTTAGCTCAATGGATCAGCATCGGACCACCAGAAACCCTTCTACCCAGGTAGTGAGAACCAGGTTTGAGACTTCCCTGGTCCCCACTGCATTTCTTTCATGCCTCGCGGTCTGTGGCCCTCAGTGACTCAAGACATCCCTGACACCAGAGATACTGGGGAAAGGGCTCTCCCTGGGAGTGGGAGTCTGGGGGCTCCTATTGGATTCCAGAAAAGTGCTGCCCTGCAGAGGTCATGCATCACTGTGCAAACCAGACATCTTCCTGTGGTGGAGGGTCAGCAGATTTCTTTGCTGACCGTGTCTGTGGCTCCTGCAAGTCCAAATAAAAATTGTGTGTCACTCAGGTAGAAAAATGTGTGACTCTGGGACTTATCTACCTTTCTGGAGTTCTTAGAGCCAACTGTTAATCAAGGGGCAGATCCTGTTTTGGAGGGTGCTGGTTCTAGCTGGCTCCAGCTGATTTTTTGCCCTCCCAGAACCGCTTGAATATCCTCCTTCGAATTTGCTTGGTTTTCACAGTGTACACGATGGGGTTCATCAGAGGTGGCACCAGAAGGTAGACGTTGGCCATGAGGATGTGGACCACTGGAGGAGCATTCTTCCCATATCGGTGGATCATAGAGAGGCCAATCATCGGGATATAGAAGGTGAGGACAGCACAGATGTGGGAGATGCAAGTGTTCAAGGCACGGAGGCGCTCAGCCTTGGAGGCAATGCTCAGCACTGTTTTGAGGATCAGGATGTAGGACAAAATAAGCAGGACAGAGTCAAGAGCCATGGAAGAGACCACCACCATGAGGCCGTAGATGCTGCTGATTCTCCTGTCTGAATGCACCGTCTTCAGAATATCCTGGTGCAAGCAGAATGAATAGGAGAGCACATTCACTCTGCCATATTGTAGTCTCTTCAGGAGAAAGGAGGCCGGGAACACTAGGAGAGCCGCCCGGACGGCCACCCCCGTCCCAATCTTGACGATGGTCTCATTGGTCAGGATACTTGTGTATCTCAGAGGGTTCCGAATGGCCACCAAGCGATCGAAGGCCATGGAGAGCAGAATGCCTGACTCAACAATGGAGAAGGTGTGGATGAAGTACATCTGGACCAGGCAGGCACTGAAGTTGATGGCGCGGTGGTTGAACCAGAGGACACTCAACATGGTGGGCAAAGTGGTAGCAGACAAGCCAAGGTCTGAGAGAGCCAGCATGGAGAGGAAGTAGTACATGGGCTCGTGGAGGGCTTGGTCTGTCTTGATGATGAAGAGGATGGTGCAGTTCCCTGCAATGGCCGTGAGGTACATGGAGCAGATGGGGAGGGAGATCCAGATGTGGGAATTCTCCAGCCCAGGAAAGCCTGTTAGGAGGAAAGCCGATGCACAGGAAGACTCGTTGGAGGAAGACATGATGCTCCAAAGACCCTCCACCTGTCTTGCGTGGTGTTCCCTGGTCGAAGAGAAGGAGACTCAGTCACCATTCCCACCTCTCAGTCCATCCCCCCAGCTTCACTGTGGCAGCCAGGCACCGGCTCCTGCTGCGGCCATCATGGCCTGAACGTGAACCACAGATGTTTCACCAATCTGCACCTACACAGGCAGTTCTGTAGTGAGGTTGACTGGAAAGTGTTTTTCCCATTCCTTGCTTGAAATCATTTTCTCTAAAGGTGCTCTAAGGATGCATCTTGCTGACAAAGGCATTCATCAGACTTTTGCCACCCAACTGCCAAAAGTCCATCAAGCGAGTCTCCTGCTTTTGGGAAGTGTTGCTGGACTGCCCAGAGTGCAGCAAGTGCCCCACTGTGACAAGGTCATGAAAGGAACCCACGCAAACATCTCTGGAAGCTGTCTCTGGCCTAGCAGCACGACAGGCTTCCTCCCACCCCTTTCTCTGTGTTGGACTAGAGTTGGGGGAGGCAAAGGTGGGGTGCATTTTTGAGAGACTGGCCAACTTGATCACTGGGCTGAGTGTCAGAAACCTCAGCAAAGATTCTTCGTGTTGCAGAAGGTCGGGGGTGGGAGGTAGAATTCCTGAGTGGGCACTTCTCTGTATTTCGTGGTGTCTGAGAGGCGTGTTCTACTCTCTCTCTCTCTCTCTCTCTCTCTCTCTCTCTCTCTCTCTCTCTCTCTCTCTCATGCTTGCATCCCACTTGGAAATGAATGGAGATATCCAGGACCATCATGCCTCCACACCTGAAATTCTTCCCCAGCTGCAATATGGGAGTAAGAAGCAGGGATTGGAAAGTCTAGCGTGGCTTGAATCGAGTCAAGTCAAGGCACAGCCCCCTGTGACTCAACACGAAAACGAGTCTTAAGGGGGCACTTTCTTTTACTGTTGTCATTAGAAGTAGATCTTTACCAGTGTTTGTGTTTGTGCCATGAAAGGAACCATCCTCTGCAGCATGACTCATAAGAACATAAGAACAGCCCCGCTGGATTAGGCCATAGGCCCATCTAGTCCAACTTCCTGTGTCTCACAGCGGCCCACCAAATGCCCCAGGGAGCACACCAGACAACAAGAGACCTCATCCTGGTGCCCTCCCTTGCATTGGCATTCTGACATAGCCCATTTCTAAAATCAAGAGGTTGCGCATACGCATCATGGCTTGTAACCCGTAATGGATTTTTCCTCCAGAAACTTGTCTAATCCCCTTTTAAAGGCATCCAGGCCAGATGCCATCACCACAGCCTGTGGCAAGGAGTTCCACAGACCGACCACACGCTGAGTAAAGAAACATTTTCTTTTGTCTCTCCTAACCCTCCCGACACTCAATTTTAGTGGATGTCCCCTGGTTCTGGTGTCATGTGAGAGTGTAAAGAGCATATCTCTCTCCACTTTATCCTTCCCAGGCATAATTTTGTATGTCTCAATCATGTCCCCCCTCAGGCGCCTCCCCCCCCCCCAAGCTGCCACAGGAATGTCTTGTGGCTCTGAGGTGGGGACCGTGTCCTTGTCACGAGATGGATCTCAAGCAGCAGAGGAATGCCTGGCCTTTGCAGGGCACAAGGTGCTTCAGGAGCTCTGTCTTCTTTGTGCTTCCAACAGGTGGGCCGGAGGTGAATTGCTGAAGGCCACTCAGGCTGGGATGAGATGTTGGCAAAGCAGACCCTCTGCAACAGCCTCACAGGCAGGGGGCAGTAGGCTTGGTGCTTCCCTGCCCCACCCTCACCTGCACTGCATCTGCCGAACAGACAAACCCAGGACTCTTCAAGGGGGCTCTGGCAAAGCGCTGTTCAACTAGGAGGTGGTACTCACCAAACCTGCTTCTAGTCAGGCATCTCCTTGTGCGTGGATTCCAGTCATTGGGTGCCGGGTCCCTCCAGCGCTCCCTGGCTCAGACTGCACAGGAAGCAGACATTGGTTCTTCCTGCACAGACGCAGGCCTGCAAAGCCAAACTCCCAGAGCCTTTATGTGCCCCAGGGTGTCCCCCGGGGAAGCTGCAGAGTGCCTGAGGCCCGAGGGGAATTCCTGTGGTCCAGGCTGGCTGTTTGTGCGCGACTGTCCTGCAAGCACCTGCGGCTGAGCGGGGCTGGTGCTCAGGCTGTTCAGAGCAGCGCCGCCTGTCTCTGCAGGACTGAAAGAAGCTGCAGCCACGACATCCTCTGAGAGGGAAGCCGCAGCAGGATCTGGCTGAAGAAGCTCCTCGGAGTGAAGGTCCAGAAGAATCGCTTGGATCTCTAGTGAAGTTTTCCAGCAGACGTTTCTCAGCGCAACCTGCAGTGTGGAAGGCTGTCCCAAGCGGAGCGCCCACCGTCTGAAAAGCCAGGGGCCCCAGCAAAAGGCGTTCTGTGGGAGGGGGGACAGTCCCTTCCTTCCTTCCTGCTCCATATGAGGGGCTACCACATTACAACGGGCCTCCTTGCCCACCCAGCCAGGGGCAGAACCACCAGTGAGCAGTGGAAAGTGGAAGCCCAGGACTGCTCTGCTGAGAGGAGAATCACTCCTGATGCCAAGCTCGTGAACCACACACTGTAACAAATGCCACTCTGTCTGATGCTGGTCACTGCACACCGCACTCTGCAAACATGAAAGGCAGGGGGGAGGGGATGGCACCAGGGCACACCCAGCCGGCCTCTTTGCTCTGCCAGCAGAATCTGCTTCCTGGCAAAAATGGTTGCATTAAGTGGTCAATGGGAGGCACCTCATAGTCTGCCCCCCTGCCATAAGCCAGGCTGTCAGGAGCAAGCACATCTTGGCTGGCTTGTGAAATCTGCCAGGCTGGGCCTGGTCTGTGGGCCCAGAGAGGTGGGGAGCATCGCGTGGCTGTGCGCAGTTTACCTCATTGACCCTGCATGCTTCAGTGGTGCTGAGTAACTCTGCCGTGCTCTCTGTGGTCTATATGTTATTTCAGTTTTGTTCCTCGAGTGCAGGGTAGGCAACCTACAGCACAGACTCTGCCCACCACACAAATTCATCCAGCCCACCCTCTCCCAAAGGTATTCCCACCCCTGCCCTTAGTGGTCCTTAGCAAGAATTCAGGTTTGTCATTCTGGTCCTGTTTGGCTCACACTGTAAGCAGACCAAGGGCAGAAGCTTCTTCGGAGGATCACTGGCTGGCCTGTGTCTCTCCACACCATGGCCATCTCCTTTATCTTAGCTCTGTGGCCTAATTGGGAGGTTTGTGCACACATGTTGAATGAACATGCATTCTTACTGTTGACAGCTCTGATGTCTGGCCTCAATGCCAAAGAAAGCTGCCCACCCCTCCTTTAGTGCAAGGCCTGCACCTTCACTGTTGCCTCCATTTTCCTTTCCTTGCCAAAGTACACAGATGTGCCATTGGCCAACACACCAGGTCTCCACACATGAGTTCCCCTCTTGTGTGCTGTAATTTTGTTCTCAAAAGCACTGCTGCTGGTAACACATGAAATCCCAGCACCATCCACCAGCCGTGTCCACTGAAGCTCAAGGACCCAGACACTAGTGGTGATGGAAGCACCACCAGGAAGAGCCGAGCAGGTGCTGACAAGAGGTGTAGGTCCAGTGAGGGGCTACCTCCAGGCTCAGACCCCACAGCAGCCCCCAGGAATGAGTAACACAGCAAAGAACACCACCACCACCACCACCACCCCTGCCAAGGGGAGACGTCCCCCTGAGAGGCATGATGAAAGAAAAGGATTTTTGACTCCTGCTGGAAGACTGATGGGTGGCAGGAAAGTCTCAAGAGAGGGAAAGTGCCTTTTCCCCATGGTTCCCATCACCCCCCCCCCCCGTGTGTGTGTGTGTTCTAAGTGTGCATGAGAGGAGGCCAGAGAATTATTGTCCTGCCAGCTGGAGTGGGGATCTCCCTGGCAGGGGCTGCTGGGCTGGGTGAAGTGCTGTGACGGCTGAAGAGTGTCATCAGCATCCTCTGCTCCACCACAGCAAAGTGGGCAGAGTGGAGCGGGTGCTGGGTTAAGCTGGGCTGGGGGTTCTTCCTTTTCATTGTTTCTCATCTTCCCATCAATAAGAATCTTTCATTCCTTATTGGCAGAGCACTGACTTTGGGAGGAGGGGTTAGGAGCAGCCTACACCAGCCTTTCCCAGTCTCATCCACATCCCTCCAACACCCTGCCATGTCTCCAGCCTGTTTGGTGGTTTACAGTCACTGCCCTGGTGCTGAAGGTGCGCTAGGGCAGCATGGTGCTGGGGTCTGGAGTGTGTCTTTGGTGGAACTGGAGCTAAAAGGGTGGGCATTGGATAGATCCTACAGTGCTCAGGCTGTGCGTCTCTGAAGGATGGGATTGTACTGCAGGGAAAGGTGCTTCACCCATCCAGTCGAAAAAGGAGGCTCAGAGCCTGCCTGGTACACAGACCAAAAGGAGGTGATTCTGAAATAAAATGGCCGTGGTAAGTGTGGGGGTGCACATCAGGAAGACGCAGTGGCATTGCTAGGAGGGTGCGGAGGTGAACCCGCCCCGTGTGACTTGCAGTGGGGGGTCATGCGCTAACACCAGTGTTTGTAGGAATAATTCTATCGTGTGATGCACCATCAGATGTGTACTTTACAGCAGAATGCAATGAAAAATCGGAGTGAAATATTTTCATTCTATCAAAAGTTATGACCCAAAAAAATCAGAAAACAAAAATGCAACTCTCTTCTGTAGCAAAAAGGTACATTTCCATAATTCAGAAAGGACAAATGAGACTGATTGTTTGAAGAGCCAATAGGATGTTGTTATGACACAGCATGGAACCAATAAGGAGTTAGTGACACCTTGGGGGGTGACACCACAAGTGACCAAAATTGCTACAATATTGGTTTGTTGGAATAATACAATCATGTTATAGACCATTTGATGTGTAATTAACAGGACAATGCAATGAAACAAACCACTTTGCAATCTCTCAGTTCTCTCAAAAGGTATGGCCAAAAAGCCAGAGTGGGGAGATGGTGCATCACTGCTTTGGGTGATACTCTGGCCTCCCGCACCAGGTGGCAAACCCTAGCGATGCCACTGGGAAGATGCTTCGGCAGAGCTGACGCTTTTGGTGGTGTCCACCTGGGCCTCTTCTGGGTCTCATGTCTGGTCCTCCAAGTAGCTGGAGTGGGATCTGGCTGATCGCCTTTGTTCTAGTGCAGTGCTCTGCTCGTGTTACGTATCGCACGTCCACATGCCTGGGCCGACTGGAGCAGATCCAGAGGCAAGCGAACTTTGCAAGGGCACCTGTCCCCATATGGCCAAAGGAGCTCCATTGCTGCACCAGCAATTCACCATCCACAGTGGGGGAAGGGAATAATGGGTGACTCAGTGGCCTCCTGGTCATGATGAGAGAAATCCCAAGACTGCCTGTTCCAGCCTGACAGCATGAAACAAAACATCGGTCATTAACCGCCAGAGAAGCGGTTGGCCCTCTGGATGGTGAGGGAGGGAAAGGGGAGATAAAAGGAGACTTAGAGATGGCAGAGAAATTAAATGAGTTCTTTGCATCTGTCTTCACGGCAGAAGACCTCGGGCAGATACCGCTGCCCGAACGGCCCCTCCTAACCGAGGAGTTAAGTCAGATAGAGGTTAAAAGAGAAGATGTTTCAGACCTCATTGATAAATTAAAGATCAATAAGTCACCGGGCCCTGATGGCATACACCCAAGGGTTATTAAGGAATTGAAGAATGAAGTTGCAGATCTCTTGACTAAGATATGCAACTTGTCCCTCAAAACAGCCACGGTACCAGAAGATTGGAGGATAGCAAATGTCACGCCTATTTTTAAAAAGGGAAAGAGGGGGGACCCGGGAAACTATAGGCCGGTCAGCCTAACATCCATACCGGGTAAGATGGTGGAATGCCTCATCAAAGATAGGATCTCAAAACACATAGACGAACAGGCCTTGCTGAGGGAGAGTCAGCATGGCTTCTGTAAGGGTAAGTCTTGCCTCACGAACCTTATAGAATTCTTTGAAAAGGTCAACAGGCATGTGGATGCGGGAGAACCCGTGGACATTATATATCTGGACTTTCAGAAGGCATTTGACACGGTCCCTCACCAAAGGCTACTGAAAAAACTCCACAGTCAGGGAATTAGAGGACAGGTCCTCTCGTGGATTGAGAACTGGTTGGAGGCCAGGAAGCAGAGAGTGGGTGTCAATGGGCAATTTTCACAATGGAGAGAGGTGAAAAGCGGTGTGCCCCAAGGATCTGTCCTGGGACCGGTGCTTTTCAACCTCTTCATAAATGACCTGGAAACAGGGTTGAGCAGTGAAGTGGCTAAGTTTGCAGACGACACCAAACTTTTCCGAGTGGTAAAGACCAGAAGTGATTGTGAGGAGCTCCAGAAGGATCTCTCCAGACTGGCAGAATGGGCAGCAAAATGGCAGATGCGCTTCAATGTCAGTAAGTGTAAAGTCATGCACATTGGGGCAAAAAATCAAAACTTTAGATATAGGCTGATGGGTTCTGAGCTGTCTGTGACAGATCAGGAGAGAGATCTTGGGGTGGTGGTGGACAGGTCGATGAAAGTGTCGACCCAATGTGCGGCAGCAGTGAAGAAGGCCAATTCTATGCTTGGGATCATTAGGAAGGGTATTGAGAACAAAACGGCTAATATTATAATGCCGTTGTACAAATCGATGGTAAGGCCACACCTGGAGTATTGTGTCCAGTTCTGGTCGCCGCATCTCAAAAAAGACATAGTGGAAATGGAAAAGGTGCAAAAGAGAGCGACTAAGATGATTATGGGGCTGGGGCACCTTCCTTATGAGGAAAGGCTACGGCGTTTGGGCCTCTTCAGCCTAGAAAAGAGACGCTTGAGGGGGGACATGATTGAGACATACAAAATTATGCAGGGGATGGACAGAGTGGATAGGGAGATGCTCTTTACACTCTCACATAATACCAGAACCAGGGGACATCCACTAAAATTGAGTGTTGGGCGGGTTAGGACAGACAAAAGAAAATATTTCTTTACTCAGCGCGTGGTCAGTCTGTGGAACTCCTTGCCACAGGATGTGGTGCTGGCGTCTAGCCTAGATGCCTTTAAAAGGGGATTGGACGAGTTTCTGGAGGAAAAATCCATTATGGGGTACAAGCCATGATGTGTATGCGCAACCTCCTGATTTTAGGAATGGGTTAAGTCAGAATGCCAGATGTAGGGGAGAGCACCAGGACGAGGTCTCTTGTTATCTGGTGTGCTCCCTGGGGCATTTGGTGGGCCGCTGTGAGATACAGGAAGCTGGACTAGATGGGCCTATGGCCTGATCCAGTGGGGCTGTTCTTATGTTCTTATGTACTCTGCGTGAAGCCTGTGGAACTGGCAGCCTGACACTCCAGGAGCAGTCAGCTCTGAGCTGCCTCGCCTGGCTCAGCAACCAGAGACCTGAGGGCCAGCGTCAGAACTTGCCAGTGCAGTCGATATTGTGAGTTTACCATACATCGAACCGACTTCTAAAGGAGAAAAGCGACTGGTCAAAGGCATGTGGGTTGCAGATGGCTGGGGTGGGGTAGTGAGTGGCGCAGGGAGGTAGCTCTGTGTTCGGGTTGCACCCGCCTTCCTAGAGGTTAGCCATGAGCAATGGGGCTTGGGGGAGGGAGGAGGGTACATGTGAGCAGGAAGAGGAGGACGATTAGAGCACTAGGGAGGGAAACCCTGCTGGAAAAGGCGAGGGTGTTTGGGTTACTCAGATACACTAGCATAGCAAAGGGGGAGCAAGGGGGCCCCTGGCCTCGAGTGCCAGGATGGGGTGACACGTTGCCCCTCAGCTCCCCCACATCCCCCCAATATGGTGGCCACGCCGCTGTGGGCACCCACTGCAGCTGTGCAGCTTGAAGAGCCAGCTGCAGCCAAGCTCTCAGGCTCCACAGCAGTGCCTGCCCTCTCTCCAGTGGGGAGCTGGACGCTGGAGGCAGAGCTGGAGGGGAGAAATGAGCACTGCTCACTAAGTGCAGCAAGCGATTTGTATTCTGTGCTGATCAGGTGTAGATTTATTTCTACTTCTGCTCCCCGCATGTTGGTCTTGACCAGAGCGGCTTTGCGCGCGGCTGTCTCACTTTGCCTTGTTCCATGGTTTTTAATCTCACTCATGCTTGTCTTTGACTGTGTGTATTCTATGTGGTCCATTGCCTCCTTCCTGGAAATAGTTTTATGCCAATAAAGGTCTCAATACCAATCAATCAATCGTTACAAAAACCATATGAATACTTGAACAGGTGAATAAAATACATTTTTTTAAAAAGGAAAACCAACCGATCCTTCCTTGTGCCTTGAGCGAAGCGACGGGTCCTCCCATTCCTCCCCTGTCTGCTCACCAGGGTTCAGCTTTCTCAGAGGGGGCACATCAAGTACATTTCCTGAGTTTGGACCCACAGGACCCACAGCATCACAAGCTCTACTCTTGACCCCTGTCCCACTGCTGGGCCATATTGGCCAAGCTGCTTCCATCATGGGGAACATGGCAGATTCTCTATCCCGAGATATCCCTACCAAGCTGGGTCTAAAGTTGGGTCCACTTTCAGTATATGGAATAAACAACTGTAAGATTTGACTCTAGAACGTTTAAAAACAAACAAAAAACCATGGAAACTGCACATTTATGAAGGAATTAGTAATATTTAATTAATTTAATTAAAAATTCCCATCCTGCCTCCCCTCCCCACAAAGCAACTGACCACTTCACAATACAATAGAATCATAATTAACACACAACCCGATCCTATCTTGCACTGGAACAGGCAGGCCAGTGGGCCTGCGCTGTATCCAGCACAAGTTTGGGGCTGTCTGAGGCTTGGCCCACGGCAAGGGGAAACTCTTGCCCTTTCCCCAGAGAAAGCTGCAGCAGCCCCAATGGGGCTACTCAGATCTCCACCCCCTGACTAGGTGGCACAAATCCAAGCAGCCAGGGACTGCCCTGGGCTGTCCAGGAACAGGGTCAGGATTTGGCATAAGTGCCAAATCCTGGCTCCTCCTCCCCACCTGCCCACCCACCCACAGTCTCGCCCACCACCCGCCTCCCCCCACACCAAAATACCTCCCTCCTGCCTCCTCCCAACCCTCCCCACACCTTCCCCCGACCTCCACACCAGCCGAGCTTGGCCAGCACAAACTCACATTGCTTGGGGCCCACGGCAGCCTATCTCCCCTTATGTTCATATGAGTGCATTAAGGCACTTTTGCTACAATGACGGGCCAGCACAAGGGACCTGCACCGGCCAACCTGCCACTCAGGATTGTTCCCACAGTCCATTAAAGACCTAAAAAAGAATGCAGAAATACCATAAAAAACTAGCAAAATTAAAAAAAGGTTTAAATCAAGAGAGTGCAAAGATCCACAACCGGGTGCCAGGAGGAAATGTGAACAAAGGATTTTGCCCCTGCCAGGACAAGAATGAACCAAGTCTGTGGCCCATTTCCCTCCCGACCTGGTCAGTGACGAACTGTGCACCAATATACCATCGAGCTATAGGCTCAAATTCCAGAACAGTCAGGCTTTCCTCCTCCTGTGTTTGGTTTCAGGAATGGACCCAGACATGAAGACCACATAGCTTAGTTCTAACTTCCTTGACTTGGCTCCTGAATCTAAGGAGCTCCAGATGACTCTTTGCCCTCCCAGAACCTCTTGAATATCCTCCTTCGAATTTGCTTGGTTTTCACAGTGTACACGATGGGGTTCATCAGAGGTGGCACCAGAAGGTAGACGTTGGCCATGAGGATGTGGACCACTGGAGGAGCATTCTTCCCATATCGGTGGATCATAGAGAGGCCAATCATTGGGATATAGAAGGTGAGGACAGCACAGATGTGAGAGATGCAAGTGTTCAAGGCACGGAGGCGCTCAGCCCTGGAGGCAATGCTCAGCACTGTTTTGAGGATCAGGATGTAGGACAAAACAAGCAGGACAGAGTCAAGAGCCATGGAAGAGATCACCACCATAAGGCCGTAGATGCTGCTGATTCTGTTGTCTGAACACACTGTCTTTAAAATATCCTGGTGCAAGCAGAATGAATAGGAGAGCACATTCACTCTTCCAAACTGCAGCCTTTTCAGGAGGAGGGGAGTTGGAAAAACAAGGAGGGTAGCCCGGATGGCCACCCCCGTCCCAATCTTGATGATGGTCTCATTGGTCAGGATACTTGTGTATCTCAGAGGGTTCCGAATGGCCACCAAGCGATCGAAGGCCATGGAGAGCAGAACGCCTGACTCAACAATGGAGAAGGTGTGGATGAAGTACATCTGGACCAGGCAGGCATTGAAGTTGATGGCGCGGTGGTTGAACCAGAGGACACTCAACATGGTGGGCAAAGTGGTAGCAGACAAGCCAAGGTCTGAGAGAGCCAGCATGGAGAGGAAGTAGTACATGGGCTCATGGAGGGTTTGGTCTGTCTTGATGATGAAGAGGATGGTGCAGTTCCCTGCAATGGCCATGAAGCATATGGAAGAGATGGTGGTGCAGATCCAAATGTGGGAATTCTCCAGCCCAGGAAAGCCTGTCAGGAGGAATACTGGATGACTGGCAGACTCGTTGGAGGAAGACATGATGCTTTTCACAGGCCTTTCACTCCTGTTCTTTGCTGCTCTCTAGTGAATGGGAAAAAACTCTGAAACTGTTCAGGCAGTTCAACCTTTGGAAGCCTGTTGTGACCAGGTTGCTGCTTCTGGTGTGGACATTATTGCTGAGCATAAAACATGGTTTCTTTCTGCAAACTTTGATACTCACCTGCAGGGTGCGAAATTTCTGCTAGTAAATCAAGCTTAGATAATCACCTTGTCCTATCGCTCAGGGGGAAGAGCTTTTCAGCTCCAGAGAAGTTGCTTTTCAAGCAGCATTGCTTTTCAAGTGGAGAAGCAATGCAGAGATAATTAGAGGGTCGTTAATCTCCAAGGCAACCCTGACTGTTCATTGGAAGGACAGATGCTGAAGCTGAAGCTTAAATACTTTGGTCATCTCATGAGAAGGGAGGGCTCTTTAGAAAAGACCCTGAAGCTAGAAAAAATTGAAGGCAAAAGAGAAGAGGATCACTTTCCATATTATGTTTCAGCTTTTTTACTGTGCTGGTTTTCAATCACTGATTCATACATGAATTGATCATCAAAAATTAGCTGTGTGGCTTTCATACCTAACTAGCTACCTTCCTTCCTGCCTTGTTGGCCCTGCAAGGCATTCTGGAGCACTACTTGACTTTTTCTGCCATTATTCAATTCTTTTTCAAGCATCCCTAAAGGTCTTGTCGAGTGCCCCTGGAGGTACATGTACCCCAGGCTGGGAACCACTGTTCTACTGGTATGTTGTTTATAGTGCACTTACTCTGATAGTGTTTGCAAAAAGGTGGTGAAGACCAGAATTTAAAAAGTTAAAGAATAAAAATGTATGTTATGATCTTTTGCTATATTTTTAATAAATTAAGAGACTGTACAGTTCTTAGGTAACAATTACTGGTAGGTTATTTTTTAGGATCTGGCCTCAGGTAAAATCAGACTAAACGATAGTCACACATGTCCCTAAGTTTAATCCCTGACTCATCTGAGGATCCTAGAAAATTCCATAATCTTGGCTCAAAACCCTGACAACTTATTTGGCTCAAAACCCTGACAACTTATTATAGCCTGGTATCTGCAGTAAATGATGCATTTGGTTGGAAAACATCTCACACATTCCTTGTTTCTAAACAATATTTCCCATAGTACTAAAGCCCCTTCCTAAAATGCATATATCCCAATGAATATTCACCAATGAACTGTGTGTGCAATTCTGATAAGATCTGTTGCTTGTGGGTACAAAGTCACCCACATCAGACCTCTGCTGTAAGCAGACTTCACTGCCTGGATGATGCATCACGGTGCTGGTGTGAATTGTGGCTCCATACTTGTGAGTCAGGGACCTCCAACTGGAATAGAGCCAGGCTGGCTCCGGTTTTCACCAGTATTTCAGTGACAGGAGTAGCCGTGGGCTGTACCTGTGGTTTGCACTGGAGGCGAGCAGCGGCATCCTTGCTGTCCTCGGAGCCGGCGTGGACAGGTGGGACTATTACCAGTGTTGCCAAGTTATTATTGATTATTAGTTCTGGCTTAGGATTTGAGGATGAATAAAGATGCATGTTGGTTGACTACTGCCAATAGACAGAGGTACAAGTGGATTGGGACAATCATTTTCCCAATTCACTGGGATCAAGCTGGCTTTCTTGGAGATGGGAAAATTAATCAACAGCAGGATTATGCTGTATTTGGCCTGTGCTGTTTATATCAGGGTGGTGCAATTAATATTGCATTAGAAATAAGAAGAAGAGTCCTGCAGGATTGGTCCAGAGGCCCACTGGTCCTGGGTAGGATTTTGGAACCTGTGTATCATGTGCACGGAGGTGTGGGGTGGGAGCCTGTTGTGCATGCAGGGACTGGTTCCTAGCTAAATGAAGGAAAGGGGAAAAACCTCCAAAGAAAAGTGGCATGTGATGGCACCAGCGAGGAACGCAAGAAAGATGGGGAGGAGGAGTGGAGAAAGCAGGAGAGACTGGGGGAAATGGGCTGGAAAGTGGGGGGGGGGGAGAGAGAGAGACTAGAATCATCCCACAGCCAGGGACAGGAGAAGTTGTGGCTCTCTGTAGCCTGAACAAAGAACAATAGGCAAGGAGAGAGTCCCATTGGGGGCCATGAAATCACTTGGCTCATTTGTGGCAGGAGGGCTTGTCTGAGGAGGCTTGCATGGAAGTCTGTGGAGATAAACTTGGAGAAAGTACAAAGTCAGTGTAGAAGTCATACTCACACATTTTGTGGACTTCCCAAGGAAATGCGTAAAATAAATTTCCCAAGGAAATCCCAAGGAAAATTGTTTGTTTGTTTGAAAAACTGTATGACCTGCCTTTCCCTTGCCAAGGCAAATGTCCGAGGTGGCTCACAAGTTTGTCACAGAAAATAACAGTAAAGCTTGCAATAAACACTTAATCAAACCATTTCTCTAAGTGAGATTCTTGGGAGTTATCTAGAATGAGAGCAGCTGTACCATGAGGATCATGGCTGGCAAGTGCTTCAAGAAGCCTCCGTACAGCCTGGCAGCGCTGCTAAGGAGAAGGGCCAAGGAAGCCACTCTTGGCAGAGCAGGGCCATGCCAGGGTCACAGGAGATGGGTGGAAGATGGTGCCTTGAGGGAGGTTCATTTTCACTCCATCGGGAGAAGGAGAGAGTGAGTTTGCCTTCCAGCCTGATGCTGAAGGTGCGAAGGCAGCAAGGGACAAAACAAGCAAGGGAGTGCCAGGCAGGTTGGCAGCATTCAAGCCAAGTCCGCATCGGTGCCATTATGGACTGTAGTGCCAGCAGCAGCAGCCCCAAGTGGTGAACTGTAAGGTGGGCTACTTGCAGCTGAAAAACAGGGCTGCCAAGATTGCAAAGGGGATCAAAGGCCGACTGCATCTCGTCAAGCTGTTCCGAAAGAAAATGACGCTGGTGGCTCCAGCGATGGCTGTCCCCGGCAGAGGAGTTTGTTGGGCCTTCCTGCTTAGCTCCACCCTCACCTGTGCTAAAGCTGCAGCACAAACCTTGACATGTCAAGAGGAACGTGCTGTGAGGGAAACTCACTCACCCAGACTGCTGCTAGTGAAAGGACTCTGAGCCAGTCACTCCCATTCCTGGAGTCCGCAGTAAGGAGGCATCTCTGCAGTGCCACCTGTGCCAGAGCCTTTATTGCCCTGCGCATCCCCTGGGAGGTGCCGTTTCCCTGCAAGCCGCCCCAGCAGCAGAGCTCCTTGCACTGGAGGCCTGAAGCAGACTTCTGGGAGGCCACAGCGCAGGGCTGAGCTGGGCAAATGTTTACACCAGTTGCAATTGCTGGAGGCCTGCAGGAGCAAGTGCAGGCATCTGCCAGAGAATTCGGGTTGTGCCTTGATATTGCAAGGCGCTTTGGGCAAACAGCTGGAAATAGCCAAAGAAGGGCCCAACCC
The DNA here is from genome assembly GCF_035046505.1 of Tiliqua scincoides. Lineage (NCBI taxonomy): Eukaryota > Metazoa > Chordata > Lepidosauria > Squamata > Scincidae > Tiliqua > Tiliqua scincoides. Next base: position 957,180 of record NC_089823.1, read on the forward strand.
TATCCAATTTCCCAGTGCCGGTGCTGCTGTGCCCATGGGGTGTGCAGTACTTCCTGTGTTGAGGATGCAGTCACAGAGGCCTCCTTTAGGTTTGGGAACATTTGTTCCCTTTCCCTGGGGCTGCACTGCAGTTGCACCAGTGCTGGAAAGCTGGACAGGCTTGGGCTGTCAGATACTTGTAACACCTGCTAGTATATTTCACTACGTTGCTTTTAACATTCTTACACAAACCTTCCCAAAAAGGATGGGCTTAGAAACGTAACTTCTAAATATCAACTGACTGCAGTGAAGACAGAAAGGGAGAGAACAGGGCTCTGCTCGGAATCTGCAGGTGGGGCACTCTGCCTCTGTAGCCCTTTGGCTATCCCAGTGGTCCCAAAAAGGCAGACAGCTGTTTTCAAATTGGTGGGGTGGTTCTGCATTACCCAGAGGCAGGCATCCCAGGGCGTGATAAGGCAGACTTGGTCTGTATTGTATTGGCAACCTTCAGTCTCGAAAGACTCTGGTATCGCGCTCTGAAAGGTGGTTCTGGCACAGCGTCTAGTGTGGCTGAAAAGGCCAATCCGGGAGTGACAATCCCTTCCACACCAGGAGCAAGTGATGATGATGATCAGACTTGGTCAAGTACCAACTTATCCACAGTCTTGGTTTCCCCATCGGTAGCTGCCTTGAGCCAAAGGATGGTGGCTTCCTTTACCTTGGCCATGACTTCCTGTGGCCAATCGCCTCACAGGTACTTAATGGTTCTAAAGTTGGTCTGAAAGCAGCCCTTGTTGATGCTATAATTGTCTTTCAATTTGCTGCAATCCCCTGTCTCCCTACACTTAGGGTCCAGGGAACCTCTTGGATGGGGCCAGTCAAATAAGGCCTGAGGGCACAATCCTAACCAGGTCTATTCAGAAGTAGTCCTAGTTTGTTCAATGGGGCTTACTCTCAGAAAAGTGTGTGAGCCCACTGGAGGTGCAGCCTTTGAGCCATCTTGGCTGTTTTCTCAAAGGTGGCCCAGAATGCTTCCACATTATCACCCTCTGTTCCCTTGGTTATTCAGAAAGAAAGGGCCCAGCTCCTGTAAGGCCTCCCAAGCCCCCGTGGCTGGCCAGCCTGTCTCGCAACCCTGGAAAGCCAGCAGGCTCCCCATGGGAGGCTCTGCCATCAGTGAACAACTGGCCACTGTTGCCTCATGCCTGCAATTCCAGGAGGCTTGGCAAGGCTATGGACTGACAGTAATCTCTGACTGAAGGCCAGACTAATGTCAGGTTTTATTAAAAACTGCAACCGTTCCTTGTCCTAATTAGCAGCTGTCATCACTTACATCAGGTTCTGCTGCTGGGGAGTCCAAGCAGCTGCTGTGATGAGCACCATCAGTGGTGGTCCTGGGCTTTTCCCTACTTGGGCCACCACTCTGTTTGCCCCCCCTCCCCGCTCCTGACCCAGTTGTTGCAAGGCCAAACAGCCACTCAAATAAGCAACTCAGAATGACTCGGTACACAAGGATGAAAGTTCACAGGCTTGACTCATGTCCAGAGCATGGACATCAATGCGCTTCATTGATCAGTAAGTGTAAAGTCATGCACATTGGGGCAAAAAATCAAAACTTTAGATATAGGCTGATGGGTTCTGAGCTGTCTGTGACAGATTAGGAGAGAGATCTTGGGGTGGTGGTGGACAGGTCGATGAAAGTGTCGACCCAATGTGCGGCGGCAGTGAAGAAGGCCAATTCTATGCTTGGGATCATTAGGAAGGGTATTGAGAACAAAACGGCTAGTATTATAATGCCGTTGTACAAATCGATGGTAAGGCCACACCTGGAGTATTGTGTCCAGTTCTGGTCGCCGCATCTCAAAAAAGACATAGTGGAAATGGAAAAGGTGCAAAAGAGAGCGACTAAGATGATTACGGGGCTGGGGCACCTTCCTTATGAGGAAAGGCTACGGCGTTTGGGCCTCTTCAGCCTAGAAAAGAGACGCTTGAGGGGGGACACGATTGAGACATACAAAATTATGCAGGGGATGGACAGAGTGGATAGGGAGATGCTCTTTACACTCTCACATAATACCAGAACCAGGGGACATCCACTCAAATTGAGTGTTGGGCGGGTTAGGAAAGACAAAAGAAAATATTTCTTTACTCAGCGTGTGGTTGGTCTGTGGAACTCCTTGCCACAGGATGTGGTGCTGGCGTCTAGCCTAGATGCCTTTAAAAGGGGATTGGACAAGTTTCTGGAGGAAAAATCCATTACAGGGTACAAGCCATGATGTGTATGCGCAACCTCCTGATTTTAGAAATGGGTTATGTCAGAATGCCAGATGCAAGGGAGGTCACCAGGATGAGGTCTCTTGTTATCTGGTGTGCTCCCTGGGGCATTTGGTGGGCCGCTGTGAGATACAGGAAGCTGGACTAGATGGGCCTATGGCCTGATCCAGTGGGGCTGTTCTTATGTTCTTATGACATCGTCTGACCGCTGGTCCTTAACCTTTATACCATACAGTCCTTTGTCTGAAAATCTAGACTTCTCATTCACTGAAAGTTTGACATCATAAATGGAGCTCAATTTTAATTGGACATAGATAACATACCATTTACATACAAGACGGAAAATAGGTGGGCAACAAGTGAGCAAAACCATTGATTGGCTCTTATTTACATACAGGTGGGGTTTCATCTCAAAACTTTGCCAAAATTACACAATTTCCAAAAGTTTCCAAAACCAGTAGGGTTCACTGTAACATCATTTTATCCAACACTGACCCTAACTCACATTTATTAGTCTAATCAAGGACCGCTTTGAGAAAATAAGTTTTCATACTATCTCTATTAAAGAGAACACACAAATACTTAAACACGGGTGTGAAGACCCTAATTTGGCAAACCTTCTTACCTTTTTATTGACTTTTATTCCTTTAAACCCTTCTTAATTACTTATGCTACTCATCTGCATCTTCTCCTGGTTTTAGCATATTTCTTGTGGGCCCTCTTGCTAAACCTGTGCAAACTAGGACCTTTAAACTCTCTTTTAAGAATTTTACTATATAATTCTATATAACTATGACTAATTACCTATTAAGTAAAATAGTGGTGTATATAAGTGACCTTTTCTATATTTTAACACAAAACAACCTAAATAGTACTCTGCATATGTGATTTCTTCTCAACACATTACATGTCAGCAAAAACTGCCTTTGAGGCAATTCCACACTAGCCCCCCTTCTCTTATCTTCAGTTGTTCATTCATACAAAGACTCTTTCTTAAGGATGGTTCTGTTTTTTCTAACTAATGTTTCAAACTTGCTTCTGCAGGTGTCTGCCAAACATCCTTGCCAATACAAGATAAGGATTGTTTGCAGTTTTAAACTAAAAGTTTCCTAAAATTGAGCAATTTGATTCTTTAAGACTTTAAGATATATATATATATATATATATATATATATATATATATATATATATATATATATATATATATATGCCAGAACCACCTTTCAGAGCGCGATACCATAGTCTTTCGAGACTGAAGGTTGCCAATACTATACTATATATATATAGGCCCTGTGCGCCTGCCAAATACCCCATTATTTCTGGTTGCCTTTTACTCCCTTACTCTCTGTGTAGCTCCTCATACAACTAGCAACTTCTAAAAATACTGGGTTTTTCCATTTCTGTGCCTTAATAAAAAAATCAGGCAGTCAGCAATGTGGTTTTTCAAGCTGCTTAAGCATTTGTTTCTGAATACTCTGTATATACTCTGGTGGGCTATCCAGATCTAGGGTCAGAGGTCACCTTGCCTCGCAGTGACATCATCACATCACTGGAATAGCTTCCGGAATTGTGCCAGAAGTCCAAGCCTCTCCTGGCACGATTCTGCACCGCTCTGGGCTCCCCCTTCTTCTCCTCCAAGGAGAGGAAAGACACGGCCCAGAGCAGTGCAAAATCACACCAGGAGTCTCCCAGTGCGCTGCCTCTCTGGGCGCATCTTCAGTCTCCTCAGAGGAGATGAAAGACACGGCCCAGAAAAGCACAGAATCCTGCCTGGAGTGGCGGCCGCTGCAGGTGCAGTGCTGCTCTGGGCAGTGTCTTTCATCTCCTCCATGGAGATGACAGATACAGCCCAGAATCGCGGCCAGAGAGGCTGCAAGCCGCCGCCTCGATTCAATGCCAGACTGGGTCGCCCCCCCCTCTTTTGTAGGAGGAGAGGATGGCCTAGAGCAAGGGTGTCCAAAGTTTTTGGCAGGAGGGCCACATCATCTCTCTGACACTGTGTCCGGGGCCAGGGGTAAAAGGAATTAATTTACATATAAAATTGGAATAAATTTACATAAGTTTACATAAATGAATATATTAGAGATGGCACTTATATGAATGAATGAAGGTCTTGCAATAGCTCAAAGCCTATAAAAGGCCTTGCACAAAGCAAGGCTGGCCTTTCCTTTGCTGCCGCTACTGCATCACAGATGTGAAAAAGCAAGCAGTGGAGGGAGCCCTCATCCCACAGCTCACACGAGAGGTCAAACAGTTGCCCTCAAGCTGACAGCAGTTGCGTCGGGCCAGTGTGGGCTCCAACAAATCTCTGGAGGGCCAGAGGCTCATTGGAGACTGGGGGCTCCCTGAGGGCCACATTGAGAGGTTTGGGCACCCCTGGCCTAGAGCGTCAGCTACGTTGTGGCTCCCAGTGTGCTGCCACTCTAGGTTTGCTCTCCTTTGTCAGAAGGAGGGGTTTTTTTTTGTTTTTTTTTAAAAGGGAAATAAGCCGGCAGAGCTGCCGGCTTCTTTCTCTTAAGAAAAAAAAAGAGTAACGGGTGGTGGTGGGGCTGGTGGTGCCACCCTCACAGGCATGGTACCTGGGGCATTTGTCCCCGTTGCCCCCCAAGGTGCACCACTGAGCACCATGATGGCCTGCAGAACACCCCGCCCCAGTCTACTCTCATGGACAATGGGACTGGCCCACTTACTACATCTTTTGACACTCTCTTGCTAGGATTGTATGAGGGAGTCGAGCACACGCCTGTGTATGGGGCACCACCAGTGAAGCTGCTTGAGCTTCATCATCTAAACAAGCATTAGGTGTGTGAACCTGTGACACCCCTTCCCTTGCAGCTCCACCCAGATGGGGCACATGCCTGAGGTTTTAGCCAAAGGGAGCAGTTCACTCTGGGTCAGTCAGCAGCTGTTTCCAGCTCACGAGATCAACACTGTCTCCTAGAGCTGTTCACACAGCAATCAACTTTGGGGCACAAATATACCCAGGCCGTTTGAAGTATTGCTGCATTTACGTGTGTGTGATGAGTATCTGCTGATAGGTGTGCTCTCCATCCCATGCTCAAATAAAGCTAATCTTTCAGAACACCCCGCAAGCCTCCAGTGACGTCTCTCGCAAAGGAAGCCTGAACCGGGGGAGTGCTGAGTCCCTGAAATTCACACTGCTCAGGGAACTGGTTATGGCAGTTGGAAGGTATCTTCAGGACAATCTGTGGCAGGCGGCTCTGGCTTACAGCCTCCAAGACTACTAAGGCATCCAGGAGCACCAGCTTAGTCACAGCCTGTCCCAAGGTCAGCCTCCAGGTGAAGACTGCCATCCAGAGCAACTCTGACCCCATGAACCTCCTGATCCATTCAGATGGGGCTATAACAGGGGAGTCGGGAGCCCCCTCTTCTCAGAGCTTGCACTCCATCTCCAGAGCAGAAATTGCTCTCGCTCACTTGTTCTCCAAATCTTGGCTTTGTGTCAGGCAGTTCCTTGTCTCTCTGCCAGTGCTTGCTCACAGAGGCTCTGCCAGGCCAGTGTTTGTGCCAGCAGAAGATGTGCCAAACCCAGCAGGCTGCAACTCACAAAAGTCCATCCTGCAATAACTCTTCAAATTGGGCAGTCATTTTCTTTGCACACTGGTTTTTACCAAGAGAAATGGGACCAAACAGCCCTTTTGGGGCCCAACAGTTGCTGGACTCTCTTGTGGATCTCCCTGGTCCTCATGCCATAAATGATGGGGTTCAGCACCGGGGGCAGAATGACATAGAGATTGGCAATGAGGATGTGGGCATAGTGGGGGATGTTATGGCCAAAGCGGTGGGTGAGGAAGGAGAAAAATGCTGGGGTGTAGAAGACACAGATGACAGCCACATGGGAGCCACATGTGCCTAAGGATTTGAACCGGGCCTCCTTGGAAGGCAGCCGGAAAACAGCCTGCAAAATTCGCATGTAGGACAAAAGAATCAGGACTAAATCCAGCACGAGGAAGGCAATGGTGAATAAGCCGTAGATGCCATTGACCCGGATGTCAGCACAGGCCAGCTTGGCAATGCCCATGTGCTCGCAGTAAGTGTGGGCAATCACAATGCTGCCACTGCAGAAGGGCAGACGGAGGGTCAACAGAACGATGGGCAGCACCAGAAAAACAGGTCTGAGCACAACGACTGCACACAGCCAGGAGATCCTTGCCCTGGTCAAGATAGTGGTGTACCTGAGGGGGTTGCAGATGGCCACGTACCTGTCGAAGGCCATGGCTGCCAGCACGACAGACTCCATCCCCGTGAAACTGTGGATGAAGAACATCTGTGTCAGGCAGGCCCCGAAGCTGCTCTCCCCGAAGCCCAGCCAGAAGATGGCCAGCATCTTGGGTAGGGTGGAGGTGGAGAGGCCCAGGTCAATGGCCGAGAGCACGGACAGGAAGTAGAACATGGGCTGGTGCAGGCCAGTGTCTGTCTTCACAACGAAGAGGATGGTGGCATTCCCCAGGAGGGCAATGAGGTACCCAGCGCAGAAGGGGATGGAGATCCAGGCGTGCAGAGCTTCCATCCCTGGAATACCCAGCAGGATGCAGGTGGGGGCATGAAACCAGGTGCCATTGGACAGTGGCATTCAGGCAGCAGGCTGCTCACTTATCCCTGCCCAAAGCAAAACCGGTTAGTTAGCCTGATTCCACAAGATTCTTTCCAGGCATACAATGACCAGTAACAGCCAAGGAATCACTTGGGCGTTGGGAGGCGTGAAAGTGGCACTGCGAGAAAAGAACAAGAGATGTGGGGACAGGAGGCTGGAGTCAGGCCATGAGAAGAGCCAAAGGACAGGACAGAGGTGGCTCTGGCACTTCTGGAGAGAAGGGACGTGCTCATTTCTGGGGACATGACGAGCAGCTTAAACGTGGCATCCAAAGTACCAAACCCATGACCGTCATTCCTGACATTCAGTGGTGACTTTCCAATGGACATTCCTCACCCTTATGACCAAGCAGGCATGGAGCTCAGCTGTGGGCGACAAATAGTGGGACACTGCTTCTCAACTACTCACGTGTGCTGAAGAGGAAGACACCTGGCAGCTCACCCAGGTGCTGCAGACAAGTCCAAGCCAAGTCGCTTCAGCAGCAAGGTGAATATCGTGGTCCAGCTACCCCCCACCCCCACCCCATACACACAAGTGAGCAAGGGAGGTGTTGTGCAATGTGCAATTATGGGTGGAAAAAGACACAAGCACACATGGAGAAGCCCACCTGTGGAACGTATGGGAGATGCTCTCTGCAGAGAAGAGGGCTCTGAGCATTAGAATACTGGCCCTGAAGGTGTGGCAAACAATCCCATTTTCAGCAATTGCTTGGAGGAGGAGGAAACTGTTCCCCACCTACTCCGAGGCCTCAGCAGCTGCCTCTCTGTCATTCGGTCCCTTTCATTGCCAGTTTGAGACCCGCATTTCCTGCCCCTACAACTGAATACAGCCCAGGAATGTGGCTCACCCACAGAGCCAAAAAGCGGGCACTGAGAAGAGTCTGGCCACGACTGTGTCATACCTGGAGCTGGAGCTTCCCTCTGATCAGAGATTGCCTGGCTGAGCGAAGAGCATTTATGGCATCTGGCTGGAGGCCCCAGTGGGACATCCCAGGGGTTGTTTCAGTCCCCGGTAACCCCAGAGCATCACAAGCTCAGGTCTGGAGCATCTTCTCAAGGGCACAGAGTCAGGTGACACATCACAGAGGACACAAATTACCATGTCCTCCACCTTTCAGGGCTCTTAGAGTTCCCCAGAAGCACATAATAGTTGGGGTCCTGGGAATAAGCAGAGTTTAGCCCAAAGGAGGGGAAAGTCTTAGATTTGCAGGAATTTCAAGGACAGGCAAGTAAGGAACACAGGCTGGACTAACAGGCAAACCAAGGACATAGAAACCTAAACATTACATGTTAACATCAGAACAGCCCCACTGCATCAGGCCAGAGGCCCATCTAGTCCAGCTTCCTGTATCTCACAGCGGCCCACCAAATGCCCCAGGGAGCACACCAGATCACAAGAGACCTCATCCTGGTGCCCTCCCCTGCATTGGCATTCTGACACGGCCCATTTTTAAAATCAGGAGGTTGCACATACACATAATGGCTTGCAACCCATAATGGATTTTTCCTCCAGAAACTTGTCCAATCCCCTTTTAAAGGCATCCAGGCCAGATGCCATCACCACATCCTGCGGCAAGGAGTTCCACCACACGCTGAGTAAAGAAATATTTTCTTTTGTCTGTCCTAACCCTCCCAACACTCAATTTTAGTGGCCGTCCCTGGTTCTGGTGTTATGTGAGAGTGTCAAGAGCATCTCCCTATCCACTCTGTCCATCCCCTGCATAATTTTGTATGTCTCAATCATGTCCCCCCTCAGGCGTCTCTTTTCTAGGCTGAAGAAGCCCAAACGCCGTAGCCTTTCCTCATAAGGAAGGTGCCCCAGCCCAGTAATCATCTTAGTCGCTCTCTTTTGCACCTTTTCCATTTCCACTATGTCTTTTTGAGATGCGGTGACCAGAACTGGACACAATACTCCAGGTGTGGCCTTACCATCAATTTGTACAACGGTATTATAATATTAGCCATAAGAGAGAACCTACTTGACAGCTCTGCTGTGCAAGTATCTCACCCTGGCTTTATGCTTAAAAGAAAAAAAGTTCTTCTCCATGCTTGTAGGAGCCATGCTCTGAGCATCAAGGTGCTGTCTCTGTTCTGCCAGCCTTGGAGAAATTAGCAGCCTAGTCCTAACTAGAGCCAGCTTGCAGGGTGCAGAGGTGCCAGCATGGGCTCCATTGCATCCTGCTGCAGGCAGGGACCATCTCAAGGCAGAGAGACATGCCACAATCCCCAAAGAGTGCCAGGTCTTTGGCTGGCACAAGTCCAAGTTGAGCCAAGGGGGTGTGTTGAGGCAGGTGGGAAACAGAGGTTATTGGTGGAGCTTGTCATGAACAGGATAAATCTAGGTCCAAGTCTTATGTATCAAGTTGTTAGTTGCACCAGTTCTCTGCAGGTGTGAGAAAGTAGGCAATTAGAAAGGAATGTGTTACCTGCTTTCAGTGGCCAGGGAGGACAGGTAGCCAAGGAGGGAACAATCAGAGAGCAGAGTGAAGGAACTCTTATCAGAAGATCATTAGCCCAGCTGTGCATTTGAAGATGGGAGAGGGGAAGAACTGGGAACAACTAGCCTTCTTCCAGAAGCTTCCAGTCATCAAGCAACCAGGTTGGTCAGTGCAGTGATTATTCAGTCAGCTCATTAATTACATAAAGGAATAAAAGGAGACCCCAGACTCTCTGCCTGAGAGGGAACTACAAATACATATGAAGAGTCCTGCTGAATCAGGCCAAAGGGCCCATCTAATCCTGCTTCTTGCAGAGGTAAGGGGAAGGGGACTGCTTCTTGCATCTCCTCATGAAGGCCCACTGGACGCCTCAGGGAGCCTGACCTGCTGCTCATGACCTGGTCCCTTTGTCCCTCGTGGGCTACTGGCCTCATAGGTAGCCTGGGAGCCAGCTGTGTTTCAATGGTCTTCTGACCCAGGTGAGAGAGAGTTAAGTAAAGGGCGCAATCCTAACTTCATATTGGGCTGGGGCAAGTCCCTGCCTGTTCCAGAGCAAGACAGGACTGCGCTGTAAGTTTGGGAAGCAGCTTTGTTATTTTAAACCGATGTAGTTCATAGTTGTCTGTATTCTTGCATTCGCTTCCTTAAAACCTTTAAGTCTGTGTCACCTTGTTCTTAGGCAGCCCTAATTTGCACTGGAGCAAACAGGCCAGTGGGCCTGTGCTGCATTTAGTGCAACTTTGGGGCCAAAAGCAGTGCAGCCCAAGGCAAGGGAAAACTTTTCCCCTTACCCCGTGTCACGCTGCAGCGACCCCAATGGGTCTACTCAGACCCGCGCCACCTCATGAGGTGGTGCAAATCCGATTGAATGGAGCAACCAGGGGCTGCTCCCCGCCACCCAGGAATGGGGCTAGGAACCAGCATAACTTCTGGATCCTGGCCCCGCCTCCCGCTTCCCAGCCACCTGCCCCTGGGAACACCTGTCTCCAAAACGCCTCCCACATCTGCCTCCATTGGTCCACACATTGGTAACACCAAGACTTGATTACTATAATGCACTCTCCATAGGGCTACCCTTGATGACCATCTAGAAATTGCTGCTACTGCTGTTATTATTATTGTTTTTACCTCGCCTTTCTCCCACCCAATGGGGCACCCAAGGTGGCTTATAACATAAAAGGAACGCACAATGCAGTTAAAATATTAAAAAATATTAAAATATTCAAACCTAAAAAATTAAAACAAATCAGACCCGAATGGATCACCAATTCAAATCATGTTCATTAAAAAAGTGCCAGCCCAACGTATCAGCAGTTAAAAGCCTCTTTGAAAGAAAAAAAAAATCTTAAAATTATTTTTCAATTATTTCTCACTGTTTCTCAGCCTCGCCAGCTTTGCAGGGTTGCTGTGAAGGCAAATGAGGGAAATAACGATGCACACCCCCCAGAGCTCCTCGGAGGGAGGACGGTATAGAAATGTGATTTTTTAAAAAGTGCAGAATGTGGTGGCTGCACAGCCGGGGCACCAGGCAGTTTGACTCCGACAGGCCAATTGAGGTGCTGCTCAGGGCCGCTAAAGCCCTTCACGGGTAGGGCTGGGGTATCTGAAGGGCTGCCCCCTCCCATGCGAACTGGCCACTCTTTGAGATCACCTGGTGGGGCCCCCTGTGTGGGCCACCCATACCCAAAGTCCACTTAGCAGAAACAAAGGAAAAGGGCTTCTCTGCAAGGGAGCCGCAATAGCGGAGCGTCCTCCATTCAGGCCCCGTCCCCGTCCCCCCCGCATGCAGCACAGCAGCAGGGGTCTTCTTAGGTTCTCGATCATGGAGGGGATAGGATTCTCATGACCGTCTTTATCTGGAAGCTGGTGCTAAGGGGTTCCAGGTGCCTCTTTGCCCTTCCAGAACCGCTTGACAATCCTCCTTCGAATTTGCTTGGTTTTCACAGTGTACACGATGGGGTTCATCAGAGGTGGCACCAGAAGGTAGATGTTGGCCATAAGGATGTGGACCACTGGAGGAGCATTCTTCCGATATCGTAGGATCAACGTGAGACCAATCATCGGGATATAGAAGGTGAGGACAGTACAGATGTGGGAGATGCAAGTGTTCAGGGCACGGAAGCATTCCGCCTTGGAGGCAATGCTCAGCACCGTTTTGAGGATCAGGATGTAGGACAAAATAAGCAGGACAGCGTCAAGACCCACAGATAACAGCACCACAGTTAAGCCGTAGATGCTGTTGAGCCTCTTGTCTGAATGCACCAGCTTCAGAACATCCTGGTGCAAGCAAAATGAGTATGAGAGCGTGTTCACTCTTCCATACTGCAGACTATTCAGCAGGATGGAGCCTGGGAGAACAAGAAAAGCCCCCCGAAGTGCAACCCCTGTCCCAATCCTGATCACAGTGTCTTTGTTCAAGACTGTTGTGTACCTCAAAGGGTTTTGGATGGCCACCAACCGATCAAAGGCCATAGAAATCAGAATGCCTGACTCAACAATGGAGAAGGTGTGGATGAAGTACATCTGAAGCAGACAAGCATGGAAACAAATGCCGTGGTGGTTGAACCAGAGCACACTCAACATGGTGGGCAAAGTGACAAGCGATAAGCCCAGATCCACAAATGCGAGCATGGAGAGGAAGTAGTACATGGGCTCATGGAGAGTCTTGTCTGTTTTGATGATGAAGAGGATGGTGCAGTTGCCTGCAATGGCTGTCAGGTACATGGAGCAGATGGGGAGGGATATCCAGATGTGGGAATTCTCCAGGCCAGGGAAGCCGGTCAGGAGGAAAGCTGGAGCACAGGAAGACTCATTGGAGGAAGACATGCTCTCCACAGGCAGTCTGGCCCATCTTATGTGGCACTTCCCTGGTCAGAGAGAGGGCGACGTCCCGTTGCTCAGTCCTTCCCTCCAGCTTTGCGATGGCAGCCGGGCACCTGCTCCTCCTGTGGCCTGAACACGAAGCACAAACGTTTCACAAATCTGCATCTCTGAATTTCCATTATGAAGCTGGCTTGCAAATTTATCTCATGTTTCTTGTTTCAAAGCAGCGTTTCCCAAGGCGCCCAAACCAACAATTGTCTAACCATGACTCTGTTCCACACTTGTCTGCTGACTGCCTTAGGATTAACACAAACCACGACAAATAGCAGCAAGTGTTTTGCCCACAACGCAGACGTGTGACCTGCTGGCCTGTCTTGAACTGGAAGCTCGTTTTGCCTCCCTGCTCAATAATATGCATTTTTGGAGAATTTTTGTCTTTCCCACGTAATACCCGTTGACATTAGCAGATGGAGATGGACAAGAGTGCAGCAAAGTATTAATATTAATAAACTATTAATTAATAAAGTAGCTGAGAGGGTAATATTTGCCATTCTGGGAATTAGGGGTAGACAGGCAGCCCAATCCTATGTGGGTCTTACACCTCTGTAAGTAAGTGTGAAGTTGTTGGGGCTGTGCGATGAGCAGAGCCCGCAGAGAAAGAACATAAGAACAGCCCCACTGGATCAGGCCATAGGCCCATCTAGTCCAGCTTCCTGTATCTCACAGCGGCCCACCAAATGCCCCAGGGAGCACACCAGATAACAAGAGACCTCATCCTGGTGCCCTTTTCTGCATCTGGCATTCTGACATAACCCATTTCTAAAATCAGGAGGTTGCGCATACACATCATGGCTTGTACCCCGTAATGGATTTTTCCTCCAGAAACTTGTCCAATCCCCTTTTAAAGGCGTCTAGGCTAGACGCCAGCACCACATCCTGTGGCAAGGAGTTCCACAGACCGACCACGCGCTGAGTAAAGAAATATTTTCTTTTGTCTGTCCTAACCCGCCCAACACTCAATTTTAGTGGCTGTCCCCTGGTTCTGGTCTTATGTGAGAGTGTAAAGAGCATCTCCCTATCCACTCTGTCCATCCCCTGCATTATTTTGTATGTCTCAAGTAGTGCAGTGAAATGCTGGCACCCGAAGTGACCCAAGATAGCAACGAGATGTAATGAAAACATGAGCCAGGCAGACGTCCACCACCAAGCTGAATTTACATGTGATACAAGCAGCAGCCAGTCTCACAGCAGCGAAACATTAAGCAGTTCTCTGGACATTCCAACACAGATTCATGCTCTTCCAAACTCCTCACAACGAGGGCCCACGAGGGCAGGCTCCAGCAGCCTCCCTTTGAAACATCCCCTGACCAATCGGGTAAGGGATGACCTCGTCTCCATTATCTCATCCTCTCCTGACTTGGCGACCTCATCCTCCCAGGATGCCCCAGCCCCTTTCCCTTTGACTTGCACTGGGGCTGCAAAGTCACTGTGACTCAGCACATTTCTCCGGTCACCACTGGCCAGTTCAGGCTCACATGGTACACTTTCCTTGAGCCTTACTTGAGCCTTGGGCTTACATCTGGATACAGCCCCCAGGCTTTCAGGCCTTGCCGTGCTCAGGCTGCACATTTCGCTTGGTTGTGCCTCGATATCCTGACAAAAGTCATGCACACTGGGGCAAAGAATCCAAACTTCACATATAAGCTAATGCAGTGTTTCTCAAACTATGGGTCGGGACCCACTAAGTAAGTCACGAGCCAATTTCAGGTGGGTCCCCATTCATTTCAATATTTTATTTTTAATGTTAGACTTGATGCTACCATGGTATGTGACTGCATTTGGAGAAATGTTACAGACCTGTACTTTTAGCAAGCTACTACAGTGATGCCTCGCAAGACGAATGCCTCGTGCAACGAAAAACCCGCAAGACAAAAGCGTTTTGTGACTCGCAAGATGAATTTTTCTATGGCCGTGCTTCGCAAGGCGAATTTTTCGCATTTTTTTTTGTTTGTTTTAAATCGCGATTCGCAAGATAAAAATTTCACAATACGAAACGACTCGCGGAATGAATTAATTTCGTCTTGCGAGGCACCACTGTAGGTATATTCTTTAAACAATGGCAGTAAATGGGACTTACTCCTGGTAAGTGTGGGTAGGATTGCAGCCTAGGATGGGTAAAAATTTTCCTGCTTGATGATGTCACTTCCTGTCATGACATCACTTCTGGTGGGTCCTGACAGATTCTCATTCTAAAGAGTGGGTCCCAGTGCTAAATGTGTGAGAGCCACTGGGTTAATTGGTTCTGCGCTGTCTGTGATAATTGAGGTGAGAGATCTTGGGGTGGTGGTGGACAGGTTGATGAAAGTGTCGACCCAATGTGCGGTGGCAATGAAGAAGGCCAATTCTATGCTTGGGATTATTAGAAAAGGTATTGAGAACAAAACGGCTAATATTATAATATATAATGATAATATTATTTCTTTACCCAACGTGTGGTTGGTCTGTGGAACTCATTGCCACAGGATGTGATGCTGGCATCTATCCTAGATGCCTTTAAAAGGGGATTAGACCAATTTCTGGAGGAACAGTCCATCATGGGTTACAAACCATGATGCGTATGTGCAACCTCCTGATTTTAGAAATGGGCTATGTCAGATGCAAGGGAGGGCACCAGGATGCAGGTCTCTTGTTATCTGTTGTACTCCCTGTGGCATTTGGTGGGCCACTGTGAGATTCAGGAAGCTGGACTGGATGGGCTTTTGGCCTGATCCAGCGGGGCTCTTCTTATGTTCTTAGTGGTTCCCAAGCTGCAGTGCCACAGGTGGATGCAGCAAACTTACAGGGGCTCTGCAGGATTTTCAGGAGGTTCCAGCTGTGTGCAGGAGTGATGAAGCATCTCCCACTTCTGACCTCTGATGCTGCAGCAAGAACATGCTTCTGGAACATGGTGGCAGCTGCAACTGCTTCCTAGACAGAAGGATGGGAACAACCACTTGTGTGTAGGCAGCCAAAATGTCTAGAATACCTGGGCACAGAACTCAGCCCAGGTATGGAAGGAGGAAGGAGGAATTCCCTACCTGATGTGTTGAACCTTAGAAACCAAATGCTGATCAATGGATTCAACCCTCAGAACAGAATTAGGGACTGTATCCTGCAGTAACTCAGTTCTGCTAGTGGCATTCACTGTGGCCTTGCTGGAATGCCTGACCTTCACATCATGATTAGAACCACATCTTTATTGTGTGGTAACAGCTCTAAATATGGGGTATTCTGTTTAAGATCACCTGGGAGCAGATTAATGCAGGGCTCTCCAGTGGCGTCACTCGGGTTCACATCACCCTGTGTGGGATGCCAGCGCATCACCCCCCATGCAGTGGGCGGGGCAACACCCCAGGTGGTGGGATTGGTAATGTACCATTGCCCCACCCCCACTGGTTTTTTGGCTGTACCTTTTCATAGAAGAAAGATAGAACACATTCTGCTTGAAATTGCGCATTGATTGATATATGACATGCTGGCATTATTCCTCCAAACTGTGATTTTAGTGATTTTGGTCACTAGTGGTGTCACGCCCCCCAGGGTATCAACTTACTTACACCTTATTGCAGCAGTTCTCAAACTTTTAGCAGTGGGACCCATTTTTTAGAATGAGTGTCCAAGACCCACCAGAAGTGATGTCGTGATGGAAGTGACATAATCAGGCAAATTAAATAAGTATAAATAATTAAAGTAAAACAAATAATAAAATAAGCAGAAGCCAGCCCTGGTCCACCAAGGGAATTTCCTCTGTAGCCTGCCTGCAATAACACCCCCCTCCCAAACCAGTAAGGTTTTCAGCCCTACCCAGTGCCCAGTTCAATTTAAGCACTTCTGTTTAAACCAGATCACTGTCAGGATCCAGCTGGCTTTGCAAGTCTCAAATAAGTTCACCTTATCAGCTGAAGCCTCTGTTTTGATCCTTTTCAGTGGGAGGCGGGAGGCTGCCTTCTGGAGCATTTGCTGAACTCCAGTTCCATCAGATCAGGACCATTCTGGTGGCTTCACATTCCCCTTTGCCTGGCCTGACCACCTGCAAAGGCATGTTTGCTTACTTGTGAGTAGACGCAACTGTGAGGCATAGGGTGCAATCCTAACCAAGTTTCCAGCACTGACTTAGCCTCAATACAGCCCCCAAAGTAAGGCAACAAATATGTCCTTAACTTGAGGAGGCCCCCCTTGACTACTTCCCCACTACAGGATGCAGTGCACACCACATTGGCACAGATATGTCAGTGCTGGAAAGTTGGTTCGGATTGCGCCTTTAGTTTCGCTTTCCATAGGGCTCAATACATTGGTCTGCTAGGAGGGAGGGATTTCCTTTTCAGGTGTTTTTGGGGGTTGCATTCATTGGATTGGGACCATTCTGGTGTCGTTGGATTCCTCTCAGCCTGCCCTTTCCGACGGACTAAGGCAGGGGTGTCAAACATAAGTCCCGGGGGCCGGATGCGGCCCACAAAAGCTTTTTATCTGGCCCTCAGGCTCTCATCTGCTGAGCAGTGCTGAGGTGTTACTTCTGAAAGGGCAGCCCACATGAAAATTGGGCTCTCCCATATCTTGAAATATGATCAAGATTTGCATATTTTCTCTTCTGTCATTTGCAGCTAATGAGTTCCTAAGTGAGGAAAAGTGCTTATTTTTGGTTATGACCTGTTTAATGACATCATTTCCTGCCTAATGACATCACTTCCGGCCATCATGATTGCTATTCGGCCCTTGGTTTGAAACGTGTTTGACACCTCTGAACCAAGGCAAGGTCGCCTACGCGCGAGTAAACGTGTGATATGGCTCAGTTTCACTTTCCATAGGGCATCATGCAGTTTTTTGTTCTCCAGTGTTTTGGCCATAACTTTTGATAGAAAGGAGATATTTCACTCTGGTTTTTTGCATTGCATTCTGCTGGAAATTTTGCATCCAATGGTATATAACATGTGGTATTACCCCTAACCACTGCGATTTTAGCATGTCACCCACAGTGCGCATCACCCCCCAGTGCATGTCACCCGGTGTGACCCGCACCACCCACACCGCCTAGCGATGCCACTGGCTCACCAAACTTTTCAGTTTGAGGGCCACATCTTAGCCACCTTGTATATTTTGTATATTTCCAGAGGCCAAAAAAAAAAAAAAAAAAATCAGTTTGATTTATGAATGAATGAAATGTAAATGAATGAATAAGTTTTACTTGGATTTTTTTTTCTTTTGTAACCAGCATGATATGATTCAGAACAAAAGAGAAACGTGACAATTCCAAAGGAATCGTGCTGAGCTTGAACTGAGAAATGAGATATAAAATGAGTAAAAATGAGTAAAAATGAGTAAAAATGAGTATGAGTAAAAATGTCAGACATCAGCAAATGCTCTGACGAAAAAGGCCAGTTGCTGCAGGCTGGATAGAATCTTGAGGCAGGCCAGATGTAGTCCCCAGACTGCAGTTTGGCAGGGACGTGCGGTGGGTGGGGAGGCAGGTGGGGCAGAGCCTCCCCACCAGAGTCCTTTGAAAAGCGCTGTTGCCATGTGAGGCACCCACAACCCACACGGTCTGCGGTGGCGCTTTTTGACGGACTCTGGTGGGGAGGCTCTGCCTCATCTGCCTCCCCACCCACCGCACGTCCCTGCAGTTTGGAGACCTCTGGATTAATGGGATCCTGACTGACACAATGTCAAATTGCACTCATCAACAGGCTCAACAAAATGTTCAGTGATAACCTGCATAATTTCAATTAAGCTGTTTGACACTTATACCAAAAGTACAACTTCCAATAAAACTTCATTAAGCTTTTGTGCATTACCATGTCCAAAACCAGTCTGGAAGTTGGCAGCGTCTTGTGGGGGGTTCTCCTGTCTGCCCACCCCCATCTGTGCTAGACATGCAGAGCAAATTCCCAGGACTCGGCACACAAAGGAAATCAGAGGCAGCCTCTCAAGGAAAGGCAGCTCCCCACAACCGGCTGAAGCAAAGAGGTCTCACCGCAAGCTGACTGTGGGCGTCTTCTGTGGGTCCTCCTCCCTCCAGCGTCCTGCGCCTCGGGTTCTACAGTCAGGGCACGTTCCCCTTTCCGCACGCAGGCGGGTGAGGCCTGCAGCGCTCAGGAAGGAGCAGTCTTTATGCATCCTTCCGAAGCCCCTTGGGGGGGAGCCTGCCTCACTGCAAGCTGCCCTTGGGAGCTGCTTTGTGCACAGCTGCCAGGGGGGTTGGGACTGGTTTCTGCCAATGGCCAAGAGGCTGCAGGTGAGCTGGGATGGCCGTGCTGCAGAGTCCGTTGCAACAGCGGAAGCACCCTGAGGCCTGGGCTGGTCTGCCGGGCATTCTGGGCCACGGTATCGAACCTTCAGCTCAGATGATCACTTGACAGTTTGCGTCACAAGATTCAAAAGCTACTAGGCCAGCCAGTGAATCTCTGATGTCAGTTACTGAACTCCAGAGGATCCTGCCAGGGTCAGGACATGGCCGTACCTGGGCACGAATGGTTCTTTAATGGATATCCTGCTCTAGATCTGTTTTAAAACTCTCATGCATTATATCAAGGTAAAGTTATGTTCTCATGCTAAAAGGGTCTGTATCCCTGAGGCCTCAGCAATCAAATTGTACTAGTAATTCTGCTATAGTTAATCTAGTTGTTAATGAAGAAAGCACCGATAGTGTCCAATAAGAAACTGAATGATCTCATTCCAAAACCCCATATATGACTTGTAAGCCAGCCTTACATACCATCTTGGAACGCTGTCCCAAGCACTCCAATAAACAGCCAGCTTCTAACGCCAGCCGGGTCTCTGTTTTCTTTCCCCGACACCAGCAAGAGCCAACTGGCTGGTTGGCCCCTTTTAGGCAAGGACCACCTTTTGCCTTCACTCATTCATTCCATTTGTGCTCCTCCTTTCTCCCAGAAGGGCACCCAAAGAGGCTTACAGAACCATAACATTATAAAATGCTTCATAAATTATAACATAACAAATAAAACACAAACCAGGAGCATCACCTCTTCATAAAAGAATAGAAGGGCAAAGCCTGTAAAATACAAATCAGCAATGAAAACATCCTCATAAAACCCGCAGCATGTTCAGTATTAAAATGACCACCATAAAATCAGAAGGCTGGTCTGAAAAGAAGCATATTTAGGCCCTGCCCTCCTCAGTCCAGCAGCAACATAAGAGGTCTCCATTTTCCCTCTTTTACTTTTGTTGTATGTTACTTTAGGGACAACCAAAAGTTGGGATAGAAATTCAGAAAGAAACGAACAAATCAGGAGAGTCTCAATGGAACTTGGTCTCACGACACCCAGTGCAAGCCCCAAATATCCAAAGTCATCATCTTAAGTGGGTCATCCTTCTTTTTCCAAATGTCCTCAGAATGCCCTTCCAGATTGGCTGTGTTTTCACACTGTACACAATGGGATTGAGGACAGGAGGAATTAGGATGTAGATGTCAGCCATGAGAATATGGACCATGGGAGAAAGATGCCTCCCAAAGCGATGCATCATGGACACGCCAATCACAGGAATGAAGAAGATCAAGACAACGCAGACATGGGAGACACACGTGTGGAATGCCTTCAGCCGCTCTTCCCTGGAGGCCAGGCCTGCAACAGTCTTGATGATCTTCATGTATGACAAAAGGATAAGCAGGGAGTCAATGACCAGGGTCAAGAGGACCACACACAGCCCATAGATGCTGTTGACTCTGGCATCAGAGCAGGAGAGCTTCAGGACATCCTGATGCAAGCAGAAGGAATGGGAAAGCACGTGGCTCCTGCAGTAGCTGCACCTCCCGAGGAGCCACGGTGTTGGGAACACAATGCCTGAGCTCCGTGCAGCGATGGCCAGGCCAATCCTGACCAAGACTGCATTTGTCAGGATGCTGGTGTATTTCAGTGGGTTGCAGATGGCCACATAGCGATCAAAGGCCATGGCCAGGAGCACGGATGACTCCATGAAGGAGAAGGTGTGGATGAAGAAAAGCTGCGTGGCGCAGGCATGAAAGTTGATTTCCCTGATGTTGAACCAAAAGAGGCCCAGCACTGTCGGCATTGTGGATAAAGACAAGCCCAAGTCAGTCATGGCCAGCATGGAAAGGAAAATGTACATGGGAGTGTGAAGGCCTGGGTTGGTCTTGATGACGAAGAGGATGGCGCTGTTGCCAAGCAGAGCAACGAGATAGATGGAACAGAATGGGATGGAGAGCCAGGGGTGATACTCCTCCATCCCGGGGAACCCGATCAGCACAAAGGCTGGATGGCTGAAGATGCTGCTGTTACTCAAAGGAGACATGATCTCAGTCCTGGCAGTAATCTGGTGGCATACTAGAATCCCTGCAAGCAACATCGTATTCATTATAATACGGTAGCCCACGAGCAAGGAAGTAGAGGGGACCTGGGAAACTGCGGGCCAGTCAGTCTCACTTCTGCTCCACATAGGATGGCAGGAAAACCCTACTGCAGATCCTGCCTACACATCTCACACACATCTGCCTACACATCTACAATCTACAGATCCTGCCTACACATCTACAATCTCACAGATAAGCCAAGGGCAGCTTTTGAGCCAAAAAATCATGGAACGTTCTGTGACCCTCAGATAAGTTGGGGGTTAAACTTAGGGGGGTGTTTGATTATAGTTTTGTCTGATTTTACCCAAGGCCAGATCCTGAAAAATAACCTACCACTAATTGTTACCTAAGAACTGTACCGTCTCTTAATTTATTAAAAATATAGAAAAAAGGAAAGCAAGAAAGGGTACGGGACCATTGGGGAACAGCGACCCTGCTGCAGCCTTTTTCAGCATTCGTGCCGGGGAAGAGAGCTAAGGAAATCTGACATGCCATCCCTTGACTTCTAAAGGACAGCCCTCATAAAATGAGGAGATAGTCTTAAAGAAGGTGAAAGGGAAGGCAAAGAGTCCAGTCTCTCCAGGGTGCATTGAGGCTGTTTAAAATAATGGTAGTAGAGGCCCAGAGGAAGTGTATCCTGCAAAGGAAAAAGAGCTCAACTAAGTCTGCATGGCTAACGAGCAGAGTTGGAGAGGCTCTACAGGACAAGGAAGCTTCCTTCTCTAAATGGAAGTCCTGCCCCAGCGGTGGTCCTGGGGCTTTTTCCACTGGGGGCTGCCTCCCACTTTGCCACCCCCTGACCGGGAAGTAATTGGATTGACATCATCACATCACTGCAGTCACTTCCAGAACCGTGCTGGAAGCCACTCCAGGTGCAATTATGCACTGCTCACTGGGTCACCCCCTCCTTCCTCTTCTCCTTTAAAGGAGGAGAGGGAAGACACATCCCAGAGCAGTGCGGATCGTGCCCAGAGTGGCTGCAGGGAGCGGCCATTCCAGGCGCCATTCTGCACCACTCTGGGCCGCCCTTCTGTTCCGTGAAAATCCCCTTTTCTCCTTTTAGTTGTGATTTTCTCTCTATATTTGGTTATGTTACTATGGACTAAAATATCATGCAGGCTGAATTTCTCACACAGGCCACATTTCCTGTGTGGTCAAGTCACAAGCTCATGCTTACACAACCACCACCTTCCCATGGTCACACATTATGGGAGGAAGCCTGGCATCTTAAGTCATTGTTTATGTGTCTACTGTATTCATTGTATTGTTTTAACCCAATCACTGCTTAAGTACTGTATGCAAACTTGAACTGCCTTCTTGTGTTGCTGATTCATTGTATTGCTTAAGTTCCCCCATCTAGGAAGCCAACCATAGACCCCACTGAATTTTGCTGATAACTGACATCCTGATCCTTTCAATGTTTTACACACTCCAAGCACCCTGCTGTGTGGTAGTAAGCAAGCTACCATCCAGCTCAACCCCTTTTAAGGGAGGGCTTCCTCTCACACATTCTCTGGCTCTCTCTCCAAGGACCAACACATCTGTGTTGTGTCAGAGGGTCCTTTTCACAGGACCCCCCCCCCAACTGCTCTACAGGACAGGTAACTATCTTGCACCTGGAACTCTTTCCCTTCTTCTTCCCCCCCTTTTCTCCCCATCTTTAGTTAGCAGCTGGGGTTGGCAGATCAGGGACCCCTAAAATCCTTCCCTACAACCTTTCCTTTTTCTAATTTCCTCGGATGCACCAAATACTCTTCACACGCAACCACCATGAAAACAAGGTACACTGGATTCAAGTATTAGAACCAAGAAACATACACTTGTCATTTCTCCATGTGCATTATATTTACCTTTGTGCTTTTGTAATAAAACTATAATCTTTTATTAAAAGTTATCTTTCTCTCAGTCTCCTCTTTAAGCAAAAGGGAATTTCTCTGCATTACGCCGTCTTATTATCCAGCCTACAATCCTAAGGTTCCAATAAGGGCAGTGTAATGATTCCCCTAAACAAAACAGCCCTTTTGGTAACACTTCCTCACCTACTATAAAGAGGAAAGATGTGGCCCAGAGCAGCATGGAATCCTGCTCGGAGGGCTTGTGACTTGCAGCCACTCTCCATTGGATTCTGGGCTGCCCCGTCCTTCATCAGGACGTCTTGGGGGGGGGGGCTGCCCGTTTCACTCTTTAAAAAAATGATAAAAATCGTCGGCGTGTGGGGGTGAGGCTGGTGGCACCATCCCTCAGGTGTGGCACTCAGGGCATTTGCCCCCCTTCCACCCAGGTATGCCACTACCTTGCCCTAATGAGGAGAAAACAAACCCTGGCAAAGTGTCAGAAGATGATGAGAGAGGCCGAGGGAGACTCTGAGGCCAGCAGCACGGAGGGGAATAACAAAAGCTTCTTCAAATGTGCTAGAAGCAGGAAACCTGCCAGAGAGGCGCTTGGCCCGCTGGAAGGCGAGGGAGGGAAGGGGAGGTAAAAGGACAGCAGAGAAGTTAAGGGAGCTCTTTGCATCTGTCTTCAGGGCAGAAGAGCCGCCTGCAGCCTGAACAGCCTCTCCTGACCAAAGAAGGAAGCCAAATAGCGGTCGAAACAGAAGCCGTTTCAGAACTTGCTGGGCCCAGGCGGCCTCCACCGTCTCAAGAGTGAAGTTGCCGGTCTTCTCACTAAGGGCCAGCCCTAGGCCCCAGTGGCAGTTCTGAGGAGAGGAGCGGAGGGGACGGGGATCTGGCGCATGCTGGTGCTGTTGAGATTCACCCTTCCCTCTGCCCCCTGCCTGCAGCCTGCTTTCCTCCCCCAGAAACTCCCCAGTTCTGCCCACCCCCAGCCACTCCTCACCCCCCCAGCTTCCCTTTGCTGCTGGCAGTGACGCTCCACTTCTGTCCGCTGCTTTCCTGTCACCCAGGAGGTTGGGGGGGGCAGGAATGTTGCCTGCATTGGTGTGCTCAAGCTTTGTATTGGAAACGTTTTTTGCTGGGGCAGCAGGAACAGCGTCAGGCTGTCACAGGCAGCATCTCTTCCCCCTCCGCCTCTGCTTGCACCGCTTCTGCCGTGTGTGTGCATTTAATTGAGAGACTGTGGGGGGGAAAGGGCTGGGCGCACCACTCCTCACCCGGACCCCCATCTGAATGGGGCCTTCTGTGGCTCCTGCTGGTGCTTGGAAGGCCTGCAGGAAGTCCTCCTGTGCTTGCCCTGGAACTAGCAGCTGCAGGCCCTCTGGCTGTGCCCTGATGCCTTTGGGGGGAGAGTGGGCAAGTACCTGGGACCTGCTGCTGTCGCCCAGTCTTTCCAGCAGAGGCCTGAGCCTTGATGTCAAGAGAGGAGGCAGGAGAGCTGGGAGCCTCTTGCCCTCAGTTCTCCTTGAGGAGGCTCTGGCACAGCACACGGCTGCAGAAGCAGCAGCAGCCCCTAGACTCACCTGGCAGGAGTGCCGACAGACACCCACAGCAGTGGCCTGGCTTGCGCTTCAGTGCACAGTCCCCATGTGGCGCGCCTGCTGGCAGGCTCAGGCAGGCCGAGCTTTTGTCTCATCAAGGGAACGTCTTAAGGAACTTGTGTGCTTAACACAGAGCATCCCTCAAGGCTGTTGCAAGGGGGATGCTGTGCCCAGGAGAGGCCGTGGGAACAGCTGCTCGTGGCAGAGCGCCTGCCGGTCAGCAAGCTGCCCACTGTCAGAGCAGCTTAGGTGACGGCAGCCACCATCACGAGACCCACCACTGCATCATGAGAACAGGACTGGGCTGCAAGTGGGGCTCCATAATCAGGGCTTCGCCAAGAGAGGAGGGCAGCACCCCCAAGGTGGATGCCTGCGTGCACAGTGGCTTTAACCCAGAAGGGAGCACGCTGAATGGGGTCTTGTGCCACTCAACTGGACAAGCACCCGGGCCGGGTGATCTCCTGTCCGACTTTCTGGAATTGCTGCCTCCATCATGAGCCAAATCTTGCTTTTGTTCTTGACTAGGCAAGTGGCGCTCATGATGTGGGGGGAGGGACTCCTCCCAGACCCGCAGCATCCTCACTCTGGGGTTCCTTGAGCTCCAGTGGTGGGTGCTCCTCTACGGTCATGACCCTCCCTCATTTTCTGTTGCTTTGGTGCCTGGCAGGCAGTTGCAGGGGAACAGGACGGGCAGCACACCAACAGCCACAACCGTTGGCGCTGCAAATGGCATGTGGTGTGATGGGTGGGCCACTGCAGGAGGCATCTGTGCACATGCCAGCTCAGTGCTTGGCCAGGCATACTCCCTCCAATAGGCAGGACCATGTGCTACAATTTCTCAGCCAGGCGTGCCTGTTTGCAGTGGTGCAGGGTGTCAATATCTCAGGGGATGCCCCTTGCGTATTGCTTGCTGTGGCTGGGGGCCTCAGAGACCAGCTTTGTGGAGCAGCTGCTGCCGCTGCTTCTAGACCTGCCCCCATCTTTTGTTTCCGGCCAGTTATGCAAAGAAGCTGCTTCTGGCAAACCCTTGGCTGGACTTGGGCCCTTCTTGCCCGGCTCCCTGTGCGGTGGTTGCCTGAGAGCTGGCGAGGCTCCCCTTGTGACTTGCCCCAGTGCCGGCCCTTCACGCAGCAAAAGGGCTGCTTCCAAAAGGGCTACGTTGACCTGAAGCCTGACTATGAGGCATGCACTGCCCTTGGCTGCCCTTTTCCCAGAGAGCTGCCTTTCCTCCGTTGCTCTGCTGTGGCCCAAAGGCTGTTTCTCAGTCTTGGGTGTTTGTGAGAGTGGCGTGAAGGGGCTTGAACTCTGGGGGCTGGGATGCCCAGTGGTGGTCTGTTTTCTTTGCTGCTAGCTCTTGCAGGGGGTGAGGGATGCTGCAGCATCCTTGTGTGTGTGTGTGTGTGTGTGTGAGTGGGGGCTGTCCTGAGGGCATCTCCTCATGGTTGGCTGTGGTGACTATTGCTGTGTTGCTCATTTCTGGGGGCCACCATGGGTGTCACCCCAGTGGCGACTGTTCATTGGCCCTATGCCTCTCTCACACACACCTGTTCAGTTCACGCTGCCACGTCTTCTCTGGCCACTGGTACTGGGGCTGGGTGGATGCAGTGATTGGCTCCCAGGACACCGAACCAATATCAGACCAACAGCACATTGACATCATGATGCTGCTCCATAGACAGTGGCTGTGTTGGGGCTTCCATGGATGCTGGGGACATTGCTGGGTGGGCTGTGTCCTCATGGCGTTGCCTGGATGGGCTTAGGATAAGGTGGTTGCTGCGCCAACACTGGTGTGCCATCAGCATGGCTTCCAAATAGGATTGGCCTGTAAGAGAACTGGGAGGCAAGCACATGAGCAGCCACTGCACCAGAAAGCCAAGTCATGACTTCTTCACTCCCTGGCCTCTGTGTTATAATGATATTGTGAATTAGCTCTGAAGTTCAGTCATGGGTCCACCTTTGGCCATGTGACCTGCCAATGAAACTTCAGTATTCGGGCACCCTACTGTCTATTGCTGCATGCTCTGGGAGAAGCTAGCCCAGTCCCACACCAATCTGGACTTAGTGGTCGCCTAATGACCAAGCTCTAAGAGTTAAGGTTTCCCAAAGCCAAA
Organism: Tiliqua scincoides; assembly: GCF_035046505.1. Classification (NCBI taxonomy): domain Eukaryota; kingdom Metazoa; phylum Chordata; class Lepidosauria; order Squamata; family Scincidae; genus Tiliqua; species Tiliqua scincoides. The sequence goes on from NC_089823.1 coordinate 983,217, forward strand.
CTGGAGACCTCCTGATCACCCACTACTTGAACATGTCCTGGATGGTACTAGATGTAACTGGAAAGTACAGGTGGCAGAGGACAAAGATGTGAGGGAGCCTTCTGTCTTCTCATGTCCCTCCCCCTTACATTGCCCACCCCCATGCCAATCAGGAGCCTGCAGCCATCGTGGCAGGTCCTGTGGTTCGTGTCAGGTGCACTGGAAGTTTTCTTACATTTCAGACGGGGCAGCTCTGCAGGAGGGATGAGCTCAGAGGGGACATTTTGCGCTCCTTGAGTAACAAAGGCATAATTGGATGCTGGAATCGAAGGTCCTGGAACCTCAGGCTGCAGCTTCTCCTTGCATCTATTTGAACTCGGTTGAGAAACTCATCTGCCTACGTGGGCAGATTCCGGTAAGCTGCCATGGAAAGGAGAAAGGGAAGAGGGTCACAGTAGGGTTGCCAATTTGCAAAGCTGCCCTCTTCTGCAGCTCCAGTCACAACTTCCAGTGTTGGAGATGCTGGGCGGGTGGGTGGGTGGGCGGTTGGGATACAACACTCGTGCCACAGGCCAGAGGTAAATGCTGAGGGCGCAGCTAGAAGGATTCTGAGAGAGGTCCTTGTGGGAAGGTAGGGGACCTTCAAAGTGCCAAATGCCTCAGGAGCCATTTTGCAGGAAGCAAATCACGGCAGCACCAGTTTCATTCACCAAGCCCTCAGAAGTCAGAACTGCAAAATGCAAACTGTAGGCCATGCCTTTAGGAATGGACTTCATGTCAGAGTTCTGTCTGCCTGGTGGAATTGCACTTCCCCTGTCCTGGTTCCCCACCAGAAGAAAGATGGGACCAACTCCTTTGCTTTCCACTTCTCTCCCCGTCAGCAATGAATAGCCAAGCTTTTGAACCCCTGAGACAAGGGTAATGGGCCTCAAGAGACAAGCCCACCTCTCCCAGTTTTTGGTGTTTCTTCTGTGGGGTGTTTTGGCCTGGTTGGCTCCACAGCGGCAGTCTGGTTGGCTCTTGCCAGCGTGGGACAGTGGACAGCCAGGCAGCTGGAGCCCAGAGGCTCAGGAAACCGAATATATGGTGCAACTGGAATGATGGGGTTTGCATCAAGATCGGAACTGGGCCGCTCAGCACTTAGAAAACACAGAAGGGGTGGGCTGCAGCAGAAGGGTGGGGGAAGCGCCCCCATCTTCAGAGAACAGGTCACCAGAAAAGAATAGGCAGATGGGGGGGGGTTGGCATTGTGACTGCAGACAACTGGCCCCTCCCCCCAGCGCCCCACAGAATCAGCCCCACCATCTCCTTGGTCACTCTTCTTTACTGCAGCCCCCACAGCTATTTGGTGTGATGGCCTTCTAGCACATCTTCAGGTTCCTTGGGGGAACCAGATCTGAAGACCCCAAGGCAGACTGAACAGGCCTCTTCAGCGGCATCACCACTGCAGAGGAGGGGGGAGGACCAGACCAAGGTCTGCAGGCCATGTCTGTGAGTGTGGCGGAGAAGACAGTGAGGAAGGCCTCAAGTGACCAGCTGGCCACCCGGTTCTAAACCTGCTTCCCTGGGGCCAAACGACCATGCAGGACAAGGGAGGAAGGCATCCGATGGCTTGGCTGCTTTGCTTTGTTTGCCATTAAAGAGCATGCAGCAAAGGGGGTGCCATTGGAAGCCTTCTTTCTTGGGTAAATAGCATGAGGGGGGCACCGGAAACAGGGCAAAATCTCGGTGGGGTCAACTACTGAAGCAATCTAGCTCTTCTGCAGCAGTTTTTCAACTTTTTGCAAACCCCCACCCCCTCCCCAAGAGAAACAGAAGAAAAAATGATCAGGGCAGATCACACACTCCACGTACCATGTAGTTTGGCTTTAGAAATAAGTGCCACTGAGCTCAGTGAAACTCAGGGCCCAATCCTGATGGTCTTGGGCTGCCAGAACTTGCACTCCAGCACCACAAGGCTCTCTGCAGCGGTACGAAAGGTGGGATGCCGCCTGACGCTTCTGGCTGTCACTGCAAATAACCAGAGGAGTGGCCAGCTAGTGGTTCCAGCAGGCCCCGCTGGTGTGGATAAGTTGGCGGTGGGGTGGTGAGGTTTGGGGTGTTCCAGGCAGGGCGTGGGGAGGGCGGGGGCAGCCTGGAGGGGCAAACTCACAAGCCAGATCCTGTTCCCCATTTTCAGCCCTCACCGCCCCTTTCTCGTCTTGGACTTATGCCAGCTACGTAGCAATGGCCATTGGACCACCAAGGGTTAAGGACCTTTGGGCCAGTGGAGACCTTTCCATTGCCTAAGCAACAGCTCAGTCCCTCTGCCCCCATGCCCAGGCTGCATTTAAATGCAGACACCTGAATGTCACTCAGTGCCAACAGCACCTGGCCCAAGACAGTCACTTCCCTGCCAGCTACGGGGCAGTTTAGGTGAGTGGAAGGGGACAGGGGGGCTGCCTTGCCTGGGGTGCGGGGAGGTCAGTGCTCTCCAACTTGTTTATGTTGCTTCTTCTGCACTGAGCTGCCAGCTCCCTGCCCAGTGACAGCCAGTCAGATACCCCGAGGTGCTGAAAAGCAGGACATGCCCCCGACATTCAGAAGCCAGAGGCAGCTGCCTCCAATATGGTCAGTTCCGAGCTCTCATAGGTAGACTTGCCATCCTTGAATTTAAGTCCTACTCAGAGTTGCCCTCCCAACATCCAGGAAGAAGGAGGCCCACAGACTACCAGTAGCTTGAGGGACATTCTTCCTGCTGCCTTAAACTCACTGCCAGTCAGTGCCGTGGGAGGAAGGCAAATAACTGCTCTTCATTCTCTCTGCACAGCTCCATGAATCATGCAAGCACTGCGGGTTCCAAACCACCTGATGCAGGTGCAGTCCTGTGCAAGCCTACTCGTCAGTAAGTCCCACGAAATTCTACAGCAATGATTCCCAAACTTTTTAATACCAGGACCCACTTTTTAAAATGACATTCTATTGGGACCCACCTGGGTTTACAAGACTAGATTTTTTCAATCTAGAAAGAAATAAAGTTTTTATTTACATGTAATAACCAGAAAAAAGATGCTCCGACATTTCTCTCTCTCTATTTACTGCAGGAACTCTTTGCAGGGCAATTAGCAGCTCTCTGATTTTTGAAAAACCCCAGAGCTTATCTGATCCTGCCAGCAACTGCGTTTTCATTGGAGGCTCTGCTCAGCTGCTACTGGACACACCAAAAATCAGGTCATGACCAACTGTGGGTCTTGACCCCTAGTTTGGGAACCCCTGTTCTACAGGATTGCCTCCCAGGGGGTGTGTACAGGATTGCAGCCAGGACTGAACCTGGAACACATGGTGAAGGGCCACCTAAGAGTTCCTTCCACTGTTGGCTATAAGAGGATGAACATGACCATGACAGTGGGTCTTCAGCCCTACGTCAGGCAGAGGTGGAAGGCAGCTCCGTTTCAGTGACCTGGTCAGTTCAAATTGGCTTTTGCTGCCATCAGCATTGCCTAGCTGAGCACCACAGCTCACCGACTTGTGAGAGGCGTTTGAGACAGGGGAGGTGCCCATCACACACGGAAGCTCCGCAAGAGCGCCAGCAGGGTGGTCAAGGCCCTTTGAGGCATGACTGGCCCAGCCCTGAAGTAGCCTGGTGCATCTCGCATTGGTGGTGAATGGCAGGGGGCAAGGGGTGGCAGGTTTGAGGTGCCCTTCACCCTGACTCATCTCCTACCACCACCACCACTTCTCTCCAGCCCACTGCAGGTGCCAGCCGTATAGTTCCTTACCCTGTTCCATCACACAGTTTTCACAAGCCAGGAAGCATGGGGACAGGGAGAGGAAGGAGCTCCTTGATCTGCATGGTCCCTCTGAATTGGAGCAGAAGTCCCCCACTTCCTGACTGGCAGGTTCTTAGCAGGCTGCGGCACAGACAGCAGTGGTGGAAGGGGGGGGGATTCAGTCTCCATGGTCACACCATGCCTGTTCAGAGGAAGCAGGTGATTGCATGTCCTGGTTTAAAGTGTGTGCTCCTGTGTAAGGTGGGGCTGCGCATGCCTCTGTGCCATAGGAACCCTCTGCTTGCATGTGCCTGCACTCACTGCTCCTGCAGAGGGGGCAGGGGGATGAGGGGGTGCGCTTCCATCCCCCTTCCTTTTGCTTACTCAGGCTGCACCATGCAGCCTCCTGCTGCCTGAAAGGCGCAGGGCATTTGGGTGCCCAGCACTCCCGACTCATCCCCGGCTCACGCTCACTGCAGACAGAAGGGCAGAGAGGGAGGCTGCATGTGCAGACAGGCTCCAGGGCGCCTTTTGCAAGCTCCAAGTAGGTGGGGAGATGTGACCTGGAGCCCTGGCAGCTTTTCCCACTGCTGCTGCTGCTGCAGTTCCCTTCCAACTTGCTCGCAGCTCACCTGCTTGCTGCCCCTCCAAGGGTGCTGCTCCAGACATGGTGCTCCCCACCTTGCAAGGACGGTTGGAGACAGGTCTGGTTCACAACTGAATGTCATTCTTAGGGACTTATGTTTGCTTCCCCACCCTTCACACAAAGCCTCCCAGAGAGACTAGCAATAAATGACCCCCCTGCATATCAAGCAGCAACAACAGTCACACACAGAAGAGTCGCCATCCCAGCAGGTCTGCGAGGACTCAGTGCTCTGCCAAAGGCACCGCTAAGAGGGCCTTTGTCCCCTTGGGCTTCTGGAGCTCCAGGTGTCCGTGCAAAAGGCTGGCTCTGCTCTGTCCACTGACTTGCTTGTGGTGGAGTTTCTTTTCTTTGCTATTTGCACACAGGAATAACAGCCACCTCGGCCAGGGACTCACACAGGCTGCTTGTTGTGGTCGCTGGTTGTTTCCAGGGCTAGCAGTGGAGCCCTTTGGGGCTTATGCAAAGGCTCCCCGGTCCACTTCTTGGCAGCCACTGCGCCTGACAAGCCTTGTGGGGAGAGAGTTGGGGACCAAGGGGACAAGGCAGCGTGAGTGCCTGCAGCCTGCATGGCCTGGTCCTGTCCAGCCACCAGCTCAGAGGCTGGGAAAAGGAAGGTCGCTTGGAGGGAGGGGCAGGCTTTGCGCCTGCGGGGCGAGTGAAAAGAATCGGGCTGCAGGGAAGGTGATTTTCATGGCGGGGGAGTGGGTGGCACCCCCATCACACTGCAAGCTGCGGAAGAACATAAGAACATAAGAACAGCCCCACTGGATCAGGCCAGAGGCCCATCTAGTCCAGCTTCCTGTATCTCACAGCGGCCCACCAAATGCCCCAGGGAGCACACCAGATAGCAAGAGACCTCATCCTGGTGCCCTCCCCTACATCTGGCATTCTGACTTAACCCATTTCTAAAATCAGGAGGTGGCACATACACATCATGGCTTGTACCCCATAATGGATTTTTCCTCCAGAAACTTGTCCAATCCCCTTTTAAAGGCATCTAGGCTAGATGCCAGCACCACATCCTGTGGCAAGGAGTTCCACAGACCGACCACACGCTGAGTAAAGAAATATTTTCTTTTGTCTGTCCTAACCCGCCCAACACTCAATTTTAGTGGATGTCCCCTGGTTCTGGTGTTATGTGAGACTGTAAAGAGCATCTCTCTATCCACTCTGTCCATTCCCTGCATAATTTTGTATGTCTCAATCATGTCCCCCCTCAAGCGTCTCTTTTCTAGGCTGCACTTGCAGCCATCGGATCCACGCACTTCAGGGCCCCGCGGGAGTTTGACAGGCGGCCATTCTGGGCCCTGAGCTTCTTGCTTGCCTCCCCAGAGAATGGCGCTGCAGGAACCTCTGCAGAACACTTCGCAGGTGGCAATCAGCCCGAATGGCACCACCTTCCCTGGACCCATTTTCCTTCTGATGGGGTTCCCTGGGCTGGAAGCCGCCCCCTACAAACTGGCCTTTCCTGTCTGCGCAACGTACCTGCTGTCCACGCTGGGAAACGGGACTGTCCTCTGGGTCATCCGCACAGAGAGAGGCCTCCACGCCCCCGTGTACCTCTTCCTGGGCATGCTGGCTGCCTGCGACCTGGGCTTGTCCACAGCCATCCTCCCCACGATGCTTCAGGTGTTCCTGTTTGACTCCAGGGAGGTCGGCCTGGACGCCTGCCTGCTCCAGCTCTTCTTCATCCACGCCTTCTCCATCATGGAGTCCTCGGTGCTCCTGGCCATGGCCTTTGACCGCCTGGTGGCCATCTGCCGTCCCCTGAGGTATGCCTCCATCTTGACCAGTTCCAGGGTGGCCCACATTGGCGTGGCGATCGCCATCCGAGGCGTGGCCTTGCACGTGCCATTCCCCTTCCTTCTGAGGAGGCTGACCTTCCTTCCCTTCCAGCGCCCTTTCCCACTCCTACTGCCTGCACCCAGACGTGATGCAGCTGGCCTGCCACGGACCCAGCAGCGATGGTGCCTACGGCCTCTTTGTGGTCTTCTCCACCATGGGTCTAGACCCAGTGCTCATCGTTTTGTCCTACCTCTGGATCCTGAGGACTGTTCTGGGCATCGCCTCCCTGGACGAGCGCTTCAAGGTCCTCAGCACCTGTGCCTGCCACATCTCGGTGGTCCTGCTTTTCTACACCCCCATGCTGGCCCTGTCCTTGTTAGGCCGCCTGAGAATCCCCCTGCCGCCCGCCCTCCCTGCTTTGTTATCCTACCTCCATTTCCTGGCCCCGCCCGTGCTGAACCCTCTGCTGTACTGTGTCAAAATGAAGGACGTGCGGAAGAGGATAGCCACCAAGCTCCTCTGGACCCAGAGGATCAGCACAGGAGGCTGAAGTCCACCCCCACACCCCACAGTTTATCGGGAAGAGCTGCTTTGCATTCCTCCCCTTATCCTATCCCCTTCCTCTCTTTGCAACACCCTATGATCGTTATGCATTCCATGCAACCAGGATGACACCACTTCAGAACCAAAGAGCATTCTGAGACTCTCAGCACTTCTTGAAAGCAGGTTTTGATCCCTGATGACATCTCGGAATCCATAATGGGAGTGATCCCAAATGCCAGGAGTCGGGAACTGGGGCACTCAGTGCTCTGCAGGCTCCCTGTTCCTCCCCCTGCAGATGAAGCTGTGATGCAAATGAAGCAGGGGGGGGGGGACACCAGCACACTCCTGCTCATCGTGGACTTCAGCTTTCCTGGCCAGAGCTGGCCTTTTGTTGGTGGCCCTGCCCTGCTCTTGTCCAAAGCCACCTTCTCCCTCCTTGGGAACTCTGTTGGGGCGGGTGGGAACACCCTAGCGCAGTGGTTCTCAAACTATGGGTTGGGACCCACTTGCTGGGTCACAAACCAATTTCAGGTGGGTCCCCATTTATTTCAGTATTTTATTTTTAATTTTTTAGACTTGATGCTCCCATGGTATGTGACCGCATTTGGGGAAATGTGACACATCTGTACTTTTAACAGGCTACCCTATATATGCTTTCAAAAATGATAGTCAATGGGCTGGGTATGTGTGGGTAGGATTGCAGCCTAAGATGGTTAAAAAATTTCTTCCTTGATGATGTCACTTCCTTTCATGACATCACTTTTGGTGGGTCCTGACAGATTCTGTTTCTAAAAAGTGGGTCCCGGTGCAAAAAGTGTGAGAACCACTGCCCTAGAGCCAAGCCTGGATACTGGGACTCTGCGGCATCTTCCAGCTCCGAGACTCTGTGGCAAGTCTCTCTGAGGCTCCAGTCACACAATCATTTCGAGATGGAGAACGCTGCTGTGTTAACTGTGGGTTCGCCCCTGTAGACTGATGGATCCGAATGGTTTCCTGAGGGCTCTGGGGGATTTTCCTGCTGCTAAGGCCAGTGACTCGTCTGAGGCTCTGGTCGATCTCTGGAACACAGAGATGGCCAGGGCTGTGGATGAGATTGCTCCTGAGCGGCGCCTCCCAGCCAGCAGAGTCAAAGTGGCTCCTTGGTTTACCGAGGAGCTTCGAATGATGAAGCAGCAGGGTAGGCGTCTTGAGCGACGGCGGAGGAAGACTCATGACAGATCTGACCAGACACAGGCTAAGGCCCACTACAGGGCCTACTCTGTGGCGATAGTGGCAGCGAGGTGCTCCTTCTTCTCTGCCACTATCGCGTCTGCACATAGCCGGCCAGCGGAACTGTTCCGTGTGGTGCGGGATCTCCTCCCTCAGACCCCATCAGTGGATCAGGAGGACCACATGGAGGTCTGCTGTAACACCTTTGCTGGACACTTTGCAGATAAAATCGTGCGGATTCACCACGGCTTGGACTCCATGTTGACAATGTCTAGTGATGTCCCCGTGGCACCTGTCAATCCTGTTTTGTGGGATTCTTTTCAACTTATAGAACCTGAGGATGTGGACAGGATCCTTTGGAGTGTGAGGCCATCTGCCTGCCCACTGGATCCGTGCCCAGCATGGCTGGTTAGATCTGCCTGGGAGGGACTGGCTGAGTGGACAGAGAGGGTAGTAAATTCATCTCTGAGGGAGGAGGTGTTGCCTCTGGCATTAAAGCAGGCAGTGGTTTGCCCCCTCCTGAAAAAGCCCTCTCTGGACCCCTCTATTTTGGACAACTACCGGACAGTCTCAAACCTCCCGTTTCTGGGCAAAGTGATTGAGCGGGTGGTGATGTCTCAGCTCCAGAGGATCCTGGATGAAGCGGATTATCTGGACCCCTTTCAATCTGGTTTTAGGCCTGGCTTCGGGGCGGAGACGGCCTTGGTCGCCTTGGTGGATGACCTACGCCGAGGGCTGGATGGAGGGAGTGCTTCCTTGCTAGTCCTTTTGGACCTCTCTGCGGCTTTCGACACCATTGTCCATGGTATCCTTCTGGGACAGTTGGCCAAGGTGGGGATCGGGGGCACTGTTTTGCAGTGGTTCTGGTCCTTCTTGGTTGACAGATCCCAGATGGTGGTACTGGGGAACTCCTGTTCGGCACCCTGGCCCTTGAGGTGTGGGGTGCTGCAGGGTTCTATATTGTCCCCCATGTTGTTTAACATCTACATGAAACCGCTGGGAGAGGTCATCCGGGGATTTGGAGTTGGGTGCCATCAGTATGCTGATGACACTCAGCTCTATCTCTCCTTTCCACCTGACTCCAGGGTGGCTGTCTCTGTCTTGGAGTGTTGCCTGGAGGCAGTTGGGATCTGGATGAGGGTGAACAAGCTGAGATTAAATCCGGACAAGACAGAGGTCTTCCTGGTGCAGAAATCCATGATGCGGGTGCTGGACTATCGCCCTGCTCTGAATGGGGTTGCACTCCCCCTGAAAGAGCAGATTCGCAGCTTGGGGGTTCTCCTGGACTCGCAGCTCCTCCTGGATGTCCAGGTGTCAACTGTGGCCAGGGGTGCCTTTGCCCAGCTTCGGCTGGTGCGCCAGCTGTGGCCGTACCTGTCTTGGGCGGATCTGGCCACGGTGGTCCATGACATGGTAACATCAAGATTAGATTACTGTAACGCGCTCTACGTAGGGCTGCCACTGAAGATGGTCCAGAAGCTACAACTAGTGCAGAATGCGGTGGCTCAGATAGTTGCTGGGGGTCGGCAGTTTGACTCCGTCACACCGCTACTCTGGTAAATGCACTGGCTGCCCATTCATTTCTGGGCTGAATTCAAGGTGCTGGTTATGAGCTTTAAAGCCCTAAATGGCTTGGGACCAGCATATTTGAGAGACCACCTTCTTCCGTATAGTCTGGTCTGTTCTCTGAGGTCATCAGAAGGGGCCCTGTTGGTTGTGCCATCATTGAGAGTGGTGAAGGGAATGGCAGCCAGAAACAGGGCCTTTTTGGTGGTGGCACCTGCACTGTGGAACTCCCTCCCCTTTGAATTGAGACCAGCTTCCTCATTATTAACGTTCCGGCGGGGCCTGAAGACTTTTTTATTCAGGAAAGCCTTTGAGGCACCATAAGGGCTGTTTTTATAAATTTATAAATTATGTCTTTTACTGCTTGCTTTCAGTCTGCTGCTATGTATTTTATCTTGTTTTAATTGTTTTTAAGTGTTTTGTATTTTTAATGTTTATCTGTATTTTTAACTTGATTGTTAGCCTTGGGTGCCCTTCGGGGAGAAAGGCAGAATACAAATCCAATAAATAAATAAATATTGCAATGTAGACTTTCTTCTCCTTGATCAGTGGTTCAAAGATGTTCTGAAAACACATCCACAGGGTAAGACTGCAAGTTGCTGTGTCCTGCATAGCACACAGCAACTTCACACATGATTTACGACACTGTAACCTACTCTGCAAGAGGGCTGCAAGGTGACAGTTCTCCAAACGTGTGTTGGTCAGCCCCAAGAAATGATTCTTTGCTATTTATACAGCCCCATCCCTGAACTCTGCAACAGATGAGACAACGTCCCTCCCCCAAGGGGATCACAATCTAGGAAGAGACACACAGGAGATAACAAAGAATGGGGTGACATAAGAACATAAGAACAGGCCTACTGGATCAGGCCACAGGCCCATCTAGTCCAGCTTCCTGTATCTCACAGCGGCCCACCAAATGCCCCAGGGAGTACCCCAGATAACAAGAGACCTCATCCTGGTGCCCTCCCTTGCATCTGACATAGCCCATTTCTAAAATCAGGAGGTTGCACACACACATCATGGCTTGTAATCCATAATGGATTTTTCCTTCAGAAACTTGTCCAATCCCCTTTTAAAGGCGTCCAGGCCAGACGCCATCACCACATCCTGCTGCAAAGAGTTCCACAGACCAAGCACACGCTGAGTAAAGAAATATTTTCTTTTGTCTGTTCTAACTCTCCCAACACTCAATTTTAGTGGCTGTCCCCTGGTTCTGGTGTTATGTGAGAGTGTAAAGAGCATCTCCCTATCCACTCTGACCATCCCCTGCATAATTTTGTATGTCTCAATCATGTGCCCCCTCAGGCGTCTCTTTTCTAGGCTGAAGAGGCCCAAACACCGTAGCCTTTCTTCATAAGGAAGGTGCCCCAGCCCAGTAATCATCTTAGGGTGCAATCCTAACCCCTTATGTCAGTGCTTTCCAGCACTGGCATAGTGGTGCCAATGGGACATGTGCTGCATCCTGCAGCTGGGTGTCACTCACGGAGGCTTCCTCAAAGTAAGGGAATGTGTGTTCCCTTACCTCAGAGCTGCATTGCCCTTATGTCAGTGCTGTAAAGTGGGTTAGGATTGCACCCTTAGTCGCTCTCTTTTGCACCTTTTCCATTTCCACTATGTCTTTTTTGAGATGCATTCAGCGCAATGGACCCCCCCCTCCCCACTGGGTGTACATAGTGAAAAGGTGCCACTCAACGTGATGTGCTCTTATGAGGACTGAGTGCTTTGGTGGTTGCCTGCTACTGCACATGTGCAAGAATTTGGGCATGCGCAATGACCAGAGGATAGAGCAGAAACCTCACCAGACTGGAGGTCTCTTGGGGGAGCATGTGCACTAAATCAGGAAACTCTGGTCTGCTCCAGTCCTGCCTGGTTCACTGACCACTGTGGGAAGTTCTGCAGGCTCTTTCCACCACTCTTGCTTCTTTTCAAATAGTTTAACAACTGAGACTGGAGGGGGCATTTCAGTCTTTGGTGTGGGGGCCCAGGTTTCAAAGGCCTGATTCTTGAACATAGCCAAGGCAGTGAGGCACGTGGCAGCACCTTTTACAGTCACTCATGAGGGTCACTTTTTGATCACTCCTAAGCCCAGAGAGGCTGGTCTTGACGCTCCTGAAGAATAAACAACTGTACGTGCTCTGAAAGCACAACTGCATGTGCCCCCCGTCCCTCCCCCAGTGCCTTGTCAGGAGGATCAGCTCCATATTGCAAAAGCTTCCCACAGGTGGTACCCTCTGGATAATGAAAGGAGAGGCTGCCTGCCTGCTGGGAGAAGCACAGCGTTCACAGCCAGCTTTCTACTGGGTTCAAAAGGGCTGCCAGGCTCTGCCATCTCTCCAGTTATGCCTGGAGGCCGGAGCTCCCACCATCTCTCTTCCAGTGGACCAGACTGTCAGGGCCACTTCGCGAGGCAGGCGTGGGGGCCATCATCAGCACAGCTTAGGCCAGTGAGGCCCAGTGGCCTCCTCAGGGCAGTTGGATCCAGGCTCCAAGGTGGGTCAGGGCAGCAACTGGACTGGTTCAGGGGAAGGAGAGGGTGGATCTTGGTGGAAGCCACGCACACCAGGCTCTAACCCTTCTTCCTGGCCTGGACCCACCCCTACAGGCCCCTCAGATTTACCCCAGCCAAAGAGCTGGCATATGTCTGAGGGAAACCAGGCAGCCTCCGGAGAGGTAAGTCAACATTTTCTTTGCTTGCCTATCTCGGCGTGCCTGCTCCCTGGCTGCACAGGACTTGCAGGGATGCCCAGGAATAGGACTCCAGTGTGCCTTGCAGAGCTCATGCCCTTCCCCAGGACTGGCACAGCAAATTCATGTGAAACAGGGAGACGGAGGCACATGGACTTAATCGGAATTATTTCCACAGGAAACAGAATTTCATAGCCACAGCATTTTCGTGTCACCCTTTATTGTGCTCTGTTTTGTTTTATTTCAAAAGGATGTTTATTAATGAATGAGTGGAGGCATAGAGACAAAACCTGTTCACGCGTTATTCAAAAATTAAATGAACACACAGGTGGTGGTGCTGGAAGAGGAGAGATGTGTGGCAGCCCCCCCCCCCACATGTTTACCAGCGTGTGCCAGTGCTGGGAGAGGAGCTGCCATCACAGTGCCCTCCCCTCCCACATTTACGTGGCCCTAGAAGCAGAGCTGAAAAGGGCCACAGCCATTCGAATACATTAAGAACTGCCCCACCAGTTCCACAGCAGTCAAGGTCACCTTTCAGATCCTTTCAGATCCAACTTGCCACCAGAGAAGTCTTGCTGCTTTGCGGAGAGAGAGAGAGAGAGAGAGAGAGAGAGAGAGAGAGAGAGAGAGAGAGAGAGAGAGAGAGTCAACACCCAAAGAGCAAACTCACAACAATTTGGGGCGCAATCCTGAGGCTCCCTTGGGCCGGCACAAGGAGGTGCACTGGCCTGCAGAGGCTGACACAAGCCTCCATGCCAGCTTCCACGGCGAGGCTTGCATTGGCCCAGCTGGGCTGACTGGGGTGGGTGGGGAGGAGGCGGGAGGGAGGCATTCCTGGGCAGGCGGTGGGCGACTCCGGGGGCAGGTGTGTGGGTGGGGAGTGGGTGGTGTGGCTGGGATTCAGCACTGCTGGATCCCAACTCTCGTTCCCAGGGAGTTTGGAATGGCTTGAAGCCGCTCTGCTCTCCTTGGACTTGTGCCACCTCAGGAGGTGGCGCAAGTCTGAGGAGACCCATAGGGGCAAGGGTGCCTGCCTTACCTGGAAGTAAGGGGAATCGTTTCCCCTTGCCTCTGGCTGAGCTGCCTTTGGCCCCTATCCTGTGCTGGATATAGCGCAGGGTAGGATTGCGCCCTTTATTGCTTAAGACCTTTGCTATTCAGCTGGGCACAGAGACATGGGTCGTTCTGGACCTCCTTGGTCCTGCATGTTTCAGCTGGTGGGGAGCATTTCTGTGCTGCGAACACCCCACGCTCCAGGCCTCCACCCCTCCGGCTTGGGATTGCTTCTGGCTCCCCTGCCAGAGCTGGCAGCAGCGGGCCGGAGAGTCGAGAGCCAAGGGGCCAGCTGAGTCTCCATTTCCGTTGCAGGAAGCAGAGCATTCCAGATGTGTCTGGGTCCTGACCATGCCTCATGGCACTCCACAATGGCACCACGTCTGACTCGCAGGTGATCTGGCTCACAGGGATTCCTGGCATGGAGGCCAGTCACCCCTGGATTTCTATCCCCTTCTGCGCCATGTACATCATTTCCATCCTGGGAAACGCCGCCATCTTGTTCGCCATCAAGACAGACCGCAGCCTGCACGAGCCCATGTACCTTTTCCTGTCCATGCTGGCCGTCACAGACCTGGGCTTGTCCTTCTCCTCCATGCCCACCATACTGGGCATATTCTGGTTCAATGCCAGAGAAATCAGCCTCCGTGCCTGCTTTGCTCAGCTGTTCTTTATCCACTCGCTGTCCTTCATTGAATCTGCAGTGCTCCTGGCCATGGCCTTTGACCGCATGGTTGCGATCCGCAGTCCCCTGAGATATGCCTCCATTTTGACATTGCCAAGGGTGGGGAAGATGGGACTGGCATTTGTGTTCAGAGGAGTGGCCTTGATCTTCCCATTGCCCTTCCTCCTGAGGAGACACAGGTACTGCCGGGCCAACGTCCTCCTCCACTCCTACTGTCTGCACCAGGAGGTGATGAAGCTGGCCTGCTCGGATATCACTGTCAACAGCGTCTACGGCATGCTGGTCATTGTCTTCACGGTGGGTGTGGACTCGCTCCTGATCCTTCTGTCCTACATCCTGATCCTCAAAACTGTGCTGAGCATTGCCTCCCGGGAGGAGCGCCTCAAAGCCTTGAACACCTGTGTCTCCCACATCTGTGCCGTCCTGCTCTTCTACACCCCCATGATCGGCCTGTCTGTGATCCACAGGTTTGGGAAGGGCTCTCCCCTCCTGGTCCGTGTCTTCATGGGCTACGTTTACCTTCTGGTGCCTCCCCTCATGAACCCCATTGTGTACAGTGTTAAAACCAAGCAGATCCGTGCCAGGATAATTCTGATGTTCTCCAAGTGAAGGCTCAGCCCCTATTCCTCTCCTCCTAGAACCACTCCAGCTTGCCTAACGCTGTCTGGGTGGGATGGAGCCCAAAATCTCTGCAGAGGGGGAGGCAAGATTTGGTGGTGATGGCTATGGGTCTCCTGTGAGAGAGAGTGCCATGGGCTCCTCCTCTCCCTCTGGAGGGGGCAGTTCACTATCCAGAGGGCTGGAAAACCTGGCTGAGGATTTAATGCCCTTCAAAATGGAACACAAAAGTTGGGGGATTGTGTCTGGCCTCCCCCTAGTTGCACCACCCTGGAAACTATGTGGTTCCCCCATCACTTCCTGGCCAGGTGGAGACCCTTTCCCCTCGGGCTGGTCAGGGGTGGGGTCTTCAGGAGCGCCCAAGTGCCCACACCACTTGTTACAGAGTGTTTCATTGGGGTCAGTGCCCACAGGAGGCCTCACATCTGTCTTGGGCATCTGTCTTGGGCATCCCTGGCCCCGCCCTTATCCTACCAGGAGTGTTAGACCCCCTGGACCTCCCGCTTTCCCTTGGTGCACCTCCTTCCTTCCCCTGCCATTGTTGTCCTTCTTCTCGCCCCTCCTCTGCCAACCCCTCTCTCCTCCCTCTTCCGGCTCTTCCTTCTGCCACGGCTACCTGCAGTGCTCTTTTTAGAACATGCCTAACCTGTGCACGTGGGGGAGGGGACAACTGGTGTGCAGTGGCCAGTGGCACAGGGATGCATTTGGGTGGGGAAAGGAAGAGGGAGGCCTGGCAAAAGGCGGTGGCAGGGATTTATTGTAGAGACTGGTCTTCTTTAGCGTTCGTCCCGTGTGGGGGCGGGGTCTGCTATTTTGGATTTATTTTAGAGACTGGTACAAGGGAATAAATAATGGTGCCTCGCGGAACTTGTTCATTCGCTCTCTCGGCTGGTTGGGGGAAACCGCTATTTCGAACCTTTCCCCCCTGACAGAGGTTTGGGTGTGAGCTGTAAGGAAGGGAGAGAGAAGAGGGAGGAGAAAGGCATTTAGAGGACAAAGAGGGCAAGTGGGACGGGGCAGGGAACGTAAGTGGGTTTCCCAGAGGGACTGGAGGCTAAGCAAGTGGGTGCAGAGAGTGAGGGGGAAGAAGGAAGTGTTGGTGGGAAAGGGAAAGGGGAGAGGCTTGCAGTCCTGGATGTGGTGAGCAGCTGTGGCTGGACAGCGACTGGGCAAGGGTGAGCCTGTAGGCAGAACAAGATACTTGTGCCAGGGAACCAGGGACACAAGTATCCCGCCAAACACAAGCTCTAACTGATGTCCCCAGCCTGGGAAGGGAGTTCAACTGGACTGGGAGCCTCTCCTTATGCTTGGAATCCTTGATGGCGGCCCAGGGCTGATCTCTTGGGCTCTATGAAAACGGCTGGAAATGGATTACCTGCCATCACACTCACAGAGAGAGGGGAAAGTGTTGACAAACATGAGGTGGGGACCAGGGAGGGGAGTTGGTGGGTCTTCGACATGGTTGCCCTGATCCATTTCTGCCAGGCTCAAGAACGCTGCACTGCGCAGGCCACTAGGCAAGAGAGCCGAGACCAGGACACCTTCCGGGATCAAGCCAAGTTCCCCAGGCAGACAGAAGGGGGTTCAAACACAAGCCCCCACCTGCAGTCAGACCAAGGCCTTCAGGGAGGGCAGCTGAAGGGCTCTCTGAGACGTGGCCCACAAAGGTGAACTGAGGAGCTTGCACCAGCTCAGGGGCATCCCTTGCTCCCCTGGGGGAACTGAAGGAGGGAAAGGCTGGACAGGAAGGGGGTGGAGTCTTGCCACTCTCGAGTGCCGGCTGGCCAGGTGGTCTTTGGGCGATGGCCAGAATGGGGGTGACTTTGCACAGCACCTGCAGGTTTCCCCAGATGCAGGTCTGCAGGGCAAAGTGGGGTTGAGGAGCTAAACAAGAACAACTGGAGGGTCCAAAGCCAAATAGCTTTTTGCCTCATACAGTCATGTGGGATCCTGGGTGGGGTGAACCAATTCAGGGATCTGCCTTTGCTAGACTCCTACCAGGCCCCTCCTTTGTTTCCACACCCAGTTGAGGGTATGGTGGCCAGTTTTGTAAACCAGCCTCCTTGGTTGGATTCAAATGGTGAGGACAGTTGGAGTCCAGGACCCCCCCCCCGTTTGTTCTGCTAAATTTGTTTTTCCCAAAGGCAAAAGCCCATGCAGGTCTCTTGTTATCAGGTGTGCTCCCTGGGGCATTTGGTGGGCCGCTGTGAGATACAGGAAGCTGGACTAGATGGGCCTATGGCCTGAGCCAGTGGGGCTGATGTTCTTATGACTATGATCACAAGGTAAGACATCTACAGTTCCAGCAGGACATCCACATGTGCAGCTGGTGAAACTTGAATTCTGGAGTGCATTTGGAGCAGGCAAGACTCCCCTGAAGGCAGCCTGATGAAACGCCCAGTTCTAACCAGGGGAAATGCCCAGGCAGCCCACCAGTGCTGAAGCCCCTCTGCCAGTGGGTGCCACACGGATGCCAGGGCAGCAGCAGGAAAGCCATGTGCCACTGTTTAGAGGGCCACCAGCACCACCCCACCAGCAGAGAGGCTGAAAGAGGGCCGAGAGTGGGGACAAGCAGAGGCAGTGGCAGACAGAGCCCAAGGCTCCTTACCAAGCTGGACAGGCCCCTAATGGCTTAGAAGGGCTAGGCAAGGAACAGAGCCGGCACTGCTCAGAGGAGGCCCAAAGGGAGCTCTGCAGCTACGCACTCATTCAATGACACCCCTCCCTCTTCTCAACCAGCCTCCCCACCACAACAGTGCATTGGAGCTGCTGGACAACGTGTCAGCTCCCTGGCACTCTCAGCATGGGATCTGCACAGGACTGGGCTACTAGTGCCAGGGGGCAGTGCACCAAAGATGTGGCCCTCCCAGCCTGTGAAGCTGTGGCCTCCGGGCATCGGTCCTTGAGCCATGCTGCTGGTATGGCAGCATATGTTCTGGCACGCATGGTCTGGCACCCAGCGCCCCATATCCAGGTATCTGCAGGAGACTCTTACACACATTAATATGACGTGAAAAAGAGCCTGCTAACTCCATCCCTCCTCCCTCTTCTGCCCACCTTCAAGGGCTGATCCCCACCAGTCCTTCATGCCCAGCCAACACCCACTCTCCTGTTGATTGATGCCACATTTTCTGCGGCTCAGCCAGGCACCACACAGATGCAGACAGAATTAATCCCATGAATGCCTCTAGTTGACATCTGCAAATATGCTTTTTCTTGCTCTGTACCCATTCCACATACCTGCTGCCTTTCACAAGCGCACTCTTGCTTCTGTGTATCAATACATCTTACCCTTCTGAACCCCCACTGTGGTCTGGTCTCCTTGGCTACCCTCCAAAACTGGGTGGGGGGGTCTATCTGTGGGATAAGTGGAGTCTGGCTGACCCTGCCTCTGGTTTTTAAGGGAGTTCACTACTTAGACTGCTCCAGGAATGCTGATCTGCACCTACCAAGGGTTACCAAGGTAACCCATTCTTAAGTCAGAATGCCAGATGTAGGGGAGGGCACCAGGATGAGGTCTCTTGTTATCTGGTGTGCTCCCTGGGGCATTTGGTGGGCCGCTGTGAGATACAGGAAGCTGGACTAGATGGGCCTGTGGCCTGGACCAGTGGGGCTGTTCTTATGTTCTTAAACTACAATTCCCAGGAGGCTTTGCAGGTCTCTTGTTATCTGGTGTGCTCCCTGGGGCATTTGGTGGGCCGCTGTGAGATACAGGAAGCTGGACTAGACGGGCCTGTGGCCTGATCCAGTGGGGCTCTTCTTATGTTCTTAACTACAATTCCCAGGAGGCCTTGCAGGTCTCTTGTTATCTGGTGCACTCCCTGGGGCATTTGGTGGGCCGCTGTGAGATACAGGAAGATGGACTAGATGGGCCTATGGCCTGATCCAGTGGGGCTGTTCTTATGTTCTTAACTACAATTCCCAGGAGGCCTTGCAGGTCTCTTGTTATCTGGTGTGCTCCCTGGGGCATTTGGTGGGCCGCTGTGAGATACAGGAAGATGGACTAGATGGGCCTATGGCCTGATCCAGTGGGGCTGTTCTTATGTTCTTAACTACAATTCCCAGGAGGCCTTGCAGGTCTCTTGTTATCTGGTGTGCTCCCTGGGGCATTTGGTGGGCCGCTGTGAGATACAGGAAGCTGGACCAGATGGGCCTATGGCCTGATCCAGTGGGGCTGTTCTTATGTTCTTATGTTACGCTGTTTGGCATGAACCAGCAGCCAGTTCCAACCTCAGGCTTGGCAAAGCACCCACAAGGTCCTTGTGCTTGACCTTAAGAGACCTGGGTCTGAGGAGAATGCAGAGTCATCCAGTGGGGTGAGAGGGAGCAACCTGGCCACCGCAGCCGACCCTTCACCTTGAGTGGGGGGGGGGGAGGCTTGGCAGCTCAGTTGGTGGACACGGACCAGGCTATGCAGCCCATGAGGGGAAGCCCAGGCATTCTGCACATGTGGATTTTGGGGAACAGCAGTTCAGACAAAGAATCTCAGTGGAGCACCCCAAAGTTCTCTAGGGGATAGAAATGTCCCCAAATAAGACCCCCTCCCGGAGAGAAAAGAAGGACATTCTTCACAGCTTCTCACCCATCCGCGAGGGAAGGGCTGGTCCCAGAGACCACGTTTGCCCAATGGGCTGAGGGGTCTGACTTTGGGGCACTTGGCCCAGGCAAAGCCCCCTGGATTGGGCTGGACCACGCGCTCCTGGCATGCAGTCACCATCACACACATGGACGTGTCAGGAAACACCACGGGCCGGTCGTCACTTGGAAACCTTCTCTTCCTGCACAAGAATGTCACAGAATCATAGAGCTGGAAGGGGCCTAACAGGTCATCAGGTCCAAGCCCCTGCCTTAGGCAGGAAATCCTCTTAGAGCAGTTCCAAAATGCACTTATAATGTGTAAGGTCTCCAGCAGCCTCAGGAGCACAGGATCATTATTAATTAATATTTTATAATATAATTATTAATTAATATTTTATTTATTATTAATAAATAAAAATACAGGGGCCATATTCGCGAATCCCGTATCCGCGGAGTCACTTATCTGCAGGTCAAATCAGCACCCCCTTGTGCCTGCTCCCCACACATGCCTCCTCTGGAGGTGAGGGGAGCTCTACCAGGCTCTACCGTGGCCTCTGCCAGGCTCAGGCTGAGTCTTACAATTAAAAAAAGTCACTTCCAGTTTTTTCATAGAACTGAAACTATGTTTTTAATGCCTTATTATAAGGCATGAGGAGACCTGGTGAAGCCTCTGGAGAGCTGGAGGGCGTTAACTGGTATCTGCAGTTTCAGGTAACAGCGAGGGGGGCATTCCGGAACAGAACTCCCATGAATGCCGTGGCACACCTGCATTTCTTTCTGGATCTCTTTGTCAGGTAAAGCTAAGTGGGTTGCAATGAATGGCAGGGATGGGCAAATCCAGCCTGGCTTTACTGGAGTCGAGTCATGAGTCTCCGCCCAGCAACACGAGTCAAAAATGAGTCCTAACGGGGCACTTCACAAGTCACCAGGAGAGTTTTTGTGACTCAAAAAGACTCGAGTCACAAGTTTTTTGGATACACCTGTCAGGTGTGGAAAAAACGGGCTATTGCCAAGGCGTGTGTGTGTGTTTTGGAGTTCGCTTTAAACACTCCCCTGATGTCCCTGCCTATCAGTAAAGAAGGCAGGAGGGGGTGGGATGTACTGTGAGAGAGCAGGGAGGGAAGCAGCAAGAGGGAGGAGGGTCATGCCCTGCAGCTGCGAGGCTTACCAGGATGACCCAATCCTTTGTACCTCTACTCAGAAGTCATTGGCAACCTTCAGCCTGGAAAGACTCTGGTATCGCGCTCTGAAAGGTGGTTCTGGCACAGCGTCTAGTGTGGCTGAAAAGGCCAATTCGGGAGTGACAATCCCTTCCGCACCGGGAGCAAGTGCAGTCTGTCCCGGGTCTGTCTCCCTGGCTGTGGGCCTTCCTTCTTTGCCTCTTTGCCTCAGACTGTTGGCAAAGTGTCTCTTCAAACTGGGAAAGGCCATGCTGCACAGCCTGCCTCCAAGCGGGCCGCTCAGAGGCCAGGGTTTCCCACCTGTTGAGGTCCACTCCTAAGGCCTTCAGATCCTACTCAGAAGTAGTCCTACTACAACCAGTCATTCAGTGGGGCTTGCTCCCCTCCAGTAACAATGGAGCTCACAGCAGCCATGTGATTGGAAAGCGTGATCTCCATGGACCTCCCTGCTCCGCCCTTTCCCTTTCTCCCTTCACCAGCCAATTCCAAGGCAAGAGCCGCCTTGGGCTCCTCCACCTGCCCTCCCTCACCCAAAGAAACAAAGCAGACCTCCCGTCCTTCCTCCAAAGATCAGAGGTTCCTCCAGAGATGGGCAAGAGAGTCCACTCCCCCTCCCCCCTCCTGCCTTCCCTGCCTCCTGGCTGGAACGTCCCTGCTGCTCACCTAGTCTGAATGATGGCCCCACACTGCGAAAACAGTCAGCAAGCAAGCCCAGACACAGACGGAATGGAGTCTGCATGCGCGGGACTGAGTGCTGAGTCAGGGCCCTTGACACGAGTGTTTTGCCGAGTCTTCCAAGCACGTGACTCGCGTGTCATGAAAATCACTGATTTTCACAACTCGGACTCAAGTCACCTGACTCAAGTTCCCATCCCTGATAAATGGTCAGTTTAAAAAGTGGGAAGCTCCAAGCCCCACTATTTTGCCAGTGCAGACCTAAGAGACACTGTGTCGGGCCTCCTGGCCCAACATGGAGTTCAAGACAGGGTGGAGCAGAGCTCCCACCCCCTCTTGCCCTGATACATCCCCCACCTCACCCTCCCCTCACCCTCATTCCACCCTCCACTGCCCCTCAGAGCCACACCACTGTAGCCTGCCAGTCACACTTATCCCCAGCAGCAGTGTGCCCTCCTTCTGCCACTGCTGAGTCCGGCAACTGACAGGCACAGGCCCAGCACCGGTGCTCCCTACTCTGAGGGTGCCATAAACATGCTTTATGCCATGCCAAGGGCGCAGCGCCAGTGCTGGGCCGGTTGAGGGTTGGGCCCTCAGACAGCCTGTTTGTAAGGTCCCATAAGGCAGCCCAGAGCATCACTGGGCCTCTGTTACGGCAGCTGTGAAAACAGCTGTGCCTTGTCTGCTGCTGGGAACACCTGCAACAAGCCTCCCTTGGCAATGGCCCCAGCTCCTCCCGCCCGACATCCAGCCCTGCAGTCCCTGAGGCTCCTATAAAGGTGGCTTCACAAATCTGAGCCCCGCCTGCATGGAAGAGCTCTGGTGGCGGCAGCAGCTCCTCTGGTGACTGAGCGCCAGACCTGGAGGCTGCAGAGTGGAGGGTGAGTACAGCCAGACAGGGACGCCTTCCAGGTGCAGCAGAGTCTCACAGGGTGGGTGTTGCCAAGCCAAGATGGGGCTGAGCAGGCGGGTTCGTGCTCTGCATACAGCCCTTGATTGGCAGAGGCACTGCCTGATGGCTGCCAGGCAATGGGTCCTTCTTGCTCAGGACCTTCTGCTCTGTGTGTGTGTGTGTGTGTGTGTGTGTGTGTGTGTGTGTCTTTCCCAGCCTGGGACTCCAGATGCTTCTGGGACTGAGCCTGCTGCAGCCTCCCAGCAACAAGCAGCAAGGCCAGCAATTAGGCACAAGAAATCAGGGCACGTAGCTCTAGCAGCTCTCTGCATGCAGGTCACAGACAAGAGCTGCTCTCACTACGGAAGGCCTGCTGATTTCACAGAGCTCCTGCAGTCCTGGTTACAAGGAGCAGTGTGGACACCCCAGGACCCCCCAAGCCAAGACCCTCCTCCACCTTCTCTTCTCCTGGGAATCTCTCCAAAGGCAGCTGCAGCCATCACCATCCTCCAGAGAGCCTGAGACTTTGCAGCAATTGATTTGTTACTGGCCAGTTCCTGTGTTTGCGTCTGGGGGTTCCAGTTCTCCTTCCAGGCAACCAAGAGGCTTTCCATTCAGGTCCAAGTCCGCTTTCCCTGCAAAAAGTCACTCGGGTTTCGGGTTCAGGGTCAGGTTCGGTTCAGCTCCCAGCTCTCTGCCCTCGTCCTTTCCTAAATCCACTTTTCTAAATTGGCTGGTGCAGCTGCCCCACCCTTTGGTAAGCCTCCTCCATCAATATCCAGTTTCTGTCTTTGCTTCCTTCCAGACTTGCCCAGACACTGGCTACTTTGCACTCCCTCTGAGCTATCCATCTTAGCCCTGGACAGTTACAGGTGCCTTTTGGGGTGCACACCTCTCTTCCCCACAGCCCCGGCATCCCCACAGTCTGTTCAGCTGATCAGCCCATCAGACCAAGAGTTGGATGCTAGTTTGACATTAGTTCAGCAGGGTTTATTCATCCCAAATCCAAGCAGTTCCTGCTAATCACTGCACTGGTGTCAGGGGTCTTGCAGACGGACTGCTTTGCAACCTGTTCCAGTATCTTTCCCAAGGTTGAAGTCAGACTGGTAGTTCCCTGGGTATCCCTTTTTCCCCATCTGAAGACTGGGACAACAGTTGCGCATCTCCAGGCTTGTAGCACCTCATCTATTCTAAGAACATAAGAACAGCCCCGCTGGACCAGGCCATAGGCCCATCTAGTCCAGCTTCCTGCATCTCACAGAAATTCTCCAGAATTTCTAAAAAATGAGTGATGATCCCTTAAAACAGTGTTTCTCGACCCACTGGGTGGGTCACAAGCCAATTTCAGGTGGGTCCCCATTCATTTCAATATTTTACTTTTAATATGTTAGACTTGATGCTACCATGGTTTGCGACTGCTTGTGGGGAAATGTGGCAGATCTGTACTTTGAACAGGCTAGTCTGTATATCAATGATTTTCAACCTTTTTCAGCTCATGACACACTGACAAGGCACCAAAATTGTCAAGGCACACCATCAGATTTTTGACAATTGACAAGGCACACCATGCTGCCAGTGGGGGGCTTACATCCCCCATTGGCCCTACTAATAAATTACCTTCTCCCAAATTCCTATAGCACACCTGCGGACCACTTGTGGCATGGCACTTGTAGCACTGGTTGAAAATGGGCTGCTGTACATGCGTTTAACAATGATAGTCAATGGGGCTTACTCCCGGGTAAGTGTGAATAGGACTGCAGCCTAGGATTGTTAAAAATTTTCCTGCTTGATGATGTCACTTCTGAACATAAGAACATCAGAAGAGCCCCGCTGGATCAGGCCAAAGGCCCATCTAGTCCAGTTTCCTGTATTGCACAGTGGCCCACCAAATGCTTCAGGGAGCACACAAGACAGCAGACACAACCTGCATCCTGGTGTCTTCCCCTGCATCTGGCAATCAGAGGCAGCCTGCCTCTAAAACCAAGAGTTTGCACATACCTACTATGACTTGTAACCCGTAATGAACTTCTCCTCCAGAAATTTGTCCAATCCCCTCTTAAAGCCATCTAGGTAAGATGCCATCACTACTTCCTGTGGCAAGGAGTTCCACAAACTAATTACATGCCGGGTAAACTCTCCCAAAACTCAACTTTCATGGATGTCCCCTGGGTCTGGTGTTGTGTGAGAGGGAAAAGAGCATCTCCCTATCCACTTTATCCATCCCCTGCATAATTTTGTCTGTCTCATGACATCACTTCCAGGGTCATGCCATCACTTCCAGTGGGTCCCGACAGATTGTCATTCTAAAAAGTGGGTCCCGGTGCTAAAAGGTTTGAGAACCGCTGCCTTAAAAGATTGTTCTGCCTCTAGCAGCCCAGACTCGTGTTTCTTTTTTCTTGAGGGGTTTTGATTTGAAGGCCCTAAAGTGAATGGACACCTGCTTGCAAGATGCCCGCAGCCCTTCTGGAAAACGCCACCTTCAGCCCCAGCACCTTCCTCCTGTCGGGCTTCCCGGGGCTGGAGCGGGCCCACCGCTGGATTGCCCTCCCCTTCTGCTTTGTCTATGTGACTGTGCTCCTGGGGAACTGCACCGTCCTCCACGTCATCAGGACAGACGCCAGCCTGCACGTGCCCATGTACTACTTCCTCGCCATGCTGGCCTTCACTGACCTGGGCTTGAGCCTCACCACCCTGCCCACTGTGCTGGGCATATTCTGGTTTGACTCTCGAGAGATCCCCTTCGGCGCCTGCTTTGCCCAGCTCTTCTTCATCCACTCGCTCTCTCTTGTTGAGTCCTCTGTGCTCCTGTCCATGGCCCTCGACCGCCTTTTGGCCATCTGTGACCCCCTGAGATATGGCTGCATCCTGACCACTCGCAGGATTGTTCAGATGGGGCTGGCCTTTGCGCTTCGGAGCTTTGCTCTGATCTTCCCGCTGCCCTTGCTCCTCCGCCGTTTCCGTTACTGCAGGACCAACGTCCTCTCGCACGCCTACTGCCTGCACCTGGAGATCATGAAGCTGGCCTGCTCAGACATCATCGTCAACCACATTTACGGGCTGACAGTCGTGGCCTTCACGGTGGGGCTGGACTCCCTCCTGATCCTCCTCTCTTATGTCTTCATCCTGAGGACAGTGCTGCGCATCGCTTCCAAGGAGGAGCGCCTCAAGGCCTTCCACACCTGCGTCTCACACATCTGGGCTGTCCTCTTGTTCTATGTGCCCATGATTGGCCTGTCCCTGATCCACCGCTTTGGGGAACAGGTTCCTCACGTGGTCCACCTTCTCATGTCCTACGTCTACCTGCTGGCCCCACCTCTGATGAACCCTCTTGTGTACAGTATCAAGACCAAGCAGATCCGCCAGCGCATCCTCAAGAAACTCTGCTCTGTCACGACCCCCCAGCCATAAGGAGAAGCAGGAGCAGCTTTTACCCTTCCAGAAGTGCAGTCTGAATATCTGTCATGTCACGTTGCATAAATTGCTGCGTGTGGTTTATTCTTTTCCTGGAGAGGTGCAGAGCTCCGACGCTCAACCACAGGTCTTTGCTGCACGTCCCCAGACGCCCCTTCAGGACTCGGCAGTTGTGCTTCCTTTAAACTTAGCGTAATGCAGCTGCAGCCCAACCCTATTGAAACTGCCACCAATGCAGCCGTGCCAACGGAGAGCACTGTGTCTTATGGTGGGGGAACAGTCAGGGAGGCCTCCGGGGGCAAGGGAACTTTAGATCCCTTACCCTGGGAAAGCCTCTGCTTCCCCACTGGGTCTCCTCCTCTCTTCTTTTGTTGGCACAGAATTGAGGCAAATAAGGGATGGGAAAGAGAAGAGGGAGAGCATAGGATCCTGGAGCAAGCAAGTGCCACCAGCAACGCTCCCTCCCATCCTGACACGCCCCCGCTCCTTCCCATTCCTCCTACCGCCTGACACCACAGCCAACTCACTGCAACCAGTGGACAGTGGTTTTTCTGCTGGCCCGTATGCACAGCCACCAGCCACTGTGCTTGTGGCCTCACTGCACTCACTCCCAGCAGCATTCCCTCTCTGGCAGAACTGGTGGGAACTTCCTGCCGGTTCCACTGGGGGAACGAGAGGATTGGACTGGGCCACTAAAGTCTTAAACAAACAAGATCTGCACAATTGAGTGACTCTTGTACATCTTCTGCAGGTGGTCCATATCCAGACTGATGAGCATCCGTTTTCCAAAGCTCAAGAAATAAAAACTATCTTCATAAAGAGACGATCTCTGCTCATTCTGAGATAAGAAATGACTTTCTCCATCACTCAAAACCCCAAGTCCTGACTAGACCATCCTTTGCCTCTGGGACAACTGGCTCTCCCCAAGCCCTGCGGTACTTGGTCCGGTGGCTGTCGGGATGCTGCAGATCAAATGCTGTTTTCAGAATGGAATAATTGTGTGAACCGCACCTCCTGATCAGACCTCCAGGACACATGGAGCTGTGAGTCCCATCGCCAGAGCTGTGACCCACAGGATTCCCTTCCAATCGTCGCCTTTTATTATTATTATTATTATTATTATTATTATTATTATTATTATTATTATTATTATTATTATTATTAACAGTATTTATGTACCACTTTTCAACAAAAAGTTCCCAAAGCGGTTTACAGAAAAGAATCAAATAACTTATGGCTCCCAGACCCCAAAGGGCTCACAATCCAAAAGATGCAACACCAGCAGACAGCCACTAGAAAAGACACTGCTGGGGCGAGGAGGGCCAGTTACTCTCCCCCTGCTAAATAAAAGAGGAGCACCCACTTGGAAAGTGCCTCTTACCAGTTAGCAGGATGCCTAGTCTGGGGCATCCACACCACATATGCACTTTGGGATTGTGTCCCACCACCTTTGCTGCATCGGCCTGCTGTCCTCAGGAGTGTGCAGGGAGTCAGGTGCAGCTGCTGTAGATACATCCTTGAAATGTGCCTCTTTCAGGCTGTGCCCTGCAGGGAACTTCCAGCCATGCTGCTCAACACACAACCAAGCTGGTTCTGCCACTGACACTCCACGTCTTCTTTTTCCATTGCTCGAGTGATGCAACTTTTGAAGCTTCAATTTCCAGGAATATTTTATTTTACTGCCAATCACGGGGGGCGGGGTGCGTGCAGCTTGCTCTGACCCCTTCCAAGAAGAAAGTCATCGAGCTGAGGGATAAAAAGCAGCATCCAAATCAGCCCTTAGTGAACTCGGGGCAAAGGTGTGAGTCAGACCCAGTGCTCTGCACCAGTTCTGGACCCCACACAGGGGAGAGTGCTGCTTGCCACGGAACAGCCATGACCAACCCCCTCCCTTCCCCACATACATGTGCTGAAAAAGGAAGGAGGACTTGTAGTCAGGCCAAACCAGGGGCAGGGGAAGCAGGAACAGGAATGCTCGGCCATGGAGCTCATTTCCAAACCCAGGCCTGGAACATCCCGTGGCATCTCTGTGCGTGTGCCATGGCGCCCTAAGCCATCCCAATGCACACTGGGAACCCTTGCTGGAAGAGCAATGACTACATTGGAGGCTTGGTGATGACGTCATCACTGAACTTCCAGGTGGCCGAGCTGTGCGCAGTTATACAGCCACACACCTTGGAGGTCAGTGCTGGGCAGGGGCGAGGCCATTGGCTGCCTCAGGCAGTCTGCAAAGCTGGCCGATGCGCCCCCAGGCCTCACCAGGGCACTGGTCTTCTTCCCAAAATAACATACCTGGCAGTGTCGACATTTCAAAACACTTTGAAAGCAGACATGGATGGAAACCTAAGAATGCTCCCTGACAGAAATGGGAAGGTGTCTGGAAGAGAGAGGTGGTTTTGTACAAAATAAGTAACTTATCCATGGAAATTTTTTTAAGATACTTAAATGACTGAAGGAAAAAAATCTTCATAGCCTCTCGTAGAGCAAATCTTAACTCTTTCATGCCTAAAAACATTCATGTTGTTATATGAATAACAGTCATATGAAGATAACATCCGAAGGTCGCCAGCTCGAGGCCACCGGCACCGTGAACGGCGAGACCTTGAAGCAGCTGACAAGCCGAGCCGAGTTATGCCAAGTTATTCCACCTGCTCTTTGGCCGCTGTCAGCCTGTGTGGGAGGAAAATGGAGGCCAGAATGTGATACCAGATCATTAAAGACCCATCTGAAATGTTGTGCAGTTCTTGAAAGATAGAACCTTTCTTCAATTGTAGAAATCCCTACAGGGATTTAGAACAGCCTGCCTATGTAAACCGCCTTGAATTAAAGTCTGAGGAGAAATCTGACGACCAAGAAAGGCGGTATATAAATACCTGTATTATTATTATTATTATTATTATTATTATTATTATTATTATATGGAAGGTTATATTTCAATGCAGATGTTTTTGAAAATGGAAACGTATTTCTAACTTTCTAGAACTGATCCTCACAGAAGCCTTTTGTTTTGTGTCTGGCAGGCTCTTAAGCCTGCTGCAGCTCCATCCTATCCACCAGCAATGCTGGTCTTCGGCGCACTACTAGGGTGACAGTCGTCATGCAAATGCCATAGAGTACTTTGTGGTGGCCAGACAGAGGGAAGCACCAGCATGGAGGCAGGCACGGGGCCTCCATACCAGCTGGAGGAGCCCTCGGGAATCAACAGTGGTGAGTATGCCATCAAGCAGTGTGGGGCAGGGGAGGGCAGGCGGAAGATGATTAGGAGGTGAAACTGGGCGAGGGGCAGGGAGGAGGCTGGCCCAGGCCTGGAAGAGGGGCAGGGGTTGTGAAGGAGGCCTCCTCTGGATCTTAACCCTCCTCCTGAGCCAGAAAGCTCTACACAGGGCTATTTGGTTCTGTGCCAGCAATTGAGTTGGCCCAGCTCCAAGTAGCCCCATTGGGCAGCTGCGGCTCAACGTGAGAACAAATGTTCCCTTACTTCGAGGAGACCTCTGGCTGTCTCCTCACCCATGCAGGATACAGCAGTGCCCATTTTGGCACCACTACCATAGCATGGATAGTCCCATTAGGCTTGGACTGGTGGTTTCATTACAGTCCAATTATCCTGTTCCCGCACCATTCTTCTTTGGAAGAAATGCCAGCTCCTGGTTTATTTTTTGGCATATTTGGAGTATCCTTTGTTGATCTGTTGGGTTTTCACACTGTACACAATGAGATTAAGAACCGGTGGGATGGCAGTACAGATGTTGGCCATGAGCATGTGCGCAATGGGAGGGAGGTGTTTTCCAGAACAGTGCACCACAGTGACACCAATCTTTGAACACAGAAAATCAGGACGGTGCAGAGGTGGGAGAAACAGTTGTCCAGGGCTTTGAGGCGTTCTTTGTGGGAGGCGATGCCCAAAACCGTTTTCAGGATCAGGATGTAGGACACAAGAATGACCACAGCATCCAGCCCTAACGTGCACATGACTGTCATAAAACAGTGCAACATACTGACTTTGGTGTCTGCACAAGCCGATGTCTTGATGTCTGCATGTGGGATTTGCAGAAGGGAAGCAATTACGGAGGAAGGGAATTGAGAGGCTGGCAGCAGCACCTCTGCTGGGAATTAAAGTGCCTCCTCCCGCAGGGCTCCAGTGGCATCACGGCAGCCTCGCTCCCTGTGGAAAACACCTGCTTTACCCATAATTCCAAGGCAGTGAAAAGCAGAGGCAGAAGAATCACCCTTCACAGGTGCGGAAAACAACCCACCCTTGTAATCCGCACTGCCAAGTCAGGCACGTGTGAGTGGCTCCCTGAGCCCCGGAGCGAACCCCTCATTTTCAGGCTGATGTTGGCTCTGGAAGGGCAGGAGCATCCACAACCCCAGCGCTCTGAGTGTGTGTTTCTAGGCAAAGGTGCTGTACGGGGAGGAAGAGCAACTGTGTGCAGGAGATGGGAGGAAGTGAGGCAGGAATGATGCTTGTCTGCTGCTTGGGCAATGCCAAAGGATTTCACTGCAGTCTGCTACCCCCTTTTCATTTCTTGTGAGCTGGCTGCTGCCCTGGGCATTCAGACACGAAACTCATAGGCAAATCAAGCAGAGAGTCTTCCTGTGTACCCCAAAGGGAGCGACTCAAGAGCACATATTGGTGGCCCAAGGCAAGAAGTCAGGCTTCGAAAAGCACTTCGAAAAGTCGTTTCTGACTGCAAAAAGCACTCCACATGTCTGATCTGGGGATTCTTACAACAACCCACTAGGTAAGTGGCCCTTATCGTCCCAATGTTTCAGGTGGGGAGACCAAACGGCTTGCCTAAGGCCACCCAACTGGAATCCATGGTGGAGGCAAGATTTAGACCGTGGTGGTCCTGACTCAGTGCAGTCCTTTAGACTCTCTGCTACAAAACCAGGATGACCTCCAGGGCATGTCCACCAATGTTGAGGCACAGGAAGTGACATTTCAGATCTCAAATATGTGAGCGCATGAAACCCGGTCTGTTGCCTGGAATGACGGGGAAAGCTGTAGGCTTTGATCCAGAGCTCCCTCAGCCCCGCACCCCACTACAGCCCCTGCAGACCCAGTCCTGGGCACTGGGACCCTCTGAAGCAAAATGGGTCAGGGAACGTGGTGGGAGGGGATTAGCATCAAGCGAGGAGAGGAGCCTCGAACCGCTTTTGCTTTCTGCTCCAGGACTGACTTGTTTCTTGAGGGCTGGGTTGGTTTCTTGGGTGGTTTTGTTTTGTTCTGGGAATTGACTGCTTGTCCAACTGTTAGGATGTTGTCTTGATGTTTCATATTGTGGAGCTTTCCATCTGTGAAAGGAGGTGTGTGAAATGAAATAGATTGCAGGTTTGGGGGGGAACGTTGGGGGCCAATCCTCTTGTGTTTCTTTGGAGCCAGCCTGTCACGTCGGCCCCTCTTGAAGAATGGAAGCTGTTGCACAGCCACACACCCTGTCTCAAGACCAGTGCTCAGCTGCGAGGAGCCACGGCAGTCCCCTGTGCCAAGAGCACTGGGGTGAGAAGCACAAGTTGCTGACCTGATCGCTTCAGTGTTGGGCAGCCGCCATGCAGTGCCCCTCAGGCACACGCTCACAGCCTCAAGGCTGTGTCACCCCCAAGTCCTTGCCAAGATCAATTCCTAAGACTCCCAAGATGCAGCCGGGAGCAGCCGGCGATGCAGTGGTCTTGGACGGCCGTGCTGGAAAGGGGTTGGGGTCAGGAAGGCAGTTGCCCTGCTGGAGGGGCCTCACCTGTGTCCTGCATGAAGCTGCTTTTGGGAGGGGGGATCTGTCCCAGGAACAGGTCACGTGAATGTCATCTCTGCAACCTTTCTCCTATGGCTGTTATGTGCATTTTATGAATGAGGAACTGGTTTTTAACTTTTTTTTTAAAGAGTTTTTAGTTTGGTTTTAGTTTTTAGTTTTAGCTTTTAAGGTTGAGTTTTCATTGTTATTTTTAGCTTTCAGTTTTTAACTTAGTTTCAGTGTGGTGATAGTGAGCTCCCCCCCTTCAGGGCTGGTTTAGGCTCATTAGGTAAAAAAGCTAGTCCACGGCACCCAGCCCAAAAAACTGCTTGTGGTTTAATATGGCTTCCAGCCGTGAAAGCCTGAGCATGTTTGGGGCAGAGAGGTTGTGACCTGGGCAAGAATTTGCAGCAAGAACAGCACCGCCACTTGGAGTCACACGAAGGGCTGGTTGTTCAGTGCACCTCATGTGCATCATGGATAGACACCATGTGGCACAAGGCTCCATTGTTATCACCCTTGTACTGCAGTTGGGGACACCCAATCAGTGTGGGGCTAAGCAGTGGTTTTCAATCTCTCAGGGAGAGTTTGAACCGCAGTAAGTTCTTGCTGGGGCCGGGAGGAGGCAGTGAAAGTGCAGTGATCGCACTCCGCCCCCCCCCAAACTGGAAGTGGAGCGTGATCATTGCACTTTCACTTTTCAATATCTGGAAAGCCCTGCAGATGCTCCCCACACCTGGAGTCTCCCCTGGAGGCTGCTGCAGGGACTGGTAAGTAAATTCCACACCACCGACTTTCACCCCTGTAGAGGAAAGCGTCTCAAAACGTATCACAGCTCAGGGTGGAGATGCTGAATTCTTTATCCAATCAGGAGCGAGGTCAGCTCCTGGTTTCAGCACATGAGGCCTGGCTGGTCCTGGCAGCCAACAGTACAAAGTTCCCTGAACCCGATTCCCAGGTGAGTAAGTGGTGCCAGCCCAGCCCCCTGCTGCACTGGCCTCCCCGCAATGACTTCGTGCAGTGGCTCTTTCTGCACCAGGTGGAATTGCAGAGCAGCTGCTGGGGCACACAGGAGCCGCTGGCTCCAGCAGAGCTGGAGAGTGAACAGCACTGCCTCCAGCCCAGCCAGGCCCACAGCAGCAGCAGCAGAGGCCGGGAGACCAAACTCAGGCCATCCCCACCAGGACTGGCTGGCTCTGGCAGTGCAGCG
Source organism: Tiliqua scincoides (assembly GCF_035046505.1). Lineage (NCBI taxonomy): Eukaryota > Metazoa > Chordata > Lepidosauria > Squamata > Scincidae > Tiliqua > Tiliqua scincoides. Next base: position 1,015,414 of record NC_089823.1, read on the forward strand.
CCCCCCAGGAGGGAGCCGGGATGTCTCCGGGCAGGGGGTGCATCCTGCAAGTGAGCCAGCTGCCCAGTGGCTCACCGGGTGTCTGTGGGTGCAGGTAGGCTCCATTTGCCAGCACTCCCGGCAGGCAGCCTTTGACCTCAACATGACTCAGATGATCAGCTTTGCAAGTTGGTGCCCAGTGTTTAATTGGAACTGGAAATGGACCAGGGACACGTCGACAGCTTCACAACCATCCAGAGGGCTGCTTTGAACCCAAGAGGAGACCGTACCCTCAGCGTCTCACGTAACCATAGGCCCAATCCTATCCAATTTTCCAGCACTGATGCAACCGTGACTATGGGGTGTGTGCTACATTATGTGCTGGAGGAACAGTTGTGGAGGCCTCTACAAAGTCAGGGAACATTTGCAACCTTGGGGCTGCATTGAGGCTGCATCCATGCTGGAAAGCTGGATAGGACTGGACCCTCAACCACCTGAACTCAGTTTCCTTCTCACAATTGGCCATAATAAACCTGAATTCAGGTTTATTTTTGAAGCCGCTTTGGGGGCCCATCTGGGGGAAAAGTGGGGCACAAACTGAATAAATAAATAAATTGGCCAGGCCACATGTAATAATGGCAGTTTGCTTGCATTTTAAATTAAAAGGATTTACCAGGCTGTAAAATGGGAGAGTGAATACACAGCTCTAGCCTTAATATACAAACCTGCCATGTCTGTCTAGTCTCTCTTTTGCTGCTGTTGTTGGCATCCTTCAGTCTCAGAAGACTGTGGTGTTGCGCTCTGAATGATGGTTCTGGCACAGCGTCTAGTGTGGCTGAAAAGGCCAATTCGGGAGTGACAATCCCTTCCACACCGGGAGCAGGTGCAGTCTGTCCCTGGTCTGTCTCCCTGGCTATGGGCCTTCCTTCTTTGCCTCTTAGCCTCAGACTGTTGGCCAAGTGTCTCTTCAAACTGGGAAAGGCCATGCTGCACAGCCTGCCTCCAAGCGGGCCGCTCAGAGGCCAGGGTTTCCCACCTGTTGAAGTCCACTCCTAAGGCCTTCAGATCCCTCTTGCAGATGTCCTTGAATTGCAGCTGTGGTCTACCTGTAGGGCACTTTCCTTGCACGAGTTCTCCATAGAGGAGATCCTTTGGGATCCGGCCATCATCCATTCTCATGACATGACCAGGCCAGTGCAGGCATCTCTGTTTCAGTAGTGTGTACATGCTAGGGATTCCAGCTTGTTCCAGGACTGTGTTGTTTGGGACTTTGCCGTGCCAGGTGATGCCGAGGATGCATTGGAGACAGCACATGTGGAAAGTGTTCAGCTTCCTCTCCTGTTGTGTGTGAAGAATCCAGGACTCACTGCAGTACAGAAGTGTGCTCAAGACACAAGTCTTATAGACCTGGATCTTGTTCTGCCAGCTTCTTGTTGGACCAGACACTCTTTGTGAGTCTGGAAAACGTGCTGATGTGTTTGTCTAGCTCAGTATCGAGAGAGTGACAGAGATAGTTCATGTGCAGAGATTGCAATGCAGGGAGGTGAATCCACATCTTGACCCATGACCTGTGTTTTCTTCAGGCTGATTGTCAGTCCAAAGTCATGGCAGGCCTTGTAAAACGGTTCATGAGCTGCTGAAGGTCTTTAACTGAGTGGGTGGTGACAGCTGCATCGTCGGCAAAGAGGAAATCACGCAGGTGACTCTCTTAGCAGGTGACCCTCTTTTGCAGGTGTATCTGAATCCCTAATATAGTTTTTCAGATGAGACGTTTTAATCCCTGTTCCAGTGATGGATGGGTAATGAGGAATGTTTTAGAATCTGTTGTATTTAGAATCACCGGTATTCTCTCTTCCTTTCTGTTCATGAGGTCCTTGTGGGACGATGTCAGCCAGCATCAACGACAGCTCTGTGGAGAACCACCAAACCTTTGTCCTAACTGGCATTCCAGGAACACAAGAGTATGACTCATGGCTGGCCTTCCCGCTGTGCATGCTCTACGGCCTGACTCTCCTTGGAAACATCACTATCCTCTCTGTCATCAAGGCAGAAGACAGCCTCCATCAGCCCATGTACATCTTCCTTTCCATCCTTGCCTGCTCTGATCTGGGTCTCTCCATGTCCACCATGCCGACAATACTGGGCATTTATTGGTTTGACTCCAGGGAAATCTCCTTCAATGCCTGCATCACCCAGATGTTCTTCATCCATTTGTTTCAGTGGGTGGAGTCTGGCATCCTTGTGGCGATGGCCTTTGACCGCTTCATTGCCATATGCGACCCTCTGAGATACACGGCACTTCTCTCAAATTCAGTTATTGGACAAATAGGAATAGCTGTGCTATTCAGAGGTTTCTGTCTCATCTTCCCTGTCCCCTTCCTGATTAAGCGACTGCCCTTCTGCCGATCCAATGTGCTCTCCCATTCCTACTGCCTTCATCAAGACGCAATGAAGTTAGCATGTGCAGACATCAAAGTCAACGTATTGTATGGTTTGATTATAGTCTTTTGCACATTGGGTTTGGATGTTGTGATGATTCTTGTGTCCTACATCCTGATCCTGAAAACAGTTGTGGGCATCGCCTCCCACAGAGAGCGTCTCAAGGCCCTGGACACCTGCGTCTCCCACATCTGTGCCATCTTGATCTTCTATATTCCAATGATTGGTGTCACTGTGGTCCATCGCTTTGGAAGACACCTCTCTCCCATTGTGCATATGCTCATGGCCAACATCTACATTGCTGTCCCACCGGTTCTTAATCCCATTGTGTACAGTGTGAAAACGCAGCAGATCTGGCGCAGGATACGCAAAATGTTCCAGCAAAAGAAACACTGATATTCTTCCAAAGGAGAACTATGTAGTGAAGATCACACACTGCGGTGTCCATGTTTCATGACTGGCATCCATGTTAAAACTGTGGAAGGTTGTTGGGTTATGTGCGTGGTCTAAATAATATACCAGGAAATTAAATGGACTCTGTTTCAGGCCAGCCCACAGCCTGAACAGTTCTTTTAGAGATTGGAGGAAAGGAGGACACCAAGCTAAGTGCAGGAATCGTTTTATTAAAGTGCACAAAATAAAATAGACAGACTTACGTATTTTGTGGAATGGTGCATGGGTATGGAGAAGGTCGAGGGTCGCAAGAATATTGGGCTAGAATAGGGAGGTTATATCGAGGGTGTGGGGTGCTAATTGACCCGGACATATCAATCATCCGCCAATGAGGGACACTCCCAGGTTGTTGCCGAAGGCCACAGCTGGCAATAATCAGCTGGGCAGAGAGATGCCTCCCCAAGGCAGAGATAGCATGAGATGGGCCTGGCCTTTCCGTTTTTGCTTGGGCCCAAGTTCTCATCGTGGAGGGCAGGTACTGGCCTTGGCCGTTACAGACTCTAAACAGCTAAGCATTCCACACTAAAAACAAAGAACTGAATGCAAAAAAGGTTAAACACCAAAAATGAAAAAACTAAAAAAGTGCCGAGTTCCAGTTCTTGAGAAAGTAAAAGAAAAATGGCAGCCTCTGAAGAAGCCACCAAAGTAGCGGCTGAAATATTTCAGGTTTTGGACTTAAGTGTTTTGTTTTCCTGTTTCTCCCTTTTTTATACAGGTTGAGTCTCAGTATCCATGAGGGTTCGAGGGTTTCGTTCCCAGAATTCATGTGGATGCCAAAAATTGTGTTAAAGGAAAACTATTTAAAAAACAATGTCCATGCGCGCAGCGATTTAAAAACAGCTTTGCTGGCCCTTGTAATGCAGGACAGAGACATCAGGCAGACAACCAGTCTCTCTCCTGGTGCTTAGAAAGGCTTAACTTCAAGGCAGCAACCCCTCCCTTCACTGGGAGCACAACACGGGAAAGGATGCAAAGAGGAGGTGATAATCACTTCCACTTAGCATTCTTTCACATGCTCAGGGGGAAGGGAGGGGTCACTTGCCTTGGAGTGAAGCTGTTCTAAGTGCTTGGAGATTGAGTGATTGATTGAATGTCTGATGACTGTCCTGTCCCACATTAACAAGGCTATTGTTAAACAACTTTTTTCCTTTAAAGGGCCCTTCTCATCATGTTAAGATAAAACTTCAGGTGAAAAATCTGTGGATAATTAGGTTATTCCTGTAGTATTAAATTCTTATTTATCTTTCTTCTTCCCTCCTGGGAATTATTGTGGCAATAATTCCCCTCTTTTTTTAAATTTCATTAAAAGGTAATCTTCGGAAAGAAAGGGCTGTGCCCAGGGAGCCTTTTGGGAGATTTGGGCCTGGACCGGTGGCAGCAAGGGTATAATCAAGTTCTTTCACATTCAACCATGACAGAGGGGATTGGAGTTGCCACTTTGAGGGTGAAAGGAATGGTGGGGGGAGGTTGGACTGGCCCAGAGTAATACTGAGTGGGTAAGACAGGAACCCAACAGGTTCTCCGCTAGAGCTGACCAGAGTGATCTCTGGTGTGCTGTTGAAGTGCCCCCAGTGATTGGTGCTGGGGACCTAAAATGGTCTGTGCCAAGACCCCTGGATCAGGAGTGGCTCATGGCTACTCTGGCACTCAGAGGCCTCCCTCAGGTAATCTCTGTCCTGAAGAAAGTTGTGGGACGCACAGACTGAAACCTCTCCTACTTTCCAGCCACAATGCAGCCCTGAGGTAAGAGAACAAAGGTTTCCTTACCTTGAGGAGGCCTCTGTGACGCCCCCCAGAGGATGCAGCACACGCCCCATTGTGTTTCCTTCTATTGGACCGGCCCTGGGTAATACTGAATGGGCAAGACACCTGCTGCCCTATAGGCAGAGATGGAGATGGGCAGCTTGTTTCATTTTTCTGGCCTGGTCTGTCTTGTGGTAGGCAATCAGGCTGCAGTTCTGTAGACTTTTCTGGGAGTAAGCCCCATTGACCAATGGAACCTACTTCTGGGTAAACATGCATAGGTGTGTGCAGTGACTCCTCTGCTGTGTAATGTAATGTTTCAAAGTCCATCAAAGCAGCGTTCTGTGACAGCTACACTGTGAGGCCAGTCAGTGGCCTTTCTGAACCCTTCAGGTCCCCAAGCTGCACACAAGCAAGATTTTCATTCCGCTACATGGAAACACCTGGACAGTGCCTATGAGAGGAATTTTGTCAGGGGTACAAAGTTTCTTTTGAGCCCCTTTGCAAAGGGGAAGGGGTGAAACAGAGCAGGGGAGGGTAGTGATGGGCGAGTAAAATGGGGCAGGGGGCAAAACAGGGTGCAGGGAGAGTGGAGACAGCTGGAAAAGTCTTTGGAGCCCAGGTCTACCCACCCATGTGGCATCAGCAGGTAGATACAGTAATACGGAAAACCAAACACACACCTAAGTCGCTCTAAAATCTTTTAAATATAGAAAATAATTCTGAAAATGAGCATCATATTTAGGCTCACGCTAGAACTGAAAGTGTCCTGTATGTACCAAAACCTGCTTCTGCAGCAGCTGTAGTCTTCATGGTAAGTACATCCATGAGCCAAAGAGCTACTGTAACAGTCCGGTTTCCTCCCAGATTTGATACTGGGTTAAGGAGTGTCATGGATGCATTCCTTGGCCCAGTATATAGGGCTTGCCAGCAACCACATGCTTTTGGTAGTATCCCCAACATCCTGAGAGGGTAACAAGTCTGATAGGAAAATGTCATATCCCAGAAAATTTCTGGGCACCTACTTTGGCTCCTTTTTGACTCTGGGCCCGGGTACAAATTACCCTCTTTACCCCATCTCTTAGGCCCTGCACCTAGAATGTCTTTTAGAGGCATATGCGCCTTCTTTTCGGTCCCATGACAAGGATTTCAAAAGAGGCGGGGGGGGGGAACCCTGGTAGATTTTTATTTTTCCCTATCCTGGGTCCTTAATGGGCCTTAATTAAGGCAGCTAATGTGCCCATAGCATGTGCAAATCTCCAGAGCCCCTTGCCTGCTGGGCCTTAGCCCTGCTCTCTCACATTTCCAAATGCATCCACTGAGACGGCTTCAGGCACCATCAGGAGCTTTTATTGTGGTGGGGGTGGGGGGAGTTAGATGATAAAGATAAAAAAGAAATAAAAACTGAAGGAGAATCTTCATTGAATTCACACAGGTGAAAGTTCCATTCCAGCTCCGTTCCCACCATTTCTTCCTGTTTCTGCAGGCAGTCATTTCCTAAAGGGGCCAGGAATGTGCTCTCTAGACATAAACCAAGAACAGCTGCAGCAGAAATTCTCAGGCCATTGTCTCTGCAAGGCTGGGAGATTGTGAGGTGCGGTCTGGAGGCCACCTCTTCAGCGAGGGACAGCACAGAGCTGGTATGACCGAGGCATGTTGCCTGTGCTGCTAAACTGGGGTGTGAGGTCAATGTCCTTCGGGTGGACGAGGGGCTTCAGGGTGAAGTTTTGCAGTATGGTGGTGAAGAACAAGAAGAGCTCCATGCGGGCCAGACCTTCTCCTGCACAGATCCGCTTGCCTGCAAGGAAACCCAAGAGGTCAGGGGCACCCCAGGACTGGCACAAGCCTGGCAGGGCCTGAAGGCCAAAATGCAGGAAATGGGGCACTCTGGGAATGCCTGGAGGAGCCTCACCGCTCAGTGACCGGGTGAGAAATGGGATGGGAGGCTAGCCAAGACTGCCGAATAGCAGGACCGTGGACATGAGCATGAAGCTCAAAGGCGTGTCCTGCTTGGAAGAAGCCGCCAGACTGTGGAATTAAGCGTCTGTGCAGGAGGTGGGGGGGCATTCTGGGGTGGGCCAGAGCAGGAAGAAGCCAGCATCTCAGAGAATGACCTGCAAATCCGGGGACGCTCCTGAATTGGAGGGCAACAGCTTTACCTGCGGAAAAGGGCATGAAGAAGTCGCTCTTCCGAAAGCGCCCGTCCTCATGCAGGAAATGCCGGGGGTCAAATTCCTTGGGGTTGGGAAATTCCCTGCAGTCGTAGAGCACAGAGCTCAGGTTGGGAAAGATGGTGGTGCCCTGCAGGGAGCAAGGGAGCAAACATGGCAAATGGTGAGAGGCGGGTGGGAGGCTCCGGACCCTCCTGTTTCATTTAGCGTGTCTTTTAAACTGCCAGTTGAACTAGTTCTTTTGCCCGTTTAATTAGCGGGCCTCATGATTTGAATACATATTTAAAATAAAAATGAAGGAAAGAGTGTTTCTCTTTTTAGTATTAGGGAGTAATGAGCTTAAATTATTTTAATTTGCAAGTTGGATTATAGCTTAATTAAAGGACTTATTTTTACACCTAATTTCTCTCTCTCTCTCTCTCTCTCTCACACACACACACACACACACACACACACACACACACACACACAAACAGTGGGGGGACCCGCACCCTTCAAGGGACCGCCCTGCTGAGGCTCTCTTGTACTGTGGTGACAGGAGGAGGAAGAGGAGGTGCCAGGGTGTGGGGAACCACAGCTCACCATCACATGCCTTTTGTCCTCCCCAGGGAAGGGCAGCCTCCAGTTGTTCACTAAAGGGCCGGGGAGAAAAGCGCTCATGGGACGCGAACGTCTCTGCGGGGTCCTAGGCCTGGTCGGGAGACAGTGACCTCTGCCGGCATCCCACAGCCAGCTGAACAGGATAGGCTTTGTCCTGGACTGACCTTTGGGATGATGTACTGTCTGAACGGAGTGTCCCTGAGCACGGCGTGGGGCAGACTCAGCGGGATAAGAGAGATGAACCTCTGGATCTCATGGATGACAGCATCCGTGTAAGGCATCTGTCCACGATCCGCCATACAAGGGTGCCGTGCTCGGCCAACCACGCGGTCAATCTCTTCCTGCACTTTCTCTGCAAGGGGGCAAGTGAGGAGGGTCAGCACCACAGCAGAAGCCCCTCGAAAGGCACGTGTGCCACCGGGACGTAGGACCAGCACCTGCCCATTTCCATTCCAAGGCATCAGGAGTCCTCAGGGTTTCGGGTTCAACTCAGCCCTCAGTCCAGCTGGTCATGGTGGACGCCCAGTTGCCCATCTGCAAGGCGGGAGGAGCAATGCCTGCCGAATGACTGGAGGAAGCGAAAGGGGCTCTGGCGCTGACTGCGCACCCCCTGCTCCTCCTGGGCTGTTCCTCCAGAGCACTCGTTCTCCACCAATCCTCTGCTTCCTCACCTGCCACCCCCCTCCTGCTCAACGCTGAAGACGTTTGCAACATCCCTGTGCAAGCAGGTCAACACGCTGGGAGGACCAGTGCAAGCGGCAGTGGGACAGAAGCCCCGGCTGCCTGGGGAAGTTGCCAGGGGCAGCAGGTGGGTGGGTCAGGGGTGGGCGGCGCAGGGGCAAGCGCAGGCTTCACACCTTGTATCGCTGGGTATTTCAGGAGGATCAGGAAGCCGTATCTCAGTGTGCTGCTGGTCGTCTCTGTCCCTGCCGCAAACAGGTCAGCTGCACACATGACGAAGTTGTCGATGGTGAACTCAGAGGAGCCGCCGTTGTGTTTCTCCTGCAGAGACATTCACAGTGCCTCGTTTACACAGTACATAGAAGCATCAAAGGGAAAGCGAGCGGGGCGTGCAGGGCAGCTCCAGTCAGGGCAGGCCCAGGGAGATGGAGGCTGCAGCCCTGCGCACATTTCCCTGACGTTCACCCTCCTGAAGCTATGGCAGATGAGCAGAGTCGTGCATGGGGGTTCCCAGCTAAAATGGTGGGAGGAACTCCTTGTCTACAGCATCAGATCAAGAGGGAAGGCTGCCCAAAAGGGAGTCCATGAATCTTCCGGGGCCATTTTTGGGAATGGGTGAGGTGAGCTTCAGGGGCAGGTCCTCCGGCCTGAGGAGACCCTGATTTTGCCTCACCTGGTCCATCTTCATGCGGAAGCAGTCAATGAAGTCCCGGGGTGCACTGGGGTCCATATCAGACTCATGCGCCTTTATCTCCTCCAAAACAAACTCTTTCACCCGCTCATTGTTTTTACATGCTCTTTTGTGAGGCCCAGGGATGAATTCCATGAAAGAGGGGAAGAGGTTGTAAAGCTGAAAGAAGGGGAAGCACAGACATATTTATTTCCAAGAGTAATACCCACCTTTCCCATGCCAAAGTAAATGCCCAAGGAAGCTTACAAATAACATTAACATGGACAACACGTAGAACAAAGTCACAACAAGAACTGTTGGGGGGCAACTATTTAGACCCCAGCATTATAACAGAGACACAGACATCAGAGGACAGACAAGAGAGCAACATGACACATGAATGGGCATGGAGCATAAGAACATAAGACCAGATCAACCCGGTGAAGAACCAGGTGGTCTCTCTATCTGACCCCCTTGACAGAAACTCTGCTTCATGCCCTTCTCTCTTGCCTTGACTGCTGCAGCCTCCTCCTCATTGCTCTTCCAGTTTGATCTTAGACCCAGTCGAAACCTCAAAAAACCCATGTGAAAATGGGCATTTCCTGGGAATAAGTGCACTCTTGGCTGCAAAACTCACATGGGTTTCCTCACCCAGGAGGCATCCATGATTTTTTGTTGTTTTTTTTAACCATGGAATACCCAAGCATCTCTTTCCAAGTTTTTCACTTCTTCAGCCAAGTTCCCAGTCTTCCCCATTAGGATTCTGAACATCTGGTTGCAAAAACCACAGGATTCCCAAGCTCTGTGAGTTTGGTGAGATGGCATCCTAAGCTGCCCGCCTGGGAGCTTTTCTTCGCCAGTTCCTACTTGCCCATTATTGGGCTTGAAAGGCAGCTGTCTTCCCCCCCTCCCCAGCCTCACCTGTGGCAAGTAGAAGAGAAGGGCATGAAAGTGATTGGAATTTGAATTGTGGCCCGAGAAACTTGCAATGGCTCATGATGGAGGGAAGCAGTATTCCTACAGCTCAAGCTAGTCCTCTCAGCAGCAGGGCACTTCGTAACTCTCAGGAATCCTTTGTGGAGCAAGGAGTCAAGACCCCTCACTGATATTTGGTGGGAGGAGAAGGTCCAGGTGGGCCTCATCCAAAATTGCAGAAATGGGGAGCAGTCCCCCTCTGATGGACATGGGCTACCACAGGGGCTTGATGTCAAGCTGGAGCAAAGCCAAGGTGCTTTAGAGGAGCCAGGAGCTGACCAAGGAGGGCAACAGTTGTTCTGGGCACTCCAAGATGGCACACACCTGTCCCCACGGAGAGCTGAACACCTGGAAGTTGTCATTAAAGTAGTTCATGAGAGTCATAAACTTCTTGTTGTCGTACTCGTACCGGGTCCCAAAGACGATGGAGCAGATGATGTTGGAGAAGGCAGGGCTGAGCAGGAACGTGGGCTCAAAGGGCCTCCCTGGAAGGACAGTGAGAAAAATGCAGGCTGTCCTTTCTGCAGAATCGCAGAAGGGAAGAGTGGAAAGGTTCCCTAGAGATCATCTAGCCCAGTCCTTTCAGAGTCCAACCAGGAGTCCTGGGAGCCCGGGGAGGGGACAGCAGCAGTCACCTTTGGTGTCCTGGAACTTCTCCAGCAGGTACCGGGCTTCCTCCTGGATCCGCTCCTCAATGCTTTTCTTCCCCATCCCAAAGTTGCGCAGGGTGGTGAGGGTGAAACGCCGGAGCTGCTTCCATCGCTCCCCGTTGCTGAATATGATGCCTGAGAAAGGGACGGGAGAGGCACACCTGAGCCGCCGCGCAGCGGGAGTCTTGGGTGAACCCACAGGTTGGCGCCTTGGGGCTTTCTGCACCCTTGGCAGCCACCGGCTGGAGACTCTTCTCAGGCTGGCAAGGGTCTCCTGCCCAGGCAGCAGGTCACCCGGCACACCTCTTTAAGCTCCAAACTCACTGAGACCAAATCAGCTTGCTCACTTGACATGGCCACTCTTGCTGTACTGATGCCTGAGGGCATCAGGGGGCCATCTTACCTTGTCAGCTTCATCTGGGGACCATTTTCCACAATATCTCTCCTAACCTTTTGTCTACCACAATGAGGAGTTTCTTCGTTCTCAGCTCCCCCCACCCCAGCCCAGCTTGCTACTGTGTTGGTGGACAGCAATGGAGAAATAACTTCCTGGAAATGAACATTCTAAGGCTGCAGTCCTCTAGGCACTTTCCTGGGTGTTAGCCCCACTGAACAGAATGGGACTTACACCTGAGTATACATGCATCGTTTTGTAGTGCAAGAGGAAGAGACAGGCCTCAAAGGAGGCTTTGGATAGTCACATCTGTTAAGACCTTGGAGGAAGAAGTGCTTGCCTTCTTTTGGAGAAGAATTTTCCAGATTAAGGGGTCAGAGATGAGCTCCTCCATTTGGAAAAGGTGCCCTAATTATGAAGGAACTCCCGGCCTTCCCCTCAGCTCCTATTTGGCTCGCTCAGCACCCGCCCCCTCCATTTGTTTCCTTGTCACCTGGTTCCTTCTGCCCCACCACACATTACGAGATGGGGAGGAGGAAGGCTGGTCCTCAGGCGAGGCTTGCTCAGAGTGTGAGTGAGAGAAGCGTCACGACCCAGGCGCAGGAACCTTTGGCAAGATGCGAGGATTCAGGGCTGCTCTGGGCAGCAGAGGTGTAGCCAGGTCATTTGACACCCGGGGCCCATGGAATTTTGTCACCCCGTACAACGCAATTAATTAATTAATTCACATTTTTATACCACCCTTCCTCTAAGCAGCTCAGGGTGGTGTGCATGGTTCCTCCCCTTAGTTTCTCCTCACAACAACCCTGTGAGGTAGGTGAGACAGAGATAGTAACAGTCATGACATGAAATGAATAATAACAGTGGCAAGGAAATAAATGCAGTGAATCTTTCCCCAAAAGCAATGGATGAAATTCTGCATAAAATGGTATATAACATGATGGTGTTATTCCAAAAGCCACAATTTCCAGAATTTTGGTCACTAGGAAGATTGTGGGGGATCCAGGCTTGGAGGGGGGAGAAAGGGAGATTGTGGGGGGCGGTCCAGGCTTGGAGGGGGGAGAAAGTGAGATTGTGGGGGGCGGTCCAGGCTTGGAGGGGGGAGAAAGTGAGATTGTGGGGGGCGGTCCAGGCTTGGAGGGGGGAGAAAGTGAGATTGTGGGGGGCGGTCCAGGCTTGGAGGGGGGAGAAAGTGAGATTGTGGGGGGTCCAGGCTTGGAGGGGGGAGAAAGTGAGATTGTGGGGGGTCCAGGCTTGGAGGGGGGAGAAAGGGAGATTGTGGGGGATCCAGGCATGGAGGGGTGAGAAAGGGAGATTGTGGGGGATCCAGGCATGGAGGGGTGAGAAAGGGAGATTGTGGGGGGTCCAGGCATGGAGGGGGGAAAGGGAGAATGTGGGGGATCCAGGCATGGAGGGGGGAAAGGGAGATTGTGGGGGGTCCAGGCATGGAGGGGTGAGAAAGGGAGATTGTGGGGGGTCCAGGCTTGGAGGGGGGAGAAAGGGAGATTGTGGGGGGTCCAGGCATGGAGGGGGGAGAAAGGGAGATTGTGGGGGATTCAGGCATGGAGGGGTGAGAAAGGGAGATTGTGGGGGGTCCAGGCTTGGAGGGGGGAGAAAGGGAGATTGTGGGGGGTCCAGGCATGGAGGGGGGAAAGGGAGATTGTGGGGGGTCCAGGCATGGAGGGGGGAGAAAGGGAGATTGTGGGGGGTCCAGGCATGGAGGGGGGAGAAAGGGAGAATGTGGGGGATCCAGGCATGGAGGGGGGAAAGGGAGAATGTGGGGGATCCAGGCATGGAGGGGTGAGAAAGGGAGATTGTGGGGGATCCAGGCTTGGAGGGGTGAGAAAGGGAGAATGTGGGGGATCCAGGCATGGAGGGGTGAGAAAGGGAGATTGTGGGGGATCCAGGCTTGGAGGGGTGAGAAAGGGAGAATGTGGGGGATCCAGGCATGGAGGGGGGAGAAAGGGAGATTGTGGGGGATCCAGGCTTGGAGGGGTGAGAAAGGGAGAATGTGGGGGATCCAGGCATGGAGGGGGGAAAGGGAGAATGTGGGGGACCCAGGCATGGAGGGGTGAGAAAGGGAGATTGTGGGGGATCCAGGCATGGAGGGGGGAGAAAGGGAGATTGTGGGGGATCCAGGCATGGAGGGGGGAGAAAGGGAGATTGTGGGGGGTCCAGGCATGGAGGGGGGAGAAAGGGAGATTGTGGGGGATCCAGGCATGGAGGGGTGAGAAAGGGAGAATGTGGGGGGTCCAGGCATGGAGGGGGGAGAAAGGGAGATTGTGGGGGATCCAGGCTTGGAGGGGTGAGAAAGGGAGAATGTGGGGGGTCCAGGCTTGGAGGGGTGAGAAAGGGAGAATGTGGGGGGTCCAGGCATGGAGGGGGGAGAAAGGGAGATTGTGGGGGATCCAGGCTTGGAGGGGTGAGAAAGGGAGAATGTGGGGGGTCCAGGCATGGAGGGGTGAGAAAGGGAGAATGTGGGGGGTCCAGGCATGGAGGGGGGAGAAAGGGAGATTGTGGGGGATCCAGGCATGGAGGGGGGAGAAAGGGAGATTGTGGGGGATCCAGGCTTGGAGGGGTGAGAAAGGGAGAATGTGGGGGGTCCAGGCATGGAGGGGGGAGAAAGGGAGATTGTGGGGGATCCAGGCATGGAGGGGTGAGAAAGGGAGATTGTGGGGGATCCAGGCTTGGAGGGGGGAGAAAGGGAGAATGTGGGGGATCCAGGCTTGGAGGGGGGAGAAAGGGAGATTGTGGGGGATCCAGGCATGGAGGGGGGAGAAAGGGAGATTGTGGGGGATCCAGGCATGGAGGGGGGAGAAAGGGAGATTGTGGGGGATCCAGGCATGGAGGGGGGAGAAAGGGAGAATGTGGGGGGTCCAGGCATGGAGGGGGGAGAAAGGGAGATTGTGGGGGATCCAGGCTTGGAGGGGTGAGAAAGGGAGAATGTGGGGGGTCCAGGCATGGAGGGGGGAGAAAGGGAGATTGTGGGGGATCCAGGCATGGAGGGGTGAGAAAGGGAGATTGTGGGGGATCCAGGCTTGGAGGGGGGAGAAAGGGAGAATGTGGGGGATCCAGGCTTGGAGGGGGGAGAAAGGGAGATTGTGGGGGATCCAGGCTTGGAGGGGGGAGAAAGGGAGAATGTGGGGGGTCCAGGCATGGAGGGGTGAGAAAGGGAGATTGTGGGGGATCCAGGCATGGAGGGGGGAAAGGGAGATTGTGGGGGATCCAGGCATGGAGGGGTGAGAAAGGGAGATTGTGGGGGGTCCAGGCATGGAGGGGGGAAAGGGAGATTGTGGGGGATCCAGGCATGGAGGGGGGAAAGGGAGATTGTGGGGGATCCAGGCATGGAGGGGGGAGAAAGGGAGATTGTGGGGGATCCAGGCTTGGAGGGGTGAGAAAGGGAGAATGTGGGGGATCCAGGCATGGAGGGGTGAGAAAGGGAGATTGTGGGGGATCCAGGCATGGAGGGGGGAGAAAGGGAGATTGTGGGGGATCCAGGCATGGAGGGGGGAGAAAGGGAGATTGTGGGGGATCCAGGCATGGAGGGGTGAGAAAGGGAGAATGTGGGGGGTCCAGGCATGGAGGGGGGAGAAAGGGAGATTGTGGGGGATCCAGGCTTGGAGGGGTGAGAAAGGGAGATTGTGGGGGATCCAGGCATGGAGGGGGGAGAAAGGGAGATTGTGGGGGATCCAGGCTTGGAGGGGTGAGAAAGGGAGATTGTGGGGGATCCAGGCATGGAGGGGGGAGAAAGGGAGATTGTGGGGGATCCAGGCATGGAGGGGGGAGAAAGGGAGATTGTGGGGGATCCAGGCATGGAGGGGTGAGAAAGGGAGAATGTGGGGGGTCCAGGCATGGAGGGGGGAGAAAGGGAGATTGTGGGGGATCCAGGCTTGGAGGGGTGAGAAAGGGAGAATGTGGGGGATCCAGGCATGGAGGGGGGAGAAAGGGAGATTGTGGGGGATCCAGGCATGGAGGGGTGAGAAAGGGAGAATGTGGGGGATCCAGGCATGGAGGGGGGAGAAAGGGAGATTGTGGGGGATCCAGGCATGGAGGGGTGAGAAAGGGAGAATGTGGGGGATCCAGGCATGGAGGGGTGAGAAAGGGAGATTGTGGGGGATCCAGGCATGGAGGGGGGAGAAAGGGAGAATGTGGGGGATCCAGGCATGGAGGGGGGAGAAAGGGAGATTGTGGGGGGTCCAGGCATGGAGGGGTGAGAAAGGGAGAATGTGGGGGATCCAGGCATGGAGGGGGGAGAAAGGGAGACTGTGGGGGATCCAGGCTTGGAGGGGGGAGAAAGGGAGATTGTGGGGGATCCAGGCTTGGAGGGGGGGAAAGGGAGATTGTGGGGGATCCAGGCTTGGAGGGGGGAGAAAGGGAGATTGTGGGGGGTCCAGGCATGGAGGGGGGAGAAAGGGAGATTGTGGGGGATCCAGGCTTGGAGGGGTGAGAAAGGGAGATTGTGGGGGGTCCAGGCATGGAGGGGGGAAAGGGAGAATGTGGGGGATCCAGGCATGGAGGGGTGAGAAAGGGAGATTGTGGGGGATCCAGGCTTGGAGGGGGGAGAAAGGGAGATTGTGGGGGATCCAGGCTTGGAGGGGGGAGAAAGGGAGATTGTGGGGGGTCCAGGCATGGAGGGGTGAGAAAGGGAGATTGTGGGGGGTCCAGGCATGGAGGGGGGAGAAAGGGAGATTGTGGGGGATCCAGGCTTGGAGGGGTGAGAAAGGGAGAATGTGGGGGATCCAGGCATGGAGGGGGGAAAGGGAGAATGTGGGGGATCCAGGCATGGAGGGGTGAGAAAGGGAGATTGTGGGGGATCCAAGCTTGGAGGGGGGAGAAAGGGAGATTATGGGGGGTCCAGGCATGGAGGGGTGAGAAAGGGAGATTGTGGGGGATCCAGGCTTGGAGGGGGGAAAGGGAGATTGTGGGGGATCCAGGCATGGAGGGGGGAGAAAGGGAGATTGTGGGGGATCCAGGCATGGAGGGGGGAGAAAGGGAGAATGTGGGGGATCCAGGCATGGAGGGGTGAGAAAGGGAGATTGTGGGGGATCCAAGCTTGGAGGGGGGAGAAAGGGAGATTGTGGGGGGTCCAGGCATGGAGGGGTGAGAAAGGGAGATTGTGGGGGATCCAGGCATGGAGGGGTGAGAAAGGGAGATTGTGGGGGATCCAGGCATGGAGGGGGGAAAGGGAGATTGTGGGGGATCCAGGCATGGAGGGGGGAGAAAGGGAGATTGTGGGGGATCCAGGCATGGAGGGGGGAGAAAGGGAGATTGTGGGGGGGTCCAGGCATGGAGGGGTGAGAAAGGGAGATTGTGGGGGATCCAGGCATGGAGGGGGGAGAAAGGGAGATTGTGGGGGATCCAGGCATGGAGGGGTGAGAAAGGGAGATTGTGGGGGATCCAGGCATGGAGGGGTGAGAAAGGGAGATTGTGGGGGATCCAGGCATGGAGGGGTGAGAAAGGGAGATTGTGGGGGATCCAGGCATGGAGGGGTGAGAAAGGGAGATTGTGGGGGATCCAGGCATGGAGGGGGGAGAAAGGGAGATTGTGGGGGGTCCAGGCATGGAGGGGGGAGAAAGGGAGATTGTGGGGGATCCAGGCATGGAGGGGTGAGAAAGGGAGATTGTGGGGGGGTCCAGGCATGGAGGGGTGAGAAAGGGAGATTGTGGGGGATCCAGGCATGGAGGGGGGAGAAAGGGAGATTGTGGGGGATCCAGGCATGGAGGGGGGAAAGGGAGATTGTGGGGGATCCAGGCATGGAGGGGGGAGAAAGGGAGATTGTGGGGGATCCAGGCATGGAGGGGGGAGAAAGGAGATTGTGGGGGGTCCAGGCATGGAGGGGGGAGAAAGGGAGATTGTGGGGGATCCAGGCTTGGAGGGGGGGAAAGGGAGATTATGGGGGATCCAGGCTTGGAGGGGGGAAAGGGAGATTATGGGGGATCCAGGCTTGGAGGTTGGAGAAAGGGAGATTGTGGGGGATCCAGGCTTGGAGGGGGGAGAAAGGGAGATTGTGGGGGGTCCAGGCTTGGAGGGGGGGAAAGGGAGATTATGGGGGATCCAGGCTTGGAGGGGGGAGAAAGGGAGATTGTGGGGGATCCAGGCTTGGAGGGGGGAGAAAGGGAGATTGTGGGGGATCCAGGCTTGGAGGGGGGAGAAAGGGAGATTATGGGGGATCCAGGCTTGGAGGGGGGGAAAGGGAGATTGTGGGGGATCCAGGCTTGGAGGGGGGAAGGGAGATTGTGGGGGATCCAGGCTTGGAGGGGGGAGAAAGGGAGATTATGGGGGATCCAGGCTTGGAGGGGGGGAAAGGGAGATTTTGGGGGATCCAGGCTTGGAGGGGGGAGAAATGGAGACTGTGGGGGATCCAGGCTTGGAGGGGGGAAGAGTAAGCATGTCACTGTCAGGACTCACCCAACTTTGCAAGTCTAAAAACAAGTAAGAATTCACCTTGCAGCAGAAGCCTCTGTTTTATTCTTGGTGTGGGGGGGGGGGGCTGCCTTCTGGAGCATTTGTTGAGCTCCACTTTCATCAGATCAGAACCATGCAGCCAGCCTTGCATTCCCCTGTGCCCAACTTGACCAGGAACCAAGGCATGTTTGCCTACTCGTGAATAAACACGACCATCTGGCTTCCTTTTGCTTTCCATAGGGCTCAGTACATTCCTTGTCTTGGAAGGAGGGACTTTCTTGGGTATTTTCTGGGGGCTGCTTTCATTGGACAGTAACCATTCCAGTTGTCACTGGATTCCTCTCAGCCTGCCCTTTCCAAAAGACTAAGGCAAGTCTGCCAACTCGTGAGTAAACGCGCGATATGGCTCGGTTTCACTTTCCATAGGGCTCCATGCGTTTTTGAGTTCCTTGTTTTTTGGCTCTAACTTTTGATAGAAAGTAGATATTTCGCTCTGGTTTATTGCATTGCATTCCGCTGGAAATTCCGCATCCAACGGTATATGGCATGATGGCTTACTTCTAACCTTCGCGATGTTAGTGATGTTGGGTCATTTTTGGTGTCACCCCCCAAAGGCTGGTATCCAGGGCAGACCAACCTCCTCGCCCCTCGCTAGCTATGCCACTGGCTCCCTGCTTTATTGTTGCTGTGGGATTAGCAAGGAATGACAGGTTCTGCAAAGGAGTGTTCCAGTCCCTCCACACACACCCCAGCCCTAAATAGCAGCATCAAGAGGGCCTCTGTCCCTCCCTTCCTCCTCCATATTCAAGGTGAGGATATTTAAAGCCTAGACGCCTTGGGGGTTGGACAAGTTTCTGGAAGAAAAACCCATTACAGGTTACAAGCCATGATGTGTATGCGCAACCTCCTGATTTTAGAAATGGATTATGTCAGAATGCCAGATGCAGGGGAGAGCACCAGGATGCAGGTCTCTTGTTATCTGGTGCGCTCCCTGGGGCATTTGGTGGGCCTCTGTGAGATACAGGAAGCTGGACTAGGTGGGCCTCTGGCCTGATCCAGGGGGGCTGTTCTTATGTTCTTAACTACAATTCCCAGGAGGCCTTGCAGGTCTCTTGTTATCTGGTGTGCTCCCTGGGGCATTTGGTGGGCCGCTGTGAGATACAGGAAGCTGGACTAGATGGGCCTACGCCCTGATCCAGTGGGGCTGTTCTTATGTTCTTATGAGCGGTTCTCAAACTGAAGTCTACTTCCCAACAGGCACAACCAGAACCATTGCAAAGTAAACCCCAGCAGCAGCCCAGAAGACTGCCCTGGCTGATGGAATCAAAGGCCATGGAGGCAACACAGACCCACCCTCCTGCCTTCCTCATCCGTCTCAGCAGGACGGAGAAGAAACGTTCTGTTCTGTCTTCCATCTCTTTCAAATGGGTCCCGCCCACTGTCGCCCCCTTCGGTCACCTTGTCCAAGCCCATTTCCTGTATCCAAAGGAGCCAGGGAGGTGTTTTGTTTCCTATGAGGGAACCCACTGGCTCTTGCTGAAGACGACGCACTGTTGGGGCTCATGCTCCCCTCCACCCTCTTCTGCTGTAGCCAGTTAATCTCTCTCTCTCTCTCTCTCTCTCTCTCTCTCTCTCTCTCTCTACTTTGCATCTCTTCGGTTGCCTTCTTCATGAATACGGAAGGTGCAACTTGGCCTCCCCCCCCACCCCACACATGGACAAGCATGAAGTACCTAGTCCTTGATTGATTTTGTCAGCCAAGGGCAGCCTTCCCCTGGCCACAAACTCTTCTCCACGGTCAATCAGCGCTTCTTTGATTGCCTCGTAGCCGTGCAGCACCACGACACGCTCCGCTCCAAAATGCAGTGTGAATACCGGGCCGTACTTCTCGCCAAGCTGGGGGAATACAAGGAAGGAGGCATGGTTGGGGTGCTCTGAGAGGGCCACTGAGCTCGTGCAGAAATCCCACCAGGGTTGGGATTCCACTGCGGGTGGTGAGACTCCCCAGTTTCCACTTTCAGTTTGCCTGTCATGCCAGGGACGACCTCCAGCTTACCTCTTGGAGAGTCTGAGCCAAATTATTTGTCTTCAGTTGCAGGGTGTTGCCAAGGATGGGCAGTGGGGATGGGCCGGGGGGCATCTTTTCCTTCCCCCACGTCCTCCTCCAGGCTGCCAAGAAAAACAGGCATGAGAGGCAGATGGCCAGGAAGATGCTTGCTGCCCCCAGAGGCTCCATGGCAGAGGCCGGCAGGGAGTCCAAGTGCTCCACAGTGGAGCTTGGGGGCCAGCACCTGTGCTTTATGTACCCTGCAGGAGGTCACGGAAGTTCACCAGCAGGGACTCCAGGTTTCCCTGAATAGATAAGATTAGCCATTACATAGTCCAGCCCGTTAGATATCCAGAAATGAACTGCTATGAACCTTCCTTGTCTTTTTTAAAAAAAATTGATTCCTGAGGTCCAGTTGCACAGATCCTCTCAAAAAAAGACATAGTGGAAATGGAAAAGGTGCAAAAGAGAGTGACTAAGATGATTACGGGGCTGGGGCACCTTCCTTCTGAGGAAAGGCTACAGCGTTTGGGCCTCTTCAGCCTAGAAAAGAGGCGCCTGAGGGGGGACATGATTGAGACATACAAAATTATGCAGGGGATGGACAGAGTGGATAGGGAGATGCTCTTTACACTTTCACATAATACCAGAACCAGGGGACATCCACTAGAATTGAGTGTTGGGAGAGTTAGAACAGACAAAAGAAAATATTTCTTTACTCAGCGTGTGGTTGGTCTGTGGAACTCTTTGCCACAGGATGTGGTGATGGCGACTGGCCTGGTCGCCTATAAAAGGGGATTGGACAAGTTTCTGGAGGAAAAATCCATTATGGGGTACAAGCCATGATGTGTATGTGCCACCTCCTGATTTTAGAAATGAGCCATGTCAGAATGCCAGATGCAAGGGAGGGCACCAGGATGAGGTCTCTTGTTATCTGGTGTGCTCCCTGGGGCATTTGGTGGGCCGCTGTGTGATACAGGAAGCTGGACTAGATGGGCCTATGGCCTGATCCAGTGGGGCTGTTCTTATGTTCTTATCCTGTTCATGGAAGACTGTGATCTGCTCTCTGCCAAGCCAAGCCAAGCCTGGCTATGCCAGTCTGCCTGGAATGTCAGGTAATCATTCAGCAGGGCATCCTGTGGGGGGAGGGGGAGGTCCTGAAGTCCTCCTCAAGGTAAAGGAACTTTCAGTCCCTTTCCCAGCTGCCCCCAAGGGTAATGGGGGAAGGAACTGGGGTAGGATCCTGGCATATGCCACAGCTGCTGGCATCATTCCCCATCCTACCACCTGCCTGCCCGCTCCCCACCCTAAAACTTCCCATTCCTCCCCCTTTTCACCCCCTTTTACACCCACCCACCAACTGCTTTCCACAACAGCTCAGGTCACCCTCTGTGGCAGCGTGCTGGGGCTGCCCCAAATGGCTACGTATACTGTCATACAAGCCCTTATGATGTTGCCTCAGGATTGGGCCATGAATGAAGCCATGACATGGTCTGCCACCGTTTGCCTGCAGCCCTTGAATCGGGTCACAGAGAGCAGTGCCCCAGCTATGGCCTTTGCCACTGCCTGAACAGCAGGATCCTTCCTTCCTTCCTTCCTTCCTTCCTTCCTTCCTTCCTTCCTTCCTTCCTTCCTTCCTTCCTTCCTCATACCCTAAATCCCTGGTTTTGGAGCCCCAGCTCTCCCTGGGTAACCCCCCTATTTTCCCTCAGCCCTTCTGTGCCTCTCCCCTCCCCTCTGCCTGAGCATTACATGCCCCTATTTCCTCTCCTCTCTGCATGCAGCACCCCTTGTGCTTAGGACCCAGCTATGGATGCTACAGAGATGTCCAGGAAGCATCAGGCTACCTGCCTGTGAGCGTGCAGCAGCCCGGGCAGCGATTGCCAAGAGCCCCTGTGATTTCATGAGACAAACCTTCCATGACAGACAGAGTGACCAGCTGGGCGGACAGATCTGGATTTGAGGAAGCCTTTCCACAAGGCTCCACACCCTGAAGAAGAAGCTAGAGGGATGTGGGCTGGATGCTGCTGCCGGTGCTCTGTGGCCGGCTGATGGAGCAGCCCAGAGAGGCCTGTCGATGGCTTCTAGTCAGCCTGGAGAAAAGCGATGGGTGGGAGCCTCAGGGCTGTCTGGGGCCTGGTCCTGTTTAATATTGTGGAAAGTAACTTGGATGAGGGAGTGGAGGGGATGCGCCTGGAATGCGTCTCTGCAGCCCTTCCTGCTGGTGCCTGGAAGCTTCCTCAGGAAACAGTCTCAGCTCCTGCACACTCCTCAGAGGCTCCCCCCCCCCGTGAGCACCTTGCAGCAGTCCAAGCTGGAGGGGACCTTGGCGTGTGCCCTGATGGCCAGCGTGAAGCTGGCTATCCAGGCATGGAGCTGAGCAGAGGCCATGGGGACTCCGGAACAGAGCAAGCCTGCACCCAGAAGGACCTCCCAGCTTGCCCTTCCCTGGCAACACCTCCAGGCAGGGCTCCGAAGGGACCCTGAGCATGCCCTGGCTGCTAGCCAGCATCGCTCCAGTGTCCAGCCGGGGGCTGGCGGGCGGGCGGACTCAGAAGCAGGAGCCTGCTTCAGGCATTGCTGAGAATGTTCTGCTGAGAGCAGGCACCAGAAAAGAAGGGGCATCTGCCTGAGAGCACAGCAGCTGAGCTGGAGGGGCAGAAGCACCCTGAGTGAGCTCTGCCCTCTGGGCAGGAGCAGTCAGAGGAGGGGAGCCCTCAGGCCGTGGTGTGCGAAGTGCACCAGGAGGGACACTGCATGGCCTTGGGCCTCACTGTTGTCGGTGTTCTCTTCTTACTTCTGTGTACTCCGGACAGCTGCCAGCCGAGAGTGACCAGTGTGCTGCACCACAAGCTCCACTGGAGTTGTCCCTGCCCTGCCCAGCACTCTCTGCTTCCCCCACAGGAGGTGCTCCCCCAAAGCACAGTATAAGGAAACAGGCCTCTTCCTGAGGACTGTGTTGGAGATGCCCTAGGAAGAAGCCTGGGCGGAGGAGCCTGGATGGAGAGTGGGGTTCATGGGAAGCTTCAGAGAGTCCCCGTGGCCGCTAGCATGCCTAGTAAACACAGCCTATCCAGCAAGGCAGCAATCAGAGCTGTTTCTCCTGTACTAAATGGGTTAATAATTACTTTGTTGTATTGACTCAATTTTGTTTTGAAGGTTAATGACCGTCCCTGGCAACAAACTGAGTTTATGCAAGCTGAACTCTGTTGAACTGGGTTGGCCTGAGCTGAGGCTCAGGAATAGAGGGGTGGGGCCAGGATAGGACCATGCTGAACTTCTGCAACCTTCTATGTTGGCAGGAGATTGGGGTCATGGCAGCCACAGGGGGGGATCCTTGAGGGCCACTGCACCATTCCTGCTTTGACCATTCAGTGCGCCAGCTCCCCCGAAATTAGAAATCCACATTTGGTATATGTTGAAGGGTCAGGGACTAGACCACGTAATTCACTTTGATTGGAACTTTTCAGCAAGAAAGTCAATGCCTGCCATCAGCCATGGAAGAGAAGGTTGCTTTGAGGACACTTTGGGCCTTGCAGGCTCCAGGCCTGCTCAGCCATGTTTCTGCACGCAGGACAAGCGCAGCGGGGCTTGCTACAGGCAGCTTCCCTTGACAGTGGTGTAGCTAGGTCGTCTGACACCTGGGGCTCATAAATTTTTGTCACCCCATATGACATAACTAATTAATTCTTCAAGTGATGTCATGGCTGGATCATCAAGCAAATTAAAATAAATAATTATAAATAATTAAATTAAAGAGAAACAAATAATTAAATAATGGGAAGCCAGCCCTGATCCACCACTGCATTCTGCTGTAAGTTACATATTCAGCGCTACATAGCATGATGGGGTTATTCCTAACCACTGCAATTTTAGCGATCTGGCTCACTTGTGGTGTCATCCCCCCCCCCGTACCTAGGGCTAGTACCTAGGGCGGACTGCCCCCCAGCCTCTTGCTAGCTACGCCACTTCCCCTTGAAAAACAGGGGAGTTTTTCCCCCCTCATCAGCTACGTACAGGGTATTCAAAGAAGGCACCACCCTCCTCTGAGGCCATGGTCTGCAAGACCTCGCAGCAGCTGGAGCTGTGCTCAGTGGAGGATAAAGTTGCTTTTTTTCCTCTTGAGATGTTCTTGGGATGCTGAGATGAGGCCTGCCTCTGAGTATTTATTTATTTATTTATTTATTTTTATTACAGTTCTAATTCACAACCTTTCTCAGGGCAGTTTACATAGGCAGGCTGAACATAAACTCCATTTTTCAGTGGGGGTTTTACAAGTATTGTTCCACGAGAGAGACTCAGAGAAGGCTCCATTTCTCCAGATGTTTCCCTTCCCAGTGCAGTCATCATCCTGGCTGCCAACTTCCTGAACTTCCCAAGCTCGCACAGGCAGTTGCATCCAACTTCTCAAGGATGTCATCCATTCTCCACACTCCACTCCTGCAGAGATATGCCAGTGGCCTTCTCAGTCTTTCTCCATCTCCCACCCAAACGACTGATCCTGTGTAGCTTTTCAGGGAAGGTAAAACTGAACCTCCAGGCTGCATCTCCTACCACACCTGAATGATTTTTATAAGCCTCTAAAACCAGCAGCTCAGGCAGAACAGCCTGGTGCTGATGCTGAGGAGTAGTGAGGGGCAGAGAAGGGGAGCTATCCCACACTGTTCGGATGCCTCCGGCCAAATCCCACGGCCTGCACAGCTGACATGGCTCTGAAAATGTGCCTGCATCTACAGTGAAATGGGGATGCAACAGACAAGCCCCAAACCACACCCATAAGGGAAGGCGGCTGTCTGGCTGACCCAGGAGTGGCCATCCCTTGTTCCCTTCCCTTGTAGGGCTCAGGGGGTGAGAAGGAGATGGGCAGCTGGTTTCATTTTTCTGGCCTGGTCTGTCTTGTGGTAGGCAATCAGGCTGCAGTTCTATAGACTTTCCTGGGAGTAAGCCCCATTGACCAATAGAACCTACTTCTGGGTAAACATGCATAGGTGTGTGCACTGACTCCTCTGCTGTGTAATGTAATGTTTCAAAGTCCATCAAAGCAGCGTTCTGTGACAGCTACAAAGCGAGGCCAGTCAGTGCCCTTTCTGAACCCTTCAGGTTCCCAAGCTGCACACAAGCAAAATTTTCATTCCGCTACATGGAAACACCTAGAATGTCTTTTGGAGGCATAAGTGTCTTCTTCGAGGTTGCGTGACAAGGATTTCAAAAGAGGAAAAAAATATCCTGGAAGATTTAAATTTTTTCCTATCCTGGGTCCTTAATGGGCCTTAATTAAGGCAGCTGACATGCCCGTAGCATGTGCAAATCTCCAGAGCCCCTTGCCTGCTGGGCCTTAGCCCTGCTCTCTCACATTTCCAAATGCATCCACTGAGAGGGCTTCAGGAACCATCAGGAGCTTTTGGGGGGAGGGGGTCTATAATGGTAAAGAGAAAAAAGGAATAAAAGGTTCAGGAGGATCTTCATTTTACTCACACCAGTTCTTTCCAGGGAAGTGCAGGGGTGTAGACCACACCGGGTGACTCCCTGGGGAGGTGACATCCCTAGTGGCCAACATTTTGGAAACCTTTAGGGAAATTTGTATTCATGAATAATATGATCACGTGATATAGCACTTGATGGATAATTTAATATAGAACACAATGAAACACCTGTGTTAAATTATCTGTATGCTGTCAAAAGTTCTGGCCAATTAACCAGAAAAAGAAAACACTGCTTATGTAAGAAAAAGTGGATTTCCTGAATTCAAAACTAACCAATGAGACTGATTGTTCTGAGAGCTAATTAGGTGTTATGACAGAGCAGGGAGCCACTACTGAGGTGTTAGTCTGAGTAAGCTCACATTTCCATGTATCAGAGCTAACACTACAACTCTTATTCTATTGTGTGTCATCAAGTTGGCTATGGTTTTATTATTGGTTACTGATTTTCTGAGTGACCTGTACTGTTTTCTATTAAAATACATAAAGTTACAGCAACACTGGTTATACCAGTGCATTAAGGCTGCGTGTTTAAGTTATTTTATTTATTTATTTTGTATTCTCTTGTCTGTCGGGGGTGGCACAATGAGCTCTCGAACCAGGGGAAGCAAATTCTAGTGCTGCCTCTGGTTCTTCCCACCCATGAAAGTTTCATTCAAGCTCATTTCCTCCAGTCTCGTCCTGTTTTAACAGTTAGTGGGATTTAAGTCATTTCCTAAAGGGGCCAGGAATGTGCTCTCTAGACATAAACCAAGAACAGCTGCAGCAGAAATTCTCAGGCCATTGTCTCTGCAAGGCTGGGAGATTGTGAGGTGCAGTTCAGAGGTGGTGTCCTCTTCAGCGAGGGAGAGCACAGAGCTGGTATGACTGAGGCATGTTGCCTATGCTGCTAAACTGGGGTGTGAGGTCAATGTCCTTCGGGTGGACGAGGGGCTTCAGGGTGAAGCTTTGCAGTATGGTGGTGAAGAACAAGAAGAGCTCCATGCGGGCCAGACCTTCTCCTGCACAGATCCGCTTGCCTGCAAGGAAACCCAAGAGGTCAGGGGCACCCCAGGACTGGCACAAGCCTGGCAGGGCCTGAAGGCCAAAATGCAGGATATGGGGCACTCTGGGAATGCCTGGAGGAGCCTCACCGCTCAGTGACCGGGTGAGAAATGGGATGGGAGGCTAGCCAAGACTGCCGGATAGCAGGACCGTGGACATGAGCATGAAGCTCAAAGGTGTGTCCTGC
Source organism: Tiliqua scincoides (assembly GCF_035046505.1). Lineage (NCBI taxonomy): Eukaryota > Metazoa > Chordata > Lepidosauria > Squamata > Scincidae > Tiliqua > Tiliqua scincoides. Next base: position 1,041,332 of record NC_089823.1, read on the forward strand.
TTGGAAGAAGCCGCCAGACTGTGGAAATAAGCGTCTGTGCAGGAGGTGGGGGGGCATTCTGGGGTGGGCCAGAGCAGGAAGAAGCCAGCATCTCAGAGAATGACCTGCAAATCCGGGGACGCTCCTGAATTGGAGGGCAACAGCTTTACCTGCGGAAAAGGGCATGAAGAAGTCGCTCTTCCGAAAGCGCCCGTCCTCATGCAGGAAATGCCGGGGGTCAAATTCCCTGGGGTTGGGAAATTCCCTGCAGTCGTAGAGCACAGAGCTCAGGTTCGGAAAGACGGTGGTGCCCTGCAGGGAGCAAGGGAGCAAACACGGCAAATGGTGAGAGGCGGGTGGGAGGCTCCGGACCCTCCTGTTTCATTTAGCGTGTCTTTTAAACTGCCAGTTTAACTAGTTCTTTTGCCCGTTTAATTAGCGGGCCTTATGATTTGAATACATATTTAAAATAAAAATGAAGGAAAGAGTGTTTCTCTTCTTAGTATTAGGGAGTAATGCGCGCAAATTTTTTTAATTTGCAAGTTGGATTATAGCTTAATTAAAGCACTTATTTTTACACCTAATTTTTCTCTCTCTCTCTCTCTCTCTCTATCTCTCTCTCACACACACACACACACACACACACACACACACACACACACACACACAGTGGGGGGACCCGCACCCTTCAAGGGACCGCCCTGCTGAGGCTCTCTTCCACTGTGGTGACAGGAGGAGGAAGAGGAGGTGCCAGGATGTGGGGAACCACAGCTCGCCATTACAAGCCTTTTGGTCTCCCCAGGGAAGGGCAGCCTCCAGTTGTTCACTAAAGGGCTGGAGAGAGAAGCGCTCATGGGACTCGAACGTTTCTGTGGGGTCTGAGGCCTGGTCGGGAGACAGTGACCTCTGCCAGCATCCCACAGCCAGCTGGACTGGATAGGCTTTGTCCTGGACTGACCTTTGGGATGATGTACTGCCTGAACGGAGTGTCCCTGAGCACAGCGTGGGGCAGACTCAGCGGGATAAGAGAGATGAACCTCTGGATCTCATGGATGACAGCATCTGTGTAAGGCATCTGTCCACGATCCACCATACAAGGGGGCCGCGCTTGGCCAACCACGCGGTCGATCTCTTCCTGCACTTTCTCTGCAAGGGGCAAGTGAGGAGGGTCAGCACCACTGCAGAAGCCCCTCGAAAGGCACGTGTGCCACCGGGACGTAGGACCAGCACCTGCCCATTTCCATTCCAAGGCACATGGAGTCCTCAGGGTTTCAGGTTCAACTCAGCCCTCAGTCCAGCTGGTCATGGTGGACGCGCAACTGCCCATCTGCAAGGCGGGAGGAGCAATGCCTGCCGAAAGACTGGAGGAAGTGGAAGGGGCTCTGGCACTGACTGCGCACCCCCTGCTCCTCCTGGGCTGTTCCTCCAGAGCACTCGCTCTCCACCAATCCTCTGCTTCCTCACCTGCCACCCCCTCCTGCTCAACGTTGATGATGTTTGCAACATAAAAATAAGCTTGGCTCCCTGTGCAAGCAGGTCAACACGCTGGGAGGAGCAGTGCGAGCAGCAGTGGGACAGAAGCCCCGGCTGCCTGGGGAGGTTGCCGGGGGCAGCAGGTGGGTGGGTCAGGGGTGGGCGGCGCAGGGGCAAGCGCAGGCTTCACACCTTGTATCGCTGGGTATTTCAGGAGGATCAGGAAGCCGTATCTCAGCGTGCTGCTGGTCGTCTCTGTCCCTGCCGCAAACAGGTCAGCTGCACACATGACGAGGTTGTCGATGGTGAACTCAGAGGAGCTGCCGTTGTGCTTTTCCTGCAGAGACATTCACGGTGCCTCGTTCACACAGTACAGAGAAGCATCAAAGGGAAAGCGAGCAGAGTCATGCATGAGCAGAGATGAGCAGTCATGCACGGGGGTTCCCAGCTAAAATGGTGGGAGGAACTCCTAGTCTACAGCATCAGATCAAGAGGGAAGGCTGCCCAAAAGGGAGTCCATGAATCTTCTTCCGGGGCCATTTTTGGGAATGGGTGAGGTGAGCTTCAGGGGCAGGTCCTCCGGCCTGAGGAGACCCTGATTTTGCCTCACCTGGTCCATCTTCATGCGGAAGCAGTCAATGAAGTCCCGGGGTGCACTGGGGTCCATATCAGACTCATGCGCCTTTATCTCCTCCAAAACAAACTCTTTCACCCGCTCAACGTTTTTACATGCTCTTTTGTGAGGCCCAGGGATGAATTCCATGAAAGAGGGGAATAGGTTGTAAAGCTGGAAGAAGGGGAAGCACAGACACATTTATTTCCAAGAGGAATACTCACCTTTCCCAGGCCAAAGCAAATAACATTAAAATGGACAACACGTAGAACAAAGTCACAACAAGAACCATTGGGGGGCAACTATTTAGACCCCAGCACTATAACAGAGACACAGACATCAGAGGACAGACAAGAGAGCAACATGACACATGGATGGGCATGGAGCATAAGAACATAAGACCAGATCAACCCGGTGAAGAACCAGGTGGTCTCTCTATCTGACCCCCTTGACAGAAACTCTGCTTCATGCCCTGGTTCCCTCTTGCCTTGACTGCTGCAGCCTCCTCCTCATTCCAGTTTGATCTTAGACCCAGTCGAAACCTCGAAAAACCCATGTGGAAATGGGCATTTCCTGGGAATAAGAGCACTCTTGGCTGCAAAACTCACATGGGTTTCCTCACCCAGGAGGCATCCATGATTTTCTTTTTTTTAACCATGGAATATCCAAGCATCTCTTTCCACAGGGGCTTGGTGCCAGGCAGGAGCAAAGCCAAGGTGCTTTAGAGGAGCCAGGAGCTGACCAAGGAGGGCAACAGTTGTTCTGGGCACTCCAAGATGGCACACACCTGTCCCCATGGAGAGCTGAACACCTGGAAGTTGTCATCAAAGTAGTTCATGAGAGTCATAAACTTCTTGTTGTTGTACTCATACCGGGTCCCAAAGACGATGGAGCAGATGATGTTGGAGGACGCAGGGCTGAGCAGGAACGTGGGCTCAAAGGGCCTCCCTGGAAGGACAGTGAGAAAAATGCAGGCTGTCCTTTCTGCAGAATCGCAGAATCGTGGGAAGGTTCCCCAGAGATCATCTAGCCCAGTCCTTTCGGAGTCCAACTTCAAGGCCATCATCTTGCCAGGGAATAAATGCTAAGCTGACATGAACACCTCAACTTGGACAGTGAAGGGACGTTTTTCCTCTCTCCCCTCTCCCCATGCCACAGCTGTGTCCTTGGAAATTGGTTGGCTGACACTGGAGAGCTGCTTCCCTCAGCCCAGCCCTGAATGGGCCACACGTCACCCAAAGGTTCCCCCCATGCGTCATTGCGGGTTACGCGGGTGATGGGATCATGCCTGTGACTTTAGGCCACTTATCATCTTACCGTACACAGCCCAGAAATTCTTATCAGGTGTGTCTAATTTGCTAGAAATTAGTCCCTCCCTCAGGCCCTCTCCAGCACGGCGCATCTGGCCAAGCAGGAGTCCTGGGAGCCTGGGGAGGGGACAGCAGCAGTCACCTTTGGTGTCCTGGAACTTCTCCAGCAGGTACCGGGCTTCCTCCTGGATCCGCTCCTCAATGCTTTTCTTCCCCATCCCAAAGTTGCGCAGGGTGGTGAGGGTGAAACGCCGGAGCTGCTTCCATCGCTCCCCGTTGCTGAATAGGATGCCTGAGAAAGGGACGGGAGAGGCACACCTGAGCCGCTGCGCAGCAGGAGTCTTGGGTGAACCCACAGGTTGGTGCCTTGGGGCTTTCTGCACCCTTGGCAGCCGCCGACTGGAGGCTCTTCTAGGCAGGCAAGGGTCTCCTGCCCAGGCAGCAGGTCACCCGGCACACCTCTTTAAGCTCCAAACTCACTGAGACCAAATCAGCTTGCTCACTTGACATGGTCACTCTTGCTGTACATTTGGAAAAGGTGCCCTAATTATGAACAGAGCCACACTCCCAGCCTTCTTCTCGGCTCCTAAGTGGCTCACTAGGCACCTGCCAACTCCATTGTTTCCTTGTCACCTGGTTCCTTCTCTCCCTGCCATACCTTATGAGGTGGGGAGGAGGAAGGCTGGTCGTCAGGTGAGGCTTGCTGAGAGTGGGAGCGAGAGAAGCGTCACAACCCAGGTGCAGGAGCCTCAGTCGCCTGTGGCTGGGGCAGGTCAGAGACCTTTTGCAAAATATGGGGATTCAGGGCTGCTCTGGGCAGCACTGCCAGCCTTCGGAGCTGTGGGGCCCACTTAGAAATGGGAAAAATTGGAGCTGTGGGTCCCGCGTGGAGATGGGTATTGAGAGTTTTCGGCGAGGCCTGAAAACACTGTTGTTTAAACAAGCCTTCTGATTTCTGGCCTCTTAACATTTTTATACATCTTTTAGTTTTTTACAGACTTGATTCCTCGGTGACTTGCTCTTTTATTCTGTCTTTTAATCTGACTACTGTTTTTATGGCCTCTGTAATGTGTTTTTAAATGTTTTTATCTGCTACGTATTAATGTTTTTAAAATCTGTTTTTTTTAAATATGTTGTTAGCCGTCCTGGGTCCCGTCAGGGAGAAGGGCGGGATAAAAATAAAGTTGATTATTATTATTATTATTATTATTATTATTATTATTATTATTATTATTATTATTATTATTATTATTATTCCTTCAGTTTCCTTCCCTTCCCCCTCTGAGCCTTCCTCACCCACCACCATGCCACTCGCATGCATGCAGGAACAAAGTTTCAGGAACTGAACATGACAGAAATCAACCCCTCAGGAGCATCCCTGCAAGAAACTTTGCCTGCAATCCCCGCCTGCCTGGAGTGGCAGATTTAAAGGGGAAAATAAACTTCCACAAAAGTTGACACTTTTAAAGTTTGTGTGTCGTATGCTGACAAGTTAGTTCCAGGCCACCACTGCCTCTCGGGTCAGCTTGCTCAGCCAAGGGGGGCTCAAGTCCATTTCCTGAATCCAAACCAGGGAGATGTCTTGTTTTCTACGAGGGACTCCACTGGCGCTCTCCTCTGCGGCTGCCTTCTCCACCTGCAACATGGCCTCCACCCACCCCAGGAACGCACAGACATGAAGTACCTTGTCCTTGGCTGAATTTGTCAGCCAAGGGCAGCCTTCCCCTGGCCACAAACTCTTCTCCACGGTCAATCAGCGCTTCTTTGATTGCCTCGTAGCCATGCAGCACCACGACACGCTCCGCTCCGAAATGCAGTGTGAATACCGGGCCGTACTTCTCACCAAGCTGGGGGAATACAAGGCACGGCTGGGGTGCTCTGAGAGGGCCACTGAACTCGTGCAGAACAGCCACCAGGCTCACTGCAGGCAGCTGAACTGGAGAAGTCTTGATGACCCCCTGGTCTGACTGGCTTCTGCACCCAGAAACATGTGGAGTCCAGTCAAGGAGCAGCTATTTAAAAACAGAGGGAGGCCGCAAAGAGGCCTCCCCCTTGGGACTAATCATGCAAAGCAGCCCCATTCAGAAGACTGCAAATGGGCTGCAGTCAGTGCATGAAGGTGGGAGAAGCAGAGGCGAGGTGGCTGGACCTGCCCTCCTTGTGCACTGAGCTGCACTGTGGTGAGAATCCCCAACATCCCTTCCAGCTTTGCTTGTCATGCTGGGGACGACCTCCAGCTTACCTCTTGGAGAGTCTGAGACAAATGGTTTATCTTCAGCTGCAGAGCGTTGCCAAGGATGGGCAGTGGGGCTGGGCCGGGGGGCAGCTTCCCCTTTGCCCACGTACTTCTCCAGGCTGCCAAGAAAACCAGGCAAGAGATGCAGATGGCCAGGAAGACGCTCACTGCCCCCAGCGGCTCCATAGCAGGTGCTCCGCAGTGGAGCTTGGGTGCCGCCCCTGTGCTTTATGTACCCTGCGTTGCAGGTGCAAGTTCACCAGCTGGAATCCCAGGTTGCTCTGAATAGATAAGATTAGCCATTAGGCAGCTCAGACTGTTTGATTACAGAAATGAACTTCTATGAACCTCCCTTGACTTTTTTTTATCCCCAAGGTCTGGCAGCACAGCCCCTGTGCACTGAGGACTCTGCTCTGCTCTCTGCAAGCCACGCCAGGAGGCTGTGCCGGGACGTCAGGAAATCATTCAGCTTTGGGGCCCCTGAGCACTGGCAGGTGTGGGAGTGTGGGATCATCTCTCCCCAGATGTGCTTCCTTCCTAGAGTGGGGTGAGCTGTGGGTGCCCACTAAGAAGGGGTGGGACCCAGTACCCACAACATGCATTACAAGGAAAATCTCAGCATGCTTGTGGTGCCCCCTCCAGACTCCACCTTGTCTGAAGGGGGCAGCTCGACATTGATGGGGTGAGAGGCCCTTTCCCTCCCCTCTCTGGGGACCGCAGCAGACAAGACATGCCAGCAGCCAGGTTGGTATCCTGGCCAAAAGCGCTTCTTCGAGCCTCAGGGACGCTGCTCCGTCCCTCCTTGCCTGGAGAAATAGAGATTTTGGGAAATATAGATTTTTAATTTAAAAGTCTCATACTACAATAAATAATACAAAGGAAAGAGATCATATTTTACATTTTCAGCTATAGTCACATTACATCAACTGTTTAACTAGAAGACAGAAGCATCACGTTATGGGTGGATTCACCCCATCTAACCACTCCCACCATTTTCTCTCTGTCTCTACCAGTCTCTACCGGTTCTCACCCTTTCGTAAGCCGTGACGCTGTATGCTCTGGAGACCACAAATTGGACCCATCCCTGTGTGTTGGTGGACTTTTTCTCCTTCATTTCTTTGCCCCTTTGGATGCCCAGCGCAAAAAGGACATACAGATTTATCAATCTTACCATAGAACATGGCACCTCCCACCTATCATCTGCTCCCCTCTGTTGTCCCACATTACTGATCCTCTCAGGTCCCTTCATACTTCCCACTGGCTCCTTCCCAGAGACGATAGTCTCCCAGGCCTGTTGGGTCAGTTTGGGCCACTTAAAGGCCCTCGCTACGCCCCTCCACAACTCCTTCGCCGGCATACACTCTTGGACGAAATGGGCTACTGTTTCTATCAGCCACGGGGCACCTACCGATCTAGAGGGTCCCAACCCCGAACAGGTCGACCTCTTGCACCTCTTCTGATCTTCTTGCAACCATGGGTTTGCCGCTCCCACCCTGAGGACCTGATGGAAAGCCCTCCACCTTAATTCCCATAAACTAAAGGGGATTCTCTTCTTGCTAAAGACGCTGTGCACCACCTTTTCCTGCAAGAGGTACGTGGAAAGGTGCGTCTTACTTTGCTGTTTCTCTTGGTGAGGCCTCATGATAAACTCCTGTACCGTTGTTTCATACACGTAACACTCGAGTTGTTTCCCTTCCAGCCTGCTGGTCTTATACGGCTTGGCCGAGAGCCCTATCTCCTTCATCAGAGTCACTGCCTCTCTCATGTACTCTGGTAAAGATCGTTTTATCACCTGAGTGAGTACGTATCCCGTCTCTTCTTTTGCCCACCATTTCTGTCCCCGGGTTGTCTTTTCCCAAGTGTCTCTGAATTGGGTCCATACAGATGCAAAGGCTCCCCCTTCCTGCGGCCTCTGCCTCCATTTCATCCAGTTGCCAAAGTTATAGGAGACAAAGGTTGCCAAGAACAAAGGTCCCAGGGCCCAAACCCCTAGTCCTCCTCCTTTCACTTTCATATATGCCATCGCTCGGGCAAGAGGGAAGAAGGCAGTGCCCCACAAGAAAACAAAAACCTGATGGGTAACCGTGTCCACCACCTGTTTCGGCGGGGGATAAATCGCCGCCAAATTGGACGCCATCGGAACGCAATACACGCTGACATAATGCGCCCTCTGGTACAGGTTCAAGTTCCATTTTTTCCACCTCTTCATTTTTTCCTCCACCTTAGAGGCCCACAGTTTCCAGTTCTCTTCCCACCCTTCTTGTTTTAGTCCAAAAATTATACTTAAAATTTTAACAGATTCCACCCTTTGAACCTCTTGTTTCCTTTCATCCGTTTCAAAAACGGCCCCCATGGCCCTCACCTCTATGTTTTCCCCCCTCGACCCAAGAGAATAACATTTGGTTTTATCCTTGTCACTGAGAAACCTCTATTTCCCTGGGGAGGGTGTTCCAGGACAGGGCCGGTCGCGGGCCTGGCGCTCTTGGCTGGCCTGCTGCAGGTCCGATTCCAGCCCCGCCCGGGCTTCCTCCCCAGCCCTCCTCCACTTGCCTGCAGCCGAAGGTGGCACTGCGGGCAGGAGCCTCCCCAGGAGTGAGCCACCCTGCGGTGCCGTGCCCTGACGTCACAGCCCCCAGCGACGTCACCTGAGCCCCCGAGCAGGCAGGGCAGAGGGCGCCGTCCCACGGACACGGCCGTCTGCACCTCCGCCCGGCTCTCCTTCCTGCGCTGGAGCGGGCACGAGGCTCGCTGCGAGCCGGGCGCTGTCCTCGTTCCTGGCGCAGCATCTGGTGCCCCGCTCCGCCCGCTCCACACCTGCCGCGGCCGCAGCGACGCTCCTGCGCGGGGGACAGAGGGCTTGGCCGCTGCTCTGACCCAGGCCCACCTGCCGCAGCCCCCACTCCTGCCCAGGACGCTGGAGGGCCGGTGGGAAGAGGCCCCGCACAATGCGGTGAGATCCAGTGCTTGGGACCAGGAGCGCCAGGAGGATCTCACCACGCTGCAGACTGGGCAGCGCGAAGTCAGGCACAGGGCAGAGGGTGCAGGCTTCACACGCAGGCTGAGGGGTCCTGAGCTGTCTGACAGAGCAGGAGAGCGACCCTGGGGGCTGCAGAAGCGCAAAGTCAGGCAACCTTCTGATTTCACAACTGGACTGTGTCCGAATGCCAGATGCAGGGAGGGCGCCAGGATGCAGGTCTCTTGTTGTCTGGTGTGCTCCCTGGGGCATTTGGTGGGCCGCTGTGAGATACAGGAAGCTGGACTAGATGGGCCTCTGGCCTGAGCCAGCGGGGCTCTTCTTATGCTCTTCAATCCCTTTATGAGGCTTTCCAGGACTAAAACACCCAGAAGGGTTCAGCATCCATTGAAAGGGGTTGGAAGGAGGGAGCCTGTTTGAAATTCAAGACAATCACCACAGGTGACAACACCACCAAAGTATTCCTGTTACTGTATTCCATAGTTTCTGTAAAGCAATTAAGGGCCAAATCCTAACCAACTTTCCAGCACTGACATAGCTATGCCAATGGGCGTTTGCTGCATCCTGTTGTGGGGTGGCAGTCACAGAGATGAGGGAATGTTTGGCTTGGTCCATGCAGACCTGTGCCAGAAAATTCAGTAATGCAGGTCCGAGTAGACTCCCACTCACTGCAGAGGCTCACCCCTGAGAACATAACAGCCCGTAATGGAAATGCACAAGATCCCTTGAGGAGATAGGTTGCGGTGTCAACAGTGGCCTCTTGCTCTGGCAGGCAAGTTTGGGGTGAAAACCAGGGCCTTAGACTGCAGTGTGTGTGCTGCACAGCTGCAGCGCCTTGGAGACAAAAAGGCCCTCAGGGTTAAAAGCAGCACCTGCAGGAAGGAAAAGGGGGGTGGGTGTAGGAGGAAGGTGTTTGAAGAGGTTGAGAGTACAGAAGGAAGGAGCTTGGAGGAGAGAGAACTAAACTGGACTGAGGAACAAATGGACTGGCTGACAGACTACTGAACCTGGTCAGATTGACTGACCAATGGACTAACAGACAGGCAGCTGAATGGACTTCTGAGGATTGCTAGAACAGAGACTGCTGGAGACACTGGAGATTGGTGTGTGGCTGCCATGCCCAAGACCTGCTGAGGACCAAGGTGTTACCGTAGTGCAGGGGTGCTCACACTTTTTTGGCTCGAGAGCTACTTTGAAACCCAGCAAGGCCAGGAGATCTACCAGAGTTTTTTTACAATGTTCGCGTCATCATAACATATAACATTTATGTGTACAATGTATGTTGGTGTACCTTGCATAACCGCATGAGCCAATATTGCACAACACAACATAATTAACTATAAACATTTTTTGTAATTACTTGAGTTTACTTTGATGACTTGCACTGAAGTGAATCAGCCAAGGATGCATAGTCCGGACAGTAGCTGCTGACAGCCAGCCTCAAGCACAGTTCCAAATGTTCATCAGTCATGGTGGACCTGTACTTGGACTTAATGATCTTCATGTAGGAAAAGGCTGACTCACATAAATAAGTGGAGCCCTTCCTGCCTCAGGTGCTCTTATATCCCTGAGGGCCCTATTGCCTTCAAGTGGCTGCAGCTGTGTAGCACACTCTGCTGGATGCCCAGGCCTTACCCTTAAAGGGGCCACTGCTGACACCACATCTACCTCCTCACCAGATCTTCCTGGATTCCAATACAAGTGGGGGGGGGGGAGCAGATCTCTATACAGACCAGTGCAAAAACAGGGGAAAGGTGTGGGGGAGGGAAGATCTCTATATAGACATAACAGCAAGACCAGTGCAAAACCCCTTGCACACAGAACCAACAGATGGAAGTGGGGGGGGGGGGCAGATCTCTATACATACCAGTGCAAAAACAGGGGAAAGGTAAGTCAGCCCCAGTAGAGTCAACGGGGCTCACTCCCAGGGATGCGTGGGTGAGAGAGAAGCCTGCCAGCGGCTCCTCTCCCAGGGAGGAGTCTGCCAGGGGCTCACTCCCTGGGCTCACTCCCTGGGCTCACAAGCCTGCCAGAGGCTCACTTCCAGGGATGCGTGGACGGGAGAGAAGCCTGCCAGCGGCTCCTCTCCAGGTCTACTCACGAGTCAGCCCCAGTAGAGTCAATGGGGCTCACTCCCAGGGATGCGTGGATGGGAGAGAAGCCTGCGATCGACTCATTTTGCCTCAAGATCGACCGGTGGATCGCGATCGATGTATTGAGCACCCCTGCCGTAGCGGCTGGAGAAGCTGCTGGCAGCAGAGGGGAGGAAGGAGGACCTCTGCAGGTTGAACAGCTGAGCTGCGCTGGTGGTGCGGTCCAGCAGTGCTGCAGTATACAACTGGAACAGTGTTGGGGAACACATTAGCTTAAAGTGGGCATACTTCTCTAAGTGAAGCTTGGACTGGAAATCTGGCAAAAGAGCCCTGCTGGATCAGGCCCAGGGCTCATGTAGTCCAGCTTCCTGTCCACCAGCTGCCGCAGGGAGCCCACAAAAACTTGCATCTCACTACCACCTCCCTGCGTTTGGCGTTCTCTTTAGCCTCACACCCCCAACTGCACTTAGGTTTAACCTGGGCCACTTTATTAGCTCCCTTGAGTAAGGGAACAAATGTCCCTGTGCCTGGAGGAAATCTCCACGACTGTCCCCTCCCCCCACAGGATGCAGTTGTAGCCTTTTGGGGGCTACTGTATTCGCCGGGGAGGGAATGAGCAGTGTTGGGTGCTCAGTCATCCTTTATCTCATCATTAGTGAAGAAGAAGTTGTCCTGCATGGCAAACAAGCAGTTACATAAAAAGTTAGTGCGTTAGCAACCCGCATTTGTGTTCAGTTCCCTTACAGTGAGGAGCTGCCGCTTCCCTCTCTCTGGTCTGCACACAAGACTGGTGCCCACCAGAGAACAGCTGCTCCCCAAGGCCAGAGCGTCAGGCCCTTGCAGGGTCCCCTTTGAGACCCCACAATCCTCACTGCTGGGGCTGAGGGCCCTCCTCCCAGCAGCTTCCTCCAGGAGCATTTGGGGGGGCCTGCCTCCCTAAGGGCAGCGCAGCCTTTTTAAGCCCAGCTCCAATCCAGCAAAGGACAGAAGCGGAATCTCTCTCAGAACAGCCCAGCAGCTTCCACAGGGGCCTGGTCTGTGCTTTATGGAGTTGGGTCAGTGCAAAGGGTTCTTCAAGACACAAAGCAGGCCATGCTTCTGGGGCCCAGGTCTGCAGGCTCCCAAGCTGGCCCCTGCTGGATGACATTCTTGCTGCCCTGCTTTGCCTGTTTCCATAGGAATATCCTTTTCCAACATGTATTGGGGTTGATTTCTATAATTATTTCTTAATTGTGCTTTAGTGACTGTTTTTAAATCACTAGTGGCTTCTTACTGCTATTTTAATTCACAAAAAGAGATTTCAACTGAAATTTCTTCTAACTGGAGACCCCGCAGGGAGGTGGTGATTTGGGTTGGAATTGGTGGGTCAGGGGCTAAGGCTGCAGTCTTATCCACACATTCCTGGGAGTAAGCTCCACTGATTACAACTGAGTTCATTATCTGAAAGAAGTCCTCTACTCTGAGTAGACATACATAGAATTGGGCTGTTACACACCTCTTCTCCTCTTCTGCTGCAGGTCCACCCCCCTTATGCTGTTATAAGAAAACAAAACACACCAGGTCACATGACTTACTTCACGATCTGCATAGTTTGACCCTTACTGGCTCATTGGGTTATTTTGATGCATGTTTATGCAATGCTTGTTCTCTGCTGGGAACTCGGATATGACTCTCAGGAACAAATAAGGCGCAATCCAGCAAGGCTATCTGCTGCGTAGCCACCGCATGTACGAAAGTGAAGAGGTGAGGAGCAGGGCAGCATGGACAGAGAAGGAAGGGTGCGGAGCAGTGGTGCCCTGCCACAGTTCCTGGGCTTTGGAAACAAGCACAAAATGACAGTTCTAGTTTCAAAGTCCAAGAAGATCCCAGCTTTCCAGAATAATTGTGTGTGACTCCACGCTTGTTGCACAGACTTGTAGGGTAAGGAAAGATCCCAAGAGAGTCATTGAGTGCATGTTAGCAGTACTGAGGGATCAAAGCAGCCCTGCATGCAGAAAAAACTGACTTGATAGGCACTTCCATGGGACAGAGAAGCAGCTGCAGCCACTCTTGCAAGGGCAGGTGCAAGAGGACCAGCGAGAAGCCCAGCCAAAGAAGGAGGGAGCATCCCACGACCCCTACTGGTGGATGTCCCCATCTACACACCTGCGAAATACTCTGCCACATGCTGTCGCCCTTCCAACAATCCCCTTTTTCTCTCTCTCTCCCTCCCTCCCCCCCACTGCTGTGAGGTTGGAATCAATCACCTTCAAAGGGCATCTTCTTTCAGTTTATGAACTCAGCTTCATAGGTCACCCTCAATTTGTTGTCCAGTTTTTAGAAACCCAGAGCATGAAGGCCACAATACTGAAATTCAGATTGGACCAGGTGGTTGGGGGTCAAATAAAGGCCGACTCTTGGGAAGAGTGCTTGGGCCAGAAAGACAGCAGGCCTCCTGGGAGAGGAACATCTCATGCAGAAGAGGGTTTTGTTTTTTGTGTGTGTGTTTTTTATTAGAAGAGGGGGGCTGAGTCCCACCTAGCTCTCCTCACTATAGCTACTCCTGCCAACTCCCACCGAGATATTTCTACTTTCCCAACTTCAGCCTGCTTCCTGTTTCTCTTTGGTGATGGGGAAGTGGTCTTATTTGTTGCGTGCCAGAAGGACTGCAGGATTGCTCATTTGCCTTTTATGAATTCAGATGGTGCAGTGAAGCCCAGGTGCCACCATTTCTTAGACAAAGCTATGGCATTCAGTCCCTGCTTGGAATGCCAACGAAGGTTTTACAAAATCTTTGCAATCAGAGTCACACCAGCTTTATGATTCCTTGGTATTGCTCTTGCAGAAGCACTTGGGAAAAGATGTCAGCCAGCATCAGACGCAACGACAGCACAGCGAAGAACTACCAAACCTTCATCCTAGTTGGCATTCCAGGGACGCAGGAGTATGACTTGTGGGTGGCCTTCCCGCTCTGCGTGCTCTTCGTCCTGACTCTCCTTGGAAATGTTGTCATCCTCCTTGTCATCAAGGCAGAAAAGAGCCTCCATCAGCCCATGTACATCTTCCTTTCCATTCTTGCCTGCTCTGATCTGGGCCTCTCCATGTCCACCATGCCGACAATACTGGGCGTTTATTGGTTTGACTCCAAGGAAATCTCCTTCAATGCCTGCATCACCCAGATGTTCTTCATCCATTTGTTTCAGTGGGTGGAGTCTGGCATCCTTGTGGCGATGGCTTTTGATCGCTTCATTGCCATACGTGATCCTCTGAGATACACGGCACTTCTCCCAAATTCGGTAATTGGACAAATAGGAATAGCTGTGGTATTCAGAGGTTTCTGTCTCATCTTCCCACTCCCCTTCCTGATTAAGCGACTGCCCTTCTGCCGATCCAATGTGCTTTCCCATTCCTACTGTCTTCATCCAGACGCAATGAAGTTAGCATGTGCAGACATCAAAGTCAACGTATTGTACGGTTTGATTATAGTCATTTGCACATTAGTGCTAGATGCTGTGGTCATTCTTGTGTCCTACATCCTCATCCTGAAAATGGTTTTGGGCATTGCCTCCCACAGAGAGCGTCTCAAGGCCCTGGACACCTGCGTCTCCCACATTTGCACCATCTTGATCTTCTATGTGCCAATGATTGGTGTCTCTGTGGTGCATCGCTTTGGAAGACACCTCTCTCCCATTGTGCACATGCTCATGGCCAACATCTACATTGCTGTCCCACCAGTTCTTAATCCCATTGTGTACAGTGTGAAAACCCAGCAGATCCGGCAAAGGATACGCAAAATATTCCAGTGCAGGAAAGTCAGGACTTGACATTTCTCCCAGTGGAGAATACTGTGATGATGTGATAGATGGGCTTCAATGGAACTAAACAATTTAGGCCACTCTAGAATGGATCCAGTCCACCCACTTGAGGGGCACAAGAGCACCATGCTAGCCTTGGCTGATTTGTACACCTTGCTGTGCATCCAACAGCCGTTTATACCATTCTGGCAGTTTCACAGGCAGGATCCTATACATGCAACATTACAAGTCTGTGCTTGTCTACTCAGAAGTTCCATCTTGCTCCCTGTGTAGCCTCAGGGCCCAATCCTATCCAACTTTCCAGCACTAGTGCAGCTGAGCCAAACTCACGGTATTCTGCAGAGCTGGGGGCAATCACAGAGGCTCCCTCAAGGTAAGGAAAAGTTTGTTCCCTTAGCTTGGGTCTGCATTGTGGTTGCATTGGTAGTGGAACATTGGATGGAATTGGGCCCTCAGTCTTTTCTGTTCAGCTGGAGATAGCAGATGCTGTGTGGATTCCATGATGTTATTGGCAACCTTCAGTCTCGGAAGACTATGGTATCACGCTCTGGATGGTGGTTCTGGCACAGCATCTAGTGTGGCTGAAAAGGCCGATTTGGGAGTGACAAACCCTTCCACACTGGTAGCAAGTGTAGTGTGTCCCTGGTCTGTCTCCCTGGCTGTGGGCCTTCCTTCTTTGCCTCTTTGCCTCAGACTGTTGGCCAAGTGTCTCTTCAAACTGGGAAAGGCCATGCTGCACAGCCTGCCTCCAAGCGGGCCACTCAGAGGCCAGGGTTTCCCACTTGTTGAGGTCCACTCCTAAGGCCTTCAGATCCCTCTTGCAGATGTCCTTGTATTGCAGCTGTGGTCTACCTGTAGGGCGCTTTCCTTGCACGAGTTCTCCATAGAGGAGATCCTTTGGGATCCGGCCATCATCCATTCTCACGACATGACCAAGCCAACGCAGGCGTCTCTGTTTCAGCAGTGCATACATGCTAGGGATTCCAGCTCGTTCCAGGACTGTGTTGTTGGGAACTTTGTCCTGCCAGGTGATGCCGAGAATGCGTCGGAGGCAGCGCATGTGGAAAGCGTTCAGTTTCCTCTCCTGTTGTGAGCGAAGAGTCCATGACTCGCTGCAGTACAGAAGTGTACTCAGGACGCAAGCTCTGTAGACCTGGATCTTGGTATGTTCCATCAGCTTCTTGTTGGACCAGACTCTCTTTGTGAGTCTGGAAAGAAGGTACATTCCATGAAGAAGGTGCATTCCATGATGTACCTTCTTCCAAAAGGAAGGAGAGAATGGCTGGATTTTGAACTCACACCCTCTCCTTCTTACTGTATTTGTTCTGCTGATGACTGAGATAAATGACCTGCCCCATTATATCAGTTCGGAGAACTATTAAAAGTTACAAGTCACATTTTCTCTGTTTAATTCTTTTAATGCAATGCTTTATTCTTGTTCATTCATATGTCTGACCTGCAAGGATTCTAATAATGTTATCCCCACACACAAACACAGGGAAGAAGCAAAATACTATTGGCCCCTCTTAAAACAAATCCAGAATCCACCAGTTTTTGGTGCTGGCCTGAATGGGATCCAGGTTCAAAGTAGGCAGCTCCTTTTACAGTCCATCTCCGGGTCCAGATCTGGCTGTCTCGGCTGTGGGAGCCCTAGATCAGCCTGCTGGACCTGCCAAGGATGGACTTGACCCCTAGGAAGGTGGATGCCAAATCCAGCAGTGGGGTGTGGTGTAATTCCTGGCCCCTTCATTCACCTGGTACAAGAGTCAGGCTTTCAATCCACATCACAGCTCAGCTGCTTCTGCAGACCTGCAGGTGACTGGGTCAGAATGGTCCAGGTGAACAACAGAGTGCTAGGCAACTGGCACAGGGGGGTTTTCTATGAAAGGGAAGGGTCTCCACTCACTCCAGTGGCAAGAGTTTAAATCCATATGTAGATTGACATTCCTTTGATGAGGCCCCAATTTGGGTGGTCTTCAGGACACCAAGACATGGTGGTGCCCCAAATTGATTCTAGTGGGACAGTATCCCACTCTCATGAAAGAACCTGTGACAGCAAACAGAGCACACCACTGCTGGGCCAGTCTGAGCTGCACTGCTGTGGCCGCCAGATCCCGCCACAGCTGGAAAGTTGGTGGGGGAGGGCATTTTATGGGCAGGGAGAAGGAGGTCGGGGGGAGTTTTCTGGCAGATCAGGAGAGTTCAGAGGTGGGGAGTGGGCTGGAGGAGGTGGATCTCAGCAGCAAACACACACACTGACTCCTATCCTGTCTCCTGTCAGCCCACGCCACCCCATTTCTCTACTCCAACTTTCTCCAGCCTTAGAGCTTGTGTAGGTCTGAGGAGACCCATACGTGGCCAATGTGAAGTCACCTCACGTTGGTAAAAAGAAAATTTTTTTACTTGCCCCTGATTTGCCTTCAGTTCACACCTCATAAGAACATAAGAACAGTCCCACTGGATCAGGCCATAGGCCTATCTAGTCCAGCTTCCTGTATCTCACAGCGGCCCACCAAATGCCCCAGGGAGCACACAAGACAACAAGAGACCTCATCCTGGGGCCCTCCCTTGCATCTGGCTTTATGACATATCCTATTTCTAAAATCAGGAGGTTGCACATACACATCATGGCTTGTAACCCATGATGGATTTTTCCTCCAGAAACTTGTCCAATCCCCTTTTAAAGGTGTCCAGGCCAGACACCGTCACTACATCCTGTGGCAAGGAGTTCCACAGACCAACCACACGCTGAGTAAAGAAATATTTTCTTTTGTCCTAACTCTCCCAACACTCAATTTTAGTGGATGTCCCCTTGTTCTGGTGTTATGTGAGAGTGTAAAGAGCATCTCCCTATCCACTCTGTCCATCCCCTGCATAATTTTGAATGTCTCAATCATGTCCCCCCTCAAGCGCCTCTTTTCTAGGATGAAGAGGCCCAAACGCTGTAGCCTTTCCTCATAAGGAAGGTTCCCCAGCCCAGTAATCATCTTAGTTGCTCTCTTTTGCACCTTTTCCATTTCCACTATGTCTTTTTTGAAATGTGGCGACCAGAACTGGACACAATACTCCAGGTGTGGCCTTACCATAGATTTGTACAACGGCATTATAATATTAGCCATTTTGTTCTCAATACCTTTTTTAATGATCCCAAGCATAGAACTGGCCTTCTTCACTGCTCCCACACGTTGGGTCGACACTTTCATTGACCTGTCCACCACCACCCCAAGATCTCTCTCCTGATCTGTCACAGACAGCTCAGAACCCATCAGCCTATATCTAAAGTTTTGATTTTTTGCCCCAATGTGCATGACTTTACACTTACTGACATTGAAGCGCATCTGCCATTTTGCTGCCCATTCTGCCAGTCTGGAGAGATCCTTCTGGAGCTCCTCACAATCACTTCTGGTCTTCACCACTCGGAAAAGTTTGGTGTCATCTGCAAACTTTGCCACCTCACTGCTCAACCCTGTTTCCAGGTCATTTATGAAGAGGTTGAAAAGCACCGGTCCCAGGACAGATCCTTGGGGCACACCGCTTTTCACCTCTCTCCATTGTGAAAACTGCCCATTGACACCCACTCTCTGCTTCCTGGCCTCCAACCAGTTCTCAATCCACGAGAGGACCTGTCCTCTAATTCCCTGACTGTGGAGTTTTTTCAGTAGCCTTTGGTGAGGGACCGTGTCAAACGCCTTCTGAAAGTCCAGATATATAATGTCCAGATATATAACACTGCCCTCCCCCTGGGCTGCCCCCAGTCCTGAGGAATAGGCAGGACAGGTGGGCATCATGACCCTGGCTGCCCCTGATGCCACCTCTGACTCCAAGAAAGGAGAAATCCCCACAAGCCCTGCAACAACTCAGGCCCAACCTGAGGAGGAGGGGGAGTAGGGGCTGGAGTAGGGGCTGCTTCTAAGTTGCCCTTGAGAGGAAAGGGAGTGGGGCAGTGAGATGCCCTCTTTTTAGGAGAGGCCTTACAACCAGATCCCATGCATTCAACATGTTGTTCACTCTTTTGACCTATTTCTCTCAATCGAGTGGTGCTTTGACAGTGCGCTGCTCAGTGTACACTTTACAGACAGCACATTCTGCCAGCATGAAGGCCCCATAGGATTGGACCCATTGTGGTCAATGGGATCTGCTCATAGTTAAGTGTGTATGCTATAGGATTGCAGTCATATTTGATTTGATTTTTTACTTGTAAACGTTTTCTGGTTTTTGTAATAAAAAATCCCTCCCATCGTCATAGTTGTCTCCAGTGGAAGAAATATCAACACCTGCATTAAAATTCTCACATAGCCTTCTCCAAATCTGCTGGGTTTTCACACTGCACAATGGGATTAAGAACTAGTGGGTGGCAATGTAGATGTTGGCCACGAGCATGTGCACAAAAGGAAAGGTGTCTTCCGAAGCAGTGCACCGCAGAGACACCAATCACTGGAACACAGAAGATCAAGATGGCCCAGATGTGGAAGACACAAGACAAGTGTGGAGGGCCTTGAGATGCTCTTTGTGGAAGGCAATGTTCAAAACAGTCTTCATGATTAGGACACAGAACACAAGAATGATCACAACATCCAAGCCCAGAATGCACATGACTATAATCAGACTGTACAACATGTTGAATTTGTTATCCAAACAGATCAACTTCATTGCATCTGGATGTAGACAGTAGGAGTGAGAGAACATTGGATCAGCAGAAGGGCAGCCACTTAATAAGGTGTCCATAGGCTGATGGGGGCTGTCTTCTGCCTTGATGACAGGGGATGACAACAATTCCAAGGAATGTAGAGTCTGAACATAGAGCACACACAGTGGGAAGGCCGTCCACGAGTCGTACTCCTGCATCCCAGGAACACAAGTTAGGACAAAGGTTTGGTGGTTCTTTGCTGGGCTGTCATTGTGTCTGATGCTGGCTGACATCATTCACCATGGCCCTCTAGTACAGGGAGACAAAGAAACCATAAACTGGTGTGAATATGTGTCATGACAGGTTCTGATGTGGAATAACAGTCAATGTTATTCTGAACAGGGATTAAATCTCCTCCTAATCTTCTTTATTGACGCAGTCTTGGCCTGAGCGCCTCTTCTGCTGAAGGTGAGGTAGACATTTTATAAAGAAATGAAGTAAACTAAATAGTTTGGCCTTAGATGGAAATGTGCACCAGGCTGACAGGCCGTGTGCCCTCTGCAATCCGCATTCTCTCAAGGAGCGCCTCCTCCTCCTCTCCTAGTGCTCAGTCTGGCCAAGCCACAATCTCTCCCCCTTCCAACCTGGTGCAGTGCAAAGGGCAGAATGCCCTGTGGCTCTTCGTTTCCAAAACCTGCCTGGGGCAGCTGGCCAGGGATCAAGCTGGAATCTGCCAGAGCTGCTCCTCCACAGAACTGGGAGGTGAAGCGAGGGGGGGGGGGGCTGCGACTCCGAGAGCTGAAAATCCTGGTTCAGCTGCGAGCACAGTGGGCGGTCTGAAGCAAGCCGCTGTCACTCACTCACGGTGGCCCTCTCTGCAGTGCAGGATTCTGACACTGCCAGCCTGACTGGCTTTGACAAAGGCAATGCAAGTGAAGGATTACAGCGGTAACGTCGATGAAGTATTTTCAAAGCTTCTGTAACAGCACAAGCCTATGCATGTCTGCTCAGAAGGAAGTTCCATTGCATAATGGGACTTACTCCCAGGAAAGTGTGTTTAGGCCTAAATCACATAAATAGCAGCTCATTGGCCAAGCAGCTCACGTTTAATGCAGCTCATTGGCCAAGTCAGGATCCCTTCCTTTCAGTTCCTTATATCTACCGAGGAAACAATGGGGACAAGCCTCTTCACAAGATTGTCAGATCTCTAAATTACAAACATGGTTGGCAGGACAGGCTGTGAACTGGTTCAGGCTAAGCCTACCTTGTCTGGCACTCAGAGTCCAATCTTATGCGCTGACACTAATTGCTATAAAGCAATCAGTGCCAGTCATAAACAGCATACTCTTTTTTGAGCAGACAGACCAGGAAGATGGATGGCAACCCACAACTTTTTACCTGTGCAGCCCAGTCCTATCCCCTGCCACACTACGGCCATGCCACAAAGGCAGGCACAGCATGCTATGGGGTGGATCTGGCCTGGATGCCTTTAAAAGGGGATTGGACAAGTTTCTGGAGGAAAAATCCATTATGGGTTATAAGCCATGATGTGTATGTGACACCTCCTCATTTTAGAAATGGGCTATGTCAGATGCAAGGGAGGCCACCAGGATGCAGGTCTCTTGCTGTCAGGTGTGCTCCCTGGGGCATTTGGTGGGGCCGCTGTGGGATGCAGGAAGCTGGACTGGATGGGCCTATGGCCTGATCCAGTGGGGCTGTTCTTATGTTCTTAGTGTTAACTTTTGTTCCAGCCATCAGCAACCTGATGCCAGCACTGTTGGGAATGATTGCTAAGTCACAGAAGAGCTCTGACCCTGTATCCCCCTCTAACATCCCTCTAAGGCCCAGACCACACCTGCAAAAACCCTCATTGGCATTGCCCATAGAACAGGTGTACACTCAAAAGCAAAACTCACCCGTGAGACATTGTGAGTCTGCCACAAAATAACCAAGGATATTTTTCACTTTTGATGCCTTGAGTTCCAAATCCTCCATGTGAGTCTTGAACACATGGCAGGAAGTCTCCCAGGGGTTTTGGCACCTGTGAGGTTTGGGTCTTTGGAAGAGGTGGGTTTAGCTCCCAGCTGAGCTCTCCTTTGCTGGCCTCCCCGGTCTTTGGGCAAAAGGGCCACCATCTGTGCCCACTTGCTTGTGGCAAGCAGGAGAGGGATCTGTGAGAGCAGCCTTTGCTTGATGTTTGCTCTGTGAATCTGGGGGATCCGGTGGGAGGGGAGGGAGGGGAAGCCCCCCTTCAGGACAGCCAATGAAGCCCCTCTTGACAGAGCTTTGATCCTCTTCGGCTATGCAAGTGTACTCGTCTTCTAAATCTGCTGGCAAAGCAAGCAAAAAGCAGGCCAATCTTGCCATCATTTGTAGGGCAGGTATTCAGAAGGGCATGCCCTCAGCGGCTCTCACCCCTTTCTGCTGGCAAGTGCTGCTGGGATACCTGCGGACGCTGGAAGTCTGCCAAAGGGTGATTGGCAGCACTGGGGGAGGGACTAGCATGGATTTTGCTGCAAAGAAACCCTCAGATTGGAGTTAATGTGTGCTTGCAAATCCCAAGTGGGCTGAATCCCTTGGATGCATTTTCCCACGGAGTGACTGCACGCCTGGCAGGGTCTGAGTCCCATAAAAAGCTTGCGGAAGCCTCCAGGGTTCCCATGACCAGGTTCACGCCCCGTTGCTGTCTAGTCCCCTGGAGCCTGAGTTGGAGCCTGTCGTGCAGCCAGAACACTCCAAGGCCTGTTCCATCCCCCCAGCACCCGCTTCTCACCCACTCAGGAGAGCTGGGCGGCACCCCGCCTGCCACCAATGCCTCTGCGCACCAGGGCTTCTCCTTGCCTGTGCCCAGGCTCTGGAGCTGCCTTCCTTGCGGGGTTGTGCTGCCCCATCCCCCCGGCATGGGGGGGGTCTCTGACATGTGTTCTTGTGCCAAGGAATTGGCATTGCTGGCTTGGTCACCTGGTGAAAGCAGCAAACACACTTAAAGCTGCTGTAAAAAAGAGGCTGACCTGCTTGATCCTGGCAAGACACAGATCTATTAAAAAATGACCCTCTCCCAAATTCCCATGGCAGTTTGCATGGGGACCATTCGCAGTACACCAGTGTGCCACGGCACAGTGGTTGAAAATGGCTGGCCTAGACCAGGGGTGCCCAAACCCCAGCCCTGGGGCCACTTGTGGCCCTCGAGGGCTCCCAATGCAGCCCTCAGGGTGCCCCTGGTCTCCAATGAGCCTCTGGCCCTCCAGAGACTTGCTGGAGCCCACAGTGGTCCAGTGCAACACCTCTCAGAGTGAGGGTGACTGTTTGACCTCTTGCGTGAGCTGTGGAATGAGGGCTCCCTCCACTGCTTGCTGTTTCATGTCTGTAATGCAGTAGCAGCAGCAAAGAAAAGGCCAGCCTTGCTTTGTGCAAGGCCTTTTCTTGAGCTATTTCAAGACCTTCATTCATTCATATAAGTTCTTCTTTAATATATTCATTTATGTAAACTTATGTAAATTTATTCAAATTGAAAATGTAAATTAATTCTTTTTTTCCCCGGCCCCCCGACACAGTGTCTGAGAGATGATATGGCCCTCCTGCCAAAAACTTTGGACACCCCTGGCCTAGACCATCCTCTTTAT
This sequence comes from Tiliqua scincoides, assembly GCF_035046505.1. Classification (NCBI taxonomy): domain Eukaryota; kingdom Metazoa; phylum Chordata; class Lepidosauria; order Squamata; family Scincidae; genus Tiliqua; species Tiliqua scincoides. Next base: position 1,064,054 of record NC_089823.1, read on the forward strand.
CAAGGGCTGCCTAAGAGACAGTGTGTGGCTCAGGCTACATTAAAGATACAGCCAGGAGTAGGCCCTACTGCACACAGTGATAGTTACTTCTGTGTAGGTATGCAGAGGCCAATGCTCTTACATGCCTTTTATGTTATCAGGGATAACAAGGGGGGGAGCGGAGGACGGCTCATTGCCAGGGAAGAGCAGGTCTCGAATGCCAGGTCTCGGGGCAGCCTCGCCTGAAGGGGACCATTCCAGGGGGCAGCCTGGGATATTTTAGCACTGGAAAGGGTGGAAAGGAAGAAAACATGTTGAACGAATTGACAAAATAGTCTTTATTGCAGATACCGCATTGCCACATAACAGTTTGTGATGTAAAAAAAGAGAGAGCCACAAAAATTTGAGCAGGCCGGAAGCATTTATCATTTCAGTTTAGAAAAACAGGCTGCACGAGGAAGTCAGGGAGCTCTGCAAAGTGGTGTGCAGGGCGTGGGGGCCGCGCATGAAGGAGGCCTGTGAGACCCTCCCCTCTCCCATCATCACGGCAAAATGACTATCAGCAGACCCAGTGCAGGGGGGGGCTCCTCCACCCACTGTGTGACCTAACAGCCGTGTGAATTCTCTTGGCTCAAACAGCCGCAAAAGGGGGTGAGACGAGCTCCGGGGCGGGGGGGTGACACCAGCACCTATGAGGCAGAGTGACTACCTAAAGGAGCCTCCATTATGCACCGCACTCCTCTTCCCACCCCTGATTCCAGAGGAGCAGTCAGAAGGGCCCTGTTCTCACTGCCTAGCTGGGTGGGTGCTGGAGGTGGGCTGGGGCTCAGGCAGGGGGAGAGGGCTTGGGGCTGTCGCACAGCTGACAGAAGCACAAGGGGGGGCCAGGCAGTGTGGGCCCTGGGCTGGGCTGGGCTGGGCTGGGCCTGCGGAAAGGCTTGTTCCACTGCTTGTGATCATGGGAAAGCCCGAGTGCTTCTCCACTTCCTGCTTTTGCACCGGGTGTCCCTGCGCCCAGACCCCCCAATTCAGAGCTTGCCCCATCAGGAACTCTCTTACAGCCCTAACTACACCCCCCCACCAATGCAGCTGCACCAATGGAGTACATGCTGCATCCTGTGGGGGGGGGCAGTCTCAGAAGTCTCCTTGAAGTCAGGCCCAGGATTCCTGTAACCTAAGACACGTTTCTGCTGCCAGTGGGCCTTCACAGATCTGTGGCAGCGAAATTGAGGGGCATAAGGGATAGGGGAGGAGAGGGAACAGAGATGGGATCCTGACGCAGGCCAGTGCCACGGCATCCTCCCCCTTTCCGCCTCCTGCCCGCTCCCAGACACCCCAGTGTTCTTCCCACTGCACACCCCGACTTATCAGTGCACTGGCAGCAGGACTGTCTGCTGGCCCACGTTGTGTGATTGCCAGTCATGTGCCCTGTGGAGCATGCCGGCCGGCCGGCCTGCCAGGCAAATGCTTCCGCCAGCAGAGGACTGGGCCCTCAGACTCTCTCCAAGGACGCTGGGGGTCAAATGAGACTTTAACAACATGGCGTGGCTGGGGAGCTTTTCTGTTTAAAACAGCAGACGGGGAGGGGCATTGTCAAGAGTGGAGCCATGGCAGGGCCTGAGCCCTCACACCCTCCCCCCCCCACCCCACCGCAGTCCTGTCCCATTTTGCAGCATTCCCAGTTACTGCTGAAGGGAATAAAAAGAACACACAGGACCACGCGGCATGTTGTGCAACTTGCCACTGAAACTGCTGGGGTCTGGGACTCTTTCCAAGGAGGAGAGGGTGCCTGGAGAAGGAGCTCCCTCCCACCGACCCCTCCTCAGTGGCAGTGAGGAGGCCATGTCTGGACTGCCAGCCTCTCCCAGGCGCCTGCCAGACCTAGGAAGGAGCCCTCCCTGGAAAGAGGTGTGTGTGACTATCTCCCCAGAGACGCCTTGTTCTTGTGCCAACTGGCAGACTGCAAAGGCAGGAGGCTCACTCTTCATTCTAATGGCACCTGAACCCATCTGGGCCTCAGAGAAATGCTGTGGAGGTGAGTCCCACAGTCCAATAGAAGCCTCTCTCTGGATGAGACACAGCCCAAGATTACTCTGTGCAATCAGTCTGAAATGCGCAAATTGACAGAATTTAGACTCCCCTCCATTCCAGGGAAACAGAACCCCCCAAAACAGGAAAACTGACTTGCCACAGCTCAAAAATAAGCACTGGGAATTCACAATAGAAGGCAAGCTTCATAGTGACCAACGGAGATCCAGTTTTGCAAACCAGCATTGCCCTAGTATGGCAGTTTGGGACTTGGTTCAAACAAGCTCCTGGGGTGCCAAGCTGGCCAAGGAACTGCCTGGCTTTCTTGTCCCACGCTCCTGGCTCACCTCCGTGTGCCGCTTCAGAGAGGGTCCTCCTTCCCAAGCCCCATCCTAAGGATAGCTTTCCAGATCTGCTTGGATTTGATGCTGTATACGATAGGGTTCAAAGCAGGGGGCACGATAAGGTAGACATAGGCGACCAGGCTGTTGACAATTGGGGGGGGACTCCTAACAAACCGGTGGATCATGGAGAGGCCAATCATAGGAATGATGAAGATGAGGAAAGCGCAGATGTGCGAGAAGCAGGTCTTCAGAACCCTGGAGCAGCATCTGCCCTGGCTGCCCAGCCTGATGACTGTCCTGATGATCAGGAAGTAGGAGAGAACGATGAAGACCGCGTCTAAGCCGGCAGTTGAGAGAATGACCACCAGGCCATACAGAACGTTGACATGGATATCCGCACAGGCCAGCTTCATGATATCCGGATGAAAGCAAAAGGAGTGGGAGAGGCAGTTGTTCCTGCAGTAGGTGAGCCTCTTGAGCAGAAAAGGAATGGGGAGGAGGGAGACCACTGCTCGCACCACGATGGCCAGCCCTATCTTGACAATGGTTGGCTCGGTCAGAATCGCTTTGTACCTCAGGGGGTGTGCAACGGCCACAAAGCGGTCAAAGGCCATGGCCAGAAGGACAGAGGACTCCAGCACAGAGACAATGTGGATGAAGTACATCTGGATGAGGCAGGCGTCAAAACCAATGGTCCTGATGTCAAACCAGAAGATGCCCAGAGTGGTGGGAAGCGTGCACAGTACCAGGCTCAGGTCCACGACTGCCAGCATGGAAAGGAAGTAGTACATGGGCTCGTGGAGACTCGGGGTCCTCTGAACGACGAAGAGGATGGTGCAGTTCCCGGAGAGAGCAACGAGGTACAAGATGCAGAAGGGGATGGAGACCAGTCTGTGAAGGCTCCTGTCCATTCCAGGGATCCCAGTCAGGAGCAGCACTGGAGGCTGGTAGAAGGAGTCGTTGGGACTCCAGGGTGCCTCTGTGTGGGGGGTCCCCATCCTGCCTCCGCTGTCGCACAACCTGGAATGCAAAGAACACCAACCCTCTTGAGATTGTGGTCGTCAAGTAGGAGCAGGGCTGCTCCTCACCCTGGTCTGTGGAATGTCACAGATTTGATAATATACAAAGAATCCCGAGAACCCTGAACTTTGGAAAGTTTTGTAGAAAAAACCCCAAATACCACCATTGTTCTTGCAACTCCATAATCCTGGTGAGCAGTAAATGCGGATGAAACTGCATTAAGTAGTTTGACCATCTGACCGTAAAAAGTGTTTTCTTTTTTTAAAGAATGTTTCATTGAGAAAATAAATATAAGGCTACACATTTGGCTTCCGTGATGTGAAACTGTAAATCTGTAGGGTAGGACCAGGTGATAAATAACACATTTACTAGACAGTTTTGATGTGGCTGTGACAGTCTTGCTCCTGTACGATCAGCCACACTCTGTCACTGTCTCTTGTCCTTCAAGGAAGCTGATTTCCAAGCTATATTTGGGTCATGTTTTCCATTTCAAAAATGTACAAATACATTTCAATTTTCATAATGTAATAGGTATCGTTGCACACGGTCTTGAGCTTGCATGCAGGGCAAGGGACTTGAAGCTCACAAATAGATGACTAGAACACACAAGATTGACAGGAAAGATCTCCCTTGTTCTTAGTAATATTATGGTAGCCCTGTGGGTGAAGAGACCCATTATGTTCTCTGATGGACTGTGGCATAAGAACATAAGAACAGCCCCACTGGATCAGGCCATAGGCCCATCTAGTCCAGCTTCCTGTATCTCACAGTGGCCCACCAGATGCCCGAGGGAGCACACTAGATAACAAGAGACCTCATCCTGGTGACCTCCCTTGCATTGGCATTCTGACATAGCCCATTTCTAAAATGAGGAGGTGTCACATACACATTATGGCTTGTAACCCATAATGGATTTTTCCTCGAGAAACTTGTCCAATCCCCTTTTAAAGGCATCCAGGCCAGATGCCGTCACCACATCCTGTGGCAAAGAGTTCCACAGACCAACCACACACTGAGTAAAGAAATATTTTCTCTTGTCTGTTCTAACTCTCCCAACACTCAATTTTAGTGGATGTCCCCTGGTTCTGGTGTTATGTGAGAGTGTAAAGAGCATCTCCCTATCCACTCTGTCCATCCCCTGCATAATTTTGTATGTCTCAATCATGTCCCCCCTCAGGCGTCTCTTTTCTAGGCTGAAGAGGCCCAAAGGCCGTAGCCTTTCCTCATAAGGAAGGTGCCCCAGCCCCATAATCATCTTAGTCACTCTCTTTTGCACCTTTTCCATTTCCACTATGTCCTTTTTGAGATGTGGGGACCAGAACTGGACACAATACTCCAGGTGTATTCGCTCCAGGTGCACTGCAGCCGATGTCACATTGATGCTCTCTCCCTCTATCATTTTCTGGGCAAGGCCCTCCCTTGGGAGAAAACCCTATCAGAGCAGCATGGGGAGGCGTTAACTGGCGAAAGAGTTGCTGCCCTCCTCCAGAGCCGTAATCTGGATCTGATCTGAGGGGCCGCAAAACTATTCTTAACTTTTGTAAAAGAAGAGATGGGCCTGCTCATCACAGCTCCAGAGTCACATCAGGGCCGGTGGGCTCATCTGAATGCACACCACTCAGTACGGTATTGGCAGCACCCTTAACTGTGGCCAGGATGGCCACTTCCTGACTAGACAAGCATTAGGAAGCATGACAGGAAATCACAAAGTATCTTTCAAGAAGCTGCCTGGTGCTCTGCCAGTCCAAGAGGTGATTTTGAGGCCCCAAGTATACCACATCATCAGATGGGGGAGAGCCGACATCCTTGGCAATATCATCGCAAGGGTTCTGGGGTCCTCCACTGGCATCCTCCTGAAGACACCGACTGCCTGCATGACCCCTGGCTCCTGGGTCACCTGTGCAACCGGGCCACACCTGGCCCTCCCGCTCCCTCTGGCTACTTACGGCGCTTCCATGTCTGGCTCCAGGGCTGCCTCTGGCATGCTGAGAGGGATGAAGCCGCCTTTGGTGTCCCAGGATTGTGGAGGCAGCTTTTATCTGGCTTCCTGAGAAGCGCACAGCTGGTGCAGCAGAGCCAGTGGGGGGGGGGGCCTTGCAGCTCTTTCTCCATGTATGCTGCTTGCTTGGCAGTGCTTCTCTTCCCCTGGGTATTTATTGGGCAGGCTGTTTCCCCTCCCCCTGATTTACGACCCTGGGACACCAAGAGCTGAGATGGGCTCCAGAGCGAGGCAGGAGAGAAGCGCTGCTGCCTTGGCCAAGAAATCTGGGCGGGTGGGCAAGGCAGGGCCTCGGAGAGGGGGCTAGAGTGGGTAATTTGCACCCAGGCCCAGGGTGAGAAAGGGGACCCAGGAGCCAAAGGAGGGCCCCAGAAATTTCTTTCTACTCAGACTTGTGGCCTGCATGGGATGCTGGGGACAAGTGTGCAGCTGCTGGCAAGCCATGTATGCTGGGCCAAGGAATGCATCCCTGGCCCTCCTGAACAGTGTCCAAGCTGGGAGGAAGCGGGCCTGCTGCAGGAGCTCTGGGGCTTGCAGATCTGCTTCCCATGCAGGAGCCCTGGAACCAGCTGCGGGGCTGCAGCCACTGCAGAAGTTCCTTTGGGGGCACTCAGGGCACTGTACATTCTAGTGCAGGGCTGCCCAAACCCTGGCCTGGGGGCCACTTGCGGCCCTTCAGGACTCCCAATCTGGCCCTCAGGCAGCTCTCAGTCTCCAATGACCCTCTGGCCCTCTGGAGACTTGCTGGAGCCTGTGCTCTTAGCGGACACAACTTGCTCTTAGTGTGACGGCCAACTGTTCGACCTCTTATGTGAGCTGTGGGACGAGGGCTCCCTCCACTGCTTGCTGTTTCACACCTGTGATGCTGCAGCGGCAGCAAAGGAAAGGCCGGCCTTGCTTTGTGCAGGACCTTTTATAGGCCTTGAGCTATTGCAAGACCTTCATTCATTCTCAGAGGTTCCATCTCTAATATAGTCATTTATGTAAATTTATACAAATTTTAATGCAAATTTATTCTTTTTCCCCGGCCCCCGACAGGCTGTCAGAGAGATGATGTGGCCCTCCTGCCAAAAAGTTTGGACACCCCGTAGTGTGAGCAGTGGCGTAGCTGGAGGGGGGCAGAGCAGCCAGCCTGGCAGGGAGGGCAAGCGGCTGCTCACTTTGGAGCCATGCCCGGCTGTACGGCTCCATTTTGCCCCCACCCGCCGGGAATGGCTCCAAAGGGAGGGGCCGCTTGCCCTCCCTGCCAGGCTGGCTGCTCCGCCGCCTCCAGCTACACCACCAAGTGGGAGCCTAACTTGGAGGCTGCTCGTTTTTGACGAGACTCGGAGCGTGCCAGATCCCCATCACTGTGCCCGGCTGCGAGGCCGCCCGGGGGCCCACCGGCTCAGAAGGCTCTTCCGGGCCTCCCCTCCCCACTTGGTCCCCATTTGGCCCCCGATCACCGTGGCTGAGCAGCCTGGAGCCCCTGTGCGCGAGCAGGACCTGCAGAGGCACTGGGCTGTGCAGGGAGTGGCATCGGGGCCGCGGGAGGCCAGGGAGAGCCCTGAGCCCGCGTGCCCTGCTTGTGGAGGCCTTCGGGGAAGGGAGGCACAACCCGCCCCGTGCCCAGAAGCGCCCTGCGCCTGATGGCTCTGCAGACCCTGCGTGGCGAGGATGGGCCCTGGAGCTGTGGCGGAGAGCTGCTGAGAGAGGCACTGGGAAGGACTGGGGGTTCCCCTCCTCTCCTCGGGGTCCCTGTGGGCCCTGCGCAGCCACTGCAGCCAGGCCTGGGACTGGCTTCCCCCTTCGTCCCCAGGGCCCTCCCTCCCCAGAGGCCCCACAGTGGCCAGGCCAGGCTCTGCTGCCGGTGCCTCCTATGTGCAGGACTGGACCTGCGCCAGCTAGCAGTGCTGGCGCAAGGCTGAGTGGACCTGGGAAGGTGGCTTGAGGCCAGCACCACTCGCCCTCTCCAGCAGTGGCTGACAGCACACAGTGCTTTGCAACCCGGAGTTCAGGAACATGTTAGGATTGCGCTTTCCCAGACCCGGATGCTGCACATGTGGCACATGTGGCCACTCCAGAGATCTTGACCTGCTTCTGCAGTAGCACATTTGAGTTGTTCAAGCACCGCCAGAGGCTTCTGAAGAAAGACCTGCAAGGCTCTCCAAAGGCACTTGTATTCGCTTGCATTCACAACAACCTGTTTCTCACTGCAGGCTTGGGGGGCGGGGGGCAAGGCTGAGCTGTGGTTCCAGCATCAGTCGCAGCCACAGTGCTTCCAGGCAGTGGTGTAGCTAGCGGGGGGGGGCGGGCCACCCGTGTGCACATTGTCATGCACATTGGGGCAAAAAATCAAAACTTTAGATATAGGCTGATGGGTTCTGAGCTGTCTGTGACAGATCAGGAGAGAGATCTTGGGGTGGTGGTGGACAGGTCGATGAAAGTGTCGACCCAATGTGCGGCGGCAGTGAAGAAGGCCAAGTCTATGCTTGGGATCATTAGGAAGGGTATTGAGAACAAAACGGTTAGTATTATAATGCCGTTGTACAAATCGATGGTAAGGCCACACCTGGAGTATTGTGTCCAGTTCTGGTGGCCGCATCTCAAAAAAGACATAGTGGAAATGGAAAAGGTGCAAAAGAGAGCGACTAAGATGATTACAGGGCTGGGGCACCTTCCTTATGAGGAAAGGCTACGGTGTTTAGGCCTCTTCAGCCTAGAAAAGAGGCACCTGAGGGGGGACATGATTGAGACATACAAAATTATGCAGGGGTTGGACAGAGTGGATAGGGAGATGCTCTTTACACTCTCACATAATACCAGAACCAGGGGACATCCACTAAAATTGAGTGTTGGACGGGTTAGGACAGACAAGAGAAAATATTTCTTTAGTGTGTGGTCGGTCTGTGGAACTCCTTGCCACAGGATGTGGTGATGGCGTCTAGCCTAGACGCCTTTAAAAGGGGATTGGACAAGTTTCTGGAGGAAAAATCCATGATGGGGTACAAGCCATGATGTGTATGCGCAACCTCCTGATTTTAGAAATGGGTTATGTCAGAATGCCAGATGCAAGGGAGGGCACCAGGATGAGGTCTCTTGTTATCTGGGGTGCTCCCTGGGGCATTTGGTGGGCCACTGTGAGATACAGGAAGCTGGACTAGATGGGCCTATGGCCTGATCCAGTGGGGCTGTTCTTATGTTCTTATGTGCCACCCCCAGTTGGGGTGACACCGCTAGTGACCAAAATCGCAGTCGTTAGGAATAATAATAATAATATATAATAATATACAGTATTTATATACCGCCTTTCTTGGTCTTTATTCAAGACTTTATTCAAGGCGGTTTACATAGGCAGGCTTATTAAATCCACGCAGGGATTTTTACAAATTGAAAGAAGGTTCTCTCTTTCAAGAACCACCACATTCAAGATGTTACACTCCGATCTGGTTTTAACATTCTGGCCTCCATCCTCCCACGCTCCGAGCAGATGGAACAGCTCAGCTGCAGCTTGCCGGCTGCTTCAAGGTCGCACGGTGCCGCTGGCCTCGAACTGGCGACCTTGTGGATGTTAATCTTCAGGCAAATGGAGGCTCTACCCTCTAGACCAGACCTCCTGCCCAGACCAGACCTCCTGCCCAGACCAGACCTCCTGCCCATATAACACCATCATGCTATATGTCATTTGATGTGAAATTTATAGCAGAACGTAACAAAACACACCAGAGTGAAATATCTCAGTTCTATCAAAAGTTATGGACAAGAAAATCCCTGAAACAAATATACAACTGTCTTATGTAACAAAAAGTAGATTTCTTGATTCAGAACACACCAATGAGACTGATTGTTCAAAGACTCAGTGAGATGTTATTGTGACACAGCAGGGAACCAATAAGATGTTATTATCAGTCATCTCCCTTTTCCGTGTTGTGGTGTTTTTAAGTGCTTAAGCAGAAGCACACAGAAAGCCTTGGTGCGATGGCAATTGTGGGCAAACCCCCCCTTGTTACGGCAAACCGACAGGGCTGCTAGTTCCCAGGCTGAAGTGTGACAATAGCTGATACAGCACTCTGTGAAGAAGCACCCATTGTTCTCACCCCTGTATGAGATTCTAATGTGGCTTTATCTGAGAACTGAATGTAGCAATGTTGCAAGTACAATAAAAACGCAGGAGGAGGCTAGTAGAATCAGCTTCTCTCTCTCTCTGCACTCTCAACCCTCAATATGTCTGCTGTCTCTTGATTTTCTGTCTGACCATTCATTGCTTCTGCTCTCGCACCTATATCCAGCAACCTGACCCCTGGGCTTTGGTTGCTCCCCAAAGGGTAACTGCAATACCGTGTCACAGAGCTAATATGTGATCTCCCATTCAGTTGTGTGAGTGTCATCAACTTGGCTACTTTTTTGTTGGTTACTGATTGGTTGGGTGACCTCTACTGTTCAATAGTAAAATAAGTTTTATAAAGTTAATGGGGGTGACACCAGGAGTTACCACACCAGGTGACACCAACCCTAGTGATGCCACTGGTTGAATGTTGTTGCTTAGATGGCTTTTAAAGTGGATTTTAAACATCTGTGGTGGGCTATTGTCTATCAGTGGTGATGAACCTTGATGGCTACATTGAACCTCCACATGCAAGGGCAGTATGTCACTATGTGCAGGGAAGCAATTGCAGGAGAGGTCATGACTTCCATCCCTTGCTTGTGGGGAAATATTCACTGCATTTATTTTCTGGCCATTTTGTATTGGCAACCTTCAGTCTCGAAAGACTATGGTATCGCGCTCTGAAAGGTGGTTCTGGCACAGCGTCTAGTGTGGCTGAAAAGGCCAATCCGGGAGTGACAATCCCTTCCACACCAGGAGCAAGTGCAGTCTGTCCCTGGTCTGTCTCCCTGGCTATGGGCCTTCCTTCTTTGCCTCTTAGCCTCAGACTGTTGGCGAAGTGTCTCTTCAAACTGGGAAAGGCCATGCTGCACAGCCTGCCTCCAAGCGGGCCGCTCAGAGGCCAGGGTTTCCCACTTGTTGAGGTCCATCCCTAAGGCCTTCAGATCCCTCTTGCAGATGTCCTTGTATCGCAGCTGTGGTCTACCTGTAGGGCGCTTTCCTTGCACGAGTTCTCCATAGAGGAGATCCTTTGGGATCCGGCCATCATCCATTCTCACGACATGACCAAGCCAACGCAGGCGTCTCTGTTTCAGCAGTGAATACATGCTAGGGATTCCAGCACGTTCCAGGACTGTGTTGTTTGGAACTTTGTCCTGCCAGGTGATGCCAAGGATGCGTCGGAGGCAGCGCATGTGGAAAGCGCTCAGTTTCCTCTCCTCTGGCCATTATTATTATTCATTTCATGTCATGACTAACTCTCAGCCTCCCTACCTCAAAGAGTTGTTGTGAGGACAAAAGAAGGGGAGGAACCATGTGAAAAATATCAATTAATTTTGTTGTATGGGGGTGTCAAAAATTGATGGGCCTTGGGTGTCAAATGACCTGGCTACACCACTGGTTCCTCCAGTCCAAGCCTTCCTCCTTGCAGAGGCCACAGGGCACCTCCAAGCTCCACATCTTGGATTTCAGCAAGGAATGGCTGATGTATGTACAAGCATGAGAACATCAGAGTGGGTTTATACAAAACCAGACAAAAACCAGCTGCTGCATTTTGTTTTGTTGATTCCATCAGGCTCTAAAAATGCAGTTCTATTTTGGAAAGGAATTAAAGCCTTGGGTGGGGCCGGAGCAAGGGACCAAAGACTGGACACGTAGGCTGAAGTGTGACATTCCCGCGGTGGAACTGGCTGTGCTTCCGCATGAAGGACGTACAGACACAAAGAGTGGGTACTGCCCCCAAGATGGAGTCCTTCTCCGGCAAGTTTGCATCACCCAGAATCTTCTCCAGGCTTTGCTTCATTCCGTTCTGCTGGCTGACAGAGGGTTATGCCAGTTTTAATAGTATCACATTATGCAGGCTGCAACCCTGTGTTCACTTACATGGATGTAACACCCATTGAAGCCAGTGAAACTTCTTTGTGAGCAAACATGCAGAAGATCTGGCTGCATACTATACATTATACAGTAGGCAGACCAGTCCTGATGTTGGAGATGCTGTTCTGAGTGCCATCAGACATGGCTTGTGCCATCGGACACTGGCAAAGCAACAACTGCGTTCGTGGCCCTGGACGTGCTGCAAGTGCTCACCCCCGCCCCCGCCTCCGTGGTTTTCGGGCCATTTCATGTGCATTGCTGGTGTTACTTGTAAAAAGACAAGGGTGCTAGGGTTGGTTTATGATCATGTGTTGAAAACACATGAAGCTCTCCCCATTGATGACTTAAATGGATTGGACAACTGGTGACGGCAGTGAAGAGGCCCATCAAGGATTGTCAGTGGCGACGGCTCAATGCTCAGGGGTCTCTAAGCAGGTTCTGAGACTGCCTGGGGGGCTGTAGGCTCAGTGGCCGAAAGAAGGTCTCAGGCTCAGTCAATGGCAGTGGCTCCAGTTTAAGCCGCGTAGGTACCAGAACTAGAACAGAGGACTGGATGTGAAGCTTGGAAGAAGCCCTGCCACTCAGGAGATGGATCGGATTCAGCCCGAGGCAGCTTCAGGACATGTTGGAACTGGGAGCAGTCCTCTGTTGAGATCAGACATCTGCAACTCCCTCAGTGGTGACAAATTGGCCCCAAGGGATTGGGCTTGGACAGGCTGTATAAATGCCCCTCTCCTCCTCTTCCAGCTCGCTGTCTGCCTGCACTGCATGCAGGGTCTGCATGGCCTCTGGTGCTGGAGGATGCTTCCTCGTGCCAAAGGCATGGCAGGGCACTTGCAGCTGGGGGTGCTGCAAATCAGGAATGCTTCTCCATTCCCAGAGACTCTGCCTTGCATCACTTGGCCCAGAGACCAAGGGGAATAATGGTGAGCAAGTGCACTGTGCGTCCGTAGCTTGCTTCTTTCAATATTTTGTTCTCATCAGATACACGGTGTTTCAGCCAAACTGCGCTCTGTGCTGGGTTCCCATCGAGGATCAGCTCTCCGCTCCATTCACATTTAGCCACAGAAAGAACATTTGAACGGCACGCAGAGGAGTTCAGGAATGCAGTGATCTTGGCAGAGGCGAAGTGGTGAAGTCCTGCTCTTTAAGCCAGGTGGCAGGAGGCACAGAAGGACACACCACCTTGGGAAGACGAGAGGAGAGGTGCGTGTCCGAGAGCAGCAGGCAGCTGTTGCCCAGGCGCCCCGAAGTAGAGGAGTGATTAATATCTTGTCTGTTTTGACCCACGACAAACGTGGTTTCATGGACTGGACTCTTACCAAGCGAAGAAGGAGCTTTTGTCCAAGGAGGTGAGCCCGCAGGACTCTCGGCAGGTCAAGACAGACTCTTTGCTGCCCAGAGTGCTCAGCCTGATTATTTTTTCTCAGTCAGGGCACCCCAAGGCAGAGCTTTTTCTGAGCAAAAGGCAGGCAGGTGGGGAGAGGCAGCAAACCCTTCTCCTGCTGCCCCAGTTCAGCAGTTCCATCCTCAGGACCAGCTTGGTGCCTCGGTTCTGATGGATCAACAGGGCTGCTTGTCACCTTTGCGCACTCCTCTCTGTTCCCCTTGACTCCTTCTTCAGCTGGGCCAGAAATCCTGGGCAAGTCAGCCCTTGGGCAGTTTGTCCTTGGCTCTTGGCACGCAGGCTCAGCACCTGGGGATGCGTGTTCAAGCGCTGGCTGTGTGGTCACATACACTCTCTGTTGATTACTCACTGGAAGGTACTGAGGAGTTGGAGCCTGGAAAATGTTGTTTCTGTCTCTTTTCCTGGGTCCCCAAACAGCCCTTCACTAATTGTGCATTTTGATCCCGTTAGTACCCACCTTCTCTGGTTCCTCCCAAGCCTCTGGTAGCCAGTGGTAGATCATCCCACAACGTGGGTCATGCATTTTGTCTGCCATGGTTAGTAGCCATCAACAGACCTGCGCATCTCTCTAGGGCTGCACTCCGATACTCACTTTCCTTGGAATAAGCCCCACTGAACACAATGAGCCTTCTGAGCAGACTTGCATAGGACTGTGCTGTGAGTCTTTCTGAAACTCATTTCTGCTAATGGCCATTCATTGGCCTCCAGCAAGGGGTCCGTTGCACACTGTGGGAGAAGGAAAGAGCTGTTCCTGCATAGACATCAGCACAGAGTTTTGCTGCTTGCCTCCTATATTCCATTAAGGGAGTGGGAAGTGCTCTTTTGCATGGGGGTCTGGGAGGCTCTTGCCTTTCATTTGCCTTCCAACAGTGGCACACGGAACTCCTTGTCATTAACAGTATTCCCTCTGGTTCCCTTTCCGCAGGACAGAGTCACACAGTCCCCAGCGCATCATGCTGTTCGCTAATGAAACTGTAAGTACTGCTCCCTTGTTCCTCCTGGTGGGTCTGCCTGGCCTGGAAGCTACCCATTTCTGGCTGGCGTTCCCCCTGTGCGCCGCGTACCTGGTGGCCGTGGTGGGCAACTGTGCCGTGGTGTTTGTTGTCAAGACGGAGCCGGCCCTCCACTCTCCCATGTACTTCTTCCTCTGCATGCTGGCGGCTGTGGACCTGGCGCTGTCCACCTGTACCGTGCCCAGACTTCTCCTCCTGCTCTGGCTTGATGCCAGGGAGATCAGCTACAGGGCCTGCCTCCTTCAGATGTTCTTCATCCACACCCTCTCAGGCATCGAGTCCACCATCCTCCTGGCCATGGCTGTCGATCGCTACGTGGCCATTTGCCACCCTCTGCAACATGCTTCCATCTTCACCAACGCTATGACCGCAAAGGTGGGCTTAATGGCTGTGGTGAGAGGAGTCGCCTTCTTCCTTCCTCTGCCCTTGCTTACCATCAGCCTTGTCTTTTGTGGCTCCAGGGTCCTCACGCACTCCTACTGTATACATCAAGATGTGATGCACCTCGCATGTGGCAGTACAATGCCCAACATTGTATACGGGCTGACTGCCATCCTCCTGGTGATGGGCCTTGATTCTTTGCTCATCTTTGTATCATACGTGGGGATCATCAAGACAGTTCTGCAGTTGCCCTCAAGGCAGGAGCGTCTCCGGGCCTCTGGGACCTGCGTGGCCCATGTGTGTGTGGTCCTGGCCTTCTACATACCCCTGATAGGGCTCTCTGTGGTGCACAGGTTTGGGAGAGGTCTTCCTCTAATGGTTCATGTCGCCATGGGCAATGTCTACCTACTGGTGCCTCCTGTGCTCAACCCCATTGTTTATGGGGCCAGGACCAAAGAGATACGGAGAAGAGCCTTGAAAATAATGGGGATAGGGGAAGACAGAGGCTCTCACTGTCCTGGATGCCACAAAAGAACCACAATTTCCTAGTTGTTTTATTGCAGCAGGATCTTGAGCATCTCCTTGCAACTCCTTAGGTGTCTTTTCCATGTTAGAGCCTGAGTGTGAATAGGGTCCTCTGGAGTTTGAGGCCCTCTCATGTCTGCTTGACCCTTGCCCAGCATGGCTAACTTGATCTGCCAGGGCTGGTCTGGCCAGTTGGGTGGAACTCTTTGTCAATTCATCTTTGCAGGAGGGAGGGATGGATGGTGGATGGTCGCCTGGGGCGAGTCTTCTCAGTAGTTGCACCACAGTTATGGAACTCGCTACTGGGAAAATTAAGATCTACCCCCTCCTTCATGGCGTTTTGGCGAGGACTTAAAACTTTTTTGTTTCTTTTGGCATTTGGGTGATGGGCTGTCTGGCCCCCGTGCCTCTATAGCAGATCCCTGAGTGTAAATAGTTTTTCCCTCCTCCAACTGGTTTTACTTATTTTTATTCTGATTTTATTCATTGTTTTTATATATTGCATGTTTTATTTATAAATTGTAAACCGCCTTGAGTATCTGCTTCAGCAGAGGAAAGGCAGGATAGGAATCTTTTAACAAATGAACAAAATGCCACTTTTATTCCACCAACATCGTATCAGCCACTGCAGACCTCTCAACCCAGGCCTGCACCTATGACTCCTCTCCCCAGCGTCTGTGCCCCTAAAGTCCCTTGGCTTTTAGTAGTTACTAACAGGGAAGAAGGGAGGGAGCCCTGGAAGAAGGCAGGCTGCAATCCTACCCATGCTTTCCTGGGAGTAAGCTCTATTGAACATAATGGGACTTCGCATTGGGCTCCAAGTAGAGTAGTGTCCAGTGAATAGAATGGACACCTCCCTTTCTTTCCCCCAATTTTCCCTTACTGTAGCAGCATCTGGATCAGCAGCAGAGAAGTTGTTTGCTTCCCAAGCTACAGAGACGGGGAGCGGGGCAGCAGTGGACTTCCCCAGCCCCATGTCGGGGGCAAAGTTCTGCAACAGTGCCCCTCGCACAAAAATCTGCCCCCCTACTCACCTGAGGCTCACGGAGCCTTGCGCGACCCAGGAACACTCTGGGAGGTTCCCCAGTGCTATAAACTCTGCTTCCGGGAAACCAGAAGCACCGTTTCGGCCTCCATTGGGCGCCTCAGAGGGGCTTCCATGGGGCCCTAGCTCTTCACACCTTGGGCATTTGCCCCATCAGACCTTACGGTAGGTCCGCAACTGGAGGGGGGGCATCTGGGGAGAAACCTCCTAGGAGAACACTGAACTCCAGAGGTTCTTAGTAACAATCAAACCCACAGTCATGTTTGCAGACTGAAGAGATGTGGCAAGCCATACCCATGGACGTCAACCAGGCAGACCAAGGGTCAAAATGTAATGAACTTATTAAAAGTGCAAAACCAGGGAATTAAAATAGGGAAAGATGAATCATAAAAGTACAAACAGTCTGGTGGAAAATAGCACCGGACGGTTTTCCTTATCAGGAAGGCACAAAGAAATGTTTTCTCCAAATAATGCAGTAACCAGCATTGCCCAGCAGATGGAGCTGTGAAACTACTCAAAAACACAGCCCCTCAGACCTGCTCCCTCACATGGCTGGGTTAAACCCAGAGAAGTGTGCAAGTTGACCTGGAGTGGGAAAAGCAACCAGGCCAAATAAATAAATTCCCTGACAGCCTCTAGCTGGAAACAGGCCCTAGAACAGTGATTTTCAACCTTTTTTTGTCTTGTGGCACACTGACAAGGTGCTAAAATTATCAAGGCACACCATCAGTTTTTTGACAATGCACATCATGCTGTTGGTGGGGACTCAGGTCCTCCTACGGCTTTACTAATAAATGACCCTTCCCAAACTCCCGTGGCACACCTGCAGGCCATCCGTGGCACACCAGTGTGCCACGGCTCACTGGTTGAAAATGGCTGCCCTAGAATGAGCAACTTCTGTTTGCCCCGAGGAATCGTCCACCCTTACTGGGTAGTAGGTGGGTATGCTTCCAAGTGCCAGCATTGGGTTCCCATGGCAGAACCGGGCAGGGTACCCCCGTTCCTGAGTGCTTTGGCTCAAAAAGTCTTGGCTTAATGATATCTTCAAGCTCCCTTACGGGAGGAGTGGGGCCCACCTGGCCTCTCCATCTCCCCCTTTACCTAGGTAGGTTTGCTGCCTGTCACCAAAGCAAATGTCTTGGGTCCACTTGACCTCCAACCCCTCTTGCATTTTACTCGGTAGTATTGCCACCACCCTGTAACAGCCAGTGACCCAGTCCAGGGAAATTGGGCCCCTCCAGGCTTATTGGTAGCCCTCGAAGGCACTGAGCCCCTTTACCCAAATAGAACTCCGCCCTCAAGCCTCTAGACCTCAACGAGTACTTTGTAATTTGACTGAACGGCAGGATTCTGAACTTTAGTTCCCAATAGTCAGTAACACAAGCATATAAAAGATATTTTAATTTATTAAAGCACATAAGGTTACACAAGCAAAGTTAAGGCTGCAATTGCAAGAGGCATAAAACATCACTTTAAAATAATAAAGCTAACTTTCTGTTTCTAACTTAATACCTATCTCTCACCTGGGTTAGTCACCCACTGAGGATCACTTGGCTCCAGGGCTACCTATGAGGCCAGGTGCCCATGTTGGACTAGGAGCTCACCACGTAGCATGTGGTGTCGCATCCAAGACTCTGTCTGAGAGGGCTTCACCACACCCCTTGGGGTCCGTTATTATACCTGTATGCTAATTGGCTGTTACTCTGTTATCTGCCCTTTCTGGCCAAGGCTGTGTCAGGGAAGCCTCTCTGAGGTTCCTCGGAGCGATAAACTGTGCTTCTGGAAAACCAGAGGCACAGTTCCCGACCCCGTTGGGAGCCTCAGAGAGGCTTCCGAGGGGTCCTACAGCCTTGCGCCCGGAGCATTTGCCCCATAGAACCCAGTGGTAGGGTCTGCGACTGCTTCAAGGGTGCCATTCATGGTGCTGCCACGCTCCCTTTGGCTACACTGGCAGTGGGTGAACGTGGCTGCTCTGAAACAGCAGTGGGAGCTGTGGACGTGGCCCGCTCCTGGGCTCCTACTGGGCCAACTGTTTGGCCACTGCAGGAGAATGAGACAACACTGTGGGCCTGCTCACCCACAGCTCTTCCTGCACTGGACGGAGGAGAATGAGACAGAGTGCTAAGCCACATTTGATCAGCCTCATTAAGCTACATTTGATCAGACGCTTCAAGGGTTTGGAATGGGGTGAGCTATACGTTCCTATCACGAAATTGATTCACGTTTACTTCAGTTGGATATGATGCCTTTTTCAAAATGCATACTGAAAACTCATCATTTGGCGTATTGGTGGATCATTATCCAGGGGTCTTTTTCTGCTAGTTTTGGGATTGTGGGCGAGGGTGGTTGTGTGTATCCAAGAAAGAAGGTCAGCCCCTGGCTTCTGGTCTCCCAGGCTGCTCTGCTGAGGATCACGCTCTGTCTGTCCCCAGTTGTGCATCCTGTGCAGATGGAAGAGCGGCACGGTGACACGCAGGTCCCGCCACAGAGGACTTGCCATGCTCTGCAGTCGCGCACTGTATTTGTCCGTGGGGCACTCGGGAGCACCACCTGGGAGCCTGCTGTTGCACCTCAGGAGCGCCCAAGAGGCCCCATGGAGCTGTGCTGCTTCCAGGACTTCCGTAAATGAAGCCAGTCAGTGGAACCAGCTGCCTGCCTTGCAAGCTGGGTTTGCAGCTGTGGCTTCAGAGGAGGGGAACACAGGGCAGTGGAGGACAACAGTGCAGCCACAACAGTGGGTGCGCGGCTCTGTCGGTGAGGTGGGCGTGTAGCTCGATCTTAGGAGTGCTGCACACCTGGACTGTGGGATGTCGGTCTGGCAGTCGCCTGCGCTTCCTGAGCCCCTGGGCCTCTCTCATGGTGGCTGGAGAGTTTCCAGGAGCTGTGAGGGAAGCTGAACACCCTCACTGCCGACAGTCGAAAGGTACTTTTTTGCTGGGGCATAACTGTGTGGTCTGATGAAACCACTCTTGAGAACTCTGTGGCAGGCTCAAAGCCAAACAGAGGAAAGGCAGACAGTGGCTAGTTCAATGGCTGAATGACTTTGGATGCCAGCAGCTGAGGACGCCTATTGGCTAGCACCCATGGCAACAGCTTTGTCATTGTTTTTAATGGCTTGGCTCCAAAGATCTTGGGTACGGCCAGGAGAACCTTTGGCTTTTTCCTTTTGACAGGCATATCCCCATGCCATAGTGAAAAAGAAAAAAAACTGCTACACAAACATCCCTCTGTTTCAAAAGAGGTTTGCCTCACATTATGCGGGTGGGGCGGGTTGGGGAGGGCTGGTAGTCCGTTCCAAATCTCCTTTGGGCATGCAAACTAGTCGTGCAGTTCTCGGACTACAACTCAGAGCATTTTTAAAATGCTTTTTTACTAAGCAGATCATTGAAATACTCTCCACACAAACAGGAGTGTTGAAGGCAACCCACCACATTCTCACACTTATGCCCCTCATCATTAAAATTCATCTTCAATATTTTTTCGCTATTTACATTTTTTTAAACACGAGAGCTGGCTTCTGCTTGTTTAAAATCATTGTAATAAAAGAGTCGGCATCCTCTGCTACAAAAACGACTGGCCCTGAAGCCAAGTTCCTTTGCTGGATCTCTCTGTAGGGACGTCCAGTGATCCAAGAGTTTCACGCCTCAGAGCAGCCAGAGGGCTGTTGCTGAGGACCGGTGATATCTCCACGTGCCCAGAGATGCGCAATCACTGCTTAATATGTCTTTTCCAGGACAGGTGTGTTATATATGTTTTATCAAGGTGCTGTCTCAGAAAGAAAGGCCAGTAATGGCATCCGCTGAAGAGCTTAGGAAACTGTCTTACACCGCAGAAGGTTTCTTTCTGTTCTTTCCACAGAACAGAGCAGTGCACCCCCCAGCGCATCATGCTGTTCGCTAATGGAACTCATAGCACTGCCCCCTCGTTCCTCTTGGTGGGTCTGCCTGGCCTGGAAGCTACCCATTTCTGGCTGGCGTTCCCCCTGTGCGCCGCGTACCTGGTGGCCGTGGTGGGCAACTGTGCCGTGGTGTTTGTTGTCAAGACGGAGCCGGCCCTCCACTCTCCCATGTACTTCTTCCTCTGCATGCTGGCGGCTGTGGACCTGGCGCTGTCCACCTGTACCGTGCCCAGACTTCTCCTCCTGCTCTGGCTTGATGCCAGGGAGATCAGCTACAGGGCCTGCCTCCTTCAGATGTTCTTCATCCACACCCTCTCAGGCATCGAGTCCACCATCCTCCTGGCCATGGCTGTCGATCGCTACGTGGCCATTTGCCACCCTCTGCAACATGCTTCCATCTTCACCAACGCTATGACCGCAAAGGTGGGCTTAATGGCTGTGGTGAGAGGAGTCGCCTTCTTCCTTCCTCCGCCCTTGCTTACCATCCGCCTTGTCTTTTGTGGCTCCAGGGTCCTCACGCACTCCTACTGTGTACATCAAGATGTGATGCACCTCGCATGTGGCAGTACAATGCCCAACATTGTATACGGGCTGACTGCCATCCTCCTGGTGATGGGCCTTGATTCTTTGCTCATCTTTGTATCGTACGTGGGGATCATCAAGACAGTTCTGCAGTTGCCCTCGAGGCAGGAGCGTCTCCGGGCCTCTGGGACCTGCGTGGCCCATGTGTGTGTGGTCCTGGCCTTCTACATACCCCTGATAGGGCTCTCTGTGGTGCACAGGTTTGGGAGAGGTCTTCCTCTAATGGTTCATGTCGCCATGGGCAATGTCTACCTACTGGTGCCTCCTGTGCTCAACCCCATTGTTTATGGGGCCAGGACCAAAGAGATACGGGAAAGAGCCTTGAAAATAATGGGAATAACCAAGAGTGGAGGTCTTCACTGACAAGAGAAATATCTATTTTCAGTACCGCATTCCTGCCATTTGCCACCATTTCTTGTGGTGAACTCCCAAGCATCTGATGCCCTCAGCCCCATATTTGCCTAGGCTGTGCTCAATCCCAGGCCCCACTGCTATTGTGCTCCAGGACTGACATTCTAAGCAGCCCACCCCTTGTCTCTTAGAACAGGTCTGGTGGTGATGGTTTGCCAGGAATCTGCAAAATGGTGAGGGTGGCCCTCAATGGGCATAGGGCTGCAGGCAGCCCAGCGCCATGTGTTATGCTGACCCCTTTCCCCTTTTGTGGTTGTTGAAGAGGACCCTCGCATTGCAGACCTGCTAGTCTTGTAGGACAGTTTAGTTATACCTCCTCCGTGGCCGCCGAACCTGCCCTCCTCCCCGAAGCATCAGGAGTGGCCCCAGCAGCACTGGGAGTTGGAGGAGTCAGCCTGGCTGGGATTGACCCCCACCCCAGAAAATATGTCCCCAGCACCCTACTGGTCTTATGGATTCTGGGACGGCTGTTGCTGGGTTTGCCACGTTCTCCATCACTCTCCCTCTCATGCAGTGGGCACAGCATGAGGCCAGGGAGAATGCACTCTGCCCGACTCCACCCAGGCCACGAAGGCGCAGGTGAGAAGGGAAAGCTGCAGTTGTGAGGGAGGGCTCCAAATGTGCAAGCACGGCTCTCCCACAGCTTTGCCACCACTGTTGTGATCTGACCCGCCCGGGCAGCATGAGGCAGCGGAGAATGCTCTCTACCCAACTCACCAAGGCACAGGGTGGGGGGGAGACCACAGCCAGGGTGCGCTGGGCTAGGCCCCTGGGAGGGAAGGCGGCCAAACCCTACCAAGCCAGCCAGGGCAGGCGGGTGAGGGGGGTCAGGGAGCTCCATGACTCCTCCACAGCTTTGCCACAGCTACTGTGATCTGAGTGTGGAGATGCTGAGCCCTCTGGGCGGCTGCGCTGGCAGGGCTGGCTACAGGGAAGTGCTGGCGAGATGGTGCACACATTCCCCACCAGCACTGTGAGGCCTCCAAGCTGCTGCTGGACGCCCTTCTCCCTGCCTGTCACTCCCATCAGGAGCCCCTGCTGCATGTAGGCCTCGGGCCTCCTCGTGCAATGGTTGGGGAAAGAGGCTCTTGCAGGCCGCAGAGGAAAAAAGGTGAAGAGAAGACAGAATGTCAAGAAAATGCTCAGCCCCAGAACTCAAAGGATCCCTAGCAGAGGCAGGGCCACGGGGGGGGGGGGGCTTTCTGCAGCAGGAGGAGACCCTGCTTTGCATTGACCCTGCCTCCTAGTGGTGGATGGGGTGCCCCCCCAACAGAAAAAAAAAAACACCCACCTGTAAGTTCAACAGACTTAATAACATGGTGTATGGTAAGGTTGGTATCCAGAAAGAAGCCCAAGAGTAAGCCTCCCTGGCAGGGCTTTCTCAGTGCTGCTTCTCTCCCCCTGTACAGGCAGATCTGCTGCTGAATCCTTGTTCCTGTTTGACCGGGGGGGGGGGGGCATAGACTACTGCAGGGATGATGTTGCAGATTCAGGTGCTGGCAGTGTCACATCCCTGAACCAACAGCTCGGAAGATCTGAGACACAACTGCCTCGTTACAGCACTTCAGCCAGACAACGCCTGCGTCTCTGCCTCTGTCACCAAAGCCCCAAAGAGGTTTCTGCAGAAAATCAGCCCTCCTTTCGTTTGCCCCTTTCGCTGTGTTATGGCAGCAGCAGCAGCCCAACTGTTTGGCCTCCCCCTTTCCCCCACTTCTGTTCGAACTGCAGTTGCCAGATCATTCCCAAATCCTGGTCCCCCCACCCCACTCGCAGGAGAGCTTGCGACCCCCGGGCAAGATGAGACAACTGCAGGTTCTAAGGCTCTGCCTGCACCAACAGCACAGACTCCCCTGGGTCCCGGTGTTTACGCTGGCTGCAGGGGGTTCTGCCAGCATCTAAGCAACCAGCAAGATGACACCCGCTATCATTCAACATGGCTGACAATTCAAAATGGAGTTACTCTTGCTCTAACAATGATAGGCAATTAAGGGCGCAATCCTAACCCCTTATGTCCGTGCTTTCCAGCACTGGCATAGCGGTGCCAATGGGAAGTGTGCTGCATCCTGCCATTGGGTGTCACTCATGGAGGCCTCCTCAAAGGAAGGGAATGTTTGTTCCCTGCATTGCCCTTATGTCGGTGCTGGAAAGCACTGACATAGGGGTTAGGATTGTGCCCTAAGGGAATCCCATAACGTGTAACAATTGTGAGACTAAAGACCTTCCATGAACTGAGCTGGTCCCAGGCACCTGAGCTTTGGTCACATCTCAACTTAATTGCTGGAATGCAGGCTACATGGGGCTACACCGAGAAGTATTCAGAAACGTGCCAACTGGCGCCAAGGGGGGTGCCTTGGGGCTCTGCCTCGGGGCCAGTGTTTCAGTGTCTTTCGAAAGGACTTGGATGAGGGAGCAGAGTTCTGCTCCTCAAATCTGCTGATAACACCAAACTGGGAGGGTCAGCTAATACTCCAGCAAGATCCAGAATTCTCTGGACAGGATGGAAAGCTGGGCAAACAGAAACAAAATGCACTTCAACAAGGATCAGTGATAAGTTTTGTATTTGGACAGGGAGAACCAGAAGCACAGACATAGGACATGCCTGAGAAGCAACAGGTGTGGAAAAGATGTAGATATTCTAGTGGAAAATAAGCAAACATGCACTAGCAGTGCGATGCAGTGGCAAAGAAGGCGAGTGCAATTCAAGGTTGCATGAAGAGTACAGTACAGTATCGAGATCAAGTAATAGTACCACTGTCTTCTGCTTTAGTCAGACACCACCAGGAATGTTGTGTCCAGCTCTGGGCACTACAGTTTAGAGGGATATTGACAAATTGGGGAAGGTCCAGAGGAGGAGGGCAACTAGGCTGGAAATGGTATCCTTTGAGGACAGACAGGAAAGAACTTGGAAGGCGTTCCTTTGAAGGAACTGAACATGCTTTGTTTGGAGCAGAAATGGTTAAGAGACATGATAACTAGCGAGGGGCTGTCCTGTGGAAGATGGAGTGGATTTTTTCTTGGTTGCTCTGGAGGTCAAGACCAGGGCAGATGGGTTTGAATTACAACAAAGGAGAGTTTAATTACTCATCAGGAAGAGCTTGCTGGTGGCACAAGCTGTTCAGCACTGGAACAGCCTGTCTCAGAAAGTGGTGGACTCTCCATTGTTGGAGATCTTTAAACAGAGGTTGGATCACCATCTATTGGGGATGTTGCAGCTGTGAACAGCCTGCACTGGCAAGGGGTTGGACTTGATGAAGGTCCCTCCCATCTTTATGGTTCTGTGCTTCAGGATGCTGCAGCCAGAATGCTGATGGCAGCTGGGAGGGCACATTATTCCCATCCTGTAGGAAATACATAGACCTTTCCTCCATTTCCAGGTCTAACTCAAGGTGCTGATTGCCACCATTAAAGCCCTGGGTGGTTCAGTCCCTCAGCACTGCAAGGACCACTTCCTGTCATATGAATATACCCACCATTAAGACCATTGGGGAGGGGTGGCTCTGCCAATGCTTCCTGTCCTGCCATTGAGAAAGGCTCCATTGCTGAGTGCATAATACTGAGAGATAGGATCTCAAAACTCATAGACGAACAGGCCTTGTTGAGGGAGAATCAGCATGGCTTCTGTAAGGGTAAGTCTTGCCTCACGAACCTTATAGAATTCTTTGAAAAGGTCAATAGGCATGTGGATGCGGGAGAACCCGTGGACATTATATATCTGGACTTTCAGAAGGGATTCAACGTGGTCCCTCACCAAAGGCTACTGAAAAAACTCCACAGTCAGGGAATTAGAGGACAGGTCCTGTCATGGATTGAGAACTGGTTGGAGGCCAGGAAACAGAGAGTGGGTGTCAATGGGCAATTTTCACAATGGAGAGAAGTGAAAAGCGGTGTGCCCCAAGGATCTGTCCTTGGACTGGTGTTCTTCAACCTCTTCATAAACGACCTGGAGACAGGGTTGAACAGTGAGGTGGCTACGTTTGCAGATGACACCAAACTTTTCCGAGTGGTGAAGACCCGAAGTGATTGTGAGGAGCTCCAGAAGGATCTCTCCAGACTGGCAGAATGGGCAACAAAATGGCAGATGCGCTTCAATGTCAGTAAGTGTAAGATCATGCACATTGGGACAAAAAATCAAAACTTTAGATATAGGCTGATGGGTTCTGAGCTGTCTGTGACAGATCAGGAGAGAGATCTTGGGGTGGTGGTGGACAGCTCAATGAAAGTGTCGACCCAATGTGCGGCGGCAGTTAAGAAGGCCAATTCTATGCTTGGGATCATTAGGAAGGGTATTGAGAACAAAACGGCTAGTATTATAATGCTGTTGTACAAATCGATGGTCAGGCCACACCTGGAGTATTGTGTCCAGTTCTGGTTGCTGCATCTCAAAAAAGACATAGTGGAAATGGAAAAGGTGCAAAAGAGAGCGACTAAGATGATTACTGGGCTGGGGCACCTTCCTTATGAGGAAAGGCTACGGCGTTTGGGTCTCTTCAGCCTAGAAAAGAGACGCCTGTGGGGGGACATGATTGAGACATACAAAATTATGCAGGGGATGGACAGAGTGGATAGGGAGATGCTCTTTACACTCTCACATAACACCAGAACCAGGGGACATCCACTAAAATTGAGTGTTGGGAGAGTTAGAACAGACAAAAGAAAATATTTCTTTACTCAGCGTGTGGTTGGTCTGTGGAACTCTTTGCCACAGGATGTGGTGATGGCGACTGGCCTGGACGCCTTTAAAAGGGGATTGGACAAGTTTCTGGAGGAAAAATCCATTACGGGTTACAAGCCATGATGTGTATGCGCAACCTCCTGATTTTAGAAATGGGTTATGTCAAAATGCCAGATGCAAGGGAGGGCACCAGGATGCAGGTCTCTTGTTATCTGGTGTGCTCCCTGGGGCATTTGGTGGGCCGCTGTGAGATACAGGAAGCTGGACTAGATGGGCCTATGGCCTGATCCAGTGGGGCTGTTCTTATGTTCTTAACTACAATTCCCAGGAGGCCTTGCAGGTCTCTTGTTGTCTGGTGTGCTCCCTGGGGCATTTGGTGGGCCGCTGTGAGATACAGGAAGCTGGACTAGATGGGCCTATGGCCTGATCCAGTGGGGCTGTTCTTATGTTCTTATTATGATTATAATAGAGTAATATAATGATTAATATAATGTATAATGAGTAACAATAGAGTCTTCTCTATGATAGTTCCCCCACCCCATGCAGGACTTCCTGCCTCTGGGAGTTTGAAAGTCTCCCCCCTCCTCACACCCACACACACATACACCCTTTTTAAAAAGCCCTTGAGATGCACCTGGTCTTAGGAGCTTTGGAATGGCGATTCTGACCTGCTGCTGCTGAAGCCTCTGATGACTTTGATGGGGTCTAATTTTTTTATTGCAAATTATTGTTCAGGGTTTTGATTCCTGCCTCGGGACAGTCTAGTGAAAGGCAGGACAGACATGAGAGACAACTAACTGAGCCTGCCTGCCTGCCTCTTTCCCATGCAGGTCAGGGATGTTGCAGGCTCCCAGCTTGCTTCTCCTGGTCAACTGCCAGGCTTCTGAGTCTGTCTCCCAGCAACCAGGCAATGTGCAGGCAGGTCAGAACGAGAAAGCCACAGGAAAAAACAATCTCAGGCAGTTATCTGGGTAGTGGTAAAAGCAGGTGCCACAAATGGTCTTAGATACAGTTGGCCACACTTGGTATAAAACGTGACGAGCATCACTACTACTCGTCATCCTCCAATGAGAAAATTCCCTGAGTGGCAAGCAACAATTCCAGTACTGTGCAACAATAAAATCCCAGACCTGGAACAATCAGGTTGGAAACAAGACACTTGGCAGGAGCAATAAAACTCTGCTTCAGAAGGCCAAAGAACTCAGCAGCTCTAGCCAGGGGTCGCCTTGCGGGGAATGCCTGGGCAAACAGAAGGACCTTGGTGGTGGGAAGACAGCAAGGTGGCAGCAGATGAGCCCCTCTGGGAAGGCCATCCAGATGTGCACAAGCCACTCTGTAGCATATAGATGGGCAGTCTCAACACTGAAGACGTGCCCCCCAAACCTGTTGGTTCCCTCAGCTCCTTGATATCCATGTCAGCCTCAGACATTCTCTGAAGCCTGGCCCCAGAGCTGCTGCCACATCCAGCTCACATGCGGCCAGCCAGGCACATCTGGAACAGGGGTAAGCATCTGTACGGACGTCATAAACGTGGAGAAGGCCCTGGACATCCTCATCAGAAAGACACTCAAAGGAGCAGGAGTGGCCCTGGAAACCTCCTTGGTGCGGGACAGGACACTGCTGCATTGCGCGCACACAGGGCATGTGGCACCAGTGGGGCATCTTCCTTAGAAACAACAAGAGCCAATATTCCAAGTCAGCTCCAGATTCAATGGTGGAGTGTGTCAGGATAGGAGCAGCTATCTTATCTGCTCCGTCAGCGGAATGCGAAATGTGGCTTCAAAGACGTAGCCCACACAAAGAGTATTTCAGGCTGAAGCGTTTCATTAATGCAGTCTATATTTACAAAGATAACTTAAAATAATAGCAGCATAACAAAACAACATAAAGTCAACATAACTTGCTATACACACGACTTATCAGTCTTTCTTGCTTTACCAGCCTTCCGGGCTTCCCTGCCGTTTCCCTCGTCCTGCCTGCCCCCACATGAGGACTCTTGCAGGCCTTTTAAAGCACTGTGCGGGAATTAGCAAGGTGGTGTCTCAACCTCCTGGTGCTGACTCAGCATCTGTTGTAATCAGCATGTTCTCTGTTCACCTGATGCTTAGGTGATCCAGCATTTTACATGACTGAGGCTCTACCTTATCCAGGCCAAATTCCTTGGGTTGTGTTTTCCTCAGCTTTCCTCAGGGTTCCTGTATTGGGGAGCACATTAACCAACCTAGTTTAACGGTACTCCAGAGTGGCCACCCTCCCCCCCCCATGCTTTTTAAGAAAAGCCCTGAAGAGGACTGAATAATAATGATGCCTTCTGGGGCAGCCCTCCCAGATTAGGCACTCCTTCCTTGGTGGCCAGGGTCAGGTGAAGATCTAAGAATGGAGGGAGGTTCACACGAGAAGTGTGGCTGGACAAGTCCTCCAGGTGTCTAGGAGGTGCTCTTCCTCAGGTGCAGTGCCTTCAACACGTGGTCACGGATCTCCTTGGTCTTGGCACCGTAGACAATGGGATTGAGCATGGCTGGGACCATCAAGTAGATGTTGGCCAGGAAGACATGGATGTGGCGGGGAACACTGTGCCCAAAGCGATGGGTGAGGAAGGAGAACACAGCAGGTGCATAGAACATGAAAATAACCCCCACGTGAGCACCACATGTCCCCAGGGCCTTGTGCCGCGCCTCCAGCGAGGGCAAGCGGAACACTGCCCGCAGGATCAGCCCATAGGAGATGAAGATGAAACTCAGGTCAGCGACAGCAACAATAACTATAACAATCAGCCCATAGAGGCTGTTAAGTCGGGTGTCCCCACAGGCCAGTTTCACCACTGCCATGTGTTCACAGTAGGTGTGGGAGATGAGGCGAGAGCGACAAAATGACAACCTCATTGCCAGCAGAGGTGCTGGCAGAACGCCCACCAGGGCTCGGACAAAAATGACAATGCCCAACTTGACGACTGTGTTCGCAGTCAGCAGCGAGGTGTAGCTGAGTGGGGAGCAGATGGCCACGTATCGGTCATACGCCATGGCAGTCAGGGTCCCAGACTCCATCACACTGAGGGCATGCAGCAGGAACATCTGCAAGAGGCAGGCGGCATAGGCAATCTCTTGGGCCCCAATCCAGAAAATGCTCAGCATCTTGGGCAGGATACAGGTGGGCATGGCCATATCTGTCAGAGCCAGCATGGAGAGGAAGAGGTACATGGGCTTGTGCAGGCTGGATTCCACCCAGATGACCCACAGCAGGGTGGCATTGCCCAAGATGGCCATAATGTAGATGAAGCAGAAGGGGATGGAGAGCCAGACATGGATCTTCTCCAGCCCCGGAACACCCAGGAGGAAGAAGGAGGAAGGAGAAAAGTGCTGGCTGATGTTGGAGGCACCTGGCGTGGGGCACAGAAGGCACAGAGTAGCTGCAGAGAAGGCCGTATGCTCTGTCAGTCCCACCCATTCCCAGCACGAGGCTGAGATTCCACTCAGAAGGATGAACTGGGCAATCCTCCCATCGTCTAGCTCAGCCATTTTCAACCACTGTGCTGTGGCACACTGGTGTGCCGCAAATGGTCTGCAGGTGTGCCGCAGGAGTTTGAGGGAGGATCATTTATTAGTAGGGCCATTGGGGGATGTGAGCCCCCCACCAACAGCAGGTGTGCCTTGTTAATTCTCAAAAAAACTGAAGGCAATTGACTGATGGCATTGACAATTTTGGTGCCTTGTCAGTGTGCCATGACATGAAGAAAGTTAAAAATCACTCTCTAGCTTGTAACCCAGAAGTGCCCTGGTTTTAGTGCTGCTCTTACTTATTTGGTCAGCATTTATCTGCTTCTTTTTAATTTAATTATTTACAATTATTTATTTTATTTTGCTTGATTATGTCACTTCCAGCCATGACATCACTTCCGGTGGGTCCTGGACAGATTGTCATTCTAAAAAGTGGGTCCTGGTGCTAAAAGTTTGAGAACCACTGCCTTAACTCAAAACTTGCCAATGAGACATCCTTGGGGTGGAGGGGCGACACCTTAGTGACCAAAATTGTGGAAATTGTAGCTTTTAGGAATAACACCATCATGTCCTATACCATTTGATGCAGAATTTCATCCATTGCTTGTGGGGAAACATTCACTGCATTTATTTCCTGGCCATTATTATTATTATTATTCATTTCATGTCATGACTGTTACTGTCTCTGTCTCACCTATCTCACATAAGAACATAAGAACAGCCCCACTAGATCAGGCCAAAGGCCCATCTAGTCCAGCTTCCTGTATCTCACAGCGGCCCACCAAATGGCCCAGGGAGCACACCAGGTAACAAGAGACCTGCAAGGCCTCCTGGGAATTGTAGTTAAGAACATAAGAACAGCCCCACTGGAGCAGGCCAGAGGCCCACCTAGTCCAGCTTCCTGTATCTCACAGAGGCCCACCAAATGCCCCAGGGAGCACACCAGATAACAAGAGACCTCATCCTGGTGCCCTCCCTTGCATCTGACATAACCCTTTTCTAAAATCAGGAGGTTGCCACATACACATCATGGCTTGTAACCCATAATGGATTTTTCCTACAGAAACTTGTCCAATCCCCTTTTAAAGGCATCCAGGTCAGACGCCATCACCACATCCTGCGGCAAGGAGTTCCACAGACCAACCACACGCTGAGTAAAGAAATATTTTCTTTTGTCTGTCCTAACTCTCCCAACACTCAATTTTAGTGGATGTCCCCTGGTTCTGGTGTTATGTGAGAGTGTAAAGAGCATCTCTCTATCCACTTTATCCTTCCCATGCATAATTTTGTCTCAGTCATGTCCCCCCTAAGGCGTCTCTTTTCTAGACCCAAAAGCCATAGCCTTTCCTCATAAGGAAGGTGCCCCAGCCCAGTAATCATTTTAGTCGCTCTCTTTTGCACCTTTTCCATTTCCACTGTATCCTTTTTGAGATGTGGTGACCAGAACTGGACACAATACTCCAGGTGTGGCCTTACCATCGATTTGTACAACAGCATTATAATATTAGCCGTTTTGTTCTCAATGCCTTTTCTAATGATCCCAAGCACAATAAATAATCCGCTTGAGAGATACATTTGGCGCAGAGGAGCTTAAGCACTTAGTTGCTCAAAATAAACCTGAAACACACTGTCTTATTTAGCTCACCTCTAAGAAATCTTAATTCTTTCCATGTATAAAAACTAACAATATTTTCAGTTCTTGGATTAATTCCAACAGTTAAGTCTAAGTTTTGTCATTTTCAGTGATAGCTTTTGTATACAATAGTGATGGAAAAGCTAAAATTACTTAAAACATACATTTTAAAAGAAATAAAGTCAATTAAAGTTAAAATTATAGACACCATTTTAGTGACTTGAGAAGCTGGACTGATTTTGCTACATAAGAACATAAGAACATAAGAACAGCCCCACTGGATCAGGCCATAGGCCCATCTAGTCCAGCTTCCTGTATCTCACAGCGGCCCACCAAATGCCCCAGGGAGCACACCAGATAACAAGAGACCTCATCCTGGTGCTGTCCCCTACATCTGGCATTCTGACTTAACCCATTCCTAAAATCAGGAGGTTGCGCATACACATCATGGCTTGTACCCCATAATGGATTTTTCCTCCAGAAACTCGTCCAATCCCCTTTTAAAGGCGTCTAGGCTACATAAACTTTGAACACCACACACAAAAGTAACTAGGTAAAAGTACAAGATTTAAATATTTTTAACATTATCCAGTCTAAACATTGCAACACAATGCAAGAGATTAGAGATCACACACAATCCTTAACAGAGTTACTCCAGAAGTGACTAGGATGCCTAAATACTGCAGTTTAGCAGTGGTTCTCAAACTCTTTGGACCCACTTTTTAGAATAACAATCCTCAGGACTCACCTCACAGGGTTGTTGTGAGGAGAAAATAAGGGGAGGAACCATGCACACCACCTTGAGCTGCTTAGAGCAGTGTTTCTCAAACTGTGGGTCGGGATCCACTAAATGAGTCACGAGTCAATTTCAGGTGGTCCCCATTCATTTCAATATTTTATTTTTAATATCAGGAAGATCCCCGTAAAAGAGCCATTGTTCATCCTCGGCGACTTCAATGCTAGAGTTGGTGCTGATAACAGTTCGTGGCCCACTTGCTTAGGTCAGTTCGGCATTGGGAAGATGAACGAGAATGGCCAACGCCTGCTAGAGTTTTGCTGTCTTCACGGTCTCTGTGTCAGCAACACGTTCTTCAACACGAAGCCCCAACATAGAGTCTCCTGGAGACACCCAAGATCAAAGCACTGGCACCAGCTCGACCTGATTCTCACCAGACGCTCCAGCCTTCCCAGCATCAAGATCACGCGCAGCTATCAGGGTGCTGCTTGCGACACCGACCATTCCCTGGTGTGCAGCAGAGTGAAACTGCAAACAAAGCAACTGTACCACACGAAAAAGGAAGGAAGACCTCGCATTGATACCAGCAAGACCCGGGATCAGAGAAAAGTGGAGGAATTTGCATGAGCGCTTGAGGAATCTCTTCCAGGCCCGGTTGGTGCAAACGCATCCAACAGATGGGAACATTTCAAGAATGCCGTTTACAACACCGCCTTGTCCATATTCGGCAAGAAGACCAACAAGACAGCAGACTGGTTTGAAGCCCACTCTGAGGAGTTGACACCAGTCATTAGGAAAAGAGGAGAGCTCAAGCAGCATACAAGGCCTGTCCCAGTGAGCGCAACCTGCAGGTCCTCCGAGCTGCTCGAAGCAAAGTCCAGCAGACTGCCAGGAGATGTGCTAACGACTACTGGCTCCAGCTCTGTTCCGAGATACAGATAGCAGCTGACACGGGCAACATCAAGGGGATGTATGATGGTATCAAGCAGGCCCTAGGTCCAACACAGAAGAAAATTGCCCCTCTGAAGTCTGCCACAGGCGAGGTCATCCAGGATCGGGCGCAGCAGATGGAACGCTGGGTGCAGCACTACTCTGAGCTATATTCCAGAGAAAATGTAGTCACCGAAGAAGCGCTGAACAACATTGAGTACCTGCCTGTGCTGGAGGAGCTTGACAGTGAACCAACCCTAGAAGAACTTCACATGGCCCTTGACTCCCTTGCCTTTGGCAAGGCACCTGGAAAAGACAGCATCCCTGCTGAAGTCCTAAAGTGCTGCAAAGAGATCATCGTCACTGAGCTGCATGAAATCCTCTGTCTCTGCTGGAGAGAAGGTGGAGTACCTCAAGACATGAGGGATGCAAATATCATCACACTGTACAAGAACAAAGGTGACAGGGGTGACTGCAATAACTACCGTGGCATCTCTCTCCTTAGCGTTGTAGGAAAGTTGTTTGCCCGAGTTGCAGTAAAGAGGCTCCAGGTACTTGCAGAGAGCGTTTATCCAGAATCACAGTGCGGATTCCGAGCCAACAGGTCCACCACTGATATGGTATTCTCCCTTAGACAACTGCAGGAGAAATGCAGGGAACGACAGCCACTCTTTATAGCCTTCATAGATCTCACGAAGGCCTTCGACCTGGTCAGCAGGGATGGCCTCTTCAAGATTCTCCCCAAGATTGGATGTCCACCCAGGCTCCTCAGCATCATCAGATCCTTCCACAAGGACATGAAGGGCACTGTTGTCTTCGATGGCTCCACATCAGACCCCTTTGACATCCGAAGCGGCGTGAAGCAGGGCTGTGTTCTTGCACCAACCTTTTTTGGAATTTTCTTCGCCGTCCTGCTGAAGCATGCCTTTGGAACCGCAACAGAAGGCATCTATCTCCGGACCAGATCAGACGGAAAACTCTTCAACCTCTCCAGACTGAGAGCAAAGTCCAAAGTCCAGCTGAAATGTCTGTGTGACTTCCTCTTTGCCGACGATGCAGCTGTCACTACCCACTCTACCAAAGATCTCCAGCAGCTCATGAATCGTTTTAGCAAGGCCTGCCAAGATTTTAGACTGACAATCAGCCTGAAGAAAACACAGGTCAAGGTTCACGATGTGGACTCACCTCCCTGCATTACAATCTCTGCGCACGAACTGGAGGTTGTCCATGACTTTGTGTACCTTGGCTCAATGATCTCTGACACTCTTTCTCTCGATACCGAACTAAACAAACGCATCGGTAAAGCAGCTACCACGTTTTCCAGACTCACAAAGAGAGTCTGGTCCAACAAGAAGCTGACGGAACATACCAAGATCCAGGTCTACAGAGCTTGCATCCTGAGTACACTTCTGTACTGCAGCGAGTCATGGACTCTTTGCTCACAACAGGAGAGGAAACTGAATGCTTTCCACATGCGCTGCCTCCGACGCATTCTCGGCATCACCTGGCAGGACAAAGTTCCAAACAACACAGTCCTGGAACGTGCTGGAATCCCTAGCATGTATGCACTGCTGAAACAGAGACGCCTGCGTTGGCTCGGTCATGTTGTGAGAATGGATGATGGGCGGATCCCAAAGGATCTCCTCTATGGAGAACTCGTGCAAGGAAAGCGCCCTACAGGTAGACCACAGCTGCGATTCAAGGACATCTGCAAGAGGATCTGAAGGCCTTAGGAGTGGACCTCAACAAGTGGGAAACCTTGGCCTCTGAGCAGCCCACTTGGAGGCAGGCTGTGCAGCATGGCCTTTCCCAGTTTGAAGAGACACTTGGCCAACAGTCTGAGGCTAAGAGGCAAATAAAGAAGGTCCATAGCCAGGGAGACAGACCAGGGTCAGACTGCACTTGCTCCCGTTGTGGAAGGGATTGTCACTCCCGAATTGGCCTTTTCAGCCACACTAGACGATGTTCCAAAACCACCTTTCAGAGCGCGATACCATAGTCTCTTGAGACTGAAGGTTGCCAACATTACATTATTTTAATATATTGATGCTACCCTGGTATGTGACCACATTTGGGGAAATGTTACACACCTGTACTTTGAACAAGCTACTATGTATATTCTTTTAACAATGATAGTCAATGGGGCTTAGTCCTGGGGAAGCGTGGGTAGGATTGCAGCCTAGGATTTTAAAAATTTTCCTGCTTGATGATGTCACTTCTGAGCATGACATCACCTCCAGTGGGTCTTGACAAATTCTCATTCAAAAAAGTGGGTCCAATTGCTAAATGTGTGAGAACCACTGGCTTAGAGGAAGGGTGGCATAAACATGTTAATTAATTAATTAATTAATTAATTAATTATGTTGTATAGGGGTGACAAAAATGTTTGGGCCCTGGGTATCCAATGACCCAGTCGCGCCACTGAGTGGAGAGCTGCCTGGCAGGCTTCCTTTCTTCTGAACTGTGGGAATAGGAGTGGCTCTGATGGGCACATGGGGACTGCTGTCCCCACCTTCTATTCTGAAGTGCATCCGGATATCCAGATATCCTGTAACTACCTGATACTCCAGTGCACACTGGGATAGAAGACCCAGGAAACCCCTCCCAGCCCCTGAAAAACTAACTCTGCAAAGTAATTAACAGAACTAACTGCGAAGTAATTTGCAAAAATGCACACAGGCACCAATTTTTTTTTCCTCCAGTCAGGAGGGCAAATCAGACCTATTTCCAGGAGTCATTATCAGGAGGCATTGGAGCCGGGGGCAGGGGGGCAGGCTGGGCACTGGCAGAGGAGCCACAGCATTCAGGCCTCTCCACTGAACCCTCTGTACTGGTGGCAGGAGCAGCACTCCACGAACCATCGGGGATGGGAGAGGGCAGCATGAGGGCAGTTCAGGGCCTCAGCCTGGTGCCAACAGTGATTGGCGCCAATGGAGGGTCCACCCTGGGGTTTCTGCCATTTCAGGGCAGCAATTTCCCTTGGGGATACATTGTAAAGGAAGAGGCAAAAGGCTGAATACCCAACTCCTGTGTAGCAGGGTCCTGATCCTGACCAGTCTTCCCCTGTGCCTGCAGCTGCCATTGAAGTGTTTCAAAGACATGTCTATGGGGTGAGCAACATCTTAAACTTAATGATCAATTTGCCCTTTATCTCCCCATCCTCTAACTAACTTCTCTGATTTGGAGTATGGGTTCTGTGAAAGTTCAATAGCAGTGGCATAGCTCAGGGGTAGCAGTTGCACCAGGCATCAAGCTTTAGGGGGGGCAACAAGCCGAGCTTGACACGTGACCAAAATTGTGAAAATCTTGGTATGTATGAATAATACCATCATGTTGTATATCACTGGAAAGGTAATTTAATGCAGAATGCAATGAAGCAAATGGCACTGGAATATCTGTTTTCCAGCAAAAGTTATGGCCAATTAACCAGAAAATGAAAACACAACTGACTTGTGGAACAAAAAGTGGATTTGCTTAACTCCAAACTGACCTATAAGACTGTTCTGAGTGCCAATGAGTTGTTATTATGATTCAGCAGGGAACCAATAACTTTTTATTTATTTACTTAATTAAATTTGATTTTGTCATGCGGGAGGGGGGGCTTCTTTCACAGATAGTTGCAGATGGATGCCTTAGCTATGCCACTGACTGGGGGGAGGCAGCAGAGCAAGTGGGTGGTGAGCTGTTGTGGGGAGGAGGTGGGTTCCTCCCAATTTTCACTTTTTAAAAAGCCTGGGTGCGACGTCACTTCCGGTTGTGACATCACTTCCGGGGCAACATTTTGAGCTTGGCACCGGGCTACATGATCATGAGCTACGCCAGTGTTCAGTAGGGCTACCAAAGGTCTTGAAGCGAACCATACCTGGGCCTCAGCAAAGGAGGCTGTTCTAGCTCGAGAACCACTCAGCTCCTCGAGTGCCTGCTGCCTTCCTCTCTTGTACAAAGTCCCAGAGCTCACCATAAAGCATTGTTTAGGATCACTATATGTAGACTTGTAGGCGGTTTTGTTGCCCTTCACTCCTGACTCAGTGAAATCGAGACTTCTGACAACCTCTCTCTCAGAAAGGAGGCTCACACCAGCTCTGGTTCCTTTCCCCAGCCCAGACTGTCCAGAAAGAATTACTGCTTCGCTTATCCCCCTTGACACTCACCCTCCATTGCTGAGCTGGTTCCTTTCCCTTCTCTTCTCTCCAAAGGCAAGACGAGACGTTTCTTTGGTTGGGTTTTTCAGCAGGTTTCTTTGTCTAAAACAGAGACATGCAGTTCAAGAGAAGACGTCATCTTGCTGCACCTGCAGGAGAAAGAAAAAAGACAGGGGCAGTGAAAGGGTCAAATCCAGCCATGGTTCCTTCTGGTTGGAAGAACAGGGCAAACTTCCCACAGGGAGAGGATGAATTCAGAAACTGCAGAGGCTGCCAAGTGGGTTGTGGTATCTTCCTCCTGAAAGACTTCAAGGAGTTATTGAATAATAAAATTTATTTTATTTATTTATTTAAATATTTATTTATTTATTATTAGGAGGCTTCAGCTCCTCCCCCCCATACTGAGCAGGAGAAGAACAAGTCCTGCAACCAACAAACCATCACCATTCGTGGTGCTCATCCAGGTCACAATAAGAACATAAGAACAGCCCCGCTGGATCAGGCCACAGGCCCATCTAGTCCAGCTTCCTGTATCTCACAGCGGCCCACCAAATGCCCCAAGGAGCACACCAGATAACAAGAGACCTGCAAGGCTTCCTGGGAATTGTAGTTAAGAACATAAGAACAGCCCCACTGGATCAGGCCATAGGCCCATCTAGTCCAGCTTCCTGTATCTCACAGCGGCCCACCAAATGCCCCAGGGAGCACACCAGACAACAAGAGACCTCATCCTGGTGCCCTCCCTTGCATCTGGCATTCTGACACAGCCCATTTCTAAAATCAGGAGGTTACATAAGAACATAAGAACAGCCCCACTGGATCAGGCCACAGGCCCATCTAGTCCAGCTTCCTGTATCTCACAGTGGCCCACCAAATGCCCCAGGGAGCACACCAGATAACAAGAGACCTCATCCTGGTGCCCTCCCTTGTATCTGGCATTCTGACATAACCCATTTCTAAAATCAGGAGGTTGCGCATACACATCATGGCTTGTACCCCATAATGGATTTTTCCTCCAGAAACTTGTCCAATTCCCTTTTAAAGGCAACCAGGCCAGATGCCATCACCACATCCTGCAGCAAGGAGTTCCACAGACCAACCACATGCTGAGTAAAGAAATGTTTTCTTTTGTCTGTCCTAACCCGCCCAACACTCAATTTTAGTGGATGTCCCCTGGTTCTGGTATTATGTGAGAGTGTAAAGAGCATCTCCCTATCCACTCTGTCTATCCCCTGCATTATTTTGTATGTCTCAATCATGTCCCCCCTCAGGTGCCTCTTTTCTAGGCTGAAGAGGCCCAAACGCCGTAGCCTTTCCTCATAAGGAAGGTGCCCCAGCCCAGTAATCATCTTAGTCGCTCTCTTTTGCACCTTTTCCATTTCCATTATGTCTTTTTTGAGATGCGGCAACCAGAACTGAACACAATACTCCAGGTGTGGCCTTATCATAGATTTGTACAACGGCATTATAATACTAGCCGTTTTGTTCTCAATACCCTTCCTAATGATCCCAAGCATAGAATTGGCCTTCTTCACTGTCGCCGCACATTGAGTCGACACTTTCATCAACCTGTCCACCACCACCCCAAGATCTCTCTCCTGATCTGTCACAGACAGCTCAGAACCCATCAGCCTATATCTAAAGTTTTGATTTTTTGTCCCAATGTGCATGATCTTACACTTACTTACACTGAAACGCATCTGCCA
This sequence comes from Tiliqua scincoides, assembly GCF_035046505.1. NCBI lineage: Eukaryota > Metazoa > Chordata > Lepidosauria > Squamata > Scincidae > Tiliqua > Tiliqua scincoides. The sequence goes on from NC_089823.1 coordinate 1,101,959, forward strand.
TTTTGTTGCCCATTCCGCCAGTTTGGAGAGATCCTTCTGGAGCTCCTCACAATCACTTCTGGTCTTCACCACTCGGAAAAGTTTGGTGTCGTCCGCAAACGTAGCCACCTCACTGTTCAACCCTGTCTCCAGGTCGTTTATGAAGAGGTTGAAGAGCACCAGTCCAAGGACAGATCCTTGGGGCACACCGCTTTTCACTTCTCTCCATTGTGAAAATTGCCCATTGACCCACGCTCTGTTTCCTGGTCTTCAACCAGTTCTCAATCCATGAGAGGACCTGTCCTCTAATTCCCTGACTGTTTGGTTTTTCAGTAGCCTTTGGTGAGGGACCATGTCAAATGCCTTCTAAAAGTCCATATATATAGTGTCCATGGGTTCTCCTGCATCCACATGCCTGTTGACCTTTTCAAAGAATTCTATAAGGTTCATGAGGCAAGACTTACCCTTCCAGAAGCCATGCTGACTCTTCCTCAGCAAGGCCTGTTCATAAGAACATAAGAACATAAGAACATCCCCACTGGATCAGGCCATAGGCCCATCTAGTCCAGCTTCCTGTATTTCACAGCGGCCCACCAAATGCCCCAGGGAGCACACCAGATAACAAGAGACCTCATCTTGGTGCCCTCCCTTGCATCTGAAATAGCCCATTTCTAAGATCAGGAGGTTGCACATACACATCATGGCTTGTACCCCGTATTGGATTTTTCCTCCAGAAACTTGTCCAATCCCCTTTTAAAGGCATCAAGGTCAGATGCCGTCACCACATCCTGTGGCAAGGAGTTCCACAGACCAACCACACACAAACATGTGCACCTTATGTGCATTCTATAAGGTTCGTGAGGCAAGACTTACCCTTACAGAAGCCATGCTGACTCTCCCTCAGCAAGGCCTGTTCATCTATGTGTTTTGAGATCCTATCTTTGATGAGGCATTCTTACTCTCTTACTCTCTTACTCGGTATAGATGTTAGGCTGACCGGCCTATAGTTTCCCGGGTCCCCCCTCTTTCCCTTTTTCAAGATGAGTTGGCAATGAGTGGTGTGACATTGATAGGCGTGACATTTGCTATCCTCCAATCTTCTGGCACCGTGGCCGTTTTGAGGGACAAGTTGCATATCTTAGTCAAGAGATCTGCAACTTCATTCTTCAATTCCTTAATAACTCTTGGGTGGATGCCATCAGGGCCCGGTGACTTATTGATCTTTAATTTATCAGTGAGGTCTGAAACATCTTCTCTTTTAACCTCTATCTGACTTAACTCCTCGGTCAGGAGGGGCCGTTCGGGCAGCGGTATCTGCCCGAGGTCTTCTGCCGTGAAGACAGATGCAAAGAACTCATTTAATTTCTCTGCCATCTCTAAGTCTCCTTTTATCTCCCCTTTCCGTCCCTCACCATCCAGAGGGATGTTTGTCTATGTGTTTTGAGATCCTATCTTTGATGAAGCATTCCACCATCTTACCCAGTATAGATGTTAGGCTGACCGGCCTATAGTTTCCCGGGTCCCCCCTCTTTCCCTTTTTCAAGATCAGCGTGACATTTGCTATCCTCCAATCCTCTGCCACTGTGGCCGTTTTGAGGGACAAGTTTTGAGAGACAAGTTTCAGTCTGTATTCTTGCCAACACAGTTCCACTCTTCTACAAGGAACTGGTCTGCTTTGGAAAATGTTGACTTACTTACTTGAGCAGCTTACCTTCAATAGCCTTGGAAAAATTTGGCTGCAGACTGCCTGGACAGAGCACTTTAGAATGCCTCCCTTTCTCCTCAGTGGTCCTGCAAATCGTGTTGCCCAAAGGTCTGGTGAGCAGCAGACCCTTTCCCCAATTCCAGGAACAACAAAGACTTTCCAGCACTGGCAGTTGGCGTGTTCCTTGTGCCAGTCTTCAGTTGAAAAGACACAAGGCAGGAAACTGGGTGCCTCTGCTCGCTCTGAAGGAAAAAGCCGAATAGAGGTGGCAATAGAGGTTGTTCTTGTGCTTATCAACACTTTGAAAATCCATTTGCCACCAGAGATGGATTTGCCCAGGAATTCCTGAAGAACTCAAACCAAAACTGGTGTTTTTTCAACAAAAATATGCACCCTGCTCCTGTCCGCAAAGGCCCAGAAAGGAGTCCCTGCAATATCAGTTGTGAAACTGCAGGTGGAGGGGGAGGGTCATTTGCCAAATCTTGGACCGGCTTCGGAAATGACCCAGGTTCCTCTCAACTGGGGTGGTTAAGGTCAGGGTTCTGGGATGTTTATTACTTGAGGCGAGTAAGAGGGCTTGCTCATTTCTCATCAGTAGCAAGGAGATGTGCCTGTTGGTGCACCCAGTGCTCTGACATAAAGCCCCCTGCAATGCCTGGTGCAAGATCTGCTGGCACACACAGCCCACAAGTGGCTAGTTATGTCTGGAAAAGAAGCTCTCACTGTTTTGAGTTATAGGCAAAGAAGGCTCACACGGTCCTTGCACCAGAGGGAGGCTGCCATAGCAAGAGAGTCCCTGGAGACTTCCTTAGTGTCTGAGCAGGACATGACTTTGTTGCACACAAGGGTCTGACCCTTCTCCCTCAGAAACATTCTCAGAAGTAACTCCAGATAAGTTTCATGGGGAGAGCAGAGCACACTGGGGCCAAGGGCAGGTGCCCTTGTGTGCTCTGGGACATGGAGCCTTCCCACAGTTAGATATGGTGGGTTAAAATATTTATGCGTTCAGAAAACACATGTGGTCTCAGAGCCACTCTCGGGAATGTTCTTTGGATGGGAGAGATCCAGGAAACTACACACTGACCGGCCTGGTGTCAATAGCCAGAAAGATCCTGCCACAGATGATTAGGCAGAATGCCAGCAAGCACTTAGAGGAGAACAGTGCTCCGGTGTTCAGGAACAGCATGACAGGAGCAAGTCGTGTCAGGCAAATCTGCCCTCCTTCTTGGACCAAGTGATGAGTCCAGGATGCCACCAGATGTATCTCGACTGCCTCCCTGGATTTCGGCAACACTTTTGGCAAAGTCTCCCAGGATATCCTGGTGGATAAAATGGTTCAGATGGTACCCCTGTTAGGTGGATTCCGAAGAACCATTCCCTGCAGTTGTTGTTAAAAGGCTTGATGTCCGCCTGGAGGGAGGCATCGCTTGTTCCAGCAGTAGAGGCCCACCCCCAGAGGAGAGCTCTGGGACTGCCCCCCACAGGATGCAGTGCACACACTGCTGGCACAGCTGCATTGGCGGGCTGGGGGTTGGTTAGGATTGAGCTATTTGATTCTGGCCGACACTCCTCATTCCCTGACAACCATTCCCTGAAGGAGATCTTTATTTTTGCTAAACGTGATGCTTTCAAGAGTCCACTTCCCTTGACACAGCACATGGTAGCCCAGTATTCTGGACGTGATCTGAGCATAAGAGAAGCCCTGCTGGATCAGGCCAAAAGCCCCACAGTGAAGAGGCCACCATCAGGAGACTGACAGCCCAATTCTGTACTGGGTTGGGCAGGTCCAGGCAGTGGCAGGGAAGATGGAAGTAAAGAAATGTTCTTCTTACCTACTCCACTGCTCTCTGGTCCCAGTGTGTCTATTTGGATCTATGCCGGGTCTTTTGCTGGTGTAATTCTGATTGGGTCCAGGGCGCATGTCAGGCCTGGGCTGGTAGCGTAGTATACAGTGCTGCTACTGCCACCAAAGTCTACCCACAGCCCACTCTTGACATGCCCTCAGCTCAGCCCAATCTCCATCCAGATCTCCCCCAAACCACCCCCTCCCATCGATCTCCCATCGACCTACCAGTTTCACTGTGGACTGGGTAGGCCACTGTTGTGTGCACAGAGCCTCCCACCATTTGCGCTGGCAGCTCTGAGAAACATGACAGCGCAACCGTCATGCCACTGCAATGGGGCCTGCATCCGTGGACTGCAGGATCAGCTGGGCCACAAGAGGCCACAGTCTCTCCCACTGCTTCTCTGCAACGGATATTCGATTCTGCTGCTGAACCTGGAAGTAGTCTTGGCAAGGCTACTGCAGGGCTGTCCTCCATGCCTGTGTTCAGTCAAGCCCTCCATGCCAGCAGCGTCTCTTCTGGCAACGAATTCCATACATGACTTATGCACTGAGTGAAGAACAATCTCTCTTTGTCTGTCCTAAATTTATTTATCTATTTGAGAAATTTATATCCCGCCTTTCCCATGCCGAAGCAAATGCCCAAAGCGGCTTTCAAAGTACCACAATAAAGTGTACAATGCAAAACAGCAACAAGTAAAATAATTTAAAAACAACAAACACACACAGAGTAGAGCCATTAGGAGGGGCGCCTGAGGGGGACATGATTGGGATATACAAAATTATGCAGGGGCTGGATAAAGCAGATAGAGAGACGCTCTTTTCCCTCTCACACAACACCAGAACCAGGGGACGTCCACGAAAGCTGAGCGTCAGGAGAGTTGGGACAGACTGAAGAAAATATTTCTTTAACCAATGTATCATTATTCTGTGGAACTCCTTGCCACAGGATGTGGTGATGACATCTGACCTGGATGCCTTTAAAAGGGGATTGCACAGATTTCTGGAGGAAAAGTCCATTACAGATTATAAACCAATACAGGTATGTGCAACCTCCTAATTTTACGAGTAGAAAAAGGTTCTTGTAGAAAAAGGATCTCGTAGAAAAAGGTTACCTCAGAATGCCAGATGTGATGGAGGACACCTGGATGCAGATCTCTCTTTGTTCTGCGTGCTCTCTGAGGCATCTGGTGGGGTGACTGTAAGATACAGGAAGCTGGACTAGATGGGCCTTTGTCCTGCTCCAACAAGCAGGGCTCTTCTTATGTTCGGGGGGGGGGGGGGTAATTATTTACAAGATATTATGTTCGTACATAAGAACATAAGAACAGCCCCACTGGATCAGGCCACAGGCCCATCTAGTCCAGCTTCCTGTATCTCACAGTGGCCCACCAAATGCCCCAGGGAGCATAAGAACATAAGAACAGCCCCACTGGATCAGGTCGTAGGCCCATCTAGTCCAGCTTCCTGTATCTCACAGCAGCCCACCAAATGCCCCAGGGAGCACACCAGATAACAACAGACCTGCATCCTGGTGCCCTCCCTTGCATCTGGCATTTTGACATAACCCATTTTTAAAATCAGGAGGTTGCACATACACATCCTGGCTTGTACCCCATAATGGATTTTTCTTCCAGAAATTTGTCCAATCCCCTTTTAAAGGCGTCCAGGCCAGTCGCCATCACCACATCCTGTGGCAAAGAGTTCCACAGACCAACCACACGCTGAATAAAGAAATATTTTCTTTTCTCTGTTCTAACTCTCCCAATACTCAATTTTAGTGGCTGTCCCCTGGTTCTGGTGTTATGTGAGAGTGTAAAGAGCATCTCCCTATCCACTCTGTCCATCCCCTGCATTATTTTGTATGTCTCAATCATGTCCCCCCTCAGGCGCCTCTTTTCTAGGCTGAAGAGGCCCAAACGCCGTAGCCTTTCCTCATAAGGAAGGTGCCCCAGCCCTGTAATCATCTTAGTCGCTCTCTTTTGCACCTTTTCCATTTCCACTATGTCTTTTTTGAGATGCGGCGACCAAAACTGGACACAATACTCCAGGTGTGGCCTTACCATCGATTTGTACAACGGCATTATAATATTAGCCGTTTTGTTCTCAATACCCTTCCTAATGATCCCAAGCATAGAATTGGCCTTCTTTACTGCCGCCGCACATTGGGTCGATGCTTTCATCGACCTGTCCACCACCACCCCTGAGGGGGAGACATGATTGAGACGTACAAAATTATGCAGGGGATGGACAGAGTGGATAGAAAGATGCTCTTTACACTCTCACACAACACCAGAACCAGGGGACATCCACTAAAATTGAGTGTTGGGAGAGTTATGACAGAGTTATCCTTTCTGAGGTGTGGCAACCAGAACTGGACACAGTAACTCAAATGTGGTCACACCACCTGGGATGCTTCCAAGCAATGGTTTCCTGCAGAGTCATTAAACTAGTGCAATGTACTCTGTGGATGATACCAAAGTGCAGCACTCTCCAGGGCCTGACCTGCCTATTAGCCACCTCTTCTTATTACCCGCAGGAGAAACGATAGTCTGATTGAAAAATTCCTTGCCATTCTTTGGATCTTCCCCTCCCTGATCCTATAAAATATCCTCCTTGCAGAGGTACTTGGAGCCCTGTGAGCTGTGCAAGCAAAACAGCTTCTGGCTTGGATGTTGCAACAACTCTGGAGACCTGGAGTCCTTCATCTCTGGCTGATGAACATCAGAGAACTGAAGAATGCAGTAGGTATGTCGTGCATCCCAGTTGCTTCCTGCCCGTGTCTGTGTCCTGCGTGGGCAGAACACCTGCGGCATCTGCTTGAGGTCGTATAAGAAATGTGAACCACCAGCAAGATCAATTTCTCTCCAACAGGGGCAAAGCATAACTTGCACTGACTGGTCCTTGAGGGTGAGGAAGGGCTGGCTAAGAGATCCTACTCAGACTGCAGATCCAGGTGGATAACCAAGGTGGGGTCCTGCAACAAGGGCCAATGTTTAAACATTATGGCAAGAATGAGATTCGTTTCTTTTGCCAGACTTTGGGCCCTACTAGGCCTCCACTCAAATAATAGTTCTACATATATGCTAAGGAGAATGTTCCACCTCTCCTAGCTTTGGTGCTGCCAGGGTCTTGGTACTGGAGCCAGTGGAGGAGCCAAGAGACTCTCGGCATTTCGCCTGGCCTTCAAGGTCCACCATTGGCTCATGCCAAGTGTGTGTTGCTGGAGCTGGGCTGCCAGATCAGAGAACAACAAGGCAGGGATAGAGTAGGAGCAGAAACTGGGAGTGGAAGCAGGATGGGATGCGACAGCCACCCAGCAAAACGAGAGACTGCAAGGATAAAGGAGTGAATAAGCAGCCCGTCTTGGGGGAAGTGCTTTTCTGATAATACCCGAATAAAAGTGCTTTTCTGATAATACCCGAAGTCTCCGAGAAAAGATGGGAGATCTGGAATGTTTGGTGGCTGGAGAAAACAGTGATATGGTGGGCATAACAAAAGCACGGTGGAATGTGGAGAACCAGCAGGATACCGCAATCCCAGGCTATAAACTCTATAGGAGGGACAGAGAGGGGCGTGTCAGCGGTGGGTGGAATCCAGCAAAGCAGAGATTGAAAGCAGGTCTGATTCCACCATAGAATTGCTGTGAGTTAATGTTGCAGTTACCCTTTGGGGAGCAACCAAAGCCCAGGGGTCAGGTTGCTGGATATAGGTGCGAGAGCAGAAGCAATGAATGGTCAGACAGAAAATTAAGAGACAGCAGACATATTGAGGGTTGAGAGTGCAGAGAGAGAGAGAGAGGCTGCTTGTACAAGCCTTCTCACTGCTCTTTGATTGAACATTGCAACATTAATTCAGTTACATTCTGTTCCCAGATAGTGTGCCACACTGGAATCGCATACAGGGGTGAGAACAATGGGTGCTTCTTTCTCAGAGTGCCGTATCAGCTATTTTCACACTTCGGCCTGGGAATCAGGCACCCCCTTCGGCGTGCCGTAATGGGGGGAGGTTTGCCTGCATTGCCATGACACCAAGGCTTTCTGTGTGCCTCTGCATAAGCACTTAAAACTCCACAGGTTAAATTACCAGGTTCAAGAAGCAATGTAATTCTGGGGACATGCTATCGTCCTCTGGACCAGAAACCTGAAGGGAACCTTGAAATGAGGAAACAGATCAAGGAGGGGACAGGGTTGTAATCATGGGGGGCTTTACTTATCCTCATATTGACTGGGTCAATTTGTACTTTGGTCATGAAAGAGAGACCAATTTCTTGACTTGTTAAATGACCGTGCCTTAGAGCAGCTAGATCATGAAGACCTCCTTGTGGGCTTTGGCTACTATGGCAAAGGGGAGAAGGCAAGCAAAGTGATAGTGGGGCTGGGGGTGAGCAGGCCCTAATCTTGCCCACCTGCTTCTGCCCTGCCTGGTCTGTTCTCAGCCACTTTGGCACAGCCCTCCTTCTGAGCCTCTTCTGCTTCCGTCTCCTGAAGAACAAAAGCCTCTTTGGGTGTTCAGCTGCCCCACCTGCATCTCCATCAGAATCTGCGACTACCAACCGAACAGCTGCCATTGCACCCGAAGAGGGCCTCCATGTCCTTTGGCAGTTAGCATACATTGGGAAGGTGGAATGGAGACCAGCAGGGATGGGGGGGCAGGGCACCTGGGCAGCCACTGCTGGAAACAAGGTACCAGATGCATATGGCGCTTTGTGCCACTGAGTGCCTCCTGAGCATCTCACTAGGAAAGATTCCTCCTGTTAATATACGGAGGGAGCCTGTGATGGAGTAGGGAGGGGCTCATGGTTGCAGTCCCTGCCCTCTCCACTGAGCTGGTGATGAATGGCCTCCTCTGAACTGGTTGGCTGGCTGCTCAGTCACTGAACTCCTTGACAAGGCCACAGACCCTTTCCTGGGGCCTGGATAAAGAAGACCCTCGGCTAGACCACGAAGCAAAATGTGGAAACACTGAGGGTGGGGAGGTGGGGGTGGGAACACGTAGATATGCAGGTGGTCTGATGTCCGCATGGGGACTTGTCTGGGTGCCCGTCTTCTGAGGTACAGGAAACAGGAAGCCACTGCTGGGAAGCTGGGAAAGGGGGGGCACAGCTCTGAGGGAGAGTGCCGTCTTTGCATGCAGAAGGTCAACAGAAAAGAGTCTTTTGAAAAAAGGAGAACGGGGATTCCTCTTGGCACACCTTTGGGTCTCACGGGGCTGCCGTGCAGAACCACTTGGAGGCCACTGAGCCGGGGGTGCCCAGAGGGACCGCACACAGGAGCGCTATAAGTAGTCCCAGATTGTCCAGGGAAAGGCCAGTCGTGCTGCCAGGGAGTAGGTCCCTCCTGAGCACCTCCAGCAAGTGGGCATTTCTCTCTGCGGACGGTCCAAGACCTTGGCTGCTTTCAGCATCGCCCCTGCCATCCAAGGGACGAAAGCTGCCAGGGTACAGTGTGGGCAACACGGAGTCAAGGACAGTGACAGAGCCATATCTGAGTCCCACCAGAGAGGTCACTTCTGCTGCCTCACTCTCCGGCTGCTGCCCACACAGCTGGTTGGAGAAGGGAAGGGAGGGAGAGAGCAGACTGCTGAAGGGACTCCACCGAGAGCGCCTGTGGAACTCGGAGCTCACGACTCCTGCCCAGACCCCTCCCGCATGCTCACAAGCACAGCTGCTGCTTTTGCTCTTTGTGTTTGGCTTGGAGAGAACCGTGGCTGAACCCAGAGGGCCTGATTTCAGGGGCATGGAAACCAGTCTCTGCACATTCCTGTTCCTGCGGTTCCTGGTCGCAACGTGAGCGGAATGAAAAGGGAGCTCCATTTTGGACACGGCTTCTGGGAAGTTCAGTTCTTCGTCTGACCTGACTGGCCCCGAGATCAGTATTTGGTAGTTGCCATTAATCGACGATTCACCTGACGTTGTTGGATAACTTTCAAGCAGAAATACGTAAGTTTGGGGTGTGTTTAGAGCTGCACCTGAAGCAAATCTGATCCCCCAAATCTCCTCAAAATGATTTCTCTTCTTTTGTTACCCTTTAGAATATTTGGCCCTTTGCCATTCTTTGGATCAGAGCATTGTGTGGATTTTCTCTGCTTGCCACAGATTTTGGACCCACTTTTGTCTTTGTTTGCTGCTGAGTTCATTGGCTGATCTCTGACAGTGTTTGAGAGATGAAATGGCGCTTGGAGGTGCTGATAGGCAGAGAGGGGGTGGGGGGTCCCACTGTCTGTCTTCAGGGGACGCTTTCCACATTGACACCTGTTGGCCAACTTGTTGGCAGACCTGCCTTGGGAATACTGCAGCCCGCAGAAGATTCTGGGTGTGTTCTGGGTGCACAGAAATCCTGTGTGGGGTTTCTCAAAGTGCCAAAGGAAAGAATGCGCATTTCCAACAAAAGTGCTCCAGTTTTCAACTATCACTCCTAAAATGGAAGGTGGGAGACAAAGAAATTCCCTCGGGAGGCAAGAAGGGGTGAAGAGCTGGCACCTTCAAAGGCAGGAGGTGTCAGAGGAGAAATGGGGGCGGGGTTGCCTGACCAGGGCAGTGGGCCTCTCAGTAGCAGAACTGGGCAGCCATTGCAAGGGGCGGGGAACCCTCTTGCCTGCATGTGCTGCTTTGGGCTTCCCAGAAGCACTGGCTGCCCACTCTTGGAAGCGAGTGCTGGCCTAGAGGGCCTTGGCTCCCCTTTCATGGCTCAGTACATACGTTGCCTTATTTCCTTCAGCACTTCTGTCGCCCAAGTATCCTTGTGTCTGAGTCTGGGGTTGGTGCTGCCCTCCCTTTGTCCTGACTGCTCTCGGCTGGCGTTCTCCTTGGGCTGTTCATTGCTGATGAGGCCCAGAAGCCGGGGGCAAGCCGTCCTCCAGCTGGCCGGCTCTGGGCGAAATCCCTGATGAGCTCCCAGCAAGAGTCTGTGCTTGGCAGTGTCAGTGGCTGGAATGCAGCATCCACGCCATCGATCGCGGAGCCCCTGCCGGCGACCAGGTGAGCTCCGCAGCAGCTGCGAGCGCCATGTGCGCTGGTGACCCCGAGGAGGCAGGGAGACGAGACCTGCCTCCTGGCTGAAAGGCGGCCGCCCGTCCCCCTCCAGCTGCGGAGCCAGGGGCTGAGTGCCACTCCGCCTGCTCAGAACAGTCCCCCTGTGCTCCGTGGGGCTCCCCCAGGAAAGTGTGCATGCACTGCAGCCTGAGCCTTTCCTGGGGCAGAGCCATCCACCCCCCACCCCCCACCTTACAGACCAAACAGGTGGCCTGTGGGATCCAGCGCAGGAGAGAGACAGCTTCCTCAGAAGTTGCACCTCAGTTCAAGGTGGGCTGGATGGGTCGGCACCGTGCCCACGTGCAAAAGCGGAAGAGGGCTGGGTGCTTGTGCCCTAAAACTCTCTGGGCCCGCCCAGCTCCCAGCCCCCGTCCAATCCCCTTTCCGGGGAGGAGGCTCTTGCGTTCCTGGATGGCCATATGAAGATCAGATCCTGCTGCCTACATTGCTGGAATCGGCAGAATGTGAGTGTTTGACCATCGACATTCAGTGCTGTGTCTTCTTAAAGGGAGAGAAGATGCAGCGGTCATTAGTACATGATGGCACTTGATGGATTTGATCTTTCTCTGTAAACCACTTTGAAAAGCAGTATATAAATATTGTTGTTAATAATAATAATAATAATAATAATAATAATAATAATAATAATAATAATAATAATAATAATAATAATAGTGTTTAACGTGGGGCAGACTGTGCTCTTTGCCTTGAATGGAAGTCACAGACTAACAGGAGAAATAATAATAATAATAATAATAATAATAATAATAATAATAATAATAATAATAATAATAGTGTTTAACGTGGGGCAGACTGTGCTCTTTGCCTTGAATGGAAGTCACAGACTAACAGGAGAAATGCACAGACATCACATTTGCAGAGAGTCAAACAAACATCCTGCCATCAAAGCCAAATGCTCCAGGCACCAGGAATCATCACTTGCAGTTATTGTGGTGAACATCTGGATTCCGCTTGCCCCACTCTTGCCCCATTTTCTACCGTCTTGGACCCAAGAGGCTTCTGGGACACTGCAGTGCCCTGTGTGGCCTGTGGAGTCATTTCAAGACCACAGTCATGTTTCCCAGCTGTGTTGATGCTTACTGTTGGTGCTTCCGCAGCTGATCTGTAAAGAAAGGACACGGCTTTGAGCCGGCTCACTGGTGGGTAAAGACTCTTCAAGTCCATGATCAGGAAATTCAGAGGCTCAGGTGATCCCCAGAACCCACATCCAGTTGCCACGTCTCAAAAAGGACCTAGTGGAACTGGAGAAGGTGCAGAAGAGCACGACTAAAATGAGTACTGGGCTGGGGTACTTCCCCTATGAGGAAAGACTACAGTGTTTGGGGCTCTTTGGTCTAGAAAAAAGGCCAGAGATCTTGTTGAGACCTATAAAATTATGTACAGGATGGAGAGAGTGAAGTCTTTCCCTCTGCACAACACCAGAACCAGGGGACAGCCGCTAGAATTGAGTGGCGCGATACTGGAGCAGACAAAAGAAAATATTTCTTTAGCCTGCATGTAATTTATCTGTGGAACTCCTTGCCACAGGATGTGGTGATGGCACCTGAAAGCCTAGTTGTCTTTAAAAGTGAATTGGATAGATTGATGGAGTGAAAGTCCATCACAGGTTACAAGCCAAGATGACTATATGCCAGGTTTTAGTGGGAGCCAATCTCTAAATGCCTGATGCGAGGAGTGGCAAGAGGTTACAGGTGTCATATTGTCTGTGCCCTCAAACACACCTCTGTCGACTGACTGACTCCAGCAGGGGCAAGGTGCTCTCTTGGTGCACACCCAAGTCTGGCGACTATTTGCACTGGTTGGGCCCTGGTTGGATTGAGCTGTTTTTTATTTCACGAAGCAGGAGACCTCCTTTAACAGATAACAAAGTGGTTTTCTTTGATTCCCACTGGACTGGACTGGAGTGTTCATGTTCAGAGCGAAACATTATAAAAAAATCATCAGTAGAACAATTATGGAAAGTTTCCCAGGATGTCCAGAGCATTTGACATGTTCATGGAAGTGGTAAAATCCCCTCGCCCCTTACTCTGTCCAGGAAGTGTTTATTCAGTGTTGGTAGTGATGATCATGGCTGCAGATAGTTCAATGAACGTGTTTCTGTGTTCTACACCCTTCAGCTGTGCAGGTTACAGTGTGAGTGTGGAGCATGTGCTCCAACTGCGTAGCATGGCCACTCCCAACGGCACAGACAGCAGCCTCCTGCAGTTCATCCTGAATGGCATCCCAGGTCTGGAACACGCTCACGTCTGGATCTCCTTCCCATTTTTCTCCATGTATCTCATTGGCATGGCTGGGAACTGCGGACTTCTGTACATCATCTGGACCGAGGAGGTCCTTCACAGACCCATGTACTACTTCCTCTCCATGCTCTCCATCACTGACATCGTGATAGGCACATCGACAATGCCCAAAGCCTTCTGCATCTTCTGGCTAAATTTCAAGGCGATTGACTTCAGTTCCTGCCTGGTTCAGATGTACGTTGTTCACACCTTCACGGGGATGGAATCTGGTGTCCTGATGCTCATGGCCCTGGATCGATTTGTTGCCATCTGCTACCCACTGAGATACTCTACCATCTTGACAAACCCAATGATTGTCAAAGTGGGCCTGGTTACCTTCCTCAGGGGAGCCGTCCTCATCTTTCCCTTCCCTTTCATGGTCAAGAAAATGCAATATTGTGGCACCAACATAATTGCGCACACTTACTGTGACCACATGGCGGTGGTCAAGCTGGCCTGCAACAGCATACGTGTGGATGCCATCTATGGCCTGACTGTGGCCCTGATGATTGGAGGCTTTGACATCTTCTGCATCACTGTGTCTTACATCATGATCCTGAAAGCCGTTGTGGGCCTGTCCTCTAAGGAAGCCAGGAGCAAGGCCTTTGGCACCTGCACAGCGCACATTTGTGCGATCACAGTCTCTTACACACCTGCGTTTTTCACCTTCTTTGCACATCGCTTTGGAGGGCACAATGTTGCTCCCCACGTTCACATTGTTATAGCCAACTTGTATCTACTTCTCCCCCCCATGATGAATCCCATTGTCTATGGTGTGAAGACCAAAGAGATCCGTGAAGCTGTCCTAAGGCTGTTCCACCGAGGAAAGACCGTGGCAGCTCATCACAGCCACTGAAGGTGACTCGTGGAAAAAGCTCAGCAAAGGCTTGACTGGGTTTCAGAAATCTTCTTGTTGAAGCCGCTTCAAAATGGAGCCAGTCACGTGTTTCCCCAGGAGAAAGAGGACACCCGATTCATGGTTCTGTGTCCCCAGCTAACCATCCAACTTACTGACTTTGGTCTCGCTGGAGGAGTCGGATTGAATTCCTTGCACGACTGGAAACGCTTTCAGTTGCTTGTGGATGGCATTTGCTGAGCTGATGAAATAAGGGATTCTGACTTTGCTAGCCTGATGAGAGAATGCAAATAAATGCAAAAGTACCCCAAAGCATTCCACGGATGGAAAGTGGATTGCTGTTTACTGCACTCAGAACAACCGTGTGGATCTGCTTCCCTGTCCATTAACCTTGCTCCCTCCTTGCAGTCCCCTTAAATAAAACAGGATGTGCGCATGACCTGCACTTCCTGGTTTGTCGAAAATGATTGCACAGGAAGGAGCAAGTAGGAGCCTGCATTCTTCTTTCCCAGGGTACATACACATGAGTGGTGGCCATGCCCTGGGTTCAGGGGTGCCACCCCTGTTCATAGAAACATAGAACATCAGAGTTGGAAGGGATTTGGGGGTCATCTAGTCCAATCCCCTGTTCAGTGTAGGAGCTGCTGCAGCATCCCTGACAGACGCCCATCTGGCCGCTGCTTGAAAACCTCCAATGAGACAGTCCCTACAATTGCCCAAGGAAGACTGGTCCAGTGCCAGGCGCCTCTGACAGTTAGGAAGTTTCCATATAGTCTAACAGCCCAGTCCTACCCAGGATTGGGCTGATGCATGCAATGGTTTATGACAGTGGAACAGAGTTCGGCTGCTGCAAAATCGTTTTTAGCGGAGGGGAGGGTGGGCAGAGGGCATTCCAGGGGGCGGCTGGGTGGGGAGAGGGAGGTAGGGCTGGATCCCAACCCCGTTTCCCAAGCAGCGCGGAACAGCTTAAAGTCGCTCTGTTCTCCTCAAATTTGTACCACCATCAAATTTGTACAAGGGAAAGAGGGGGGACCCGGGAAACTATAGGCCGGTCAGCCTAACATCCATACCGGGTAAGATGGTGGAATGCCTCATCAAAGATAGGATCTCAAAACACATAGACGAACAGGCCTTGCTGAGGGAGAGTCAGCATGGCTTCTGTAAGGGTAAGTCTTGCCTCACGAACCTTATAGAATTCTTTGAAAAGGTCAACAGGCATGTGGATGCGGGAGAACCCGCGGACATTATATATCTGGACTTTCAGAAGGCGTTCAACACAGTCCCTCACCAAAGGCTACTGAAAAAACTCCACAGTCAGGGAATTAGAGGACAGGTCCTCTCATGGATTGAGAACTGGTTGAAGGCCAGGAAACAGAGTAGGTGTCAATGGGCAATTTTCACCATGGAGAGAAGTGAAAAGTGGTGTGCCCAAAGGATCTGTCCTGGGATCGGTGCTTTTCAACCTCTTCATAAATGACCTGGAGACAGGCTTGGGGAGTGAGGTGGCTATGTTTGCAGACGACACCAAACTTTTCCGAGTGGTGAAGACCAGAAATGATTGTGAGGAGCTCCAGAAGGAGCTCTCCAAACTGGCAGAATGGGCAGCAAAATCTGACCTTGATGCCTTTAAAAGGGGATTGGACAAGTTTCTGGAGGAAAAATCCATTACGGGTTACAAGCCATGATATGTATGTGCAACCTCCTGATTTTAGAAATGGGCGCTGTCAGATGCAGGGGAGGGCACCAGGATGAGGTCTCTTGTTGCCTGGTGTGCTCCCTGGGGCATTTGGTGGGCCGCTGTGAGATACAGGAAGCTGGACTTGATGGGCCTATGGCCCGATCCAGTGGGGCTGTTCTTATGTTCTTACTTCCTGAGGAGACCCATTGGGGCTGTGGTGGCTTACTCGGGGGTAAGGGGAAGAGTTTCCCCTTGCCTCCGGCTGAGCGAATTCTGGCTCCTCCAGGTTCAGAGGCAGTGTGCTCCTCTATGCCCATCCCACACGTGGTTCCTGGGGCAGCACCTCTCTTGTCCACAAAAGAGCAAGCACCGGCTTCCTTCTGCTCCGCAAGCAGCTGCTCCAGCTCACCAGTCACCAGACCACCCCTTCACATCCCGTTTGGCCCTTCACTGTTGTTCAATGGCTCAGCCACCTTTGACGTCACACGCTGCAGTCAAAGAGCGCAGCGCTAATCTGGCATGCTTCTTCATGCTGACTTCTAGGGAGTCACTATAATGTTGGCATCCTTCAGTCTCAGAAGACTATGGTGTCACGCTCTGAATGGTGGTTCTGGAACAGAGTGTCCTCCCCAGTGCGCGAAGCCTGGGTAAAGTAGGTATGGAGGATAGGCTGTTACCCATGCAGCAAATCCCCCCTCTCCACGTCGCTGAAATGGTCCAATGGAAAGGCAGAGGCCAATACGGTTGGTTCCAGCAGCGTTGCAGGAGTTGCCAGAACGTGACTGTGTTCAGCCATGAACTGCCTCAGGGACTCCGGCTCCGGATTTTGCCTCGAGGTTGACTCCTGAAGCCTTTTCCGTAACTGGATGTAGCCACAAGGCAGTGGAGGTTTGGGGTCAGAGTTTTCCTTCTCTCAGATGAGCTGCCTTCCCAGGCTGACGAGTCCCATCTACCCGGTGGCTGTTTAGTCGCCTCTTACGACAAGTACAGCCAAACTGAGGGCCTATTCTTATCCCCCAGCCCCCAGGGGAAGGAGTCAACCATAACCCACTGCACATGTTCACAGCAGAGTCTCTAGGGTTCTCCTGCCTACTCCCCAGCTGCCACTGATGCAAAGACAGAACCTGCTGGAGAAATTCTGGTCTTGTTTTAAACAATCCCTGGCTCTTCTCTGAGTCTATAAATTAAGGCACTGACTCTCCCCTTGTCAGATGCACCTGGGAGCACGTCAGCTATGTAGTGCTTGGATTGGGCATTGCAACAACCTTGGAGCATTTGATGCTACATCTGTGGCTCCTACAGACCAAGAAGCTCAGGTGTGCGCATCATCAGTGCCCGAATTAATGTCTGCTGGATCTGAGTCCGGGATATGTTTCAGAAATGCTGACATCTGCTCTGTCTTGCAAACCGTGTGCCGCTGGCAAGGACGCAGAAGAGCTGATTAGTTTCTCCACTGTAGAAGTGTAGCACTGCTTGCGCTGCCTGACCGCTGGGGTACAAATGGGAAGAGCAGAGCACTGAGAGCTGTGGATCAACGTGGATCGGTGGGGGACCCAAGACCTGTGCCAACGTTCCTTGAAGACAAGATGCTGCAGGCAGGGAAGAGGGGAGGGCTGCTGCCCTGGCACTTGTGTGGCATCTGATCAGGCACTCGCCGGAACAGGAAACGTGACCACTGGGCTCTATGGCCAGGTACGGCTCTTCTTACGGCCCCGTCCTATCCACTGGCTTCTGCCAGCAGAAGTGCCAGGATTCGGGCAGAAGTACCTGCATCCTAATGCACATCATGTGACACTGATGTGCTCACCAGGAGCTCCAGTGAGCACAACAAAGCCACCAGAACAGTGGCTGGTGGCCATGCACACTTACAACAACATCCACCAGTACTGGGCGAGTTGGCAGTGGGTGGGGAGTGGGAGGAATGGGGGCGTTTCTGGGTGAGGAGGGAGAGGAGGCGGGAGGGAGCGAATCCATTGGCAATGGCACATGTCGAATCTTATCCCCTCCTATGAAACCCTCCCCACCCCTTTCCTCTCCTTGGACAGAGGCCACCAAAATAGGTGGTGTATGTCTGAGGAGACCTATTGAAGTTAGGGCAGCCGACCAGGAAGTCAGTACAAAGTATCTTTACATTCTTCCTGCAGGCTGTTTATCACCTCCCTACTCCCACCTTTTTCAGCAAGCACCTTTTGGCATTTCTGCATTGGCAGGGGGGATTTGGACAGGACTGGGGCCTTAAGTTCTTGGGTGAAGGCTTCACACTTCAGGTTCAGCCTTTTCTCAGTGTCTTCCCCAGATAGCTTGTTTCACTGAAGGACTTCGGGTGCTTCCCTGAGTCTGTTTGCAGTCCCAGCACAGTCTGGCTCTGTGCTTGTCCTTTCCCTTCATTTTTCTAGGTTACGTGCTCCAGAACAGGATGCCAGAGGATGCTGTCTTGACGCCACCAGTTCTCTCCTGAACTACAACTTCCTCTTTCAGTAAAATCAACCACATCAAAAGCCATAACCAAGAAAACTCTTTTCCTTACAGGGCCCTGGAAAATGAAGGGATGTAGGTAAGAAAAGGAAGAATTCTGGGCTGGGGCTCAGAAGCCGGACTGGGTGAGACGCAAGCACCCCTGTTTTCTTAATGAGGAGCTGACTTGAGAGTCTTATGACGCTTTGCTGAATGTTCCTGCATCGGCTCTGTTATGTATGTAAGTTATGCAGGATCGAAATCCTGCATAACTCATTGGCCCAGACTTACGGCTGGCCAATCGGGTGATGGATCGAAATCCTACCATCCAATTGGCCCTCTAGTTAAGGTTTCAATTGCACCAATCACGGGAAGTCTGGGCGGAGTTAAAGGCTAAAAAAGGCAGGGGTTTGCCTTGTATTTTGCTAGGTTCTGTTCTGAAGATGGAATAAACGCATTGAGCTGTTATCACTATGCCTTCCTTTATTTGCATGGACCCACTAGATAACAGGATCTTTGACTCCACCTGCGAAATCAGGGCACAGGAACCCACCTCTCAAAAAGGGGTGTCGTGGAACTGAAAGTTTGGAGAAGCAAAGAAAGAGTTGAGTGGGATGGTTTGGTGGCCTCTGCAATGGTCTTTGAGAGCCTTCAGAGAGGAAGATGCAGCTAAACCCAAGAGCATCACAGACACAAAGTTAGTCCTTGGGAGTTTGCAAGGAACAAACACTTTGCAAGGACAAATTTAGGAGGTAAAACCAGGAAACGGGGACTGAGACAAACAGGAATGTGAGGGACTGACCCACAACAATGTGAGCTGTGCCACTGGAGAGGGGAGTGTCAGTCGGGCAGCCAGCCTTTCCCAAGTACCCGAACCTTCTGCCGACTGTGTCTCATCATGTCAGCTGCTTCCAACACCAGCAGCCAGGTGGCTTCCTCCGCCTCCTTCTTCCTTCTGGGGCTTCCGGGGCTGGAGAAGATCCAGGTCTGGCTCTCCATCCCCTTCTGCTTCATCTACATTATGGCCGTCTTGGGCAATGCCACCCTGCTGTGGGTCATCAGGACAGAATCCAGCCTGCACAAGCCCATGTACCTCTTTCTCGCCATGCTGGCATTCACTGACATGGCCTTGCCCACCTGCATCATGCCCAAAATGCTGAGCATCTTCTGGATCGGGGCCCAAGAGATTACTTTTGATGCCTGCCTGGTGCAGATGTTCATGATCCATGCGCTCTGTGCAGTGGAGTCTGGGACGTTGACCGCCATGGCTTATGACCGGTACGTGGCCATCTGCTTCCCGCTCAGCTACGCTTCGCTGCTGACCTCCACCACTGTGGCCAAGCTGGGAGCTGCCATTGCTGCCCGGGCCCTGGTAGTTGTCCTGCCTGTCCCACTTCTGGTGAAGAGGCTGCCGTTCTGCCGCTCTCGACTCATCTCTCACACCTACTGCGAACACATGGCTGTGGTGAAACTGGCCTGTGGGGACACCACACCCAACAACCTCTATGGGCTGGTCCTTGCTCTCATTGTAGTTGGGGGTGACCTGGGCTTCATCTTCATCTCCTACGGGCTGATCCTGCGGGCTGTGTTCCGCTTGCCCTCACTGGAGGCACGACACAAAGCTCTGGGCACATGTGGGGCCCACGTGGCAGTCATCGTCATTCAATACACCCCCGGTCTGTTCTCCTTCCTCACCCACCGCTTTGGGCACAGTATCCCCCACCGCATTCATATCTTCCTGGCCAATTTTTACCTGGTGGTCCCAGCCATGCTGAACCCCATTGTCTACGGTGCCAAGACCAAGGAGATCCGTGACCGGGTGCTGAGAGCACTGCATCCGGGCAAGAGCGCCTCCTAGGCTTCAAAGAGGGAACTGCCAGTCAAGCAGCCCAGTAGATGCTGGAAAATCTGGAGGATGGGAAGCACTTTGCCCCCTCAAATGCTTCTCTGTCTGCCACAGGAACCACTAATGAGTGCGGCTCAAGAAGGAAATTCAACTCTGTCCAGGCTCAGTGCAGAGAGTATTCCTTCAGTGAACACAAGGAAAGACGATGATGCCTCCAAACCACTGATGAGGGAGGCTCAAGGAAAGGGGTTCTGCCCAAGCCAGTTTTAGGCGGTATTCCCGCTCCAGGCATGTGATCAAAGCTCATGTCTTGGGGAAGCAGTCATGACAGTCCAGGGATCAAGCCAGGCCATCCAGCATCATCCAAGACTGTCAACAGCAGTTCGCTTCCTAGTGTCTCAGAGAGCCATGGCATAAACTTCTTGCTCCCTTCCTCTGCAGCGTGTCAACCAGAGTGTCCTGAGAGGCTGGTACAAAGATGCCATGCGCAGATTCATCCCATTGCCTGTTCCCTCTTTCCTTGAAAATGTCACTGCCAAATGGGAAAGGCATTTGCGAGGTTAGTGAGGTGAAGACCAGGTGGAATAGACTTCTCAGGGACTTGACAGCACCATCAGCTTGACCGGAAGAAGATGCGGTCATGTTGGAAGGGCACAGGAGGTGCCTGTTCATTTCATGACAAATGAAGAAGTGAACCACATGAGGCCGTGGTCAGGAGTCAGGAACCAAAGGCCAGAGGTTGCCTTCGTCCAGGTGAAGCTCATGTCACCGGCTTCATTGGAAACTTTTGGGGGTGGCGGCTTCCCTCTTTCCAACAGCAGCCGCTGCTGCAATGTCGGTTCTTCCGGACACCTCATAACAGTTGTTGACAGCCCTTTTCAGGTGGAGGCCTGCAGGAGGAGGGCTCAGAAAGATCACAGCACAGCAGGCACCTGCCCCCTCTCCAGCCAGACCACCAGCAGTGCTTTGCCTCAAGTGTCTGGTTTTCATTTATCTGTTGCAGCTTCGAATTGGGCTGCCAGGCATCTCTCTGCTACCTGGTGTCAAAGAAGATTTGTAGCGCCCCCCCCCCGCCAGACAAAATCAAATTTAATTAAGTAAATAAATAAAAAGTGTGCCCCTGATTGGTTTGAGACACTGTGCTGGGGTGAAGAGGGATGGTTATTCTCCCCCTGCTAAATATAAGAGGGGCACCACTTGAAAAAACTGCCTTAGCTCAGCTTGCTGCCCCCCTAAGCTTGATGCCTGGTGCAACTGCCACCCCCTGCACCCCCTTAGCTATGCCACTGCTTCTAGCTCCAGCTCCTCACTGGGTGCTGTGGAGCGTCAGGAGTGCTTCATTCCTTGCATACGTTATAAGCAGAGCCCAACACACCGTAAAGCGCCCTGCATAGCACCAGACCTCCCCGGAGGCTCCCCAGTGCCAAATCTCCTTTCGCAAACTTCCAGCCTTGCAGTTGGAGTTCAGGAGGCCTCATGCGCAGTAGAAATTGGCCTCTATATTTCAGTGGCAGCAGTGGGCACGAGCACTGCCAGGATCCCTGGAAAGAAAGTCCTTCTCCCTTGCCAGCCCCTCTTCCCACCCCACCCCCAAGCCCTGTTTTTTCCTTGACATTGACAAGGTATTTTGAGCAGCTGGCGGGGGGAGCAGCAGCAGCAGCAGCCTGGTGCTTCTGGGGACTTTGGTATTTCCTGGTCGGTCGCTTGGCGCTTTCCATTTCTGCTGCTTCCTTCCATGTTTGTAAATGCTGAGAAATTGTCCAAAAACAAAATGTATGATGAGAAAAGAAAGAGCCACCCATCAGAAGAGGAAGGAGGGGCCTGACCCACTGCTCCTTGGGACCCCCATCTTCTTCGCGCTCCTGTCTTTGTAAAAGCATTTCCTTGTAATTCTGTCCCAAGAACAGATTGGACTGTGATAGTGTAGTATTTTAGTCTTTGAAATATTAAGTCAAGTGTGTGAAATCTGAATCTCTCTGTGTCAATCAGTCAGAGAGATTGGGCTGAATGAAGACTCTGTGTGTGTGTGTGTGTGTGTGTGTGTGGTGTACTCCGTGCAGCTGTTTCACTGGGTAAGCAGTGCTGGAAGTGGAGTTGGGGGCAACAACCATGCGCAGCAGGCATAACACACAGGAGGGGGCAATGCAGCTAGGGAGCCAGCTAGGGGCGGCTGGGAGGGGATCCACTCTCCTTTTCCCAGCCATGACCTCTTTGGTATGCAGATTGCTCATCTCAGGCTACCCTTCCATCCTCCTCCTCCCCAGAATCCCCTCTTTCCAGCTGGGTACATAGCAAGTACATAGGACCTCTCCCTGCCCCCCCCCCCCAAGTATGAAATATTCATAAGGAGAATCCTTCCTTTTCTTGATGATCCTGCCTCAGAGCAATCTTCTTCTGTGAAGTTCTCAAAACCCCCTGTGTAAACCATTGACCTTGTCAGGTTGTGGGCCCAGCACAGCATCTGTCCAAGAAAGAGAAAGCCCATCCGATTCACCAGGCAGAGCAGAGGATCCAGAGTGCACTGGGCAGCCAATCACAACACACCCACCCCAGCATATAAGCCCCTCTCAGGGAGAGTCCCAGTCAGATTCCAGAACGTGGCCTGGGCCTGATGCTCTCGGGCCCCTTGAAGGGGAACTTTGCAACGGGAACCAGGTGAAGGGCTGCTTGGCGCACCAAGGGAGCACTTGGCCCAAACAACCTCTTGTCCCTCACAACACGTATAACAAGATATGCTGTTGTCACTGGCCTTAGACTCAGTACCTGCAGTGCATTTAAACATGCATAAAAGGCACACACGAATGAGAACTATTTCATGTGCCAGATTATGTTGCAACTGCTCTTTTCTGCTTGTTGTTACAATTTAAGATCATGCTTTGTTTCAACTCTCAGAGATTTTGTGTGTGTTAATTGTGCTCCTTTCTGAGCATTTTCTGACACTGAAAAGTGGGCTGCAGATTTAACTAATGCATCAAACAAAGAAGAAGGTTCTGGCGGGACGGAGGCCACTGGGTCTGTTTGACAGCTCAGGCTCAAGGGGGGAGGGCCTGCCAGAGGGAGGAGTCCTGATTGGGCCCGAATTCAGACCCAGGGCTCTCTCGGACCAGCCCAGCAGCCTCCACTGGATGGGAGCTTGGATCCTGCTTGGGGTCTTGTCAGGCAAGCTTTCTGGTCAGCCTCCCCCCTTCCCCAGCTATTACCCCGTGCCTTTTCCTGCTGGTGGTAGGGGCTGCCATTGGGTTTCTCAGAGATGCAGCCCTGAGGCAGGGAGACAGACGTGCTTTGACCGGAGGAGGCCTTCCTGACTGCCCGCCATTCCCCACAGAGGGCTGCATCAGCACTGGAAAGTGGGACAGGATTGAGCCCCGAGTTTCCTTGAGGTGCAGGCAGTACCCTGGACCTACACCCACTGCCCAACCCACCGTCACTCCCTGGGTGGCAATGAAACAGTGCTTAACCTGGCACCTGCTACATCCCGTGGGGGAGTTTTGGCCACTGGAGGCCTTTTCTGGACAAGGCTGGTGTGTTCGTGCCCCAGGCAAGCCCTTGCCAGCCCAGTGGGTCTGCTCAGGCCTGGACCAGCGAGCTTGCTGGCAGAGGAAGACAGATCCGTGCTGGGAAGGGAACCAGGTTTGGGCCACCGATGCCAGACCCCTCTCGCCCTGATCTGCCCGCCCAGCCCCGTTCCTCCCCTGCCCTGCCTCCCTCCCACTCCTGCGTGGACTCACCAGCGCCAGCGGGCGTCCAGAGTCACTGGTGTGCGGAGCCAGCTGCTCACTGCTGTGGTGGCGGCTCAGCCGTGCCCTTTGGCGTGCTGCCTTTTGCGAAAGACGGAAAGTGCCCAGCGCCACTGGAACACTTGTTCTGGTGGTGCTCGGCGCCAGGAGGATTGTGCCAGAAGTCTGCTTATCAGCCACAAAATGCAAAGTCCTCTCTTTCAAGGCGTCTGTTTTAATGGGGCACTTCCAGAGCTTGAAGCTCGTCTCCACCCCATTAAGACCTGCACTGAATCCACAGGTCTCTTTTAAGTGGCCATGATTTGTGGGACACCAGACCACTTTTGTGATCCTTCTGTTTCCTGCACCATTTTGCCATGCCCTGGTATTTGGCAAACTCCTTCTCTCTCTCTCTCTCTCTCTCTCTCTCTCTCTCTCTCTCTGACTAATTGAATACATACCAACCAAAGAGGCAACAAAGTTCCCTCTCCACAGGGTTTTATTCTCTATACTAATAAGCCCAATCCTTCTCACCTGGGTCCTTTACTCCTGAGGAAACCCAACTATTATACCAATGGAAGGAAAGTGAACACCTACATGAAACCACAGTTTCATGACATTCCCCCTCTAGATTCCTTTTTTTTCCCACTGAGAGCAACAACCTTTATGTTTGCTCTCAAAGGGGGAAAAATTGGAATCTACAAACCCCAATTGTTCCCAGTCTCACAACTACTCTTTCCAAAGTCTGCTACACTAAGAATGTCCCACTTGTAGGTTGTAGAGGAGCCTTACACTTATCCTGAGCCTTACCTACAGTTTGACGCACCATACATGATTGGACATAACGATTAACATCTGCACGTAACCCTTTCCAATAAAACCGCTGTCCCTCTCTATCTTTGGTTAGACTTACTCCTACATGACCATCATTGGGCCAAACTCAATAACTTCAACCGATGACAAACTGGTACAACCAACCACCTCTGAGGTTGCCACCCCACCTTATACCCTTCCGGAAAGGATTCCCAATATAATGCCCCATTATCACAGATATACCAGGATTTCTACTTGTTGCCAAGCTGCTGCTAGACTTGCATCTTGTTCTCGCTCTGCTTTAAAAGCAGTTGATGCTGCAAGCTCCACAGTTGCTATGTCTAAAGGACTGACAAGTCCAGGAACAGCAACAGGCAGGCCAGGAGTATCCAATTCCACCAGAACATCACCATTCCTGCTTTGCCCCTTGTTGCCAATTGACTCAGCAGAGCCTGAGACTGATTGGCTGAGAGCTTGGGCCTGGCTACAGGTAAGCACCCTCACTCTAGCTAGCTCTCCTTCTACATAATCAGCCAAATCATTCCCAAGCTTCATAGGTGCTGAATGCCCCTCATGAACAGCAAAATCCCACTCTCCAGTCCATTCATTATATTGAATAGGCACTCGAGCCTTCTTTAACATCAACTTTTTACTCATAAATGGGAACAACGTTTGAACAGCTCCCTGAATAATCTGATGAGGCTTAACCAACTCAGCATGTATAGTTGATATTACTGCTCCACTATCTCTCCAAGCTGTGGTAACTTGTCCACTCACTACCACTCTATGGCGATATTTAGGAGGAATAACTTCTGAATAAGACTGGGATTCTGCCCCAAGTGGTATCTCTGTAGGAACAGCACCAGTTGGACTCTTGGTCTGCACCCTTGATGAATTTCTGGGGCAATTTGCTCCAATATGTCCCAACTCATTACACTTATAACACCGAGAGGTTGGCCTTTCCCCAAAATGCGAGTTTGTTGCCCCCCTTGTCCTATCTGATGTAATTAAATAATTTCTATGGGAAGAACCACTTTCCCTTTGATGGGGTGACCGTCTCTCCTCCCTAGGCCAAGTGTCTCCACTCCATCTAACTTGACCCCCCAAGATCTGTTCGATACTCTGCCAAAATCCCCACTTCCTCAAGGGTTGTGAATTTCTTATCTATCAATGGTCATCGTATTTCTTCTGGTAAAGTAGTCAAAAGTTGTTCAATCTTAATAAGATCAAGTAAGTCTTCCCAAGTTTCTGCTTCTGCTCCTTTTACCCACAAATCACAAGCCCGACCAAGTTGGTGCATCACTTGTGGCCCAGGTTCTTGGGCTCTCCGCCTAAGGGTACGAAACTTCCTCCTACAACATTCTGCAGTTAAGCCCAATCAAGATCTAACATTGTCCTGAAAAATGGCACAGTCATTTCGATTTCTAAGACCCAACTGCCACATCTTCCAAAGACCCACTCAATTGTGGCCGGAGGAATTTCAAATAGTGTCCCTCATTGATTCCATAATCTTACAGGCCTGTTCAAAATTGGCCATAAATGTCTCGGCATCATCACCTGAATGGTATGTGCAAAATTTCCTAAGCTCCGGTGCTACAACTCCTGAAACATATGAGTAGGAGGAAGACCCATATTTGAGTTTTTCCAGCTCGAGCTCATGATCCATATGCAATTTCTCCAATTCCCTAGCTGCCTCTCTCTCTGCGGCCGCTGCTCCGCCTCTCTCTCCGCGGCCAGACGCTTCTCTTCCATCTCCACTACAAAGCGTCTTTCTTCCAGCTCCAGCTTCTTTAACTCAAACTGGAGCCTCATCTGTTCAACTGTCAGAGAAGTTCCTCCACTACTACCAGGTGACCCCAATAAACAATTACCCTCATTTGTTCTATCTTCCATAGCGAGAACTTTTTGTATTTGGTTTCCATGTGGTAGTAGCCTTTCTTGTATAATCTTGCCGTTGCGCAAGAACATACATGGCCTCTCGTTATCACTATTCAATTAGTCCCGAAGCTAAAATAAATAAACAAACAACTTTTGCCTTTTCTCAACCTGTTCACAAAAAGATTTATCAATAATTATCAAAATTCATGATCCCCACTTCTGACACCATGTCAGGGTTCATGTTGGTTCCTCTAAAGCAGGTGTGCCCAAACACCTGCCCTGGGGCCACTTGTGGCCCTTGAGGCTTCTCAATGTGGCCCTCAGGGAGCCCCCAGTCTCCAATGAACCTCTGGCCCTCCAGAGATTTGTTGGAGCCCACACCGGCCCGACACAACTGCTCTCAGTGTGAGGACGACTGTTTGGCCTCTCAAGTGAGCTGTGGGATGAGGGCTCCCTCCAATGCTTGCTGTTTCATGTCTGTGATGCAATAGCGGCAGCAAAAGAAAGGCCGGCCTTGCTTTGTGCAAGGCCTTTTATAGGCCTTGAGCTATTGCTAGTCCTTCATTCATTCATATAAGTTCATCTTTACTATATTCATTTATGTAAATTTATTCAAATTTTGAATGTAAATTAATTATTTTTTTCCTCGGCCCCGGACACAGTGTCAGAGAGATTATGTGGCCCTCCTGCCAAAAGGCTTGGACACCCCTGCTCTAAAGGAAGGGAGTAATAATCTCAGGGTTCTCAATAAGATCCAAACAAAAGGGAACATGAAACACAGGATTTATTAGG
Organism: Tiliqua scincoides; assembly: GCF_035046505.1. Classification (NCBI taxonomy): domain Eukaryota; kingdom Metazoa; phylum Chordata; class Lepidosauria; order Squamata; family Scincidae; genus Tiliqua; species Tiliqua scincoides. Next base: position 1,128,852 of record NC_089823.1, read on the forward strand.
ATCCAATTAACAATTAAAAACTTTAATATAAATTCAATATGCAGTTAACTAAAGCACTACAAAATAAAGGAGGCTCCTGAACCTGCAGGACTCCCCCTCAGGCAAAACCCTTTTATGAACTTGCCAAGAAAAGATTAAAAACCAAATGCAGTCAGAAATAGTTTCACTCACAGTCCTGCTGCTGCTGCTGCTGCTGCTGCTGCTGCTGCTGCTGCTGCTGCTCCAGATCCCATCCAACCAAGGAGGCAACAAAGTTCCCTTCTCCACAGGGTTTTATTCTCTTTCTAATTAGCCCAATCCTGCTCACCTGGGTCCTTTGCTCCTGAGGAATCCCAACTTCTCTAATACCAATGGAAGGAAAGTAAAGACCTACATGAAACCACAGTTTGATGACACCCCTTCTCAGTCCCTGAATCCACGGGCACTCTCCTTCTGACAGAGAAGGCCCAAGGCTCGCACTCGGATCTCCTTCGTCTTCACGCCGTAGACAATGGGGTTGAGGGTGGGGGGCACCAGGAGGTAGAGGTTGGCCAAGAGGATGTGGGCATGGTGGGGGATGTTGGAGCCAAAGCGGTGGGTGAAGAAGGAGAAAAAGGCCAAAGTGTAGAAGACCCCAAAGACACAGGTGTGGGTTCCACAGGTGCCAAAAGCCTTGAGCTGCGCGTCTCTGGATGGGAGCCTCAACACTGTCCTAAGGATGAGGACATAGGACACGGTGATGAAGACAGCATCCAAACCGGTGGTGAGGAAGGCGGCACTCAGGCCATAGACACTGTTGATGGTGATGTCGGCGCAGGCAAGCTTGGCAATGCCCATGTTTTCACAGTAGGTGTGGTGGATCACATTCGTCCGGCAGTAGGGGAGCCTCTGGAGAAGGAAGACTCCGGGCATCACCACGCAGACGCTCCTGGCCACCAGGCCTCCTCCAATCTTGCCAACAGCCCTGTTGGACAGGATGGCCGTGTACCTCAGGGGCTGGCAGATGGCCACATACCGGTCAAAGGCCATGGCTAGCAAGATGGCGGACTCCGAGAGAAAGAAGGCATGGATGAAGAACATCTGTGTGAGGCAGCAATGGAAGGAAATCTCCTGGGCCCCCCACCAGAATATGCTCAGCATCTGGGGGACAATGACCAGGCAGAGGGCGACATCGTTGAGGGCCAGCATGGCCAGGAAGTTGTACATGGGCGCATGGAGGCCCTGCTCTCTCACCACCACCAGAGCAACAGACACGTTGCCCAGAAGAGCTACCAGGAACATGGAGCAGAAGAGGACGGAGAGCCAGCCGTGCAGCGCCTCCAGGCTTGGGACACCCGTCAGCAGAAAGAAGAGGGGCCGAGGAAGGGAGAGGTTGGCGCCTGCTGTTGCAAGAACGCGCTGCTGCGGAGGGTCTCCAAATCCTGCATGCAGACAAGAACAAAGCACAGGATTTCTTGTTATTGTGGCTGGAAAGCCTCCAGCAAGGCCCCACACCTGTGCCAAATGCCCCCTGATTGTGGGGTCAAGAGAAGGTGGAGATGGGAGAGTTCCTGCCCAGTCACCCCTGTACCCACACCCCCTTACCCAGGTGGGGGCAGCGCCAGAACACACTGTAGGTGCTGCAGGGACATCCTCAGTGAGTGCAGCTTGTTGAGAGAGCGGGCGGGGGGGGGGGAAGCGAAAGCAACTGGGCTGCCCCTGCACTCAGCAAGGAGGAGCCGCTGCAGGAAAGCAGGTGGGGGGGGAGAGAGGCCGGGGGGCATAAACAGAGACCAAAGGAGCACTTTAAGTCCACTTTGGTGCACCTTCACTCCTGCCTCAGCCGGCCTTTCATCGCCGAATTCAGTTGAGGTGCCATTAGAGAGCCAGGATGGTGTAGGAAGTTCAGGAGCTGGATCTAGAAGATCCAGGTTCAAATCCTGGCTAAGCCATGAATTCCAAGCAATCTCAGGCCATAAGAACATAAGAAGAGCCCCACTGGATCAGGCCATAGGCCCATCTAGTCCAGCTTCCTGTATCTCACAGCGGCCCACCAAATGCCCCAGGGAGCACCCCAGATAACAAGAGACCTCATCCTGGTGCTCTCCCCTACATCTGGCATTCTGACATAACCCATTTCTAAAATCAGGAGGTTGCACATACACATCATGGCTTGTAACCCGTAATGGATTTTTCCTCCAGAAACTTGTCCAATCCCCTTTTAAGGGCATCCAGGCCAGACGCCATCACCACATCATGGGGCACGGAGTTCCACAGGCCAACCACACGCTGAGTAAAGAAATATTTTATTTTGTCTGTCCTAACCCTCCCAACACACAATTTTAGTGGATGTCCCCTGGTTCTGGTGTTATGTGAGAGTGTAAAGAGCATCTCCCTATCCACTCTGTCCATCCCCTGCATAATTTTGTATGTCTCAATCACGTCCCCCCTCAGGCGCCTCTTTTCTAGGCTAAGAGGCCCAAACGCCGTAGCCTTTCCTCATAAGGAAGGTGCCCCAGCCCCGCAATCATCTTAGTTGCTCTCTTTTGCACCTTTTCCACTACTTCCTTTTTGAGATGTGGTGACCAGAACTGGATGCAATACTCCAGGTGTGGCCTTATCATTTTGATATTCAGTGAATATCACTTCAAGACACTCCACTGAGACTTTCTCCAGGGTCTATACTTTATGACTGAGGAACATTTTCATGCATTTCACCTTTGATGCCCAAATTTACATGTTCAAGGGGGTAGTATTTTTGGTTTTAAAAACCAAAATCCGGACTGTTTGTGTTTTTTCAGTCCAAGTTTGTATGCAAAGTGCTATTAAGGGAGGGCAACAGGATGCAGGTCTCTTGTTATCTGGTGTGCTCCCTCGGGCATTTGGTGGGCCGCTGTGAGATACAGGAAGCTGGACTAGATGGGCCTATGGCCTGTCCAGTGGGGCTGTTCTTATGTTCTTATTGACAGGAAATCATGCAAATTCCATTCCCACCCCAGTTCAACCCATTTCTGGCCAGCCCACAGGTGTACATCCCTGTTGCATATACGTTGGGCAGCAATGGCTTAAAGCTCTCAGGAGTAGCCACTGAGCTGCTCCACAAGAATGAACTCAGGAAGCTCCCAACTGCCTGAGAGACCAGCTGTACCCAGCTTTCCAGCACCGATGAAACTGCAACGCAGCCCCCGGATAAGGGAACTTGCATTCCCTTCCCTTGAGGAGGCTTCCATGACTGCCTCCCCTCCACAGGATGCAGCACATGCTTGCAGTCACTCTCTCTCTGCCTCACCGACCTCGCAGGATTGTTGTGAGGACAAAAGGAGGGGAGGAACCACGGACACCGCCCTGAACTCCTTGGAGGAAAGGAGGTATAAATATTTGAAAAATAAACCAAGGAAAACTAAATTAGTTGTGACCCAGGACCCTGCACGCTGTGGCTCCCCCCGTGTGTGCATGTGCTGCCTCTTTCCCAGAAGCACCACCGGTCACAGCCTCCTTCAGAGGAAACCAGAAGCCCGACACTGTGGCGCCCCAGACATTCCCACCACCCAGAGAAGTGGGGCACGAGCACATGGCGGCCCCCTGGAACGGAAGGGAGCTGAGAAGGTCCCCCGCAGGTGTCTCTGTGCCACAACGTGTGTCCCTCTTGAACCGGCCGTGTATTGATGGCCTTGGGCCCATCTGAGTCGTGCACCTTTGCCAAGGGGAGCCTGGGCGTTGATGGGGAGCCTGCAGAGCTGGTGGAGGAGGAGTGAGGAGCAGGCAGTGCAGCACAGGGAAAAGGTGGACAACGGACACTAGCAGAGCAGCTGGGGGGGGCTGCAGTCTCCAGTGGAGAGGCATTTGGGGAAGGGCACACCAGCCTTCCCACACCAGCTCTTTTCTCGTGCAAACGTGCACCTCTTGAGCGCGTGCACTTCCAGCAGGCTAAGCGCACTCACCCATGGTGGTGGTCCAGAGCCCAGCCCAGCAGAATCTGATCAGGGGGTATGCTGTTCTGTGGGGTTCTCTTGGCTGCAGGCTGAAGAAGCCCCCATCCCCTGTAGTCCCCTCTGAGAAAGGAGTCCAAGCAGGCCGCCTCTCCAGCCTGGCTCCAAGAGGGTGTCTATATCCCTGGCACAGCCGTGCCACCTCCCCAGCTTTGGTCAGCAGAGAATCTCTCCCTGGGGGAGTGTGGGGCCTTCCGGTGTGGCCAGAGATTTCTCTCCAGTTGCTGCCTGGTCAGCGGTGCCCCCACAGGAGTCCCTGGGCAACCCGGTTGCAAGAAAACAACTCTAGAGGAGATCCAGGGCTGACGCAGTGGAGTAGCTAATGATTATGTAGCCTGAGGCCAAGCTCACAGTGATGCCCCCAAAGTGATGTCATGCCTGGGCTTTTAAAGAAGTGGAAATGGGGGGGAAATCCACACCCCCAGGAGCTCTCCGCCCACTTGCTCTGCTGCCTCCCCCCAGCCAGTGGCAGAGCAAAGGCGTCCATCTGCTACCTGGGATCAAAGAAGATTTAGTCGCTCCCTTCTACAATGAAATCAAAATTAAATAAATAAATAAAAAGTGTGTCCCTCATTGGTTAGAGACACTGCTGGGATGAAGAGGGACAGTTATTCTCTCCCTGCTACCTACAAGAGGAGCACCACTTGCAGAAGGGCCTCAGCAGGTAACTATCTTATGATACATGGAAATGGGAGCAGACTCTTGTTAACACCTTATTGTTCCCTGCTGTGTCATGATAACACCTAATTGGCTTTCAGGGCAATCAGTCTCATTGGCCAGTTATGACTGTTAAGGTTAAGGAGGATATAGTGGTGGTGGTGGAACCTTGGTTTCTTCCCAGTGTGAGCAGGGTGCACAAAACAGCATACACAGCAGAATACTTTAAATGCAGCAGTTGTATTTCAGAGCAAGGGATATCACAAGTAGAGTAGTCAGTAAACAGTCCAAGTCAGCACGATGAGCAGTCGGTCCAGTGATAACAAATCCAAATCAGCTTCCCACAATACACAGTCAAAGTTCAGTCCACGGTCAGTAACAACATATACATACATAAATCCAGCCTCCAAAGTCTCTGGCAGCAGTTCAACAGTTATCTCCTACTACACTCCTACTACTGCACTGGAGGTTCAGCATACTAACCCTTAAGTAGTTTGGACAGCCAATCGGTGTAGGCTTGGTTACACCCAGGGTGTGGTAGTCACAGAGCTGGATGATTCAGCTGACTCAGCAGCCTGCACCTGTCCCTGAACCAATTCGTTAGCTGTGTTTCTGGCTCTCACAGAACACAGACTTAACAATGACTGATCAGGAAATCCCGTTTTTGTCACTTAACGCCGTTGTTTTTATTTTCTGGCTATTTGGCTAGAAGGTTTGATATAATATAGATATTTTGACACGGTTTGTTTCATTGCAATTTTGCATTAAATTCTGAATCAAATGGTATGTAACACGATGTTCATTATTTGAAAATAGCCAGGTTTTCACCATTTTGACCACTAGCATCAACCCCAGGGAGGCAGAAGGATCCAGGGCAATGAGACTGCAAGGACTGGTGAGAGGAGGTTGGCAACCTGCACACGTACGTCTGTCTGTCTGGTCCCACCCCACCTCACTCCTGGAAATCCCAAAGGAAGACAGCTGGGCCCCAGACTGCGCCCTGCAGTTCTCCCCCTGCTCACTCCTGGGTCTAGGGTCCAAAGACAGCCAGGTGGCTACGGAAAGCAACCCTGGAGATTTCAGAAGGGCCTTCTGCAGCTGACTGAGATGACATCAGAACAGGAAAAAATGCCCAGAAGTGGCTTCAGCCCTGTGAGGCACCTGGCCCTTGGAGCCGTCTCTCCAGGGATCAGATGAAAGAGGGGAAGGGGCCCAAAAGGAACTTTGTACCCCCTGATAAAATCCCTCTCAGAGACAATCACAGCACACCCACCCTGACATACAAGCCCCTCTCAAGGGAGTTGGGGTGCTGTGGTATCCTTGAGTCATATTGGTGGGTGCTGTCCTTGGGGCATCTCCCCACAACTAGAGGGGCTGCCTGTTGCTCATTCCTCATAGCTGGTGGGGGGTCCCCTCCGCACTGGCCTCTCAGTGGTCCTGAACCTGCCCCAGTCCCTGCTCAGCTCACTCTGGAGGTGCTTCTCTGGCTGCCTGCTGGGTATGGTGAGTATCTCTGTGGATGTCACATGGATGATACACTGATGCCCAGACACAGCTCCACAGGTGGTGGGCTGCATCAGGATGTCCACAGTGGGGTGTTACTGGGAAGGCCAGTGCCAAGGCTGTTGGAGGGGCTGCACTGGTGTTGCCTGGGTGGGCTCTGGCCATTATTGGTATCACACTGGTGTCCATTAGCGCAGTGTTGAAACACAACTGGGCCATCAGGCCAGACAGGAGGAAGAATTTCGAATTATGAGAGATGCCCCGCACTGGGGTAGCCTGCCTTATGTGGCAGGGGGCTCACCCCTACTGGAGGTTCTCAAGCAGAGGCTGGTTGGCCCCCTGCCAGGGATATTAGGGGTTGGACTAGATAACCTCTAAAATGTTCCCAATTCTAATGTTGTATTTCTGTGATATTACATAAGAATGTAAGAAGAGCCTGGCTGAATCAGGCCAAAAGCCCATCTAGTCCAGCCCCCTGTATCTCACAGTGGCCCACCAGATGCCCCAGGAAGCACACAAGACACCTGCATCCGGGTGCCCTCCTTCCTATCTAGCATTCTGAGGTAGCCTGCTTCTAAAATCAGGACGTTGCACAGACTCATCACAGCTTGTCACCTGTGATGGACGTTTTCTCCAGAAATTTGTCCAATCCTCTTTGAAAGGCATCCAGGTCAGATGCCAACACCACAGCCTGTGGCAAGGAGTTCCACAGACTAATTACACACTGGTCTCCCAACACTCAGTATTAGTGGATGTCCCCTAGTTCTGGTGTCATGTGAGAGGTAAAGAACATCCCCCTACCCACCCCCTGCATGATTTTGTATGTCTCAATTATGCGCCCCCCCCCCAGGCGCCTTTTTTCTAGACTGGAATTCCATACCTGGCATTCTGAAAATCTCCTAAGATGCTCCTAAGATCCTCCACTGTATTCATGTCCAGTCTAGGAAACTTCCACTGATCGAGCCCACTTGGGACAATTGCAGCAAGTCAAACCCACAAGGACACAGCCTGGGCAAGGTCTCCAGGGAGGACCCTCTCATGTGTTACTTAAACACATGTCTTGCAACAGAAGGAGCCTCACACTGCAGAGTCTCCTGGCTCCTTCCAGTGCTCCAGAGTCTTTGTGAGTCAAGCTAAAGTTTGAGGGGACCTGAGGGGGGACAAGAGGGGAAATTATGAGGGGAACTGAGCAGGCCTGGGGGCAGAAGGTGGGCTTTTCCAGAGATGAGACTGGACAGGTAAGATTCAGGACGACTTTGGGTGGAGGGGCTTCGCGCCCCCTGTCTGGTTTCCTGCTTCTGGTGGCACCATGGCAAGAGATCTGCTTAGCGCTTCCAGCAACGCTTGGAAGTTCTTCCTGCTCTATCTTGAAGACATTGATGAGGCAAAGTGCATTTGAGCTGTGCAAAGATGTGCTCTTAAGCCAATGAGCACCAGACCAGGCCCTCCATACCAGAATCACAGGGGGAGGGGGGCTGGTCTGGGTCCTCATCCTGATGGGCCACCTGTGCTGTTGGCAAAGGCAGGAAAGCCCTCGGCACCGTTTTGCGCTTTGTTGTTTTCACAGATACTGTATGTGGGGGGGGGGGGCTGAATCCAGACCAGCTAGTTAAGATTTAAAAGGTGAATGTGTTTGCAAAGCACATCTGGTATCTTCCATGTTGATGTCAATCCATTCATCGCTCCCTTTTGCCCGCTGATATTCAGTCACCCTCCAGACTGGTCACGTTTCTTGAACATTTACAGAAATGTCGCTGGGGACCTGTTTGAATGCCGTTCTGAAGTCCATATAGATTATATATATTCTCAATTCATGATCCTCCCCAATCTTATTGTGTATTTATTGTTCTGATGCTGCAATTAGTTATGACAAATTTCTCCCTTGTGCACTGAGTTATTTTATTGCTGCCAGACCACCATGTTCATAGGAGACCAACGGCCCATCCAGTCCACCATTCATGACCACAGAATTCATGTTCCACTGTTGTAAATAGTGTGGCACCACTGCAAACAGCATTCTGCTGCAAAGCACCAAGGAGCCTCCAGTGGAAACAGCCAGTGGCTTCCCACATACAACCAGGCTGCACCAGGGCAGCTCAGATGGCAGCAGGGGCAGGCTGTGGGTGATTGGGAGGAGTGGGCCAAACTGGGGGGCAGTTCAAGTGCAGGAGAGGAAGCATCTGGATCCTATCCCCAGTGCTCCAGTAGGCCCTGCCTCCTTCCTTTCTCCAGACTTAAGTTCCCCAACTGGTGAGTTGCGACCCACCAGCCTGGGAAGCACTGGCCAATGCCCTGCTTAAGGGCGGGGAGGGGGGAAAGGCAGCAGCACGATCCCCAGGATCCTGCTGCTCCTGGGGACGGGAGGTGGGTTTTCTACTTACTGCAGTTCTGGGGGTTGCAGGGCTCCTCGTGCCTGCAAAACCGTAAAAAAAAAAAAGGTACTAATGATTTTTGTGACAAAAACCACATGTACATGCATATACCCAGACTTAGGTTAGTTGGCAACCTTCAGTCTCGAAAAACTATGGTATCGCGCTCTGAAAGGTGGTTCTGGAACAGCGTCTAGTGTGGCTGAAAAGGCCACAGACTTAACTCATCTGCATACAGCACTGATTGCAAAAGTACTTGAAATGTACAGTTTGAAATGGGGCCTACATTCCCATCTGGCCCAGGTCTCTATCCAGCTCTGCACGGCCCCGACTCCAGGTAACACGGCAGCAGCACCTAAAGAGGTGGTGCAGATCCAAGCAGCCTGGCTCTGAGCTGGGTCACCTGGGGGGGTGGGGTTAGGATCCAGCCACAGTGCCAGATCCTGGCCCCACACCCCACTCGGCACTGGGCCACGCAAGGGCCCACCTGCCGCCCGCCCTCCCCCTGTCCCCAAGACCCCCACACCAGCCGACTTGGCCAGTGCAAACTCACCCATCACTAGCGGAGATCTGGCACAGGGAGGCCAGCACACGTATTTGCACCAGCCTCCCTGACTCACAAGGATGCACAAACTTTTCTTACAGCATGTTTGTGACAGTCCTGGGCTGGCGCAAGTGACTTGCCACAGCCCAAAGAGTGCCTAGGATTGCACTCCAAGAGCCCAATCCTATGCATGTCTACTCAGAAGTAAGTCCCATTATCGTAAACGAGGCTTACTCCCAGGTAAGTGTGGATAGGATTGCAGCCTGAGTCCCATCCCCCCTCCATTGTCAAGAGAAAACAAAGTAATTCTTCTTTCTCCTCAGACTGAACTCCTGTCTGCTTTGGGCACCACTCCCAACCAGCCACCAGGAGATGGGAGCGGGGAGCCAGAATGGAATCGCTAACATCTCCTACACAGAGTTCCTCCTGCGTCCCTTCCCTGGTGTGCAGGAGTCCAGGCACTTCCTGGCCATACCCTTCTTCGGCCTGTTTCTCTTCATCATCACGGCAAACTCTGCCTTGATCTACACTGTGAGGTCGCAGGAGAGCCTCCACTCCCCCATGCACCTGCTCACTGCATTCCTCTTTGCAGTCGACATCTGTGGGACCGTGACTGTTGTCCCTAAAATGCTGCTGAGCCTCATGTTCCGGATCAGTCGCATCTCCCTCACCTCCTGCCTTGTCCAGATGTTCTTCATTTACTTTTCCACAGCCTTGGACTGCAACACACTGTTCATGATGGCTCTGGACAGGTACGTGGCCATCTGTCACCCGCTGCACTATCCGGACATCATGACCAGCAAACTTCTGGCGTTGCTCATTTTTGCCTCTGTGATGTGGAGCATCACCATTGTCGGTCCAGTGGTGATCCTGGCTTCTCGGGTGCAATTCTGCCGTTCCAGTGTCATCAGCCATTTTGCTTGTGAGCACATGGCCCTCATGAGGTTGTCCTGTGGGAACATCTCCATAAACAAAACAGTTGGTTTGGCACTGAGATGCATCTTCATGATCTTCAACCTTAGCTTCCTCTTAACTTCATATAGCAAAATTGTCCACACAGCCTTGAAGATCTCACCTGGCAGTGTCCGTCATAAAGCCTTCCACACCTGTGGGACCCACCTGATGGTCATCTTCCTTGTCTACACCTCCCGCCTCTCCTCCTCTATTGTCTTCCGCCTAGCCAGGAATGCCTCCCAAGATATTCACAACCTCATCAGCGCCATCTACCTGCTGCTCCCCTGGACGGTCAACCCCATTATCTATGGTGTGAGAATGAAAGAGATCAAGGACAACCTCCTGAAACTCTGCCAGAGAATATGTCCTCCTCACAGGAATTTTAAAGCAACATCTTCCAGCAATGCATGTTAATTTTGGTTCTATGTGGAAGAAGAAATGCTCACCTGCTTAGAAGTCATCTGCACTAACCCAGGAGTGGCCAACCTGAAGCACGCATGCCACTAGTGACACACTGTGGGGCCCTCTGCCTCAATATCCCCTGGTGAAACCATGTCTACCTTTTGGGTACCCTAGGTATCTCGAGGCAGAGATTACGTCTACCCTTGGCTTTGAGCAGCCGCTCGAAATGATGGGTAGACCTGGTGCCAACCTGGAGATTCCCCAGAGGGTCAGGTCTACCAGCCACTCAGTGGCACATTTTACACCCAGGGCCTGCTGCCCTACCCTTGGTGCACTACTGGTGGAGTGGCATGTTCAAGATTCTCTACATGAAAAGTGGCACGTGGTGTACTGTGTGTTGGCCACCCCTGTGCTAACCCTACATCCAGTTAGTTGTCCCAATTGCCCAGTGGGCAGGGCAGGGCAGGGATGAAGATAGCTTTCCACAGCAAAACAGCTGCTGTCCACGACCCAGGTTCCATTTGTGACATCGCCTCCAGGCAGGATCAAAATTAATAAGGAACATCCACATAGCTCTTAACCCAGACAGTCTGAGGAGAGGGGCTATCACCGAAGGGAGCCTTGTGCACTTTCCAAGCCGCAGGTGCCATCCCAGGCGGTTCCTCCAGCAAAGAGGCTCTTAGGCTACGGGGTTCAAGATGTGCCTCTTTCTGAGTAGCTGCTTCTGTTCTAATTGAGACCCCTAAGAGCTGCTGCCAATCAAACGTGGCTGTTCTGGACAACTGCCTTGGGACCAGGTCAGCCCATCCTTGCTCATCCAGTCCTGTCACATTGTCAGGGTGCCGGTGAAGCTCTGCTGGCAAAAGTCACTTCCCAGGACAGGAGGCTTTCCTCATGGCTTCCTTTACACTCCTCTACACTGGGGCTTCTGACTGGATCACTGGCTTGAAGGCCCACCAGGTGACCAGAGCACACTTCCCACTCATCTCTGTTCAACCGCCTCCCATTTCTTGGTTCTTCAGAGCCTGGGCTGGGTATCACACTTGCACTCACTGTGTGCCTCACCTGCCTCGGTGCCTATGTCCTTTCTGTGTACACGGCTCTTAAAAAGACCCCCAACAGACGGGAGACCCACATGGGGTCCGGGCTTTTCACCGTTCCTGCCGCCCTCTATATTAGGGGTCTATTCTCAAGACCCTGATAGGCCGAGTGCCACTCTGGTAGCCAGAAGCATAGCTGGGGGGGGACACTAGGTTTTGCACAGCACCTCACCATAGCGAGTAAGCAGCCCTTCCTTCTCCCCTTTGAAGCCATTCCAGGCCGCTGAAGCAAAATGGTGGCGAAATGGATGGCTCCGAAGGGGAGGGGCTGCTTGCAAGCCTCAGTGAGGTGCTGTGCAAAACGGAGTGATTTGCACCCCCTCTAGGTACAGTTCTGCTGGAAGGCGGCAAGCAGCTGGGCCGGATTTAGAGGAACCCAAGAAAAATCCACAATAGTCAATGGAACTCTATTGTTGTGATAAAAATTGCTTTATTAAAGAAATAGCCACAGTTTGGTTGCATAAAATTAGTGCGCAGGAATACAATTGTAAATACAAACAGAATAAAACCACAAACACCAAGCTCCTATTCTCTAACCCGCACCCCAGGCCACTAAGTCTGTGGGCCTGGGTCCCGGACAGGTCCCCCTCCTGCATCCAAAATGCACCAAGAGTGAAGAAGAAGGTCTGACTCTTCTGAGTTACCTGGTGATCCTTTCCAACCAATGAGAAGGCTGGACCTGCCTTGCCATCTTCTCACTGGCCAATTTATCTCTCAGGCAGTGTTTCTCCACCAGTTGTACTTGTACCACTGGTGGTATTTGAGGTGGTGCCTGGTGGTATGTGCATGACCCCCAGACCCCCACCGCGTGGCAGCAAAACCAGCAATGCAACATGCCAAGCAGCAGTAAGAGGCTCAACTCGGTGGGCAGAGCTCCAGAGTGCACTTTATGCATGCTTGAAAATGCCCTCTGCCCACCCTGAGACTTTGCTCAGTGTCTGTCACGTTGTGTCTGGTCTCCCACTCTGGAAGAAACTGGTGAAGACGCCATCACCAGTCACTTCCATTGGTGGTGGTGGGCCATGAAAGTGCGACAGCAGGGGACAAATGCTGCTCTAAGGCAATCTGCCCTTCCCCCTCCTGACCAGAAGTTAGTGATTCAGGAGTTTTCCGTTTCCAATCAAGCTGTCCTCTCTTAAGCAGCACTGTGAGACTTGTCACCAGGTTAAGAAAATAAGAACAGCCCCACTGGATCAGGCCAGAGGCCCATCTAGTCCACCTTCCTGTATCTCACAGCGGCCCCACCAGATGCTTCAGGGAGCACACCAGATAAAAAGAAACCTCATCCTGGTGCCCTCCCTTGCATCTGGCATTCTAACTAAGCTCATTTCTAAAATCAGGAGGTTGCACATACACATCAAGGCTTGTAACCCATAATGGATTTTTCCTCCAGAAACTTGTCCAATCCCCTTTTAAAGGCGTCCAGGCCAGTCGCCATCACCACATCCTGTGGCAAGGAGTTCCACAGACCAACCACATGCTGAGTAAAGAAATATTTTCTTTTGTCTGTCCTAACTCTCCCAACACTCAATTTTAGTGGATGTCCCCTGGTTCTGGTGTTATGTGAGAGTGTAAAGAGCATCTCTCTATCCACTTTATCCTTCCCATACATAATTTTGTATGTCTCAATCATGCCCCCCCCCCTCAGGCGTCTCTTTTCTAGGCTAGATTCCCTGGCAAGAACTCTCACTGCTGCAAATACTGTTGCCAAAAATCTCCTAAGGCAGTGTTTCTCAAATGATGGGTTGGGACCCATTAGGTGGGTTGTGAGCCAAGTTCAGGTGGGTCCCCATTCTTTTCAATATTTTATTTTTAACATATTAGACTTCATGCTACCATGGTATGTGACTGTACATATTTGGGGGAAAGTTACAGACCTGTACTTTTAACAAGCAACTATGTATATTCTTTTGACAATGATAGCAATGAAACTTGCTCCTGGTTAAGTGTGGGTAGGATTGCAGCCTAGGATTGTTCAAAATTTTCCTGCTTGATGATGTCACTTTCGGTCATGACATCACTTCTGGTGGGTCCCAACAGATTCTCATTCTAAAAAGTGGGTCCTGGTGCTAAATGTGTGAGAAGCACTGCCCTAAGGAGCAGGCATCCAAGGGCAGGCCTGCAATTGTCACTTTGCCTTTGCACCACTAAGGAGTTTTCTGCCTCTTCTTGTCTAACTCTCAGACTCAGCAAAAACAGGAGAGGCAAGAGAAGAGGGCATGCTTCATCCATCAGGGGCTCAGAGAAGAGCACCTCCCCAGGATTTTGGTGTGTTCTTTGGCAGGGGACTCGAAGGAGGAAGAACGGGTGCCCTGATCCTCGGGGACTCCTGGCTCCCTTGTCAGGCACATGGGGTGTCTATTCTATGCAGGCCTCCAATGTGGTCTTCATGAAATCCTCTGAGCTGCAACATGAGGGAGGGAAAAGGAGAGACAATGACGAGGATTTTCCCCACGGTTCTGGCAGATGGGGACATCCCAGGCAGATCCAGCAGGAAAGTGGCATCAGGCTTGTTGCTTTGTGCTCAAGGAAGTCACTGGACGGGTATCAGGCCAGATCCAAGGAGAGGGGAAGCTGTGTGTAGCACTCCTCATCAGAGCAGGGGCAGTACAGGCTCCCAATGGCCTCTCCCTTCTTCCTTGGAATGCTCTGTTAAGCACCTCATGGGTGGGGAGGGTGACCTGCAGCCCAGGCAGCTTTTGGTTCTCTTTTTCTCCTCCAGCTGCTGCCGCAATCCTTTTCTGACTCACTCCCACTAAGTTGAAAGAGAACCGGAGTGCCCAGTGTAGTGGTGGGCTGGAGAGGGCAAGGACAGGTGGGCAGGGGGTGCATCCGTTCACCGCCTTCCAAGGGTGCCGCACCACATGAACACCTCAGGTGGCTACATGGTTGGGCCACCTCCCTGCAGGGTTCTCAGGACATCTTTGTCATTGGCCATACAAACCGGCCCTCCTTTTCACACAGCCAGTGAACACAGGGCTTAAACACAGATGCAGAGTCTTTATCAGGAACACCGCTTGGGATGTCACCCGGACCCCATCCCTGACTGCCAAATTTTCCTGGGGGAAAGTAGCAGGAAAGTAGATTGGGTGCAGATCCCTTAAAAGCTGTACCCCTGCTGGGCACAGCTGTGCACACATGGCCAGGACAACAGGTGTGCCAACCATTTCCAGACACTGCCTGCTCGGTGATGGAGCGATGCCTCCCACAAGGAGGCTCAACAGGAAGGGCTGGAGATGACCAGGCAAGCCACTGTCATTTATTTGTATCCCACCCTTCCTTTGTGATGCACGGGGCCTAGGGAGGCTGCACCAGTTACATCCTTGCACAATCTAAACATAGATCTGAATGTACGTAAATCACAATATGAGTGTGAAGACAACGGCCTGCAGTGCCTGTAGCTGCAACACACCCCTTCTCTGCAAAGGTCCTCACAATAGCACTAGCATCAGAACTCTCTGCATGTTCAAGGATCAGGCAACATCCATCACAAAGCCTTCCACATCTGCAGGACCCACTGGATCCTCATGGGCTGCTCCTCCCGCCTCTCCTCATCTGTTGTCTTCAGATTCTAGCCAAATCTGCCTCCCGAAACATCCACAACTTGATCAGCGCACTCTACCTGCTGTTCCCTGGACCAGGGGTGGGCAAACATTTTGGCAGGAGGGCCACATCATCTCTCTGACACTGTGTAGGGGGCCAGGAAAAAATAGTTAATTTACATTTCAAATTTGAATAAATTTACATAAATGAATATATTAGAAGCAGAATTTTACTGAGCTTATTTATAAAACACATGAGAACTCTAATACAGGCATGAGAATTATGAGAACTATGAACGGTTTGCCACACACATCTCTTGCACAGAGAAAAAACTGAGAGGGGATCTGAGAGCTGTCTTCAAACACCTAAAGGGCTGTCATATGGAAGAAGAGAATAATTTGTTCTCCGCTGTCTCTGAAAGCAGAACTGGAACCAAAGGGTGCAAACTGCAAGAGAGGAGATTTCCATTAGACAGCAGGAAAAAGGGCGGTTTGGCCATGGAACAGATTGCCGAGAGAGGTGGTGGACAATCCCTCACTTTAGATCTTCAAGTAGAGGCTCGACAAGCACCTGTCGGAGATGCTCTAAGAGGATTTCCTGCCTAATGCAGGGGGTTGGACTGGATGACCTATTAGGCCCCTTCCAACTCTATGATTCTGTGATTCTATGAAAACATGCAGACCAAGCCAGAGCAAGCCAGAAACACATGGAGACACAAGTTGTACAGAGGCAATGGGAGGGGGTTAAAATAATGCTCAGGGAAAGGCTGGAGTCTATAAAAAGCCTTGCTCTAATTCGGCCCTCAGCTCACGTCTGGTGGTCACAACTGGCATTTGTGAGCCACCATGGGCTCCAACAGTTTCTGACAGGCCAGAGGTTCATTGGAGACTGGGGGCTCCCTGTGGGCCCAATTGGGGGTCCCCGAGGCTGCAAATGGCCCGGGGGCCGGGGTTTGCCTACCCCTGCCCTGGACGGTGGACCCCATTATCTATGGTGTGAGAAGAACCAGAGAGATCAGAGACAACCTCCTGAAACTCTTCAGGAGAAAACAGCCTCCCCTCGGGCCTTTTCAGGCAACAGCCGTGAACCAGAAATGTTCAAATATCTCATCTGTGGCAGGAAAATCTAAGAGATAATAGTTACATTCTGCAGAAATGCTCAGGGAGGCTCCATTTATATTCAGATGGGGTCTTTCAGGTGCCTTTGGTCTTTTGACAAGAACAGGCTATGGGGGGAGCACTTTTCTGATTACGAAAGGGCTTGCTCTGCTTCTGACTACCAGGGCGGTGCCATGTCAGAGTTGCATTGGTCAGGGAAAAAGTCACCTCCTCCGGGAAGGCTGGAGCTCCCAAGTGACACGGGCAGGGGTGTTCGCAGCACTACAAATAGCACAGGGCTCACTGGTTGCTACAGATGAGCCAAAGGGGGCCATCAAGCAGCAAGCCCGAGAGGGTGGAAGCAGTAAAGGCGGCAGCCTCTGCAAGACTGGGGTAAGTGTTGTGGAGGCTCCTTCAAAAAGTGCCAACGGTTGACATTTAGACGAATAGAAAACAAGCTATTTAACAAGGTGGGAAGCAGAGCATGGCAGCTGCGGTGGGTCGTCAGGGTCACTAAAGCTGCCATATCCTTGGCTACTGGAAAACTGCATCCAGATTCGGAGGCTGCCCCAACACTCCCCAGATGCTGTCAGGCATTTGGCTGCAGCCAGAGCAGGAGGGCCCACCAGACACCAACCTGCATGTGGGGGGGGGGGGGCAGAATGTCAGAGTGCACGTGTGACCCCAGAGATCCTTTCCCTGGATCAGCTTTTACAGAAGGAACAGCAGAGTCTCGAGTGACAGAGGAGACTGCTGGAGACACAACACAGAAGTCAGAATATCCCAGAATGAGGCTGCGGATCCCAGAGAGGACATTCATTTTGGGCAAGTGATGGTCACAGAACAGAGACAACCAAAGCATGGTTCCTTCATTGTATTCCGGGTTGGAACCTGGGTCAGGTCTCTGGGAATGTGGCCCATGTGCCCCCAGCAGCCATCTCTGGCCAAAGGAATATCCTGCTTAGCAATAGGCCAGGGTGGGTCACGTAACATGGGGAGCCCTGCAAAGCTTCCAAGGGCCTGATCCTATCCAACTTTCCAGCTGCAATGCACCCTGAGATAAGGGAACAAATGTTCCCTTTCCTTGAGGAGACCTCTGTGACTGCCCCCTCACAGCAGGATGCAGTTCATTCCCCACTGGCACTGCTGCATCAGCTCTGAAAAGTTGGATAGGACCGGACCCAAAGAAGGATAAGGGGACCCTCTCCCTTCTTTCACCCCTCTAACTTTTAGATTTTAGAAATAGGCTACACCTGATTGCCAGATGCAGGGGAGGGCACCAGGAGGCAGGTTGTGTCTGTTGTCTGGTGTGCTCCCTGGGGCATTTGGTGGGCCGCTGTGAGATACAGGAAGCTGGACTAGATGGGCCTATGGCCTGATCCAGCGGGGCTGTTCTTATGTTCTTATTAACTTGATGGGAATTGAGATTGACTGTTACACAGTTTTGTGGAGCCCTGAGATGCTGCCCCCAAGCACTGTCCATGCGCACATCCTCCATGTTAATGATGCCCTATGTTTAATTACGAGAAATGGATGACTGCATCGGGTTCTTGGATTTCCTGGAGAATTTCTTTCCTTTCAGTTCTGCCCATTGGCAGAGTTGGCAGCAGAGGGGAATCCATAGCCAGCATCTGTGTCTGACTGCTCAGTGGTAGCCGAGGTCGCACCTCTGTCTGCTGGGCGCAAGTGTCAGAGTAGGTGGGTTACAGCCCAGTTCTGAGCTGCCCAGAGCAATGGGCTGCTGCAGAACAAAAAATGGCTGCCACCGCATCCTGAGCGCAACCAGGCAGCTGCCAGTGGCTCTTCAGGGGAAGGGGAAGTTTATCCCCGTTCTCCACATAAGGAAGGTAGCCCTGCAATAGGGCTGCTTGATTCTGTGGCAGCTCTGAAGCTGCTGCAGAGTCAAAGAGTTCTGTGTTGGGCCACACAGCCCGCAGCAGGGCACTGGCTTTCCACTGGCACTAGCCCAGCGCAAACTCGTGCCGGGCTAGTTCCAGCACTGGGCTGGCACTAAGTCCCACAAATGTGCCTTATGGCATGTCTGCGACAGTGTGCGCCAGCGGTAAGCAGAGCTCAGTCTTGGATCCATTGCTGGATTGGCTGGCTTTGTTCAGAGGTGGCAGAGGCATCCCATCTACTTCTTTTGCTTCTTCTTGCCAACAGAGTTTGTACCACTGATGCTGCAAGGAAAACTCCATCATCCAACACACTGCAAGAACTCAGGATCTCATTCAGCGTACAGTGGAAAAAACACTTGGAAGTGGACCTTGAAATGGAAAGGCCTCATGTGTATTATGCAGCAGGTGACAACTTGACCCTCTCCAACCTCTCCCTGTTCTTCCTGTCTGGCATCCCAGGGCTGGAAAACTTCCACACCTGGATCTCCATCCCCTTCTGCTCCATCTTCACCATTTCCCTTCTGGGCAACGGCTCCCTCCTCTACATCATCAGGACAGACGCAACCCTTCACAAGCCCATGTTCTCCTTCCTCTTCATGCTGGCATCCATTGATCTAGTGTTATCCCTCACTACGATGCCCCAAACGCTCACTGTCTTCTGGCTCGGGCCCAGGGAGATGACCCTGACTGCCTGCCTCACCCAGATGTTTCTCCTCCATTCGTTTTCCATCATGGAGTCTGCTGTGCTGCTGGCCATGGCCTTTGACCGCTATGTGGCGATCTGTCACCCACTCCGCTACAACACTCTCCTCACATCCTCATTGGTAGTCAAGCTTGGGCTGGCAGCACTCGTGCGGGCTGTGGCCCTGATGCTCCCATTGCCTTTCTCGCTCAGGAAGTTGCCCTACTGTCGCTCCCACGTCATCCCCCACTGCTACTGTGAGCACATGGCAGTGGTGAGGCTGGCCTGTGCCCACACGCGGTTCAATAACTTTTACGGGATCATTGTTGCTTTGCTGGTTGTGGGGCTGGACCTGGGCTTTATTAGCCTGTCCTATGCCAAGATTCTGAGAACAGTCCTCAGTCTGGCTTCGAAGGAGGAGCAGCTCAAGGCCTTCGGGACCTGCATCTCTCACTTGTGTGCCATATTAGTTTTCTACACGCCAGTTGTTCTCTCATCCATAGTGCACAGATTTGGTCACCGTGTGGCTCCTTACATACACATCCTGTTGGCTAATTTCTACCTTCTCTTCCCACCCATGATGAACCCCATCATCTATGGGGTGAAAACCAAGCAGATTCGAGAGAGAATCTTCCACCTTTTCCATCGAAAAAGCTTCTGAAAGGCAGCCATGCGTGGCTCAAACGTCTCCAAGCTGCTTTTGCTAATGACCCTCGTACTAGAAGCTTCTTGTTCATCATCTCCCCTTTCCCCATCCAATGACCTCTTTCACCAACTAATTCATAGCTGGCGCTAGTACCCCCTGCAGAACTGGTGCAGACCCTCCCTCCCACTTCTCGGAATTCCAGCTTAGCATGTCTCATCTCGATGATAAATTATATTTCTATCTCACTTGTCTTCTAAGAAGACCAGGATGGCATCCATGATTCCCCCACTCCCATTTTATCCTCACAACAGTCCTGTGAGGTGGGCTAGGCTGGGAGAGTGTGACCAACTCAGGATCACCTGGGAGTTTCATGGATGGCTGAAGATTTGGTCCAGTGACTACCTGGCCCTCGTCTGACACTCGGACCACTACACTGCACTACCATAGTCTTGCTATATTTATAGTGGCCATTTAGGTGACACTGGATGAGACTGAGAGCAAGTGGAGCATGGCAGCCAGCGAAGTTGCTGAGCCTGGTCTTTGTGGCTAGGAGTCGGGGGTGGTCTTCGCTGTGCTTGCCTCAAACGGCAAGCAAGCCTGATGACCCTCCAATCCTTCCCTGGCTCAGATTTTAATTATTTCTTTGCTCCTTTTCCTTGCTCAAGGTGATTAGCAGGCTGCAGTCCCAATTCACCCCCGTGCCCTGCTTCTTGGGGATAGAGAGCCTTCTGCAGGGAGTAGGAGTCCCCCCTCCCGGTTTCTGGGATGTGCAGCTTCTTTACCCCCCCCCCCTTCTCTCTTCCTGCAGCTGGAACCTTGGAGGGGACGAGGCCTGAGGGTGACAGGGGGATGGAGGTTGGAGGCTGGTTGTGGCTGGGTGGGAATTTGTGGGTTTTTATAAGGGGCTCAAATACTGTTCAGCTTAGAATGGAGCTCAGCTGTTTCCTGGTTGTTAGAAACGCCTCCACTTATTCCAAGCCAAACTAGTGCAAGGAGGGGGAGGTCCAAGATCCCCGCAGGCCACACAAGCAAGAGGGAGGCCATTTCTCTGTGGTTGGAGCCCTGCATGTTCTGTGTGGTTCCTAAAATATACATTTCTCCAAGAATTATTCTGACATTGCAGCAAAGTCATTCTCTCCTCTTGGGGGGTGCGGGCTGTCACCCAAGCAGATGCGGAAGAGGTCCCTGCGTCACTGACCCACTGGCCGTGGCTCACCACTGCTGGAGCACCAGTAAGCTCCAGTGAGCCAGTCTGGAAGGAAGGGACTCAAGAGGTCAGAACTGGTGACTGTGGCAAGGGGAAGGGAACGAGGCAAGGGGAAGGGGCTCATAGAGTCCTGGGTGACTGGCTGAGGTCAGACTGACTTGGAAGCAGGTAGAAGCATCACCGACAGTTAATGTCTGATGCAAGGTGTGGGGGGGCTGCCCATCCCTGATGCTGTCTCTGAGCTGCGGCAGGGGCTCAGCGGGTGGCCTCAGGGAAGCAGCTGTTCTGGAAATTCTGAAAATACTTTTCTTCCGGAGGTGGCAACAGCCCAACCCACCAGGCCCCTGGTGTTGCAGCTGGACCACCTGAACCCAGGCCTAGGGTTGTTGAGGTCAGGCCTGTGTGCCAGGGCCACAGCTTGGACGACACAAGAGGCACTGTGGGAGGCAAAGCAGCAAGCCCATTGAGCAGCAATGGGCCCAAGAGGGAGAGCAAGAGGAAGGGTGGAGCCAGGACAAGAGGGAGTGGAAAGGACCACCAGACGGACAGTACAGCCCTCTATGGATGTCCTCTCTGCCACTGGAGGGAATCTGGGTTTTCTTGGCCTGCTACCACCTGGAATCAGACCCCCTTGTCCTGCAGCATCCTCCAAAGAAGCCTCGCCAGCAGCCACCAGGACCCTCGCACCCATCTGGAGAACCCTGACTTGGGTAAGCCCACCTGTGTGTGGGGGGGGGGTGTAGGCTCCACCCCATGGAGGCAGCCAAGCTTATTGGGTGCCCTTTGGGAAGAAAGGCGGATTACAAATTAAATAAATAAATAAATAAATATTGATGAGTAAACACCAGCCAGCTTCAATCTGCATAAGGGAGCCATCAGGAAGGTCCATGAAACCAAACATCGGTGAGGAGGGATTGTGCTGGGAGGGGTTTTGGGCGCCATGGGACGCTCCTATCCCAGTGAAAGAGTATTGCAGCAATGGAGGGTAGGCATCTTCTTTCCCCTTGCTTGGTTGGCAACCTTCAGTCTTGAAAGACTATGGTATAAGCCTACAGCACCCGGTATTCCCAGGCGGTCTCCCATCCAAGTACTAACCAGGCCTGACCTTGCTTAGCTTCCAAGATCAGATGAGATTGGGCATGTGCAGGGTAACAGTTGCTTGAAAGGAGGGAAAAGGATCCTGATGTGAGCCACCTGTATGACCTCCAGCTCCCCCCTTTGGGATCCAGGGCAGTTTACTACATCCCTCTACAGCTGCAGTTTTCAAACTCTCCGGGAGAGTTTGGGGGGAGGCTGCGACGTGATCCCCAGGATCCCCAGGATCGCGTCGCTCAGGGGGCTGCAGGGACTGGGGCGCACCCTCCAATGCCTGCAGCAGCCGTCCCTGTGTGTGGGAAACCATGCGTGAGCGCCTGCAGGGCGCCCCAGGTCAGGGAAAGGGAGAGCGGAGTGATCTGCTCCGCAAAAGCAGAAGCGGAGCGTGATCGACTCACTCTCCCTTTCCCTGAGCTGGGGCGCCCTGCAAGCGCTCGCGCACGGCTCCCCGCACACAGGGACGGCTGCTGCAGGCATTGGAGGGTGCACCCCAGTCCCTGCAGCCCCGTCAGAAGGGAAAGCGGAGTGATCGTGCTCCGCTTCCAGTTTTGCGGAGCGGGACGCGATTGCTCCGCTTTCCCTTTTCCTGACCTGGGGAGCCCTGCCGAAGGTTGTGCAGGGCTCTCCGCACCCCCGGGAGGCTGCAGGAGGCTTGGACAAGTGCACCCAAGCCCCTGCAACCCCCCTGAGGGGCGCGATCCGCTGCCTTCCCCCTGTCTCCTGGCTGCCTCTGCCCCTTAAGGGCCAGGACCCACAGACTGGGGCGTCGCAACACCCCAGTTTGAATCCCACTGCTCTGCAGGGAAGCTGGGGGTCTGCGTTCCTGTGCTGCTGCCTGCTGAAATGGGCTTTGGACTATCAAGGCAAAAGGCGGTCCTGGCTGAAAGGGGGTTGATCGGAAGACAGGCTTGTCCAGAGGGACCAGCGTCCCAGGACCGGCACAAGGATGGAGAGTCACAGCCCTACTCCCCAGCAGTCTTGTCTCTGCCCAGCCTTGCTGGCCAGGAAAGGAAGTGGCTAGGAGGAGGCTGCTGGCCTCAGAGGGTGGACAAGAGCTCCACAGTCTCCGTGATGAGAAGCGAGGGGAGAAAATCAGGGTCTAGGAGAGGGAGGTAAAGGGGGTCATTTGTACCTGGGCCCAGGGTCAAAAAGAGGGCCCAGGCGCCAAAGGAGGGGCCCAGGAATTTCCTATGATCTTTCATTTTCTTATCTGCTCAGACTTGTTGCTTGCATGGGATGCTGGGGACACGAGCCTGCGGCTGCAGCTACTGGCAGGCCACACGTGCTGGGTGAGGGAATGCATACTTGGTGCTCCTTAATGCAGTGTCACATCTGGGAGGCAGCTGGCCTGCTGCAGTAGCTCTTTGGCTTGTGGGATCAGCTTAGCGTGAAGGAGCATATCAGAGTCCGGGGACTCAGTTGTGGGACTACAGAAGGACGTTTCGGGACACTTTCTACTCTAGGGGGAGACTAAATATGCTGCTGCTCTATTTTCTGCATGGTTTTCTCTATTTAAAAGACCTTAGAGAGATTTAGGAGTGTGTCTGGTTTTCCATATTACTGTGTCCAGCTGCTGATGCCACCTGGGTGGGTAGACCTGGGCTCCAAAGACTTTTCCAGCTGTCTCCCCCCTCCCCCCACCCCATTCTGCTCTCCCGTCACCACCCTCCCCTGCTGAGTTTCACACCTCCCCCTTTGCAAAGGGGCCCAAAAGAAACTTTGTGCCCCTGATACAATTCCTCTCAGTGGCCCTGGAGCAAGTGGCTGGAGCGGGAGGGCAGTCGAGCCAGCCCTGAACACAGCCAGGTGTTTCCCTTCTGGTCGCAGCACTGCAACTCCTGCGGTCGGCTGCAGAGACAAGAACCACCAAGTCTGGCCTTTTCCTTCAAAGGGAGAACGTTCTACTGAGTACCCAGTGAGATCAAAGGCAGAAAACATCCCTGAGAAAAATATCTGCACTTTACACACTTGAAGCAAAGAGCCCGTCAGTGCTGCTGCCCCCTTCCTGCTCTGACTTGCTCCCTGGACCTCTGTCGTGAGTTCCCCAGTCATTTTGTTTCACTCAGGTCCGGGGGCCCCCGAAAGGCCCTGTTGTCCAGGCAAAGAAGCGAGGCCACCAGCGTCCTTCCCCGAGCTCCTCTTGGGGCCTCTGTGTCTGCACGCTGTAGCCCTTCCTCATTCGCAGCGTGTCTGCTTCCTGGAGCATCGGTCTCCCGCCTCCTGCCATGAGCGATTCTTTCCCTCCAACAGCAAAGTGGGAGGCTGGGGGGGCTCCACCTCTCCACGGGAGAGCAGCACTCGATGACCTGCAGGGCCCAATCACTTTCCGCTGCCATCACAAAACAGTGACAGTTCTAGCTTCTCTGGTGACGAAGGGCAACGTTTGTCATGTGTTCAGACACTATGGAGTCACTGGGCCCGCTCCGCAACCCTCTCACTCCTGGGACCAGCACTCAGACCTGGGCGTGAATTGGGGCCTGACTTGTGTGGGTCATGGCAGTGCTGCAGCCAGCTACTGTTCCAAGGCACAGCTGGGGCAGCAGCCATGGTGGGGCTCATAGAGGGGAATGCCTTGCCAGAGACACCAGGCTTTGGACCCAGGCCAGGCTTTGGATCAAGCCCCCCCTACTTCAGGAGGCTGCCTCAGTCCCCCAGCCACCCACCTGCTTTCCCGTGGCACACCCACTACTCTGTCCAGCCTCGCTTTCTCCCTTTCAAAACTGAGAGCAACTGTTTCCTTGCCACTCTCCGCTCTTCCTCGCCCCTTCCAGTTGGACCAGGAGGAAGGAAAGGACAGAAAAGCCCAGTAGCAACGCAGGCTGACTTGCCACAAGTGGGCAGGAAGGGAAGAATGAAGAGGCCCTGCAGCAGCAAGGCCACTCCCTTGCCCACTGGCAGGCTGGCTAGCTGGCTGGCCAGTCAACCATCATGACTGACCACATTGAAGGCACACACAAACAGCCTGTGGCTGCCATTGTGGCCAGATGTGCATCGCCACACTTGCAGGCAGGCTGACAAGCAGGGAGGAGCAGGAGCCAAGAATCCCACACAAAGGGGGAGGTGAGGTAGTGGGGCAAGGCTCCTTGAAGGTGTCCCATTGGAGGTTGGGGTTTGAGGTGGGCCCAGCTCTTGACAAGCGGAAGAGTCCTGCCCCAAGTGGAAGAAGCCCTGCGGCAGCCCTGCAATGGAGCTCTGCATAACCACCGTTTGTGTGACACCTGACGAGGAATGGAGGCTCAACAGGCAACGCATATCAGGCCCAGAGTCCCTCTCCAATCTGACACCTGCCCCCATGCGACTTCCAGGGCTGCATTTCTTCCCTGCAGGAGAACTGACAAGCACCATGTGGGCCACGGAATCCCAGTGTGTCAACAATAAGCACGCCCACAACTGGGGCTCTTTCCAGTCCAGACAGACCAGACCTCGACTCGTGGCCTTGACAGCATGATGGGGTGAACAGGGCAAGGCACCGGATAGCAGGCAGGCCGTGTGGAGGAATCCGGCATATGCACACACCAGTCTAGTCCACTGGGCTACACTGACTGACAGTGGCCTCCAGGGTCCTACTGCCCCATGCTTCAGGACACACATTTAAAGCCCCATCACAGGAGAGCCACGTGAGAAGGGGAGGAATTGCAGTGGGAAACTGGAGGGCAGAGAAAGGGTTACAAGACCTTCCCCCTCCCAGGACCACTGACCATTGAAGGGTTCCATGCTGCAGCTGTTCTGTTCTGCAGCTGGCTGGCAGGTTTTGTGTGCAACAGGCAGCCAAAGCACAGAAAGCTCACCAACGTTTTTTAAAAGCAAGAATTAAGAAATCAAGGCAGAAAAGCTTCTGGAGCTTCAAAACCAGCACCAGCAACAACATGGAGGAGGAAAATCACCCCAGGCCAGAAGTGTTTTCACATGAAAAATGACAAATTGGGGAGGCTCTCTCCAGAGGGAGGCTGAGATGCAGGGACCGCTGCCTGGAAGTGCCCTGTACCTCGTGGCCACCAGCCTTGCCCCATCTGCCACAGAGCCCCAAACTCAGAACCATCAGGCCACACTGGGAGGTTTACCATCATCAAGTGCCTGCAGCTCTGTGCCTAGGAGAAGAACTTCCCTGGGCGCAGTGCCTTCAGTATGCGGTCCCGGACCTCCTTGGTCTTGGCGCCATAGACAATGGGGTTGAGCATAGCTGGGACCATCAAGTAGATGTTGGCCAGGAAGATGTGGACATGGTGGGGTACACTGTGCCCAAAGCGGTGGGTGAGGAAGGAGAAGAGGCCAGGTGTGTAGAGAATAACAATGACCCCCACGTGGGCGCCGCAGGTCCCCAGGGCCTTGTGCTGCGCCTCCAGCGAGGGCAACCGAAACACAGCATGAAGGATCAGCCCGTAGGAGATGAAGATGAAGCTCAGGTCAGCACCAACGATGACAAGAGAGAGAATCAGCCCATAGAGGTTGTTGGGTGTGGTGTCCCCACAGGCCAGTTTCACCACAGCCATGTGTTCGCAGTAGGAGTGAGAGATGAGTCGAGAGCGGCAAAATGGCAGCCTCTTCACCAGGAAAGGGAAAGGCAGGACTATTACCAGGGCCCGCGCAGCAATGGCAGCTCCCAGCTTGACCACAGTGGTGGTAGTTAGCAGCGAGGTGTAGCTGAGAGGGGAGCAGATGGCCACGTACCGGTCATAAGCCATGGCGGTCAACGTCCCAGACTCCACTACACAGAGCGCATGGATCATGAACATCTGCACCAGGCAGGCATCAAAAGCAATCTCTTGGGCCCCGACCCAGAAGATGCTCAGCATTTTGGGCATGATGCAGGTGGGCAAGGCCATGTCAGTGAATGCCAGCATGGCGAGAAAGAGGTACATGGGCTTGTGCAGGCTGGATTCTGTCCTGATGACCCACAGCAGGGTGGCATTGCCCAAGACGGCCATAATGTAGATGAAGCAGAAGGGGATGGAGAGCCAGACCTGGATCTTCTCCAGCCCCGGAAGCCCCAGAAGGAAGAAGGAGGAGGAGGAAGCCAACTGACCGCTGGTGTTGGAAGTAGCTGAGATGGAGCACAGAGAAAGCAGAGATATGGTACTACAGAGGGAGTCCCATGAGCCCCTCACCCACTACAGCCACTGTCCACAAACAACACATCAGCATTAAACTTGTTCATTGTAAATTGGGGGAGTCCTTCACTCTGGAGCATCTACCCCATAAGTGTCCTCCCGGACAAGGGAGGGCCCAAATTCTATCCTCCCTGAGAACAAACCACCACCACCCTCTCCAGAACTCTGCTCTTGGTTCTTCTTGTCTTCGTTGTTCTTAAATCTTTTTTTTAATTTTTAGACTTTTTGAATTGTTACATTAATTTCTTATTCTCTTCCATTTGATATAATGTAAGCTCGTCTGTGGGCCTCTTCAGGGATGGAAGGCAAAATTGAAACTACTGGATAAATAAGCCTGATGGAAGCCTCACATCTGGGGGTCAAGTACTGCTGCCAAGTGCGCCTTGGTTTTCTGCTTTGTTTTCTTCACACACCAGGCAGTAATTTGCATCCAATGTGTGGGAGTTTGGGGGAGGGCCATTTATTCATGGGGGGGGGGTGAGCCTGATGGGGCACCTAGACCTGTAGCACCTTGTCAGTGTGCCATGAAACTACACCCCACAATCAACTACACAATCAAACCATTTACGTAGAACATAGTTAGGAGTTTGCCTGCAAAGAGTATGTGATTTTAATCTCCTACCTTGAGCTTTGAACTTCATTCCGGGTCAGACTTCAAGGAGTCCCAGAACCTTCTACTTCTGTTAGCTAAACTGCCGCATTCCTTTCACCTGCCCTTCAGTACAAGGAATTCTATACGCTTTCAATAAACTGAAGGGAAAAAAAAATCATATTGTGCTCTAGCCATAAACTTGTCCGCTACAAAAGCAGCTTCTATTCACATTTTGGAATACACATCGGATAAAATATGCACAAGACAGTCCAAATGTGGGAGGAAGGCAGCCACTTTCTGTAATGAATGAGGAGATAAACATGGACACACCTGTGAATTCACTTAGTGCTTCGATGACACCCACTGATGTGCCAGAAAGCGTCCAGGGTTTGCAGTGCTCAGTGAGGCAGGCACACCTGGAAGCGGGGAAAAGTCCTTTGACTTGTAGACAGCAAGCACCTGAAGTCATCATCAGAGGGCAGTCGCAAGCGAGTCCCAGAGACCTCCTTGAGGTGAGTGAACGCCCTGGCAAGACTCTTTTGGGTGTCCCTCAGCTCAGTTGCCCTGGGCAGAACCCTCAGAGACCAGGAGGTTCCAGGAGGGATCCCTTTGTTCCCTGGGAGCAGCTGCTTCTGGCATTGCCTTTTTTAAACTGGAAGGCCTGGATGCTTTTCCTGTGGAACAAGACTGGGCAGGCCACCCTTGGTGGATGTGGCAGGCCTTGCAACGTGGATTGCAGTCATAAGAACATAAGAACAGCCCCACTGGATCAGGCCATAGGCCCATCTAGTCCAGCTTCCTGTATCTCACAGCGGCCCACCAAATGCCCCAGGGAGCACACCAGATAACAAGAGACCTCATCCTGGTGCCCTCCGTTGCATCTGGCATTCTGACATAGCCCATTTCTAAAATCAGGAGGTTGCGCATACGCATCATGGCTTGTACCCCGTAATGGATTTTTTCTCCAGAAACTTGTCCAATCCCCTTTTAAAGGCATCCAGGCCAGATGCCGTCACCGCATTCTGTGGCAAGGAGTTCCACAGACCAACCACACGCTGGGTAAAGAAATATTTTCTTTTGTCTGTTCTAACTCTCCCAACACTCAATTTTAGTGGCTGTCCCTGGTTCTGGTGTTATGTGAGAGTGTAAAGAGCATCTCCCTATCCACTCTGTCCATCCCCTGCATAATTTTGTATATCTCAATCATGTCCCCCTTCAGGCGCCTCTTTTCTAGGCTGAAGAGGCCCAAACGCCGTAGCCTTTCCTCATAAGGAAGGTGCCCCAGCCCAGTAATTATCTTAGTCGCTCTCTTTTGTACCTTTTCCATTTCCACTATGTCCTTTTTGAGATGTGGTGACCAGAACTGGACACAATACTCCAGGTGTAGCCTTACCATAGATTCGTACAACAGCATTATAATATTAGCCGTTTTGGTCTCAATACCTTTTCTAATGATCCCAAGCATAGAATTGGCCTTCTTAACTGCTGCCACACATTGGGTCAACACTTTCATCAACTTGTCCACCACCACCCCAAGATCTCTCTCCTGATTTGTCACAGACAGCTCAGAACCCAACAGCCTATATGTGAAGTTTTGATTTTTTGCCTCAGTGTGCATGACTTTACACTTACTGACATTGAAGTGTAGTAAGTACTGACATTAAGTACTGTCACTGAAGTGAAGTCATGTCACTTGCTGGTCAAGGAGCCCTTCCAAGGGCCACTCCAGGGCCAAAATAGGTATTGATGCGATCATCCTAACAGATCAGTTGGGGGGGGGCGTGTTCTTGGTGCCCTCCAGCGCTTCAGTGTTCCTTGTGGAGATGTGGGCTGATGCTTTTCTCCCTCTTGCCAAGTAACTGGCAGTTGCTCTATGGAGTCTCTCTCTCAGCCCTGCCTGGAGATTATGCCAGGTCTGAACTTGGGGCTCTAAATGCAGCACAGGTGCTCTCATGACACCAAAGAAGGGTGACCAAAGTGAGAGAGCTTCAGAGAGCATGGTGTGGAAGTCCCTGACCTGGGGCAAAGATCTGGAGGGGGGGGTTCTTGTCATTCACAGCCAACCTGCCTTGCAGAACTTCTGGAAGAATGCTATGCCCTCATCCTGCCCCGACCATGATCTCTGCAAACTGCAAGTCCTCTGGAAAGGCTTGATCAGGGAGTTGCATGGATAGGGTCAGTCTAGTCAACACTTCTCCACAGCAGGACTGAGGAGGGGGAAAGCACAGGCAGCCCTGCTGGGCTTTGCTCACACTTGACCATGGGCAATCGGAGGTCCAGGGTGCTTGAGGTCTATGGTTTCCCACCCTGGGTTGTAGCCAGTCAAATAGTGACCACTGACCAGTAGTGACACTGACCACTGCCCCCTATTGGGCAGTCCAGGTCTTCCATAGTGAGAAAAAATAAACACACAGATCTGGACAAGTAGCTGGACATTTCTTGGCTCAATTCAGCATGAGAGACCACAGCCACAGTGCATTCTAAAATGGTCTCTGACCCAAACTGGCCAGAGCGGACTTTTTCTAACATGGGGTTCAAAGCAGACCCACCCACTGATTCCATATTTGGCATGCACTTCCTTAGCAAGTAAGCATTTCCCCTCCCCATTCTAAATTGAAACTGGAAGGAAAACTTCACACTGCCCCTCCTAATTTTGATCTTCCTGCTCTTTCCTCCTGCAATTTTCAGAGATGAGAACACATGGGAACAGCATAATCTCACAGACTGTGCCCAAACATTTGCTCCCTGAGGTATCTGGTGGGGCACTGGGAGATACAGGAAGCTGGAAAGATGGGTCTTTGGCTTGATCCAAATGCTAAGAAAGCACCTAAACTATCTCAATTTAAGCACATAAGAACAGCCCCACTGGATCAGGCCATAGGCCCATCTAGTCCAGCTTCCTGGATCTCACTGCGGCCCACCAAATGCCCAGGGAGCACACCAGATAAGAAGAGACCTCATCCTGATGCCCTCCCTTGCATCTGACATAGCCCATTTCTAACTTCATCTCCTTTAGGCTGATTCTCCACAGAGACGATCTTGCCTCTACATTCCAGGTGTCATCATTCGAGCATTGTTCAAGCACACCCCCAAAGCATGCATTCTTACGTAGCGATATAAAGAATTGAACATCAGAGGTCCATAATTGTGCACTGTTACCTACAGAACATGTCCATGTGCTCATGGCCTCTCAGTCTTGTTTTAGTGCCATACAACAGTTTGCTGCTTCTCAGGCATCCCACCTTTGCCTTGTTTCTGGAAGTCCAGTTCCCCAGCCAGGTCCCAGAGTGCAGTGCCACCCAACTAGGCATAGTCAGCAGAGAAACCCCCCATATATTAAGACACAGGCCTTGCCAGGGGGCATACCTGCAATACTTCACAACTTTAGACCAAAGTCTTCACAATTACACTCATGACAAGCTGTCAGTTAGCAGCACTTCATCCTGTGGAATGCTCTCAATATTCTGTGACGGATCTGCGTGGTCTTCACCCCGTACACGAGAGGATTCAGCACTGGTGGCACCAGGAGATGCACGTTGGCCATGATGACATGGATGCTGGAGCCGTGAGTCTTACTGAACCTGTGCACCATGGACAAGCCGATGAAAGGCACGTAGAAAAGGAAGACGGCACATATGTGTGAGATGCATGTTCCTAGAGCCTTTATGCGTGCCTCCTGGGTCAGGCTCAGTGCGGCCTTAAGGATAAAGATGTAAGACAAGGAGATGAGCAATGAATCCACCCCAATGGCAAAAATGATGACAATCAGTCCATAGATGATGTTGACCTTTATACTGGCACAGGCCAGCTTCATGACATCCTGGTGCAGGCAGTAGGAGTGGGAGAGGACATTAGACCGGCAGAAGGGCAGTCTCTTGATGAAAATGGGCAAGGGAGCCATCAAGGCTGCTCCACGGAGGACGGCCACCAGGCCCACCTTAGCTATCCTGGGCGTGGTGAGGATGGAGGAGTGACTCAGCGGGTGGCATATGGCAACGTAGCGGTCAAAAGCCATCGCCAACAAGATGGTCGATTCCATGCCTGATAGGCTGTGAATGCAGAACATCTGGACCAAGCAGGCATCAAAGGCAATGCTGGTGGAGTTGAACCAGAACATGGCCATCATCTTGGGGGTGGTGGAAAGGGAGATCATTACATCAATGGCAGCCAACATGCAAAGGAAAAGATACATGGGCTCGTGGAGGCTCCGCTCAGCTCTGATGATGTAGATGATCGTGCAGTTGCCAAGGATGGCCACCAGGAACAGGAAACACAGGGGGAAGGCCAGCCAGAAGTGAGCAGCCTCCAGACCAGGGAAGCCAACCAAGATGAACACTGTAGCTGAACAGTTGCCACTGTGGAAAGGCGACATGCTCAGGGTCTATGCTCCTTCCAGAGTTAGGGCAGGCTGAAACCCAAATGACCACTGTTATTGTCCATTTATAAAACATGGTATGCCCTGTACATGCTCCACACTCATTATCTCATTTGTCAGCACAGTAACCTGTCCGATCGCTCACAGTGATTCCCAATGTATACATGAAGGGCCTGATGCTGGGAAAATGACCTTCTCAAGGCCATCTAGGACTGCTTTGCATTCTGTGCATTGCAGGCCTGGTTGCCCATGTCTCTCTGCAGGCACCATAAGGCAGTTAGGAGGGTGTCCAGATTGCCTCAGAATGCCAGATGCAAGAGAGGGCACCAGGATGCTGTTCTCCTGATGCCTTGTGTGCTCGCTGAGGCCTCTGCTGGGCCACCGCAAGATCCAGGAAGATGGACTAGATGGGTTTTTGGCCTGATCCAGTGGGGCTGTTCTTATGCAACGGACGCCACAGCCAGTCGCTGCATGCCCACCACATGTCTCAGTGTGTTTGGAGATGTGTAAATGCTGCTCCCACAACAAACCTGAGTGCCATTGTGGCTGAACTGAGATGATTCCCACTAGGAATGCCCGTAACTCCACCGGCTTCCAGTGCACAAATCATGAGTGTGGGCCATGGATGCAACCCCTCCAGCAATCCAGGCTTCAGTCACAGATATGCTGGAGACAGATCATACTCAGTGTTTTCACACTGCAGGTTTGGGTCTGCATCCAGTCAGGAGCACGGCCTGTGCAAGTCCCTCTGAATCTGGAGAGCACAGGGGAATCGCACAAACTAGGTCTAAAGGGTGCTGTGATCCATGTGCCTCTGGCCCTCCTGGCTCAAATGCCATTGAAAGCTAACTTGGCAAAGGATTGACGAGCTAGGATATGTTGGGCGACTTTCCACCAACAACGGTCATCTAATTTCCTCTGCAAATGCAACCTCAGTTCCAAAGCCATTCATCAGGGTGTGTTGAGCAACTTGAGCGGCTCATGAGGCACCTGAAGCGTGCAGACGGGTTTGACTGATTGTCTCACAGGCCTGCCACTCAACCAACATTTTGGACAACACCACAGAACAACCAGGCGCTTGGGTGTGCACCCAGCCCTATCCTGGGGTGCCCCTCCTCCACGCCTGTTAGTGATTGTTCCCAGTGCTCCTCTGAGCACCAGCTACCAAGGTGGCAAAGCACATTCCCCGTTCCTTCTGACCCCTGTGCCCACGGGCGGAACCATCTTAGCTGCTCTGGCTGAAGATGGACAAGGGGAGTGGGGGCAGAGTTCTTCTGTGACAGTTCCCCCCCCCCAACTACAGGATGCTGCGCATTTGTATGGCTGCATCAGTGCTGGAAAGTTAGAGGGGCTTTTGGAAGCACTGTAAAAATATTCCCTATACCAAGATCCAATAGAACAAGCATCATTTCCAAATCTGCCAACCTGGTATAAGTCCTCTTCTCAGCCAGTTTATTCCAACTCACCACCGGTTTTGGCACGCCAGGAATATTAACCACTCCTCACTCAGAGATGGACAAAGGCCGCTCTCGTAGCCTGCTTGCCACCACCAGAGTTGCTCCCTGGGTCTATTTAGCCACCACGCAGAAATCTCACGGGGCAAGGGGAGGGGAGGCCAGTGGGGAGCCCAGTCGGAGGCAGGCACCAAGTTCATTTGTCCTGAAGATTTAATGAGAGACTGAACCGTGGCCCGGAGAGAGGGGAAACAAACACAGCAGTGCCAGTCTGAAAGCAGGGAGATGTCTTGAGCAGCAACAGAACAAACCTGCTCAGTCCTTGTGGCTAAAAGTCCCTCCAAGGAGTCTGCATTGGGCCCTCCAGGCAGTAGCACTCGCAGAGTGGAGACGTCTCCTCCTCTTTGCTCTCGCTATCCAGAATGGCTCTGAAGGCGAGTGGGAGGGGCCACTTACATGGCACGTTGAGGCACCTGCAAAACTTTGTGCTGTGCCCTCCCCCAGGAATGCTACCACTCCCATTGTGACACACGGGGCCGGCTTGAGGAGGTGTCAAGAGAAAGGTGTGTTGAAGCAGGTAGGCCAGGCCTGGGCCACTTGGGAGGGGGGCTGTTATGAGTGAGACCTGCTAGTTTCTATGCCACCCTGGAGAAAACCTGTAGAGACCAGAAGTGGTCCAGGAGCCAAGCAAAGAGTTGCACATTCAGCTGTATCTCCTGAACAGCCCAGGCCTAGTGGGCAGAATGCAGAGAGAGTTTGGGGTGGAGAGGTGCTGCTGGATGAATTGGCTCCTCATGTCCAAATGCAGTCAGCCTCCTGATGCTCCAGAGGGAAAGGAGGAGACCTCTTCTAACTCGAGTCCATCCTGTCTTTGGACAAGGAGTGCCCCACTGGGTATCCACAACACACCTGCACTCCGGAGAACAGAGACAGTGAATGACGCCTGCACTGGGAAGGTCCAGCAGCGCTGGGACAGCCCCGTCACTCAGACCACAACCAATGCGGCTCCATTTTCAACGAACAGCCAGGATAACATCTCTCACCCAGGAAGCCATCTCTCCACCTACCACTCCCTTCAGTGGGGCGCTCACCAATGGCAGCTGACGGAGGAGGGGCAGCACTGGCAGAGCACCCAGGATCCTCTGAGCAGCAAGAGAAGAACAAACTTCTGGCTTGTTTAGACTCAGTCTAAAAACCATGAAGTGGGGGCAGGGTCGGCCTTAGACGCTGCGGGGCTCAAACAGGCAAACCCGGAAGAAAGTTGGTGGCGACACGAAAACGTTACTTCCAGATGGCCGAATTTCAGGGCAGGCAGGAGGGACCAGCAAGAGCGAAGCTCTGCTCACCACACCAGCTTCACAACGCCTCAGCTTGGAGGATGCCATGCCGGAGCATGAGCTGAAGAGCAAAGTGCAGGCTGTGGCTGCAGGCGGGCCATTCTCTGCCTAGCATGGGGGCCCCTCAGGTACAGGGCCAGATTGGGCCCCGTTGGTCCAGTCAGCCTCAATCCAGCCCTGAGTGGGGGAAGAGACAGGGAGTGTCACTGATGATGGCAACACCTTAGAGAAGATGACACTTGGAACAGAGCCAAACTTGGCAGTCGTTGGCACAGGGGACCCTGAGGGCGCAGTCCCCGTGGCTCTCTTCCCCTCTTCTGTAGGCTGTTTCACACACATAGTATTATTCTTTGTATCTCAATTTCTCCAAAGCTTGAATCAGCTCATAAAATGATAAGAACCCACTCAGTGACCAGCTACTTACATCGTCAGGAAGCCCCCCCCAATGGGCAACAGCCTTCACTCTCTGCCCGTGACGTTGGTCTCCCACACAGGGGGCCTGCAAGGCTCAAGACTTAGGCTCAGGGTGTGGACCACCTTCTCCCATGATAAGATCATCCCTAAGGCCCGCATCCCTAAGGCTGCTCATCAGCAATTGGGTCTGTAGGAAGCAGGGAAAGCGTCTGGGACACAGTGGCCATCTCTTCCTGAAACACTGCGCAGGAGGCTCATCAGACCGAAGGGCCTTCAGGCATCAAGTAAAAACCGTTTCATTTACGGCAGGCTTTTGAAAATGCTTAATTCTTGGTCCTTTACTTTGCTATTCTGAGCTGTTGCGAGCTCTAATTTGTATGTTGTTTTAGAGGTTTTAAAACTGAAAGGCAGGGCACAAAAATGAAAGAAAAAGAATTCTTGCACATTACCTGGTTTCACAGATTATGAGTTGCAGTTAATGATTGCTCACCACTGAAAGAAAATCTGCATAGGCTTAAAGGAAATCTCTTTATTGTGGTACATGGTCCAGATCTGATCTCTGGAATTAAAACAAGTCATTGGGTCTTCATGAGACCCAGTTAAAATTATTCTACATTTAAAAGGAATGTTGCAAAGCCATCCATGAGATCTAATCAGCTTTGAATTTCTGCAGGGCCTCTGAATCGTGGGGTGCTAGAGAGGGCACATCCCTGCAGTTCCCATGTTGGAATCTAGGAGGCGATCTTCCCCAGGTGCAGTTCCCTTAACACCCGGTCACGGATCTCCTTGGTCTTGGCGCCGTAGACAATGGGGTTGAGCATAGCTGGGACCATCAAGTAGAAGTTGGCCAGGAAGATGTGGACATGGTGGGGTACACTGTGCCCAAAGCGGTGGGTGAGGAAGGAGAAGAGGCCAGGTGTGTAGAGAATAACAATGACCCCCACGTGGGCGCCGCAGGTCCCCAGGGCCTTGTGCCGCGCCTCCAGCGAGGGCAACCGAAACACAGCATGAAGGATCAGCCCGTAGGAGATGAAGATGAAGCTCAGGTCAGCACCAACGATGACAAGAGAGAGAATCAGCCCATAGAGGTTGTTGGGTGTGGTGTTCCCACAGGCCAGTTTCACCACCGCCATGTGTTCGCAGTAGGAGTGAGAGATGAGTCGAGAGCGGCAAAATGGCAGCCTCTTCACCAGGAAAGGGAAAGGCAAAACGCTCACCAGGGCCCGCACAGCAATGACAGTGCCCAACTTGGCCACAGTGGTGGTGGTCAGCAGTGAGGTGTAGCTGAGAGGGGAGCAGATGGCCACGTACCGGTCATAAGCCATGGCAGTCAACGTCCCAGACTCCACTACACAGAGCGCATGGATCATGAACATCTGCACCAAGCAGGCATCAAAAGCAATCTCTTGGGCACCGACCCAGAAGATGCTCAGCATTTTGGGCATGATGCAGGTGGGCAAGGCCATGTCAGCTAATGCCAGCATGGCGAGAAAGAGGTACATGGGCTTGTGCAGGCTGGATTCTGTCCTGATGACCCACAGCAGGGTGGCATTGCCCAAGACGGCCATAATGTAGATGAAGCAGAAGGGGATGGAGAGCCAGACCTGGATCTTCTCCAGCCCCGGAAGCCCCAGAAGGAAGAAGGAGGCGGAGGAAGCCACCTGGCTGCTGGTGTTGGAAGCAGCTGACATGATGAGACACAGTCGACAGAAGGTTCGGGTACTTGGGAAAGGCTGGCTGCCCGACTGACACTCCCCTCTCCAGTGGCACAGCTCACATTGTTGTGGGTCAGTCCCTCACATTCCTGTTTGTCTCAGTCCCCGTTTCCTGGTTTTACCTCCTAAATTTGTCCTTGCAAAGTGTTTGTTCCTTGCAAACTCCCAAGGACTAACTTTGTGTCTGTGATGCTCTTGGGTTTAGCTGCATCTTCCTCTCTGAAGGCTCTCAAAGGTCATTGCAGAGGCCACCAAACCATCCCACTCAACTCTTTCTTTGCTTCTCCAAACTTTCAGTTCCACGACACCCCTTTTTGAGAGGTGGGTTCCTGTGCCCTGATTTCGCAGGTGGAGTCAAAGATCCTGTTATCTAGTGGGTCCATGCAAATAAAGGAAGGCATAGTGATAACAGCTCAATGCGTTTATTCCATCTTCAGAACAGAACCTAGCAAAATACAAGGCAAACCCCTGCCTTTTTTAGCCTTTAACTCCGCCCAGACTTCCCGTGATTGGTGCAATTGAAACCTTAACTAGAGGGCCAATTGGATGGTAGGATTTCGATCCATCACCCGATTGGCCAGCCGTAAGTCTGGGCCAATGAGTTATGCAGGATTTCGATCCTGCATAACTTACATACATAACAGAGCCGATGCAGGAACATTCAGCAAAGCGTCATAAGACTCTCAAGTCAGCTCCTCATTAAGAAAACAGGGGTGCTTGCGTCTCACCCAGTCCGGCTTCTGAGCCCCAGCCCAGAATTCTTCCTTTTCTTACCTACATCCCTTCATTTTCCAGGGCCCTGTAAGGAAAAGAGTTTTCTTGGTTATGGCTTTTGATGTGGTTGATTTTACTGAAAGAGGAAGTTGTAGTTCAGGAGAGAACTGGTGGCGTCAAGACAGCATCCTCTGGCATCCTGTTCTGGAGCACGTAACCTAGAAAAATGAAGGAAAAGGACAAGCACAGAGCCAGACTGTGCTGGGACTGCAAACAGACTCAGGGAAGCACCCGAAGTCCTTCAGTGAAACAAGCTATCTGGGGAAGACACTGAGAAAAGGCTGAACCTGAAGTGTGAAGCCTTCACCCAAGAACTTAAGGCCCCAGTCCTGTCCAAATCCCCCCTGCCAATGCAGAAATGCCAGAAAGGTGCTTGCTGAAAAAGGTGGGAGTAGGGAGGTGATAAACAGCCTGCAGGAAGAATGTAAAGATACTTTGTACTGACTTCCTGGTCGGCTGCCCTAACTTCAATAGGTCTCCTCAGACATACACCACCTATTTTGGTGGCCTCTGTCCAAGGAGAGGAAAGGGGTGGGGAGGGTTTCATAGGAGGGGATAAGATTCGACATGCGCCATTGCCAATGGATTCGCTCCCTCCCGCCTCCTCTCCCTCCTCACCCAGAAACGCCCCCATTCCTCCCACTCCCCACCCACTGCCAACTCGCCCAGTACTGGTGGATGTTGTTGTAAGTATGCATGGCCACCAGCCACTGTTCTGGTGGCTTTGTTGTGCTCACTGGAGCTCCTGGTGAGCACATCAGTGTCACATGATGTGCATTAGGATGCAGGTACTTGCGCCCAGATCCTGGCACTTCTGCTGGCAGAAGCCAGTGGATAGGACGGGGCCGTAAGAAGAGCCCTTCTGTACCTGGCCGTAGAGCCCAGTGGTCATGTTTCCTGTTCCGGCGAATGCCTGATCAGATGCCACACAAGTGCCAGGGCAGCAGCCCTCCCCTCTTCCCTGCCTGCAGCATCTTGTCTTCAAGGAACGTTGGCACAGGTCTTGGGTCCCCCACCGATCCACGTTGATCCACAGCTCTCAGTGCTCTGCTCTTCCCATTTGTACCCCAACGGTCAGGCAGCGTAAGCAGTGCTACACTTCTACAGTGGAGAAACTAGTCAGCTTTTCCGTGTCCTTGCCAGCAGCACACGGTTTGCAAGACAGAGCAGATGTCAGCATTTCTGAAACATGTCCCGGACTCAGATCCAGCAGACATTAATTCGGGCACTGATGATGCGCACACCTGAGCTTCTTGGTCTGAAGGAGCCACTGATGTAGCATCAAATGCTCCAAGGTTGTTGCAATGCCCAATCCAAGCACTACATAGCTGACGTGCTCCCAGGTGCATCTGACAAGGGGAGAGTCAGTGCCTTAATTTATAGACTCAGAGAAGAGCCTGGGATTGTTTAAAACAAGACCAGCATTTCTCCAGCAGGTTCTGTCTTTGCATCAGTGGCAGCTGGGGAGTAGGCAGGAGAACCCTAGAGACTCTGCTGTGAACATGTGCAGTGGGTTATGGTTGACTCATATAGTGACTCCCTAGAAGTCAGCATGAAGAAGCATGCCAGATTAGCGCTGCGCTCTTTGACTGCAGCGTGTGAGGTCAAAGGTGGCTGAGCCATTGAACAACAGTGAAGGGCCAAACGGGATGTGAAGGGGTGGTCTTGTGACTGGAGAGCTGGAGCAGCTGCTTGCGGAGCAGAAGAAAGCCGGTGCTTGCTCTTTTGTGGTGCTGCCCCAGGAACCACGTGTGGAAATGGGCATAGAGGAGCACACTGCCTCTGAACCTGGAGGAGCCAGAATTGGCTCAGCCGGAGCAAGAGGAAACTCTTCCCCTTACCCCCGAGTAAGCCACCACAGCCCCAATGGGTCTCCTCAGGAAGTAAGAACATAAGAACAGCCCCACTGGATTGGGCCATAGGCCCATCTAGTCCAGTTTCCTGTATCTCACAGCAGCCCACCAAATGCCCCAGGGAGCACACCAGATAACAAGAGACCTGCATCCTGGTGCCCTCCGTTGCATCTGACAGCGCCCATTTCTAAAATCAGGAGGTTGCGCATACACATCATGGCTTGTACCCCGTAATGGATTTTTCCTCCAGAAACTCGTCCAATCCCCTTTTAAAGGCGTCTAGGCTAGATGCCAGCACCACATCCTGTGGCAAGGAGTTCCACAGACCGACCACACGCTGAGTAAAGAAATATTTTCTTTTGTCTGTCCTAACCCGCCCAACACTCAATTTTAGTGGATGTCCCCTGGTTCTGGTATTATGTGAGAGTGTAAAGAGCATCTCCCTATCCACTCTGTCCATCCCCTGCATAATTTTGTATGTCTCAATCATGTCCCCCCTTAGGGGCCTCTTTTCTAGGCTGAAGAGGCCCAAACGCCGTAGCCTTTCTTCATAAGGAAGGTGCCCCAGCCCAATAATCATCTTAGTCGCTCTCTTTTGCACCTTTTCCATTTCCACTATGTCCTTTTTGAGATGCGGCGACCAGAACTGGACACAATACTCCACGTGTGGCCTTACCATCGATTTGTACAACAGCATTATAATATTAGCTGTTTTGTTCTCAATACCTTTCCTAATGATCCCAAGCATAGAATTGGCCTTCTTCACTGCCGCCA
Organism: Tiliqua scincoides; assembly: GCF_035046505.1. Lineage (NCBI taxonomy): Eukaryota > Metazoa > Chordata > Lepidosauria > Squamata > Scincidae > Tiliqua > Tiliqua scincoides. The sequence continues at coordinate 1,168,892 of NC_089823.1, forward strand.
CACATGGGGTCAACACTCTCATCGACCTGTCCACCACCACCCCAAGATCTCTCTCCTTTTCTGTCACAGACAGCTCAGAACCCATCAGCCTATATCTAAAGTTTTGATTTTTTGCCCCAATGCACATGACCTTACACCAGGGGTGCTCACACTTTTTTGGCTCGAGAGCTACTTTGAAACCCAGCAAGGCCCAGAGATCTACCAGAGTTTTTTTTACAATGTTCGCACCATCATAACATATAACATTTATGTGTACAACGTATGTTGGTGTACCTTGAGCCCCACTGAGTATAGCAGGACTTACTCCTGAGTAGACATGCCTAGGATTAGGCTGTGAGGCTGCAATCCTAGCCACACTTACCTGGGAGTAAGCCCCATTGAGTACAATGGGCCTTACTCCCGGCGTTTCCTCCCAGAGGCACCTGAAGGGGGGGGTCGGCACTCCGTGATCTACTCATTTTGCCTCGTGATCTACCGGTAGATCGCGATCCACCTATTGAGCACCCCTGCCTTACACTTACTGACATTGAAGCGCATCTGCCATTTTGCTGCCCATTCTGCCAGTCTGGAGAGATCCTTCTGGAGCTCCTCACAATCACTTTTGGTCTTTACCACTCGGAAAAGTTTGGTGTCATCTGCAAACTTAGCCACTTCACTGCTCAACCCTGTCTCCAGGTCATTTATGAAGAGGTTGAAAAGCACCGGTCCCAGGACAGATCCTTGGGGCACACCGCTTTTCACCTCTCTCCTTTGTGAAAATTGCCCATTGACACCCACTCTCTGCTTCCTGGCCTCCAACCAGTTCTCAATCCACGAGAGGACCTGTCCTCTAATTCCCTGACTGTGGAGTTTTTTCAGTAGCCTTTGGTGAGGAACCGTGTCAAACGCCTTCTGAAATTCCAGAAATATAATGTCCACAGGCTCTCCCGCATCCACATGCCTGTTGACCTTTTCAAAGAATTCTATAAGGTTCGTGAGGCAAGACTTACCCTTACAGAAGCCATGCTGACTCTCCCTCAGCAAAGCCTGTTCGTCTATGTGTTTTGAGATCCTATCTTTGATGAGGCATTCCACCATCTTACCCGGTATGGATGTTAGGCTGACCGGCCTATAGTTTCCCGGGTCCCCCCTCTTCCCCTTGTACAAATTTGATGGTGGTACAAATTTGAGGAGAACAGAAGCAGGCCAGCTTGACCACCGCCATGTGGTCACAGTAGGTGTGAGCAATGATGTTGGTGCCACAATATTGCATTTTCTTGACCATGAAAGGGAAGGGAAAGATGAGGACGGCTCCCCTGAGGAAGGTAACCAGGCCCACTTTGACAATCATTGGGTTTGTCAAGATGGTAGAGTATCTCAGTGGGTAGCAGATGGCAACAAATCGGTCCAGGGCCATGAGCATCAGGACACCAGACTCCATCCCCGTGAAGGTGTGAACAACGTACATCTGAACCAGGCAGGAATTGAAGTCAATCTCCTTGAAATTTAGCCAGAAGATGCAGAAGGCTTTGGGCATTGTCGATGTGCCCATCACGATGTCAGTGATGGAGAGCATGGAGAGGAAGTAGTACATGGGTCTGTGAAGGACCTCCTCGGTCCAGATGATGTACAGAAGTCCGCAGTTCCCAGCCATGCCAATGAGATACATGGAGAAAAATGGGAAGGAGATCCAGACGTGAGCGTGTTCCAGACCTGGGATGCCATTCAGGATGAACTGCAGGAGGCTGCTGTCTGTGCCGTTGGGAGTGGCCATGCTACGCAGTTGGAGCGCATGCTCCACACTCACACTGTAACCTGCACAGGTGAAGAGTGTAAAACACAGAAACACGTTCATTGAACTATCTGCAGCCATGATCATCACTACCAACACTGAATAAACACTTCCTGGACAGAGTAAGGGGCGAGGGGATTTTACCACTTCCATGAACATGTCAAATGCTCTGGACATCCTGGGAAACTTTCCATAATTGTTCTACTGATGATTTTTTTATAATGTTTCACTCTGAACATGAACACTCCAGTCCATGTATGGAAATCACAGAAAACCTCTTTGTTATCTGTTAAAGGAGGTTTCCTGCTTCGTGAAATAAAGAACAGCTCAATCCAACCAGGGCCCAACCAGTGCAAATGGTGGCCAGACTTGGGTATGCACCAAGAGAGCACCTTGCCCCTGCTGGAGTCAGTCAGTCAGTTGACAGAGGTGTGTTTGAGGACACAGACAATATGACACCTGTAACCTCTTGCCACTCCTCGCATCAGGCATTTAGAGATCGGCTCCCACTAAAACCTGGCATATAGTCATCTTGGCTTGTAACCTGTGATGGACTTTTACTCCATCAATCTATCCAATTCACTTTTAAAGACAACTAGGCTTTCAGGTGCCATCACCACATCCTGTGGCAAGGAGTTCCACAGATAAATTACATGCAAGCTAAAGAAGTATTTTCTTTTGTCTGCTCCAGTATCGTGCCACTCAATTCTAGCGGCTGTCCCCTGGTTCTGGTGTTGTGCGAGAGGGAAAGACTTCACTCTCTCCATCCTGTACATAATTTTATAGGTCTCAACAAGATCTCTGGCCTTTTTTCTAGACCAAAGAGCCCCAAACACTGTAGCCTTTCCTCATAGGGGAAGTACCCCAGCCCAGTACTCATTTTAGTCGTGCTCTTCTGCACCTTCTCCAGTTCCACTAGGTCCTTTTTGAGACGTGGCAACTGGATGTGGGTTCTGGGGATCACCTGAGCCTCTGAATTTCCTGATCCTGGACTTGAAGGGTCTTTACCCACCAGTGAGCCGGCTCAAAGCCGTGTCCTTTCTTTACAGATCAGCTGGAGAAGCACCAACAGTAAGCATCAACACAGCTGGGAAACATGACTGTGGTCTTGAAATGACTCCACAGGCCACACAGGGCGCTGCAGTGTCCCAGAAGCCTCTTGGGTCCAAGACGGTAGAAAATGGGGCAAGAGTGGGGCAAGCGGAATCCAGATGTTCACCACAATAACTGCAAGTGATGATTCCTGGTGCCTGGAGCATTTGGCTTTGATGGCAGGATGTTTGTTTGACTCTCTGCAAATGTGATGTCTGTGCATTTCTCCTGTTAGTTTGTGACTTCCATTCAAGGCAAAGAGCACAGTCTGCCACACGTTAAACACTTTTATTATTATTATTATTATTATTATTATTATTATTATTATTAACAACAATATTTATATACTGCTTTTCAAAGTGGTTTACAGAGAAAGATCAAATCCATCAAGTGCCATCATGTACTAATGACCGCTGCATCTTATCTCCCTTTAAGAAGACACAGCACTGAATGTCGACGGTCAAACACTCACATTCTGCCGATTCCAGCAATGCAGGCAGCAGGATCTGATCTTCATATGGCCATCCAGGAATGCAAGAACCTCCTCCCCGGAAAGGGGATTGGACGGGGGCTGGGAGCTGGGCGGGCCCAGAGAGTTTTAGGGCACAAGCACCCAGCCCTCTTCTGCTTTTGCATGTGGGCACGGTGCCGACCCATCCAGCCCACCTTGAACTCAGGTGCAACTTCTGAGGAAGCTGTCTCTCTCCCGCGCTGGATCCCACAGGCCACCTGTTTGGTCTGTAAGGTGGGGTGTGGGGTGTGGACGGCTCTGCCCCAGGAAAGGCTCAGGCTGCAGTGCATGCACACTTTCCTGGGGGAGCCCCACGGAGCACAGGGGGACTGTTCTGAGCAGGCGGAGTGGCACTCAGCCCCTGGCTCCGCAGCTGGAGGGGGACGGGTGGCCGCCTTTCAGTCTGGAGGCAGGTCTTGTCTCCCTGCCTCCTCGGGGTCACCAGCGCACATGGCGCTCGCAGCTGCTGCGGAGCTCACCTGGTCGCTGGCAGGGGCTCCGCGATCGATGGCGTGGATGCTGCATTCCAGCCACTGACACTGCCAAGCACAGACTCTTGCTGGGAGCTCATCAGGGGTTTCGCCCAGAGCCGGCCAGCTGGAGGACGGCTTTTCCCGGCTTCTGGGCCTCATCAGCAATGAACAGCCCAAGGAGAACGCCAGCCGAGAGCAGTCAGGACAAAGGGAGGGCAGCACCAACCCCAGACTCAGACACAAGGATACTTGGGCGACAGAAGTGCTGAAGGAAATAAGGCAACGTATGTGCTGAGCCATGAAAGGAGAGCCAAGGCCCTCTAGGCCAGCACTCGCTTCCAAGAGTGGGCAGCCAGTGCTTCTGGGAAGCCCAAAGCAGCACATGCAGGCAAGAGGGTTCCCCGCCCCTTGCAATGGCTGCCCAGTTCTGCTACTGAGAGGCCCACTGCCCTGGTCAGGCAACCCCGCCCCCATTTCTCCTGTGACACCTCCTGCCTTTGAAGGTGCCAGCTCTTCACCCCTTCTTGCCTCCCGAGGGAATTTCTTTGTCTCCCACCTTCCATTTTAGGAGTGATAGTTGAAAACTGGAGCACTTTTGTTGGAAATGCGCATTCTTTCCTTTGGCACTTTGGGAAACCCCACACAGGATTTCTGTGCACCCAGAACACACCCAGAATCTTCTGCGGGCTGCAGTATTCCCAAGGCAGGTCTGCCAACAAGTCGGCCAACAGGTGTCAATGTGGAAAGTGTCCCCTGAAGACAGACAGTGGGACCCCCCACCCCCTCTCTGCCTATCAGCACCTCCAAGCACCATTTCATCTCTCAAACACTGTCAGAGATCAGCCAATGAACTCAGCAGCAAACAAAGACAAAAGTGGGTCCAAAATCTGTGGCAAGCAGAGAAAATCCACCCAGTGCTCTGATCCAAAGAATGGCACAGGGCCAAATATTCTAAAGGGTAACAAAAGAAGAGAAATCATTTTGAGGAGATTTGGGGGATCAGATTTGCTTCAGGTGCAGCTCTAAACACACCCCAAACTTACGTATTTCTGCTTGAAAGTTATCCAACAACGTCAGGTGAATCGTCGATTAATGGCAACTACCAAATACTGATCTCGGGGCCAGTCAGGTCAGACGAAGAACTGAACCTCCCAGAAGCCGTGTCCAAAATGGAGCTCCCTTTTCATTCCGCTCACGTTGCGACCAGGAACCGCAGGAACAGGAATGTGTAGAGACTGGTTTCCATGCCCCTGAAACCAGGCCCTCTGAGTTCAGCCACGGTTCTCTCCAAGCCAAACACAAAGAGCAAAAGCAGCAGCTGTGCTTGTGAGCATGCGGGAGGGGTCTGGGCAGGAGTCGTGAGCTCCGAGTTCCACAGGCGCTCTCGGTGGAGTCCCTTCAGCAGTCTGCTCTCTCCCTCCCTTCCCTTCTCCAACCAGCTGTGTGGGCAGCAGCCGGAGAGTGAGGCAGCAGAAGTGACCTCTCTGGTGGGACTCAGATATGGCTCTGCCACTATCCTTGACTCCGTGTTGCCCACACTGTATCCTGGCAGCTTTCGTCCCTTGGATGGCAGGGGCGATGCTGAAAGCAGCCAAGGTCTTGGACCGTCCGCAGAGAGAAATGCCCACTTGCTGGAGGTGCTCAGGAGGGACCTACTCCCTGGCAGCACGACTGGCCTTTCCCTGGACAATCCGGGACCACTTATAGCGCTCCTGTGTGCGGTCCCTCTGGGCACCCCCGGCTCAGTGGCCTCCAAGTGGTTCTGCACGGCAGCCCCGTGAGACATGAAGGTGTGCCAAGAGGAATCCCCGTTCTCCTTTTTTCAAGACTCTTTTCTGTTGACCTTCGGCATGCAAAGATGGCACTCTCCCTCAGAGCTGTGCCCCCCCTTTCCCAGCTTCCCAGCAGTGGCTTCCTGTTTCCTGTACCTCAGAAGACGGGCACCCAGACAAGTCCCCATGCAGACATCAGACCACCTGCATATCTACGTGTTCTCAGCCCCACCTCCCCACCCTCAGTGTTTCCACATTTTGCTTCATGGTCTGGCCGAGGGTCTTCTTTATCCATGTCCCAGGAACAGGTCTGTGGCCTTGTCCAGGAGTTCAGTGACTGAGCAGCCAGCCAACCAGTTCAGAGGAGGCCATTCATCACCAGCTCAGTGGAGAGGGCAGGGACTGCAACCATGAGTCCCTCCCTACTCCATCACAGGCTCCCTCCATAATTGCCATTGAGGTTGGTGCACTTTGTACCTGCTTTCCTCTTTTCTGCAACAGCTTCTGCACTTTTGCCAGGATCCAGGAAGGGGTTTTGTTTCCTCCTGGCTTGTTCTAATCAGCTCTGTCCAGGTCTGAGTTAAAACAACGAATGGGCACAGTCCAGATTTTCCAGTCACCAGTCACTCCAAAGTCCAAACTCTGCTTGGTACCAAATAAACAGACTTCATGGTTTCCCTCCAGGGGAGGAAGTCAGTGGTGGGGAGTCGCCAGGGCCTGAAAACTGCTGACAGCGCAAAGGAGTCTGGCCCAGGCTGCTGCCAGAGCATCTTCCTCTCAGGGCTTGGCTTTCCCTGTGACGCCTCTTGGCTTGCCTGTTCCAGCACAGGATAGGATTGTGCCCTTAATTACACTAAATCTAAAATTCTTGTGTTTGAGAAATTTTGGAAGTAACGCTCCTGGGTTTTCCATGGCAAGGGGATTCAGCAAGTTAAGACATTTAGGTGTTTGGGTTTGAATTCCCATTACAAATTGCCATGGGTCCCTCAATGCATTTCAGCGATTAATTCTGCTAAACTTTCATCTCAGGCCATATTACGTTTCTTTTACTTGAAAGGAAATTCATTCATTCCAGCAGCTGTGCATATTTTTAATGCCAAAACTGTTATGTATGCAAGTTTAATGTATCTATGGAGAACTCGCGCAAGGAAAGCGCCCTACAGGTAGACCACAGCTGCGATACAAGGACATCTGCAAGAGGAGTCTGAAGGCCTTAGGAGTGGACCTCAACAGGTGGGAAACCCTGGCCTCTGAGCGGCCCACTTGGAGGCAGGCTGTGCAGCATGGCCTTTCCCAGTTTGAAGAGACACTTGGCCAACAGTCTGAGGCAAAGAGGCAAAGAAGGAAGGCCCATAGCCAGGGAGACAGACCAGGGACAGACTGCACTTGCTCCTGGTGTGGAAGGGATTGTCACTCCAAGATTGGCCTTTTCAGCCACACTAGACGCTGTGCCAGAATCACCTCTCGAGCGCGATACCAGAGTCTTTCGAGACTGAAGGTTGCCAACATGTATAAGTTGTGCAGGATCGAAATCCTGCATAACCAATTGGCCCAGTCTTAATGGCTGGCCAATCGGGAGGTGGATCGAGATGCTACCCGTCCGATTGGCCCTCCAGTTTAGCATGACAATCAGGTGACTGATTCAACAGCACCAATCATGGGGAATTTGGGCAGAGCAAAGGGGTATAAAGCAAGGCGTGTTTACCTTGTGTTTTATTGCCAGGTTCTGTTCTGAAGATGAAATAAATGTGTTGAGCTGTTATTTCTTGACCTGCATTTATTTGGACCCAACATTTAACAAAAACTTCAGCCCAACTCTTTCATGGGATTCAAATTTGGCTGCTGGCCTTCAATTAGGAAGTTGAGAGGAGTCTCTCAACCTTTTTATATAAGCTCTTTGGCTTAGCCCACTGACTTCTGTGCACAGCCTTATGTCTGGAGGCCAAGCAATATAGACTGGAGCATTTAGCTTGGGCCAGATTTATCATGTTCTGGCTCAATGTTTGCTTCAATACGGGGCAAGCTCCTCTTTTCCAAGCCTTATTTTCTGATTCCTGGCAATCTATGGGTTTTCGTCATTGCATCCTTAAAATCCGCTCTATCAGCCTCTCGCTGGATTCTTTGGGCAATGATACTTTGAATAGGATGATGTGAGCATCTTGCACAAATTATGGGACATCGAAAACCAGGAAATTAATGCAGCTGCTAATAAGACCCATTCCCCCTTCAGTTGCAGTTACCATTGGTCCTTGGTTGTTGTCCCAGATACCTGTATGTGCTAAACGATTCAGAGATCCATCTAGCTTTAACACTTGCTCGGTGTAATGTGTTTCCAGCTCGTGAGTTAGAAGCTAGATTGTTGGCATTCTCAAATTCCAACCAAATTTACATGTAATCTGGGGGCTACTGAATCCTTAGCTCATATAGAACTGCACTGCCCTTGTTATATGGATATTAGAAGTTCCAAATTTATTTTCAGATGGCCCTTTATGGGCATGGGATGATGAAATCCTATGTTTGCTTCTAGCTTCTACTGACGTGCTGGTCATAAACCAACTGGCTAAATTTTTGCATGATATTCTAACTAGATGCAGAACCATATTCCCCACCCACCCTTCTATCTTGTAAGCAGAGAGTCTATTTTTATGTCTGTATTTTTTTTTTTTTGTATGACTGCCAATCCTAGTAAAGGATTTTGAAATTTTAAAAAAATTGTTTTCTATTTTTTCTCTGATATACAGGTGAATGTCGCTTAGCGATGTTCCGACTAGAGATGGCCCGCATATGCGACGGCTGCCACTGGTCCCAGTCCCCCTCCCCCCAAGCCTCCAAAGTCAAGGGGAGCTGTGCATCTGCGTGTTGCCTCTGCGAGGCTCGGAAAGGCTGAAATAGCTGAAAAGACGCAATTTTCTGCTTCCTTGGGAAACCGGAAGTGACTTTTTTGCCTTATAATGAGAAAAAATGTAACTTCCATTTTCCTGATGGAAACCAGAACTTGTGTTTTCTTGGCTGTTTTCTGCCATTCTGAGCCTCTGCAGGGCTCAGAAAAGCCTCTGAAGGCAAGGGGAGCAGCTCTCCTCAGCTACGAAGACTTCGTTTAACATCAATCCTCCCTTGGCGAAAAGGGTGCCTGTCCACATCCCTGTTGTTAAGAGACACATGACTGTACCTAAATACCAATTTGAGATCACCGGAAGCTCCCATGAGCAGTGAGAACTTGAGAAGCAACTGAAAAGTTGAGCTGAGCTATTTCCACCTGCTTTTTGGTGAGAGCAAAGAAGCCATCTTGGCTGCCCTTCAGTGAGAGAGAAGGAGCTGTTTGTCAGTCAGTGTGGGAGAAGTGATACCAGACTTTGAAAGATCCATCTGGAACATTGTTGTTCTTGAAAGATTAGAGTGTTATTGTAGAAACACCCTTGGGGGTTTAGAGAAAGTCTGCCTATGTGCACCACCTTCTATTAAAATCAGAGGAGTAATCCAATGACCAAGAAAGACAGTATACAAATACTGGCTTTTGTTGTTGTTGTGTTGCTGTTTGGTCAGTGAAGATCAGCCAATGAAACCCAGGACCGTGACAAAGCAGAAGTTCCCACTTCCCTGGCAGTCACCAAAGCCAATTCTCATTCTGAAGAATTCTCAACTGCTCTTTGGCTCCAGGACACTGGAAATGTGTAGAGCACCCTTGTAGAAACTGCAGAGAAATCCCTTGTTGAAGACATAAAAGCTTAAGAGATTACCGCAAACTGGGGGGGGGGCATTCTTCAGATGTGCCAAATGGGCAGTACAAATTACATGGATGTACAAAGTACATGGGTGAAGCTACATGAACAGAAAACTTCATGCAAGAGTGAAGGCCCAAAGCCAGAGGCTGTGAACCTGGAGCGGCAGAAGACCTTGGTGCATTTACCGTTACTCGGTCATGACAGCCTTGAAGTGAAATGCCTGTTGGCTTCCTGATGGCATTTCCTTTTTGCAAGCCTTTCTTTTCTTTCCTCGGATGCAGGAGGTCTCAATCATGCTACAATCAAAATTGGATTCCCTGCAGACATCATGCATTGGTGTCTTCTATGTTAAACCAACATTTAGTCTCAGAGGCTATTGCACACATGGTCCACAGGAGTGCAGTGATTTTGGACCAGCAGTGGAGGAGAGTGGGTGGACGGAGGTAGGCACTCCCCTTCAATCTGCTGCCTGAGGCAACTGTCTCAACTGGCTCCATGGATGGGCCAGCCTGCCTGTCCATTCTCTGAGCTCTGCATTAGGGGCCCTGTTCTGAGTCTCATTTTCTGCAGAAGCCGAGTTGACTCCCTCACCAGGCAGAACCTTTTGAGTGCTTGAGTAACTCCCTCCCCAGGAAAATACAGTCAGCCCAGTCACTGACAATTATGCAGCATACATGGGCAATGGATAGCATGTCAGAGCAGCTCTATGCAGAGGCCTGATGGCTCAGATCGAGGGAGGGCCATCTAGTCCAGTATCCTGTTTCCAGTAGAGGCCAGTCAGGTGCCTTTGGGAAACCTACAAACAGCTCTCCCTGGGCATTTGAGCAACTGGTATCGGGAGATCTGCTGCCTCTAAACTGGAGGTCCCTTTTAATACTGGCTCTTTCTTTTACACCCCTTTCTCCTGGCTCCTAACACCTGCCTAGTTCCTAGTTCTTGGCACTTTCATTCCTGCTTCCAACTGACTTGCTTTCATTGGCATTTGCTCACCCATATCCAAGGACATCTTTCCTCATTTGCCCCTTTCAGTCCAGGCCCTTTGCTGTACATGTGGTTAGATGTTGCCCCAAAGTGTGCCACTTACATTTAATATTTTACATTCAATCTCCTTTTGACATTTTGTTGTCTACACACTGGATGGCGATTGATCCTTTTGGAGCTCCTGAGAATCTGGTTAGATTTCACTGTCCAGGTGGCCCTTGCCCATCCTCCCCAAAGCCACCTGACACTTCAGAGGACATGTTTGTGGCTGACCTCGTGACTGTCTAGTGGCTTAGAGCAGGGGTCTCTAAACCCTGGCCCGGGGGCCAGATGCAGCCCACAGTGAGCCTCTATCCAGCCTGCAGCCAGCCTCTGGCCCACTGAGAACCTCTGGCCCACTCAACTGAACATGACCAGAGCTATTCTCTGGTCATGTCCAGAGTGTGTTCTGAGGACCAGGGACATGGGGGAATAGAGGTCCATTTGAATGTGTGCTTTATTTCTGTGGTGCGTTTTGGTGCTTGGAGAAATCCTGATGTGTTTATTTAAACTGTATATTAAAAAAAAAAATTCCAGCCCTCGACACTGTGCCACATATTTGATGTGGCCCTCTGGTCAAAACGTTTGGAGACCCCTGGCTTAGAGAAACAGCTGGTGAAGTGTCACAAGGAGGCTTCATACATCTTCCCCGGTACATTGACGAGCCTTTCCCTTGCAGCTGTTTGTTTTGTTTATTGTGCATTTTATATCTTACCTCACTCCAGCTAGACTCAAGGCAGCTGCCAATCAAAAATGAAAAATGTAACATAACTGAACACCCAAAAAGCTAAAATGAAACAGTTGCAAAACAATTCTAAAAACAAGCAGGAGCTCAGGGAATGTCCCCAGCATGCTCTTGGTGAGTGCAGAAGTGAAGCCCTCGGAGCAAACGAACAAGGCGCTGGGAAAGGAGAGCCCCCCCCAACACACACACGGCTCCTCCCTGGGCCACAGGTGCCTCTGTTAATGATGGCAGCCGTCCCACAAGCCCTGGAGCGAAGTGGCTGCCCCACAGGACTTTCAGTGCAGAGTTTAAAAACTCCCCTTCCAGCCACCCTGTGGCATATTCTGTGGACGTGGCTGTGGAGGTCCAAGAAGGCATAGTGAAGGTCCAGGTGAGTGTGGCGAGGCAGCACCTGCTCCGAACCCCAGGAAGGGCAACTGCTGGGAAGGCCCCAGCATCTTGCTCAAGAACCAGGCAGGCAACAGGAGGCGGGTTGGGCCTGGCGAGGCTGTCCAAAGCCGACTCCAGGGGGAGTGGATGCCCAGACACGCAAGGCAGCCCTGGGGTGGGGCCTCTGGAAATGTGCTCAGAGGTGAGAGAAGCTGAGGAAAGTGAGCTGCCTCCACTTGGAGTGCTGGCTGTTTGGGGGGGCGGTCGGTGAGAGCAGCAGGCCTGCCATTGTTTCCGAGGACCTGTCAAGGGCCAGGGAGGGAGGCTCATCAGAGCTCCGAGCCCGATGGGGGGGGGAATTCTTAGGCCTTGGTTGGGGCAGCCTCCCTCTGTCAGCACCACTGGCAGTGCTTGTTCACGGGCAGTTTCCAAAGTGGTAGGCAAAACAGCCGCTCACATTTGGTTCGCCTTTTCACCGGCAACGGGCAAGGCAGGACTAGCACTGGAGGGTCGCGCACAAGTTTGGTGCTCAGCCTCACGGGGAGAGCCAGGAGGACCTTCCTGCCATTCTCCATCCAGCACTTGGAAGGAGCAGGTCTGGGAGCCACAGGTGATCCTGCCTCTCCTGCCCTCCTGGGCTGGCTAGAGGGCCCCTCTCAAAAGCCGCTCCCTCTGACAGCGCAAGGCGAAGTGGGGTGTTAGGGGGCCAGGTGTGCATCAGAAAGCACGGCTGTGCATGTCTGCAGGATCTTCCCGCGCTTGGCTAAGGGGCTGGCTGCAGGGTTTCAGGACCCCTGTGAGCAGAGGCCACGGAGCAGCAGGAGCTGAATCCCTCCAGAGGCCTGTGGTTGGGGGCTGCCGCTTTGGGGAGTGTCTGCTTCCCATTTTCCTCCCAGCAAAGACACCACAGAGCCCCATGACACACAGTTCACTTTGCCCCAGCAGGGGTGGATTAAGGTAGTGCAGGACCTGCAGCATGTAAAGGGCCCTAAATTTAAAAAAATACACATAAATATTAAAACAGTAGGACTTATTCCTATCATGTTTGCAATGACATCTGTAATTATTATGTTGCAAGCTACACGCAGCCCCCCCCCCCCCCAACATGTAAACAACAACATTGGTTGGTTTAAAAGATTTTTATACCACTTTTCTAAAAACCCAAAGCGGTATAAAACAAAACAAATATATCATTAAAACATCAGAATAAAAATATTAAAATAAAACAATTTTAAAAAGCAATAGAAGAGCAGATAGCAGATTAAAACGTACAGCAGCATAAGAGTTAAGGGGTTCCTCGGGATTACCTCCTTTCCCAAAGGCCAAGCAAAACAGAGAGGTCTTCAGACCCTGCCAGAAACCACAGACTGAAGAAACTGCTCTCAGAACTTCTGGCAGCTGGTTCCAGAGGTGAGCTGCCAGAACCGAGAAGGCCCTGCGCCTTCCCACCATCCCCCTGGCTTCATATGGCAGCGGCATCCTGAGAAGGGCCATTCCTGATGCGCAGGAATATTTGGGGGAAGGCAATCCTTGCTGTGTAGGGCTTTAAAGGTCATCATCAACACCATGAATTGTGCTCAGAAAGGAATGGGGAGCCAGTGTGGAGGCAGGTTGCCTCTGATTGCCAGATGCAGGGGAGGTCACCAGGATGCAGGATGTGTCTGCTGTCTTGTGTGCTCCCTGGGGCATTTGGTGGGCCGCTGTGAGATACAGGAAGCTGGACTAGATGGGCCTTTGGCCTGATCCTGCAGGGCTCTTCTTATGTAGCTGTCAGAGCAACAGCATAGTGCATTCCACATGCTGAACCCCAGTGATCAATCGAGCTGCCACATTCCGCACCAACGGCAACTTCCAAACCATTTTCATGGGAAGCCCCACATAAAGTGCATTATGGTAGTCTAACTGAGATGTCACTAGGGCATAGACCACCATCAACAGATCCAACTGACACAGGTATGGCTGCAGCCAGTGTACCAGCTGAAGCTGAGCAAAAGCCTCCCAGATCACAGGTGCCACCTGAGCATCCAGGGACAGCTGTGGGTCTAGGAGAACTCCCAGGCTGTGAACCTGCTCCTTCAGAGAGAGTGCTGCCCCATCCAGAGCAAGTTGTGGGTTTAATAGCTGCATAGCCACCTTCCAAATGAGGAACTCGGTCTTATCTGGGTTTAATTTCAGTTTGTTAGCCCTCATCCAGGCCCCAACTGCTTTCAGACAGTGCCCCAGAACTTCAACAGCCCCCTTGGAACTTGGTGGAAAAGACAGAGCAGGATGAAATCCACATATTGTTAACACCCAACTCTAAGTCCCCAGATAACCAGCGGCTTCATGTAGATGTTAAACAACATGGGGGACAAGATAGATCCCCGAGGTACTCTGCAAGTCAGTGGTCAGGGAGCCGAATGGGTGTCCCCCAGTCTCACCATCTGGATCTGATCTGTCAAGCAGCAGTGGAATCACTGCAAGTCAGTGCCTCCAAGCCCCAACTCCATCAGTCCAGAAGAACACCATGGTCGATGGTGTCAAAGGCCATTGAGAGCTCCAGCAGGACCAACAGGGACACACTGCCCCATCCAGTCCCCAGCGCAGGTCATCTGCCAAGGTGACCAAGGCCATTTCCATCCTGTGGCCTGGACTGAAACCAGACTGAAAGGAGTCCAGATAATCGGCTTCTTCCAGAATTCCCTGGAGCCGAGATGCCACCACCCGCTCACTCACCTTGGCCAAAAATGGGAGGTTGGACACAGGTCAAAAATTATCCAAGACCGCTGGGTCTAGGGAGGATTTCTTCAGAAGAGGGCGAATCACCGCAGCCTTTCATGCTCTTGGCAGTACCCCCTCCCTGAGAGAGGGCTTTACTATCATCCCCACCCAGTCCACCAAACCACCTCCGGCAGAACATAGTAGTCATAGCAGGCAGGTGGAGAATCTCCCTGATTCTCTTGTGGTGTCACATGCAACAAACCGCTAAAGGGCTGCCAGTGTCTGAGATGCACGTTTCACCAGAGACCGCTTGCAAGCATTTAGCTCGGGCCCTTGAAAAATGCAAGGCCCACAACATTTGCTGCTTTTGCTACTAGTTAATCCAGCTCCTCCCCATCCCTGTGCAAGTGAACGCTGAATTCCTTTACAGAGCTGCCCAGCGTGTGAGCGCAGCCCATCCAAATACACACACACACCCCCAGGCAGAGACAGAAGAGCTGCAGCTGATCCTCCCTGCTGTCACTCAGCGATGTTTGGTCGTCCCCTCTCCGTGTCGTCTCTGGTTTAGGAGACTGAAATGATCTCTCCAAGAAACACGAACACAAGCCAGGGAGACTCCCCTGTTCTGCACTCCAGTGATGGAAAGTGATGTGTCCGGCACCTCCAAGAAGTGGCCTCCTAGGGAGTCTGCCTCAGCTCCACCCAGCCCAGTCTTCCTTGCCCTGCCCAGGGCTTCGGGATGGGCGGGAGGGGCCCTTTCCTAGGCCTGATTAGAGGATTGGCCAGGGATTGGACCTGGGCCTTACCTGCGTGCCAAGCCAGGGGGCTCTGTCACTGAGTTGCAGCCCCTCCACCAAGTGCTCCCTCTAATTCTCTTGACCCGAACCTCCAACCATGGCACTGTCTGACTGTTCCATTGTTTCAGGTCCAGGCTATGCAGTGGTCCCAGGAACCAAGCCCCCAAAATGTCATGCTACAATCAGTCCGCCCCTTCAGCATTCATCTTAACAGGGATCCCAGGCCTGGAGGCCGCTCACTTCTGGGTGGCCTTTCCCTTCTGCTCCATGTATGTCGTGGCCCTGCTGGGGAACATCGCCATCCTCCGTGTGGTCAAGAGGGAACCGAGCCTCCACCTGCCCATGTACTACTTCCTCTGCATGCTGGCTGCCATTGACCTGGTGCTGAGCACCTCCACTGTGCCCAAGATCCTCAGCATCTTCTGGTTCCACTCCCAGACCATTGGCTTTGGTGCCTGCATCACCCAGATGTTCTTCATCCACGGCTTCTCAGCAGTGGAGTCGGGAGTGCTGCTGGCCATGGCCTTTGACCGCTACGTGGCCATCTGCACCCCCCTCCGCTACACCGCCATCCTCACCAACTCTGTCATTGCCAAGATTGGGTGCGCAGCCTTCGTGAGGGGCATCGGCTTCATGACCCCCTTGACCTGCATGGTGAGCCGCCTGCCCTACAGGGGGCCCAACGTCATCGCCCACTCCTACTGCGAGCACATGGCAGTGGTCAAGCTGGCCTGTGGAGACACAACCCCCAACAACATCTACGGGATCACGGCCGCCACTTTTGTGGTCGGCTCAGATTCCATCTTCATTGCCATTTCCTACCTGCTCATCCTAAGGGCAGTCATGGGGCTTTCCTCCAGGGAGGCGCGGCTGAAGTCCTTTGGCACTTGTGGGTCTCACCTCTGTGTCATCCTCCTCTTCTACACACCTGGACTCTTCTCCTTCTACACCCAGCGCTGGGGTCACAACGTTCCCACACACATCCACATCCTGCTGGCTGACCTCTACCTCCTGGTGCCACCCATGCTCAACCCCATAATCTACGGCATGAAGACCAAGCAGATCCGTGACCAGGTGCTGAAGCCCTTCTGCCCCAAGGCCACCCAAGCTGGGTCTTGACTCCAACTGACCTCAGGCCTTGACGTGTGAGGCTGGGTGGTGGAGGGGACAATTCTTGCATGACTGTTCAGAGAATCTGCCAGCCAACACCTCACAGATGTGCCTGTTTCAACAGTTAGGGCAGTCTTGCCATTGTAAGGCACAAGATGTGTGCCTCTTGAATGGAGATGCCCCACAGTCAGTCCCTGGTGCCTTGTCCAGCACCCCACCCCTCTGGACAAATCCAGCACACTGGATTCCATGAGACAACAGCACCTGTGGGGTTTTAACGCTGACCTGAGCACTATCAACTGACCCTGCCAATGGTGTCCTCCCAACCCGACAATGACACGCCTTGCCCTTCAAGACTCCTGCCTTCAAGCCAGTCCTTCAGGCTGAGTGTTGTGCTGAGTTTCCCCACACCAGCTCAAATCTGCCTGACCTCCTGCCTTTGGTCCTCTGCTCCTTGCATAGGACTACACCAGCGATTTTCAACCTTTTTCATCTCACAGCACACTGACAAGGCATTAAAATGGTCAAGGCACACCATCAGGTTTTTGACAATTGACAAGGCACACCATGCTGCCAGTGGAAGCTCACCTCCCCCATTGGCCCTACTAATAAATGACCTTCCTTCAAATTCCTGTGGCACACCTGTGGACCACTTGCGGCACACCAGTGTGCCACGGCACAGTGGTTGAAAATGGCTGGACTAGACAGAGTCATCCAGGCCACCCCTCCCACCAGGACTGTAAACAAATGCAACAACCAGTGCTGCTGTCATGGCTTGTTCCACCTTCTCATGGGAACAAATCAACACAAGCTTATCTTGGAATTGGCTGTTTTCTTTACAGGCACTGCCTTTCAGACAGTCTCTTCAGGGTTGTGGTAATTAAGTAGCAATACTAAAAGACAGTGGAACTGGAGGGGATGCACTTGCACGTTTCACCCAACAGAAAATAAACTCTTTCCCATGAAGTGGTTTCTGGGCATCATGATCTGTTCAGGCTCAGGACATGCTCTCCTTTCTGTGTGAACAGTTCAGCCACCATTGCATCTCTTTCATATGAGGAAGCACCCCCCACATCCACTTTTGGCCATGCGCTCCATGCAGTAGGAAGTGCCCACTAACACTCACACTGAGTTGACATGTCAGGCCCCACCCGTGTGACACTCTTGGTTGGTGAGCAACAAAGCGACCATTGGGATAGATCAAAGTGCCTCTGTGCTGTCGCTGTTGCACTCCAGCAAGGTGCAATGCATGCCTGATTCCACCTGAGGTGCATGGCACACAGTCTACTGGGACATTTGAGCAACGGGCCCCTTAGAGGACCTCTGGGAGGGAGGGAAGCATTCTACAGAAAAATGAGCCACAGCAACACATGGTAACGCTTGTTGTGCTACCACGCCTGTATCATATGTTTGCACAGGGGCATCACTGTGTGTGGGACTTTGCAGAGAGACAAAGACAGTTGAGAGGTTCCTGCCCTGTGCAACCAAGGGTGTCCAACATACTGCAGTGGAGACACCCTGCAAACAGAAGGGAGGTGGAGGGAGGGCTGGGGGGCGCATGGCTGCCAGTGACTCACAGTTGGGCTTCCTTCCATCACTTTACATAAGAACAGCCCCACTGGATCAGGCCAAAGGCCCATCCAGTCCAGCTTCCTGTATCTCACAGCAGCCTACCAAATGCCCCAAGGAGCACACCAGATAACAAGAGACCTGCATCTTAGCACCCTCCCTTTACTGTAGTGGTTCTCAAACTTTTAGCACCAGGACCTACTTTTTTTATTGCAATCTGTCCAGGACCCACCAGAAGTGATGTTGTCACGAGATGATCCCCAAACTGACAAGTAATTTGCTGGCTGCACAGTAACAGGCCTGAAGCCTTGGCCAGACCAGGACAGCACAGCATCCTGGGAGCCTCATGCTGATGCAATATCGGGTGACATGCATCAGGTGACATAATGTGAGTGTGTGTGCGTGTGACTGCACCTGCATAGTCAGCATGACTGTGCAGTATTTCCTGCACTCTGATTGGTCACAAGAAGTATAAGTTCCAGCAGGGGCAAGCAAAAGGTGTGGGAGAAGCAGAGCATTGTGAGCCAGAGGCTACGTTAATTGGATCAGTGAATCATGTACCGTTTGTATTATCTGGACTGTAAATATCTGTACATAGTAAAGGAGGAGTGTGGTGAAGAACTTCTGCCTTTGAGTCTTCTTTGTCGCCGGGGGTGAGGGCGTTCCGACCTTGAGGCACAGGAACAATAACTGCCGTGCAGCTTTCTGCGTGCCAAGCCGTTGGCGGAGCTCCAGCAGCAGAGCGGAGCCATCCCGGAGCGGCCTGAGCACAACGCAGCTCGCAACAGATGTCATGGCTGGAAGTGACATCATCAAGCAAATTAAAATAAATAATTATAAATAACACAGGCCAACACACATTTTGCTTCCTTAAATGTTACACCAATTCCTGGGTATATTTGGTGTGCCAATTCCAAAAATGGCATCTGTTTTACCCTATCATGTCTAGTTTTGGAGACATAGCATAGCCTCTTTAGTGAATGGTTCAAGAAGCTTCCTCATGAGGAAGCCTACACCATGGCTTCTTCACAAGGAAGCTGCTTGAACCACTCACTAATGAGGCTATGCCATGTCTCCAAATCTAGATGTGATAGGGCAAAACAGATGCCATTTTTGGAATCGGCACCCCAAATTCATATCAAACCGCCATAAAGTTTGGGAAAAACTTTTCTGACCCTCAATTTTGTAGGCCTGTGTAATTAAAGTAAACAAATAATTAAATAAGGGGAAGCTGTCAGGGTTCACATTGGTTCCTCTAAAGGAAGGGAGTAATAATTTCAGGGTTCTCAATAAGATCCAAACAAAATGGAACATGAAACACAGGATTTATTAGGATCCAATTAACAATTAAGAACTTTAATATAAATTCAATATGCAGTTTACTAAAGCACTACAAAATAAAGGAGGCTCCTGAACCTGCAGGACTCCCCCTCAGGCAAAACCCTTTTATGAACTTGCCAAGAAAAGATTAAAAACCAGATGCAGTCAGAAATAGTTTCACTCACAGTCCCGTTACTCCTCCTCCAGATCCCATCCAACCAAGGAGGCAACAAAGTTCCCTTCTCCACAGGGTTTTATTTCCTTTCTAATTAGCCCAATCCTGCTCACCTGGGTCCTTTACTCCTGATGAATCCCAACTACTCTAACACCAATGGAAGGAAAGTAAAGACCTACATGAAACAACAATTTCATGACAGAAGCCATCCCTGTTCCACCAAATGAATTTTCTCTGTAGCCTGCTTGTAATAACCCCAGAACCCCCGCCCCCCACACACAGAAATTCAGTGAGATTTTCAGGCCTACCCAGTGCCCAGTTCAAGCACAGCACAATCAGGACCCACCTGGCCTTACAAGTCTAAAACAGAAAAAACTCACCTTAAGAACATAAGAACATAAGAACAGCCCCACTGGATCAGGCCAAAGGCCCATCTAGTCCAGCTTCCTGTATCTCACAGCGGCCCACCAAATGCCCCAGGGAGCACACCAGATAACAAGAGACCTCATCCTGGTGCTCTCCCCTACATCTGGCATTCTGACTTAACCCATTTCTAAAATCAGGAGGTTGCGCATACACATCATGGCTTATAACCCATAATGGATTTTTCCTCCAGAAACTTTTCCAATCCCCTTTTAAAGGCGTCCAGGCTAGACGCCATCACCACATCCTGTGGCAAGGAGTTCCACAGACCGACCACACGCTGAATAAAGAAATATTTTCTTTTGTCTGTCCTAAACCGCCCAACACTCAATTTTAGTGGATGTCCCCTGGTTCTGGTATTATGTGAGAGTGTAAAGAGCATCTCCCTATTCACTCTGTCCATCCCCTGCATAATTTTGTATGTCTCAATCGTGTCCCCCCCTCAAGCGTCTCTTTTCTAGGCTGAAGAGGCCCAAATGCCGTAGCCTTTCCTCATAAGGAAGGTGCCCCAGCCCCGTAATCATCTTAGTCGCTCTCTTTTGCACCTTTTCCATTTCCACTATGTCTTTTTTGAGATGCGGCGACCAGAACTGGACACAATACTCCAGGTGTGGCCTTACCATCGATTTGTACAACGGCATTATAATACTAGCCGTTTTGTTCTCAATACCCTTCCTAATGATCCCAAGCATAGAATTGGCCTTCTTCACTGCCGCCGCACATTGGGTCGACACTTTCATCGACCTGTCCACCACCACCCCAAGATCTCTCTCCTGATCTGTCACAGACAGCTCAGAACCCATCAGCCTATATCTAAAGTTTTGATTTTTTGTCCCAATGTGCATGACTTTACACTTACTGACATTGAAGCGCATCTGCCATTTTGTTGCCCATTCTGGCAATCTGGAGAGATCCTTCTGGAGCTCCTCACAATCACTTCTGGTCTTCACCACTCGGAAAAGTTTGGTGTCGCCTGCAAACTTAGCCACTTCACTGTTCAACCCTGTCTCCAGGTCATTTATGAAGAGGTTGAAAAGCACCGGTCCCAGGACAGATCCTTGGGGCACACCGCTTTTCACCTCTCTCCATTGTGAAAATTGCCCATTGACACCCACTCTCTGCTTCCTGACCTCCAACCAGTTCTCAATAGACGAGAGGACCTGTCCTCTAATTCCCTGACTGTGGAGTTTTTTCAGTAGTCTTTGGTGAGGGACCGTGTCAAACGCCTTCTGAAAGTCCAGATATATAATGTCCACGGGTTCTCCCGCATCCACATGCCTGTTGACCTTTCAAAGAATTCTATAAGGTTCGTGAGGCAAGACTTACCCTTACAGAAGCCATGCTGACTCTCCCTCAGCAAGGCCTGTTCGTCTATGTGTTTTGAGATCCTATCTTTGATGAGGCATTCCACCATCTTACCCAGTATGGATGTTAGGCTGACCGGCCTATAGTTTCCCGGGTCCCCCCTCTTTCCCTTTTTAAAAATAGGCGTGACATTTGCTATCCTCCAATCTTCTGGCACCGTGGCCGTTTTGAGGGACAAGTTGCATACCTTAGTCAAGAGGTCTGCAACTTCATTCTTCAATTCCTTAATAACTCTTGGGTGGATGCCATCAGGGCCCGGTGACTTATTGATCTTTAATTTATCAATGAGGTCTGAAACATCTTCTCTTTTAACCTCTATCTGACTTAACTCCTCGGTCAGGAGGGGCTGTTCGGGCAGCGGTATCTGCCCAAGGTCTTCTGCCGTGAAGACAGATGCAAAGAACTCATTTAATTTCTCTGCCATCTCTAAGTCTCCTTTTATCTCCCCTTTCCCTCCCTCACCATCCAGAGGGCCAACCACTTCTCTGGCGGGTTTCCTGCTTCTAACATATTTGAAGAAGCTTTTATTATTCCCCTTAATGTTGCCGGCCATGCGTTCCTCATAGTCTCGCTTGGCCTCCCCTATCACCTTCTTACATTTCTTTTGCCACAGTTTATGTTCCTTTTTATTCTCTTCATTAGGGCAAGACTTCCATTTACAGAAGGAAGCTTCCTTGCCCTTCACAGCCTCTCTAACTTGGCTGGTTAGCCATGCGGGCACCCTCCTGGATTTAGTGGAACCCTTCTTTCTTTGCGGTATACACCTCTGCTGGGCCTCTATTACTGTTGTTTTAAGCAGCCTCCATGCACTCTGGAGAGATTGGACTCCTTTTACCCTCCCTTTCAACCTCCTTCTAACCAGCCTCCTCATTTGGGGGAAGTCCGCCCGTCGGAAGTCAAGGGTTTTTGTGAGAGATTTGCCTGGTATTCTTCCCCCAACGTGCACGTCAAAACGGATTGCAGCTTGATCACTGTTCCCCAATGGCTCAGTAACGTTTACATCTCTAACCAGGTCCTGCGTACTGCACAAAATTAAATCCAGAGTCACCTGTCCTCTGGTGGGCTCCGTGACTAGCTGATCTAAGCCACAGTCATTCAGCACGTCAAGAAATCCGGTTTCCTTATCCTGACCAGAACACAAATTGACCCAGTCAATATGAGGATAATTGAAGTCCCCCATGATTACAACCCTGTCCCTCCTTGTCACCTCCCTGATCTGTTTCCTCATTTCAAGGTCCCCATCTGATTTCTGGTCTGGAGGACGATAGCACGCCCCCAGTATTACATCGCTGCACAAGCCTGGTAATTTAACCCACAGAGATTCTACGGTGGAGTCAGACCCACCTTCAATCTCTACTTTACTGGATTCTATCCCTTCCTTAACATAAAGGGCCACCCCACCTCCAACACGCCCCTGCCTGTCCCTCCTGTAGAGTTTATAGCCCGGGATTGCGGTATCCCACTGATTCTCCGCATTCCACCAGGTTTCCGTTATGCCCACTATGTCAATATTTTCCCTTGTCACCAGACATTCCAGTTCTCCCACCTTTGCTCGTAGACTTCGGGCATTCGCATAAAAGCATTTGTACACGGAATGCCCCAGGATGCGCTGCTTATTCGCTCCTTTGTCCCCGCATCCTCTCATTGTGCCAAACCGTCTATCACATCCCATCACACTACCTTCCCCAATTTCTTCTCCTACTCTGCCTTTGTCTTGTTGTTCTCTAACCTCCCCATCCTCATCCCATAGGGATGAGGAGTCCCGAACCGGATGCCCCTCGGCTCCTGTCGGCCTTCCCCCAGGGATCAGTTTAAAAGCTGCTCTGCCACCTTTTTAATGTTATGCGCCAGCAGTCTGGTTCCATTCTGGTTCAAGTGGAGCCCGTCCCTCTTGTACAGGCCCCGCTTGTCCCAAAAAGTTCCCCAGTGCCTAACAAATCTAAACCCCTCCTCCCTACACCACCGTCTCATCCACGCATTGAGACCCCTGATTTCCGCCTGCCTAGCTGGCCCTGCGCGTGGAACAGGTAGCACTTCAGAGAACGCTACCTTTGAGGTCCTGGCTTTCAGCTTCCTGCCTAAAAGCCTAAATTTGGCCTCCAGGACTTCCCAGCTACACTTGCCCACGTCGTTGGTGCCAACATGCACCACAGCCGCTACCTCTCCCCCAGCACTGTCTACTAGCCTGTCTAGACGAGAAGTGATGTCCGCAACCTTCGCACCAGGCAGGCAAGTCACCATGCGGTCCTCACATCCGTTGCAAACCCCCCTCTCTATGTTTCTAATAATCGAATCCCCCACTACAAGAAGCCCCCGACCCCCCTCCCGCCGAGGAGTATCCCGAGTGCGTTCGGATACGGGCCCATCCCCTGGAGGAGGGGTCCCCCCTAGGGGATTGTTTCCCTCCTCTCCAGGATGACGTCCTCCAGTCCCGAGACTTCCCACCCGGGCAGCCGAGGAGCTGCACGCCTGAGGTTGGGACGAAGCCTGATCGTCCCCAGAAGTCTCCCCACGGTCCTCCTCTGCCTGCCTGTGCTTCTCCAGGTCGGTCATCAAGGCTTCAAGGGAGCAGACGCGTTCCCTGAGACCCCGGAGCTCCTTGCACCGAGGTCACACCCATGACTTATACCCCAGAGGCATATAATCATACATGTGGCACTCGATGCAGAACACTGGATAGCCCCCACTCTGCTGCTGGCTGTCTGACTGCATAGCTTTTTTTTTGTTTTTGTTGTTTTATTTAGGGGTCCTTTTATAAACCCTAAACTGGATAGGAGCCCTCTTCTCAAGGGAAGAGGAAGGGCAGTGTATGGGGCCCTGGCCTCCTCGCCCTGCTGCTGAACTCGCCCAGATGCTAAACTCTCGTGCCTTACCTGGCACTTAGTTCCCGAGGCACTTGGTTCCCAGAGGCCACACGCGTCTGCAGAGAGCCTCACGTGATGGCCAGCCTAGCTTTATACTCCTGGCTGGCTCCTCCCTCCTCCTTCCTTCCTGATTGAAAGGGGGCTGGCCTTCCCAGGTGAGTTTACAAGAGCTCAGGAAGGCAAATGGCTGCTGATGGGCGTGACCTACTCTGCAGGCTCCTGAATGGACTGCTTGGATTAGCCTAATGGGGCTCTTAATGGGTTGGGAATTGGCCCTTCCTAGGTTCTTTCCCTCCTAGTTCTGTTCTCTTAGGCTGGACTGTTTTTGTTACCTCAAGCTAGTTTTTATTTGGGTTTATTTAATTATTTATTGCTCTCTAGATCCTGTGTCCTGTGTCCCACTTTACTGAACTGTTTAGGTTATGTTCTAACTTAGATTAGGTTTAACCTGGGTTAAGTATAGGTTTAATTTAAACAAGTAGAAAAACCTGCTTTCCACTTTATCCTCCTCCCTTCCTTCGATTAGGTGCTACCTTAGGTGCAGCTAACTTTCAACTTTGATTTAAATGCCTGACCCTTGGGCTCTTACTCATGAGTAGGACTCTGCTCTTACTCATGAGTAGGACTCTGCTCCTCCCTTATGGTGCTAACTTTCAATTTTGATTTAAGGTTGATTTAAAGGTAAGGTTAAGGTTAGAAGACAGGGAGTTAGAAAGACAAAGCGTTAGAATGAGTACACTTACCCTCTCGTCGTCTTCCTCCTCCTCCTCCTCCTCCTCCAAAACTCAGAGGTCTACTTGCCTTCTCCTCGCCCAGATGCTAAACTCTTGTGCCTTACCTGGCACTTAGTTCCCAGAGGCCACACGCGTCTGGAGAGAGACCTTACCAGCTCACAGCTCCAGTTTATACTTTTTATGAGGGGGGGGGGGACTGCCTTCTGGAGCATTTGCTGAGCTCCACTTTCACCAGATCAGGACCATTCTGGTGGCCCCGCGTTCCCCTTTGTCTGACCTGACCACAAACCAAAGCACATTTACTTACTTGTGAGTAAATGCAACTTCTCGGGTGTTTTGGGGGGCTGTGTTCATCGGATCAGGACCATTCTGGTGTCATTGGATTCCTCTCAGCCTGCCCTTTCCGAAGGACTAAGGCAAGTTTGGCTACTCATGAGTAAACATGCAATAGGGTTCAGTTTCACTTTCCATAGGGCTCCATATATTTTTGTTTTCTGGGTTTTTTTCTTAAGTTTTGAAAGAATGGAGATATTTTACTCCCATTTTTCTTTCAGTGCATCCTGCTGCAAATTCCGCATCAAATGGTATATAACATGATGGTGTTATTCCTGCAAACTGTGACTTTAGCTATTTTGGTTTTGGTCACCAGTGAGCATCACCCCCCCCCCCCGTGTGTCACCCACTGCAGCCCACACACCCCCTACCAACACCACTACCTGGAACTTCACCTTCCACCCCAGATCCTACTCCATTCTTCCCCCCTCTCTGACCCATGGGGTTTACCCCAGGTAACTATGCAGTCTTCTTTGCATTGTTCTGAGGAGTTCTTGCCTGAATCATGAAACATTTGCCAAATATAATCAAACAACATGAAAGTTAATCATCCAAAAACACAACGTAAAATGGCAATCAGACAACCCCTCTGTTTGTACCCAAGCTTCCAATCCTCATACATGACAGAAGAGGGGGGTTATAAAAACTTTAATGGAGAGAGCCAGGCAAATTTCAGAGCCACAGCACCTAGAGGAAGAAATGCTTCATTTGGAACAAACCTTACCAGCTGCTAAGGGTTACACAAAGCAAGAGATTAAAAGAGCTTCCCGACAAAGGAACAAATCTCAAAAAGAAGGGGAGTCACTAGCACCAAAGGCCAGGGCCTTTCTCCCTATAGCAAACATGTCACAGATCATATAGGAAGACTGCTGAAGAAGGTAAACATCAAGACAATTTACAAACCAACAGTCAAGCTACAGCAGATCCTTCGACCACCAAAAGATGAAAGAGACCCACATTTACAGGCAGAGGTATATTGGATCCCATGTTGCTGTGCGAAGGTATACACTGGCACTCCATAAAGGAGTATACAGACCTGAGTGACGGAACATGAAAGACATTGCCGCTTAAAACAGATTGAAAAATCAGCAGTTGCAGAACACTCAGTGATAACAGGACATAGAGAGGATTTTGAATACACTGAGGTGCTGTCTAATACTATACATTACCAGGCACATACGTACAGGTCCAACCTTGTTATACACGGATTTGACTCAACACAAATGGCCACTGCAAATGAAAAGGAATGTGCTGATCCCTGGAGAAGGGGAAAAATGCATCCCCTTAAAATCACAGTTTAAAAAACTGCTTTTTACTGTTGTAGAGACAGTCATGCAAGTGATTACAGGTATAACCTAAGTATCCACATATTTTTATATCTCAATGTAATGAGAAGGGCCCTTTAAATTAAAGGAGCGCTGTCCTTTAACAATAGCCTCATTAATGCAAGAGAGGGCACCTGCCACTGAGTGGTCCACACTGCGAGCAAGCAGGAGAACATAAGAACATAAGAACAGCCCCACTGGATCAGGCCATAGGCCCATCTAGTCCAGCTTCCTGTATCTCACAGCGGCCCACCAAATGCCCCAGGGAGCACACCAGATAACAAGAGACCTCATCCTGGTGCCCTCCCCTACATCTGGCATTCTGACTTAACCCATTCCTAAAATCAGGAGGTTGCGCATACACATCATGGCTTGTACCCCATAATGGATTTTTCCTCCAGAAACTCGTCCAATCCCCTTTTAAAGGCGTCTAGGCTAGACGCCAGCACCACATCCTGTGGCAAGGAGTTCCACAGACCGACCACGCGCTGAGTAAAGAAATATTTTCTTTTGTCTGTCCTAACCCGCCCAACACTCAATTTTAGTGGATGTCCCCTGGTTCTGGTATTATGTGAGAGTGTAAAGAGCATCTCCCTATCCGCTCTGTCCATCCCCTGCATAATTTTGTATGTCTCAATCATGTCCCCCCCTCAAGCGTCTCTTTTCTAGGCTGAAGAGGCCCAAACGCCGTAGCCTTTCCTCATAAGGAAGGTGCCCCAGCCCCGTAATCATCTTAGTCGCTCTCTTTTGCACCTTTTCCATTTCCACTATGTCTTTTTTGAGATGCGGCAACCAGAACTGGACACAATACTCCAGGTGTGGCCTTACCATCGATTTGTACAACGGCATTATAATACTAGCCGTTTTGTTCTCAATACCCTTCCTAATGATCCCAAGCATAGAATTGGCCTTCTTCACTGCCACCGCACATTGGGTCGACACTTTCATCGACCTGTCCACCACCACCCCAAGATCTCTCTCCTGATCTGTCACAGACAGCTCAGAACCCATCAGCCTATATCTAAAGTTTTGATTTTTTGCCCCAATGTGCATGACTTTACACTTACTGACATTGAAGCGCATCTGCCATTTTGCTGCCCATTCTGCCAGTCTGGAGAGATCCTTCTGGAGCTCCTCACAATCACTTCTGGTCTTTACCACTCGGAAAAGTTTGGTGTCATCTGCAAACTTAGCCACTTCACTGCTCAACCCTGTCTCCAGGTCATTTATGAAGAGGTTGAAAAGCACCGGTCCCAGGACAGATCCTTGGGGCACACCGCTTTTCACCTCTCTCCATTGTGAAAATTGCCCATTGACACCCACTCTCTGCTTCCTGGCCTCCAACCAGTTCTCAATCCATGAGAGGACCTGTCCTCTAATTCCCTGACTGTGGAGTTTTTTCAGTAGCCTTTGGTGAGGGACCGTGTCAAACGCCTTCTGAAAGTCCAGATATATAATGTCCACGGGTTCTCCCGCATCCACATGCCTGTTGACCTTTCAAAGAATTCGATAAGGTTCGTGAGGCAAGACTTACCCTTACAGAAGCCATGCTGACTCTCCCTCAGCAAGGCCTGTTCGTCTATGTGTTTTGAGATCCTATCTTTGATGAGGCATTCCACCATCTTACCCGGTATGGATGTTAGGCTGACCGGCCTATAGTTTCCCGGGTCCCCCCTCTTTCCCTTTTTAAAAATAGGCGTGACATTTGCTATCCTCCAATCTTCTGGCACCGTGGCCGTTTTGAGGGACAAGTTGCATACCTTAGTCAAGAGATCTGCAACTTCATTCTTCAATTCCTTAATAACCCTTGGGTGTATGCCATCAGGGCCCGGTGACTTATTGATCTTTAATTTATCAATGAGGTCTGAAACATCTTCTCTTTTAACCTCTATCTGACTTAACACCTTGGTTAGGAGGGGCTGTTCGGGTAGCGGTATCTGCCCGAGGTCTTCTGCCGTGAAGACAGATGCAAAGAACTCATTTAATTTCTCTGCCATCTCTAAGTCTCCTTTTATCTCCCCTTTCCCTCCCTCACCATCCAGAGGGCCAACCGCTTCTCTGGCGGGTTTCCTGCTTCTAACATATTTGAAGAAGCTTTTATTATTCCCCTTAATGTTGCTGGCCATGCGTTCCTCATAGTCTCGCTTGGCCTCCCCTATCACCTTCTTACATTTCTTTTGCCACAGTTTATGTTCCTTTTTATTCTCTTCATTAGGGCAAGACTTCCATTTACGGAAGGAAGCTTCCTTGCCCTTCACAGCCTCTCTAACTTGGCTGGTTAGCCATGCGGGCACTCTCCTGGATTTAGTGGAACCCTTCTTTCTTTGCGGTATACACCTCTGCTGGGCCTCTATTACTGTTGTTTTAAGCAGCCTCCATGCATTCTGGAGAGACTGGACTCTTTTTACCCTCCCTTTCAACCTCCTTCTAACCAGCCTCCTCATTTGAGGGAAGTCCGCCCGTCGGAAGTCAAGGGTTTTTGTGAGAGATTTGCCTGGTATTCTTCCCCCAACGTGCACGTCAAAACGGATCGCAGCTTGATCACTGTTCCCCAATGGCTCAGTAACGTTTACATCTCTAACCAGGTCCTGCGTACCGCACAAAATTAAATCCAGAGTCACCTGTCCTCTGGTGGGCTCCGTGACTAGCTGATCTAAGCCACAGTCATTCAGCACGTCAAGAAATCCGGTTTCCTTATCCTGACCAGAACACAAATTGACCCAGTCAATATGAGGATAATTGAAGTCCCCCATGATTACAACCCTGTCCTTCCTTGTCACCTCCCTGATCTGTTTCCTCATTTCAAGGTCCCCATCTGATTTCTGGTCTGGAGGACGATAGCACGCCCCCAGTATTACATCGCTGCACAAGCCTGGTAATTTAACCCACAGAGATTCTACGGTGGAGTCGGACCCACCTTCAATCTCTACTTTGCTGGATTCTATCCCTTCCTTAACATAAAGGGCCACCCCACCTCCAACACGCCCCTGCCTGTCCCTCCTGTAGAGTTTATAGCCCGGGATTGCGGTATCCCACTGATTCTCCGCATTCCACCAGGTTTCCGTTATGCCCACTATGTCAATATTTTCCCTTGTCACCAGACATTCCAGTTCTCCCACCTTTGCTCGTAGACTTCGGGCATTCGCATAAAAGCATTTATACACGGAATGCCCCAGGATGGGCTGCTTATTCGCTCCTTTGTCCCCGCATCCTCTCATTGTGCCAAACCATCTATCACATCCCATCTCCCTAACTTTCCCAATTTCTTCTCCTACCCTGCCTTTGTCTTGTTGTTCTCTAACCTCCCCATCCTCATCCCATAGGGATGAGGAGTCCCGAACCGGATGCCCCTCGGCTCCTGTCGGCCTTCCCCCAGGGATCAGTTTAAAAGCTGCTCTGCCACCTTTTTAATGTTATGCGCCAGCAGTCTGGTTCCATTCTGGTTCAAATGGAGCCCGTCCCTCTTGTACAGGCCCCGCTTTTCCCAAAACGTTCCCCAGTGCCTAACAAATCTAAACCCCTCCTCCCTACACCACCGTCTCATCCACGCATTGAGACCCCTGATCTCCGCCTGCCTAGCTGGCCCTGCGCGTGGAACAGGTAGCACTTCAGAGAACGCTACCTTTGAGGTCCTGGCTTTCAGCTTCCTGCCTAAAAGCCTAAATTTGGCCTCCAGGACCTCCCAGCTACACTTGCCCACATCGTTGGTGCCGACATGCACCACAGCCGCTACCTCTCCCCCAGCACTGTCTACCAGCCTGTCTAGACGAGAAGTGATGTCCGCAACCTTCGCACCAGGCAGGCAAGTCACCATGCGGTCCTCACATCCGTCGCAAACCCCCCTCTCTATGTTTCTAATAATCGAATCCCCCACTACAAGAAGCCCCCGACCCCCCTCCCGCCGAGGAGTATCCCGAGTGCGCTCAGATACGGGCCCATCCCCTGGAGAAGGGATCCCCCCTAGGGGATTGTTTCCCTCCTCTCCAGGATGACGTCCTCCAGTCCCGAGACTTCCCACCCGGGCAGCCGAGGAGCTGCACACCTGAGGTTGGGACGAAGCCTGATCGTCCCCAGAAGTCTCCCCACGGTCCTCCTCTGGCTGCCTGCGCTTCTCCAGGTCGGCCACCAAGGCTTCAAGGGAGCGGACGCGTTCCCTGAGAGCCTGGAGCTCCTTGCATCGAGGACACACCCATGACTTATGCCCCAGAGGCATATAATCATACATGTGGCACTCGATGCAGAACACTGGATAGCCCCCACTCTGCTGCTGGCTGTCTGACTGCATAGCTTTTTTGTTGTTGTTTTATTTAGGGGTCCTTTTAAAAACCGTACACTGGATAGCAGCCCTCTCCTCAAGGGAAGAGGAAGGGCAGCGTATGGGGCCCTGGCCTCCTCGCCCTGCTGCTGAACTCGCCCAGATGCTAAACTCTCGTGCCTTACCTGGCACTTAGTTCCCGAGGCACTGGGTTCCCAGAGGCCACACGCGTCTGCAGAGAGCCTCACGCGATGGCCTGCCTAGCGTTATACTCCTGGCTGGCTCCTCCCCCCTCCTTCCTTCCTGATTGAAAGGGGGCTGGCCTTCCCAGGTGAGTTTACAAGAGCTCAGGAAGGCAAATGGCTGCTGATGGGCGTGACCTACTCTGCAGGCTCCTGAATGGACTGCTTGGATTAGCCTAATGGGGCCTCTTAATGGGTTGGGAATTGGCCCTTCCCCTCCTAGTTCTGTTCTCTTAGGCTGGACTGTTTTTGTAACCTCAAGCTAGTTTTTATTTGGGTTGGTTTGTTTAATTATTTATTGCTCTCTAGATCCTGTGTCCTGTGTCCCAATTTACTGACCTGTTTAGGTTATGTTCTAACTTAGATTAGGTTTAACCTGGGTTAAGTATAGGTTTAATTTAAACAAGTAGAAAACCTGCTTTTCACTTTATCCTCCTCCCTTCCTTCGATTAAGTGCTACCTTAGGTGCAGCTAACTTTCAATTTTGATTTAAATGCCTGACCCTTGGGCACTTACTCACGAGTAGGACTCTGCTCTTACTCACGAGTAGGACTCTGCTCTTACTCACGAGTAGCCCTATGTACCTCCCTTAGATGCTAACTTTCAATTTTGATTTAAGGTTGCTTTAAAGGTAAGGTTAAGGTTAGAAGACAGGGAGTTAGAAAGACAAAGCGTTAGAATGAGTACACTTACCTCCTCCTCCTGCTCCTCCTCCTCTCCTTCTCCAAAACTCAGAGGTCTCCTTGCCTTCTCCTCGCCCAGATGCTAAACTCTTGTGCCTTACCTGGCACTTAGTTCCCGAGGCACTTGGTTCCCAGAGGCCACACGCGTCTGCAGAGAGCCTCACGCGATGGCCTGCCTAGCTTTATACTCCTGGCTGGCTCCTCCCCCCTCCTTCCTTCCTGATTGAGAAGATGCCTGCCACTGTTGGGGGGGGGGGAGAGTCTGCGCCACTGGTTTGTGGCACTTGCTTCTGTGCAGAGGGCTCTGAGTGCAGCCCCCATCATTACCAGTCTCAGCCCCCATCATTACCAGTCTCGGGTAGCATGACTGGGAAATGCCCTCTCTCTTAAAAATCCTGGAAAACCATTGCCAGTAGGAGGAGGCAGTACTGGTCTAGAGGGAGCAGGGGCCCGATTTGACCCACTGCATCCTCCTGCATGCCTCACTGGTGTCTTTGGGTTTGACTGCCAGCTGCCAAATTCTGTGCAACACAAAAAATCTCAGACTGAAGAATTGTGGTGTCCATGTGGTTCTTACCCTTATGGGATCCGCTGTTGCAGCCAGTGAGGTTCCCCCCACAATGTACTTGTGCATTTTAAAGAAGGAAAATGTCCTGCTAACTGGACAGGGAGGCGCCTTTCAAAGTGGTGCCCTCTTCTATTTAGCAGGGTGAGAGCAACTGTCCCTCTTCACACCAGCACGGTGCCTTTTCCAGTGGCTGTTGCTGGTGTCACTTCTGTATTTTTTTTTTAGATTGTGAGCTCTTTGGGGACAGGGAACCATTTATTAATTTATTTTATTATGTAAACCACTTTGTGAACTATTCCTGTTGGAAAGCGATACACTGTGTAAGTATTCTTAATAATAATAATAATCTCCTACAGTTTCCCCAGACTTTGCAGGAGCTGAACACAAAGCAAACCTGTGCAGTGTGTTGGCAGAAACATCTGTAAAGGTCCCTGCAGTCACTAAACGTGAGGTTTGATTGTACAGTGCTTTGCGTGTGTGCAATCCAATCACACCTACCTTGGCACCAACTACACCAGTCCTGAGAGAACAGCTCTCATTCCCCAGCAAGGCCAAGCAGGTTCACGTGGTTTCTGCCACCTGCACCTTTCTCCAGTCCCAAGGGGGAGAGACATCAGGCCCCGGGGTGGCTCTTGTCCCAGACCTAGCAGGGCACTCCTGGAGTGGTTAAGTATAAGGATAAAAAGCCCTGTGCAGCTTGGTGAGCAGCGCAGCACTGAGCACGGATCACACATGCCTGGGTGGAGTCCAGGAGCAGGTGCTTGCCGGACCTTTCCTTCTGCTTGGACCTGCATGTTGTGCACGGGAGTGGGAGGCTGCATGATACAGAATCTCCTTTCTGTGCCGGCCCCAGACGAGGCCCTGAACATCCACCACCTGAAGCCAGAGCACACCCTGAAGCACCTGCCTCATAGCAGCTGGGAAGAGGCCCCTGGGGGTCAGGATCCCAGGCAGATGCGACAGGAAACCTCACAGTCATTGCAACAGACTCCCCGCTTGTTTCTGGCACTGAACAAGGCAAGACGTCCTAACCAGGGGATGGTCAGACTGTTCAAATCCTTGTGAGATGGAAGCAAGCTGTGAAGCAAAAGCTCAACCTAAATACACTTTTAAACACTGAAGACACGGTTACTCACAAATGCTACAGAACCCTCTTACAGGAACCTCTTGGTCTGATTGATGTTTGACTGACTGATTCAGGTAAGTCTGGGATTGTGGCACAGCTCAAGCCAGGCTTGCACTGCAACAAGGTGCAGGCTGCAGACACTGGTCCAGAAGGTCAGGACACTGCCTGGTCTCTCCCTGGAGAATCCTGAAACCAGAGCCAGGCACTTGGAACCCTCAGTTCACAGGCTCTCTCTTGCACCCAACAAACCAAGATGAAAATTTGCTTCTGAAGGCAAATGTTGGAGGCAGGATATCCAAAACTCTCCCCCAAAACAAACAAAAATGCCTCCCATTCCTCTTATCCTTTCATCAGACATTGCCTTCCAAAACAGGACCTTAAAAGAATCGTTTTAATGACCTACCCCCACATGGTTCCCCCGCCACACACACACACACTGCCTAGATTTAGGTGTTAAAACAGTTTCCTAATTGGCATTTAGTTTTGCTGTTTTGGTGTAAGTTGAACATTGTCTCAGTCACGCATCCCTTCAAAAAGAAAGATGTACTGTGACCTACACACAGCCCAAATGTTATCACAGACATAAGAACATAAGAACAGCCCCACTGGATCAGGCCATGGGCCCATCTAGTCCAGCTTCCTGTATCTCACAGCGGCCCACCAAATGCCCCAGGGAGCACACCAGATAACAAGAGACCTGCAAGGCTTCCTGGGAATTGTAGTTAACATAAGAACAGCCCCACTGGATCAGGCCATAGGCCCTTCTAGTCCAGCTTCCTGTATCTCACAGCGGCCCACCAAATGCCCCAGGGAGTACACCTGATAACAAGAAACCTGCATCCTGGTACCCTCCCTTGCATCTGACATAGCCCTTTTCTAAAATGAGGAGGTTGCACGTACACATCATGGCTTGTAACCCAGAATGGATTCTTCCTCCAGAAACTTGTCCAATCCCCTTTTAAAGGCATCCAGGCCAGATGCCAGTCACCACATCCTGTGGCAAGGAGTTCCACACACCAACCACACGCTGAGTAAATAAATATTTTTTGTCTGTCCTAACCCTCCCAACACTCAATTTTAGTGGATGTCCCCTGGTTCTGGTGTGTGTTCTGGTTCTTGTGTCACATATGTGTGGCTTGGAGCAAAACCTGATGTGACCTGGGAACCCTGAAATAAGTCTCCTTATTTTCAAAACACTGAAGTGGCATTGATGATGGCATCTAGCCTAGATGGCTTTAAAAGCTAATTCGACAAATTTCTGGAGGAAAAATCCATTCCGGGTTACAAGCCATGAAGTGTATGCGCAACCTCCTGATTTGAGAAATGGCTATGTCAGAAGGCCAGATGCAGGGGAGGGCACCAGGATGCAGGGCTCTTGTTATCTGGTGTGCATTTGGTGGGCCGCTGTGAGATACAGGCAGCTGGACTAGATGGGCCTGTGGCCTGATCCAGCGGGGCTGTTCTTATGTTCTTAAATACAGCCACGGGCATGGGCGGGGGGGGAACAGCCTGTACATTTCATGGGACCAGCAGTAGGAAGAGAGAATTCAGACCACTTTCCTTGTGGGCCATTCTCCTAATCAATATGACACTCAAAGATACCTTTCCCCCTGCAAGCAAGAAAGTAGTGAGCGGGGAAACAAATTTTCCTGGAAAAATACAGGAAAATGAGCTCCTGCTCCAAGCAGCCCTCCGCCTGGGTCCACGAGAGAGGGCTACAGGGGGCAAATTGTACCAGGGCCCAGGATCAATAAGGGGGCCCCAAAATGTCCTGGGCTCCTACATTTTCTGAGCTCACCAGGGCCCATGAGGGGTGTGCAGGGTGTTCATTGTACCTTGGCCCAGGGCCAAAAAGAAAGCCCAGGAGCAAAAGAAGCAGAGCTGGAAATTTCCTGGAATCTCAGAAAATATTTGCATATATTGTACGAAGACAATACAAATGTGTATAAATTCACATTTGTGTAAGCCTATAGGTTCCTATATTGTAATTCATAGACATTATGCTCCAGTGGAGAAGAGAAGGGGTGCAGAAGAAAATTGGTACCCCCTGATAAAATCCTTCTCAGAGGCCCTCCAGCACCCCTACATTCCAGCTTCTCTTTTCCCCCAAGCCAGGAGAGTTGGCACAGTTTGGCCCTTTCATCCCAAACCACCAGGTTTTTCTTCTCTAAGCAGGGTCAGGCCTGGTTAGTACTTGGATGGGAGATGGCCTGGGAATACCGCAGTGCTGTAGGCTTGTACCATAGTCTTTCGAGACTGAAGGTTGCCAACCATTTCTTCTCTAAACTAAATTACTGGCGTCTGTTTTTGTTGTTTTTAAAGGACAGCACTCGCATGCACCAGAGAGCCACTGTGATGGAATGGATGCAAAGAGTGTTGGGGGGCTGACTGTGAGAAACCAAGGGGGCTTGAGTCTCGCCTGAGCAGCACAGGTGACGGGACAGCCTCGAGCAGCCCACGCTCCCTGCCGGCTTCACTGACCTCCCAAGACTGATGTGAGGACTCAAGGAGATAAGGATGAAATTGCAACTGCTCCAAGTCCCTTGGGGTGGGAGAGGGAAAATCTAAAGAAGGGGGGGGCAGGATCAAAGAAAGGCACTTCCCACACTTGGCGGGACTACTTCTTCTGCGAGTGACCTTAAGCACAGATCCTCTTGCTGGGAGTTTCGCTTTGTTGTCAAGCAGAGCAGGCCCCTCCATGCCTTTGGAGAACTCCAGCTCCAGCCACTCTGCCTTCTTCTTGGCTGGCATTCCCAGCCTGGAGGCCGCCCATTCCTGGCTGGGCATCCTGTTCTGCTCAATGTATATTGTGGCAGTCTTGGGAAATGGTGCTCTCCTGCTCACCATCCGACTAGTCCCCACCTTGCACCATCCCATGTTCTACTTCCTGGGCATGCTGGGAGTTATTGACCTGGTTATGACCACATCTCTGGTACCCAAGATGCTCAGCATTTTCTGGATGGGGGCTCCAAAGATTGACTTTGCTGATTGCTTTGTCCAGATGTTTCTGATCCATTCGATGACGGCTATGGAATCAGGGGTCTTGCTAGCCATGGCCTTTGACCGATACATCGCCATCTGCTGCCCGCTGCGATACGAGGCTATCTTGACACCCCAAAGGGTGGCCCAGATAGCACTGGCCATTCTGATAAGAGGAATCGTTTTCATGGCACCTTTAACCTGGATGGTGAGACGCTTGCCGTATTGTGCTTCCAAAGTGATTCAGCATTCCTACTGCGAGCACATGGCGGTCATGAAACTGGCCTGTACAGATCCCACTGCAAGCCGCATCTACAACTTGATGGGATCCACCCTGATAGTAGGGACTGACACGGCCTTCATCACTGTGTCTTATGGGCTGATCCTCAGAGCGGTGATGAAACTGACCCAGAAGACAGAGCAGCTCAAGTCCTTCAGCACCTGCAGCTCTCACCTCTGTGTCTTGTCGCTGTACTACCTGCCAGGCATGGCATCCATTTACATCCAGTGCTTTCCTCAGGGTGTGCCACCACCTGTCCAGGTCCTGCTGGCAAACCTCTACCTCATCCTCCCGCCCATGTTGAACCCCATCATTTACAGCATCCAGATGAAGCAGGTGCGAGACGCACTGCAAAAGGTATTTCCCTTCCTCAGGGAGCTTGTGGGAAGCCCCACAGGCCACTTCGGGTGGCAGGGAGGCCCTTCTTGATCACCTTCCACTGCCTGCCTAATGCTGTTGTGTGCAGGCAAGTACTTGGCTCTGGCAGCAGACGATTGCTGGGACTCCATCATGTCAGGCTGCTGCTTGGCTTGGTCTCAGACTCTCTTTTTATTGGGTTCTGCTTGATTTTGGATGTTGTATTTTGCTTATTGTGCACTGCTTTGATCACCTTGGTAGAAAAGTGGCCTCCACATTCGATAAATTAAAAAAATAAGAAAATGACATTCACAAAATCATCTGTGACGTTGAAAATGACATGTTCTTTTTTTTAAAAAAACCATCTAACTTTCACAAAATGGCAGGTGAGTTTCAATGTAAGTAAGTGTAAAGTGCAAAGTGGGCCACCAGGGGCAAGTGCAA
This sequence comes from Tiliqua scincoides, assembly GCF_035046505.1. Taxonomy (NCBI): domain Eukaryota; kingdom Metazoa; phylum Chordata; class Lepidosauria; order Squamata; family Scincidae; genus Tiliqua; species Tiliqua scincoides. Next base: position 1,206,016 of record NC_089823.1, read on the forward strand.
AGTCACGCACATTGGGGCAAAGAATCCAAACTTCACATGTAGGCTGATGGGTTCTGAGCTGTCTATGACAGATCAGGAGAGAGATCTTGGGGTGGTGGTGGACAGGTCGATGAAAGTGTCGACCCAATGTGCGGCGGCAGTGAAGAAGGCCAATTCTATGCTTGGGATCATTAGGAAGGGTATTGAGAACAAAACGGCTAATATTATAATGCCGTTGTACAATTCGATGGTAAGGCCACACCTGGAGTATTGCATCCAGTTCTGGTCACCGCAGCTCGAAAAGGACATAGTGGAAATGGAAAAGGTGCAAAAGAGAACGACTAAGCTGATTGCTGGGCTGGGCCACTTTCCTTAAGAGGAAAGGCTATGGCGTTTGGGCCTCTTCATTCTAGAAAAGAGGCGACTGAGGGGGGACATGATTGAGACATACAAAATTATGCAGGGGATGGACAGAGTGGATAGGGAGATGCTCTTTACCCTCTCACACAACACCAGAACCAGGGGACAGCCACTAAAATTGAGTGTTGGGAGAATTAGGACAGATATTTCTTTACTCAGCGCGTGGTTGGTATGTGGAACTCCTTGCCACAGGAAGTAATTATGGCGTCTTGCCTAGATGCCTTTAAAAGGGGAACTGGACAAATTTCTGGAGGAAACGTTCATCACAGGTTACAAGTCATGGTAGGTAAGTGCAAGGGCCTGGTTTTACAGGTAGGCTACCTCAGATTGCCAGATGCAGGGGAGGGTACCAGGATACAGGTTTTGTCTTGCTGTCTTGTGTGCTCCCTGAAGCATTTGGTGGGCCACTGTGAGATACAGGAAGTTGGACTAGATGGGCCTTTGGCCTGATCCAGTGGGGCTGTTCTTATGGGTGTCGCAGCACCCGGAGAGAAGCGGACCGGAGTCCGTGGCTGTGCGGCCGAGCCTGTGCCTGTTGAAGCCCCGTTGGCTGACTCCGGGTGCTGGGAGAGGGGCTGTTCTTATGTTCTGTAATGGAAATCTTTACTCTCCAACTAACAGATTGGAGGTGCGTTCATTTCTCACACAAAGAGTTCTTATTCTAAGGTAATGCTCTGCTTTAAATGTGCATTTAATTATGTTGTGTATTCACATTTACAGTCTGTCACACTAGTGGATAAGGACATTCCCTCTCTCGGCTTTTGTGTGGATTGTGCACGAAGAGGCGAGGCAGAAGGTGCTGACAGCCAGAAACACATGTGCAGGGAGACCAAAGTTTGCTTGAGGGGGGAGCAGAGCTCATGCTCGTCGGGGGTGGGGGTCAGAAAGAGAAACATGAGCAGGTCACTCCTTCACATGCCCAGCAGGCACATCTGTCCACAGGTGCAGCATTCCTTTTAGAGCAGGCAACTGCCTCAAAGTGCACCAGCTGAACATTTCATCCTACCCTAGTGAAAACAACTCAGAGAGGCTTATTGAAAGAGTTATCGCAGTCACGAGCAAGAGCTGAAATAGGTCCTTGTTGTTGCGCAGGCATTTAGTGGTGTCCAACTCTTTGTGACCCCCTAGACCACAGCACTGCCACTAACTCCTGGAATGCTCCCAAACTCGTCTTCATAGCCTCCGTGACACTATCTCACCATCGCATCCTCTGCCGCCCCTTCTGCTTTGGCCTTCAACTTTTCCCAGCATCAGGGTCTTTTCTAAGGAGTCCTGCCTCCTCATGAAAGAAGCACTAATCAGGAAATACAGATCAGAAACTTTCAGAAAAACAAACCCCAAAACAAGAGACAAGGCTGCTGTTAAAACAAGCAGTAAAACCTTGAGAGGTCGGAAGCTGCTCCTCCATCAGGCAGCTGCTGTGCTCAGAGTCCCTTCGGCTTGGTCCACCTAGCCTGGTGGTGCTGACTCTGACTGGCAGTGACTTTCTTCCCACCACTGGGGTTCTTTTCAGTGGGGAGGCTGGGCATTGGACCAGCGCCTACTACCTGCAGAAGAAGTGCTTTCCCACCAACTCACGGGTCCTCTCCACTGGCGTCGCAAGGGGATGCGGGGGGTGCGGGCCGTACCAGGTGACGCGCGCAGGGGGGTGACGTGCCCTGGGGTGAGGATGTGCTAACATCGCGGAGTTAGGAGCTACCACATCATGCCGCACACCATTGGATGCAGAATGGCCAGCAGAGTGCAGTGCAAAAACCAGAATTGAAATTGCTCCTTTTGTTCAAAAGTTATGGCCAAAAAAGCAGAAGGAAAAAATGCATGAAGCCCTATGGAAAGTGAAAGTGAGCCGTATTGCGCGTTTACTCGTGAGTAGGCGCACTTGCCATAGTCCATCAAGGGCGGGCTGAGATAAATCCAACAACACCAGAATGGTCCCTATCCAATGAATGCAGCCCAAAAAAAACACCCGAAAAGGAGGTCCCTTTCCTCCCAGCTGTGAGTCTGAGCCCTAAACGAAGCCACATGACTGCATTTACTCACGAGTAGGTGGACTTGCCTTAGTCGAGCCAGGCAGAGAGGCTCCAAGGACATCAGAATGGTCATCATCCAATGAGTGTAACCCCCAAAAACACCTGAGAAGGAGGTTTCTCCCTCCCAGCTGCCTCCCTCCCAGTCTAGGGAGCCTTATGGAAAGCAAAGTAGCCACATTTACTCGCAAGTAGGCAGATGTGCCTTGGCTGGTGGTCAGGCCAGGCAAAGGGGAATGTGAGGACACCAGAAAGGTCCTGATCCAATGGAGCTGCTCCAGAAGGCAGCCTCCCCCCCCCCCTAAAAAGAACAAAAAAGAGGCTTGAATAGTAAGGGGAAAGTTTTCTATTTTGCACTTGCAAAGCCAGGAGGGTTTTTATTCTGATGTGCCTGAAACAGAAGAACTTTAAACTGGGCACTGGGAGGGCTGAAGAGCTCACTGATCCTTTTTGGGGGGTTGTTATTGCAGGCAGACTACCGAGTAAGTTCCATTGACCACTATGGGACTTACTTCAGAGTAGACATGCATAGGAGTGGGCTCACAGGCTGCAATCCTACCCACACTTTCCTGAGAGTAAGCCCCATTGACCACTATGGGACTTACTTGGGCAGGAGGTCTGGTCTAGAGGGTAGAGCCTCCATTTGCCTGAAGATAACATCCACAAAGTCGCCAGTTTATAATTATTTATTTTAATTGCTTGATGATGTCACTTCTGGCCATGACATCACTTCCAATGGGTCCTGGACAGATTGTCATTGTAAAAAGTGGGTCCCAGTGCTAAATGTTTGAGAACTGCACAATAAGGTGTTAGTAGATTGACACAGGGTGTGTGTTTGTGAGACCATACAAGTTTTCAAAATCACTAAAATCAGAGTTTGGAGGAATAAGACCATCATGTTACATATCAATCAATGCATAATTTCATGCAGAATGCAGTGAAACAATCCACATTGAAATATCTGTGTTCTAACAACGGTACAGCCAAAAAACCGGTGGGGGCGGGGCGATGGAACATCACCACGCCCACCTAGGGCATTGCCCCGCCCACTATATGGGGTGACGCGCAGGTCTCCCGCACCAGGTGACGCAAATTCTAGTGACACCACTGGTCTTCTCAGCAGTCAATGGAAAGAACACATTTAGAACCCTGAAGTTCTTAGCAGTGAAGGGAGAGCTCCTGATGCTGCATCTCTCCCAGCATGTGCTACCGAGTCATGAAAGCCACTTTGAGGGTCTTGGGTAGACAAAGATCACAGAAATTGCAAGAAGGCCACAAATCAGCCCCTGACTGGGTAGGGACCTTCGCACAGAGGGAGGGGGATTTATTTTAAGGGAGCAGCTGTGGCTGTCTGGTTGGGCCTCTGTTTGGCCTGCAGAAGGCCCCGTAGTCAAGCCCTGGTGTTGCATCTGAAATCAGTCCAGGCCAGTCTCTGGAGCACCCAGGGTTGATGGCTGCCCAGATGTCCCTGCCAGGACCTGTACTGGACCAAAGGGGCAGAGAGGATTCCAGAAAGAGAGGGATGCAGTCTGTGGCCACCTGCCAAGAAAGGACCTCAACAATCAGCTCCGCATTTTGATAGGGCTGTTTTGCACAGCTCATCCCACCTTCAAGAGATTCTGGCAATGAAGGGGGAGTAAAGAATCCCAGGCTGCCAAGGCCCACAGCACAAAAACTGAAAAGGAGAAATGCAGAGAATGAATCACACAACCATGGCCTTTTCTGTTTACATCTCACAAGGTCACAGCTGTGTGAAAGTAACAAGAAGAAGAAGAAAAATTCACTTTGGTTGCGCCACTAGCCACAGGATCACAAGCAAGGCGGGCCAAAGGGAGGCTTGGCTGGCTTTGTCAGCCTTCCTTTCAGTTGCCACAGCTGCATCTTCTACTCGCAAAGCTCACCTGTTAGGCTGCTCAGGCCTTCCAAGCGCTACAGCCATTTGATGCTCCCCATCAGCTTACTCCTGTGGCAACACCCAGTTCCAATTATGTTTCCAAAAGCCCCCATTCAAAACTATGGTTCACCTTCTAACACAATCTGAAACACTCACAAGAGAGCGCATTGAGACATGCCAGGGTGCTTGTGGAAGACGTGGATGGCTGGGCGCCTGACCCATCGCATGTATTACAACTGCTTCAGCCCTTCCCACTCGCAAGTGGTTTCATAAAACTCTCTCTCTCTCTCTCTCTCTCTCTCTAATGTTCAATGAGTAATTCCCTCAGGCCTCTGAAGAGGCTTCTGTATTCACAACGAGTCATAAATCAAGGAGGCATAAATCAACCTCAGCTGATAGCCTAAGCAGTTTTACACAAGACGCTGACTCCACCTCTGGCCCAAGATAGCATCTCTGCCAATTTCCTCTGGATCTGTTTGGTCCTGGCAGCGTAGACCATGGGGTTCAAGACAGGTGGGATGAGGAGGTAGAAGTTAGCCAGCAGGATGTGAGCCGAGGGAGCCACAGTGTGGCCAAACCGGTGAATCAGTGAGGAAACAACAATGGGGATGTAGAAGGCCAGGATGGCACAGATGTGTGAGGAGCAAGTGCTGAAGGTTTTGAGACGGGCCTCCACGGTGGCCAAGCGCATCACTGCCTGGAAGATGAAGGCATAGGACAGCCCAATGCACAGGGAGTCCAGGACAAGTACCAGGAAGCCAATGGTCACACCGTAGATGTTACTGACGGAGATGTCCTCACAGGAGAGCATCACCACAGCCATGTGTTCACAATAGGAATGCGCAATGACATTGGTGCGGTAGGACGTATAGCGAAGAACAAGGAGGGGCAGAGGGGAGATATACAGGAAGCCCCGGAGAGTGGCAACCAGCCCAATCCTGGCCACAACAGAGTGGGTCAAGATGGTCTTGTGCCTCAGAGGGGTGCATATGGCCACGTAGCGGTCAAAAGCCATGGCCACAAAGATGCCGGATTCAACAGTGGCAAAAGCGTGAACGACAAACATCTGAAAGAGGCAAGCGTGAAAGCCGATTTCTTGGTTGCCGAACCAAAAGATGCTGAGCAGTTTGGGCATGGTGGAGGAGGAGAGGACCAGGTCTATGACCGCCAGCATGGCGAGGAAGAGGTACATGGGCTCGTGGAGGCCCGGCTCGGCCTTGATGATGGACAGAATGGCGCCGTTCCCCACCACAGCGATGACGTACATGGTGCAGAAGGGGATGGAGAGCCACGTGTGCGCTGCTTCCAGCTGGGGGATGCCTGTGAGGGAGAAGGAGGCCGGGCTGAAGCAGGCATTGAAGGCAGCCGGCATCTTCTCAATGTGCCACTGCAAGAGAGACCATCGCTGTAGGCCGCTGGGAACAGAAAGAGGGCAGGGAACCTTTTCAGTCACACGCACCATCATCACCATAGGAAGTGGGTCAATAGTGTTATCCAGCTACTGGGAAGGAGTGGCAGAGGGTGGCAGGTGCAACAGCTGCTCCTCTAAATTCATTGCCTTTGCGGACAAGGAGACATTTGAACAAGGGGCTCCTTGCCTCACAGGACAGGACAGGACTCTCAGCTCATACACAATGCCTCCTTTCGCCTCAGAGCAAAAGCCCATCGCTGCATTTAGGTATGGAAAGGGTGTGTGTGTCAAGAAATGCTCACAAGGGGGGTCTCGGCTTTTGTGGGCTAAAATATGATTCTATAGAATCATAGAGTTGGAAGGGACTTTACAGCTCATCTAGCCCAGCACCCTGCCTTAGGCAGGAAATCCTTCTAGAGTATCTCCAACAGGTGCTTCTTGAGCCTCTGCTTAAATATCTCTAGTGAGGGAAAGTCTACCACCTCCCTTGGTGATCTGTTCCACTGCCAAACCGCTCCAACCTTCAGGAGTTCTTTCCTGATGTCCATTGGATTCTCTTGCAGTTTGTACCCGTTGGATCTAATTCTGCTTCAGGAGTGCACTTCATGGCATTTCATGGGTCTGACACTGAAATAAACACTTTGGCTCCTTTGTAGAAGAAGCTGGTGACTGCCCTTTGAGAAAGGAGAGAAGCCACCTACAGCAGGGATATGCAGTCAGGGAGGCAGGGCCTCACCAGAGCCAACAAGTAAAAAAGCAAAGTGCAAGAATCCAGCAAGTAAAAAGAATAAGTGCCTTGCCTTTTCACCCCACTCTTTTCTTTCCCAGCACAGCCAGTGAGTTAAGCAGCACATAGGCATACACAGTTATAATACACAGGGAAGAAGATAACAGCTGATTCGCTGTAATCACGGTTGACTTCCAATAAAAAACAGACAGGGTGCTTGTGTCAGCAGTCTCTGGGGAGGCAGCAGGCAGAGTTGCCTCAGTCAGTTAGGCTGCAATCATGACTGACTTCCAATTAAAAAAAAGGGTAGGGTGCTTGCATCAGCAGTCACTGGGGAGGTAGCAGGCAGAGTTGCCTCTGTTCTATTCTAAGAAAGCCATGAAAACAGCAGGGAACACAAAGGGACTTGCTCTCTAAAACACCAGGGGAGGTAGCTGTGGAACTGCCTCAGGAGGCATGTTACTGAGCTCACCCTAGTTTTTTCCTTTTTCTTTTTCAATTATTTCTGGAGGGAAAAAGAGAGAGTGAGTGTGTGTGTTTCAAGGAAGATAAGATCCACTGAGACTGAGCTTAGGGGGGAGGAAGGGGGAGGGAGAGGAGAGGGAAAGAGGGAGAGAATTCATATGGCTGTACCTCCCCAGGCCTGGACTTCATTGCACATCACTGTTCTACAGGTCTTCTTGTTGGCATCCTTCAGTCTCGGAAGACTATGGTGTCCCGCTCTGAATTGTGGTTCTGGAACAGAGTGTCCTCTCCAGTGCGCGAAGCCTGGGTAAAGTAGGTATGGAGGATGGACTGTTATCCATGCAGCAAATCCCCCCCTCTCCACGTCGCTGAAATGGTCCAATGGAAAGGCAGAGGCCAATTCGGTTGGTTCCAGCGGCGTCACAGGAGTTGCCAGAACGTGACTGTGTTCAGCCATGAACTGCCTCAGGGACTCCAGCTCCGGATTTGGGACCAGAAGAAAACACTACTTTGTCACAAGACTTGGCCAGCGCCACTTGTCCCAATTGTGAAGAGATACACATGGGCCCCACATTCAGATGCTGCCATGCCCCCTAAAAGGAGAACTCTGCTCGGAGCTCCAGCCCCACCAGGGTGGGGGGAATTTCAGGAGGGAGGGAAGGGAAAAGGATTTTCTTCTTTACTCCCTTGAGGCCTCCCCCTGCTGGACTGTGCCTGGTTGGAGAGATTGCCATCTTAAAGCGGGGGAGGGGAGATTTTTACCCACACAGCACACGTCTCCCCCCAACTCCCATCCCTCCCCTCCAAGAGGTTTTTGCCAAACTTTGGGGGAATGGAGCAAGCCACTGTCCTCTCTGGCCTGCCCTTCACTTCCCTTAGTGTTTTCTGGGCTCGATGTTCTCCATGGATCTCTGACCTCCATGAATCTGTGCCCTTCAGATGTCACAAGAGCCTGGACCCTCACAGGTCCACGGAGGGTGGTGGACTTTTTACTCTTCTAATTGACAAGGGGATCTATTTATGTGTGCCTCTAAGCCCCTTGACTGTGTAGAAACCACCACCTTGTGCCTGGGTAACCCTATTCTGCTTCCAGACCCACAGGCGAGTTGACCCCCTGAGACTGACCCTAAAAGCAAGAATTTACTTTCATTCACTTTGCTTTGGGGGTCCTTTCAATGCCAGTCCCGGCCACAAATGTTCTCTCTCTTGCTCCTCCTTTACTGCATTCCCAGCCCCTCAGCTGCAAGCATGAACCTCCTAAACCTGCCCTGGTCCCTCCATATCGTGGAACGAACAGAGGACATGGCAGGAGCATGGCTGAAACAGAGTCCCTGGCTCTCCCAGCCCTTCAGGACAATGTTACCTGCAGCCCTGTGAGAATCCTGGAAAGATCCCTGCTCTGGTGATTGGCTCCTGTCTTGCACAGTCAGGGAGTTCCACCTGGTTCTTGGAAGTTAAGGACCATGGAAAGGCTGAGTGGAGAAACAGCAAGGTCAGTGGGTGGCAGGGAAGGGAGATCCCAGATCTCCTTCCCATGAGGAAGTGGCCTGGTTGGCCCCCAGAGAGTCCTCTGATGACAAACAAGGCCATCAATGGCAGCCATCGGGCAATTGGTAATAAATGTTTCTCTTTAAGAGGCACAAGAGAACCCCCCCCCCTTCCTGCAGCTTTCAGAGAGAGAACATGGTTAAAACTGAAATGGGCTGGATCCGCCTGATGCAGAGAACCCCCTCCCTTCAAAAAAGAGCCCAGGAGAGAGAAGAGCTTCCGGTCAGAAAGGCTGCACGTGCCCAGACTGCTTTATTGAATCTGTAGATTTGCCATCACAGATCCCTCTGTGAAGACACCCCCTTGCCTGTCTCCTGGATTGATCCTTGGCGACACGTGTCTTTGCGTCTTGTTGCCCCGGCTGCCCCTTCAGGGAAGGCTACGCGGCTGGAGTAAGCTCAGTCACCCCAGTCCCCTTGAGGTCAACCCTGTGCTCTCTAATTCATTCCCCAAGCAAATAACTGGAGCACCAGCAAAAACACTTCTGTGAAAATAACGGCTAAAGAAATAATTTACCCTGCCTGGTACACTGTCCCTGAATAACTAGGAGGGCAAAACGCCATAGGACAGTGTTTCTCAAACTGCAGGCCGGGACCCACTCGGTGGGTCATGAGCCAAATTCATTTCAATATTTTATTTTTAATATATTAGACTTGATGCTCCCCTGGGATGTGACTGCATTTGGGGAAATGTGGCAGACCTGTACTTTTAACAAGCGACTATGTATATTCTTTTAACTATGCCAGTCAATGGGACTCATTCCTGGTAAGTGTGGGCAGGATTGCAGCCTGGGATTGTAAAAATTTTTCCTTTTTGATGATGTCACTTCCGGTGGGTCCTGACAGATTCTCATTTTAAAAAGTGGGCCCTGGTGCTAAATGTGTGAGAACCACTGCCACAGGAAGCAAGGAACCACACGAGGAAAGCACCAGATGCGACGCAACGGCTGCTGCTGGTGATGGCTCTGCTCTACCCCCGTCCTCGGCTCAGCCTCGGTGTGCCTCTGAGTCCCACTTCCAGGGGAGCGGAGTCCGCCTTTCTCTTCTGCTCCCTGAGGGCTCCCCAGAGGCAGTCGGTGTGCCACTGCAGGCTAGATGGGCCCCCTTTGGTCTGCTTCCTGGTGGGGAAACAGCCCCTGTGTTCGGACCCGCAAGGAGGTTTCAGAGAATCCAGGGCAGGGAGCAAGCTGGGTTCTACTGGTGGTGCCAGGCAGCGTTCTGAAGTGGCAGCCAGGCGCCCAGCACCTGCCCACGTCACCACACACTCGAGAGGCCATTGCAGTGCCTCACCCTGACCCCAAATCTTTAGCCATCATTGAGAGCTCCATTTTTAAAATGTGTGCCCTGCCCAACCTCTCAAGGGACCTCGGGGTAGCCAGGTACAGTCCGGCCTGGCTAGGAATGGCAGAACATTCAGCTTACCGGACTGCAGAGCCAGCAACGGACCCTTTGACAAAAATGTGGCCACCTTCCCCTGCTGAACGGTTCTTATGCTGCGTATGTCTGACACCTCCTGGGATCCTGCAGCCGAACTGGGGCTGGGGGCAATTAACTGGCCTGTGGGTCTCCTAGCCTCAGAGCCGCAACACAGCCTAAAAATACTGCGCACAGAATGTCTTCTTCTGTCCGAAGGGAGTCACGACTGCAGAGGCTTCTCATCCCACCGTCCCTGGTCACCGTCCCTCTTGTCCCTCGCAGCTTGCTAACAGTCTCCCGCTTCAGAGAATCCTTTCCGCATTCTCAGGTTCTCTCCCCAGGACTCTCTGCTCCAGGATGGCTCCACACAAACCCCCAGCTGGAACCTCTGCCTCTCTCCACGCCAACAGGGGAGCAAAGGGGAAGAGGGAGTTCCACGCTGCAGGGTCTTGCTGCTGCATCTCTACCCCCCTACCTGGACCCCCTTCCTGACCCCCACCTCTAGGACCTTCATGTCTCTGCTATCCACTGCGTGGCCAAACCACCTCTCCCAAAAGCTAAGAGCAGGGAGTGCCTTGGATGACTGCCAGGGGCTCCAACCATTACTGCTGCTGGACAAACACCCACCTGTATCCCTTTCATGGTTCATGGCTGCAGCACTGCCATTATTTCACTGCAGCCCCCCCCCCCCGAGAGGGAAAGGTGAACCACTATGCTCTTGCCCCCACAGGGCACCACTGACTTTACACTCTGAGGTACACACTTCTCCCTCACAACATCAAGTATGCACCTCCAGCCAGTGGACAGGTGTGGCTGATGCTGCTGTCAAGCCTCTGTTGCTCTCTCTGTGATTCACCTGGATCTTCACAGGTAGCTGTCACACAGGTGATGACACCATGCAGACCGCAGGGAAACCTATAGCCTGTCTGCCTTCAATGGCCAGTGTGAGCCCAGCTGCTGCTTGGTCAGGCTGCCGACCTGCTCTTTTCAGTCAGGCCCCCATGACTTTGCAAGCTATGTGACAGACAGTGAACCAACAGGTGCAGCCAGACATTCCTGGTGGCTGTTATTTGCTGCCTGTCGGGTAACTTGCAACTGCAAAACAGCCCTGCGTGGAGGAGGCGGTCAGCAACCCTGCCTGGGTGTTTCCCTTTTAGATGCTGCTCTGTAGCCGGTACAGTTCAATAAAACCTTTGGTCGGATAAAGGTTCACTTCAAGGTTCACTTCAAGGTGTTCAATAAAACCTTCACTGTGTCTTTGTTAGCAGGTAAGGATTCCCCCTCCCTTAGCTGTTCCTCACCTCAGCAGGCCTCAAGGTGGGACTCTATGGGAGGAGGGGGTCTCTCTGCTCTCAGGGTCTGCAGCACCCTCCCTCTGCAACTTCCTGGTCCCCCAAGGAGGGGACACTCTTCAGTGACCACAGACCCCCTGTTCTCTGCTGCCAGGGCATATGGTGGGCAACAGCAAGGGACAGGGGGAACATACTGACAAGTCAACTGACAGCCGCACTGGCAGGCAGTAGGGATGCGGCAAAGGGCATTGGAGCAGAGTTCATGAAACATGTCACAGCCCAAAGTCAAGCTCCGAGCTGCTCAGAGCTTGGCGGAACCAGAAGTCAGCAATAACACATGATAGCATCACCAAAAGCAGGAAGATGTCGCCTTGCTACCACACAGCCACTGAAGGGGTCCACACGGCGGCACAGTTCCATTGGGGGATATACACTTGTTGGCATCCTTCAGTCTTGGAAGACTATGGTGTCCCGCTCTGAATGGTGGTTCTGGAACAGAGTGTCCTCTCCAGTGCGCGAAGCCTGGGTAAAGTAGGTATGGAGGAAAGGCTGTTACCCATGCAGCAAATCCCCTCTCTCCACGTCGCTGAAATGGTCCAATGGAAAGGCAGAAGCCAATCCAGTTGGTTCCAGCGGCGTTGCAGGAGTTGCCAGAACGTGACTGTGTTCAGCCATGAACTGCCTCAGGGACTCCGGCTCCGGGTTTTGCCTCGAGGTTGACTCCTGAAGCCTTTTCCGTAACTGGATGTAGCCACAAGGCAGTGGAGGTTTGGGATCAGAGTTTTCCTTCTCTCAGATGAGCTGCCTTCCCAGGCTGACGAGTCCCATCTACCCGGGGGATATACAGCATGAGGGTTTATGAGGGTATTGCTAGATGGGCAGGTCACTGCAGGAGGTGCCCTGTGTCAGTCCAATGATTGGCCCACTAAGTGCTCCCTCTGACAGGTGCATGAGCCACAGCAGCCCAACCAGGTGTGCCTGTCCGCGGTGATGCAAGGTGTTAAGCACCAGATGGGGTGCCCTTTGCCCATCTCCTGCTGTGGTTGGGTGCTGGAGAGCAGCTTTGTGGAACATCCAGTCCCTGACAGGACTGTCGAGGAGACTCTTGGGGTTACAACTGCCCCCCTAGTAACCTGAGGCTAACATAAGGCCTGTGAATTCACCTGTGACCTGACAACTTCTTGGCCAGCTTCCTCCGGATCTCTTTAGTCCTGACAGCGTAGACCACGGGGTTCAAGACAGGTGGGATGAGGAGGTAGAAGTCAGCCAGCAGGATGTGAGCCGAGGGAGCCACAGTGTGGCCAAACCGGTGAGTCAGGGAAGAAACCGCGATGGGGATGTAGAAGGCCAGGATGGCACAGATGTGTGAGGAGCAAGTGCTGAAGGTTTTGAGACGGGCCTCCACGGTGGCCAAGCGCATCACTGCCTGGAAGATGAAGGCATAGGACAGCCCAATGCACAGGGAGTCCAGGACAAGTACCAGGAAGCCAATGGCCATGCCATAGACATTACTGACGGAGATGTCCTCACAGGAGAGCATCACCACAGCCATGTGCTCACAATAGGAATGTGCAATGACGTTGGTGCGGTAGGACGTATAGCGAAGAACAAGGAGGGGCAGAGGGGAGATATACAGGAAGCCCCGGAGAGTGGCAACCAGCCCCATCCTGGCCACAACAGAGTGGGTCAAGATGGTCTTGTGCCTCAGAGGGGTGCATATGGCCACGTAGCGGTCAAAAGCCATGGCCACAAAGATGCCAGATTCAACAGTGGCAAAAGCATGAACGACGAACATCTGAAAGAGGCAAGCATGAAAGCCGATTTCTTGGTTGCCGAACCAAAAGATGCTGAGCAGTTTGGGCATGGTGGAGGAGGAGAGGACCAGGTCTATGACCGCCAGCATGGCGAGGAAGAGGTACATGGGCTCGTGGAGGCCCGGCTCGGCCTTGATGATGGACAGAATGGCGCCGTTCCCCACCACAGCGATGACGTACATGGTGCAGAAGGGGATGGAGAGCCACGCGTGGGCTGCTTCCAGCTGGGGGATGCCTGTGAGGGAGAAGGAGGCCGGGCTGAAGCAGGCATTGTGGGCAGCCGGCATCTTCTCAATGTGCCACTGCAAGAGAGACCATCATCGCTCCACTTGGCTGGAAAGAAAGGACAGGGCAAAGTCAGGAAAGCCATTTCTACTGCCAGAGTCATCACACCACCGCCAGTATCATCCTACTAATTGCAGGGGGAGCAGTTGAAGCAGCAGCTCCTGGTCTCAAGCCACTTACAGCCCAGTCCTATCCTTTTCCACCGCTTGGTACCACTCATCAAAACAGGCTGCGGGGGGGGGGGGGGGATGCTGAAGAGAGGAACCAGAAAAATAACTTCCCTTGCTCCTCCATGAGCTTCCTGATTGCCAGTTGTCCTCCTCAGACCTGCACTACTTTTTTAGCTGGCTCAAGTCCCAGGAGAGAAAGGGGCATGTCGGAAGTGAGGCAGGGGATACAATCTGACGCAAGTCACTTGTGCCAGGTGCCACCCCCTGCGCCTCCCGACATACTTCCCACCCACCCACCCCCGTTCCTCCCCTACTACGAACTCCCCCTCATTGGCAGGCACTTTGCTGCCCACCATCGTGTACTGGGCCTCCATGACCTCTCTGCTGGCGTTCCGGAAGCAGGCGGCTACTCAATCTTCCAGATCGCCTTTTATGACAGCTGCAAAGTTCATTTTGCTGTCGGGACACTAGTTCCAGCAGCAGAGTGCATCCTCAGTGTGTTTATGGGGGTGACTGGATCTAGGGGCTTCTTGACAGGCAGCTTGACTGGCTACCACACCACACTCCCTAAAAATCACCTCTGGTCTTTAGGAATGAGGGGGAAAAATTCTGCCTGAGGGTTAGCCAAACATATATGATTATCATTATCATTACCAACCTCCTTTCAATTAGGAAAACCCAAACCCCACCGAAGATTTCCTGCCCAATTTTTCCATTGCAGTTCCTGACCAAACAGCACAGATAATCAGATTCTCCCCTTTGGGTTCCTTTGTTGTTCCATAAAACAGAAGACTATCTGGAAAAATGCAGCTACCTGGTTAGTAACAGGAACTTGGCAGACTGAGCCTGCCATCACTGGCGTCGCTACAGGGGTGTGGGGGGGTGCGGGCCGCACTGGGTGACGCGCTGGGGATGACACGCCCAGGGGGTGATGCGCTAACTTTGCGGCTTTAGGAGCTACCGTGTCATGCCAGACACCGTTGGATGCAGAATGGCCAGCAGAGTGCAGTGCAAAAAACTGAATCGAAATCGCTCCTTTCCTTCAAAAGTTATGGCCAAAAAACCAGAAGAAAAAATGCATGGAGCCCTATGGAAAGTGAAAGTGAGCTGTATCGCATGTTTACTCATGAGTAGGTGTACTTGCCATAGTCCCTTGGAAAGGGCAGGCTAAGCAAAATCCAACGACACCAGAATGGTCCCAATCCAATGAACACAGCCTCCCAAAAACACCCAAGAAGGTCCCTCCCTCCCAGTTGCAGTCTGAGCCCAAATGAAGCCACGTGGCCATGTTTACTTGCGAGTAGGCCGTCGGAAAGGGCAGGCTGAGAGGACTCCGAGGACGTCAGAATGGTCCTGATCCAATGAATGCAGCCCCCAAAAACACAAAACGGAGAAGGAGGTCCCTGCCTCCCTCCCAGCTGCAGTCTATTGAGCCCTATGGAAAGCAAGCAACCTCACATCGCGTTTACTCGTGAGTAGGCAGATAAGCCTTGGCTGCTGGTCAGGCCAGGCAAAGGGGAATGTGAGGACACCAGAATGGTCCCGATCAGATGGAGCTGGAGATGTTCCAGAAGGCAGCCTCCCCCCCCCCCCCACTAAAAAGGACCAAAAAGAGGCTTGAACTGGTAAGGGGAAGTTTTCTATTTTGCACTTGCGAAGCCAGGAGTGTCTTTGTATTGATATGCCTGAACAGAAGAACTTTAAACTGGGCACTGGGGAGGGCTGGAAATCTCACTGATTCTTTTGGGGGGGGCGGGTTATTGCAGGCAGACTACAGAGTAAGCTCCATTGACCACAATGGGACTTACTTCAGAGTAGACATGCATAGGCTTGAGGTCACAGGCTGCACATTTTCCTGAGAGTAAGCCCCACTGACCACAATAGGAATTACTTCAGAGTAGATTCACTTGGTGGAACAGGACTGGCTCCCCCTTATTTAATTATTTCTTTTATTTTAATTTAATTATTTATTTTAATTTGCTTGATGATGTCATTTCTGGCCATGACATCACTTCCAATGGGTCCTGGACAGACTGTCATTCTAAAAAGAGGTTATGCTAAAAGTTTGAGTGCTAAAAGTTTGAGAACTGCTGCAATAAGTTGTTAGTAAGTTAACACTGGTGTGTGTGTGTGTGTGTGTGTGTGTGACTCTACAAGTTTTCAAAATCACTAAAATCAGAATGTGGAGGAATAAGACCATCATGTTATATATCAATAATGTGTAATTTCATGCAGAATGCAATGAAACAAACCACATTGAAACATCTGTGTTCTAACAAAAGGTACAGCCAAAAAACCAGTGGGGGTGGGGCAATGGCACATCACCACGCCCGCCACCTGGGGCATTGCCCCGCCCACTGCATGGGGTGACGCGCAGGCCTCCCGCACCGGGTGACGCAAATCGTAGTGACGCCACTGCCTGCCATGCCATTGTTCCGGCAGCTATACTGGCTGCCCATTCAGTTCTGAGCCCAATTCAAGGTATTGGAAATGGCCTATAAAGCCCAATGCAGCATAGGACTGGGATCCCTCAGGAGCCCCTTCCCTCATATAGTCCTGCACATCCCCTACAATCAACAGACACAGCCCCAATAAGGGTACTGCCACCAACTGAAGCCAACAGGACAGCAGGAAGGTGCAGAGCATTTTCTGTTGTAGCGCCACAGCGTGAAACCAACTACCAGAAAGTCTGAGGATAGCCCCCTTTCTCCATGATTTCTGGTGGGGTTTAAAATCATATTTATTTAACATATTAAAACATATTTACTGACATTTGAGGCGAGAGGAGCCTCCACAGATCCCTGTTTAACCAGCACCGATAGGCCTTCTGTTGCTACTTTAACGTTACTGATGCTCTTACATCTTTTAACTGTTCCTGTATCTTTTTAATTGCTTTTGAAGATTTTATTGCAAAATTTCTATTGTATTTTATCTTATATTTTTTATTGTTGTGCACTGTTTTGAGCATAAGGCAAGCAGTATAGAAATGTCTTCAATAAACAAATGAAATGGTTACCAAGGTACATTCATCAACTCCTGTTTCTCCTGTTTCATTTGTTTCATTTGAATATATTCATTTACTGTGTTTCATGAATTTTATTAATCCTTCCTGGTTTTCTATTATTATTATTATTATTATTATTATTATTATTATTATTATTATTATTAGCTTATGGCCAATACTGTAGGAAATGCTGACAACAACAACACTGGCTAAGAACAGGTAGTCTGAAGAAGGAGATGGATTGATTTTGGCTGCCAAAGACCAGGCACTAAGAACAAATGCATATAGAGCCAAAATTGAGAGAACATTCTATGAACAACAAATGTCACCTGTGTAAAGATGCTGATGAAACAGTGGCCCACCTGGTCAGCTGCTGGAAGGAGATTGTGAGATGGTGCAGACTGACTACAAAGAAATGCATGACAGAGTTGCAATAATAATTCACTGGAATTTGTGTGAAAAGTATAAACTGCCTACAAGTAACAACTGGTAGAGCCACAAAATTGAAAAATAGCAGAGAACGAAGAAGTCAAAGTGCTCTGGGATTTTAGGATACAAACCGACAATCATCTGTCACAGAACACACCAGACATAACCAACATCAATAAGAAGGATAAGAAAGTCTGGATAGTAGGCATTGCAGTACCTACTGCAATGACAGCAGAGTAGAAAATAAAGAATTGGAGAAAATCACCAAGTATAAAGACCTACAAATAGAAATGGAAAAACTGGCATAAGAAAGCAAGAGTCATCCCAATAGTCATAGGTGCCTTGGGTGCTATCCCGAAACAGCTGGAAAAGCACCTGAACACCATCGGGATGAGCACAAGTACCATCAGTAAATTACAAAAGGCCACCTTACTAGGAACAGCGCCTTACTAGGAACAGCGCCTAGGAACTCCAGCAATATTTATAACACAACATCATGAAGACAAAAAATAGCTACCTATCCTAGGTCCTTGGGAAGGGCTCGATAGGTGGATACAAACAAAATCCAGTCAAAAACAACATGACCGTTCGAAAATATAACAACATCTACTGGAATGAACAGAAAACAGTGCAGGACACGCAGGGCCAGAAATGGGGTCTCCAGCCCCCTCACAGCCCAATCCTATGCATGTCTACTCAGAAGTCAGTCCCATTAGATTCAATGGGGCTTACTCCCAGGAGAGTGTGGATAGGATTGGGCTGTCAGTCTCCGGGGCCATGTTACCTGCAGCCTTGTGCTCCAAGCTTCTGGGTGGGATTCCGACCTCCGGGTGCATGGAGAGGGTGGTCCTGCCTTGGTCCACAGTGGCTGCTCCTTGGAAGCGGAGGGCCATGAGATGGCTGAGAGAAGAAAATGTGAGGTTAAGGGAGGACCCAGTGAAAAGCAAATCCTTGTCAAATCCTTCCTTTGAGGAAGTGGCCTAGTCCCCTGCCTTGTGCCCCCCCATTGTCCCTAGCCCTACACTAGTAACCCTGCACTCTGTACCCCTGGCTGGGCTCAAGGCACTTGCTGGAGAGAGAACGCAGGGTCCATCCAGGAGGTTCTCCAGAAGCCAAGCTCAGCTAATCAGTCTGGTGGCTCTGTTCCTTCTCTGGTAGCTACCCTGCTCCAGGAGCACAGAAGCCACATTCTGACTTGCAAGGAAATTTCAAGGAACCCACAGCAGGGAACAGGCTGAGCCTTTGCTCTGCTCTGGGATTGTTTTTGTTCAAAACATCATTGGAAATGTTTCTCGAGTCCTTAAGCCAGGGATTAAATCACATTGTAGGATCCAGTCCCAGCATTTCACTTTCAGCTGCGGAAAGCATCTTCAGGACCTACCAAGAATTTGCGTCCTCTCAGCTGTTAGCCAGCCACCATTTGTGTTGAGAGGACGCAAATTCTTGGTCCACTGTTGCTTCTGCAAGTCACATCACTCCACTAGGCACAGATGGCGGCTTCATGACAAAATGGCCATGGGTAGGGTCTCTTGCCTTTCCTAGCTCCTTGAGTCCACAGTTTGCCTTCCTCCCTCCACCCCATTCCTGTGTGTCTGTATCTGGGAGACAGAGGGGTAGCATCAATTGAGGATAACCATCATGCATCTGCCAAAGTGGACTCTGGTCCACAAAAACGCATGCACTGTGCATTTGTGAAGTCCTCCGGATGCTACAGCACCCTCAGTGGGTCACAGACTTCGTGCCACAGTCTAGTACAGCTACCTGCTAAAAGCAGAGATCATGTGGAGTGGAGCACAATCCCAAATCACGACATGGTAAGGAAGATCTCTGGCTGTCAGGGGCCTCACTCTGAACATCGTAACTCATAATCCAGTAGGAATGGTGGAACACTCAGCTTACCAGATTGCAGAGCCAGCAGTGGTCCCTTTGATGAAAATGTAGGCGCCATCCCTCACTGAGCAGTTCTTATGCTGCCTATTTCTGACACCTCGTGGGATCCTGTAGCCCAACTGGGGCTTGGGGCAATTAACTGGCTCTTGGGTTTCCGAGCCTCAGAGCCCCAACATGGCCTAAAAATATTGCTCATCATTTTTACTTGGCTGCTCTCAGAAGGGAGTCAAACACAATCGCAGAGACTTCTGGCCTCTCTGTTCTTGCACTTGAAGGACAGGGAGACTTGTGGGGTCTCCCAAATAAGTGAACAGCTGGAAAGGGGGACAGAGCGACTGAGTCAGACCACAGCGAGGCACTCGTCTTGGAGAAGGGCCTCTGGGCAGGATTCCGGCTTCCTCACTGAGGCTGAGCCAGCAGGGCAGGCCTTTTCACCCCAAAAGTCAGAGCCTGAAGCCAGCTGTGCTCACACCCTCGATCACTGCCAGAGGCCTGGCCAGGGTGGTTTGCCCGATAGTCCTCGGGGAGTTCAGCTGCAGTGACTGGCAGTCGCTCTCTGGCCTTAGAATGGTTTGGCAGGGCGGTGTGGAGGATGCCTGAGGGGGGACATGACTGAGGCATACAAAATTATGCACGGGAAGGAAAGAGTGGATAGAGAGATGCTCTTTACACTCTCACATAACACCAGAACCAGGGGACATCCACTAAAATTGAGTGTTGGGAGAGTTAGAACAGACAAAAGAAAATATTTCTTTACTCAGCGTGTGGTTGGTCTGTGGAACTCCTTGCCACAGGATGTGGTGATGGTGTCTGGCCTAGACACCTTTAAAAGGGGATTGGACAAGTTTCTGGAGGAAAAATCCATTACGGGTTACAAGCCATGATGCGCATGCGCAACCTCCTGATTTAGAAATGGGCTATGTCAGATGCAGGGGAGGGCACCAGGATGAGGTCTCTTGTTCCCTGGTGTGCTCCCTGGGCCATTTGGTGGGCTGCTGTGAGATCCAGGAAGCTGGACTAGATGGGCCTATGGCCTGATCCAGTGGGGCTGTTCTTATGTTCTTATGTTCTTATGTTCTTATGTTCAGTTTCAAGAGAGGCTGGAATGGTGAACTGGGTGAAGGCAAATTTGTTTGTTTGATTGATTGATTGATTGATTGATTGATTGATTGATTGATTGATTGATTGATTGATATTCCACCTTTCTCCCAGAAGGGCACCCAAGGTGGCTAACAATCAAAATTAAAATACAAAACAAAGTAAAATACAATAAACATTAAAAATAAAAGACATTTAAAAATAATTAAAACATAATAGCGTCCGCAGATAAAAACACACAGTAAGACATAATATAAAAAGCAGCCCTTATAGCGCCTCGAAGGCTTTCTTGAATAAAAAAGTCTTTAGGCCCTGCTGGAACGTCAATAAAGAGGAAGCTGCTCTCAATTCAACGAGGAGGGAATTCCACGGTGCAGGTGCCACCACCAAAAAGGCCGTGTTTCTGGCCACCATCCATTTCAACACTCTCAAAGATGGCACAACCAACAGGGCCCCTTCTGATGACCTCAGAGAACGGACCAGACTATACGGAAGAAGGCGGTCTCTCAGATACGCTGGTCCCAAGCTGTTTAGGGCTTTAAAGGTCATAACCAGCACCTTGAATTCAGCCTGGAAACGAATGGGCAGCCAGTGCAGTCACGTGACGGAGTCAAACCACCGACCCCCAGCAGCTACCCGAGCCACCGCATTCTGCACTAGCTGTAGCTTCCGGACCGTCTTCAGGGGAAGCCCCACGTAGAGCACATTACAATAATCTAATCTTGATGTCACTATGGCATGGACCACCGTGGCCAGATCCACCCGAGACAGGTACGGCCGCAGCTGGCGCACCAGCCGAAGCTGGGCAAAGGTGCTCCTGGCCACAGCTGATACCCGGACATCCAGGAGGAGCTGCGAGTCCAGGAGAACCCCCAAGCTGTGAACCTGCTCTTTCAGGGGGAGTGCAACCCCATTCAGAGCAGGGCAATAGTCCAGCACCCGCATCATGGATTTCTGCACCAGGAGGACCTCTGTCTTGTCCGGATTTAATCTCAGCTTGTTCACCCTCATCCAGCTCCCAACTGCCTCCAGGCAACGCTCCAGGACAGAGACAGCCACCCTGGAGTCTGGTGGGAAGGAGAGATAGAGCTGAGTGTCATCAGCATACTGATGGCACCCAACTCCAAATCCCCGGATGACCTCTCCCAGCGGTTTCATGTAGATGTTAAACAACATGGGGGACAATATAGAACCCTGCAGCACCCCACACCTCAAGGGCCAGGGTGCCGAACAGGAGTTCCCCAGTACCACCATCTGGGATCTGTCAACCAAGAAGGACTAGAACCACTGCAAAACAGTGCCCCAGATCCCCACCTCGGCCAACCGTCCCAGAAGGACACCATGGACAATGGTGTCAAAAGCCGCTGAGAGGTCCGAAAGAACTAGCAAGGATGCACTCCTTCTGTCCAGCCCTCGGCGTAGGTCATCCACCAAGTCGACCAAGTCTGTCTCCGTCCTGAAGCCAGGCCTGAAGCCAGATTGAAAGGGATCCAGATAATCCACTTCATCCAGGATCCTCTGGAGCTGAGACGCCACCACCCGCTCAATCACTTTGCCCAGAAATGAGAGGTTCAAGACTGTCCAGTAGTTGTCCAATATAGAGGGGTCCAGAGAGGGTTTTTTTCAGGAGGGGGTGAACCACTGCCTGCTTTAATGCCAGAGGCACCACCCCCTCCCTCAGAGATGAATTTACTGTCCACTCGGCCAGTCCCTCCTGGGCAGATCTAACCAGCTATGCTGGGCATGGATCCAGTGGGCAGGCAGACGGCCTCACACTCAAAGGATCCTGTCCACATCCTCAGGTTCTACAAGCTGAAAAGAATCCCACAAAACAGGATTGACAGGTGCCACGGGGACATCACTAGACATTGTCAACATGGAGTCCAAGTCGTGGCGAATCCGAGCGATTTTATCCACAAAGTGCCTGGCACACCATGTCACAGCAGACTTCCGTGTGTTCCTCCTGATTAGTTGGTGGGGTCTGCTGGAGAAGACCCTGAACAACACGGAACAGTTCCGCAGGCCGGCTCTGTGCAGATGCGATGGTGGCAGAGAAGAAGGAACGCTTTGCTGCCATCATCGCCATACAAAAGGCCCTATAGTGGGCCCTAGCCTGTGTTCGGTCGGACTTGTCATGAGTCTTTCTCCACCATCGCTCAAGTCGTCTACCCTGCTGCTTCATCACCCGTAGCTCATCGGTAAACCAAGGAGCTAAGTTGACTCTGCTACGTGGCAGACACCACTTAGGAGCAATCTCATCCACGGCCCTGGCCGACTCCCCATTCCAGAGGTCAACCAGAGCCTCAGATGAGTCACTGGTCTTAGCAGCAGGAAAATCCCCCAGAGCCCTCAGGACACCATTTGGATCCATCAGTCTTTGGGGGCGGACCATCAATAAGGTCCTCCACCTCTGCAGAGACAGAAGGCCACAACAAGTCTAAACCTTACCAGGAAGTGATCTGTCCAAGACAACGGAGTGATCTTGATCTCCTCCATATCCAGATCACCATCTCTTTGCCCAGACAAAAACACCAGGTCTAGCATGTGTCCAGCCTCACGGGTTGGGGTTGAGATCTTCTGTGACAGGCCCATGGTTGCCATGGCGGCCATGAAATCCTGAGCTGCACCTACCTCTGGGGCCTCGGCGTGCACATTGAAGTCCCCCAGAACCAATAGGTGGGGGGCCTCCAATGCAACATCCGAGATCAACCCAGTCAGCTCAGGCAGGGAGACTGTTGGGCAGCAAGGCGGGCGGTACACCAACAGAACCCCAATCCTGTCCCGCCCTTCCAACAAGACACGCAGACACTCAAACCCAGTGAATTGCCCGACAGGGCTCCTGGCAAGGGAGATGGAATCCCGATAGTCTATCACGACCCCCCCCCCCCGGCTGCTGCACTACCCGGAAACCTGGAGGACAAAACTGGGAAAGATACACTCCTCCCGCTTCATCCAACCAGGTCTCCGTAATACAAGCCAAATCAGCATCCTCACCCAGGATTAAAACCTGGATGAGACAGGTTTTATTGTTGACTGATCTGGCATTCAAGAGCAGCAGTTTCAGACGCAGGGCACTACTGCCAAGGCCCCCAGTCGTCAGAGAGCTGGAGAGAAGGCTGGAGATTGGGACCATCTGTCTACGACGGATCCTCCTTCCCCTGGAATGTCCAGCCCACACACACACCCCCGCCGTATCTTCCATGGCCCGTCACTGTGTCGATGGTGGCACTATTCCCTTCTCCTAAGCTCCTCTCTGAAGATAAATACATAACCTAGCGGTGAGACCCGCCCTGTAAGCTGCTATAACAATGCACCTGCTCAGATTAAAATTGGCACTAGAAATTTCCACACCCACAGTTAAAAAGCTAGAGGCACGGGGGGGGGGGAGGAAAGACCCTAGTCTGCAAGGTTCAACAACCCACTCCCAAACCACCTCCCCTATGTCCAATCCAGTCCTGACAGTAGCACACTGAATCATTCCACAGCCCCCTCACAGAGGCGCGGCCTCACCCTTCTTCCGTCTCGCCTCTCTCACAGGGGCAGCCCTACACTTCTCTTGCTCCTACATCAGGACTTGAGTAAAGACAAAAGGGGAGGGGCCACCAAGACATAACATTCCCCAAAAGGTGCAGACCAGGCCAAGACAGGGCAATCGCTGGACACAGATCATAAGGCCGGTCCCTCTGCCCAATCCCAGCACTGCCCACTGCCCATTCGGGCCACAATCTTTCAGACCACCCCTGGGAGCCCTGCTCTTTCCAGGCTGCTGAACTGCCCCATTTGCAGGAATGCTTCTGTTCCGGGTCCCTCCCAAGCCTGAGCTCCAGCTCCACTCCTTCCGGGATCGTCAGGGCCCCCTGCTCTTTTGAGAGGGCGGCTTCTGAGGGTGGCTTCTGAGGAAGAGACTGTGCTGCTGCTGCTCTGGGGTTCTGGGTGCGCAGAGGGGGCTCAGGGCCACCCCTCCTCAGCTCACTTGTTGCCTGTGGAACAGGAAGAGGGATGCAGGGAATGTAAACAGGATGCTGCAAATTGTCTGGCAGCTGCCCAGTCTGACCACAGCCAGGCGGAGGCACAGTGAGGTCTTTCCCAGCCCCTTCAACCAAAACCTCTGATTTGAGGGGGGAGGAGGAGAGAGAACTTGCCCAGTCCTGTGTTCTGAGCAGAGAGGCCTGTTGCTCTTTGATGAGGAGGGTCCAGTTCTGGCCACTGAAGGGTCGTGCAGGCAGGGCTGTGTACTGTAGACCTGCCAAAGCGCAGACCACGTTGGGCTGCGGTTTCTGAAGCTGGCAATGCATGACCATTCCATACCGCACATGAAGAGAAACCCTCAATCCACTAAGGATCTGGTGTGTGGCAGGCGTCCTCTCCGCTCTGTGAGGCTCGACACTTTGCAACTAGGAGGGACTGAGATAGCCAGTGTATGTGCCCAAGTCAGAGGCCCTAAGACAGGGCCTCAGAACAGTTTGTTGGGACTGTCCACACGTGGAAGGCTGGCTGCCAGCACTACACTGGTGTGCACAGGTGGTGTAACCTCTGGCCACAATCCCGACTAAACTGGGATGATTACTTGAACGTGACAATTTGCGACCCCCACTGGTGTAGGTGGGTGGCATGCCAAGCCAAGCGGAAGAAAGGCCACCACTGCTTAGGGGAACAGTTCGCAAACACTCAGCACTGAGGTAGTGAGTTTTGCTCAGCTGAGGGCCTGAAGAGTGAGTGACTTGGCTGCCTTTGCCTCAAGGGCTTTGTAGGAGAAGGGGCTCTGCCAGTGTAGTCCCCTTTTCAACAGCTGATGATGGAATTCAGAGCAGGTTTTATCCAAGTCGACTCTTGCGCCAAGTTGTGCACTGAGACTTGCCTGCTCCTTGCATCTGCCCAGGTATTGCGCATGACGTTCCGGGCAGGCACATTGCAAACTGGACAAGGAGGCCTCTGCTCTGAATGTCATGCTCTTGTTTTCAAAATAGGGGAGAAAATCAAACCCTCTGTGTTCATCTGCTCGTTATTTCTCCTCACTCCACTGCACCACTCTTGCCTTCAACCTGCGACCTCACCACTGGTCTCCTCAACCTGGTTCTGGCCATCACTCCAGGAGCCCCGGGTGCTGTGCATCTGGGATGGGGCTTTCCTAGTTGGGGTGCCCTGGATGTGGAGAACATAAGAAGAGTCCCACTGGATCAGGCCCATCTAGTCCAGCTTCCTGCATCTCACCATGGCCCGCCAGATGCATCCGGGAGCACCCAAGGTCACAAGAGATCTGCATCCTGGTCCCACTGCCTTGCAGCTGGCATTCTGAGGTAGCCTGCTCCTAAAACCAGGAGGTTGCATATAGCCATCACTAGAAGGAAGGCACCTGAGTGGGGACATGATTGAGACTTTAAAAAATTATGCAGGGGATGGATAGAGGGATGTTTCTTTCCCTTCCCCGCAACACCAGAACAAGGGGGCACCCACTAAAATTGAGAGTCAGGAGAGTTCGAATAGACAAAAGGAAGTATGTCTTACCCAGCATGACATTAATCTATGGAACTCCTTACCAAGGGATGTCTGGCTGCAGACACAAAATGTATGGCCTGGATGCCTTTCAAAGGGGATTAGACAGACTGATGGTGAAAGAGTCCATCAGCACTGGAAGAGTTCATCACGGGTTACAGGGCATGATGGGTCTGTGCCAGAGTTCTCAGGGCACGCTGCCCCCTCCATTGCAATACAGATGCGCCTGACTGCCCTGGATGCTGCAATGGGGGGGGGGGGCTGAACAGGTGGGAATGTGAGCAAAGGGTGAGGCCACTCCATGACTGCAGCCCCTTCTGAGCACTGCCACCCCAGTCTGGGGTGGGCCAATCCAGAGCAGAGCAAAAAATTCCTCCCCAGCCTCCAAAAGGGGTGGCAGCCAAACATCTAACTGAGTTCACACCAGAGCGTGGGTGGTTTGGGTCTCCACAGGCAGGAAAAGGAATGGTGCCCTGCCTTCCCACACTGCAGTTGCAATCCATTACTGCCCAGCAAGTAAACCACATGCACGGGGGGGGGGGGCTGTGCAAGCTCTGCCCCCATATTCATGCATATTCCCTTCACTGCCCCCCCCCCGTCTCTCTCGCTATCAGTCGCACAGATTGGAAGTTCCTTGGGGCAGGGGCTTGTCTTGTGTGTTTGATTTACTTGTTTACTTAAATGCACATTGATGTACATGAATGCCATGGTGTTAACAATAACACAAGTACTTTGGACTCGGCTAAGAATTTTAGGGCAGTTAATTTAGCAGAAGACACACATCGGACTGGCTCTTCAGAAAATGCCTTTCAAAAATCAGGCTGTTTGACTCTTGGAAAAGCTGAACAGGCGTCTTCCTCCTTCTCTGTGAAAAGGCCCCACCGTGTGGCAGAACAGGCACACTCCCCCCCCCCCAAGCACAGAGACCCAGTGTGTCAGTAGGCTGCTGTAGGGTCACATCTGTGCTGAGTCTGGCCCATGGGACTTGCAGGCATTTGGGGGAAGGCTGGCTCATGTGTCCTTCTCAAGCACTGCGAGAAGCCTGCCAATCTGCCCTGACGACACATGGGAAGCATGTGGCATGTCTGTGCATGCAGCGTTTCTGACACTGGAAATTCCCATCTTGTTTATTTCCTTACTAATCTTGTTCCCATCTTGTTTATTTCCTTCACATGTTTTAGACTAATTCTGAAAAGCAGGAGGCTATTTTCTGCCTTCTCGTGCTTTGTTTTTCCCATCCTGGCTCCTGGGGAGTTGTGGGGCTGTGGGGAGGCTGGAGGCTGGCCGAGGGCCCGGAGGCCAGAGTGTGGCCACCTGCTGCTCAGTGCCGTCCTCAAGAGGGCAAAGTTGTGCTTTGTTTACTGGCAACTGTTAACAGCATAGACCTGCTGGACAGGCCACTGGAGAGGGAGGAACAGCGGCTGAGTAATGAGGCCCTGGGCGCCTCCTCTCCTTGGCTTGCATCAACTTGTAATGCCACTTTTGGGCTCAGGGGCCTCCAGTAACTTTTGCTGAACTCGGAGCCTCCTACAGCCGCCAGCACTGTGAAAAGCTAGAATTCCACTGCAGAAATGCTGCAATCCCGACAGGCCCGTCAGGATCCATGACAGGCCCCACGAGTGAATGACAGCACATATCATGGGCATGATCTCCAGGGGCAGAACAAGACTGGCATCAGCTCCCTGTAAGACAGGCGCTCTAGTCGTGGCACCAGAGCTTCCCACAAAGGAAGTGAGCTCAGGACTGGGCTATCGTGACCTGTGGCTTGCGCCTTGCTGTGGCCCTTGGCCAAACTACCTGTTCCAGCTGACCAAATTTATGTGTCAAATGCCAAGGGGCAGGTCACACCAGAGGGAGTGGGTTTGCCGGCCTTGTGGTCACTGATGATCCTGTGACACTTGCCCTGTTCAGACAGCACTTGAAGATGTGGGAGGCGGAGCAGGATGAGGGGTGTCCCCCTTCACATGTGACACCTTCCTCAAGAGCTCACTCAGGGCCCCAGTTGCTAGCCCAGTCCAAGGGGAGACAGCACCTGAAGCCATCGCCACCCCACTGCCTTGGGTGTCAGCAGCAGAGGTGATGTGCAGTCATGTCCCTTTTGTGGCCTGAAGGTGCATGTGCCCCACTGTCATTTCATCCAAGCTGGGCAAGGAGGGAGGGAGGGCCACACACACACACACCCATTATGTGCTCCAGCACCTGTTGCTCCTGCAAGCTCTCAGGCTGAGCAGAACTTGCTGGGAGCCAAGAGGACCCAGCAGACTCCTGGGTGAAGAAGAAGAGGGTGGGCAGGAATCCATGGGCAGGGGGAGCAGAGGTGCCTCTCCCTCAGGAGGTGGGGGAGGCACAGCAATCCCACTTTGCTCAGCACCAGGACAGGATTGCCACATGCCTCTCCCTGCAGTGTTGCAGCCTCAGTTGCTCCTGGTGGTGCTGCTGGTGGACAGGGTGGGTTACCAGCTCCCCAGCGCCTCCTGGTCACACTTGTTGGATGGGGAAACACCTGTGGAGTGTGGGGGCCTGCAGTCAGTTCCTCATCCCCGCCCACTGCTTGGAATGGCTGCCCTGAGTCAGCCCTGCCAGCTCTGTGGAGAGAGTCCCCCCCCCCCCATGTATCCAGCTGAACATGCAGGGGTTCTTACAGACCCCAGAAAGAATGTGTAGCGGCCAAGCAGATGCACAAGTGCTCACGTCAGATGTGAAAAGCATGCAAGTGATAAAAGCTCCCAAGGTCTGCCTGGCTGCTGGTGCCAGAGTGCAGGAGGCGCTCAGGGGCCAGTCTCAGTCTGAGCAGACACAAGAAACCAGGAGTCAGAATCCCGTAAGGGCCATCAAGGAGAAGAGAGGGGGCTTGGGGGCCTCCAGCCACATGTGCAAACCCGCACTTCTGTTCTGCACTGGCTTTCAGTTGGTCCTGCCCATCCTGTGAGGCAGAGAGCGGGCATGGGGCGAGGACTGAGGGCTGAGCCATCTGAGGACAGCCTGGCAGTTTTGCTTTCTGGCCTTGCCTGGTCCCCGTGCAGAGCCCACGGGCCAAGGGGCCTTGCATGCAGAACTCCACTTAAGAGGATCTCTGGGAGATTTTCCATAAAGGGGAGTGAGCTGGCCCAGTGGCATCAGAGGCCATTTTCGGCACTCACAGGGGTTTACTGGAAGTGTGCAGCCCACACAGTTGTGCCGGTGAGGGATGGGCTCAGAGCCAATTCGCCAAGTAGTCTTGTTGGATGCCGGACGCTGGTGCACCAGCTGTGCTGCTGGTGGCAAAGTGCGGTTTGGAGTTCCTTGTCACAAATCCATGATGCATGAGGGGCACGTGCCTGGAAGGCCAGGCCAGGCCAGGCCAGGCCAGGCCAGGCAGAGTGAGTGGTGTCCAGACACTGCCACAGACCCAGGCCCAAGTTGTGAGACCTGGAAGGGGCCACAGGACCAGCTAGACCAAGCCCTGCCTGGCTCAGGAGGCAGGACCCCTGCCACACACAGAGACTGGACTGCAGGAGGCCCTGGCAGCGTTAATTGGCAAGACCAGCAAAGTCAGGCATGAGTGTGGCCTGGAAGGAAGGCGCAGTTGCAAAGAGGCCATCAGCAGTGAGCTCCCCCCCCCCCCAAAGGCAGCATCTAAGTCATTGAGGAAAGAATGACACTGGCCATGCCGCCATGTCTCCGACTGCAGCAGACTCGAGTACCCAGCAGGCTGGGGGCCAAGCAACAGTCCACAGGCGCAATCGCAGCTGGGCCCAGGAGGGCCAATGCCAGGGACTGGTGCCCAGATTCAGCCAACAGCTGTGCAATGGCACAGCCACAGAGTGGTGGTGCTGCTGGAGACACTCACTGGGAGGAGGGTGGAGAACAAGTGGCCACAGCGGTTTGCCTTCATCTTTCCACAACACCATCTGACAACTCCTGGTGCAGAGTTGGGAGCTGGAGCATCTGTGAATGGCAAGACGGCCCCCGAAGAAGAACAGACCGCTGCAGCCCCCTGCCATCGCCCCACACACCACCCAGGACCCAGCACAAAGGCAGGGGGGAGCAGGCAACAGCGGTGGGTGCAAATCCGCCTCAGCACTGCTTCAGGGCAAAGGAGGGCTCCCTCCGCTGTCCTGGAACAGGGGGTCAGTGCTTTCCCAGCAGTGCACCACTGGGGGTCCTACAGAGCTCTTGCCACCCTGCATGTCTCATATCTGGTATGAATCGGCTTGGCACCCTGGCACTCATGCCAGCATCCACACCCATCTCAGGAGCTGGCCATGCGTGCCCTGGAGAAAGTGGAGAAAGGGCACTGGAGGGTGCCCATATACAGAGTCTGAGGACATTGTGAAACTTGGGGCCACCATATGCACTGGCAAGGCTTTGAGGTTCCTGACACACACCCCCTATGGGCCCCCGGCCCCTCCCCCCCCTCCTGCACTCTGCCTTGCCTTCCCTTTCCCTCCTTTGGTCGCTGCCCCCTTCCAGAACCGAAGGTGTTCCCCCTGCTACTCTCCACGCTCCTCTCCTTCCTGTGGGTCTGGAAGGAACGGAGGCAGCACACACTGATGGCGGCCACAGGCAGGAAGCGGAGCTGTGGGTGCTCCCTTCCCCCCCCTCGCTCACTGGGCTCCTGGGCTGGGTCACATCCCGTAGCCTGGGGGTTGCAGTGGGTCCCAGCTCTTGACTCGCTGAACACCACCAAACTTGGCAAGTTATCAGTTGCCCAGGATGCTTGCGAAAGAGCTTCTGAAATCAGCAGAGAATGCAGGTGCTGAGCAGAGAGAAGGCAAGAGGCCTTTGGCAACCCCCCCCCAAACAGAAACCAGGATGGAACGCAGAAAATTAGACCACAGCGCCACCTGCTGGTGTCATGAAAAAAAGAAATTATGTGCAGAAGCCTGGCAAAAAATGGAAAACAGCCTGCAATGAATGTACAGCCCTTGGAAAGCTTAATTGACACTGAACAGTCAGTGAAGGGGAGCAGCCCAAATACAGAGCACACCGAGGCAGGGACCAAAGCGGAAAAACAAAATGGGCTTCCCCAAATGAGAAGAACAATCAGTGATGGTGAAAGCTTTAACTGCCTGACACATGACAAAATAAAACATAAGAACATAAGAAGTGCTGGATGAGGCCAAAGGCCCATCTAGTCCAGCTTCCTGAATCCCACAGTGGTCCACCAAATGCCCCAGGGAGCACACAAGACAACAGACACAACCTGCCATCTGGTGCCCTCCCCTGCATCTGGCAATCGGAGGCAGCCTGCCTCTCAAACCAAGAGCTTGCACAGACCTACTATGACTTGTAACCCAGAATGAACTTTTCCTACAGAAATTTGTCCAATCCCCTCTAAAGGCATCCAAGCAAGATGCTGTCACCGCTTCCTGTGGCAAAGAGTTCCAGCTCCCTGCTTTGAAACAAGCAAGTTAGAGGACAGCGTTTGTTTATTTAAACATAACCCAGCATCCTGTTAGACTCCTCCAAGACAGTTTACAAAATATAAAATAAAGCTCATCAAATCAAAGCACACCAAAGTCATGTGCCAAAATCCCAGCTTCAAATCCAGGCAGCAGCTGCTGCAATTACCACAATCCATTCTCAAGGATTTCAAAGTACTCCAGGAGCCCTGTGACTTTAGCTTGGTGCCAGCAAGCCAGCCCTGCTCACAGGGGTGAGGCAAACCTTCCCGGAGAAGAAGCTCAACAACCTCAGTGCCCCCACAGAGGAAGCCCCACCCTGTCCCATCTGGCCACCTGCCCCATGTCCGACTGCCACCTGCCCCAGGAGCAGATGAGCCCCAGCCTCTCTGTAGGCTCTTAAGGTATGAGCAGGTTATAATGGGGCACTTGCAGTCCTGAAGGGCACCTGGACCAGCCTGTCTAGGACTCTGAAGGTCACAACTAGCACACTGGATGAGGCCTTGAAACTGAGTGGGAGCCAATGGAGCTGTGGCCATGGCAGTGTTCCATGCTCCAACACCTGGAGCCAGTTGCTGTCCCAGACGCATTTCAGAGGCAGCCCACAAGGCACAGCGCACATGACAGGATTCCAGGTCTGGTGCTCACTGGGATTGCAATTTAGCGATCAAGCACATGGGAGTTTTTTGTTTCTGTGTTGGTACTGAGGCACTCAGGACCCACGGCCAGGAGGTCAGTGGGAGCTGCGAAGGGCAGGCAGAGGGCAGCGTCTCCCTCCCTGCTGGAGGTGAAACATAGGGAGGCCTGAAGAAGGCCAGGCGGGTGTTTGTATAAGTGAAGGTGTACAAGGCTGTCATTGAGCCTGGGATTAAGCTGGAGACAAGGGTCTGGGTCGAAAGCAGGCAGCAGTGACAGGGCCTGCCCCCTGGGGGTGCCGAGAACCTGGTCCGGCAAAACGGCAAGCACTTGGGACAGCAAAAAGCGGCTCTGAGAACACAAAGAAAAGTTTTTCCTCTCTAGAAGTCCGAGCAACAACTGGAGGCCCAGAGGGAAGATGGACTCATGCCTGCCTCTGCTCAGTGGAAAACGGACCGTGGGGAGGAGGCGGCAACAGTGACAACAGCCTGCTAATTGAGCCAGCTGCGTCCAGGCAGGGGGGGAGTGGCCTGCTTGAGGTGGGACTGCCCAGGCCAGAGCTAATCAGGCCCACAGAGACGTGACCACCGTCCTGCTCATTAAGTCTAATCGCAGCATCGCCGGGAAGGGAGCTGAGGGGAGGAGAGCAGAAAGGAAAACAACAGCGACTCCAGAGACTGTCTGACTTTGCCAAGTTCTGAGGTCAGGCAAAAGGCAAAAGAAGCCAGCTGGCCAGGCTGAGCTCCGGCTCTTTGCAGGCCAGGCCTCTGCTTCCCAAATGTTCAGTGGTGATCCTGAGGCAGGACCCCAACCTCCAGCCTGGCACGGCATGTCAAGCTCCCTGGGGAGCAGAAACACTGGACTCTCTCCATGCACACGATCCCAACAAAGGATTCTCAGGACACAAACTGACAAGTCCATGCAAGGCGTGGAGCTGCGTCCTTATCACCTTTATCACCTTCTAGTGTTGCTCTGAGTCACAGCCTTGGTCCGCCCAGCCCAGTGAAGTCTACCTGACTGCAGGAGCTCTCCACAATCCCAGGCAGAGAAAGGCCTTCCCCAGCCCAGCTGCTTTGGAGCCCTTTTACTGGTGTGACACAGCCTTGTGGGTAGCTGATGTCACAGGAGTGTTCCAGGATTCAGTGGGGGGTGGGCAGTCAACATCACTGGGGCCCAAGTACTCCAAACGCAAGGAAGCAGGTCCACAGTTGAGATGCCCTTAAGTCTGTTAAGGAGCCTGAATGGAGAAGAGTCATCCCCCCCCCCCCGGCAGACTCAAGCAGCCTGCTTCATGGGAATGTCCATCAGATCCACGCAAGCCAAACAAGAACCCAGGAGGTGTGTGCTGGTTCCTGTGGTGAGCCCCCCCCCCCCCATTGACCCTTCAGGGAGCCACCAAATATGTTGAACACACTCCGGGCTCAACCACATCGTTGCACCCGACCCCCAATTACAGGGTCTGGCTCTTTTGTGCCTCTCTGTCCTTCTTCCAGCCAGCCCCCTCCCTCCTCCCTGAGGCAGGCATGTGCAAGTCCACTGGGCCAGGAGGCAAGGGCAGCTGGTCCTGACCCCTTCTGCCAGAAAGGGAGGTGAGCCCCCAAAACCAGGGCTGCTTAAGGCAGAGCACTGAGCTGCCCCGGGCCGCTGCTGGCTCTGACATGGGCAGGGTCAGCCTGTGCTTTGCGGGACTCGCCCCCTCCCAGTCTGGAGGCGGAAACTGCCTCCCTCTGCAGGGGCATTGCGGCTCCTGAGCTGACTGTCTTCCCTCTGCCTTTGCCTCCAAGGCGTCTTCCTCTTGCCACCCACACCTGGCTTGCTTCGGCTCACTGTCCTTCCCAGGCCCCTCTTGTCACGCTCAGACCTGCTTTTACGCAGTTGCAGGTGTTGCTCTCTTTTTCCCTTCCATTGGACATTTTATCTTTCTTTCTTTGCTCTTATTTATTTATACATAAAACAAGACAAAACAAAAACAAAGAGAAATACAGTCCCTTCAAGTACAGCAGCAGTGAAGTCACAAATTGTAATCACTTATATTTCTTATCCATATTTCGAACAGCCACTCTTATCTCTACGATTTTCTTCCTCATCTGCCCATGTTAAATCTATGTAAAATATCTCTATCCCTTAGTCTACCTTATTTCCCCCCCCCCACCATGAAGCAGGTTAATAAACACTGCTTTTTATTTTAGAAAACATTTTCTATAATTTTCCCCTATTACAGATAAGATTTTCATTCCATATTTGCCAAATAATAACATGAAATTTTCAATCTTTACCCAGTACATTTTTTTAAAAGACCTATAAAGAAAAGTTCTTGAAAAACAACATTCATCCTTGAAATATACATTTGATAATTAATTCCACCCTTTTGGTCACTTAGTTTCTTCTTATTCGCACCCCAGATCATCTGACATTTTATCTTTGATGGACTCTTCTTGCACGTGAAAAGTAGCTTAGCAGGTGACAAGCTCCACCGTGTGATGTGGCAGCAGAAAAGACAGGTACCTGCACCCTCGCCCCCCTCTTCCTTCAAGGCAGAACCACCCCTGTGCTTGGTCCCTGCACACGCATATGCGACTCATGCCCGTCTAGCAGCACAGTGATGCTGCAGTTGTGGCCAACCTGCATTCGATACTTCCAACTCGATACTTCTGTGAGTCTCTCTTTGCTCATTTCTTACCCAGCCTTTCTGCCAGGTCCAAGTACCCTCCCCTTGTGCCTGGTGGCTGCTCGGGGCTTCTGCTGCCCATGGCGAATGAAAATGGGGGTGAGCCTGACCAGTGGGCTCCCCACATTGCTTGGATAGCATCCAGCTTCTGTGCTGAGGGAACCCTGAGGATCTTTGTGGGAGTGGGGTGAGGGCGCTCCAGCATCCCTAAAAGTGGGGTTGCTCATTTCCCCTCCTTGCAGCAGACATTCTTGGTGTTAGAACTGACTAGACCCCCCCCATGGCTGCTCTAGACTTTTCTGTCCCCATAGGAGCCACCTTGTAGTCCAGTGAGTTGACATTCAGAAGACCCCCAGGGGTCCTGTCTAGGAGTGACCAGAGACCCAAAAGGGAAGTCTGCCGTGAAACTCTGTCTTGGAGGAGCAGCAACTGGGCTCCCACTCTGCTGTTGCGCAGCTGTCCAGGGTGGCCTGGAACCCTCCAGGGCCAGTCTCACTACTGGAGGGGTCTTCAAGGTATCACAGCTGTAGCAGCCCCCATGCAGGGAGTGCGGTCAGGGAGGACTCCCATTGAATCCGTGTTGACTGCTTTCCCAGGTGTGATTTTTATCCTTGTAATTTATTCCCCTGTTCATCTGGCTTTGAAGAAGTGACAACAACAGAGAAGTTGGGGGTGTCAATGAGGAGGGCACGGGGCTTCAGGTGAAAAACGGGGAAATGGAGCAAAATTTTGGCACAGCTTCAGGCCACCTTTGACCAGGTCTTGCGATCATCCTGACAAGAGATCTGGGAATTGTGGTGGAGACCTCAGTGAACCGATCCCTGGGTTCTGAATGCCGCTTCTCTGCCAGGCATAGTTAGGAGCAGTCTTCCCACTGAGCTGTTCCCAACCGAGCTCCATGCAGCTTAGAACTGGGTTGAACTGGAAGTCGCCATGACACGATGACCCCATCAGAATGACATACTTTACGACTCCAGCCACTGCACTGCCTCAGTCCTTCCTTGCTTGGATTGTTGCAAAGTGCTCCATATGGGGCTGTCCTGGAAAAGTACTGTAGCTGTTTAAAAACCCCACTGTGCCTGGTCACTGCCAGGGCTTCACATGTGAAACACATGACGAGTTTTGTTTGAACTCCACTGGCTTCCAATTTGTTTCCAAGTGCAATTCAAGGAATTGGCCGTAAGGAAACCTCCTCCCCCTGGAACTTAATGCCTTAAGGACCACCACCACCCCCCAGTAGGGGCTGCCATTTGAGTAACCAGTCAGAGGAGCTTCCACAGTGTGCTGTGCTCTCCTGCCACTGTCCCAAAGGCAAACCCTAGTCACTAATCCCCAGTGCTCACATTTGACCACCAGAACACTCTCGAGGCTTCCAGTTTGGCTCCAGGTTCCACCAAAGATCTTTGCGGAAACCAAACTTAAGCAAGTGCTGGAGCTTATTTAAATGTTCAACCAGCAAGTGGATCTGGTAGAACAGTTGCCTCTTCTAAGCTCACTTTTCCTCTCTGTGATCAGGGTGAGTAAAACTCTCCATGCATCCCAGTAAGCCGCTTCCAAAAAGGTTGCTTCTCCTCCTTGGACCACATCGGCATCAGAACCCACTTCTGCTCAGGCAGATCATTGGTCCACCTAGCCCAGCACAGCCTCTGCTGTCTGGAAGCCAAATTCTCCAAGGGTACAGGCGGACAGCCTTCACTCCCAGCCTGGCTGCCCAAAAGCGCTGAAGGTGCAGGTTTGGGGACTGAGAATGGGACCTCCTTCCTGCACTTCCCCTCAGCCTGAGCATCTCTTTATCAAGGGATCGGTGGACTTTTGCACCCTGATACTGCTAGACCAGCGTTCCCAAACTTTTTAGCACCTGGACCCATTTTTTAAAACTACACTCTGTTGGGACCCACTTAGCTTTATCAGACTTTAGGAAAAGAGATCTAGAAAAATATATTTACTACATAATTTATCGATAATAATCACTAGAAAAAGACCCTGAAACATTTATGTCCCTGTATTTACACAGGCTTGTAAACTGCAGGAGCTGAACTCTTTGCAGGGTGATTAGCAGCTACAATATCTGAATAGCCTCAGGGTTTGAGGCAAAAAGTTCTCTGATCTTTCCATCACCCTTTGGTGACCCACCAAAAATTAGGTTGCGACCCACCATTTGGGAACCACTGTGCTTGACATCCACTTGCCTGCATCCTGTTACATCTACCTGCCATTCATAACATTATGTGGGTTGTGTATATTTTGCATTGGAAGGTTTGTTTCCCAATCCAAAACTAACACATGAAGCACCCCTGCAGTCTGAGGACCTTCACGGTCCCCAGAGACTCACATCCACCACCACGAAGACTCCTGCACAAGCGCACTAGCGAGGCACGGAAGCTACACACAAGCAGCAACAGCAGACAGGAGTCAACCGTGTGACGCAGTGATGGTCACTTCCACCACTGTGGCAGGGAGGCTGCCCAACTTGCTCACAGCAAACTCTTTGCCCCACAAAGGCAGAACCACCGGAAGGCAGAACTTCCCAAATTGCAAGTGTCTCTATTCATGCACGTGCCGCACTCAAGGAAAATGGCCGGCCTGCTTGGCTCAGCACTGGCCAGACTTTGTCTGGAATGCAGCCTTGGGGTCTAAAACCCACTTGCCAGTTGTGGGGAATCATGCAAGGAAACATGACTGGCCTGGAAAAGAGAACAATGTGATTCTCTTCTCCCCTCCCCCCCTTTGCCTTTTAAATTCCAGCTTTTCCAGGAAGCCTTTAAGCCAGCAGCCCTGGAGCCCATCAGAAATGGTGATGACTACAGGTAACTGTATTATTCATTCATTGTTTTGTATGCATGGAAGGCAGGCAGAGCTTCTCTGAAGGTTCTTTGTAGGTGCTGCAATGAACCAAGGGTGGGAGGCAACTCCAAGCCGGCCACCAAATGTTCACCTGCAGCAGTTTTCCTTCAAGGCACGTGAAAGCAGGTCTGGCTCTGTGGATTGC
This sequence comes from Tiliqua scincoides, assembly GCF_035046505.1. Taxonomy (NCBI): domain Eukaryota; kingdom Metazoa; phylum Chordata; class Lepidosauria; order Squamata; family Scincidae; genus Tiliqua; species Tiliqua scincoides. The sequence continues at coordinate 1,243,054 of NC_089823.1, forward strand.
GTGGCTTGCGTATTTGTGGTGGAAAGGATGTCAGATATTCATTTAGAACTAACACAGGATCTGTGCATTGTGTGCCCAGGTAACGGAGCCCACATTCTACATGTCCTGGGGGAACTCGACCCTTCAAAAAAGAAGAGAAACCCTCTGGCCCCGCAGCACTGTCCTGGAGAGAAGGCAGGTCACTGTCCAGGTCTTTAGCCTGCCTGCTGGTGGCCAGAGATTGAATCCAGCCGCGAGACACTTTGACCCTGTGCAAGGCCTTCCTGGAGCAGCCAACAGACCGAACCTTGCACAAGGTGTTCTCTGGATTCCACTTGTCAAGCCCACCAGCAGCCTGGGAAAAATGGGTCTCAGTCCTGCACAGGGCTGAGCCCTGCAAATGTGGATGGAGTTGTGTTTCTGGGAATCCTGCCCTGAGGTTTCCTGGCATTTTCTTGTGTCTCACACTTGGGTAGGATGGCAAGAGGCAGCCCAGATGAACTTGCCAACCTCTCGTATACAGAGTTCCGCCTGCTTGCCTTCCCTGGCTTCCAGGAATCCCGGAGGCTTTTGGCCATCCCCTTCTTCTTCCTCTTTGTCATGATTGTCACCACAAACTCCCTCCTGATCTACCTGGTGAAGACAGAGAAAAGCCTCCACTCCCCCATGTACCTACTCATTGCACTGCTCTTTGCAGTCAACATCGGTGGGGCCATCAACATCCTGCCCCGAATGCTTCTCAGCTTCCTCCTGGGGGCCACATTCATCTCACTGACCAGCTGCCTCACCCAGATGTTCTTCATCTACGCCATACTCATCTTTGACTGCAATGTTCTCCTCTTGATGGCTCTGGACAGGTACGTGGCCATCTGCCACCCCCTTCGCTATGCAGACATCATGACCTGGAAGCTCTTGGTGCTGCTGATATTTGTCTCCCTGCTCCGCAGCGTCGCTTTCGTCACCCCAGTGGTGATCTTGGCTTCCCAGGTGAGCTTTTGCCACTCCGACACCATTGGACATTTCGCTTGTGAGCACATGGCCCTGATGAGGCTTTCATGTGGCGACATCTCGAGGAACAAGATTGTAGGGATGGTACTGAGATCCGTAACCATCGCATTTGATATCAGCTTCCTCCTGGCTTCCTACAGTCAGATCTTCCACGCAGCACTCAAGATTGCGTCTGGCAGTGCCCAAAACAAGGCCTTCCATACCTGTGGAACTCACCTGATCGTCATCATCATTGCGTATTCTACCACTCTGTCGTCTTCCATTGTATTCCGCGTGGCCAAGACAGCTTCAGAAGACGTCCACAACCTGATTAGTGCCATATACCTGCTGTTCCCATGGGCCATTAATCCTGTCATCTATGGAGTCAGAACCAAAGAGATCAGAGACAATCTCATCAAGTTCTTCCAGAGGAGAAGCTCAGTCCTGGGTCACGTGACAGCAGCCTCCCTGAGCAAGAGGTGACTCGTCAATAGCACATGAAAGGCTGGACTGTCTGCAATGGGATTATGGGGGCTACAGGATCATCCACACACTCCACTGATGGAGGAGGAATAGTTGGCATATTCTGTGCTACAAATTCAGGGCTTTTTTTCCTAATGGAACGCGGGGGGACGGAGTTCCGGCACCTTTTTGCAGGGGCCCCTCCCCTTCGGAGGCATTCGGGGGGGAGCAAAACAGAGGCATTCGCTGGGTGGGTGCTGGGGGGTGCAGGGTGGGCAGGCGCTTGGCCCCTGCCTGACCACACAATGACCCCCTCCTGCCCCCATCTCCAAGCTCTCACCTGAGCCCAGCCCGCCTCCCCTCCCCCCGCACTCTGCTTCCCAGCGCAGCTTCCAAGCCAGTGGAGAGCGTGGGGGACACACACCGACACCAATGAGGAGGATGGACAGCCTGCCAGCCAGCCAGCCAGCCAGCCAGGGAGACGGGCTGCGGCACCCACGGAACACCCAGGTACTGGCTTGGTGGAGGAGGAGGGGAAGGAAGCTGGCTGGTGCAGCCCCTGTGCCAATCTGCAGCACGAGCCTAGGCATGTCTACTCAGAAGTAAGTCTTACTGTGCTCAGTGGGGCTTGCTCCTGGGAAAGTGTCATAGCCTTGCAGCCTGAGTAGACAGGCAGAGGAAGAGCTCTGAGGCTGCAGTCCTCTCCACACTTTCCTGGGAGGAAACCCCATTGACTCTAATGGGACTGACTTCTGAGTAGACAGGCACAAGATTGGGCCCTGAGGCTGCCATCCTATCCACAGTAAGCCCCATTCACTATAATGGAACTTACTTCTGAGTAGACATGCACAGGATTTTAAAAGGGGATTTGACAAGTTTCTGGAGGAAAAATCCATTATGGGGTACAAGCCATGATGCGTATGCGCAACCTCCTGATTTTAGAAATGGGTTATGTCAGAATGCCAGATGCAAGGGAGGGCACCAGGATGAGGTCTCTTGTTGTCTGGTGTGCTCCCTGGGGCATTTGGTGGGCTACTGTGGGATGCAGGAAGCTGGACTGGATGGGCTTATGGCCTGGCCAGTGGGGCTGTTCTTATGTTCTTATGTTCTTATGATTGGACTCTAAGGCTGCCATCCTATCCACAGTAAGCCCCATTCACTAAAGTGGACTTCTGAGTAGACATGCATAGGATTGGGCTCTTAGGCTGCAGTCCTAAGAACTTTCCTGGGAGTAAGCTCCATTGACTAGAACGAGACTTACTTCAGAGTAGACATACCTAGGATTGGGCTCTTAATCCTGGCAGAGATATATATCTGCACCCGTTTTCACATGCTAAGGGAAGGTGAAAAGGGATTCTACGTGTGTACAACATGCTGTCCAGCCTTGCCAGAGATCCTCCTCATCCTTCCCCCACAAGCATGCCCTCCACCAGCCAGCGTTTGCAGCTCCTCTCCAGCAATGCACAGCAGCTGCTCAGGGCAGCAGAGAACATACAATTGCATGCCAAGTGCCTTCCCAAAGACACAGAGTATTCTGATACCTGAATTAAATCATATTTAATGGCTTGTTTGCAAACGTAGCTGTTTCTGTGTGCACCTAAGGACCCCTCTCGTGTAAGACTTCCTTTTTTGTTCTTACTCCCCGTCCTGTGCACACAGGACTCTCCCCCCATCCTGTCAGCCAGTGCTGGAGGCACCTGCAACAATGGGAGAAATTATTTTGTTCAATAAGGATAACCAGCCAGATGCCCACCACGTGGGTAGAATGTTTGTGGAAATGACTGGCCGCTCACTGTTTGCATGTGTCTTACAACATCTGACACATTCACACTTGTGTCTCAGCCTCAGTAACACCGATGTGCCTCTTGCACGTGGCATGTGCTGGACTGAGTATGTTTGCACTGACCTTTCTGGTCATGTTTTCCCATTTAACTGGGGCTCTTTCTGGGCAAATGGGTCTTTCATTGCTGGTTGATTTACTTTAAGCCCCAGCAATTGGCAGTCCTGGCCCTGAGGACGAAGGAGGCAACTTTTCCAAATAACCATGCAGAACGTGCTGCGCCATTTGGGATCAGAGTGTTCTGAGCAGGCAAGAAGGCCTACCAGGAAGACAGGCCTTGGCCCACCTGCCGGCTGTTCCTGGTTCCAGGGCACTGCAACACACCTGCTCAGGCAGCCTGCTTGTTTCCCCACCGCAGTTCTGAAGGAAAGGAGCAATTGTGGCATTGGATATCTAGCCTTGGTCCTGAGTGTGCCTTCCAGAGATTTCTCAAGCTAACATCTCTGCCTGTTCTTTGCAGGATACTTTGCAAGTAAAGACATTTATTTTGATCAAAAAACCTCCAAAGGTAGTTCTGAAAGTGGCAGCGGCGGGAAGGCAGCCCCATGTGCACAAAGATCTGAGCACGCTGCTGGGGTCATGGCATGAGGACAGCGGCCCATGGCCTGGAGCAGGGGTGCTCAATAGGTGGATCGCAATCTACCGGTAGATCGCAAGGCAAAATGAGTAGATCGCGGAGCCCTGTCTTTCCAAACTGTTAATATGTCAGTTTCGTCTAGTGACTAGACGAAACTGACATATTTAGCTGACACTAAACTGACACTGAAACTGACACTTTAGCTGCTCTTCAGGCATGCAGCAACAAAACTGACGAAACTGACTAGACTCCAGCAGGGGCTCCATACATTAAAGGGGGTGTCTGTCAGATGCTTCCTTCCCCCCTGATAGATCTCCGGGCCTTGCTGGGTTTCAAAGTAGCTCTCGAGCCAAAAAAGTGTGAGCACCCCTGGCCTGGAGGCTCACTGACTGCTCTTGAAGAGGAAGACTCAGAAATTCCATTAGCAGAGTGAATCTGGACTGCTGAAGTGAATAGCAAGATAAGTTATTTCATCAGGGCAGTTACTACCCAGATTTGGGACAAGATTAGCGAGGAAGTGACGGGACTGAGCTGCAGGCTGTGGGGACATAAGAGACCCTGGGTGACCCCAACCTGGACTGCACTGCAAGAGGGGTTGTCCACACAAGACGCCAGGCAACCTGTGCCAAGGGTGGGCGGAGGAGAAGAAAGGGTGAGGCCCCTCCTCCTTTTCTGTTCTTTTCTTGTTGGGCTGGTATGCCAGTGAGCGTCACCAGCCCCTGGAGGTGGAGATAACAGCAACACAATGCAACTTTATTGGGAGGGGCTAGATCTACAAGAGCAGGACAGGGAGATCAGACGAGAAGCAAGGCAAGACAGGCACCCGCCCTAAACAGCAGCAGAGGAGGAAGACATCAACACACCGAAGGGGCAGGACTTGCGTGGTGGAGACGCAAGGAAGGAGGCGAGGCAGGCAGCTGCGGGAGTGAGAGGAAAGCAATGTCCCGGCTCCAGCTGCGGCACACAAGGCCGTGGCATCGGTCAGAGTTCCCCATAGCCCAGAGCAGGGTGCAGGCCAGGGTGGAGCCCCAGACAAGACAGGAAGCATGTCGCTTACCTGCAGAGGGGAGAAGTTTGTCCCTCCCTCTGGGCAGCTCCTCTTCACTGGCACCTCAGCTGTTCACAGAAGCAGCACCTTTTAGACAGGGATGCCCCCCTCTCGCTGGGCCTTCAAGCTGGCTTTTAGGGTAGCTGCAAGGACTGCCAAGGAAACTCTCCTGTCAAGGAAGCCTGAGCTGGGGCTCGTCTCTGGGCCGCCCCAAATGGTTTTTCCAATGGAATAAGGTGTCCTTCCTCTCACACCACCAAAGGAGGAGGAGAAACGCCAAGCGTGTGGACCGTTGGACTGCACCCAAGACACGGGCGGCAGTGAGTGTCCAGGCCAGAGTGCCAGGGCCCAGGTGCCTCTCTGCAGCTGCTGAGCAGGACGCTTGGGTGACGCAGGGACTGTGGGGCAGCTCAGCCACCCTCCCAGTCCCAAGGGAGGGCGGAAGGCAGGAAAGAGTTGTGCAAGCAGGCCCAGAGGAGGCCTGGCAGCGCCTCAGCCAGCAGGAGAGCGGCCAGGCATGCAGCACAGCACAGAGGATGTTCCTTCATCACACTTAGGGGGAAAGGAGGCTCACAGAGGGGAGGGCAAGGACAGTGCCTGCCTGGCTGGCGCAGCAGTTCAGGGAGTGTTGGGGGGCATTCATCTGAGGGGGCCTCCTGCAAGTGCCACCTTTGTCTCAAGTCAGAGGGACGGCAGGGGGGAGGTGAGCCTTCTTGGTGGTGGCACCACAACTATGGAACTCCCAAAGAACTTTCCCCTCCCTCATGGCTTCTTGGCAAGGGCTCAAAATGTTTCTGTTTGCTCCGGTGTTTGGATGACCTGCTTCCCTGATCAAGTCTGCCCTCTGTTTGGGTTTGGCTTCCAATCTCTGAACCAAACCGTTCCTCCCTGACCCTTCGTTTTAATGCTTTCATTAATGATTTTACACTGATTTTTACTGTTTGTGTACATCAGTGGTTCTCACACATTTAGCGCCAGGACCCACTTTTTAGAATGAGAATCTGTCAGGACCCACCGGAAGTGATATCATGACTGGAAGTGACATCATTAAGCAGGGAAATTTTTAACAATCTTAGTCTGCAATCCTGCCCACACTTACTCAGGAATAAGTACCATTTACTTGCATTGTTAAAAACATATATGTAGTAGCTTGTTAAAAGTATAGTTCTGTCACATTTCCCCAAATGCAGCCACATACCGTGGCAGAATCATGTCTAATATATTAAAATATTGAAATGAATGGGAACCCATCTGAAATGGGCTTGTGACGACCCACAGTTTGAGAAACACTGGTATACATTATACATTTTATTACGGAACTTTGTAAACCGCCTTGGGCATTTGCTTCAGGTGGAAAGGAAAGGTGGGATAACCTTTCAACCATGCAACAAACAAATGCTTGGGTGTGGCTAGGTGGGTAGGCTGCTGCAAGAGGTGCCCCGAGTCACATTCGTTGGTTTGTTTGTTTGGACCCAAGACCCACATGCCAGCCCATCAACTGGCCCAGGGAGCGCTTCTTCTGATAGGACCTTCTGCTGCAGCCTCCCTGCCAGGTGTGCCCATTTGCAATTATGCAAGCTGCTAAATGACCTTTGCTGACCTTTACCTGTTTCCTTCTTTGGCTGGGGGTTACCATGCAGCTTTGCAGAGTCCCAGTGTAGGTTCTAGACCAGGTTCCCTCTCTCTTTTTTTGTCCCTGCCATGGGTGTTTCTGGCCAGGCAAGCAAACTGGGAGCACCGCTGGGGAGGGGCCAGGCCCTTGGGTGGGCTTGAACCTATCTCACCGGGCTCCTGTTCTCTGTCTCGTGCAGTAAGACATCAGCACCCTCTTTTGCTAGAGTACTGTCAAGGTTCCCCTTGTGAATCACCCAAGTCCCCCCCCCAGGAGATGCCCCCACAGGGACCAAACTCTGGTCATGGAGAGACTTCTGTGCTTGTTCTAGCTGGCTGCCCTCGTCCAAGGGAGCACTCGTTCTGCTCTTGCTTCGCTCTGTTCAAAAATGACTCCGTGGGTGTTTGTGCTTACGTGGGCGGGAAAGGGGACTGGGATGCTGGCTGCAGGGATTCCGAGCAGGCCCTCTTGCTGCTGACACCAGTGCTGTGGCATTCTCAAGTCATATTGCTGGGCAGTGTCCTTGGGGCATCTCCCCACAGCTGGAGGGGCTGCCTGTTGCTGTATTGCTCATTCCTTGTAGCTGGGGGGGGGGGTCCCCCAGCACTAGCCATTCAGTGGTCCTGAACCTGGCCCAGCTGACCCTGGAGGTGCTTCTCTGGCCACTGGCATGAAGGCTGGCTGAATGCGGTGAGTGTCTCTGTGGACATCACACCGATGATGCCACAGCACGGCTCCACCGGGGGTTGGCTGTGTCAGGGTGTCCACACTGCGGTTTTACTGGGAAGGCCTGTGCCCGGGTAGTGGGGAGGCTGCACTGGCATCGCCTGGATGGACTCTGGTCATTGCTGACATCGTACCGACATCCATGCGCCAACAGCAGAGCGTCCAAACAGGACTAGGCCATCAGGCCAGACAGAAGTAAGAATTCTGAATTGTCAGAGACACCTCGCACTGCAGCAAACTGCCTCCTGCAGCAGGGGGCTCACCCTCACTGGAGGTTGTCAAAGAGGCTGAATGGCCTCCTGCCAGGGACCCTGGACGGGTTGGTCTAGATCAGGGGTGCAGAAACCCCGGCCCTGGGGGCCACTTGCGGCCCTCAAGGCCTCTCAATGCGGCCCTCAGGGAGCCCCCAATCTCCAATGAGCCTCTGGCCCTCCAGAGATTTGTTGGAGCCTGCACTGGCCTGACACAACTGCTCTCAGTGTGAGGGCGACTGTTTGACCTCTTGCGTGAGCTGTGGGGTGAGGGCTTCCTCCACTGCTTACTGTTTCACGTCTGTGATGCAGTAGCGGCAGCAAAGGAAAGGCCAGCCTTGCTTTGTGCAAGGCCTTTTATAGGCCTTGAGCTATTGCAAGACCTTCATTCATTCATATAAGTTCCACCTCTAGTATATTAATTTATGTACACATATGTAAATTTATTCAAATTTTAAATGTAAATTAATTTTTCCCCTCCCCCACCCCCAACACAGTGTCAGAGAGATGATGTGGCCCTCCTGCCAAAAACTTTGGACACCCCTGGTCTAGATGACCTCCAGGAGCATTCCCAAATCTCACATTACACTCATTTGTGATTCTAGACCTGGGATTCCTCAGACGTACTAAGATGCTGTCATCCACTGTATTAAGACATGGTCTCAGAAAACTCCTCCAAATGGGGCTATTGCAGCAAGCCAGGCCCCTGAGGACACGGCCTGGGCTGGCTCTCTTGGGAGGACCCTCTTGGAGTTACTTAAACATGTGCTTGGAGCCTCACCCTGCAGCGTCTCCCGGCTCCTTCTGGTGCTCCAGAGTCCCTGCGAGTCAAGCTAAAGTTTGGATTATGAAGTGACCTGAGTGGGACTGGGGGGAGGAGGAGGCGGCTTTCGCCAGAGACAAGACCTGTGGACACCCAGACAGGTAAGATTCTGGCAGCCTTTGGGCCAGGAGGGGCTTCGCTCCCCCGGGTGGTTTCCTACCTCTGATGGCGCCATGTCAAGCTCTGCTTTGTGCTTCCAGCAATGCTTGGAAGTTCTTCTGTTGCAGACTTTCCCGTTTTGTGATTTTTTTAAAAAGAGCTGAGCTTCCCAGCGTCAGCCTGATTATACCCGTAATGGGGAAACAGCTCCTCTGAAGTGAAGAGCAGTCTCCAAATGTTCCCTCAGAGCCTAAACATAGTGGAACCCCAAACACCTTCTACATCCTCATTTCACTGACACATGGAAGTCTCCAGTTATCTTGGTGGTCTTCAGCTGGTCATCAGACCCCCGCCCCACCTAAGAACCATGGGGGACCCTCAGGTGCTTGTACCTCCTTTTCTGAGGGTGACAACATTTGATCCCACAACGTACTGCAGGAGAGACTCATTTGCACAACGGGGGGCTCTGGGCAACATGAAATGCTGCTATTCACCAACCACGGATTATGCAGCACTCATGAAGCCTGTTGTAAATCTGAGCTTGTCCACCGCAGGCCTGTTTTACAGAGGAGGAACTGAGGCCGTGAGGTGCTGACCTGCATAAGCCCATTCACCAAGTAAAGTGTGAGCAGGGATTGGAATCCAGATCAAGGGCTCTGCGCTCCAGGAACAGGCGGGGGAAGGAATTCATCAAAGCACAGAATTAAACAGCACCAATTGTTTGTACCAAAATTTCTAAGTCAATTTTTAGCCAAACAAGTGTCTCATAAACATTATCATCATCAACAGTATTTATATGCTGTTTTTCAACGAAAAGTTCACAAAGTGGTTTACAGAGCAAATCCGAAAACTGATGGCTCCCTGTCCCAAAAGAGCCCCTCAAAAAGACACTGCTGGCTGAGGAGGGCCCATTGAAAAGGTGTAATATCAGGAAAAAGAAAAAAGTTCAGACCAAACAACAGCAGGATTACAAATCATTCCTTTTTCTTCCCAAAGCCAGCACAGGAGATCATCCACTGACGGTCCAGATCCTGGGGTTCCCAGCACCCACAGCTCCAGCGGCGCCAAAATGGTGGCAACTGAAGCCTGTGGGCACCAGGATACTGCCAGAGGTCTCCTTGGGGGAAGAGAGCATTTTTCCCCTTCCCCTGGCAGACAGCAGTGGGTTTCCTTGCTCTGCATCCTCACTGCAGCAGGCACAGAGCCGAGAAGACCAGTGTTGGGCTGCCTGAGCTGGGAGGGAGGACAGGGTACGATGGCAGAATCTGCTGCCCTCTCCACCCCCCTCCGATCCTCCACCCTCCAGTGCTGAAATCCCGTAGGGTTGGGCCCTGAGGCTGCTGCCCTTAACAAACTTCCTGGGGAGTGTGCTCCACTGCAGAGATTTACTTCCAAGTAAACACGCATAGGCTTGCACTGTGAACCCCTTTGGGCCACATCCCCCTTTCCTCTCCTCAGGACCCCTGTGAAATTTCAACTCTGTGCAGTCAGAAGGACTTGGCACCCAGAGGTGCCATCCTCTCTCTTTTGGGTGAGCAGCACCCCAGCCCTGCTCCAGAGCAGCAGAGCCTTGACTGCTGGCTGGCACCAGCATCGCTAGAGTAGTGCTGTCCAACCTTTAAGAGCCTGCGAACCGCTGAGGCAAAAATTGGAATCGTCATGGACCACATGCAACCCCCCCACACCCTTGCACACAAAAATATAATTAAATGTGTAATAATTAGAGGAAAAATCATTAGACGTTAATTAATGTTTTATTTATAGAGAAAATTTGTGGGTTGCACAAATTACTTTTGTTGCTGGCTGCAGATGGTCCATTCTCTGCCCTCTCTGGTGGTCTGTGGAGAGGAGGTGTTCATTTGGCAAGACGCTGGAAGTGATCAAACACTATCTTTTTTTTCCTGAGACTTTGTGGACCACTTCTAAGCGACTAAGATGATTGCTGGGCTGGGGCACCTTCCTAATGAGGAAAGGCTACAGAATCTGAACCTCTTCAGCCTAGGAAAGAGCCGCCTGAGTGGGGACATGATTGAGACATACAAAATTATGCATGGGAAGGATAAAGTGGATAGAGAGATGCTCTTTACACTCTCACACAACACCAGAACCAGGGGACATCCACTAAAGTTGAGTGTTGGGAGAGTTGGGACAGAGAGAAAATATTTCTTGACCCAGCATGTAATTAGTCTGTGGAACTCCTTGCCACAGGAAGCAGTGACGGCATCTGGCCTAGATGCCTTTAAAAGGGGATTGGACAAGTTTCTGGAGGAAAAATCCATTACGGGTTACAAGCCATGATGTGTATGTGCAACCTCCTGATTTTAGGAATGGGCTATGTCAGAATGCCGGATGCAAGGGAGGGCACCAGAATGAGGTCTCTTGTTATCTGGTGTGCTCCCTGGGGCATTTGGTGGGTCACTGAGATACAGGAAGCTGGACTAGATGGACTTATGGCCTGATCCTGCGGAACTCTTCTTATGTTCTCTTGTTCTTATAGGGTGGCCATCATGAAGGGGTCAGCCTGGGCAGCAAACTGCACAGCTACCACCCCAAATACCAATGCCCAATAGCTCCTAAGAAAATGGCCCTTCCTGCCTGAGTTCAGCCTCCCACGCTGAAGCATCCTAAGAACATCAGAAGAGCCTGGCTACTGAATCAGACCCAAAAGTCCATTCAAAAAACCCACAAGTAGGGCAAATTGCCTTCCCCCTTTAACCGTTCCTTGGATTCTTTCTGCCTGACCCTGAATCTTTCTTGGCAACCTTAAAGAAAACACATAGGCCAAACTGGCATCAGTTGTTTGCACTGCCCTACACATTATAGGCATATGGATTTTCAGTGCCCTCTTTTTAGCCCTGCATTCCAGCTAGTGGGGTTTGCTCTGCATGCCTGGCTTGTCCTCTCAAGGGTTTGCAATCCCTCCTCATTGTGTGTCCTATGTGTCTGAGAATAATTGCACCTTTGTGTCCATAACATTGGTGAAAACATCCATCAGGGCTGGACCTAAATGTGCAGCCTGCTAAATGCTGCCAGAAACCTCTTTCCATTCTGATGTCTTGCAACCCTTTTGTTACAGATACCCTCTTTCCCCAAACAAGTGTGCAGTTTAAACTGACTCCATCTTGGTTTCAGAGTCGGGCAGGCCTCCCTGAAATGTGAAAAGGGATGAGATTTTGCTGGCTCCCAAGGAAAGGCCCCTCTGTGGTTCATTAAATCTTGAGGTCTGACAAAAGGATAGCTAGGAAGAACCAGTCCTGCATGAATGTTAAATGAAATTACAATTGCCCAATTGGGTAGTTCTTTTTGGACTCTGGACCAAGAAGTCCTTCCACCTGAACCTGAGATATTGTTCAGCAGCAACTTCCCTGGATAGGCCATCAAGCTCTCTTGTGTCTTCCTGGAAAAACTCAATCAAGGCCAGGAAGCTCAAAATGCATAGCTCAAGAACCTCTCCAAACTCCTTTGTCCAGCCAAATTCCTTTAGTTTCCTTTGTGAAAAGTCTGATAACTTCCCTGCTCTGGAAGCAGATTTGGGGAAGAGTTTGTTCACTTCAGAAGCAGATCTGGGGGGTTACTTTGGAAGCAAACAGATTGCGGGTTTTCTGGTTCAGAAGCAAGCAGCTGAGGGCCAGCTCTCTCTCTCTCTCTCTTTCTCTCTCCTAAGAACCTGGGAACTTTGCAGCCCTGCTTTGCTGCTCAGGAAGGACTTCGCACTCAAGCCCTAACCAGACTAGGATAGGTGATCCTCCTCTTTCCCCCCAAAATTCAGTTATTTTTCCAACTAACTCCTGCTGTGCAAACACCAGCTATTTGCAAGTATCTCTCTCCTCAGTGAACGTGCCTTTTACTTGTTACATTTCTTCAATAAATTCTTTATCTTTTTTGAAGAGCTCTGCCTTGTGATTACTGCTAGTCTAATTCTGAGGCACTTTGAGATTGTCTGCACCACTCATCCATGTCAACAATCCCAAACCTTGTCACACTGCTAGACTTGACCTCTTGCTTGCTAATTTCCCTAATTTCAGTTATTTGTGTAGGTGCGCATGGCACGTGTAGGACACACATGTACATGTGAAGGAGCAGTGTTGGCAACACTTTGCATGCAGTTTTTTCCACCCAAAACTGTGTGCACAAAGTCTCTAACCACAAAAGTGTCATCGTCACAATGGCACATTCAGTATCAAAAATTCAGGAGTGCAACTTTCATCAGGGGGTAAAGGACTGAAAACCATGTTCCTCTGTGCCATTGTCTCAATTGAAACCGCTGGCCTGTGTGGCTGCTGCAAAGCCAGACTAACTGCACAGTGATGTCTTTAACATAACAGGTGTAGTTTGGCCCTTTGGTGTTCCAGGTGTCAGGAAAACAGGTGACATTTCTCCCCATGCACCACTGGTAACAGTGGACAGAGCACTGCTGTTCACAGTCACTGAAGTGATTCTTCTCCCTTCCCCTTCCCAGGCCCAGCTGATATTAGCACAGAGCACCACTCCCAACCAGCCACCAGGAGATGGGAGTGGGGAGCCAGAATGGAATCACTAACATCTCCTACACAGAGTTCCTCCTGCTTCCCTTCCCTGGTATGCAGGAGTCCAGGCACTTCCTGGCCATACCCTTCTTCGGCTTGTTTCTTTTCATCATTTCGGCAAACTCTGCCTTGATCTACACTGTGAGGTTGCAGGAGAGCCTCCACTCCCCCATGTACCTGCTCATTGCATTCCTCTTTGCAGTCGACATCTGTGGGACTGTGACTATCGTCCCCAAAATGCTGCTGAGTTTCATGTTCCAGATCAGCCACATCTCTCTCACTGCCTGCCTTGTCCAGATGTTCTTCCTCTACTTTACAACTGTTCTGGACTGCAACATCCTCCTCATGATGGCTTTTGACAGGTATGTGGCCATTTGCCACCCACTGCGCTACCCAGACATCATGACCACCAAACTCATGGTGTTGCTCACCCTTGCTTCCTTGTTCAGAAGCCTCTGTATTGTCGGTCCAGTGGTGATCCTGGCTTCTCGTGTGCAATTCTGCCATTCCAATGTCATCAGCCATTTTGCTTGTGAGCACATGGCCCTCATGAGGTTGTCCTGTGGGGATATCTCCATAAATAAGACAGTTGGAATGGCAGTGAGATGTATTGACATCATTCTTGATCTCAGCTTTCTCCTAACTTCCTATGGTAAAATTGTCCACACTGCCTTGAAGATCTCATCAGGCAACATCCGTCACAAAGCCTTCCACACCTGTGGGACCCACCTGATTGTCATTCTCATTGGTTATTCCTCCCGCCTCTCCTCCTCCGTGGTCTTCCGTCTAGCCAAATCTGCCTCCCAAGATGTCCACAACCTGATCAGCGCACTCTATCTGCTGTTCCCCTGGGCAGTCAACCCCATTATCTATGGTGTGAGAACCAGAGAGATCAGGGACAACCTCCTGAAACTCTTCAGGAGAAAACAGCCTCCCCTCGGGCCTTTTCAGGCAACAGCTGTGAACCAGAAATGTTAAAATTTCTCATCTGTGGCAGGAAAATCCAAGATAGATAGTTATATTCTGCAAAAATGCTCAGGGAGGCCCCATTGATATTTAGAGGGGGGCTTTCAGATGCTTTTGATCTGCTTCTAAGGACAGACTGTGGGAGGAGCTCTCCAGAGCTCACATGGAAAGGAGAATCCCCCTCTTAGAACAGGTGCTCTAGAGACCAGGGTGGCTCAACTTGCATAATGTAAGAACCACATGCCATAAACCTCAAGTGTTTGAGAGCCACAAGACATGAACACATATTACACACAGCCACAATTACATGATTGCAAACCACACCCACAAAAACTAACATTGTCAGTTTCTACCATTACTGTTTATCCAACACTAGTCCTCTGTAATCCTTGTTGGCCCAAAATTTATTTAAACCCTGACTAGCATAAAAATTAGCATTTACATTCTTAAATATATTTACTCACCATGAACATTAAGTCTAGTTGGCAACCTTCAGTCTCGAAAGACTATGGTATCGCGCTCTGAAAGGTGGTTCTGGAACAGCGTCTAGTGTGGCTGAAAAGGCCGATTCGGGAGTGACAATCCCTTCCACACCGGGAGCAAGTGCAGTCTGTCCCTGGTCTGTCTCCCTGGCTATGGGCCTTCCTTCTTTGCCTCTTAGCCTCAGACTGTTGGCCAAGTGTCTCTTCAAACTGGGAAAGGCCATGTTGCACAGCCTGCCTCCAAGCGGGCCGCTCAGAGGCCAGGGTTTCCCACTTGTTGAGGTCCACTCCTAAGGCCTTCAGATCCCTCTTGCAGATGTCCTTGTATCGCAGCTGTGGTCTACCTGTAGGGCGCTTTCCTTGCACGAGTTCTCCAGAGGAGATCCTTTGGGATCCGGCCATCATCCATTCTCACGACATGACCGAGCCAACGCAGGCGTCTCTGTTTCAGAAGTGCATACATGCTAGGGATTCCAGCACATTCCAGGACTGTGTTGTTTGGAACTTTGTCCTGCCAGGTGATGCCGAGAATACGTCGGAGGCAGCGCATGTGGAAAGCATTCAGTTTCCTCTCCTGTTGTGAGTGAAGAGTCCATGACTCGCTGCAGTACAGAAGTGTACTCAGGACACTAGCTCTGTAGACCTGGATCTTGGTATGTTCCATCAGCTTCTTGTTGGACCAGACTCTCTTTGTGAGTCTGGAAAACGTGGTAGCTGCTTTACCGATACGTTTGTTTAGCTCGGTATCGAGAGAAAGAGTGTCGGAGATCGTTGAGCCAAGGTACACAAAGTCATGGACAACCTCCAGTTCATGCGCAGAGATTGTAATGCAGGGAGGTACAGAAGGCATCTATCTCCGGACCAGATCAGATGGAAAGCTCTTCAACCTCTCCAGACTGAGAGCAAAGTCCAAAGTCCAGCTGAAATGTCTGCGTGACTTCCTCTTTGCCGACAATGCAGCTATCACTACCCACTCTGCCAAAGATCTCCAGCAGCTCATGGATCATTTTAGCAAGGCCTGCCAAGATTTTGGACTGACAATCAGCCTGAAGAAAACACAGGTCATGGTTCAGTATGAACATTCAACTTGCGTTTTAATCTAGTGGCTTGTTTATACCTAGTTATTATACCTAATAATAATAAAGCATGAACATTTTTTATATACCTTTTATGTTAATTGTGTTGCAAATAGGAGCTCAGCCAACATATTTCCACATACCACATATTATATTCCAAAGAGCGACAGGTGGCTCACAAGCCGTGGTTTGGCCAATGGCCTGCTGCAAAGGGCCCTTTAGCCAACCCTACTTGAGAGCCGAGAAGCACCTCTGCCTGCTTTTGCTCTTGCAATCTGAATGGCCATAATTCCCTACTTCTCACTCTGCAATGAAAACAGCTCCACACCTTCTGCATGCAGGCTTTGTGGTCCTTCCTGTGCACACACCATAAAATCCCACATGGTTGTTCAGCCATCTGGGCACTTTCTGCTGACAGAGCATATTAACAACACTCATGGTCCAATCCTGGTCAGACCCTGCAACAAGATCACACAGACACTGGTGCAACAACCACTGTATCCTAAGCCCGCCCAGGCAACTGGTACAGTCCTTCCCACTAATGCCGATGGAGTCCATGGAGACCCTAACACAGCTCATCATTACGGAGCACTGTCATCGACGAATGCGTCATCAATGCTGCATCGGTGTAGTAGTAGTTGGCAACCTTCAGTCTCGAAAGACTATGGTATCGCGCTCTGAAAGGTGGTTCTGGAACAGCGTCTAGTGTGGCTGAAAAGGCCGATTCGGGAGTGACAATCCCTTCCACACTGGGAGCAAGTGCAGTCTGTCCCTGGTCTGTCTCCCTGGCTATGGGCCTTCCTTCTTTGCCTCTTAGCCTCAGACTGTTGGCAAAGTGTCTCTTCAAACTGGGAAAGGCCATGTTGCACAGCCTGCCTCCAAGCGGGCCGCTCAGAGGCCAGGGTTTCCCACTTGTTGAGGTCCACTCCTAAGGCCTTCAGATCCCTCTTGCAGATGTCCTTGTATCGCAGCTGTGGTCTACCCGTAGGGCGCTTTCCTTGCACGAGTTCTCCATAGAGGAGATCCTTTGGGATCTGGCCATCATCCATTCTCACGACATGACCGAGCCAACGCAGGCGTCTCTGTTTCAGTAGTGCATACATGCTAGGGATTCCAGCACGTTCCAGGACTGTGTTGTTTGGAACTTTGTCCTGCCAGGTGATGCCGAGAATATGTCGGAGGCAGCGCATGTGGAAAGCATTCAGTTTCCTCTCCTGTTGTGAGTGAAGAGTCCATGACTCGCTGCAGTACAGAAGTGTACTCAGGACGCAAGCTCTGTAGACCTGGATCTTGGTATGTTCCGTCAGCTTCTTGTTGAACCAGACTCTCTTTGTGAGTCTGGAAAACATGGTAGCTGCTTTACCGATGCGTTTGTTTAGCTCGGTATCGAGAGAAAGAGTGTCGGAGATCGTTGAGCCAAGGTACACAAAGTCATGGACAACCTCCAGTTCATGCTCAGAGATTGTAATGCAGGGAGGTGAGTCCACATCCTGAACCATGACCTGTGTTTTCTTCAGGCTGATTGTCAGTCCAAAATCTTGGCAGGCCTTGCTAAAACGATCCATGAGCTGCTGGAGATCTTTGGCAGAGTGGGTAGTGATAGCTGCATCATGTAATGTCCAAGGATTCTGTATCCACCCAGTCCCAGTCCCAGCAGCCAGAGAAGCAAACAAACAGGAGCCTCTCCACGGCAGGAGTTCAAGCCCCTCTGGGAGCATTCAGCAGCTGGAAGGAACCTTTTTGCCAAGGGAGGGACAGGAGTGAGCCCACAGCACTCAGGCAAAACAGGGTCCTGATAACTCAGTGCACAAAAATGCAAGCTGGGAGCCAAGCAAGATGGGTTTGAGCCCAGCCAAGGGGCTTGTCTTCTGCATGACTGGCCAGAAACACCCTTGGCTGCGACAAAAGAAAAGGCGGAAGTGAGTCTCAGACCCACACTGGACTCTCCAGAAAGCTGCTCGCTGAATCTCTAGCCACAGCAGGAGACAGGCAAGGAGAACCTTATCCAGCATTTAGCAACTTGTGTCATCACAAACAAGCACACAAGCACCTGGACCCATCAGAGGAAGCACTGGCTGTGACACAGGGCACCTCTTGCAGCAAATGGGCTTTTCTGAGCAGACCCTGAGAGGGGCGAGCCCTCTTCCCCTTATTGAACAGAAGTGGCCCTGCTGCTGTGCACAAGAAGCAGCCAGATCACACCTGCCTTGCAGGAGAGAAAGACGTTCAGGCTCACACCACCAGCAAGCTGCAGTTTTACTGAGACAGAACACCCTGAACAGCTACGGCCCAATTAGGCCTCCACACCACTGGAACTGGTCCTGGAGATGCAGTGTGCCTGATGGTGGTTGCAAAGCACGCCCCTCCATTCTACGCAGCCGGGTCTCAGCCAGCGGCCTCTAGAAAAGCCCAGAGCTAGCAAGATAGTGGGGGGGGGGGGGAATAGCAGTAGGCAGGGGATGGGAGGGATGCGTAGAGAGGGCGGTGTCAAGGGAAAGAAGAGGGCAGTACTGGCAGCAGCTGTTCTGCCAATATTCTATCCTGCTTTCTTAGGCTCAGTCCACTTGGACTTGCACCAGCAAAGTAGAGGGTACAGATCCAAGAAGACCAGGCAAGGCAGCAGAGCCTTCCCCCAAGATAAGGAGGCCTCCAGGAACCAAAACTCCCCCCGCAGGGTGAAGTGTGTGCCCCTTTGGCATGACTGCCTCAGAGGAGAGGGAAACTTGGGTTGGGGCAGGCTGTGGGCAGATAAGAAGTCTTGGCCATGGGACTCTTTGATGGCCCCAGAGAGAAGTCCGCACGCACAGGCAAGCAACACAGAGGACCTTACTAAGGTCAGCCATTGCCACAGAAGGGACAAGGCACAGTTTCAACCTCAAGACAGGACTCACAGCAGAGGGAGGGAGGGAGACCCTCACCCTCAGTGTGGAAGCCTTTTCCTTCCATCCGCCCTTCCCAAGAGCATTAATGCCTTTTCCGTGCTGCAATTCTGATTCCCGTTGCACAGACCCCACGTGCTGTCTTAATTAGGAGAAAAGGCGTGATTGGGGTTGGAACTGTGGTGGGGACAACATTTGGGCCTCCGTCATTCTCCACACACACGTTATTTACTGAGCAAAGACAAAACCTGGAATGTTTTCTTATGTGTTTAGGGTCACACCTAATCTGTCTCTTAAACAAGGTCATGGAGATCTGAGTGTGACCAGTCAAGTGATGGCACCCAGCCTGGAGCTGCCGGTGATCTCTCTTTGTGGCTTCATAAAGATGTTAGTTGACTTTGGAGACAACACTGTGGACCCCAAAAACCAACTCCCAGAGGACCAAACATCTTTCTCTGCAGATCACCCTTTGCATGTGTTCAGACTGAAAGGAACGAAACCGCGACTAGAGGGATAACTCAAACCCCATGCAAATATTCCGGTGCCACTGAGAGATTCAGCAAGGTTCACAGGGAAGCCTTCCCCCTGACCTGTGGAAAAACCAGGGCTCTCAAGGGAAGCTTGGACACCCAGGCACTCTGAAGGGCCAGGCTGCTCCAGCAGAAGCCACGCCATGTTTGCACACAGCAGGCAGCACTGCACGCCTTCTTATGCCCCCAAAGCATGCTGGAGACTGCAGGAGGTGCTCTGGAAACAAAACCATCTGTCTTTTGGGAAAGCCAGCGCAGGTGCTTATAAGCAACACCCAAGAGGAAATCCTAAGCTGGGCCACAACACCGTATTTAACTGCCTGTGAACTGGAAGAAAATTGCCATTTCAAGGTCCTTCCAACTGACGGTGAGTAAATGGTCACTGCAGCCCCAGGTCGCAAGAAAGAACTTGAGAAGAGGAAGGAATCTGAAGCAAACCTGCCTGCCATCATCTCAGGCATCCTTTAGCCTTTCATAATCCGTTGCTTTCCTGCAAAAAAGTGCAGGGCCTTCTTGCTGTTTCTCAGGTATAATAATGTTTCGAGTAATGATTTCACTGGGTTTGAAATGAGCTGTTGCTTTGATGTTTCAATTTTTGAAGGTATGTTGAGCATGGTGGGGGGAGAGAAAGCGAGAGAGATTAGTGGAGTGAGTTGTTTCTTCAGCCACATGGTGAGCCCAAAAATGTTATGTTCATGCAGCTGCTTGGAAATGTAAGGAAGCCAGTGGGCAGCAACAAGCATCTCACCTGGAGCCACCAACAAGAAGCTCTCCACACATCTGGAAGCACCAGATCACCCTGGTCACTGCAGGACCCTGGTCACCCTGGACCCTGGGATCACCCTGGTCACTGCAGGGCAATTCTTTTCAATGTCCACAGCTAGGGGAGGTCTTTAGGCCTCCAAGATCTGGATCTAGCTTACTACCTAATCAGCCACTGAAGCTTTCCTCAGATAATGGCACCCTTGTCTGGTTGTGAGGGTTCCAGCAGGTTGCAAGTTATCTGCATCCTGCTGCCATTCCCTTGCATCTGGTATTCTGAGGTAGCCCCATTCTCTCTCTTTTCCCTTTCAGATCCAAAGTCAATGTCTAAAGACAATTCTCAGGCAGTCCAGAATGAAAATGCCAACATCTCCTACACAGACTTCTTCCTGCTTGCTTTTCCTGGTCTCCAGAAATCCAGGTCCCTCCTTGCCATCCCCTTCTTTTGCATCTACCTGCTGATACTTCTTGCAAACTCCATGCTGATCTACATTGTGAAGGTGGAGAACAGCCTCCATTCCCCCATGTACCTCCTGATTGCACTACTGCTGGTGGTCAATATGTTTGGGACCACAACAGTCCTTCCCAAAATGTTGCTGAGTTTCGTATTTGGTACCAGCAGCATCTCCCTGGCCGGCTGCCTGGTTCAGATGTTCTTCCTCTACCTGGCCCTCATGTTAGATACTGGCATCCTCCTCATGATGGCTTTGGACCGATACGTGGCCATATGCCACCCACTCCGTTATGCCGATATCCTGACAAACAGGAACTTGACATTCTTGATGCTTGCAACCCTGGTGCGCAGCGTGTGCATTGTCAGTCCAGTGGTGATCCTGGCTTCCAGGGTTCAGTTCTGCCGTTCCAACATCATCGAGCACTTTGCTTGCGAGCACATGGCCCTGATGAAGCTGTCTTGTGGCGACACCTCCAAAAACAGAATTGTGGGCATGGCCGTGAGGTCCCTCACCATCACCTTTGACCTGGTCTTCCTCACCATCTCCTACAGCAAAATCATCCTGGCAGCTCTGAAGATGGCCTCAGGCAGCGCCCGGCACAAAGCCTTCCACACCTGCAGCACTCACCTCATTGTCCTCTTCATTGGCTACTCCTCTTGCCTCTCTTCTTCCGTCGTCTTCCGTGTGGCCAGATCAGCCACACAAGATGTGCACAATCTGCTCAGTGCAGTGTACTTATTGGTTCCCTGGGCCATCAATCCTGTAATTTATGGCATGAGAACCAAAGAGATCAAGGATAGCCTCTTGAAACTCTTTCAGAGAAAATCGACTCCCTTTCTCCTCCAGAAATCAGGCACTTGAGAACAAAAATAATCCATTATATTTCCACAAAGTCTCCTGTTTGTGACTGTCCTTATTCTTAGGCTCAAGACCACAGCGCCAAGGTTGGAGGAGACAAAATGGCCATCCAAGCTGCTTGCAAATGTTAATGTCTGAAAAGCAGCCTTCCTTATTGCTGTTGTGGGACCAACCATGATATTTATTATTATCTTCATTACCACTACTGATTGTATCTCTATTAATGTATGTGGTGCTTTATAGATGAATGCTGTTTTCTTGAGAGTAATACAGCTGTCAAGGGGTCTTGCTTTTGGGTGGGAAGAAACATGTGACCTCCTAATTGAAACGGTTTCCTGCAGCGTAACACAAATCAACAGAGGAGTGACATTAACAAGACCAGGTTGCAAGCGGCATCAGGTCTAGTTAATTTGAAAGAGGGAAGGAAAATGTCCTTGACTAGCTGGGCTACTGAGATCAATATACTGCCTCTCTGCAGGGTCAGTCCAAGGCCTCTTGCTGCCCAAGGCAAAGGACAAGATGGTGTCTTCAGGGTGTGTTGCCAAACCAGCAGAGGCACACAGGCACTCTCAGACCATGCTGTTAAGGCACACAGGGGTGCTGGTCACTCCTAAAAAGATGTTGGATTTCAGGCTTTCATTCAAGTCCTCCTCCTCATTTTATCCTCACAGCAACCAGCTAAGAAAGGTTATTCTGAGAACTGGTGATGGGAATCATTCAGTGAGCTTGTGGCTGAGGGTAGACTTGAATCCAGGTCCCCGTCCGAAACTCTGATGCTCCGATTGCCCAAAGCCAGCGGGGCTGGCTCTCTCTAGTCAGTGAACAAAGGAGTGAAGGAGATGTTCACAGAAGAAGACTTGCACAGACTTGACTTGTACATTTAACTAAACATAAAACCAGCAGCACAACTACTCAGGGACAGTATTACCAGTAAGTACGTGCCTTCCCTAGTATAGTAAAACCTTTGCTAATATAATTCTATATATAGCTTAAATGACTTTAAAAACATATTAGACAAATTCCTGAAGGAGGAGAGGCCAATCACAGGCTGTGAACCACAACGGTTTTGTGGCATCTCTGCAGACCTCTTTGTATTGTACGCAAGAAAACATTCAAGCCAGACGTAAATCATACCTTTTCCATTAGGATCGTGAGGCAATCTTAGTCTAACCTACCTCGCAGGGATGTTGTGAAGATAAAAACGAGACACTCTTATTTGCAACATCCTGAGCATTTTAGCACAAAGGTAACAGCACACTATATGTGGAAATCTAAGCAGAACCATATCTAAAGCTGACAAGTTTAAATCCTGCTTTCCTTTTGTAATGCCCAGTTTCAAACAACAACAAAAAATGTATTTGAGTGTTCACTTGATGGCAGCTGTGCCATGGAGGAAAATCAGGCTGTGCTCAGCCGCAGATGTTAGCAAATGCCGCATGTCTGAACCAATGGCAAGGCTTAGAACGAACACACACACACACACACACAAAATCTGCTTATGCAGAAACCGCACTTGACCAGCCCAATGGGCAAGCTATTTTAAGGCCTTCAAAGAGGTGACAGTATCTTTGCTCTGCTGGTACAACCGAGCCACGCAGGGAAGGGCCTGCTGCGCCTTGGTCCAGGGACCATAATGAAGGCCTATTGTTGGCTAAGAACTGTGACCAACCAACTTGCCAGGCACTTTGCTGACAAAACCACTTGTGTCCACCCCCAATTTGGACCAGTGCTTTGAATGTAACTGTATCGGCTTGCCCCCTCTTAGTGAATTCATTCCAGTCCCAGGATGAAGCCAGGTTGGCTGGAGCTCTGTGACCAACTACATGCATGCCTGACCTGTGCCCATCCTGGCTTATTAAGGAAGCCAGGAAGGGAAATAAGTGAGCACCTCTGAGGAACAGGGAGGTTGCAACTGCAGGCAGCTGCGGAGAAATCGATCTCTGAACCCCTTCACCGTAGAAAACTACTGGACAACTAAACGCCCCAGTTGACCATGGCAAGGTGAACAAGCAGGCGGGGGCCTCGACTCCAGGCTTGCCTGGACGATACCCGCTCTTGGTATCCTTTTCCATCCAGTTTTTGGCTGATTCAGGACAGAAACAGCCTTGGTCTGACAATCTATGCCTGCAAAAGGTGGGGGGAGTTGCATCCCTGTTGCTTTGGCTGGAACTCTCTGAGGCTTTGGACGACACTGGCCCCAGGGTCCTCCTGGTTCACTTGACAAGGTGGGATGGGGAGGAACAGGCATACTGGCCCATCCATGCACCTGAAGCAGGCTGCATCAGTGGCAAGCTGCGAGAGGTCCAAGGAGAAAGTGGATTCAGGGTGTCTTTCATCCCAAGTCTGCTGCCATCACCTCTCCAACCTGCAGCTAATGCAGGTCGCAATGATCTGATGTAAACATAAAGCGGTGGTGGTGGTGGTGGTGTGTGTGTATGCGCATGTTTTTAAAGCACAGAGGCAGCAGACCTGAGATGGCATCAGATGGCATTCTGAGTTGTGCCACCCCTGGGTCCAGTGATATGGTCCTCTCCTGGATTGAGACTTGGTTGAAGACCAGGAAACAGAGAGTGGCTGTCAATGGGCAATTTTCACAATGGAGAGAAGTGAAAAGCGGTGTGCCCCAAGGATCTGTCCTGGGACCGGTGCTCTTCAACCTCTTCATAAATAACCTGGAGACAGGGTTGAGCAGTGAAGTGGTAAAGTGTGAAGACCAGAAGTGATTGTGAGGAGCTACAGAAGGATCTCTCCAGACTGGCAGAATGGGCAGCAAAATGGCAGATGCGTTTCAATGTAAGTCAGTGCAAAGTCATGCACATTGGGGCAAAAAATCAAAACTTCACATATAGGCTAAAGGGTTCTGAGCTGTCTGTGACAGATCAGGAGAGAGATTTTTGGGGGGGGGGGTGGACAGGTCGATGAAAGTGTCAACCAAATGTGTGGCGACAGTGAAGAAGGCCAATTCTATGCTTGGGATCATTAGAAAAGGTATTGAGAACAAAACGGCTAGTATTAGAATGCCGTTGTACAAATCTATGGTAAGGCCACACCTGGAGTATTGTGTCCAGTTCTGGTAGCCGCATCTCAAAAAAGACAGTGGAAATGGAAAAGGTGCAAAAGAGAGCAACTAGGATGATTACTGGGCTGGGGCACCTTCCTTATGAGGAAAGACTATGGCGTTTGGGCCTCTTCAGCCTAGAAAAGAGGCACCTGAGGGGGGACATGATTGAGACATACTAAATTATGCATGGGGAAGATAAAGTGGATAGAGAGATGCTCTTTACACTCTCACGTAACACCAGAACCAGGGGCCATCCGCTAAAATTGAGTGTTGGGAGGGTTAGGACAAAGAAAATATTTCTTTACTCAGCATGTGGTCAGTCTGTGGAACTCCTTGCCACAGGATGTTGTGATGGCATCTGGCCTGGATTCCTTTAAAAGGGGATTGGAAAAGTTTCCGGAGAAAAATCCACTATGGGTTACAAGCCATGATGTGCACGAGCAACCACCTGATTTGAGAAATGGGGCATGTCAGATGCAAGGGAGGGCACCAGGATGAGGTTCTCTTGTTATCTGGTGTGCTCCCTGGGGCATTTGGTGGGCTGCTGTGATACAGGAAGCTGGACTAGATGGGCCTGATCCAGTGGGGCTGTTCTTATGTTCTCACTGATCAGGTATAGTACAGAAGGTAGTTGAGGGACTGCTGCTCAGCCCCATGGAGTTCCACAAGGTTCCATCCTGCCTCCCCCCATACTGTTGAATCTGTGTGCCATTCACTTCATTTGACCTTTCTATGAAGCCCAACTGGGGGGGAGGAGGAATGAGGGGCAGAGCCTTTTCAGTGGCATCACCTGCCTTGTGAAACCCTCCAGGGAATATGGACAGTTCCCTCCCTAGCAGCTTTTAACACAGGATGAAGGCTTTTCTTCCAACTTGCCTGCTGCTTACGAGTGTGCCTTTCCCATAAACTGACGTTAATATAAATCTTAATATTGTTTCATTATTTCGTGTGATGAGGGTTGTATTGTCTGATTAAAAGTATTTGTTGTAAGCCACCTGGTGCTTCCTGTGGAGGTAGAAGGGTGGGACCCAATCCCACAGCAGCTGTTAAGAGAAGGGATTATAAAGAGCTCCCAAAGGATCTCACTAAACAGCCGCAGTTTAGCATAGATGGGCAGCAAAATGTGCTTCCGTGTTAAGTGTATTGAGCCCTATGGACAGCAAAACAGCTGCACATGCATGTTTACTTGCAAGTAGGCAACCATGCCTCCATCCACTAAGGACAGGCTGAGAGGAATACAAAGTCAGCAGCATAGCCCCAATCTGACAAAAGCAGGCCCCCAAAAAACACTCAAGAAGGAAGTCCCCAGGAAGATGCATCGAGTGCTGTGGAAAGCAAAACTGAGCACACATGTAAGCTTTCTCACATGTAGGTGAACATGCTTCAGTTCCTGTTGTCCTCTTGAGGACCACACAAAGGGGACTGCAAGAACACCAGATTTGTATTGGCAACCTTCAGTCTCGAAAGACTATGGTATCGCGCTCTGAATGGTGGTTCTGGAACAGCGTCTAGTGTGGCTGAAAAGGCCAATCCGGGAGTGACAATCCCTTCCACACCGGGAGCAAGTGCAGTCTGTCCCTGGTCTGTCTCCCTGACTATGGGCCTTCCTTCTTTGCCTCTTAGCCTCAGACTGTTGGCAAAGTGTCTCTTCAAACTGGGAAAGGCCATGCTGCACAGCCTGCCTCCAAGCGGGCCGCTCAGAGGCCAGGGTTTCCCACTTGTTGAGGTCCATCCCTAAGGCCTTCAGATCCCTCTTGCAGATGTCCTTGTATCGCAGCTGTGGTCTGCCTGTAGGGCGCTTTCCTTGCACGAGTTCTCCATAGAGGAGATCCTTTGGGATCCGGCACCAGAAGGCCATGGGAAACAGCAAAGATTTGTGTTTTGCTGCCCCACAGAGCAGAACTACAGTAGATCTAACAGGTTTTAAGATCTAAATCTTTTCACTTGGATATTAGGAAGAAAATGGCAAGAACGACCCGATGATGGAGCAGATTACTGAGGGAAGTGGTGGGTTCTCCCTGGCTGGGGGTCATTAGGTTGAGGCTTGACAGACACCTTTTGGAGATACTCTACAGACGATTTTCCTGTTTCTAGCAGGGGGTTGGACTAGATGGCCTTAAAGGCACCTTCCAACTTTAGGATTCTAGACCAGGTGTATCCAAACATTTTGGCAGGAGGGCCACATCATTTCTGACACTGTGTCTGGGGCCGGGGAAAAAAAAGAATTTACATTTAAAATTTGAATAAATTACATAAATGAATTTATTAGAGATGGAACTTATATGAATGAATGAAGGTCTTGCAGTAGCTCAAGGTCTATAAAAGGCCTTGCACAAGGCAAGGCCAGCCTTTCCTTCACTGCCACTGCTACATCACAGATGTGAATCAGTAAGTAGTAGAGGGAGCCCATGTCCCACAGCTCAGGTGAGAGGTTGAACAGTCGTCCTCATGCTGAGAGCAGTTGCGTCAGGCCAGCATGGACTCCACTAAGTCTCTGAAGGGCCAGAGGCTCTTTGGAGACTGGGGGCTCCCCAAGGGCTGGATAGAGAGCCCCCAAGGGCCCCAAGTGGCCCCCGGGCCGGAGTTTGGGCACCCGTTCTAGACTAACAGGAAACAGACAGCAAAAAGCCTAGACTTCGTTTCCTGTTAGCATCCTCTCATTGTCACACCCTCTAGTGTTTTTCTAGCAGCTACGAATCTGGATTCTTGTTATTTGCTTCCTTTTCCAAAGCAAAGAAAAAGCTTCCTTTTGGAAAGTGTTTGCAAATGAAGAGAAGCGAGTTGCCAGTTGCTTCCACACTGGCACTCACTACGACAGAGGCTCTACTGGACAATTCCTCACTGATTTCCTCCAGTGGTTTTCTGCAGTCCTGCCCTCCAATGATTTTTCAAGCCCAGTTTGTAACCTGTTTTGGTTTTGCATGAAAAACATACTTCTTTGCAGGTTTGGCACATTTTATTGCTTCCCTATTCAGCTTGGTTAGGGGATTGCTTCTGAAGACTCTGACTTGTTCCTTGGAGACCCTCTCCAAATCACCCCAGTGTCCACTTTTTGGGGGGAGGGGGGAAGACAGGATTTTTTTTAAAAGCACTGAAATAGCATTATTTAGAGAAAATTTAAAAATACAGTACAAATTCCCAGGCTCCTCCTTTGCCTCAATGAATATGGGACACATAACTTTATTCCGCAGGTTTACTGACATGTTTGATTAAGTTTAGAAGATTCACGCCTATGTGCAGAGTACCTGAATTCAATAAATAGTTCAGAACTAGGCCACTGAATTCCTATTAAAATGACTAAGAAGTGAAGCAGAAAGGCCTAAAGTTATGTTCTGTAAAAAGTAACCCAGCACAGCAAAGTTGGCTTGTGAAAGAAGAAAGTGGAGTTGCCTGAGCAGCTTTTTTGCAAAGAATAACACTGCTAAACCAAACATTGTCTGGATGCTTAAGCAACTCTCTAACAGTGGTTTTTTCCAGATGTTCCAACAAGAGAAAGAAAAAGGGCAGCCTTTCATGTAACTAGTCTAAGCCCTCTCTAGAGGTGATGGCACTGGAAGTGCTGCAGCACAGAATGCATTTGGGATTGGATCAACAAGTGGCAGACCAAAAGGCTTGGCCTGCAGGATCCCAAACCCACTGGTCTCGCAGCCCTTCCTCACACATCTGTCACACTGAGAGAGCCACATATCAAGGGATGCACACAGCAACCTATACTCTTGTTGCAACAGCCAAAGGAACCATTTCTCTGGGAAAGACACAGCAGTGAAGTGGCTGACGCAGGAAGTGCTTGTCGAAAGGAGTCCTAATTCCCTAAGCAGGGCAACACACACAAACATTTCTCCAGTGCGTATTCAGGAACGTTGCCATTGCTTTCCCGTAGATAATGCAATATCATAAGAAGGGCACTTGAGGGTTCCAGAAAACAGTTCCATCTTTCACATACATAGATTTGTGCTTGCCCTGCCCCCCAAGACCAAAGCCAGCTCAGAGGAACGCAGGCACAACTGCCACTGACTTATCCACTTTTTCTTTGCCTCCTCTTGAGGCAGAGAGTTGCAACCTCTCCTGTTCCCAGAGTAAACTAGACCTAACTAACCCAGCAGAGGTGCTGTTGCCTAGCCTGGCAGCTCCTTACGACCCACACATGAGACACTCTTCTCTGTTCTCCAGGGAGCACACCATGGCAGCCATGTTTCGCTCCTTCGCTGCCTCCTCCTCCTTGGCACTCTTCTCTCTCAGCTTCTCCTTGTTCAGGGTGAACTGGATAGGATTCGCGGCTGGCTTTGTCCTCAGGTAGTACATACCTGTCTTCAGACCCTGTGGGAAGGAAGATGGTGTAAGGAAATTCACTTTCAGGTGACAACTGCAAGCCAGAGAACAGAGAAAGCAGAGGCCTCCCTTACTGTGGGGTCCACAGGTGAACTCAGTTCCGGGGAAAGGGGCAAATGGTCCAAGGTCCTGACAGGCTGATTGACAACTACAAGAGATCTAAGAGGATCAGGAGAGAAGTCAGGAATTGGCACGGGCGGTTCAGTAAAGAATTAGATTTGACTGAGGGGCTTTAAAGAGGACAGGGATTTGACAAATGAAGATGGCAGTGGGGGAGTAGAGGACAACACTGAGCCACTGCTGGAATTTGGCGGGGGGGGGGGGGAGATGGCAAAGGACCTTGTGAGAACGCACACAAAGGACAGGACTGCATTTGACACAGGATTCCACTTGCTATGCTGGTGTGCACCACCTTAGCCAGACCAGTGGGCAGGACTGCCTGGATTCTTTGTGAGAAGCAGTGCTCCTGAAGAAAACGTCTGGCCAATGTTTCCACATCCACAAAAGCTACCACAGGAGCAGCTCTCTGCCCAACACTCCACTTACCTGCTTCCACCCATAGAAGTGCATGCTAGTCAGCTTCCCATAATTGGGTTCTGCAATGTGGATGTTCAGGGACTGGCTCTGATCAATAAAAGCTCCACGGTCTGCAGCCATCTTGAGGACAGTCTTCTGGGAGATCTCCCACACTGTCTTGTACAGTTCTTTCAAGTCATCTGGAATCTCGGGGATATTCTGAAAGGCAAATGGACTGTGATTTAATAAGTCTTCATACAGCCAACGACTGCCTCCTGGGGGGACAAGGTTGCGTTCAACCCACACAAGAAACTACAAGTCTGGTCACTGCTTTTGCCACTGTGAACAATTCCAGAGCAGGAGTGGAAAATGTGGGGTTGAGTCAGGGAAGAAGGGCTGCATTATGGAGATGCCCACAACAGTGGTTTGGTGAGCAAAGCCAGCCAACAACTGTGAAACGTTGCGTGAACAATGCCACAAGTTACAAAATAATCACATATAATGGGGGTAGGTGGGTGTTTCTTGAGACATACATGAAAAGAAAACAAGATAGAGTTTTCAATCAAAATAAATTGATTTTTAAAATGCAAGCATCATGCTGAAGGAATTATTTACATTCTGCCAGGGACACCAAACCCTGCCTAAAAGCGGATGCTTTAGTGAGCATTGATCACAGTGCTAAATATAAAACTTCCTCCCTGTAGGACTGGATATGCAGCCACACAATGCCAGCTGCACATTTTCAGTCAAACAAGGGTCCTGCACACTGCAATCTAAACCATCTTATTTAACAGTAGTGATTTTACATAAGAACATAAGAATAGACCCACTGGATCAGGCCATAGGCCCATCTAGTCCAGCTTCCTGTATCTCACAGCGGCCCACCAAATGCCCCAGGGAGCACACCAGATAACAAGAGACCTGCAAGGCTTCCTGGGAATTGTAGTTAAGAACATAAGAACAGCCCCACTGGATCAGGCCATAGGCCCATCTAGTCCAGCTTCCGGTATCTCACAGCGGCCCACCAAACACCCCAGGGAGCACACCTGACAACAAGAGACCTGCAGGGCCTCCTGGGAATTGTAGTTTAAGAACATAAGAACAGCCCCACTGGATCAGGCCATAGGCCCACCTAGTCCAGCTTCCTGTATCTCACAGCAGCCCACCAAATGCCCCAGGGAGCACACCAGATAACAAGAGACCTCATCCTGGCCTGGTGCTTCAAGTGCCTGGCCATTTTGATGCTGCTGCTGCTGTTTCGACAGGCTTTTCTGCGGGATCACTCCAATTAAATTTCAGGCTCCAGTTACTCTGTGTGCACTCGTTACTGTTTCTAATCTTAATTTCTGTAATGTTTTTTAATGTTATATGAATGATTTTAAGTGAAGCGTCATGGAATCTCTGTACGGGCCAGTCTATCCCGCATGCAGTGGAACTGGTGCCCTGGAGCAGAAATGTCCCTGAAACCAGCACTGGGCTGCTTCCCTGATGTACCTGGATAGAGCCATTGAAGGCAATGATCTTGTTCTTCATCTCTCCATTCCACAGGCCCCTCTCAGTCAGGTCTTTCAGCAAATGTGGATTCACTATCTGCAAGACCAGAACAAGTCAGGTTCACACATCTGCTTCCACTAAAAAAAAAAATCCCTTTCTAGTTTACGTAAGAACATAAAAGCAGTTCTGCTGGGTCAGGCCCAGGGCCCACCTAGTCCAGCTTTCTGTGCCTCAGTGGCTCAACAGATGCCTCAGGGAGTACTCAAGACAACGAGCTGCCACTCCCTTGCATCTGGTGTTCAGAGATGGGCTGCCTTCAAAACCAGAGTTGCAGACACCATCATGGCTTGTGATGGGCTTTTCCTCCATCTGTCTGTCCAACCCCCTTTACAGGCAACTAGGTCAGGTACCATCACCACATGCTGTGGCAAGGAGTTCCACAGATGAATTATACACTGAGTAAAGAACTATGTTCTTTTATCTGTTCTAATTCCACTATTTTTTTTTTTGGAGATGCGACAACCAAAACTGGACACAATACTCGAAATGTGGCCTCACCACCATTTGTGCAGTGGTATAAAATTGGGCTGTCCACCAGCACCCCAAGATCCATCACAGATAGCTCAGAACCCATCAGCATACACACGATGCAAAGGTTTGATTTCTCGCCCCAATGTACATCCCTTTACACTGAAGCATTTCTGCTGTTTTGCTGCCTATTTTGCTATACAGAAGTCTACAGATCATGAGTATAATCAACTGGTTTATCTCAACCACACGTGCTGTTTAGTAGTCTTGAAGGTCCCTCCTTTAGAACCAGCAATTTGACTTTTGTAACCAGCCAACTCTTCCTAAAACACAATTTGGACGTTAAGAGACTCTCAGCTACAGACCCGACTCCCAGCAATGGTGTCCTACATTTTATCAGAGGTGTCTGTCCTGATGGCAACCACAATGAAGACACACAGGCACAGCTCCTTATATGCTACTTACCTGGAACTCCCCAGAAAGGACTCGGCGTGTATAGATGTTGCTGGTGTATGGCTCAATAGACTCATTGTTGCCCAAGATCTGAGCAGTAGAAGCTGTTGGCATTGGAGCGATGAGGAGGCTGTTTCTAACACCATACCTAGGACCACGAAGGACAACTGGGTGTTTATGAGATTTAGGAACCTAAGATATTCAGCCTACAGCATCAGCTAAAATAATTCTAATTCTGAGTCACTTTTGGAATGCAGAAGAAATTAGGTGGGACTAGAGAACAAACTCACAGCTATTCATTTGAGGAACGAGAAATAGCCCACGGTCTCAAATTTATTTTTATTTTATTTATTTACTTGTTTTATATCCTGATTTTCTCTCTGAGGGACTCTTAAAGCAGCCTACAGAACTGTAAAAATTATCACATTTAAAAGGAGGGAAAAGTTCATAAACTGAAAGGGGAGAAATTCCATAAAGTTGGTGCCACTACTGAGGTTTCTTGTAGCCTCCTCTTCCATCTCCATAGGCAATGGCACCTGTGAGGGGGCCCTCTCTGATGACCGGAGGGGATGAGTTGGATTATACAGAAGGCGGCAGTCTCTCAAATACCCTGCCCCAAGCTAGATACAGCTTGAAAGGTCAAAACCATCACCCGAAACAAATTGGCAGTCAGTGCAGCTGCCAAAGCAGCAACCCAACAGAACTGAACCATCAACCTCCAGCAATCACATAAGTCACCACATTCTGCACTAACTGAAGTTCCCAAACAGTCTTCCAGGATGCCCCAAGTAGAGTGCATTATAATAGTCCACTCTCAATGTTACCATGACATGGATCACCATGGTCAGGTCCAAACGATACAGGTAGCAGGTGTCGCAGTTGGCGCACCAGCCAAAGCTGCCACCTGAGAATCCAGGCAAACCCCCAAGCTGCAGACCTGCTCCTTCACAGGGAGTGCAACCCCATTCAGTGAAGGCCAATAGCCCAGCACCTGTGCTGTGGATTTCCAAACAAGGAGAACCTCTGTCCTGACCAGCTTTAATACTGGTTGTTTTGCCTGCACTCAGATTGCAACTGCCTCCAGGCAGCACTCCAGGGGCACAACAGCCACCCTGGTATCTGGTGGAAAGGAGATAGATCCGGGTGTCATCAGCATACTGATGGCCAGATAACCTGTCCCGGCAGTTTTATGTACGTTAAAAAGAATGGGGAACACCATTCAACCCTGCCACACCTCAACGGCCAGGGTGTTGAACAGGCATCCTCCAGCACCACCATTTGGGACTTCTCTGCCAAGTAAGAGTGGATCCATGACAAAACAGTGCCCCAAACCCTTAACTTGGCCAACTGGCCTAGAAAGACCCCATGATTGAGTGTTGAAAGATGCTGAAAGGTCCAGTAGGACCAAACAGGGACACATCCCCCATCCAGTCCCCAGCACAGGTCATCTACCAAAGTGACCAAGAGTTTCCATCCTGAAGCAGGACTGAAAGAAATCCAAATAATCTGTGTTACTAAAGGAGACCCTACGCAGCTGAGATGCCACTACCTGTTTGATCAGCTTGTCCAGAAACAGGAGGTTTGAGACTGGCTGGTAATTGTCCAGCACTGTGGAGTCCAGGGAGAGTTTTTTCAAAGGAGGGGAAATCACTGCCCACATCCAAGACCAGAGGCAAAGGCAAATGCCCTTCATCAAAGATGAATAACTACCCTCTCTGTCCACTCGGCCAGCCCCTCCCAGGCAGATTTAATAAGCCATGCTGGGCAAGGATCAAAGGGCTGGCAAATGGCTTCATGCCCCAAAGGAGCTCGTCCACACCCTCAGGCTGTACAAATTCACACCCATTATCTCCATGTAAAGTATTTCATGGAGAAGGGCTCAAAACATCCTAGCTCTGCCTAACTCTGGAGAGCCTCTACCATCAGAGCAAACAATACTGGGAAAGATGGATCAATGACCACATCAGCACTGCTTTCTCCCCCAAGTCATCCTGAAATCAGTGCAAAGGGTGCCTCCAAAGCCCGTGCTTTTCTAAACTGAAACAGGATGCAAAGCAAGACAGCACGTCTATCAGTTACCCATCACACAGTATAAATATCTTTTGAGTCAAAAAGACACAGTAGGGGTTTACATTAATACATCAACTCATTGTCATTAAAGAAAGAATATCGATTCATATATAAAATTACACACAATAGATGTGGCAACTAGAATCCTGGAACCATGGCAGCCGCTTATTTCTGTGTCCTTAAGGATGGGTTTTGACCCAGTGGCAGAGCACAAGTACTGGGTTCAAACTGTATGTAGACCAGGTAGGACAGTGAAAAATTCCTGTCTGAACCCCTAGAAGGCTACTCAGGGACTGTGTCAGTTATGAACAACAGTACTTCAGTAGATAGCCCAAGGGGCTGACTCAGCAGAAAGCAGCTTCCTGTGATCATATAAAATAATGTATAGATAGTTCTGACCCCATAAAGACTAAACAGCATTTGGAGAGCCCATATGTATTTGAAAGTGCAGGCTGAGAGATGTGGGTCTCCTACACATGTGGTAGACCTGCCCCAAGGTTCAGAGATACTGGACTACAGTGGTGGAAACAGTATGCTGTTCTTGAAGTACTTAACCAGTCTGCATTGTTCTGAATTATACTGAGGGAATAAGTGGGGAGACAGACGATCCAGGATAAATAACTTGTTAAGGGCTTCAAGGATTACATGGGTGGGTAACTGGAAGACAGAAAGGAGGCCTGCCACTTGGGCCCCTTAGAAAGTGCCCACTGGAACAAGAGCGTTGCTTTGTCAAGAGGAGGGTGGTCTAACGGGACAATACATTTTCTTTATGAAATAAAATTCTTTTTTAACACATTGGAACACAGTGTATAGAAATCAGAATTTGGACCTCTTTGCCTTTTTGTAAAATCATCTTCTTTAAATAACCAGGGTAAGGGAATACAAAGCAGGCAGAAAATCAAGAGCATAAATAACTGAAAACAATGAAGGCCATGGTTACAACTTGTGTGTAATTCACACATTCTCCTGTGCAAGCCCAACTGAGGTGAATGCTGTGCTATTATACAGTTGCTCTGGTAAACTGTGCTTAGTCACAAACTGCAGTTTTAACATC
Source organism: Tiliqua scincoides (assembly GCF_035046505.1). Lineage (NCBI taxonomy): Eukaryota > Metazoa > Chordata > Lepidosauria > Squamata > Scincidae > Tiliqua > Tiliqua scincoides. Next base: position 1,277,497 of record NC_089823.1, read on the forward strand.
CTTGGTACATAAGAAAATTGTCCTTTGGTGAAGTCTCTGCCCCACCTGTTCCAAAAGGGTCAGTGTTTTGCACTATGCCATTTCCTGCTCTTCGCCACTCCCTGCCAACCACTAGTGACATCCAACCCACTAGGTTCAGTAGGCTTTTACTCACTTTGCAATCTTCTCCTTCAAAGTCGCCCAGTCCCAAAGATTGGTAGGGGTCACATTCCACATATCATACTGAAGAATCTAAAGAACACAAGGAAATTCACACATCAGACCAGCCATCTAGCCAACTGTACTTGCCAACAAAGGGGCCTCAGCAGACTTCACAGTGAGGGCCACAGAAAAGGTGGGGGATGAATGGCAAGTTCCTTGGCAAAAAGGCTCCTTCCATGTTCTTATGCATTACGCCTTAATTCCTGACTATAGACCACGCTGTAAACGCCAAGTGAAGCTTCTCTCAGAAGAGGAGAAGCCTTGTTTTTATCAGAGTAACAATTTAAGGCCTGCAACACATGCCTAAAGTTTAGCAGATATGGAGGGAGATAGACACTTCACTGAGACAGGAACTTCTGGATACTACACAAGGACTTGGAAAGGATGCCATTACAAAATTATCTTCAGATTGGTGAGGGCTAGAAATTAAAAACAGAAGTGGAAATTATTGGGAATTATGCACAGGAGCCACAGTTTCCACCAGGAACTTGCTTAATGCATGGAAACACAGAAACAGTGATAAGTGTAAATGAAGTTCACAATTAAATTGATGCAACCCTCACTACAGTCAAGTGGGCAGTTATTAGGGTCTCAATATGCCTCTGGTCTTTGGAACATCAGTTTCAGATTTAAAATACTTGGTCAAATTTGTTGGAGCAAGGTAATATTTGAAAGAACCCCACTTACACCTTTGCTGACTGGGCAGCCTTCATAAGTTTCGTATGGCCCCTGTTCTTTGGCAAGCTCACAGCTGGCTTCTAGAGCTCCATAGTAGATAGTCTCAAAGATCTGCTGATTTAGCAGCTGGGCCTCTGGGCTCTCAAATGGGTACCTCATTAGGATAAAAGCATCTGCCAGGCCCTGCACACCAACACCAATTGGACGGTGGCGCTTGTTGGACAGTTCAGCCTTGAAGACAATGTGACAAGAGGAGACAAAGCAAGTTAGTGGTCCAGAACATGGAAATCTGGTTTCAGACAAGCACTCAAAGAATTGTTAACTCCCCAGTAACCAATACAGGCCATAAACAACATCTCAATTAACATCCATTCTGTCTCCTTAAGGCCAACAGAATGCATTGATGTAGCTATGCAAAAATCATCATCACCTTGTATTTCTTTTATTTGTTTATGAGAAAGGGGCTAGAACAAAACCTAGAATTTTAGGAGAAACTGTTCCTCAGAAGCCGTATACTCTGAAACATATCTTTATCATGGGCACTTCAAGGTATGGGCACTTCAAGGCTAGAACTAAAAGACATTCTGATGTCTGTAGGGCCATAAACCCTGCTTGACCAAACATCCTGTTCAAAGGACGAATAAACTTCAGGTTGCTGAAGGCAAGTGAAGTCTGGTGAAGATCCAACCAAACTGAATTCCTCAAAATTTCTTACATTTCTTCTTTAAAAAAAATAATAATTCAGAACAGCAGCTCACCTTCCCACCAAGGCTCAGAGGAGCTAACCAGCATTTACCTCCCAACCATACTCTGCAAGTTCAGTCAGGGTCATTCTACCTGGATGTCTGAGTGAGGCTGAAAGCTCCTACCACTCATACAGGGAATTCACACAAGTGAACTGCACTTTGGACCCAAGCCTCTAAGGTCCACAGCAGTAGCATCCGCTGGGACATCCTGACTCTTTGTGGACCAAAACAAGCCCTGCTGCCAGTCACCCCATGCCCCCAATTCTACTGATGTCAATTCTTCTCTTTACCTCTGGCACAGGATAGTAATTGATGTCAATTATCTTATTCAAGTTTCGGACAATGACTTTGGTGACCTCTGCCAGCTTCTTGAAGTCATACGTGTGTTCTGGAGTGACATACATATTCAAGGCTATGGAGGCCAAGTTACAGACAGCAACCTGGAAGACAAAGAAGCAATATCAGCCAGCAACTTACAACAGTGCAAGCAGTGCAAGACCCTCCATGCAGAGTTCTTGAGGCAAAACTACCTACTGAATCTATGTAGAAGAGGAGGGGAATTGTGCAAGCAAGCTCCCAAAATCACTTGCTATGGACTACAAAATGTTAAAGCGCCACCCATGGTCCAACCACCTGCCTTAAGACAAGGCAACATCCCTAGTTTCACTGCTTTGAAAACTGCTGAAGGAGAAGGTTCTACACTCTTTAGAGATCAGTGTATTTCACTGTGCTTAGTGAAATGCTCTAGGTTTTGTAACTTGGGGCCCAATTTCATCCAACTTTCCAGCACCAATGCAGCCATAATGTGTACTTAAGGTAAAGGAACAAACATTCCCTTCCCTTGAGGTCTCCATGACTGCCCCCCACCACAGGATGTAGGGCACACCCTGTTGGCACTGCTGCATTGATGCTCGAAAGTTGGATAGGATTGGACTCTTAAACTCATTATTACACTTACAGCAGATCCTGTGTCCAATTAGTCTCCAAATACTTAAAAAGAAAAGGGATGTGATCAACAAGCACTTGCCACCAACTGTCAATTTTCTCAGAAGTAGACACACTTCACTCCTTCAGACTACCTTCTAGAGCAGGGATGTCAAACATAATGTCTGCAGGCCAAATGCAGGCCCCGGAAGCAATTTATCTGGCCTCTGTTATAATTACATGTGTATAATCTGCACCTTTTCTCTTCTGTCATTTGCAGCCAATGAGTTTCAGTGCAAAAACAAGGTGATTCTTCCTGGCCATCACCTGTGTAATGACGACACTTCCTGCTTAATGATGTCACTTCCAACCCTCAGCAGGCACCATGAATGCTATTTGGCCCACTACATGAAGTGAGTTTGATACCCCTGTTGTAGACCAAACATGATCCTCAGAATTCTCCATCTCTCCAGGCCCTCACCCTCCCAAATCTGGCACCACTACCCATCCGACCTCTGCATATATCTTTGCACATCGTTCTTAGTTATATTTAATTCCTCTGGGAACGAATTCTAATTCTCCCCGACATGCGGCTCATGAGAAGGAAGCCAAGTGACATCCCGCCCCCCACACAGCCTACCTCATCTTTGCTGGTGTATTCCACAATTTCTGTGCACAGGTTGCTGCACTTGATGGTTCCAAGGTTCTGCTGGTTGCTCTTCCTGTTGCAGGAGTCCTTATAAAGCATATAAGGGGTTCCTGTCTCAGTCTGAGACTCTATGATGGCGTGCCACAGCTGCTGCGCCTTCACCACCCTGCGCACACGCCCCTGCTTCTCATAGCTGTAACACAAAGCGAGCCATGGGGATTACTGAAACCTTGTGCAGTGTTCTCTCTGGACAGAAGGGCTAAGGATCTTCCTGTTTTCACTTGCAAACCAAGAACACAAAAATCTGCTGGAAAATTTCCTAGCAAAATGCTCATCTGCTCCTCCAAGATACAGGAGATACTAGTTCAAATACAGGAAGCTGGACTAGATGGGCCTATGGCCTGATCCAGTGGGGCTGTTCTTATGATAACAAGTTTAACTGTCATGGCTTCCTCCAGAGAATTCTGGGAGCCACAGATTTGGGCAAGTTCCAAGTATAAATTCCTAAATCCCTTACACAAATACAACTCCCAGAGTTCCTCGGGCAGAGTGAGAGCACATAGAGCCAATTTGTGTTTGGTATAAAGATGTGTTCTGAAGAGTCAATATTTTGGTCCAACTTCAGTCACCAAGAACACCCAAACCAGCTCCCATTCCAATTTTCTGTCAGGTTATCCCTGCGGTTTTCAAACTTTCCAGGAGTTTGAAACCCGAAGTAAGTCTTTGCGGGGGCGGGGGGAGGCGGCAGGGGGAAGGCAAAAGCAGAATGCGATTGCCTCACTCTCCCTTTCCCTGACCTGGGGAGCCCTACCGAAGGTTGCGCAGGGCTCCCCGCACACAGGGACGGCTGCTGCAGGGACTGGTGAGTGCATTCCAGTCCCTGCAGCCCCGTCAGAAGGGAAAGCGGAGTGATCGTGCTCCGCTTCCAGTTTTGCGGAGCGGGACGCAATTGCTCCGCTTTCCCTTTTCCTGACCTGGGGAGCCCTGCCGAAGGTTGCACAGGGCTCCCCACACCCCCAGGAGGCTGCAGGAGGCTTGGGCAAGTGCACTTCCTCCTATCTCCTGGCTGCTCCTGCCCCTTAAAGTGGCAGAGGCCAGGACCCACAGGCTGGGGCGTCGCGACGCCCCAGTTTGAATACCACGGGGTTATCCAATAAGAAAATAACTTACAGAGCATCCTATGCCTGTCTCTCAGGCATTTAATGGAACTCACCCCCAGATAAGTGGATATAGGATAGTAGGATGATTATGGCATCTACCACTTGCAACAATGAACTAAAAAACTACAACTAAAGCACAAAACATGAGAAGACAACACAACAGTTTTGAACATTCCTCAAAATTAGTCCAATTAGGTCTCTGTTGGGGTCATTTAGATTTTGTTGAGTGGAAAGACAACAAAGAAGCTGCTATTTCAAGGTCTATATCTGAACTGACAACACTGCCCTCTTTTCAGAATCCAGCCAACTGTGCATACCTCTCATACAATTTTTCAAACTCTTCTCCCCAGACTTCATCTAGGCCTGGGCATTCATTGGGACACATGAGGGACCAGTCCTGCAGAAGAAGGATTCAAGATAAGCAAGAGTCCCCAAGGTTTCCATCTTTTCCACAGAACAAAGAGATCAAAAATGTAGCTTACCAAGTACCTCCTGCTTCCGTAAGGACGATGCTAATTCTCTCTTTAACATGTGTCCAAAAATATCAACTCCAACATTTTAGAAGGCTGGAACTTGGAAGGCTACTCACACTCCGCTGGTTTGCTACACATTCAGTAATTCAACACACAAGTATTGTCACCTAATTAGTACAATCTGGCAAGTTCTTTGACTGAGATAGAGCTAGCCAGTGTACACACTGTCTTACAAGTGATACGCAAGTTGGCGGATAGATTTGTAGATCCAACATTGCTTGCCACTTAGGATTTTGAAACCTACTCTCATCAATAATGCCATTGGGCATAAATTTCATGAGGACCAGTAAAAGATATAGCAATACTCATCAAATCAGTGTCACTCCATAACCAATACCCAGAGGCCAATATGAACAGAAGCTACAATTCAAGACAATGTCACTGTCTGGCAGAGGCACATGCCTGAAGCAGAATGCCAAAGCAGCACTCTCTGTACTGTGCCACTGCTGTGGTGTGAGCAGAGCTCCTCACCTGATTAGTCTCCACACGTTTCATGAAGAGATCTGGAATCCAGAGGGCATAGAAGAGGTCCCGGGCACGCTGCTCCTCCTTCCCAGTGTTTTTCTTCAAGTCAAGGAACTCAAAGATGTCAAAATGCCATGGCTCCAGGTAAATGGCAAATGCCCCAGGTCTCTGGCAGGGCAAAAGGCGACAAGATCAGAACCACCACCAGAGGAAGGTCTTCCTCAGTCCCCAGGTGTGCACCACCTCACTCTTGTGGTGCAAAAAAGTGAAGCAGTTCTATCAAAACAACTTGCTGTGTGATGCTCCCTACCACCTTCTGGATCATGATTTACAACAATCCTCTCTAGTCATGCTGAAACAAGATAAAATACATGGATAAAATACAACAGCCCTTATGGTGCCTTGAAGGCTTTCCTGAATAAAAAAGTCTTCAGGCCCCGCCGGAATGCTAATAATGAGGAAGCAGCTCTCAATTCAAAGGGGAGGGAATTCCATAGTGCAGGTGCCACCACCGAAAAGGCTGTGTTTCTGGCTGCCATTCCCTTCAACACTCTCAATGATGGCACAACCAACAGGGCCGCCTCTGATGACCTTAGAGAACAGACCGGACTATACAGAAGAAGGCGGTCTCTCAAATACACTGGTCCCAAGCCGTTTAGGGCTTTAAAGGTCATAACCAGCACCTTGAATTCAGCCTGGAAACGAATGGGCAGCCAGTGCAGCCGCTGGAGTAGCGGCGTGACGGAGTCAAACCGCCGACCCCCAGCAACTACCCGAGCCGCCGCATTCTGCACTAGCTGTAGCTTCCAGACCATCTTCAGGGGCAGCCCCACGTAGAGCGCATTACAATAATCTAATCTTGATGTCACTATGGCATGGACCACTGTGGCCAGATCCGCCTGAGACAGGTACGGCCACAGCTGGTGCACCAGCCGAAGCTGGGCAAAGGCACCCCTGGCCACAGCTGACACCTGGACATCCAGGAGGAGCTGTGAGTCCAGGAGAAACCCCAAGCTGCGAATCTGCTCTTTCAGGGGGAGTGCAACCCCATTCAGAGCAGGGCGATATTCCAGTACCCGCATCGTGGATTTCTGCACCAGGAGGACCTCTGTTTTATCCGGATTTAATCTCAGCTTGTTCGCCCTCATCCAGATCCCAACTGCCTCCAGGCAACGCTCCAGGACAGAGGCAGCCACCCTGGAGTCAGGTGGAAAGGAGAGATAGACCTGAGTGTCATCAGCATACTGATGGCACCCAACTCCAAATCCCCGGATGACCTCTCCCAATGGTTTCATGTAGATGTTAAACAACATGGGGGACAATATAGAACCCTGTGGCACCCCACAGGTACATCAAGGGGTTTGGGGGAGAACAGACATTCATTTTCTGCAACCTGATCCATTTCCAAACCCAGGTCTGCACACAGCACAGGAGCATCCCCAAAAAATGACAATGACGTATTTATAATGATAAATGACAACAGTATTTCAAGGATAGATCCCTAAAACAGGTCTTTTGTTTTAAGAACACCTTATAAATTTGGATATAAGGCACCATTCTTCATGGGCTCACTGATGTTTAAATGTTTCAGCTAAATCTGAAAATAGAGTCTCTGAAAAGCCCCACCCGTACTCTGTAATTCTGGCCTACTTTCCCCATCTCTTAGGGCCCACCCTACAAGATCTTCTGATGTTAGAGGCACAGATTCAAACTCTTGCAACAAAGAACTTGTCAGCTGTAAGCTGGAGTCGCACACATGAAAAAGAACCCAAGAACTGTGGCAGGCACATCAGACACTCCAGTGTTCTACAGAAGCATAACTGTGGCCACTAGTGAGGATCTTTAGAGCAGGCAAAGAAAAAGAAATACTAGGGGCCTGTTTATGAACTAGAACTCAGAATTTTCTTCTCCTGCACACACTGTCTTTGAAGAAGGCAACATACCTTGTTACCACCTTGATCCACGTAGCGAGCTGTGTTGTTGTACACCCTCAGCATTGGGACAAGCCCATTGGAGTTCCCATTTGTCTAGAAGAAAGTCATTTGAGAATGCTGACTAAGGCACAAAACATTTCTGTTTTTCTCACAGAGAGATGGGTACCCAGACCCACATGGAAAGCACTGCCTCACACTTAACACAGAATCTACTCTGAGTACAAAGCATGAAAGAAGCAGCAGGCTTGAAAAATAGTGTTTGTGATAAATATTAACACAGATGCACCATCCAGTCGTAAACTCACCCCAGCAATGTAGCTGCCAGTGGCCCGAATGCAGTTCACTGCAAGACCAATTCCACCAGCAGACTTGGAGATGAGTGCACAGTGCTTCAGAGTATCATAGATCCCTTCAATGCTGTCATCCTTCATGCATAGCAGAAAGCAGCTAAAAGGAAGGAAATGGAAGGTTAAAAGGTCATAGGACAAACAGTACTCTGATTAGCATACAAAACTATGCAGAGGTTTTGGGAAGAGGGCAGTAAGCAATGTTTGCAAAGGTACCACTTCTTGAAAATGGAGATTTTCCTAGCTTGAGTCATACATTTTAACAATTAAAAAAACTTCATAAGCCTCTGGGTGTGATGAATACTCATTTTTCCCCTATTTTTTTTTCTTTCTCCTTAATTTCAGACACCTGGAATCCTCCCCAAGAGCCTCTCCACCCACTGGTTCAGCGGCCTAAAAGATACTGGGACCTGCCCCTGCAATATTCTTTGTTTGACAGCCACACGGCTGGATGTGGAAAAGGAATTCTTACCTGAGAATCTCCTGTTCTGGGAGCGTTTGTCACGACATGGGTTGCCTCTCCTCTGCTCAAGGCTGGGCTGGACTAGTTTTGGATTCCACCTCAAGAGGGGGCATCCCATCCTCCCCAGTCTGGTTCTGATAAGCTGGATGATGGGAGCTCTCCCTCTAAGTGCCATAGTTGGCGCTCAACTGAACCCAAAGAAAACCTTGGCAACTAACAGATAACTGAGATTGACTGAGAAAAGGTTTGGCAAGCAGGAAAGGGAGGGAACTCCATACCTGACTCTTGACTACGTGCCCACCCCCCAACCCCCCCCACCTTGATAATGGTCCCTGGAATAACGACGTCCAAACCCATGTGGTGGGCCAAATGCCCCCCTTCCTCCTCCCAGAACAGGAAAGTCTCAGGTAAGAATTCCTTTTTCTCTGTAGGAGGGAAAGGGGAGCATTCGTCACAACATGGGATATGAAAGAACGCTCTCTCTAGGGCGGGACAGGATCAGGTGACGTTGACACCTTGACCACCCTTTGCAGAACCCTTCCACTGAAGGCCGCCTCTGCTGATGCCGCCAGGTCAATGCGGTAATGTCTAGTGAAGGTACTAAGGGACGACCAAGTAGCAGCTCTACAAATATCCTCAAGCAAACAAAAACCTTCAAAGGTGGCCAAGGTGGCAGCCCCCTGATGGAATGCGCTGTAATTCCAAGGGGAGGAGACTGCCCCACACTCTGATAAGCCAATTCTATTGTCGCCTTCAACCATTTAGAAATAGATCTAGAGACCCTTTTACCTTTCAGACAGGCTCTGAAATAAGACAAATAGACAATCTGTCCTTCTAATGTCTCTAATGTCTCTGGTACGGTCTGTGTAGAACCCAAGGGCTCTCTGGACGTCCAACATATAATAATAATAATAATAATAAAACTTTATTTTTATCCCGCCCTTCTCCCAAAAAGGGACCCAGGGCGGCTAACAACATATAAAACAAATTAAAACATAATTTCACAGATAAAAACATATTAAAAAACACATTAGCAGAACCCATAAAAACAGTAGTCAGAAGAGTCAGAATAAAAGAGCATAAAACAGCAGTTCTTAGAGGAATCGGGCCTGTAAAAAAGCAACTAAAAGATATATAAAAGATGTTAAAAAGGCCAGAACGTCAGAAGGCTTGGTTAAACAACAAGGTCTTCAGGCCTCGCCGAAAGGACTCAAGAGAGGGAGCCATTCTCAAGTCAAGGGGAAGGGAGTTCCACAATGTTGGTGCCACTACTGAGAAGGCCCTATTTCTTGCCGCCGCCCCACGTACCTCCTTAGGCGGCGGCACTTGTAAAAAGGCCTTCTCTGATGACCTGAGAGGAAGAGCCGGATTGTATGGGAGTAGGCGATCTCTAAGATAACCTGGCCCAGAGCAGTATAGGGCTTTAAAGGTCAAAACCAGCACCTTGAATTGGGCCCGGAAACGAATGGGCAGCCAATGTAGCCCCCGGAGAAGCGGGCTGACAGAGTCAAACCGCCTAGCTCCAGTGACCACACGGGCCGCCGCATTCTGCACTAATTGCAGTTTCCGAACCGTCTTCAGGGGCAGCCCCACATAAAGCGCGTTACAATAATCTAACCTCGATGTCACCGTAGCATGGATCACCGTGGCCAGGTCTGCACGATCCAAGTACGGACGCAGCTGGCGCACCAGCCGAAGCTGAGCAAAGGCCCCCCTAGCCACAGCCGCCACCTGGGAATCCAGGAGCAGCTGCGAGTCCAGGTGGACCCCCAAGCTGCGGACCTGCTCCTTCAGAGGGAGTGCAACCCCATTCAGAGCCAGCTGATAATCCAGCACCTGCATCGAGGATTTCCGAACCAGGAGAGCCTCTGTCTTATCCGGATTTAATTTCAGCTTGTTAGCCCCCATCCAGATCCTCACTGCTTCCAGACAGCGCTCCAGGCCCTCAACCGCCACCCTGGAGTCTGGAGGAAAGGAGAGATAAAGCTGGGTGTCATCAGCATATTGATGACACCCCCCTCCAAACCCCCGGATGACCTCTCCCAGCGGTTTCATGTAGATATTAAATAGCATGGGGGACAGAATTGAGCCCTGCGGCACCCCGCACCTCAATGGCCAGGGTGTCGAACAGGCATCCCCCAGCACCACCATCTGGGACCGACCTTCCAAGTAGGAGCGGAACCACCGCAAAACAGTGCCTCCAACTCCCAACTCGGCCAATCGGCCCAGAAGGATACCATGGTCGATGGTATCGAAAGCCGCCGAGAGGTCCAGCAGGACCAACAGGGACGCACTCCCCCTGTCCAGTCCCCGGCGTAGGTCATCCACCAAGGCGACCAAGGCAGTTTCCGTCCCAAAGCCCGGCCTGAAACCAGATTGAAAAGGATCCAGATAATCCGCTTCATCCAAGACCCTCTGGAGTTGGGCCGCCACCACCCGCTCAATTACCTTGCCCAGAAACGGGATGTTGGAGACTGGCCGATAGTTGTTCAACACATTGGAATCCAGGGAGGGCTTCTTCAGGAGGGGGCGAACCACCGCCCGCTTCAAAGCAAGCCAGAAACATATGCCATTTCTGCTCCTTTGGATGAGTAGGTTTAGGACAGAAGGAGGGAAATATAATTTCCTGGGCCCTATGGAACCAGGAATTAACTTTTGGGGGGAAAGCTGGGTTCCAGTTTTAACATTACACTATCTTTGTGGAATATGCAGAGATTAGGGTTAACAGAAAGGGCCCCCAACTCCAAGACTCTCCTGGTCGAAGTAACTACCACCGGAAGAAGCATCTTAAAAGTTAACTCTCAAAGTGGAATGGTGGCTAAAGGCTCAAAAGGTGAACCTATGACAGAGAAGAGTACCCTGTAGGGATCCCAGGTAGGAAAACCAACTGTGAGGGGATTAATCTGTGCCAACCCCTTGAGGAATCATCTGATATGTGGATGAGAAGCAACATTATGATCTAATCCGACTGACAACATGTTATTTATGGCAGGGGCCTGCCTCTGCAAGGTGCTGGTGCTAAGGCCCATATCCAGCCCAGCCTGCAAAAACTCTAAAATGTGCTTAGACACCCTCTTCTCCAGGCATCATTCCTGGAACCTCGTCCAGGTCGCTCCAAATATTCTCTTAGTGGAGTCTTTTCTTGAGGCCAGGAGTGTCACCAAAACCTTGTCCGAATAGCCACATCAGATTAAGTTTTCCCTTTCAACCACCAGGCAATCAACCGGAACATCCCTGGGTGTAGGTGCAGAAGTGGACCCTGTCTTAGCAGGTCTACCCTTTCTGGCAGGGTCCACTTTCAGTCTGCTGCCAAACGAAGGATCTTTGGGAACCAAGGGCAACAGGACCAGAAGGGAGCTACAAGCATTACCTCCACCCTGTTGGCTTTGATACATTTCAAGACCAGGGGAAGGATCTGAACCAAAGGGAAGGAATATACCAGCCCCTCCAGCCAGTGGCTCTGGAAGATGCCTAGCCCTTCTGCTTCCTGTGTCCTTGCCCTTGTGAAGAATCTCGGGAGATGATGATTGAGCTCTGAGACCAACAGGTCTACAGTTGGCTTTACCATCCATCTGGTGATCTCTAGGAACACTTCTGGATAAAGTTGCCACTCTGCCTTGGACATCTGTTGCCTGCTTAGCCAGTCCGTGGTGGTATTGCTTAACTCTGCCAGGTGTTGAGCTTTTAGTGAGGCTAGATGTTCTTCCGCCCATGTGAAGAGCAGAGTCACCTATGGTCTATGGAAGTCAGGAAGCCCCCCTCCTCCAAGGATGCCACAATGGATCTCCATGTCTCCATCCTGAACTTTCTCCTTTAGGAAAGTGTTCAGTCATCTGACGTCCAAAATGGCCCTCATGTCCCTGTTCTTTTGGGGGACTAGGAAGAACACTGAATACACCCCCCGGCGTTTCTGTTTGGGTGGCAGAGGTTCTATGGCCCTGATGTCTAAAAGATGTTGAGTGGCCACTAGCATTTACTGATGCCTGACTGGGTCCCGCAAGATCGGAACCTTCCAGAACTGATGCGGGGGAATCCAGAGAAACTCCAGGCTGTAACCCCATGCCACTATTTGCAGAACCCAGGCGTCTGAGGTCATGGACTGCCAATGATCCGTGAAGGCAATTAAGCAAGCTTCTAAGGATAAGGAGTCACCTCCAGCTCTGGCATCATGTGCTACACTGATCCTTTCCAGCTCTGTTACCAGCGGAGACAAAAGAGCCAGAAACGCGATTTCTAGGGAACACTCTAGTTCCAGCGATTTTTGCTACGCTGGGTATTATCCTTGGACCGGAAAGAGGTTCCAGAGGAACAAAAGGACTGTACCTTCTTAGAGGTGTCCTTTTTCCCCAGAGGAGAGCACCTTCCTCTTACCCTTACTCTCAATCAAAAGCAGATCTAAGGCCTCCCCCAAAAGTTTTTCTCCCTTAAAGGGGACGCTCACCAGTCTAGTCTCGGAAGCAGCATCCCCATCCCATTGACGGAATCATATATTGCACTGTGCAACAACATTAAACACCACGGCCCTTGCATTTAATTGACTTGACTAAGGTATGCAACTTGTCCCTCAAAACGGCCACGGTGCCAGAAGATTGGAGGATAGCAAATGTCACGCCTATTTTTAAAAAGGAAAAGAGGGGGGACCCGGGAAACTATAGGCCGGTCAGCCTAACATCCATATCGGGTAAGATGGTGGAATGCCTCATCAAAGATAGGATCTCAAAACACATAGACGAACAGGCCTTGCTGAGGGAGAGTCAGCATGGCTTCTGTAAGGGTAAGTCTTGCCTCACAAACCTTATAGAATTCTTTGCAAAGGTCAACAGGCATGTGGATGCGGGAGAACCCGTGGACATTATATATCTGGACTTTCAGAAGGCGATTGACACGGTCCCTCACCAAAGGCTACTGAAAAAACTCCACAGTCAGGGAATTAGAGGACAGGTCCTCTCATGGATTGAGAACTGGTTGGAGGCCAGGAAGCAGAGAGTGGGTGTCAATGGGCAATTTTCACAATGGAGAGAGGTGAAAAGCGGTGTGCCCCAAGGAACTGTCCTGGGACCGGTGCTTTTCAACCTCTTCATAAATGACCTGGAGACAGGGTTGAGCAGTGAAGTGGCTAAGTTTGCAGACGACACCAAACTTTTCCGAGTGGTGAAGACCAGAAGTGATTGTGAGGAGCTCCAGAAGGATCTCTCCAGACTGGCAGAATGGGCAGCAAAATGGCAGATGCGCTTCAATGTCAGTAAGTGTAAAGTCATGCACATTGGGGCAAAAAATCAAAACTTCACATATAGGCTGATGGGCTCTGAGCTGTCTGTGACAGATCAGGAGATCTTGGGGTGGTGGTGGACAGGTCGATGAAAGTATCGACACAATGTGTGGTGGCAGTGAAGAAGGCCAATTCTATGCTTGGGATCATTAGGAAGGATATTGAGAACAAAACGGCTAATATTATAATGCCGTTGTACAAATCGATGGTAAGGCCACACCTGGAGTATTGTGTCCAGTTCTGGTCGCCGCATCTCAAAAAAGACATAGTGGAAATGGAAAAGGTGCAAAAGAGAGCAACTAAGATGATTGCCGGGCTGGGGCACCTTCCTTATGAGGAAAGGCTACGGCGTTTGGGCCTCTTCAGCCTAGAAAAGAGGCACCTGAGGGGGGACATGATTGAGACATACAAAATTCTGCAGGGGATGGACAGAGTGGATAGGGAGATGCTCTTTACACTCTCACATAATACCAGAACCAGGGGACATCCACTAAAATTGAGTGTTGGGTGGGTTAGGACAGATAAAAGAAAATATTTCTTTACTCAGCGTGTGGTCGGTCTGTGGAACTCCTTGCCACAGGATGTGGTGCTGGCGTCTAGCCTACACGCCTTTAAAAGGGGATTGGACAAGTTTCTGGAGGAAAAATCCATTATGGGGTACAAGCCATGATGTGTATGCGCAACCTCCTGATTTTAGAAATGGGTTATGTCAGAATGCCAGATGCAAGGGAGGGCACCAGGATGAGGTCTCTTGTTATCTGGGGTGCTCCCTGGGGCATTTGGTGGGCCACTGTGAGATACAGGAAGCTGGACTGGATGAGCCTATGGCCTGATCCAGTGGGGCTGTTCTTATGTTCTTATGTAGGAGTCAGCCGCGAAGGCTGCTGACAGGGAGATCTTTTTAAGACAATTCTTGGCTCTGGATAGCTAATTCCTCCGCCCAGAAAAAGTTTGCCCTTGCCATAATAGAATTAGCTACAGAAGCCCTCAAGGCTCCAGACCAGCAGGGACCTTGGTTGCAGCTGCGGTGGCGTGCCCAGGGTGGGAAGTGCTCATCCGCGCCTACCCGCCTGAAACCTCTTCTCCTGGTCGTGCCCACTATCCCTCTCTCCACACTTCCTGTGAGCGTCTCAGGGCCTGGTGAGTGGGGCCTAACGGGGCTGGTGGGCCTCCCACTCTTGCTGCCCAGGCTGGTGAGGTCCATTGCCTGGCCCCCTGGCTGACTTCCTGGATGCTAAGGAGGAAAGGGGGAGAAGACAAGAGGCTGGGGTGGAGTGGGAAGGGGATAGGAGGAGAAAAGGAGGTAGAAAAAATGCTGAACCCAGGAGCTTAGCCCAGTCATGACCTAGCTCTGTCAAGGCAGAGCTGGACTGGGAAGGATGGGATGTTCCCTCTGCAGGTGGAACCTGAAACTAGTCTGGCTCAGCCTTGAGCAGAGAAGGGGCAACCCATGTCATGATGAATGCCCCCCTTCCCTCCTACGGAGAATGGTCCTTCTCGATGTGTGGGATAGCCAAAGCGCCTACTGAGATTGGCCTGTGCTAACCAATCAGGCAGGCAAACCTGTCTTGTTAGGCAAAGCAGTGGGACAGAACAATCAGGTGGCTTCCACTCATCCTATCAGGGACCCCCTGATATGTACAGAGAATCAGTCTAACCCAAGGCAAGCAACAGGCAGCAGCAGTTCCTTAAGAGGGATTTCAACCATGCTCCAGCCCCCTCAATGGATTGCCTCTTCCCAGTGCAGAGTATTTCACCTGGTCCACATTACCTGGAGAGCTGGGGGCGATTGGTGCCAGCATTGAAGAGAGTGGGAGACGCATGAGTGAACCACTTCTCAGAAAGGAGGTTGTAGGTTTCAATTGCAGCATCAATGTCGTTCTTGTGGATTCCCACCGACACTCGCATCAGCATGTGTTGAGGGCGCTCAGCCACTAGATGCCAGAGAGGAGATAACAAAAGCCTATCAGCTAGTAGAAAGGACAGCAAGACATTTCTGAGATGCAGGCTCTCATTATGATAGCTGAACCCAATTTGTTTTGTCAACTTCAAACACAAACATTCACTATATCTATGTGGTCCTGTTCCAATATCTGTAGGAATTTAGGGTTAGTAGCAATGGTGGTCGCGCTCTGAGCGCGATACCATAGTCTTTCGAGACTGAAGGTTGCCAACTAACTAGCAATGGTGGAAACTGATGGATAAAGGTCTTTATCACAAAAAGTCCAAATTAGACACTCCAATGTTCAGCAGATTAAAATTGCTTAGAAGATTTGTTGACCTGCTCACAAGGAAATGACCATCATGCTAGGTAACTCAGGCTCCTTCTCCAGCTGCTAAGCAAATGAAGAGCATTTTCTTCCTCCAGCTGCAAAGATGATGTTTAAAGACCAGATCGGCTACCTCACTCAGCAGGACAACATACTGACCCCTCTCAAGTCAGGTCTCTAAGTGTGGAGACTTGAGCCCTTTCCTCTAAAAGTCACAAGATTAAGAAAATCCTCACTTACCTTTAGAATTGATTTTCAGCAGATATGAGCGCTCAAGAGTCTTAAATGGAGACAAACACAAAAAGCATCATCTTGATTAGTCAGCGTACACTAAAATGATGAGGTGGCAGGAGACCAAACACTAAATTATTCATTTTAGTTCTGCAGCTAATCTCTTGACTTGGAGTGTCATTACCTGCCAGGAACAGAAGACTCTGTAAAGCCACACAGGGGAGGCTTCTGTGGGCCACATCTTGGCCATTAGCCAGCACCTGCATCCATCATCTTTTGCCCACCCTACTGGACTGTGACATCAACTGCCAGGGACAGAAAAGATGCCAGACACATGCCTATGTATCCTGAATATGTTGGCTCTGGCACCCAAAGCAGCAGGGAGTGCTTAACAATCTTAACAGGAGTGCTGACTGGCACCAGGCAATTTGCTCTGGTCACCATTATGTGGGCTCTATTCAATTCAAGGTGCTGGTTGCTACGTTTAAACCCTAAACGGCTTAGGACCAGGGTACCACCTCCCTCATTATCAAGTGGCCCATCCCTGAGATTAACAGAGACTTTCATGAGGCTATCCCACATAAGCCCAGCCGGTGGCAATAGGAGAGGGGGCCTTCTCTCTAGCAGCATTCACTCTGTGGACTGCCCTGCTAGCAGAAGTCATACTTGCTTCACCTCAGCCTGTATTCCAGAGGCAGGCAAAGGTCTGTTTGTTCACTTACACATCTGGGGCCTTGCTCTAGTTTGTTGGCTTTACGCTGCCCAATTTACTCACTTTTGTTGCAATGCTATGTGCTGCTGTCAATCTTATGTATTGTTGTGCATGTAGTTGTGTACCATCTTGTGTCCTTTATATTGGTTACCCTGTTTTGAAATTGGTTATAAGCTACCTTGACTATCTCTTATTAGAGAAGTAAACAAATATCTTAAATAACATTTTAGATAGCTAATTATAAATAAAATAAACTCATGTGAAGATCTTCTAAGGCTGTAGTTTTCAAACTATGCTATGGAGAACTCCCAGAATCATCATCAGGAATTCTTTAATGGGAAAATCAGTCATGATAAACTGACTTCTCTGAAAGAGCTTACAAATCCACAGCTGCAAAGAGGAAATGTACCCTGTTCACATGAGATGACCATAAGCTAACCCTAAAGTTCGCTGTGCAAACCAAGTATGTACCTAGAAGCAGTGCCCAGAATCCTCTGCAGCATATGGGAAATATGGGATTTCATGGAGCATGTCTAGCAGTTTCTCTTCTCTGTTGAGAGTTTCCTGAAGACTACTGTTTTAGGGACAAACATCTAAATTCCACTAGTGGGATAATGTGCTTCAAAAGCATGCACGCTGTCACGTCATACTCAAAACCAACAGAAGCCTCTGGTACCAGTTTGCTTTCCTTCGCTCATTTGCATCACCGGCAAAACGCGTTTTCTTGAATATTTACCATCCTGGGCTCCTAGGGAAAGACACTTTCCATGCTAAGAATGAACAACTGTCACCTTCAGAAAAGAATTAGCAGCTTACCTTGAAGCCGAAGTAGTTGTAGGAGAAATCCCGATCATAAATTATTGCAGAGTTCAGCCGCTGGGGAAAAGGAAACAGGCAATTAGATTCAGTATTTTGACAGAGTAGAGCCTGACCCAACACTTGCACATTGTGACATCTGTTGCAAAAAGTAAGCCACTCGCCTCTTGATTTTCAAAACTTGGGGACTCAACTTGCCACAGAAAACAAGGCAAAGAATCCTAAGTTGCAAAGCACAAGGTGAGACCTGGCTTTGCCAATTCACAGCACTACATTTAAATTATTGCATGTGTAAGTAAAAGGCAACACTGTCATACTATCTGAGACATATAAAAGTGACATACGTTAAAGTGCTTCAGCAGGTCTGTGTGTAAAGTGCAAGAACAGCCACATTTTTCAAGCAGGTGGTACTTTTGTACAGTAAAAATTTATCTTCATGACGACAGCCAACATAAATGTGCTGAACACACAAGATCCAACACAGCCTCTCTCTGCATTCATCATCCATTCACTCTTTCAAGTTTCTGTCATGCAATACAGTATTTGCATTTAACTCATCTAATACTATTCATATATATGGCACTTTACACTGACTGAAAAGGCAGTATAGCCAGTCTCCAAAACACCAAGTTAATATTGGAGAACATCCTCTTTCTTGTTTCTCCCCAACACAGAACATCTTGTTCCACAATTTCTTCACATGGCTGACTAGATCTCTCTCACATTAGCTCTGCCAAAATATTACATACATCTTTGTTAGCCAACACGATATCTAGAATTTCTTTGGAAACCATTGGAGAGTGTTTGCCGTTGTGTGGATTCACAAAGTTGTACAGATCTTCCATCACATCTAAAAAGAAGGCCACAAGAGATTCACTTTAAATTGTCAAGTTAACTATGCTAGTAGCAAAACACGTGTCCAAAAACTGCCCTCCAGACATTATTTTCTCTCAAATGTTACCAATATCCAAATTACTCCACTTCTGCAAAGGCAGCACAAAATATCTCCTTTTTCAAAAAACGTGTCCTTGCCTACTTGGACACCAGGCTCATGTAGAACAGCAGGACTGTGGTGAAGTTTCCATTTATTTCACTGATGCTTGCACAGAAGAACTTACTGGTGAGTTGTGCCCTTAAGCAGAAAATGAAACTGCAGGAACAGTTCCCAAGCCTTTGTGTCCTAAAACCTTTAAAAAATCCTTTCCTTTTACATTATGAGCAGGAAGAAAAGAGGGTCCCAAGTTTAATGAAGTATTCTTTACCATATAAGTAGCAAGCAGCATGTGTTCAAAATGCCTCACATGCATAACCAACTATATATTACAGAAAGCTCCCCCCCCCCTGCCCAAGCCCAAACCTAAGACACCACCTAATCAGTTCCTGCCTGAAGGAAGATGCAAACTGGTGCTTTGGTTCATACTTACTCATGCTGCAAGACCACAGCAACTATTTGCCAAACAATTTATCATAAGAAGTCATTTGCAGCCATTTGCTTCATGCAAAACCTGTTGCTACCTGTCTTATTTGCCTTGTTTTTTTAATATGTATGTGTGTGTGTAGGAGGGGATTAACTAACTAAAGCTCTCCCGCCTGAAAATACTATGCCAATAATAGCCTCTCAACAATCCCAAATCCCAATGATACTGCAGAAATTGCTATCCTGCATTTTGGCTGGTGCTTCCCATACTCACCACTGAAAACTTTCTTTGTTTCCTTGTGCAGGTTGGAGACAGCAATTCTTGCCGCCAGAATGGCATAGTCAGGGTACTTGGTTGTCAGGGTTGCTGCTGTCTCTGCAGCCAGAGTATCCAGTTCCACAGTGGTAACCCCACTGTAAAGACCTTGGATCACTTTCATGGTGATCTGAGCCTGGCCAAACAAAACATCACCAAGTCAAGTTGTCATCTACATGAAAAGATCTACACAAATGGATCTCCTAGGTTGCAAACCCACATTTACCTGAGAGTAAGCCCCACTGAACACAATAGGATATTGACACATAAATATACAGGGATTGTGCTGTAAGAGGAATAATGATGCTTATCCATCCTACAGCAATTTCAGCAAGTGTCAAGTGTGCCTTAAAATCCTCCTGTCAGGAATTATCATAACAAGTGAGAAGGAATCCAGTACAGGTCATGCCTCATTATCCCCAGGGGTTCTGTTGAAGAACACCCAGTGGATAAAAAAATCAGTGGAAAACAAGTCAGTGGAAAAACAGTGGACTTCCAGGTTTCTTGCTCCTGTTGTCACCCCAGAATGTATTGGTACAGACACTATACCACATTCAGACACTAGATGGTGTGAATAACGGAATCTAGTGGAATGAAATTATATTTAACAGCACAAAGGTAGGAAATGGAATTTTGGTGCTTTTTTCCCCTTTTCACAAGGCATTTAAAGGTGGACCCCGGCATCAATGGTGAATAAAATCAGTGGATACCAAGGTCCCAGTTGTATTACTATTTCTACTATAATGTAGAGGCGGGGATTGGAATTTGATTGACTCCACCAACCCTTCTCATTAAATCCATGGCTAAGCCAGGCTTCAAAACCCAATTCCCTAGAGTAGTGGGCACCAAAAACACAGACTGCTGGCTGGATCTGGCGCCTGTCACAATCCTCCTGCTGGATGAACGGAGCTTACTGTTCTGTTGGGTAGCTGCATTTCTTCCTTCCCAATCCCCCTCAAATGTTGCACTGACCAGTCACTTCTGCATTCTCTTGCCCCAGCTGGCTTTGTACCCAGATTTCTTGGCAGACAGTTGCCCAGCACAACATTTGGGGGAGATTGGGAAGGAAGATAACGTGGCTCCCAGGCAGAGCAGTAAGTTCCGTTCACTCCAAAGAAAGGATTTTCAGCAAAGAGTGGCCCTGAAGCCATTTCAGAAAAGGCATGAACTTCCTATCACCTCATTTGTCAGAGAGCTTCACAATATTTCCTTTTGCACTGGAAGTGCTACAAAGCTTCCCAATTGGTTTCTTTTACCCAATAAGGGGACTGGAGGAAAAAATGAAAACTTCTGTCTCTCATTCCAGGCTCTTACTGCAGTTTCCAACATCTATAGGGAGGGCTCTAGGATTATGTTCCATCTATGGGGAGGGCTCTAGGATTATGTTCCTTGATGTCATAATTGGGTGTTATAACAAGTCTATTTTAATTCTATATTATTAGTACATTATTATAGTATTATCCACTCTTGCTTTTTGCCAAAGTGGTTGCACAGAAATATTTTGTGTGTATATTGTGGTATTTTGTGGAATTGTGGTATAAATGTAATTGTTTATACAGCACTGAAGTCACAGTACGTGGATGATTTATTCCTTAGCGCGGGTTTCACACTTTTATTTTTCTGAGTAATTTAAGACTAATAGAAATCTTGGAGACATTAATGCCTTATCTTTACAAGGCAAAGTGTAATAAAGATGCCTTGAAAAGAAATGGTGAATAGACATTTAGACAAGTCAGAGAATAGAGCAGAACTTGGGAAACTGATTAATGTAGCACAAATTAAGGCCTGTGCTGAAAGAGCAGGATTTCAACCTGAATATGTGCCATGCTAAGTGTTAATCTTCAGAAGCACTTGACTGTCAACATTTTATGTAAACGAGTTTATTGTGTGCATGTAACATTTCTGCTTGCATATCAGACTGATCAATGAGGTGGTGGCTACCCATTAAAAATTCAGTTTGTTTCTGACTAAAGCTTCAGAGGTGCCAACAGACCAGGGTTTTGAAAGGCTTCCTGGTACCCATGTGGCCCTGTCAATGGAATTCACCCTCACAGCTGCTGAACAGACTAGGCTGTGTCTGTGTGACCTCAGGTTGCACTGCTATTCACACATTCCTGGGAGCAAGCCCCGCTGCATTCAATGGGACTTGCTTCTGAGCAGAGGCGCAGAGGGTTGTGCTGCTGCCCCTCCCTCCCTGCCCATGGGGGTCTTACCGGGTCCACAAAGTCCAGGTTCAGGCCGTAGCAGAGTTTCTGGATACGGGACGTGATCTTGTCAAACATGACGCGCTCGTGGCGCCCATCTGGGGGCAGAGACAGGGAGAGGCTTAGGGTGCTACTTACCAACAGCCACTGCCTGCCCTCCTCCGTCCAGCACTGCGGGTGGGGGGCAGAAAAGCAGGGACGTGCAGTGCGCGGGAGGCAGGTGAGGCTGAGCCTCCCCGCTGAAGCCCTTTGCAAAGCACCTCCCCTCACAGGTGGCGCCAGTTTTCGAAGGGCTCCGCCTCACTGCGCCCCACATCCTTGCGCTGAAGGGCCCGATCCTGTCCAACTTCTTCACATGGTGCTGCTGCTTTTTGAAGGACGCAGGTGGGGAGCAGGTGAGGCAGAGCCTCCCCCAGCAGCACCACTGCCCCCCCCGCGCCCAGGGCCCGATCCTGTCCGACCTTCTCTGCCTCGCCTCACAGTGGCGAAGCCTCACCCCACTCCACCCCACACACGTGCCTGCAGGAAAGACCCCCGCTCAGGCTCGGCCCTGGCCGCGGAGGGGGGGCTGCGGGAGAGGCGCGGCGCGGCGCGGCGCGGCGCCCCCCCCCGCCCTTCCCCCGGGCCCGCAGGAGGCGCCCCCAGACAGACGCCGCCCGAGGAGCCCCACCTCGCTTGACGACGTGCATGGCGATCGCAGATCCTGCGCGGAGGAGCCTCAGTCGCTGCCTGTCCAGAGACGCGCGCGAAGACTCCCGGCAGGCTTTTCCCGCCAACGGCCGCCGTCCCTCCTGCGCCGCCGTAGCCCCGCCCACCCCGGGCGCCGTGTTGGGTGAGGGCAGGCCTGGACTGAGTCTGCCCGGGAGCAAGATGGCGGCGCCCGCCTCCCTCCCCGCCTGCCGCTGCGCGCAGGCGCAACCGCACCCTGGGCTGGGCTGCCGCGCAGGAGCTTCTGCGCATGCTCAGAGACGCTGCTCTGCTGGCCGGCACGTGCAGCAGCACTTCCCCGGGACTCCAGAGGGAGGCTGTGCCTCACCTGCGCCGCGCCCCGCCCCGCGGGAGGGAGGTGGGAACACGGACAGCAGCAGCGCAGAGGCACTCGCTGCCCCGTCAGAGCTCTGGCGGCAGGGCGGGCCAGGGCCTCTGAGCCTTTCCCAAGGGGGGCGGAGCAGGGCAGCGGCAGCAGCCAGAACGGTCTGGGCAGCCCAGGCACCCCTGCTGGTGGCGTAGCCGGGGGGGGCGCAGCACTGGGTTTGGCAGGGAGCCTCAGAGGGGCGGGCAAGCGGCCCCTCCCTTCGGAGCCATTCCCGGCCATCTTACGGCTCCCTCCCCCCACGGCTCCGTTTTGCTCCCCCCGCCGGGAAAGGCTCCGAAGGGAGGGGCCGCTTGCCCGCCCCTCTGAGGCTCCCTGCCAAACCCAGTGCTGCGCCCCCCGGCTATGCCCCCCGTCCCCGCAAGTGTCGCAGCTGGAGCGCAGAACCCCGAAAGCGCCCCTGAGTCTCTCTGAAGCCTTTTGAATACAGAAGAGCAGAGCAGAAAACGGGCCCCGTCGTGCTGAGGCTCCCTGTGCGGACCAAGACCGGCTCCTGCAGCGGCCGTAGTCCGCAGCCGGGTCCCCGAGCCCCACCCGCTCCGCGGCAAGCGGGTCCGCCAGCCCAAGAGCGCCCTCGGCGGGCGGCTTCTCCCGCTCTGAGCGTGCTCAGGAGCGTCGTGCCCGCGCTTCTCGGCAGTGCGTTCGGGGAGGTGCCGGGACAGCCGCGGGCCCCTCCGCTCCGCCTGCAGAGCGCGGTCTTCGTCCCAGGCTGCCTCCCTCCCCGCGCAGGGCTGCGCCTCCCTCCGGGTGCCCAGCAGGCTGGGGCTGCCCCCAGGGCGGGGGGGAAGAGGGCGCAGCACTGCCGCTCAAAAGGCCCGGGGGCCGATCCTACGCACGCCTGCTCAGAAGTCAGCTCCGCTCCAGCCAGCGGGGCTCACTCCCGGGGGAGCGCGGAGAGGACCGCGGCCCCAGAGGGCGCCTGGCAGCTGCGACCGCACAGCGTGGCCGGCCGGGCAGGCGGCACAGAACCCAAGCCTATGTATGTCTACTCAGAAGGAAGCTCCATTCTAGTCAGTGGGGCTTACTCCCAGGTAAACGTGGACAGGATTGAGCTGTCAGGCTGCAACCTCCCCACGCCTACCTGGGAGTAAGCCCCACTGGCTAGAATGACCTGCCTAGGATGGGGCTCTCCGGCAGCAGGCGGGACTGCCGAGGCTTCTCCCCCGCCCGGACTGGAGGCGGAGGGGCGAGGGGGCTCCGCGGACCCTCCCTCGCAGCAGCGTCGAGCGGGGCGGGCGCGCAGCCATGCGGCCCAGGTGAGCGGCTGCGCGGCAGGTGAGCCCCGCCCCGCGCCCGCTTCCTTCTTCGGGCGCCGGCAGGAGCCGTGCCGGGCTTGGGTGCTCGCGTGTGCACGCAGCCGCCAGCCCCCGCCCGGGCCATGGAGCCCGCGTCTCCGGTGAGTGGGCCGCGTGGGGGCAGGGCGGGGCTCTCTCCCTCCGGAGAAGCCGAGAGTGCCCGCGAGCATGTGCAGAGTGTCTTCTGTCCCGAGAAGCGCCACGGCTACTGCCGTGTGAGGGGCTGAGAGCTTTTCGAAGGACTCTGGCGGGAGACTCTGCCTCCCCCACCGCACGTCCCTGCTGCGACCCTTGGGCGCGCCCGCGGGCACCAGCCCTTCCCGGAGAGCGCCCCCGCCCCGCGCAGTCGCCGCCCGCTCCTCTGCGCCGGCCTCGCCTCGCCCTCACAACGGAAACCGCAGAGGCACCTGCGGTCTCCGCCGCCGCCGCTCTGAGCTGACTTTCCGATTGGCAGCTCCTCGGGGCAGAGCCGCTCTTGCAGCACAGCTGCGTTGGCGAGGACCTGGAGGCTCTGCCTGAGCGCCCCCTCGCTCCTCCACCGCGCCCGGGGCGCTAGCTGGGGAGCTGCTGCTGGCGGCGCTGCGCGCGCTCCCCGGGCAGGAACGGCCCGTGCGCGCTGCCCGCCCGCAGGCGCCCAGGGGAGCAGGGCCTCCCGCGGCCAGGCTAGGCTGCAGTGGCGGGAGCGCGGGCGGAGGGGCCTGTGTGCCGGGGGTCTGGCAGCGCCCTCCTCTCCTTCCACCGCCCCGTCTGCTTCTTGCATTCCCTTCATTGCCAGGACCAGCACTGCAGCTCCCGCACTGTGAGCACCAGCAGCGGGTACTTTTTGCACAGACTCCTCCACTGACCCCTGGCCCGCTCCTTTGCTGGTTCACGTGTGCAGCAGAACAGTGCGCTGCCCCCTGTTGTCAGGGTCCTGTGGGCGGCCCTTTTCTGGCTCTGCCCCCTTGAGCCGGGATGTGTGTGCACTGCCTGCACTGGGAAGGTGTAGGTGGTCTTGCTCCTGAGGGCAGGCTGGCCCTCCATGGCCGTGAGCAGAAGGGCTCTCTGGCACCAAATGCTCCCACCCGCCTGGGCTCGATGTTGCCAGAGTGTCTGGGCCTCTCTGCCCCCTTGCATAGAGCAGAAGGAGTGATGCCCCCTGGATTGTTGGGAACCATAGGCAAGGAGGTGGTCCAAGACTGGGAGGGACTCAGGAACTGCCCTTCTCATTCGCCACCCTGGCAGGAGTGGATGTCCCAGCCTGGGGGTACTCGGGAGTCTCCCCATTGCCTCTGACTCTTGCAGGCAGACCTGGACTGCTCCCCTCAGCTCCCTTCTTACTCCTTCAGCCCTTCCTAGTCAGTTCCCATCTGAACGCAGAGGAAGAGTCTGCCAAGCCAGTCGCTGCAGGCCAGTCCAGTGCCTCTCCTGGCAGCTGGGGTTGTGTTGTGGCTGCGAGATGGACTTTCCCTTTGGGACCTCACCTCTGCTGTGAGTGCTACTGAGGTGGCCACCAGCAAGCCGCTCCAGCTGCAATGGGGGGGGGGTGATGCTGACCTCTCATGGCCTTTGTAAGGATGACATCATGATTACACTTGTGCAGCACTTTACACACAGGGAAGATTCATGCAAATGTTTCGCGTATCATTTGACGGGAGGGAGTGTAGCTACGGTGGTGCAATAGACTGAACAAGGCACTCTGCATATGCTCAGAGGTGCTCTTCTCATCACTTCCCATGTTCTTGGAGTGAAGGTTGAGCTCTGGTAGTTCCTTCCTCGCATGGCACTGGGCAAGGATTCCAGCTCTGCCAGGCCCATCCCCTCTGCCATGTTGGAATTGCTTCTCTCAACTCCCGATTTTGTTCATGTGAAGCACAACTCAGGACTTTGCTGGCTTCTGCCCAGCATTACAGGCAATGGACTGCAAATATGAAGCCTCCAGCAGCAGGTTTGTCCTCTCGGCTTCCAGCATTCGGTGCAGGTTGCCCTCAGGACCAAGCCAGGGCCTGCTGGTCCATGCTTTGCAGTTCAAGTCCTTCCACCTGCTGGCCAGAGGTGGTGCATGATGAGCAATCGTGAGCCATCCAGGGCCACCAGCAAGCTGCCAGGGCCTTGGGTTCCAGGCTTTTTGTGTCCAAACTCCACGCTTGGTGCTTATTTTGCACCAGTCTGGGTTCTGCAAAGGGTCATAGCTGCAGGTCCATGAAGAGTTCATGGGAACTTGGTTTGCATTTTAACCCGTTTCTGCCCAGCTCACAGGTGTACACCTTTGATCCCTGTTGCATATACGCAAAGCTGAGCAGAAATGGCTTGAACTGTTCAGACTTGGAAGTGTTGTTTTATTCTTAGGCAGGTCTGAGTGTTAAGCGTAGCCTGTGTGGTGTTTTTGTTAGCAGTGTCCTGCCTCCAGCCACTGTCCTGTTGAATACCCCAGGATCTCATGCTTGGTGGATGCTCCTGAATAGTGCACCCCCACCCCGGGCCTGCTGGGAGTGGCTTATGCGCCTGGCCCAGCTGCAGGCTCCTTCCGAAACAGGAGCAAGAACAGGGGCTGTTTCTGTGGCAACTCAGAAGCTGAACCTGCTTATTGCGGCCAGAGGCCACCCTGTATGGGCTCGGGGTCTGCTGAAACCTTGGCCTCTGGTGATCCCCGAGGTTATGCAGCTCCTGAGGTCTTTTGGGGGTTCCCCTTGGAAGGCAGAGAGTGGACTGTGCTTGTGGCCTTGTGCCGGTTGTGCTGCACAGGACGCTGTGTGCTCAAGTCAAGCTCAAGCTCTCTGGGAAGGGTGGAGGGCAGGAAGTTGGGGAAACAGGCCGGAGAAGTCTGTTGTGCTGCCTCATCAGCGGTTTCGTCTTTGCAGGAAGAAGCGCAGAGGCGGAGTGCACAGCCCCCTCACCCCCCCCCCTGCCTTGAGAGAAACAAGTAGGGCAGGAGGGTTCCACCCGGCTGCGGTGGCCTTCCAGCTGGCGCCCTGTTGAGCCGGAATGGCCAGAGCAGCCCAGGGCAAGGCAGAAAAGCGCAGCAGAAGTAGCGACTGTTGGTAGTGCTGCTGCCCAAGGAGGAACCTCCACTCACCCCCTCCCATAGCAGAGTCAGCCACTGTCTGCAAGACACAAGGGGAAGGGAGTTGCACACCGGGGGCCTTTCCCACTGGTGTGGCTTTGCCCACGTGCTCCTGTTCTGCTGTGTGGTGTCTGTATCCTTGTGTTACTAGAAAAGAGCTGTATTGTATTGTGGGTGAGAGAAAGAGGGTTCCGTAGCATGAGAATTGGCCTTGTGAATTCGGTGGGCAGGCGCAGGATGGCAGGTTCCTGTCTTGGCTGTGATAACCGGCACATTTGCACACCGTTGGCTGCCTTGGCACCCAGCCGTGTCTGTGTGTCCCCCAGCCCTTTGTGGCAGCCTCTTTGACTGGCCTCAGTTCTGATGGATTGACAGCCGTCAAGAAACCCTCCCCAGAGGGGTGGAGTCCCTTCCTTAGCTCTGCTCAGGCACACCTGCTGGATAAAAGGCAGCCTATAGCAAGCAGTGCTAGTTGGCAGGGGAGGGGTGTGGCCTGGCCTTGACCTCCTTAGAACAGCGTTTAGCAGTGGGTGGTCAGGGCCGGGATCCTGTGGCTGCTGGGAGCTGGTGGTGTTCTTTTTGGTGGGGGGGGGCTATGTGTGAGGTAGACCAGTGAGGCCCAGTGGGAGACCCTCAGCCCCTGGCATCTGACCTCAGCACCTGCTACTCAAGGGTCGAGTGACACGCCTGGGTAAGTGCACTGGCAGCCACCAGCTGTTCCATCACCCCTGCGCTTGCCTAGTCCTCCTGAGCACGCAGTGGTGCAACATAAGCAGAAATTGTGCAACTTGGGTCAACGGCCGGCTTTCGAAAGGCAATGAGACTTGTGGTGAAGGGGTCCTGCTCTGACTAGCTAGGTGGAGCCTCCCTGTTCAGCTGCAATATGCTGCTAAATGCTAGGGGCCATAGAAGAGCTGGGTGGGTGACCATTTTGGAGCCACATGCGGGACAAGGCCTGGCTCTTGTCCGGAGTAGAGGCAACGTTGTGTGAACGGGCATCCTCTTTGCCTGTCAGCTCCCCCTCCCCCGAGCAAAGAAGCCCCACCTGCCCACGTATTCAATAGATATGCTCTCTGCGAGCTTGCCTGGCCCTTCATCTCCAGCAGACCTCCTTGTGCTGCCTGGTTCTGGCACCAACCGTGTTCCTTTCTTCTCCTGCCCCAGGGAAGCGTCGTCCAGCTGAACGGAGTGCTTTGGGAGGGGAGCTGCACAGCTGTGGCCTGTCCGGCCCTGCGCCAGCCTCCCTTCCAGATCCAGCCTATGACACCGACCTCCGAGCCCAGCCAGCCCAGGGCGACCTGGGGCGGAAAGTACGAGTTCCTGCTCTCCTGCCTGGGCTACTGTGTGGGGCTGGGGAACGTGTGGCGCTTCCCGTACCTCTGCTATCGCAACGGGGGAGGTGAGTGGCTGTGTGTGTGTCTGCCACCCCAAGCAACAACAGCCGCAGCAGGTAGGGTGGCTCTGGACTGCCCCAGCTCTCCTTTGGCACCTGACCTTGCAGGAAAGGGCCTGCAACACAAACTCACAGCGGCTCACTTCCCTCCACTGTTCACCCAGAGAACCGGTTCCATGAGCTGCAGGCCTCTCCTACATCTCCCACAAGGTGCTACCAGAGTGGCTCGAACAAGCTCTGGGATCCAAACCTGCTCCCAGCCCAGACCTGTTCTTCTTGCCCCCATGCCGCAGGCCTTGGCAGCCAAACAAGAACGCATCTCAAGAAGGTCCCTTGAGAGTGGCAGATGGGATCACAGAGGGTAACCAGAGGGGTCAGAGCAGCCCCCTTGCCAGGAGATGCCACAGCCCTTGAGGCTCCTTCGCTTGAAAGAAAGGGTGGTTGGGAGGGACTTGTGCAGGATGCGGAGAGAGGAGGTTGCTAGAAGCTTTTCTCCCTCTCGCAGCCCTAGAAGCAGGCTGGGCTCATCCAATGGATCCAAGTGGCAGGAGATTCACAGCAGATGAAAGGAGGAATTCCTTCACACAGCACAGAATCAGAGCGCTCCATCGAGCAGAACTGCACCCGTTTCAGTCCTGCCTGCAGCACCTGACATTAAACACACTGACTCCTTAGGGCTGGCCCTGCTTCAGCAGCCAGTGAACACAGCAGCTGCACTGCCCAAGAGACCTGTGGGTGAAAGACACAGCAGTGTCCCAAGCACGATGACCTTTCTTGGCAAGGGGGTGCTCTGCCCGTCTGGTTGCCCTCTGCAATCCCATCTGCTGCTCTCACATGTCTTTCTTGAGACGTGGCGGCCAGAGCTGGACACGTCTTCCGAAGGGGGCTGCAGCCCCTGAGGTCCTTGTTGCAGCCACAGCCCCTGTCCTAGTGGGAGGATCCACAATGGAAGATCTTTTTCCTGGTTAGTCGCTGACCCCTCAGACTCCACCAGTGTGTAGGCGGGCCCCTGCATTTGTGGGGGCACCTGTGTCCCCCCACATGCAGATACAGTGGATATGGGGGGAATGCCTGTAGGGATGGTGCCCCCGCGCCTATTGCTTTACTGAAGTAGCTCTCGCAGCGCAGGTGCTTCCTGCTTAACATTCTTCCTTCACTAAAGAGCCAAACGTGCAGGTAAGCAGCCTGCAGGCTACAGGGTGACTGTGGGGAAGCAGGACAGTTTTGAGTTTGTCCGATTGCCACACCACTCGGGCTGCCCACAGCTGTCCAGGGAGGCCCCTTGCCCCCTCCCTGGATGGCTGTGCACACCCCTCGATCAGTGCCGCCTGGCTCTGTGGTCGGGTGATCCTGGAAGAGCCATCTGGCAGCTGCGGGAGCATGTGCCTCACAGTGAGCCGCTGAGGAAGTGCTCCAGCAGACCTTGTGCTCCTGCAGCTGCTGGCCGGCTCTTTTGTGGCGCACTGACTGAGACCCCATTCACCTCTGGGTTGCCTGAGATCACACGAGCTCATGCACAAGAACCAGGAGGCCCAAGAAGTGACGGCACAGATGCAGCCCAGAAAGGGTGGGCCAGCCCATGCAGTCACACCATTCCATGGGGGGGTGGCTGCACCAGGTGTCAGGCTCCCTCAAGGCGCTTTTATCAGAAGCACTTGTTAACATTACTGAAGGCTGGGTCTTTCTTTCTTTCTGTGAGAATTCATGGACCGCTTTTCAGGGTCTTGCAAACATGGATTGAGAGCCTTTGGTTTCTGGCCAGAGGCAGTGATCCTTGTTGAGGATGGAAATGCCGACAGCCTGAGTGAGCGAGTGTGTCCCGTGTCCCTCACAGGGGTGTTCCTGATCCCGTACTTCATCATGCTCCTCTTCACGGGGCTCCCGCTCTTCCTGATGGAGCTGAGCCTTGGCCAGTATGGCGCCGCTGGGCCCATTACAGTTTGGAAGTGCTGCCCTCTGCTGAAAGGTATGTGCTCAGTGCCTGTGGCAGGTCTCCCCACGGGCAACTTTCTGGGAGGTGTAAGGCCAGAAGGAAGGCATGAGCCACCAAGGGCCCATCCAGCCCACTCCCAGAGGGCCAGGTCAGTCAATCCAGCATGTAGGAGTGTGCCTGAGCATTTGTCACAGCCTTCGGGAAAGTGTCATCCTGACCCTGGAGTGACGATCAGCTAGGCCTCTAGTCTTAGCTCTGACCCATTCCAAGTTCGTGGAGGTGGCAGCAACTCCTCCACATGCCACAAAGGCCTCTGGGATGCTCACCAGCACTGCCCCAGAGCCCCTTTTGGCCTTCACGCTAAGCAGGGGCCTCGCAGCCACATTCTGCTCAAGCCATTCCTTGTGTGACCAGTACAATCAGCGTACCAGAGCCTGGTCCAAGGGTCAGGCTTTATGCTGCTGATTTGTCCCAAGGAAGGAGGTGTTGATGTGCCTGCCTCTGACGTTCTGCGGCTGCCACAAATTGGTCTTCCTGCACCACACAAACCACCCCACCCGTGCTGCAGGCAGCGCACTTGTGGTTGTGGCTGCTGGGACTCTGAAAGGCCTTCAAGCAGTAGGAGAGCCAGGACCTCCAGAACGTCTTGGTTGCCTCTGGGGGAGTGGAGAACACCTGCCTGAGAAGTGTTGTTTCAGACCAGTTTCCCTCTCCGTGTCTGCCTGCCCCACCCCACCCCAGATCAGTGGGCTTGCTCTAAAACTCCCAACCACCTGGAGCAATGACCTTTCCAGAAGCCCCTTCCCAGTGACTGACCCACCCCTCTGCCTCTTCTGCAGGGATCGGGATCGGGATGCTGCTGGTCTCCTCGCTGGTCTCGCTCTACTACAACGTCATAATCGCCTGGACCTTCTACTACCTGGGCATGTCCCTGCAGAGCCCGCTGCCGTGGTCCTGCGATGCCCCTCAGAATGCCCGCCTCTGCCAGAGCCAGGTGCATGCTGACTCTCAGAGGGGAGGCCGGGGCCAGCGGAAGTGTGCCCTCCCAGCAGTCCTGCCTGCAGCTCACCTGTGGGGCTGCCCCACGGAGCTGCGGCACCTGGGGCTGCTGTGAGGAATCCAAGTGCCAGAACTCGCTTGGCTAACTCTGTTTGCTGCATTTCAGAATGGATCGCGGGGAAACTCCTCCTGGGTCAGCGCCAGCGAAGCCTTCTGGAAGTGAGTCTCTGCGGTTTGGTTTCCACAGGCAGCTCCTGCTAGAGAGGGGCCCAGGGGAGCCTGGCTCATGGGCGCGAGAGGCGCCAAGGCTGAGAACCTTTCAAATATTGTCCGTGGACGGCCAAGGAGCAGCATCTGGCTGTGCTCTCAGCCCTTGTTCAGCTGGCCAAACTCCGTGGATGGATGTGTGAAGGGGGGTGGGGTTTTGTCCACTGGCCCTTCTCTCAGTGCTGGTGTGTTGGCCATGAACACAAGTTCTGCTCAGAAGGCTTGGTCAATGTGCAGAGTTCGGGGGGGGGGCAACAAGCACAACTCTGTGCGCCCTCCCATGCATCTGTTGGAAGTATCTTGGTTGTCTTTGTAAGATATTGTGATGAAACACTCTGCACATACGCAGTTTCTTTTCTTCACCTAGATCATGACAATTGGGCCCTTGTTCTGGTTGGGCTGAGGCTCTCGCCCCTTCCCCATGGCACTGGCTCTGGTACAGAAAAGCATGAAATGATCCCTGCTGGACTGGGCCCAAGGCCCAGCTAGTCCAGCCTCCTGCTTTATCACCTGCTGCCTCTGGGAAGCCAGCAGGAGGAGGCAAAGGCAGCTGCCCTCTGTCAGCAAGCCCCCCCCCAGTGAGTATCCAGACCTTGAACCCTGGAGGTGGCGCGTAGCCAGCCTGCCTCATCACCGTCCAGCCCAAAAGGACCTGTGTGACAGTCCTCTCCCTAGTTGCTCCTGCTTTGGTTTTGGCTCTGTCTGGGAAGCGAGCTTAGCCAGTGGCGGGGTGGGTGGGGCCTCAGAGGAGCTGCCTTCCCAGTGGGGCCGCCTGTCCCCAGAGCCTGCTGGCATCCACTGCCTGGCTGCAGTTCTCCAAAGCTGTGCAGAGAAGCCTTTCCCAGGAGCCAAGCCTGGGGCCTTTGGACCCACCACCAGCGCTCTCTCTCTGCGTGCTGTCCTGTCCCCAGGCAGGTGTCCATTCCAGCTGGGCAAGGACACCCCCCTGTGGGAACCTGCCCTGAAAGAACTTGCTTGTTGCCTGCCCATCTGTCTGCAGACACAGTCGTGTGACTGAGCTCCTCTCCACTTCTGGGACTTCTGGCACTGGATTGGGGGGGAGGGGCATGGACCTGCTCTGGAAGCTGGAGGTCGCATGAGGTGGCACCTGGGCCAGCCTGTCCAAGGCCTGCTTTTGTCTTCAGACATTTCAAACCGGACAGTTTTGTGCAAATAGAGCCAGGCTGAGTCAGCAGGGCCAAGAGAAAATCAGGACCAGGCTCCACAAGAGCAGAGTCTGGCCCTGCTGGTTCTTCTGTGCCCCAGAAGCGAGCAGGGAGCTGTCTTGCCTCCAGTGTTTTGTGGCTGGGCCTCTTTCTCCTGGGGGGGGGGGGAAGCCTGCTAGGCACCTGCAGCGCTCTCTGTGCAGTGACCCAGGAAACTCCTGGAGCATCAGGGAGGTGGGGGGGGGCTGCTCTGTGAGTTCCCAGGATGGCTGGCAGCAGTACTGGGGGGACACATGGCTTGGGTTCTGTGGTGCATCTGCTCAGGGCAGCCGAAGAATGGGTTCCTCCCTGCTCTCCGTCCTCACAGCCCTTGGCAAGACTGGTGTGCCCATTCCCTGTGGCTTCCCATGGGGGGGGGGTGCTGGTTTGGCCATGACCATAAAGGTCTCCGACATGTTGCCTGTGCTTCTAGTGAGCAGGTGCTGGGGGCTGTGCACAGCTCCGGCCTCGGGGATCCTGGCCCAGTGCGGTGGCCCCTCGCTCTGTGCCTGCTGCTTGCCTGGGTGGTCGTGTTTCTCTGCATGCTGAAGGGCATCCACAGCTCAGGCAAGGTGAGTGCCCTGCCCCACCTCCCCCAGCAAGGCACCTCCTGCCCTCCCACCTGTGCAGTCAGCCTGCTTGGCTCTCACTGCCCACCTGAGTCCTCGCCACCTAGGAGAGTTGCCAGCTCCTTGCCTGACATCCCAGGGGATCTGGCTCTGGCGTTGATGGGAGCGAGGCAAAGGCGACTCCCCCAGGCTATGGGAGCACCTCCAGTGCCCCCTTCTCTGTGCCTCCTGCCTTGTTCCCCTGTCCTGAGAGCTGGGGGTGTCTCTCTCTTTGCAGGTGGTGTACTTTACAGCCACATTCCCGTATCTGGTCCTCCTGGTGCTGATCATTCGAGGAGCAACACTGGAGGGCTCCATTGATGGGGTGCGCTTCTACCTCTCTGCGGACTGGAGCCGGCTGCGGAGTGCTCAGGTGGGCTGCCCCCCCCATGCCTGGATTGCTTGAGGAAGAGGGTCGGTCCCTGTCTGTGCTCCCAGCTCTTCAGCCTGCAGAGGCAGGACTGGGGTGGTGGGAGGAGAGGTGACTCCTCAGAAACCAGAGATAATGGGGGGGGGGGTGGCGGTGCCATTCAGCCCTCCCCATGCAGACTCTGCAGACACGCAGAATCTCACGGGTTGTAGGATTCCGCTTCTTCTGTGTGAGTTTGTGTTTCATCCCCTTGGCATGGAGCACAGTGACCCCCTTGCAACTTCCCCTTTCAGACATTGTGAACATGGCGGGTGGGGGCCAGATCTCCCAGAGTCTCATTCTGTGACCTCCAGACCCCCCTCCCCTGCCCTGCTCTACTCCTCACTTCCTCTTTGGCTCCGCCTGCTTTCCAGACTGCTTTTCCAGGCCAGGGAGCAGGAGGATAGAGGCTGGCAGATCACCAGGGGGTGGGCAGCCCTGTGTCTGGGAATCTGCAGTTAAACACTTTCATAGTGAGTTCAGTAGACCTCACACTGGAGATCTGGGTCTGCACTTTAGCTGTGACTGGCTACCTTAGTGTGCCTTTCCAGTCTAGCTGAGGGAGACACAGAGCAATTCCAAAGGTGGGCGTGGATTGTCCTATCAGTGAGGCCCATTGCGCTTGGCCAACCTTGCCTTCATCTTACCACCTGGCAAGATGATGGGAAGCTTTTCACTCAAGTGTGTGCAGCACCTGCAGGTAGAGGGGGTGCCCTCTGGGGCAGTGGCAGTCCCATGTCAGTGTTCCTGGGGTCAGGAGCTGCCACCTTCTCAGCTGGAGACTCCCTCTGCCTTCACAGGTCTGGAATGATGCTGCCTCCCAGATCTTCTACTCACTGGGCATCGGCTTCGGGGGCCTCCTCTCCATGGCCTCCTACAACAAGTTTGACAACAACGTCATCAGGTCAGGAGTGGGCCTGCGGGGATGGGGGGCTGATCCAGGGATAGTCTCCATGACTCCCAGCTGTGTTTAGCCAAGGGGTGGCCCAGGCTCCCACCCCCGCTTCTGGCTGGGTCAACTGACAGCATGCTGCTGGACCCCCTTTTGCCCCCAGGGACACACTGGTCATCGGCCTCGGGAACTGCTGCACCAGCTTCTTGGCCGGCTTTGCCATTTTCTCCATCCTTGGCCACATGGCTTGGCGGAAGGAGGTGCCCGTGGGCCAAGTGGCTGAGACAGGTACAATGGGGGGGGGGGGGTGGAGAATTTGTCTTTGCACCAGGGCCTTGAGGGAGGGCAAAGAGGTTACCAGCGGGTGCCTGCTTTTCCAGTGGGTGCTTGGGGGTTGGACAGGGCCCTTCCTCCAACTTGTGCTGCAGACCAGAGGTTGCTGCCCTGCTGTCTTCTTGGCAGAGCAGGGCCCCTCCCATGTCCTGCCACCAGGGACTTCCCCTGCCTGCTTCAGTCACTGTTCCTCCTGTGCTGCAGAGGGAGGGGAGCTGAGGCATGCCTGGAGTGAGGAGATCCAGGCCCTCCAGAGCAGACCAGGGCACTGCCCTGTCCTACAGCTTTGCCCTTGAACTTCTCCAGTGTGACCCACGGCCTCCACCTTTGATGGTCTTCCGCTTACTGGGTCCTTTTATACCTGTTGATGGGAGGAGAAATCCTGATGCCCTGTGCCTACTTTTCATGTCAGATTTTCAATGCTGGCTCATGGCTTTGGCCTCAGATGGGATTTGAACCCAGGGCTCCCTTGGGCCCCAGTGATTATTTCACCTGGGGGGGAGGGGTAAGTCCAGTAAACCGCAGGCTGTTCCTTTCCTCTGTCTTGTGTCTCCCAAACGATTCAGGGGCTGTGATGGAAGGGGCTCTTCCCCCCCCCCACCGGGCCCGAATCCACAGGAATTGGGCTCAAAGGTGCCTTCCTGCTCCTCCTCAGGTCCTGGGCTGGCTTTTGTGGCATACCCAGAAGCCCTCGCTCTGCTGCCTGGGTCAGCCTTCTGGGCCGTCCTCTTCTTCCTGATGCTCTTCACGCTGGGGGTGGACACCCTGGTGAGTGGCTCCTGCTTCTCTGGAAATCTGCCTCTGTTGCACATGCAGTGAGGCAGCCCCCAGCCCACCCTCCCTCCCTCCCTCCGTACAGGCAGCATGGCCCTCCCAGGGTCTGGTGGGGAGACAACATTTCAGGGGTGCTGCTCAAAGGTCTCTCGCAGTGTTGGAGGGGATCTGGAGGGTGGAAAGCTGCAAGGCGTTCCTGGGTGAGTGGCTGGGGTGGAGGTGCTTTTGCCTGGCCCTCTGTGCACAAATGGGGCGCTTATGTCCCTTCCAAGAAGTCTCCCTCTCTGCAGTCCTGGCACAAGCACTGAGTGGTTCAAGCAGAGAGGATGGCTGGGTTCAGGCCCATCCTGCCCACCACACACTGTCTACCCCCTCAGGACAATGCTTCACGCATCTGACTCTATTTTAAAACATTTCTAGCTGCCTTTCTCCTTAAGGAACATGAGGTGGCTCACCACCAAATCCCCAAATGGGGCCTGAAGCCAGATGAAAGAGGTCTCTTCCAGGAGGCCCTAGAGCTGGGTCTCCCCACCTGCTCAATCCCCGGGCCTGGGAGGTGACAGATTGGCCACCAGTTGTCCAGCCTGGTGGGGTCTGGGGAGGGCCCCGTCAGGAGCGGGCAAGTCACCTTGGGAGAGGCTAGAAAGTGGCTGCCCCGCATGAACGTGGCTTGAATTTTTAGCAGAATTCTCAGTACCAACCCAGCCCCTGAGCAAGGCTGTGGCTGGATGGTGCTTCCAGCTGGAGGCCGCTCTCCTTGCACCCTGTGCCTCCGAGCCAGGCTGGTCGGGAGCAGAGGGGGGAGGGAGGCCCCTTTGTGGCCACCCCGGCACACTTGGGGAGGAACAGAAGGCTATAGGCTGGGCTGGGGGCAAGGCGTGCAAGGGGAGGAGGCCTGCGGACCCAGTTGCTGAAGGCTGCCTCACAGGTGTTTCTGGGCAGGGGCCGGAGGTGTCTGAGAATTGCTTCTCCTTCTCCCCCACCCCCCGCCTGCTTGTCAGTTTGGGAACATGGAAGGCATCACAACAGCAGTGCTGGACGAGTTCCCGTCCCTGCGCGACTGGCGGCGGAAGGCCCTCTTCCTAGCAGGACTCTGCGCTACCTTCTACCTGTTGGGCCTGCTGCTGATTACAGAGGTGAGCAGGCCTGTGCTGGTCCACAGGAGGGCCTTGGGGGGGGCCCACATCCCCCCTTGTGGTGCAAAGGAAAGCCAAGGCAGGGCTTTAGATCCATGGATCTGCTGCAACCGCTCAGGTCTGACTCCCAAGCACCTGCCGGACCTCTGAGGTTGAGCCCTTGAGGCTGCTGCAGATTTGAAGTGTCTTGATCTCTGTTTGTGATGCTTTGCTGACAGAGGGCAAAGGGACTGCTCAATTCAAGCTGCCCCGTAGCAGCTTGGCTGGTGGGCCAGATCCATGGTGTGGCCAGTGGTGCGTCTTGCACAAAATTGCCCTCATGCGGTCAGGCAGACCCTTCCAGAAAGGGGGAATGGCCTGCACAGGGCTCTGTTGTGATGTAGAAAGCTGAGCTCTGGGAGTAAGGAAGGGGGGAGCTTGGAGGGTACTCGGAGGAAAGGTGCAACTGTCCTGATAAGAGTCAGGCTAGAGGCTGGGTTGCAGTTGGGTGGGAGCCCAGCCCTGAATGGGGAGGACAGGGTCCTCCTGTTGCCCTCTTGTCAAGCCAGCTTCCAGCTGTGTTTGTGGCCGCCTTGGAGAGTCACTCCCTCCCACCCTCTCGTGTTCCTTGCTACGACCACGTACCCAAGTGGTGCTTCTTCCCCCAGGGCGGCATTTATTGGTTCACCCTCATCGATGCCTATAGTACCAGCTTTGGGCTCATCATCATCACCCTCTTCATGTGCCTCGGGGTGGCCTTTTTCTACGGTGAGTCCCTCCTGCCAGCTCTGCCAGGATTCCAGTCCCCTCTCTCTTCTCTGCTGGCCAGAGTGGATTTTTTGCAGAGGCCATGACTTCTTCTGTTCCCATTATACTTCTACTCTGCTCCTTCAGTGTAGCTGGCTCTGGGAAGACTGGCAGGAGCACACTGACAGGAGTCAGAGGTAGCTCTCCTTTTGGCTCCAAGTAATGACAACGCCAAAACTGGTCATTCTGTAATAAAGGATGATGTCTCTTTAAGGTCTTCCTAAGAAAGGAGAGTGTGCGGGGAGGGGGGACACATAGGAGAGCATGCAGGCCCATAGGAAAATCTGAACACCTTTAAGAGCCTGGAGGTGTAAGAAGACAGTGTGCAGGTGGGGAGTGTTACAGGGAGACTTAACAGCAGCCCCCTCCCCCCCCCCCGGATTTCAAAAGCATGTACAAAATCCACATTTGAATTTGATTTTTCTTTTCCATGTTGTCCCAATTAAATGCCACCTCTCCAAAAAGGCGGTGCACTTTCCTTCATCTTAAGGGATGCTGTTAATTTTGCTCAAACTGCTTTCTTGCTTTTTCTTGCACATGTGGAGCTTTTCTAACATCCAGTATTTGGCATAGAAAGTCCTTCAACTTTGAAGAAATCATTTGAGTTGAGCAAGAGAAGTCTTCACTTGGCACTTTCCAAAGAGTACACACCACCACCTGCTTGCTCTTTGCCTGGCACAGTGGGGATGGAGTAGGGCTCTGGCACCATGGTCCTGGGGGAAGCCACCTCCTGCTGCCATACATGGTAGCCAGGTGGTGTCCAAGCCACACAAAGGCTGCAGCTTCTTCCAGCAGGTATCCACAAACATGTAAAAATGACTGCCAGGAACTGGCACACCAGGTAGCTGTGCAGCATCTGCTGCAAGAAGCTACTCGTGGCTCACCTCCCTGTGATCATTCCTTGGCACTGGCCCTTATGACGCTGGCTGTGCTGCAGTTTGACGCCTGACTTTCACCTGTTGTGGGATGTTGCCCTTGGAGCTGGTGATCACAATTTTTGTGCAGTATATTCTTTGGGTGCTGGCCTGAAGCACTGAAAACTAGCTTTTGCCTGGGCAGCTCTTGCTACTTCACCATATTAAAGGGTTGCAGCGATAAATGGCCTTGAATGTGGAGATTTGGGCTTGTTGATCTGAGTGGGCTGCCCCTTCCACAGTTTGGGGAGGGATGGTTTCATTTCTGGAGGGAGGGAAACTGGTACAGGATCATGGTGTATATTGTTTCCAGAATTACGGAAAGCAGGATAAACCACACTGCCCTGCTCCCAGCCTGTGCACTAACCCCTCTCTTCCCATCCCCCCACCCCAGGTGTCAACCAGTTCTGCCAAGATATTGTGGACATGATCTGCCGCTGTCCCCCCTGGTGCAGCCAGTTGCTGCTTTACTTTAAGGCCTGTTGGATGATCTGCACACCGGGGCTACTCCTGGTATGTCATTCTTCCCTCCCCCTCTGCAGCTTTGGGAGGGGACGGGAGGAGAAGGGGTGGTGTTTATATTTCCCTCTGTTTTCTGTGCACAGGGTGCAAAAGGAAAATAGTCTTGTCTGTTGGCCTTGCTTAAACCATTTCTGCCCAACGTTTCCCGTACACAACAGGGACCAAATGTGTACACTTGTGGGCTGGGAAAAAATGGGTTAAACAGCTGGATTTCCAAGGTTGCTGGCTTTGGGTAGACCGAGATGTCCAAACTTTTTGGAAGGAGGGCCACATCATCTCTCTGTGTCGGGGGGGGGGGGGCAGGGGGAAAAAGAATTAATCTACATTTAAAATTGGAATAAATTTACATAAATGAATATATTAGAGGTGGAACTTATATGAATGAATGAAGGTCTCATGATAGCTCAAGGCCTATAAAAGACTTGGGCAAAGCAAGGCCGGCCTTTCCTTTGCTGCTGCTTCACAGACTGAAACAGCAAGCTGTGGAGAGAGCCCTTGACCTGCAGCGCATGTGAGAGGTCAGTCAGTCAGCACCTTGTGCTGAGAGTAGTTGCACTGGGCCAGCCTGGGCTCCAGCAGGTCTCTGGAGGGCCAGAGGCTCATTGGACACTGGAGCTGCCTGGGGGCCTGATTAGGGCTCCTGGGCCAGGGTTGGGCACCCCTGGGGTAGACTGAAGGGTGAGCTAGGCTCTCCGACTGCTGTCCTGAACATCGAATAGGACCTCCGAACCCAAAGCAGGAGCTACCGCCATCGTTTGTGGCCTCTGCTGTCTTGCTTCTGCTGAGTAAATGAGGACAATGGGCCTGCCCCTTCCTTCCGGCAGCGGCCAGGCTGCTCAGCAGGGGTGAGGAATGTGGCTGGTCTTGACTGCAGTGGCTGCTGTCTATGCTCCCTCCACAGTTCATCCTCTTCTATGTCTTCCTGGACCTGTCCAGCACGACACTGCACTACGGCACATATGCATATCCGCAGTGGGGGGAAGCCCTGGGGGTCTGCATGGGGGTTGTGACCTGCATCCAGATCCCCCTTTGGGCAGCCATCGCTCTGTGCAAGGAGTCCGGGACCATGGCAGATGTGAGTATGGACATGGCAGACCAAGATGGCTCAGGGCCCAGGCTAGAGCTGCTCATTTCAGCAGGATGTCCTCCTTGTTTGCACTAACCTGTCTTCAGTAAGAAACTGTAGACAAGAGAATATTGTCTCCCAGCCTCGGTTCTCCCCCCCCCCATCCCATCTGTAATGTGGGTGAGTGTTGGCCTGTCTTACAGGGCTGTAGTGAGAATTCATGAGAACATACGTGAAACACTCTGAATATGCTCTGATACAGTTACATTGTACCTGTAAAATCCAAAGGCTGCTTAGGCTGTAATAAGAGGTGCCCTTAGAGTGACTTCTGAGCAAACACAGAAGTGACCTCCGCTGCACTGAGCAGAACTCGCTCCCAGGATCACAGCCTTAGCTTGGTAGGAAGGAGGTATGTAGATGTTGGATGCCGGACCCGTTAGAGACATCAGATGCAGCCAAGCACTGCATGGGTGTTTACTGCCAACATGCAAGGCCTTGAGGAGCTCAAAGCACAGGGAACCTCTTATGTGGGAGGTTTTCCTGCAGCATTTCCTCTTGTGCCTCCCAAGTGGCTGGCTGTCCCCATTGCTGCTCTCTTCCTGTGGGGGAAGGAGGGACCTCCCAGAGGCAGGCAGAAGTTTCACTCTTGCGCCTCCTTTCCTTCCCCACTAGTGGGTTTTACCTTTTGTTGCTGGGGAGGAAGGAAAGCGTCCCGCAGACAAGCGCCTGCAATGGAAACCACGTCAATGTTTCCTTCGTGGTCAGCGCTCCTCATGGCAACCCCAGCTCTCCTCTAATCCCCTACAGTGCATAAAAGCCAGCATGCTGCACTGCAGAATGATGGCTGCTCCCCACAGGAGGTGGGGTGCCACGTGCTACTCTAGGCGAGTGAAGGACTGCCCTGCCCCCACCCACTTCCCCTCCCAGCCCCTTGGCCTTGGAGGTCTGCCCTGCCAGGGCCTGGCCGCTTCTGGAGGGAACCTCTTTGTACCTGACTGAGGCTGTCGGGCAGCTGAGAAATCGAAGCTCCGCAGGGATTTGTTAGCCAACATGCTCCCTCCATTACTGTTCCAGCGGTTCAGGAAAGCTGTTCATCCACTGAACTCCTGGC
Source organism: Tiliqua scincoides (assembly GCF_035046505.1). Lineage (NCBI taxonomy): Eukaryota > Metazoa > Chordata > Lepidosauria > Squamata > Scincidae > Tiliqua > Tiliqua scincoides. The sequence continues at coordinate 1,318,611 of NC_089823.1, forward strand.
GCACTGCAAACAGCCGTGATGCAGCCCACGAGGTGATTGATGTCCCATACACAGTGAACCTGACCGACAGTGACTTCAGTGGGGGGTGGCAGCCGGCAGCCAGCAGCGAGGCCTGAAGGCAAGGCTGGTGCAGCACGGAGGATTGCCTGTTGCCCACATGCAGGCTGGGCAGCGCCAAGGTGGGCTGCACCCCCCTTTGCCTGCAGCCAAGTGCCTCCTTCCTTGGTTAGGGTTGAGAGGGTTAGGGTCCTTGGCTGTGTGAGAGGCCAGACTGCACGGGGTGTGCTCCAGATGGGTGGGCCAAGCAGGATGCATATTAAAACGGCCACGATCTGGCAGAGCTCAGATTGCCTTCTGTAAGTTGGTACCTATCAGTCAAGCAGACTTGGAGCTGGGCTGCCCCAGGCTCACAAAGGCCCGGCCTTTCCTTCTTGCTCGCTCTCTCCCCTCTGTTTGATTGATGTGGGGCAGACCTACAGCCTCTGGGGTACTTCTGGTCCCTGCAAGGTGTGCGGTCATCCCACTTTCTCATCTGCCCCCCCCCCGGCCAGAGGCTGTCCTCCAGCATTCCATTTCCTCCACCTATGGATCCCACCACATCATTCACCTGTATGCTTCCATGCTGAGAAGTTGAGTCCAGCTAACCCGTCTCTTTCCTCCTCCACTACTTGGCATTTGTTGATAATGTGTGTCTGCACGGGTGAGGCATTGCTTGCTGGAGGCGGAGGGCAGGATGGTGGCCACATGCAGACAACCGGGCTGCCCCAGCATTCCTATAGCAAAAGGCAACAAGCAGCTTTTTTGCAATAGCAGCCTGCAAAGTCAAAGCCTCTGCCTTTTGCGGGATAGTGCTCGCAGGGCAGAGTTTTCCAGCCTGTGAGCAATGGATGGATTCCAGGAAATGCCCACCTGCCTTGGCATGTCTGCCCGCAGGCCACTGCAGCAGGCCCTTCTTGTGTCATCAGCTCTGGCTAGCCTTGCACAGTCCCAGCAGCTGCTGCAGTACTGAGCTCCCTGCCCAGCTTGCCTCCACAAGCACTTTTGGGGTGAGGGAAGAAGAGGTCAGTGCTTAGAGTGAATGGGGTTGTTACATGTGGCTTGGAGGGCTGGGGAAAGGAGCACTTTCTCCTTGCAATAAACTTTTGGGGGCTTGCAGCAAGTCCCCCCATGCAGACTGTTTGTGCCTTGTTGATTATACCGCAAGATGGTTCTGGACACTGGACCCCAGGGGCTGAAGGATAAGCAGCTCCTGGAGCTGAAGCAGGGGGCTGCAGTCCCGTGTCCCCCCATGTACCACAGCTTGGCTTGACTGCAGGCATCTCTGACGTGATGTCTGTAAGAACTGGTGGAAGGCGGCTTCTGGGGCCCACTGAGGCTGAGGAGCAGAGCCCACCTTTGCCAGTATGGGCTGTTTAGTGTCCGAGTCGCCCCTTGGCTTGGGCCTGCAGGCGGGTCCCCTCCACCAGCGTCTTTCCCTTACAGGGACAGGGTTCACTGGAGGCAACATTTGACTAACAGCTATTTCCTGCTAAGCAGCCCCCAAAAGACAGCACAAGACCCAGCATGTTAAAATAGTCTACGTGCTTTATTGGACTGGAAACAGTTTTACAAAAGGGCCGTAGAATGAAATTGGACTTGGCAGATGCAGAGCGGGGTTGCCTCTTCCAGAAACGCTCAGGGGCCTGTCCCTGCAGAGGAATGGGGCTGGCCTGGCCTCACCCCACCCCAGGCAGGTATTGCAGCAGAGCAGGGCACAGCAGACTCTCTGTGGCAGAGCCCAAGGGACAGCTCCAGCCCTGGAGGCCTCCAGGCAGGACCAGCTATCACACACTGCCTTGCTGCCAGTCTCACAGCAGATGGGAACAGGGTGGGAGCCACTGAGCAGGCAAGCCCGCCTTTGTGCATGACTACCCCCCCCCCGCCCCGTCCAAGGCAGATGCTCCAGCCAACAGCAACCACCACAGGCCCAAGAGGGAAATGCAGGCACTTGGTTAGAGCCTGGGGCAGCCCTGGCCTTACACCAGGGCTCAACTATATGACAAAGAGGTCCCTGAGCCTCCAGTCCATCCTTCAACAGGCATCTTGTGCTCCAGGCAGGACGTAACCGTCTGGCCAGAGCTGCACAAGGTGAGGACCCAGTTCAGCAACTGAATCTCTTGACAAGGGGGGGCTGCCGGTGGCCCAAGCCTAGCACTTGTGCCATCGCTCCAAAGCGCAGTGCAAAGCTGCAGGGGGCCCCAAAGGTGGTGGAAACACCAGGAAAAGCAGTAGGGTAGGGGGCATCTCTCATCTGCCTTCCCCCCTACCACCTTGCGGACCTGAAAGGCAAGACTTCTCTATGGGCGGGAGGAGTGGAGGCTGCCTGGTAAAGCATCTCCCTTGGGCCAACTTCTAGTCAAAGCAAATGGGTGCAGGTGGAGGGTGGAAGCCTCAAGGGCGAGGAGGTGGCGGCAGCGGCAGCAGCTGCTCAAACCAGCCACAGCTTTCCCCAGGAAGAAAAGGAGGCTCAAGACAGGGCACTCCCAGAAGCCCCCACCCCAGCAGCTTGCACTCAGGAAGATCTTTGCCCCCCCTCCCACTTCACACAGAGAGGGACCCCTGCTCCTGACCAGCAGGGGAGCAGCCCGGGACCCTCAGGGCTACCCAAGCAGGTGGAAAGGGGCCACATACTCCCAGCCAGAAGCCACACAGGAAAGGGGTCACTGCTGGGGAAAGTGGAACTGCAGCCCCCCCAGAAGTCAGGATCAGATGACTCAAGCCCCCCCACCCCCCACTATCATGAGAGTCTGGTTTGGCCCTGGGCCTTTGCTAACTCTCTCTGTCATGACCCCAGCACAGCAGAGAGGCAGCACCCTCCCACCACAAGACTCCTCCCTTTTTCGTTTTCTTCAGACAACTGTGCCAGCTTTACTGAGAGGAAGAGGAGGGACATGCGAGGGGGGGAAGATCCTCTGCCAGGAGAGGCAGCAGAAAGAGGATGGGGGGGCAGAGGCACACCTTTGGAAGCCATGCGCAGCAGCAGAAGCGAGGAGCTCTCCCACAGCAGGAGGGAGGCGGCCAGGCTGAGGTCACCAAATAAATAGGCTGGAGTGGCTCCTCCCAGGCCTTGCAGCAATGGTGGGGGCAGGGGGCAGGCTGCTGGCCCCTACGCATGAGGAGGGGTGGCTGGGCACCCTCCTGCCCCCAGCAGCCAGGGTTTTATCTGCACACCTGGACTACTTCTTGGGCTTCTTGAAGATCTTGAGGGGGAACTTCTTCCGGCCCTGGCTGGAGTCTGTCTCCTCACCCGTGGAGCCGCTGTCCTCCTCCGCTGCGTTCTTCTTGGAGGCCAGGTGGGGGATGCGCGTGTTGCTCTTGCCAGTGCTGTTTGGCCGCGACTCAGAGACCGGCGAGGGGGTGTCGGGTTCCGTGGAGCTAGGGCTGTGGGAGCGGGAGGAGTCAGAGTGGCCGTGGTGGCCCCCGCTCCCTGCTGTGGCCACGGCCGAGTGGCTGATCTCCCCGAGGCTGGATGACTTCTCCAGGCCGTGGTTGAGCACTGGCGCCTTCTTCATCATGATTGGGCTCTCAGCCAGCTGCTCCCCCAAGGTGGGGGACTCCATGTGCTGGCGGTTGCCAAGGCTGCCAGTCTCTTCCGTGGACCTGTTCAGGAGAGCTGGCCGGGTGGACAGCAGCTTGGAGGCCGAGCTGGAAATGCGCTGCGTGTCGCTCATGTGTGGAATGGAAGAGTCTGAGTCGGACCGTGACAAGTCTCTGGGGGAGCAGAAAGAAGAATCAGGCCAAGATCCTGGCAGAGGTACAGTCTGGAGAACACATGCAGCACACCCACCGGACACACACAAGCATACTGGCTCAGCAGGACCAGGGGACAAGGCCATCTGCACACAGAGGGCCCCTCAAGACCTCCCCCACAACCATTCAGGGAGAGGTGGAGCATCACGCACTGGAGACAACTGGGACGGGCTCCAGGACCCTGAACCCAGCACTGGGCTCAGGCAAGCACAGGGGGTCTGCACACCATCTGGCTGCAAGGGGCGGTGCACTGCCAGCCCTCAAAATGCAAAAACATGTTTTGCAAAACCAGAAGTGACTTTTTTTGCCTAAACAGCCATTCTGAACCCCACAGAGGCTGTGGCCAGACACGCAGCTGCTGCAGCGCCCCAAAGAGCCTTCCAAGGCAAGGGCAGCACAGCTCCCTTCGCCTCCAGAGGGTGGGCGGTGTCCCCCATATCTGAGGATTCCGATATCTGCAGATAGGGGTCCACTCTGCTGCAGCCCCAGTCGGTAAGTGGGGAGCAGTGCTTAGCCTATTCTCTCCCCCCCCCCCAGCAACCATCTCTCCTATTCACTGGAATGCAAAGGCAGCCCTTTTCTCCTTCAGAAGGAATTATTTCCTTGTCAATAACTGTGCAGCGGGCCCTCCTTAAGCACAAGTTCAGCACCCCTGCTTTGTTTCAGCCTGGGTGCCCACTTGTGCTGGAGGGCCTCACTTGACCTATTGGACGTGACCGGCCACACCCTTGGGTGGGAGGTGTTGTGATGATTTAAATTAGCTGCAGGTTTTGGTGTCCATGGCAAGTCTGGGAACGGATCCCCCATGGATACCAAGGGCCAACAGTATAGTTTTGCTTTCATTTTTAGCTGCTCTCCCGTCCTTACTGGGTCTATGGTGTTCCTGTGTTTTCAATGTTGGGAGCTGCTCCAAGGGATTTGGGGTGCAGTGCAGCTTCTGGCCTGGATGGCTTTAAAGGGAATTCGACACTGGCTTAGATCAGGGAACCCACCTAGCTAAGGTGCTTGGACAGGACACCTCCAAAGTCACAATGCAGGGAAGAAGGGCTCTTGCCTCCAGGTCTTGCTGGTGGCAGCCCGCACCTGGCTGGCTGGCCTGGATGGACCTCCTTTGGCCTCATCCCTCTTATGTTCTTGAGAAACATGGCAGCGAAAATGAAGTCTACAGACCCAGCTGAGTTACATAATACGCAAAAAATAGTCAAGGCAGCCCAGGACATTCAGCACCTGCCCGGGTCGAGACTGCACTCCAGACAACTGATCCATGGCCTGCTGTCCCACTGCCCCCCTCAACTTTCCTTACTTCCAGAATCTTTTTATCCCAGCAGAACAAGCTAGGGAAAACAAGCAAGTCACATGTGGGAACAGGAGTGAGATGGAGGAGAGCCAGAGGGTGTAGGAGGGACTCCGAGGGGGAACCTGCAATTACAACCAGGTACACCTGTGGTTGGTTTAGCCAGTGGAATGTCACTGAGCTCTTTGGCCCAGCACCAGCTGAGGCCACGTGGCAAGTGATGGGAATGCGTAACCAACCGTGAAGAGGGCCAGAGAAGGGCCACAGCCTCCATCCTGCCCTGGCTTCACCAGCAGCAGTCCAAGAGGCCTTGTTCCAGGCTTTCAGAGGAAGCCTCCATGGCATCTGTACAGGAGCGCCACTTCTGTACTGGAGTGCAGGTCCAAAACCTGCACAGCTCCAGTCGTGTCTGGACAGGTCACCACCTGTTTGCTGGCACCAGCTTTCCCTCCCACCACCATTCCCAGCATGGGGAGGCAGTCCCCACTGAACACTTGGCTCTTCCTCAAAGAGGTGGCTGGAGCAGTGCAGGGACCAGGCACCAGTCACTGAACGGCTTTTCCCTGAGGAAAGGTCAAGGGCAGAGCAGCAGAGCCCTGCTCTCTGCTCCAGATTGTCACCAGGACAGGGAAGCCAGAGGACCAAGAGGTGCCACAGGCCACCAGGCTGCAGGACAGACTATGGAGCAACCCAGGCCTGCAAGAGGCTTCGAAAAGGGCATCCCTGCCTCCCCAAATCCCTCTGTCTGGACAACACAAACCCACTTTGGAGGGGGTGCTGGGAGCAGAGCCACTAACTGATTCTACCTGGGAGGACCCGGCCATGCCCACACAGGCAGATGGCTGCAAGCCAGACAGGACAGCCATGTTAGTTTTGCCTTTCCTGGCTGAGCCACCAAGACAGGAACGGTTCACATTGAGCAACTAGGGGAAGCCACGGCAAACTCAGCCACCCTGTGGTTGGTTAGCATGCCTCACAGCGGCAGCCCGCAACAGTGCCATGCTTCTGCCAGGGGTGCCTCAGAGGGGAAGTCAGGAGGCAGGCAGGTGTAAAACCAAGCTCCGTGCCAAGGTACTATACCCAAAGCTCTCGGTGCGGCAGCGAGTCCCAGAGGTGACATCAGGAGGGGGCAGGTTGGGAAGGGCATCCATCTGGAGGATGTAAGAGGAGGTGGTGTGATGGTAGAGGATGGGGAGGGCGTGGCAAGTGGGCACGGGCGGGGCTGCAGGGGCAGCGGTGGTGGAGCAAGAGGATGAAGAAGAGGCGGTGAACGGCAGGTTGGTGCCAAGGGTTTCCGAGCTGCTGAAAGACTGGCCACAGGTGAGACTTGGCATTCGGCGCAGAGCAACCCTGCCAGGCAGGTAGTGGGCCAGCGGCCCCGATTCACCCTGGCCAGGAGGAGCATGGTGGCTCTCTACCAACCTCTGAGATCCCAGGGAGTGCTGAGGGTCCACAAGGCGCTGGCGGATGCTGCTCGGGAAGGATGGTGCTGAAACGAGAGGAAGACACTTCTAAGACTCAGCCAGTCGGGCTGGTCAGTAGGCAACACTGGCCCCTTACGCTGCTGGCTGCGCATCAGTTCCAGGGCATGGCCTGAGCGTGCATGTGCAAGGAGGCCTCAGTCTAGCCAGCACCTGGGCTGGAGACCACCAGGGAGCTTCATATTCACTGCCCTGCTGAATTCCACGCAAGAGGATTGGTGGGACATGTAGCCAAGGCTCACCCCGTTATTCACAGACAGCCGGGAAAAAGATGCCCCTCACCTTCTTTCTGGGTCCTTTCAAGTATTTGAGCTCTGCTGGCTCTCCCCACCCCGTGTTTGTGTTTCCCTCCCCTTCCTGCTTTGCCTGGGATACTCCCAGCAGTTTACTCAGTGGAGGAACCACATGGCGAGCAAGCCCCTCTCAGAGATCTCTGCTTGCGAGGCAGGTGCTCAAGCTGCCAGAAGCCATTGTGGGTGCAGGAAAGGAGGAACCAACGGGGAACTTGACTCCTCTGGAATGTAATCCAGTCAGATGTCTGCCTAGGAGCTCTGAGTGGGGAGTAGGAGACCTTCCTTCCAGCTACCATCAAAGAGGTCACGCTGAGCTCTGTCCCTGAGTCCTGGTTCTGTGCTGTCACACAGAGGGTGCCCTTCCAGGTTGTGTTATTGGGGGGGGGGTTGTGTGTGTGTCTGCAGCTGCAGGATGCTGCCTGAGCTGTGAAGGGTCATGCATATGGGGTTGCTATGTAGGAAGGGTTACTGTGAATGGACAAAAAAAGGAAGGAAGTGATGGCCAGGGGAGCGCTGCTGGGGACTGAAGAACCCAACCCTGACACAAGCACCACCAGCCCCCTCACAGGCCGCACATATGTCTGCCGCCAGACAGGTCAGCCACGAGTATCTTTGCTCCAATTTGTATTTAAGAAAACGCAGCCTCTAAGGCTATGAATGCCACTGGAGGTGGGGGGGGCTATCTAAACCTCTTCCTGCCCACCCACTTCTGCTCAGAACTGCCCCTCCCCAGCCGCTTTCCTCCCTTCTGAGAGAAAGATACAGGGATCTGCATCTCTTTCTTCAAGGAAAAGCAGCTTGGGATGGGGGTGACTATCACATGATATGCAAGGGGAAGGGACAGGTTTGGCAGTCCCCCTCCTTCCCCTGCTGAGCTGTGGACTGTTTTCTGTTAGCAAGAAGGCCACGTGTAGCAATGCATTCCTGTGGTGACTGGTCCTCCAACAAAGATGATTCAGGGGATGTGGCTTCTCTCTAGTTTCTCACGGGATGCCTAATCCAACATCTGCCCCTGCTATGTCCCAGACAAGGAACTGTTTCTGCCGGGACCCTCCCAGAAATGGGCCATGAAGGCCAAACCCAAGCACCCTTCAGGAAGTGGGTCACAGACTGCAAACAGTCCTCTGTGAGGTCCACTCAGGCTGCAGCAGGGGGATCAAAGGTGACAGAGGAGAAGATGGTGAAGGAGAGCAGGTTCCTTCCATCATCAGCTCCGCCCCGTCCTGACGGCCTTTGCATCCAAGGCAGGGGCCCAAGGCAGAGAACCACCCTGTGGACAGCACTTGACAGGAGCGAGGCTTCCTGCTCCCCTCCGTTTTCCACCCGAAAACCCCTTTTTCCCCCTCACTTTCAGCAGGTGCAGAGGTTCAATTTTAGAATTGATTTTAGAGATGGGCTATGTCAGAATGCTAGATGCAAGGGAGGGCACCAGAATGAGGTCTCTTGTTATCTGGTGTGCTCCCTGGGACATTTGGTGGGCCGCTGTGAGATACAGGAAGCTGGACTAGATGGGCCTATGGCCTGCTCCAATGGGGCTGTTCTTATGTTCTTAACTACAATTCCCAGGAAGCCTTGCAGGTCTCTTGTTATCTGGTGTGCTCCCTGGGGCATCTGGTGGGCCGCTGTGAGATGCAGGAAGCTGGACTAGATGGGCCTATGGCCTGATCCAGTGGGGCTGTTCTTATGTTCAACCAACAACACCCCGTTTGCAGTGCTTGGCTGGAATAAAAGCGGAGTCCACTGCTCACAGCAGGTTCTTCAGCTCAGCAGGCGCTCCCCCCACCGAGAGCCCAGTAAAGACATCAAAGACGAGCAACAGGAAAGGAATGTGGATGGGGTGAGAATTAGTTTCTGCGCCGCAAAGGCCAGGCAAGGACACTCCGCTATAGCTGCCCGTTGGTGTTTAGTTTAGTAAGTGGAAGAGAATCCAACAGAATAATAATCCTCAAACCAGCATATTTCCAGAAGGACTGGTCCTCCGCGCAGAGAGAAGGGCGATCACTGAACCTGCGCCCCAAGAGCAGGGCAGCATCTGCATTAGCCAGTCAAGATGAGGCAGGCAAGGAGAAAGAGAGGCTTCACTGACAGGGAGAAACACCCCCCTTCCCAGTTCTTCCCAGTGCGGCGCATCAGCAGCAGCCACGCAGACCCTTCCCCTCACCTCAGTGCACTTCTTCAGCTGAGCCCCTCCAAATCCCTCCAGCTCCACCCCTCAGCACCACCCCTGCCTAGCCACGGGGAAGCCCCCAGAGACAGGGATGAGCCCTCCAGACACCCTCTCCAGTCTCCAAGTGCTGTCGCCAACGTGAGCCAGCTGCCCTTCTCCTTCTCAGTACTGCTCTGCCAACTCATTTCACAACTTAATCTTCCACGGTTGTGGTGCAGAGAGATCAAAACAAAGCACTCCTATCCCTCTCTAGAAACCCTCTCATGTGGACGGCTTCATTGCAACACCCCCCACTGGGGAGGGGGACCACCACCTGCAGCTCACATCTGAATCTCAGATTACAGGTGCCCAGCTGGACACTTTCAGGAGCCAGGAAAAGCACTCTTGCATATGTTTAGGGGCACCGTGCTGTGCCCTAGGGAGCCCTGGCTCCTTTTCAGCACCTCTGGGCTGCCATCAGCGCATGGACGCCTGGATTGGTGACAGTGTGGAAGCCACACATCAGCTCCACCTGCTGCCAGCAATGCAAAGCCAAATCATATGGCTTGACACAGGAGCAATCTCTGCATTTCCACATTTAGGGAAGGGGTACTCCCGCCCCATGCTGAGATTGTCCAAGTGCATCCTTGTTTAATGTGGACCCCTGGACTGACTTATGGAGTCCTTGTGTGAAGCTGGCATGTCTGGTTGGCAGCACACACACTCAGTAGCCTCGCAGAGGGCTGGCAGCCTCTCACGCCACAGTGCGTGTCGGGAGAGGCCCTCGGAGGACAGAGAAAGCTGGCCCTTCCTTTGCCTGCCTTCCAGACAGGCAAGAACCAGGCACACCAGAGGCCTTGAACCGCCCATCCCAGTCTGCCTCCCACTCTGCCTCTCACATGCACAGACCCCCCTCTGCCACCACCACCCCCAGCGCCCAGGAGTGCCTACATTGCATGGGCACAGGTGAGACAATCTCTTCATCCAGGTCATCCATGTCGTCTGTCATGATGAAATGGGAGGTGTTGGCCCGCGGGGCGGTGCCCACCCAGTTCGGATCAATGTTGAGGGCTGCCACCAGTGCATGGATGCCTGGATTGTTGACGATCTGGAAGCCACACAGCAGCTCCACCTGCTGCCAGCGATGCAGCCGCTCACGCAAGGCAGCCGTCACCTCGCTCAGGGCTTGCCTGGGGAAGAGGAAGACAAGGAGGGGGAATAAGAGGGAACAGGGTGGAGGGGTTCGAGGCTGGGGTTCAGCAGGCCTTCTCGGGGGAACAGAGCAAGCTAGTCAGATTCCTCTTCCTTGGAGGCTGATGGTTCCTCTCGGTGTGGAAAGGGTGGAAAAAGAGGACACCAGCAGAGCCAGCTTGAGTGGAAAAGTCTAGACCCCCTGGAGGGCACCAGGTCTCTCATACCACGCAGCCCTCTCAACGGGGCATGTTCTAGACAGCTTCCCTGTGAGTCTGGCCCTGTTGGTTAGATGTGCCTGTTCTGCAGCTCTCAGGGGTGCTCCAAATCCACCGCCTTGCCCCACTTCACAGGACAGCTGTCTCTGAAAGGTCAACAGGCATGTGGATGCGGGAGAACCCGTGGACATTATATATCTGGACTTTCAGAAGGCGTTTGACACGGTCCCTCATCAAAGGCTGCTGAAAAAACTCCACAGTCAGGGAATTAGAGGACAGGTCCTCTCGTGGATTGAGAACTGGTTGGAGGCCAGGAAGCAGAGAGTGGGTGTCAATGGGCAATTTTCACAATGGAGAGAGGTGAAAAGCGGTGTGCTCCAAGGATCTGTCCTGGGACCGGTGCTTTTCAACCTCTTCATAAATGACCTGGAGACAGGGTTGAGCAGTGAAGTGGCTAAGTTTGCAGACGACACCAAACTTTTCCGAGTGGTAAAGACCAGAAGTGATTGTGAGGAGCTCCAGAAGGATCTCTCCAGACTGGCAGAATGGGCAGCAAAATGGCAGATGCGCTTCAATGTCAGTAAGTGTAAAGTCATGCACATTGGGGCAAAAAATCAAAACTTTAGATATAGGCTGATGGGTTCTGAGCTGTCTGTGACAGATCAGGAGAGAGATCTTGGGGTGGTGGTGGACAGGTCGATGAAAGTGTCGACCCAATGTGCGGCGGCAGTGAAGAAGGCCAATTCTATGCTTGGGATCATTAGGAAGGGTATTGAGAACAAAACGGTTAGTATTATAATGCCGTTGTACAAATCGATGGTAAGGCCACACCTGGAGTATTGTGTCCAGTTCTGGTCGCCGCATCTCAAAAAAGACATAGTGGAAATGGAAAAGGTGCAAAAGAGAGCGACTAAGATGATTACGGGGCTGGGGCACCTTCCTTATGAGGAAAGGCTACGGCGTTTGGGCCTCTTCAGCCTAGAAAAGAGACGCTTGAGGGGGGACATGATTGAGACATACAAAATTATGCAGGGGATGGACAGAGTGGATAGGGAGATGCTCTTTACACTCTCACATAATACCAGAACCAGGGGACATCCACTAAAATTGAGTGTTGGGCGGGTTAGGACAGACAAAAGAAAATATTTCTTTACTCAGCGCGTGGTCAGTCTGTGGAACTCCTTGCCACAGGATGTGGTGATGGCGTCTAGCCTAGACGCCTTTAAAAGGGGATTGGACGAGTTTCTGGAGGAAAAATCCATTATGGGGTACAAGCCATGATGTGTATGCGCAACCTCCTGATTTTAGGAATGGGTTAAGTCAGAATGCCAGATGTAGGGGAGGGCACCAGGATGAGGTCTCTTGTTATCTGGTGTGCTCCCTGGGGCATTTGGTGGGCCGCTGTGAGATATAGGAAGCTGGACTAGATGGGCCTATGGCCTGATCCAGTGGGGCTGTTCTTATGTTCTTATGTGAAGTGTGGGGCATTTGCCTCCATCAGAGGACACCTTTCACCAGTGGGGTGACTTCACAGGGATCTCCTGGCAAGCCTGATCATCGCTCAGAGAAGGGCCAGGCAGCTCAAGCCTCCGCCACCAGCCCCACTGTTCTTCCAGAGAATCCCAAGTCCCACATGACTGGAAGGTTCCATCTGAAAGACTTCCAGGCAATTCTAGTTGCTGTTGCATGCAGTGCACAGAAATTTCCCAGGGAGAGGACAGAAGGAAAGGGACCAGAGCGCACACTCACTTGGCTGTCAGGATTTTATGATCCACGTCGTCCAGGGACGAGCTGTGCGCAACATGGAATGTGCCAAACAAGGTGTTCCGCTTCTTCTTAATTTTTTCCGCCTGAAAAAGATTATCAGGAGAGAAGTGTCACTCCAGGGCTTCCCAACAGGATCTTGCTCACTCTCATGTAGTGACTCGTGAGTAGCAGCTGCCAGTAACTCCACCTGAAGAGCCTCAAAGGCGGCATCTGGAAATGCTGCCACTCTCACTTTATTTGAGGTGCGAATGACTCATGTCCCCTTTGCCCCCTGCAGACTCCCCAGAAGCTGCACAGCTGCGTTCAGAGAGGCACCTGGTGACAGCCACCCACAGCCCAGTCGCTGCTGCCAGTTCCCAGCCCGTCACTCAGCCAGCCTCTTCTGCACTCAAGCTACAAAAGGCAGCCTTCCAGTCAGCCTGACTCATATTTGGGGCTACTGCAGTCTCTGCAACAAAGGACGCTTGACTGAAAAGCTGCTGGACTCTGTATTTTGACATGATGCCCTAAAGACGGAGGCTGAGGGAAGACCCCTTGCTGCCAAAAGGAAAGAAAAAAGATTGATTAACTTGCTAACAAGGTCACCCTGCTTGGCAATGGCACTTCAGGAGGCCAGGCAGGGGCCCAGCTTTGGCCTGCCTGCAGATGCTATGAACATAAGAAGAGCCCCACTGGATCAGGCCATAGGCCCATCTAGTCCAGCTTCCTGTATCTCACAGCGGCCCACCAAATGCCCCAAGGAGCACACCAGATATGTTCTTATGTTCTTAAGAGACCTGCCTCCTGGTGCCCTCCCTTACATCTGGCATTCTGACATGCCCATTTCTAAAATCAGGAGGTTGCACGCACACATCATGGCTTGTAACCCATAATGGATTTTTCCTCCAGAAACTTGTCCAATCCCTTGAGCCCAGAATCTTCTGCAGGTAAAGCAAGGATGACTCCACCACTCCTTGTTGAACATGCTGACGTGCCGCCACCATTGCAGCACATCTCCTGGCCAGGAGAGTCTTGCTCCAGTCTGGATATCAGCTTGTTAGCCCTCACCCAGCCCTTGGTCCAATCTGTGATTTGGGAAAGGGTGCTTGACAGAGACCGTGCTGACAAGTTTTGGAGTTAGTTCCTAGTTCCAGGTCAACAGAGCCTCAGCAAAATTACCAGCCACAGTGGAGGGGGACCCCTCCCTCCAGAGGCATCCATAACTCAGAGACTGGATCAGTCACCGAGTCTTGCATTTAGTATAATCCAGTGCTGGCTCGAGTGTGCTGGGGCAAAGCCTGCACTGGGCTTCCCCTGGCACCAGTGAGTCACACTGATAGGACACTGGGCACCACTAGTTAGGTCTGAACCAACTGATCAGGCCCTCTGTTGTGCCTGACCTGACTGCTCCCAGAGACCACTCTGATCTAAACCACTGACGCAGCAGGGATACTAGTGAGTCTCAGGACACAGGAATCACTGGAGCAAAGCAAAAGTGTTACTGCCACTCTGAACACAGTCACCCATGGTGACCATATGAAAACAGACACGTCAACCACATTCTCCCCAGAAGCAAACCATCCATATAACTTGCCTTGAACATTTCAGGGTCAGAACTGATTCAGGGTGTGGTTTTGTTTCAATTGTTTTTAAAATTTATGTTTTTAATATTGCACTAATTCGTTATGTTTTTACGTTGTTAGCTGCTTTGAGTCAGTGTGGGAAACTCCGGCAACCGACCCCTCCAGTCGCTGGCCTGGGCACTCACCCCCTCCTTGGCCAGCAGCAGCTGCTTCTCGGCATTCTGCTTCTTGACGTTGTAGTACTGAACCTCCACCTCGTGGGTCAGCTGCAGCCACTTCTGCAGGGCTTCTGGGGCCGACCAGCTGCTGTGCGACTCCAGCTCCTTCTCTGCATTCTTGAGCGCCATGCGGACCTGCAGGAGGGGACAGGTACAGCACCCATTGCAGTGCTTCCAAGGTCAGTCAGAGTGCGGCTGGCACTCTCCTAGGTGGGGTGGGGGGAACTGTGGGGAAGGCCATGGCCAACAGACTGCCAGCCGCCCTCATCCTTCATTGGAGACTGTGGACACAAGTTTCCACACTCTTGAGTTCGAGAGCGTCCACTGGCAAAAGGGTAGAACACTGTGCTGTGTCCCAAACCACTCCTGAATAGTCGTCATCCCCCCCCCCCCGAAACATTTCCCCTTCCTCTCAAAGTAGTGTGGTGGCACTGGAATGATGAAGGGTGGGAGCTTTCTGTGTATGTGTGTTGGCATCCTTCAGTCTCAGAAGACTATGGTATCGCGCTCTGAATAGTGGTTCTGGAACAGAGTGTCCTCTCCAGTGCGCGAAGCCTGGGTAAAGTAGGTATGGAGAATAGGCTGTTACCCATGCAGCAAATCCCCCTATGAAATGCTTCTGTGTATGAAACTTCTGCTAAAGCCAAGGCCTCTCCACTCCAAGGAACTGGCACATGAGGAGACTCTCAGGGGCAAGAGGAGCAACAATCTCCTAAGCCCCCACATTTGCTTCCCACAGCACTAAATCCAGTGTGGACTGAGATGCCTTCGTTCCATTTCTAGGCCCACCCAATGCACAAAAATGGGGCTAGAACAGACCTCTATCAAGAAGGCCAAAATGTCTCTTGGGACACAATTCTCCTGAGAAAGCCCAAAAAACTTCAGCCAGATTCTGTGTTCAATCTTTTTTTTTTTTTTTTTTTTGGGAATGTACATTTTTACAATTTTAAATATGCAATTTGCCCTTAAAGGTGGGGATTTCACAATCCACCAGTGGGCATAACTCAAGATGGCAACATGTCAGACAGAAATATCAGCTGCCTGGGAGCTGAAGCCTCCTGCAGAAGCCACCCATCTCCCTAACACATGGGCTGCTCCTGGCCAGGTTGTACCTGCTCCAGTTCCTGCTCTGCATACTTCTGCCTGCTGAGCTCGTTCTCAGTCCCTTCCCGCAGTTCCCGTAGCCGGTGGGCCTCCTGCTTGGCAATGCTGATCTCGTCCTGCAGCCTCTTCTCCAGGGAGACCTTCTCCCCCTCCACAGTGCGGTGCTCTTCCTGGGCCTTCTGTAACCTGAAGCACAGGGAGGGAGAGCAAACAAGCAGGCATGGGCTCACAAGAACAGGAGGCAGGGCCAATGCATGTGAATACTGAGCAAGCAGCAACAAGGTGCCAACAGAGCCAGGGAGTCAGGCGGCTGCTTCCCAGAGGGCTTCTGACAGACAACAACAGGACAAGAGAGAGAAGGAGATGGCAAGCAGCAGCACAGGGAAGAGAAGCAGCAGGTCTGAGAGGTGGGAGAAAGGGCTTGGGGAACAGGGGTCACAGCAGCTGCTCAAGGCACGCGGAGAGCAGCAGAGCACAAAGGCGGGTGTGGGAGACCCAGAGAGGCGCAGAACAAAGGGGGGGTGAAAGGAGGGACCCACGGAAAGGATCTGGGAGCCGCTCAGTCACTCTCCAATGCTGAGGCAGGGACAACTCTCCTGCACAGTATTGTCTCATTTCAGCACCTGGCCCACGGACTCCAAGCAGATTAAAAGGAACATTTAAAAAAATTAAAAATAATTTAAAAGACACTTGAAAGCAGCAAACATCACTGGCAAACAACCCCCGACACCCACCTCCCAAAGCAGGGGCCAAGAATGGCACATTTCCCACAGGGAGAAGCTCTCAGCTGTGGGGCAACACCAAGTGCGTCTCCCTGTGGATCCCTCCCAGGGCATAAGAGGCTACGCAGAGGGGGCTTGGCTGATCACAGGGCACACAGGAAGCTGGGTGGCCTCATGCCACAGCAGGCACTGCAGGCAGGCAAAGCCTTTCAAGGCAGCTCTCCAAGGCTGCAGGGAACCAGGCACAGCTGAGTGCTGCCTCTTCCAATGATTCCACAAAGCTGACTGCTACTGACGTTGGGAGAGGCACAGAACAACTCCAGCTTGCCTGTTCCAGGGCTGCAGGCACTGAGCCACACTGGTGCATGTGTCGAACATCTGCCTCCCAGTCTAGCACCTCTTGAGGACTGGGCAGTCAGGATCTCTGTCCTGCTGACTTTCTCAGGTGGCAAACCACTCCCTCCCAGCTCCTTGGGCACCCAGGGCTCAGGCTGTTTCAACCACCAGGTCTGTTCCCACAAAAGCAGGGACGGTGTCCTCTCCTATCCTGATAATACAAGTACTTGGGATCAAGCAATGAATTTGATTCTGGCGACAGGTCAGGACAGGACAAATGGACCGATGGAACTGGCTGCTATGAGACGTGGCGATGGCCTCTGGCTTGCGTGCCTTTCAAAGGAAATCAGACATGTTCAGGAGTTGGAGAGCTCTATCAGTGACCATTAGTTGAATGCAGCCTCCATGTTCCAGGACCGCTGGCCTCTGCACACCTGCAGCGGGCTGCTGGTGTCTGAATGCAGTACCAGGCACCTGTTAAAGCAGCCAAAACACGTGCATATGCTGGCCACGTGTGACTCTGCATCCCGGAGGAAGATCGGCACAGTGCATGAGAGTGTTGTTGTCGCCATGCCTGCCCTGGTACTTCCCAGCAGCAGCTCACTGGCTGCATTGGAGAAGAGGGTGCTGGAGTAAATGGGTACTGATCGGTGAGAATACAGCCCAGTAGCTGAGTCAGACCATTTACTCCAGCACCCTCTTCTCTCACACGTGGCCAGCATATGCATTCTCTGGTGTTGGGACCCCAGAAAACAGTGCGGTCTGTGAGCCAGACCCCCCCCCCCCCCCCCCGCGAGAGCCTTCTGGTCCACTGCTGCCACCAGTGCAGCTCCGGGACATTCTGGGACACTGGCTGCTTTTTCTGTCTCTTATGCATTCTGTCACTTTGCCAGTTTGTTTCCTTTTCAGGCGATGTTTTAATTTTAGGGTCAGCGCAGCCTGGTTTCAATTATTGGTTGTTCTGAGAAGCGCAAAATTATGTGGAGGCCAGGAGGGGATGGAAGCAACACACAGAAACGTTACTTTATTAAGGGATTCAAGGCCTGCTGCTTCCTAACAGGCCCATGAAGCAAACAGCAAGGAAACGGCTGCCCAGTTCAGACCAAGAATCCCATTTCTGAACCATCCACCTCGGAAAGTCCCACCCTCCGACCTTAGTCCCAAAGAGCTGGCAAATACAACTTAATGGGGGACCAAGAACCCATATTCACTCAGTGTGCCCACCAGGAGGCAGGGCGCCCATGAAGCCCTTTTCTGGCTTGGGACAGGAGGCCCGTGGGGTGGAGGCTGAGCCACACCTTTCAGGTCTCTGAGCAGCCAGCCCTGAAGCAGCAGCAGGGCTCACCTCTTCCCTCATTTCTCACCCAAAATGGGAGTCTGAACACCAGTCCTGCTGCACAGACTCTCAGCCTTGCTCAGAGGAGCTGCCTGGAGTGGAGGTGCCTGGGACCCTCTCTGCATGCCAGGCAGGAGCTCTGCCACCAGCCCATTTCTGAACGGCTCAGTTCACCCTGCCTTTCGTAAAATCCCCCACACTCTGACGCACACTACAGCTTGGGTCCAGAATACAAGCTGTTCAAAATGCCCCTATTTCACAAACACTGCTCCAGGCAGGCCTCGGCAGCTCCAGATCACAAACCCTCCTTTGGGTTTGGGAATTGTTCTCAATTCCTTTTCTAATAATCCCAAGCATGAAATTAGCCTTCTTCACCGCTACCGCACATTGGGCTGACATCTTCATTGAGCTGTCCACCAGCACCCCAAGATCTCTCTCCTGATTGTCACAGACAGCTCAGAACCCATTCGCCTATATGTGAAGTTTTAATTCTTTGCCCCAATGTGCATGACTTTACACTTACTTACACTGAAGCACATCTTCCATTTTGCTATCCATTCTCCCAGTTTGGATAGATCCTTCTGGACTCCTCACAATCTCTTCTGGTCTCCACCACTCGAAAACTTTGGTGTCGACCAGAAGAGACTGTGAAGAGCTCTTCTGGAAGAATGGGCAGGAAAAGCTCTTCTGGGAGAATGGGCAGCAAAATGGCAGATGCGTTTCAATGTAAGCAAATGTAAAGTCAGGAGGGGCAGACAGAAGTATAGGAAGGAGCAGCCTTGCTGTCGTCTCCTACCCAGCAGAGACACCCTACTGCATCAGTTAGTCCCTTCCTTAAAGGCTGGGGGAATGCTCTGGAATGCTCTCCCCCAAGACCTCACCTGAAGGTATGAAAGATTTGGGGCATTAAACTACAGCAGAAAGAGAGATTCTACTCAGCTCCTGGCTAAATAGAACCTCCTCCACCCTAACACTGGCGAGAAGTCTGCCAGCATGATGTGTGAAATTACACAACAGCCAGTGCAAAATTATTCCTTCTTCAAAACTGGCTGCCTTTCAGACCTCAAGAAAGGTCTGGTGTTCTGCCCTTTTTTCTCTTCTGCTCACACTGGAAACACAGCAGCCTGCGTGTCCCCAGGAGACGGTGCACCCCTGCATTTTTTAAAGCAACATTCTTCTTTCAATGGTTACTGTTCTGTTGCCTATTTGTTATTCACCAATAAAGGAGATGGGGGATATTTAGCCGAGGGAGAGCAGCCCAGCATTGCATCTTTTCCAGGGCTGTTGGCTGGTCTCCCTTCCATGTCCTTCAGACTGCAAGCCCTTTCAGGACAAGAAGCCAGTGATTTGTTTAGCTCTGTAAACCACTCCATGAACTTGGTTGTTGAAAAGTGGTATATAAATTATTAAGAATGTTTATACATTACTTTTCAACAAAAGTAGTCTGCAAAGCAGTTTCCATAGCTAAGCAAAGCAAAAAATGGTTCCCTGACTCTAAAGGGCTCAGAAGCTGAAACAGATGCAGAAGAGACACCAGTAACAGCCACAGGAAAAGATGCCCTGCTTTTCCTGAAGAGGGGCAGTTGCTCTTCCCCAGCTAAACGTAAAACGACTGTGCTTTAAAAGTTAGCAGGGGACAGTCTCTTAATAAACACAACAAGCAGCTCTGGCCCAAACGGTTTGGGAGGTGTGGAGCGTTCCCCCTCCTGGCAGTGCCAATTCTCATCTCTGCACCTGGCTAAGTTCAGGAGTTGCATCATGCCTGCAAGCCACGGAGGGGGTCACACCCAAAGCGTTCTGTGCTCTCCACCCAGAGCTGTTTACTAAATCCTGAAGATGCCTGAAGCACCCCCCTGGGCAAGCAAAGAGAAGCACACCCAGTCCTGCTTAAAGCAAGCACCAGTACTTCCCCCTCCCACTTCCCCCTTGCCGAAGAGGTCACTGCTGCTCAGTACTGAGCACCAACCATTTGCCAAGCATCATACAGGATACAGGCCTCCGTAGGCCCCAAAGCTGCCTCTCCACATCCACCAGAAAAAGTGTTTTCCTCTTCCAGGGCCAGAATCAGGAGGGTCTTTTGAACCCTGGAGAGGAGCAGAGAGGTGCTGAAAACCAATTCAGCAGAAAAAATGAATGGCTTTAGTTTGCCTAACTGTGCTTCGTTCTCATGCTGTTAGGAATCCAATATTTGCCATTTGGCTGAATGTGGAAAGTTGTTGTCTGGGGCAAGCAGAGAACAATTAGCAAGGAGGGGTGTTAAGAACCAGGAAGACAAAAGGTAGGTGGGGGGGGGGTGAACACTGCAGCCTCATTCAAGCATGTCTGCACATGCTCAGACATGAGGAGAGGAAAACCTAGAGGCTACCAGGGATCCACAGGCAAGGAATTGCAGGCACAGTTCTGCTGACCAGGCCGCCCTCTCCTACAACTATGGCTCAGGATGTGGCCTTCCAAGCGACTGTGTTCTGGCGTCTACCACCCCTTTGCCAGAAGACTGGGCAGGAGGGGAGTAGGGAGCTCCATGCCATGTGTTGTTTGCAATGGAAAAGGCTCAGCTCCTCCTGGCCTGAGGCCAGCGTGACACCTGTATGCAGATCTGGGTTCAAATCCCTGCTAAGACAGGAGGCCCACATGGGGCAAGTCATCCTCTCTCTGCCTTGCCTGCTGCACAGAACTGACTGCCCGATAAAACCTACATATCGCTTTAGACCTCAGGAGGTTCTGCAGACGTGAGCCATTATAGTGCCATGCAAATTCGTTAAATTTTTTTAATTTGCACAGGTTGGTCTGCTGAACTGTTCCCTCCATCCGCCAAAGGCAGGTCAAGAAGCAGCCAGTTTAAATTACAAGGTGGTGAGGTTCAAATAAAATACCAACAGGAATTATTTAACTACAGAGGAGACATTTGCCTACAGAACTGGTGACATCTCTGCTTGTCGGCCTTCCACTTCTGGTCTGGCCTATCTCCAAAGATAGCTCTGGTTTGGCAGGCACCTGTTTGGGACATGCAACTGCCTGAGTGTAGGGGCTGCGTTAGATGAACACTTGGAGTCCAGAGCAAACCTTGTGGCCTCACAGGGTGCTCCTGGTGCCCATCCTTGGTTCCTGCTGGTCCTGGTATCAAAAATGTGGGGAATCCAGATGCTACCACGGAGGCACCATCTATTATTATTATTATTATTATTTTATTATTATTATTTTATTAATTTATACCCCTCCTTTTTGCCCAAAGGGCACACAAAGCGGCTTACGAACAATTTAAAATACAACATTAAAAACAATCATTAAAACAATTTACAATAATTAAAAATCTAAAAAACAAACAAACCCCGTGGATTCTCATATAAAAAAGCAAGAACGCCAGCCAGCCTGTCAACCATTAAAAACTTTTTGAAATAAAAAGGTCTTCAGTCCACACCGAAATGTTAGCAACGAGGGAGCAGTTCTCAATTCTAAGGGGAGGGTATAACCACACGAGCAGCCGCGTTCTCAGCCTCTTAGGTTTGGGGTGCCGCAGGGTTCCATCTTATCCCCCATGCTTTTTAACATCTACATGAAGCTGCTGGGAGAGGTCATCCGGGGGTTTGGAGTGGGTTGCCATCAGTATGCTGATGACACCCAGCTTTATCTCTCCTTTCCCCCTGATGCTGAGGAGGTGGTTGGGGTCCTGAGCTGTCCACAAGCTCAGGCTCTACAAGCTGAATCTACCTGGCAAATACGGACACGGCGAGAGTTGGCCTCCTCTGCCCCCCTCACACTGGCTCTTTTCAGCACTTCATCCAAGGCTCAAACCCCTCACCCTTTTGTGAGTTCTGAAACAGACTTGGAAGGATGCGAGGAGGAAAGCTGCCAGCAAGCCAGGTGCCAACAGAGAGGGGAGTGGGGACATGGCTGACATCCCCCATGGCATGGTGCAACCTCGGCCTGAACACGAGAGACTCACCTTTCCTGGAGGTCGTGCAGACTCTGCTCTGCTCGATGGAGGCCTTCCAAGTCCTTCATCATCTTCTTCATATGCTCCTTGGAGTAGCGGTTCTGGATGTAAGCAAACCAGCAGCCGCCCACCCCAATCACAATGGACACCACCAGCATGAAGTCTTTCAAGTGGTTGTGACGGGTTACTGAGGAAACAAAAGTCACAACAAGAGAACAATTAACAGGAGGATACAAGCCTGCCCCTTTCCTTCCTCTCCTCGCTTCTTTCTGATTTTACAGAGACTGGCAGCGGTGCCGATTCCAGAAGCTAGGCTCTGCAGCAAGCAAAAATAATGCCAATTCCCTGTGCTAAAGAAGTAGGCAGACTTTTAAATGACTCAGAACTGTTTGTCAATAAAAATCCTGTGAGCCGACCTAGATCTTTGCCAGCAGATGTCTCACAGAAAGTTTCAAGTCCAATCCCTGGCTGTCTCCAGGTAGGGCTGGAAGAGGCCTTTGCCTGGAGCATCAGTGCTTGTCATTGCACAAGGCAGCTTCCAGCCACAAGCCCTGAGGTATTAGGTCCTAACTGTCATCGTATGCTGCTGCATCTCAGAGACAATTCTCTGAGTGCCTGGGGAAGACCAAGGCTGACCACAAATGCCCATTCCCCAGCACTTTTGCACCTCTGCAGCTTTGCCGACACCAAAGAGGAGCTTAAACAAAGCCTCAGCAAACAACAGGTGGGAATGTTTAAGGGATACAGTCCTTCCTGCAAAAGTCTTTCTAGGCACAATTATTACTCTGTAGCTACAAGGGAGCTACACATCCTCCTTCCAGGAACACAGGACTCACGTTACAGGGCACACAACCACATGCTCCTGGTGTCCCTTCCCACTGGCCTGCCTATTCCTTCTCTGCCTGTCCAATTCCACCACCACCCCAATTCCCACCCCGAGTGAACCCCTCTTAGATCATAAAAACCTAAGAACACCCCCGCTGGATCAGGACACAGGCTCATCTAGTCCAGCTTCCTGAATCTCATAGCCCACCACATGCCCCAGGCAGCACACCAGATAACAAGAGATAACAACAACAGATAACAAGAAAATATTTCTTTACTCAGCGTGTGGTTGGTCTGTGGAACTCCTTGCCACAGGATGTGGTGATGGCATCTGGCCTAGACACCTTTAAAAGGGGATTGGACAAGTTTCTGGAGGAAAAACCGATTACGGGTTACAAGCAATGATGTGTACGTGCAACCTCCTGATTTGAGAAATGGGCTGTCAGAATGCCAGATGCAAGGGAGGGCACCAGGAGGCAGGTCTCTTGTTATCTGGTGTGCTCCCTGGGGCATTTGGTGGGTCACTGTGAGATACAGGAAGCTGGACTAGATGGGACTATGGCCTGATCCAGTGGGGCTGTTCTTGTGTTCTTAAGAGACCTGCATCCTGTGCCCTCCCTTGCATCTGACATAGCCCATTTCTCAAATCAGGAGGTTGCACATACACATCATGGCTTGTAACCCGGAATGGATTTTTCCTCCAGAAACTTTTCCAATCCCCTTTTAAAGGCATCCAGGCCAGATGCCATCACCACATCCTGTGGCAAGGAGTTCCACAGACCAACCACACCCTGAGCAAAGACATACTTTCTTTTGTCTTTCCTAACTCGCCCAACACTCAATTTTAGTGGATGTCTCCTGGTTCTGGTGTTGAGTGAGAAGGAAAAGAGCATCTCTCTATCCACTCTATCCTTCCTGGGCATAATTTTGTATGTCTCAATCATGTCCCCCCTCAGGCGCCTCTTTTCTAGGCTGAAGAGGCCAAAATGCTGTAGCCTTTCCTCATAAGGAAGGTGCCCCAGCCCACTAATCATTTTGGTTTCTTTCTTCTGCACCTTTTCCATTTTCACTATGTCCTTTTTGAGATGTGGCGACCAGAACCGGAAACAATACTCCAGGTGCGGCCTTACCATCGATTTGTACAACGGCATTATAATATAAGCAGTTTTGTTCTCAATACCTTTTCTAATGATCTCAAGCATAGGATTGGCCTTCTTCACCGCCGCCGCACATTGGGTCGACACTTTCATCGACCTGTCCACCACCACCCCAAGATCTCTCTCCTGATCTGTCACAGACAGCTCAGAACCCATCAGCCTATATGTGAAGTTTTGATTCTTTGCCCCAATGTGCATGACCTTACACTTACTGATATTGAAGTGCATCTGCCATTTTGCTGCCTTTTCTGCCAGTTTGGAGAGATCCTTCTGGAGCTCCTCACAATCGCTTCTGGTCTTCACCACTTGGAAAAGTTTGGTTTCGTCTGCAAACTTAGCCACCTCGCTGTTCAACCCTGTCTCCAGGTCATTTATGGACAGGTTGAAAAGCACTGGTCCCAGGACAGATCCTTGGGGCACACCACTTTTCACCTCTCCATTGTGAAAATTGCCCATTGACACCCACTCTCTGTTTCCTGGTCTTCAACCAGTTCCTAATCCATGAGAGGACCTGTCCTCTAAATCCCTGACTGTGGAGTTTTCTCAGTAGCCTTTGGTGAGGGACCGTGTCAAAACACCTTCTGCAAGTCCAGATATAATATCCACGGGTTCTCCCACATCCACATGCCTGTTGACCTTTTCAAAGAATTCTAAAAGGCTCCTGAGGCAAGACTTACCCTTACAGAAGCCAGGCTGATTCTCCTTCAGCAAGGTTTGTTCATCTATGTGTTTTGAGATTCTATCTTTGATGAGGCATTTCACCATTTTACCCCAAACAGACGTTAGGCTGACCGTCCTATAGTTTCCCAGGTCCCCCCTCCTTCCCTTTTTAAAGATCAGTGTGACATTTGCTATCCTCCAATCCTCTGGCACCATGGCCATTTTAAGGGACAAGTTGCATATTTTAGTCAAGAGATCTTCATTCTTCAGTTCTTATGGGCAGGAGGTCTGGTCTATTATTATTATTATTAACAGTATTTATATACCGCTTTTCAACTAAAAGTTCACAGACTAAAAGTCTAGAGGGTAGAGCCTCCATTTGCCTGAAGATTAACATCCACAAGGTCGCCAGTTCGAGGCCACCGGCACCGTGCGACCTTGAAGCAGCTGGCAAGCTGCAGCTGAGCTGTTCCATCTGCTCGGAGCGTGGGAGGATGGAGGCCAGAATGTTAAACCAGATCGGAGTGTAACAGCCTGAATGTGGTGGTTCTTGAAAGAGAGAACCTTCTTTCAATTTGTAAAAATCCCTGCGTGGATTTAATAAGCCTGCCTGTGTAAACCGCCTTGAATAAAGTCTTGAATAAAGACCAAGAACGGCGGTATATAAATACTGTATATTATTATTATATTATTATTATGTAAAGGAATCTTGGATGGATGCCGTCTGCACCAGGTGACTTATTGATCTTTAATTTGTCCATTAGGTCTCTAATATATTCTTTTAACCTCTGACTTAATTCATTAATCAAGAGGGGCCGTACAAGCAGCGGTATCTGCCTGAGATCTTCTGTCATAAAGACAGATGCAAAGAACTCAATTTCTCTACCATCTTTGTCTCCCCTTTCCCTCCCTCACCATCTAGCGGGCCAACTGCTTCTCTGGCAGGTTTCCTGCTAACATATTTGAAGAAGCTTTTATTATTCCCCTTAATATTGCTGGCCATGTGTTCCTCATAGTCTTTCTTGGCCTCTCGTATCAACTTCTTACATTTATTTTGCCACAGTTTATGTTCCTTTACATTCTCCTTATTTCAGCAAGACTTCCATTTACAGAAGGAAGCTTCCTTGCCTTGAACAGCCTCTCTAACTTGGCTCATTAGCCATGCTGGCATCCTCCTAGACTTAACTGAACCCTTCCTCCTTTGCGGTACACACTTCCACTGGGCCTCTCTTACTGTTGTTTTAAGCAGCTTCCACGCACTCCGGAGAGATTGGACCCTCTTTACCATCCCTTTCAAACTCTTCCTATCTAGCCTCCCCATTTGGGGGAAGTCCACCCTTCGGAAGTCAAGGGTTTTTGTGTCAGATTTGTTTGGCACTCTTTCCCCGACATGCATGGTGAAACTAATCGCAGCATGGTCACTGTTCCCCAATGGCTCAGTAACATTTCCATCTCTAACCAGGTCCTGAGTACCGCACAATATTAAATCCAGAGTCACCTGGTGGGCTCCATTACTAGCTGCTCTAAGGCACAGTCATTCAGCACACCAAGAAATCCAGTCTCTCTTTCATGACCAGAATGCAAATTGACCCAGTCAATATGGGGATAATTGAAGTCCCCCATGATTACAACCCTATCTCTCCTTGACACCTCCCTGATCTTTCCTCATTTCAAGGTCCCCTTCCGGTTTCTGGTCTGGAGGGCGATAGTATGCCCCCAGTATTACATCGCTCCTCAGGCCTGGTAATTTAACCCACAAGGATTCTATGGTGGAGTCGGACCCGCCTTCAATCTCTACTTTGCTGGATTGCACCCCATCTTTAACATAAATGGTCCACTTCCACCTCCACTCCACCTCCAACACACCCTTCCCTGTCCTTCCTGTAGAGTTTATAGCCTGGGATTGTGGCATCCCACTGATTCTCCGCATTCCATCAGGTTTCCGTTATGCCCACTATATCAAAGTTTCCTCTAGTCACCAAACATTCCAGTTCTCCCATCTTCATCCTGGTTAGCAACTGACTCTGCCTCAGGGCCAGGCTTTCTGCAGATCTGCACAGGCCCTCTGTTTGGCTCTGCATGTGTTCAGCTGCACCTAGCCCATGCTGACAGAGTCTTAAGCTGGAGCACAACCTGATATTGCTGTCAGATTCCACACTGACAGAGCATTCCTGTGAAAGGGGTCTGCATGCACAGCCCTGCCTCGCTGTCTGCTCTGCCACAGACCCTCTTCCTGTGTAGATGGAGCCTTGATTGAACACAAAATTTTTCTCTTGCGCACCCAATAGTTGCAACTGGCAGGCGCACTAGATATGGCAGATAACATGGCTCCGCTTGCATGAGCCAGAGCTTCCAGATCAGCCCTCTGGTCTCCATTGCCCTCTTGGCAGCCAGTGGAGCAAGCAGGGGGTCTAGCAGACATCCAGAACCTGAAGGCGCTTTTTGTTTTACCAAAAATGGTAAGATTCCTAGGAAGCAATTCTCCCTCTGCTCTGCAGGGGATGCGGGGGGGGGGGGGGGGAGGTGTTTTCTTCATCCTGAAACCAAAACCTTTTCAAAGAACTTGGAATGGCTGGACCATAAGTGGATGTGGAAATTAGAGTGGCAGGAATCCAATGGGGCTGAAAACAAGGAGAGCGTCACCTTTGGATTAATTATTCTTGCCTTTGAAAGGTGGGCTCCGTGTTACCTTCTTAAGGGTCAGAGGAGAAAGCCTTCCTCTCCTCCTCTGGAGGCAGCGGTGCCATCCACACAGCTCTTATCCTGAAATCCCTGGGTTGCAACAACACAAATGCCCACATTGTGGGAATACTCTGGCACAGCGCCTTCTTTTGAAGGAGGAGAGACTGTGAGCCAGCAGACAGGCCTCTCTGCTTGACATGGACAATTCAGCCAATGACAGCAAGGTCCATCCGAGTTACCACATCCTGCCTGGCACGTTTCACCAAGGCAAGTTGCCCACGTTGTCCCTGCCTTTGCAGCTTCCACCTGCAACTCTGCTCCGTTCAGGAAGCCAGGAGGCCTCAGCACAAAACACACTCCATCCCACCTTGACAAGTCTTCTGAGAACAAGATCATGAGGAGAATGGTTTGATTTACCAACAAAGCCATCCCTGCACCTCTCTTCACTTGGACAACAGCGCTTGCCCTCACACTTCAACTGTCCTTTGGCACTAATCTGGTCTATAAAAGGCCTTAAATTCCTCCCTCATTCCTCCTCTCTCTCTCCCTCTCTCTCTCCCTACGAGAAGCACATGTTCACCCTCCAAGTGCTCAACACACAGGAGGGGAGTGTGTTGGCTTTTGGGTCCTGGCAGTAAGTTGGAGGTGGCTCCATGTCCTGCACCAATGCAGCTGCCCAACCCAAACAAACCACAGACCGGGAAAAGCAAAGTGCAGGAAACCGAGGAGCCTGATGGCAGAGTCTCCAAGTAGGCCTATATGCCAGCCAGGTTCAAATCCCAGCTGAGAAAGCCACATAGGGCTGCCTTATTTCAGTAGTCAGACTGCTATTGGTTCATCTAACTCTGCCTGCCTACTTGGTGACACTTCTCAGTTGTCTCACATTTTTCCCAACCCCACTACTGGAGAACCTTTGGACGGAACTGCTGTGGGCTGACACCTGGGACCTCCTAGACATCGAGCAGGGGTTCCACAACTGAACTGCGGCTGCTCCTCCACTTGAGTCCTGGGAGGCACAGGGCTGCCCGCAGTCGGGCTCAGCACAAAGCGGCATTCGCCCCTCCAGTGATTTAATTCTTGCTACCTCTAGGGGGCTGTCAGATTCCTTCCATGTTCTGGCTATCCTGAACACCTAGTTATTTTCCACTTGAGCTGCTTTGCCAGCCATCAGATTAGTCTTGCCTTCACTTACACAGGCCAACCTACAAACTAATTTGGTTACACCTGGGTCAGGGTGCTTCACTTTGCAATTGGGCATTACTGACACTACATCCCCACAGAAGGAGAAAAGGTGGGGCAGCAGCAAGAGTCTTCAAGGGCAAGCAAAACAACACAGAACGGGGGCAGAACCCCCCCCCCACAGCATCCGATGCTCTCAATGTAGTAGGAGTTGGGCAAATGCACCAAGTGGATGCATAACCCTACCTTCTCTAACCTGTGGACATTCAAACCTGCCCTCTCTAACCTGTGGGGCCATTTGGATTTCCCACTCTTGGGAAGCAGGGAGCCTCCACAGTCCAGAAAACTGGCTCGGTTGCAGCTCCTTTGTCTACCCATCAGTTGGGCAAGAAAAAGATGCTCAAAGCAAAGAGTCACAAAAGAGCAAGGGCTACTGCGTCTGGGTGGGGGGGAGGGGAGCCTAGCAACCCCTCAGGATGCTAAGGCATCTCAGAAACTTTGAAGTAGTAGAAACTCAGATAGATAAAAAAGCCAAAACTAAGAGAAAACCCAGAGATTCTTGTCCCATGGGCCCCACCCCACCCTGAGCAATCTGCACAGCACTCACCAGGGCTGTGCTTGCTGGGACCAAGCAAAGCTCCAGTGCTATGGTGACAGGGTCACTCCAACACTAGCAGTAAACAAACACTGACAAGCCCCTAGAGACCAAACGCACAGAAGGAATTTCTGCAGCAAGCTCAGCTCCAAGCAAACATCCGTCCGTGAGTGACCCGTTTGGTCCCAGGCCCTTCCAAGCAGGACTGTCTGTGTTTGGGGGCAGGTCCCAACTCGGCTATGACTATCCCAGCGCTTCTCACTGGACCTGGCAACTCTCCACAGATTTACAGTCAAGGGATGAGTTTACTTGTAGCGTGCTCTCACAAACACGGGCACGCCACCCTGCAGAGGAGTAATCAGCAGACAGACAGGCAGGCAGAGAGAGAGAGAGAGAGACCACTTATCCTAGTCCACTTTCACTGGAAAGCCAAGCAAACACTTTCACCTTCTGGCTCCCGAGAGGCGCAGAATACAAGTAAGCAAGCCCAGGAGACCTTTGCAGCCCTCATTGCCAGTTGACTTCACACCTTGAGTCAGATCCTGTTCACAAGCCGTGTGGCACATTTGGCTACACATCAACGGAGGCCAGCATCTGTCCCAGAAAACAAGCAACCTCCTCCCCATCACCATTTGTCAGAACCAAAAGGGATGGCAACCGTGACTTGGGTCCATGAAGGACATTGCAAAGAAGAGGCTCGATGACCCAGCGCTGTGTATCTACAACTCTCACACAGTTCCTTCTATTTGGATGGAGGTGCAAAGCTTCCACAGCACTGACACCCACTTCATGTCCTGGCTCACTTCAGAGCACTGGTGCTGACTTCTAAAGCTCTTCAGGTTCCAAGACCAGGCCACCTGAAGTAAAACTGAGTTCCGAGGTCAGCCACAGAGGCCCAGTTTTCTGGTCTGCCTTCGATGGGCACCACAAACGGGTCTCTCTCAATGGCGGCACTGCAACTGACATGCTTCTTCCCCAGGGAAGTTAGACTGCTTGCCTTTCTGGGCACACTTAAACTTAGTATAGAGACATACTTGTCCCTGAGATTTTTTAATCTGCTCTGTACTGAATGCTGTTGTTCTTATACAGATTTGTAGTGTAATGTATTGCTATTTTAATGTTTTTGTAAGCTGCTTTGTGAATTGTGTTCTTAGCAGCAGGAAAATATATTTACTAAACTGAAAAGGCATCTGGTTTCCTTAGCCCAGACTCCCCACATGGAGAAGGAAGCATGGAGCACCTGCTGAAAAGCAGAGCCAGCTGGTGGCCCAAGAAATGTCAGCTTAAACACCAGGAAAGAAGGGGAGTCCGATACCCATAGATTTGACTGGTGACCCTAAGAAACAATATGTCAAAAGGTCAACATGCATGTGATCCTGTAACTCAAGAGAAGCTCACAAAGTCATGCGAAGGATGAACAATTGATACTGGAATGGGGCCAAATCCAGACCATGTTTGGCATTTGTTGATGACTTTGGGCTGTTTGGTGAAAAACAAGTTGTTTTGAACAAAGACTGCCATCTGACCAATCAGACGTTTGCAGACAGGAGCCAAGGGCAGAAAGCTAGGAAGGACTCACAGAGAAAGAAGAAGAGTCAACTATCACACCTCAATTCTGGGCACATGCAATATTCAGTCATGACAAAAATCCAAGGACATCTGAGGAGAGTCTTGCCCAATAAATGACAGGCAGGTAGGGACAGAAATAACTAGGAACATACACACACACCCCTAGTATTTGTATTGGCAACCTTCAGTCTCGAAAGACTCTGGTATCGCGCTCTGAAAGGTGGTTCTGGCACAGCGTCTAGTGTGGCTGAAAAGGCCAATCCGGGAGTGAACACCCCTAGAAAGAGTAGATATTCTGGTATTCTTTAGAACCTAGCATATCCAAGGGACTGGGGGCATTTCTAGAATACATTGTGGAAGCTTGGATTCATTGATATCTTGGAAAACATTTGTTTTTTTGTACTCTCTGTTTTATTTTGCTTGTTTAAGAGAGAAATAAACCAATATTGTTTATAGTCCAAGGACTGTTAGAGCTTCTTTCTCCAGGTTAGTCTTGGGAAGATCCTGTTGGAAAGAAAGTTCAGCTACCCTGAGTCAGAGGCTGGACTGGGGGTAAATTAACTTCCAAGAGTCACCAGATATGGCCTCTTTCACATCAGTGATGCCCTTGAGCTGCATTTTCCCATTCTTGGCTCTTGCCTTTCCTTGTCCAGAAGGGGCACACCTGCTCCCTTGGACTGTATCCCAATTTCTAGTTGTCTAGACCACAAAACATTCCTCGTCCTTGAACAGATTCAACACGAGCTCATGGACATCACCAACCTGGATGCCAAACCCTCTGGACCCCATTCTCACCCAGCATGCCATGTCCTGCAACTCTTTTCCTCTCTCCAAGTTATTGGCTGGGTTGGCTGCCCAGAAATGCAGGCAGAGTCGCATCGCATTCCAGTATAGCAGCCAACAGGCACTGGCAAAATGGTGCAAGGGACAATGGCCAGGTCTCTGGATGTAGCTGAGAGTGATTATGGCTATAGTGACTCTGCTGACATTGTCACTCTCAGCTCAGAATCAAGCACAGACAAGTGAAGTAGAACTCACTAGGCTGTAAATATTTAAAGTGGCCAGCATACAATCAGCCCAGCTTCCAAAAACTGTGGTTGGAGCTTGCTAAGAACTGCAGCTTAGTGGTATTCTGGACGCTGCTGCCAGGCAGTTTAGACAACACTGACTGAGGGAAGATGCCTTCGTATGTTTATATGGAGAGATCCTACTTGTGCTACACAGGCAAGGATGGGAGAGGCCCACTGTGTGGCTCAATTCACAAAGGGATCAAGCAAAACAAATCATTAAGTGGGTTACCTGGACGTCTACTGCAAAGACCATATAGCCCTAGATACCTTCCTGCTGTCGTCTCCTGTTACTAAAGTGCCCCCCTTCTTCCAACCTCCCCGTCACTGATGCCAGGTAAGGACATGTGGAGGGGCCTCCATGATGGCCCAGGTGCTTCCATGCAGGCTGCAGTGCTACCTTGCACAAAGGGTGGACCCTGGCTACTGACTCTAGGGGATACATGTGGGGCAGCTGTAACGGTTCAGTGTTTGCGGAGCTGGGCCGAGCTCCAAAGATGCTGGGGTCTAACTCAATGAGAGTGAGGAAGGAGGCTGAAATACAATTTTGTTTTAATTTCAACCCCCATCCCCTCTCTCAAAAACCACCACACTCACCGATTATAAATTTGACAGGAAGAATCCAACTAACCCTGTGAGGTCCTTGAAAAACTTCTGCCCCCAAGAATGTCTATCATGGGCGCCCTACAGTGAAAGGGAATATATCTAAGACCAAACCAAGATGGGGAGGTGATTAGGATCTTGGAAGAAGCAATGAAAAAATCACACACACAAAGGAAGACCCTGTGCCAAGATACATGAAAGATCAAAAGCACACCACACTCCCAGCACGGTTGCTCATTCAGGACCCAGATGTCTGCCCTTGTTCATCAGTGCCTGCACGCTAAGTGGAAGGGAAACTGGCTCTATGCTCCTGGGTTACATCCACTGCAGCCGCTTAGGATTACACAAGGGAAGATGCTACTTTAGAGTGATAAATAAATCATCCCCCTTTCTGCTTAAGTCTCCTCTTACAGCAAAGTACTTGCAAGCCTGTGAAGACAACGGAAGAACTTCCATAATCTGTTTTGCTATAGCTGAAAATAGGATCAATCCAAACCTGATTCTCAGATGATGAAACTACCAGACTCAGAGCCCCAAGCATCACTTCAGAACACACGCTCCCATTTCTCCCATAACCACTTAATTGCTGCACAGGTGGGACAGAGACTGAATGCCATCCGTCAGTTCCTTAAGTAAATACACCTTCAGACAGATGCTAAGCAAAGAAAGGGTCATATGACTAGATTCATGCCAATACTGACCTAAGAGGCATTTGACAGAAGACAATAGAGCATTCCTTGTTGGGCTGGATGATGGCAGCTATGTCAGAATGCCAGATGCCAGGGAGGGCACCAGGATGCAGGTCTCTTGTTGTCTTGTGTGCTCCCTGGGGCATTTGGTGGGCCACTGAGAGATACAGGGAGCAGGACTAAGTGGGCCTATGGCCTGATCCAGTGGAGCTGTTCTTATGTTCTTATGAGTCTGCAGCACAGGCTGTGCCTGTTTAGACCTAAGTGGTTTTACTGGTGTGCTCAGTCATGCTGGCAACAACTGAGACAACTAGAATATGCCCAGAGTTGAACTTGGGTAAGTCCATTGGACAATGAAGCCCTCCTGATGTCCAGGAACTGGAGAACTAGAAATCAAGGTGACTCCCCTCCCCAATGATTAATCTGTCAGGTGAAAAGCAGAAATGCCCACTGCCTATACACATTCACCATTTTATCTGGAAGGATTTATGGAGAAACTCCACAGTCAGGGAATTAGAGGGCAGGTACTCTCTAGGATTAGGAACTGGTTGAGGACCAGGAAGCAGAGTGTCAATGGGCA
Source organism: Tiliqua scincoides (assembly GCF_035046505.1). Classification (NCBI taxonomy): domain Eukaryota; kingdom Metazoa; phylum Chordata; class Lepidosauria; order Squamata; family Scincidae; genus Tiliqua; species Tiliqua scincoides. The sequence goes on from NC_089823.1 coordinate 1,351,608, forward strand.
ATTATCACAACGGAGAGAGGTGAAAAGTGGTGTGCCCCAAGGATCTATCCTGGGACCGGTGCTCTTCAACTTCTTCATAAATGACCTGGAGACAGGGCTAAGCAGTGAGGTGTCCAAGTTTGCAGATGACACCAAACTTTTCCAAGTGGTGAGGACCAGAAGGGATTGTGAGGAGCTCCAGGAGAATCAGCCAAAACAGAGACTGGGCAGAAAAATGGCAGATGCGTTTCAATATAAGTAAATGTAAAGTCATGCACATTGGGGCAAAGAATCAAAACTTCACATATAGGCCGATGGGTTCTGAGCTGTCTGTGACAGATCAGGAGAGAGATCTTGGGGTGGTGGTGGACAGGTCGATGAAAGTGTCGACCCAATTTGCGGCGGCAGTGAAGAAGGCCAAGTCTATGCTTGGGATCTTTAGAAAAGGCATTGAGAACAAAATGGCTAATATTATAATGCCATTGTACAAATCGATGGTAAGGCCACACCTGGAATATTGTGTCCAGTTCTGGTCGCCGCATCTCAAAAAAGACATAGTGGAAATGGAAAAGGTGCAAAAGAGAGTGACTAAGATGATTGCTGGGCTGGGGCACCTTCCTTATGAGCCTCTTCAGCCTTATGGGCCTCTTCAGCCTAGAAAAGAGACTCCTGGGGGGGGATATGATTGTGAAATACAAAATTATGCAGAGGATGGACAGAGTGGATAGAGAGATGCTCTTTTCCCTAACACCAGAACCAGTGGACATCCACTAAAGTTGAGTGTTGGGAGAGTTAGGACAGAGAAAAGAAAATATTTCTTTACCCAGCATATAATTAATGTGTGGAACTCCTTGCCACATGAAATAGTGATGGCGTCTTGCCTAGATGCCTTTAAGAGGGAACTGGACAAATTTCTGGAGGAAAAGTTCATCACAGGTTACAAGCCATGGTAGGTCTGTGCAATCTCCTGGTTTTAGAGGCAGGTTGCCTCTGACTGCCAGATGCAGGGGAGGGCGCCAGGATGCAGGTTGTGACTGTTGTCTTGTGTGCTCCCTGGGGCATTTGGTGGGCCACTGTGAGATACAGGAAGCTGGACTAGATGGGGCTTTGGCCTGATTCAGCGGGGCTCTTCTTATGTTCTTATGAGACTCTCTCAGATGCTTTGTTGAAATCTAGGTATGCCATATCTAGGTACGCCATATCTAGGGCTTACCCCTTCTTTGATAAAGAAGGAGATGAAATTTGTCTGATATGATTTGTTCTTGACAAGCCCGTGCTGGCTCTTAGAGATCACCCTTTACTTTCTAAGAGCCCACAGACATTTCTCTTAATCTTTTCCAGGAAAGGGGGTGTTTGCTCCTCTCCAGGCACCTCACCCATTCTCCCCAAGTTCTCTGAGATTACAAGCAGCAGCTCCGCAATCACATCCCAGCTCCTCCAGGGCCCCGCTGTACTGTTCAGTTAGTCCTGGGGACTTCAATGAATTCCCTGGGTCTTCCCTGACCACCTCTTTCCCTCTCCTACACCCCCAGTAACATCCCCAGTTCTTCATTAGTGCAATTGTTATGTTAGGCCACCTTCCCCTTGCAGGAGAAGACAGATGCAAAAGGAGAGTTCAAAGGCTCTGCTTTCTTTCCATTGTCCATTCTCACTTCCCCATCTTCTCCATGCAGCAGGCCTACCACTTCCTTGACCTTCCTCTTCCTTCAGACATAAACCCCCCAAAAAACCCTTTCTGCTGTCTGAGGCAGACCTCATCAGTCTTGGCTCCCTCTGTGCTTTAACCTTCCTGACATCATCCCTGCAGGTGGGGGGCTCTATTTACATACTCACCCTTAGCTAAGTGCCCCTTCCCCCATTTCCTATGCATGTTCCTCTTGCTTCTCAGATTTTCAGAAAGCTCTTTGTGCAACCACACTGGTTTCCTTACACATTTCCCAACTTTTCCTCTCAGGGGAACTGTTTGCAATTTTGCTGTCAGTATCTCACTTTTCAAAAACTTCCTCTAGGACCACTGGCTAGAATTGTTAAAGGATACATGGATTATAACTTATTGGTTGAGCCCATTAAAATCAGCATTCCTGGAATGCAGAGGATGTATAGGACTGTCCTCAGCTTCCCTTTCTTTCAATATCAAGACTGCCAAGGTGACAGTCGCTTCATCCAGAGTCCTGCCACTTCCTTGACCAATTCTTCCCTGTTGAAAAGGATGTCCAGGACAGCAGACTCTCTTGTTCCTGCCTCCCCCTTCTGAGAGATGAAGATGTCTAAAAGGCCAAGTAAGAATGTCTTGGACCTCCTTCTCCAAGCCAAGTGAGATGTTCAGCCAATGTTGAAGGCCTGCCACCCATGGTCTCCAGGGCTGGCCTCTTGAAAAGCCTGGTGATCTCTCTGAGGAAAGCCTTGTCTGTGACTCATGTGGGGCCAGATGGTCTGCAATGATACCCACCCAGGCCTATATTCCACACATGGGTCTTGTCCCACCAGGGTTCAGCAATACCTCTGGGATCATATTTGCCTTCTGGTGTTCAGATTTCAAGTTCATTCTGTTTATTTCCTGAACTCCGTGCAGGGAATACAGCCATTGGGATCACAGGGAACACCTCCCTCTGGTTCTTTTGGTGCAGTTCCTTGCCCAGATCTTGCCCCTCTGCGTGCCTGTTCCCATCTCTGGCCACCTCGTTTTCAGCACCCGTTTTTACATTTGGTTCCCTTCAGAGTTGGTTTAAAGCCCTCAAACGAAACTGGCAAGGTTCCAGCCAATACATTCCTCCCAGCCTTAAGGAGATGCAGAACACCTCTTGCCAGGAATCCTTCACAGTGTGGTCATGGGCCAAGAAACCACAGCGATCTCGTAGACACCACCCGTACAGTTAGCTGCTTGCTGCCAGGATCCTGCTTCCCTTTCAACATGAAGAGCAGATGAAAACACCACCTGTGCCCCTAACGTCCTCATTTCCCTTTCTAGAGCCTCAAGAGTTTGAGATCCTTACAAGGCTGCTTCAGGAAGTATCATTTGGTTCTATGTGGAAGAGCAGGAAAGGGTAGCAATCACGGGACATGACGAGTTTCAACAGTGTTTCTGTCACTCATGTTTTGCTGCTATCTGGATTCAGGTGGGACCCCCTCAGATGTCAGGGCTGTTTTTTCATCCAGCGGAGACGTCTTTCTGTCTGGGCTCCCAGCTTTGAGTGGAGACAGTGAAGACAACATTCCAGCAAACCCAATAAGGAGAGTGGTCAATAGCACCACTCATCCCCATTCTGCCCTCCTCTTTCCGTTAGTTAGAATCATAGAGTTGGAAGGGGTCTAATAGGTCATCTAGTCCAACCTCTTAGAGCAGCCATTTTCAACCTTTTTCAGCTCACGGAACAGTGACAAGGCACTAAAATTGTCAAGGCACACAACCAGTTTTTTACTTACATTAAATTACTACATTACAGTTAATCTTGAATTAATAAAATTAATACAATTAAATCATTACATGACAAAAAAAATTGACAAGAAGCATGAAGAGGGAAGTATATGTGGTTTCTGAAAATGAGGAAAAATCCTATGTTCAAATTCTTATCAAAAGTGCCAGAAAGTGTTGGCAACGACAGGGCAAGTTGATCACATAGTGGGTGAGGGGCAGTGAGGAGACATGATTGAAACAAGTGCAGGATTAAACTGGGGGTGGGGGAGAGACAGAGAATGTGAGGTAGTGATGCTGTATCTTTGGAAGGTGTGGACAAGTGAGGGGAGGGACAGTAAGAGAGTTGCTAACTGTGATTGTGAGATTTTGGGGGGGGATATGCCTGGGGAAGGGGGTGCAGTGGGGGAGAAGAGGAGAGAAATGCCAATTGCCTGCTTGTGTATTCGAGAAAAAAGAGTGCAACCAAAAGCCCAATCCTATGCATGCCTGCTCAGAAGTAAGCCCCATTATAGTCAATTGGCTTACTTCCAGGTAAGTGTGGATGGGATAGCACCCCCAGAACCCAATCCTATGCATGGCTGCTCAGAAGAAAGCCCCATTATAGTCAATGGGCTTACTTCCAGGTGAGTGTGGAAGGGATAGCACCCCCAGAGCCCATTCCTATGCATGCCTGCTCAGAAGTAAACCGCATTATAGCCAATGGGGTTACTCCCAGGAAAATGTGGATGGGATAGCACCCCCAGAGCCCAATCCTATGCATGCCTGCTCAGAAATAAGCCCCATTATAGTCAGTGGGGCTTACTGCCTGGAAAATGTGGATGGGATAGCACCCCCAGAGCCCAATCCTATGCATGCCTGCTCAGAAGAAAGTCCCATTATAGTCAATGGGGCTTACTCCCAGGTAAGTGTGGCCCAGCACCCTTCCTCTAAAAGTCTCAAAGTGCAGGGAGGGTCGCTTTGGGGAGTTGTAGGCAAACTGGCAAGGAAAAAGGATTTTCAGGGACCCTTTTCAGCCAGCCAGTCCTTAGGTTGGGGGCCTCAGCAGACCCGCTTGCTGTGTACCTGTGTGCCCTCTTCTCACTCACTCCGCAGCTCCCACCTCCTGGCTCCTCCGGGCTTCTCTGGTTGGGCAATCAGCACGCATGCAGGCAACAACCACCTTCGTGCCCAACCCTATGCATATCTACTCAGAAGTAAGCCCCATAGTAGCCAATGGGGCTTACTCCCAGGTTGCAGCCTGAGTTGTGCTCAGTAGCAGGAGCAAGCTCCAAGCAGACTCTTCAGCTGCTGCGTGGGTTGCAAAGCAGCTGCGACCAGCCCCTTCCCTGGCTGCTCCCTTGCTTGTTCTCCCTGTCAGGGAGGCTCAAAGCAGCTGCTTCTCCCGCACGCGGGCGCGCAGCTACTGCCTGCCTTCTCTGATCCCATGGCACACCTGAGGCAGCCTCGCAGCACACCAGTGTGCTGCGTCACAGAGGGTTAAAAACTGCTGTCTTAGAGCATCACCAACAGGTGCTTGTCAAGCCTCTGCTTGAATATCTCCAATGAGGGAGAGTCCACCACCTCTCTTGGCAATCTGTTCCACGGCCGAACCACCCTGATTGTCAGGAATTGTTTCCTGATGTTACCTTTTCTCTAAACTCAAAAGCCTCCAGTGCCTTACAAATCTCTCTCTCTCTCTCTCTCTCTCTCTCTCTCTCTCTCTCTCGGGACTGTCTTTCCACCTTGGCAGGGCCAGTGCTTGAGGGGTACACCTCCCCTACCCTATCTTTGTGTGTCCTCACGTGTAAGCCCAACACCACCACCTGGGCAGTCTATCCCTTGAGGAAGTGGGCTGCTGCCCCAAAAGTTCCAGCACAACAGACCAGTTGGTTCTCAGGCTGCTGGTTTCCAAGATCCGCTACCGTGAACAGCAGGGCTGATCCCATTTTAAAGACAGTTCAGAACTGAACTGAAGTCCTCAACACACACAGCTTTCAGATGTGGAGATGCTACTTACAGAGAGGAGGCCCAAAGAGCACTGTGTCAAGGGCCTTCAACTGAAGCTTTTGCCGGTGACTCCGATCGGTCATCTTCAGGACTGTACCTGTCATGGTGGCGTTGTTTATTGCCAGCCTACAAGAAAGAGGGAGACGGAACAGGGGTCACATCTCAACTTCAAAACAGGAAGGGCGTTTTGGAAAAGATCTGACTTGGCCAGGTGAACTCCCAAGGCAGGCTCCGCAAGGATGTGCTTTCTGCATGCATGAAGTCTCCTTGCTGTTAATAAGGACTCCTGCATCAGAACAAAGTTAGTCAAAGAATAGTTTCAACTCATGAAACAGAATACTTGGGGAGTTTTCTCTGCTAGGATGTTCTTTACACACGGCAAAGAATTTCCCCCAAATCCAGAAGTCGGCCTCTGAAACCCCCATGTTTGCAAGAGCAAGAAGATGGCAAAAGGAATGGGAAGGGGTCCACAGAGCAGCGGCAGAAGGCACTGGCAGCTCTTCCCCAGGAGGCTGAGAAAGTCCTCTCTGTCAGGCAATGAGGACAGAACTGAGCTGAACGGACCAAGGTCCTGACTCAGCAGGAAGGGGATCACGTAAATTTAAACTGGACCAGGTCAAGGTGCCAGACTGTAACGAGAGAGGGGCAGGGTGAGACAAGCCTGCCTAAGACACAAGGTCCTTCTCCACCCTCCGTTACTCCGTTTGCCCTCCGTTAAGGGCAAAGGGGTGGCCCAACTTCCTCACTGCATCACAATGTGTGGAGTTTTTGCTTTAAATACCTCCAGAAATTTTATGCACTGAAAAGATTTATATACCTCTTTTCCTGAAGCTCAAAGCAGCTTTCAACGCAACAGTAAACATAGAAATAACAACTATTGCCTAACAGGCATCAGTTTGCAAGTTGCAGAGCTGGGCATTTTAAATGTGAAAATTCCACAGACACCCAAAACAGGCGAGCAACTGGAATGTGGAGGAAACAAGAGAGGTATGGAGCAGAGTGCTAGGTTGCCCTGTGGCTGCACGGAAAAGCTCCCCACAATATCCAAAAGACCTCAAGAAATTCTTAGCCAACCACTCTGAGGCCAGAATGCATATCTGGCAGTAGGTGGCAGACTACAGCAGTACATCTGCACCAAACACTGAAACAGGTTTGAAAGGGGCTTCACTAAGGAACCTTTTCCTCCACCAAGAGTCTGAAAGGATTTTTAATTTCGAATCCTTGGCACCTTTCCAAACTACAGCTCCCAGACTCCTTGTAGGGAAGCCATGACAAATTTTTCAATTTCTATGGGTGTGCACAAGAGGCCCTTATTCAGGCCTGTATCCTTCCCTTAGGAACATCATCTCCCCAGTCAGCACCAACCTTGGCATGGCGTGTCCAGTGAGCTGCAACTTCCGGAAGTTTCCTTCATATTGTGGCAGTTCCACATAGGTGATCAGCCACTGCACCACCTCGTCAACTGTCCAGTTGTACACTGCAAAGGAAGGGGAAGGTCAACTGACAGACAACAGCATTCCCTCAAGCTTCACTATCACCAGCATTCAAGCTTGGCGACACTCTCCTAGAAATTTTTCTGTTTCAGATAGTAAACAAAGACACAAGCATAGGGACACCTCATACCCACTCCACCAGCATCAGTGAGGAACTGAGTCATCAGCAAGGACCAACGTTCCCCCAAAGGCGCATGGCCGCACAGCTCAGGTGACCTATAATTCACCAAGGATGCCATCACCAACTGCGGGACAGACACTGCCATGCTGCTATGCAGCATGGGAAAGCTCCACACAGTGGTTCTAATTCTTAGAGGGAACTCTGGTCAAACCCCACAGTTAGAAGCCCAGTGCGGAGAAAGGTGAACAGAAGGGGGGTTGAAGCTTCCTGGGCCATTTCTGGCATGTCACCTGACGCCTGCCACACTTGCATAGAATGCTGGACTAAAGCACCTCTTCCATTCCTAAACATGCTTGAGAAGCAACAAGAGGGGAGAAGAGGGACTAAGGAAGGGTATGGACAAGGATAGCAAGGCTGGGGGCTTGTGTGCCACAGTCACTCTCTCTCCAGGCTGCCAACTCATCACCTGCCTCCCATCATCCCCACCCCCCTGCCTGCATAGCTACTTGGCAAAGCTTTAGATTTGAACTGCAAAATCACATAAAAAGCAACTTGTTATTACATTTTTAGCCTGGCAACAGCCAAAGGAAACAAAGTTTTCTATTACCCAGCAATTATAGCCAGGAGACAGGGAGGGGAGAAAAAAAAGAGGAGGGATGTGCAATTAAAACAAGTGAGAAATCAGTTTTCCAAGTCAGGATTTTCTTTCTGAATTGCTTTCTCTCAGGCACCTCTCCTCCAGTCTAATCTCAGCCATGCAAAAACAGAAATTTTCAAGAGCACATGGGACACACATGATTGAAAAATGCCCCAACTCCTTCCTCCCTCAGTTGCATCCCACTTAGGTGATGCTCACCAGGTACACCTTGCAAGAGCCCTTGGATGGTCTGCCTAGAAGCAAGCACCCTAACACTGGGGATGACAAGCAGCCTCTCAAGCTGCAAAAAGCCAGGCTCACCCAGTGGAAGCAAGCAAGCACAGACTCACAAGGGCCTGCTCAACAGGCCCATGACAACAGCCACTGCAATTGCCATTGTCTTAAACTGTTGTTTAAAAGGATGAGACGAGCACAGGTCTACTGACACCCATGAACCACAGTGGCCTCAAGCACACGTTCAGAGATGGGGGACACCTGAGCCTAACAAGATGGGAAGGATTAAAAGTGGAGAATGGATTCACCATCATACCTGACCTGTGCACTTCCCTCGGCCACCCTACCTGGTCAAACCCAGGGATGATCCAGAGGAGCCCCTGCTCTGACCCAGCATGAAAATGCTCGTGCCTGTAAGACCAGCACTGAAAAAAGGACCTCTGACCTGCTAGCAGTAGGTTGTCAGCTGGAGAAGAGCCGTTCACTCAAGTACAACCATTGCATAGGTTGGCAATCCCTTTCCTTAGCAAGTCACTTCCTTTCTGTTCTGCCCAATGTGGAGCTCTGCCTAACATGAAAGGATGCAGAAGAAGCTGAACCAAGGAGAAGCGTCTCGCTGCCACCACATGGCCCAGACCTCAGGCTACAACAATAAGATGAGGGAGAAGAAAGGGCTTTTTTTACCCTCAAACTGACCAGGTGGCAAAAGGTGGCGGCATCTAGGCAGGATGCGCCCTACAGCACTGAACTGGGCAATACTCCTCGACATGTCTGCTGGCACTGCTCCATTCCTTCTGCCTGTGACAGACTCCTGAAGTCAAGACACTCAGCAGGAGAAAAAGCAGTTTTTGATATGACAAGCAGTTCTTAAGAAGCATCCACTAAATGGGAGTGGACTGAACAGAAAAAGGGATTTAACACAGCTAAGATGACAGAGGGTATATACAATGCCATGGTTTGTACCCTTGTTTGTGCCCAGGAACATGGAACTCTGACCCGGACCTGTGGCTCCAGTTTCTATCCACACATCAGTATGCTTTTCTGTCTGGGATTTTTGCAAGAAATACAAAATACATACTTGGTAAAATAAAACAGCAAAACCCACCTGGGTCATGTAGTAAAGATGGAGATTTCAAGGTCAGGACAAGAAGCATCAAGTTTCTTGCACCCAGGGAGTTGTGAGCGCAACCTGCCTTGCTACAGCCTCCAGGGGCTTTGGGTTTACCAAAGAACAGTTAGCAAAGCTGTGTTTCAGCATGTCTACGGCTGTGCTTTCCTGCAGCACGCCTAGGACCAAAACGCCTTCAGTCGCTGCTGAAGCAGGTTGGAAAAAGAGCAACAGAACTGCACGGAAGCTCCCAGGCTGCTGCTGCCCACTCAGGCACTTGCCAGGCTGACTCACAAGCAGCCTTATTCCTTTACGAAAGGAACTGGTTACCTTTCTACTACTGGTCACATTTCAGAATGCAGCAGCTTTGCCTGTCTTCCTACTTTTTTCAAGATCAGCACAGAGGACCACTGTGGGTGCCACTGGCTTCTACTTCCAATCCTCGGAGGATCCTGCTCTCCTATGTAGGCAGGATCAAATTAGCTTCCCACTCAGGACAAGATCCGGCAGGCAGCAAAAAGCAGGCTGCGTACAGACTGCGAGTTTGGGAGGCTCCTACTGAACATTACTACTGGACTGATGGATGGACAGACACTCTTTCACAGGCTTGACAACTACATGACAATCAGAATTACAAATCTAGATAGCTTAATGAAGCAACAGCAGGAATGGGAGCCAGAAGCATGAGGGGCACACCTAATGAGTGCAGCCAGCAAAACGGCATTACGTCATTTAGGTGCCCGTTTGCATCTACAGCCACTTGCCAAGAGAAACTGCAAAGGGCATGCGTTGTCTCCACAACAGAGTCGGCCAAACCATGAGGCAGTCTAACGTGTCAGGATGTGTGATGGGAGGAGCAGCGGAGGTGGGTTCAAGGTGCCCTTCTCCTCGAGCCCTCTGCCAACTCCCTCCAGCCCACCACAGAAACGAACAGGCATGGATCCCTTCCCCACTAGCTAGAAGCAAGCAAGAAAGAAATCACCCATTTTGCTTCTCAACTCATTCCTTCCTGGACCCCAAGAGGAAGGAGCAAAAAGAATGAACCTGCTTGCCACCAAAAAAGCACACAGGCAGCAGCAACCCGCTTTGCCATCCCTTTAACCTTAAAGGAATAGCACAAAGGAAGTGAGGGGAAGCAGCCACCTACCCACCTCCCTCTTCACCAGCCTTTACGTAGAACAGAAAGGGCAGCGCATCGTGGGAGTTCTCAGCATGACCTGCACTTCCAGTTTCATCAAGGTGATCATGTGAGGGGGCAGAGGCAGACTGACCATCTGTCTGGAAATTGCCGGACAAGTCCTCTTTTTCAGCCTCTTGTCGGAGTGTCCTCCAAAAAGGCTTGAACGTCCTCCGTTTTCGCTTCTGTTCCCTGAGAGCTCAGTCCCTCCCTGCAAACAGCCTCCTTCAATCAGCTCAGGCTGCTCTTGTTTAGTAATCCAGTTTAGGGGCCAATCACAGCGATCCCGATAGTCATGTGACACAGGCAACCAGGCACCTAGGCAGAAGGAGATGAAGGGAGCGAGAACAACATGTGCTTGCTCCTCCATCTCTTCCCTGGCAGCTGAGCAGCAGGCAGACTTTCTTGAAAAGCAAGTAAGTTTCCTGGCATCGGGGAGACCAAGTGAGTGTGGGTGCATGTCTAAAAACCTGCTTCTGCATGGGGGAGGCACTCGTTTCCTGGCTGGCTCCTTTAATTTTGTGACTGGTTCGTGCTGCCAGTGCTTGCCAGGGCTGGGAGCATTTGGGAGGCCATGCCAGTGTGTGTGCATATGTGGAAACTCCTGGTATGTTGATAGCATAATCTGATTTGGTTACGGAACATTTGTTTTTAGCTTTTATTTTGTCACGTCCTACATTGTTCTTGAATGTCCTGCATTTTGGGGTGTCTTGTCCTCTTTTCTGGTTAAGACATCTGGTCACCTTGGGCAGAGGCAAGTCACTCCCTTTCTTCCCTCATGAGGGGGGCATTGGTTTGGCCGTCACTGCCTCACAACCACCCTCTCAGGGACGCTATGGCAGTGTAGAGCAGAGGTGCTTCTCAAACAGCCCCAGCCCAACTGCAAGGCAGTGCAACAGAGCTGCCCACAGATTCAGACTCTGGGCATTGCCTGGAATGAGATACACATCCTCTGGTAAATGATTTGGCAGCGGGGGAGTGGGGGGAGAGAATCATATGGCCCAGTTGGGAATGAGTATATTTCTTGCCCTCCTGAAGCCACAGAGGGTCTATTTACAAAACAATCCAACTTACCCACAAGGGAGAGGCAACTACACAAACAGAACTCCCTTCCAGGACAAACAGCAGCTTTGGGAAGCAACTGTCTTGAGGAAGTTTTAAGAAACATCCCTCCTGTGCCACTGATCTGGCTCAGGGATACTCCCCCCCCCCCATGCTTTTAGGAAAAAAAACCTCAAGAGGTAAAAGGTGATAACATGCTGCTTGCATCAAGTGCAGCTCCAGACTTCTGGGTCAAGAGTCTGGTAACAGAGCATTAACATGGTTGAAAACCATCTCTCACTAGAGAAGAACGGGAAGTATCACACAGCCATTGTCCCCTCCAACAAATGCATCTCCTTCCAAGTCTCAGGTTTCCTGTTCCCCCCCACAATTCTGGCCATTCCATGAGTGCTGCAGCCCTCCACAAAGCACAAGGTCATGGGTAGTGGGACAGAACCAGCCCCCATTTCCTCCAGGAAATGCACCAAGAGCACCAACAACCTGCAGGCTCACCTTCAGAGGCCTTCCAGGCCTTCCAGAGATCTTCAACACTAATGAACATGTCCTCCCCGTGGAAGTTGCTGTGCTGGACTCTTGGGTCGGGATAATTCAGGTCTTCCCTCAGGAACTGGATAAAAGAAACACAGCACAAAGTCAGTTCACCACACAAAGCACTGCACAATGGGAGCTTTTCTTACAATTACCTTCAGCAGGCAAAAGGTAGAAGGAGCACCAGGTCTGGATAAGGGAGACACAGCTTCACAATAGAACCTTAGAAGGGACCTTCAAGATAATAGAAAGCCCACACTTTTAAAATCCCCAACAGGATGTGGTGATGGTGTCTGGCCTAGATGCCTTTAAAGGGGGATCGGACAGATTTATGCAGAAAAAGTTCATCACAGGTAACAAGTCATGATGGGAATACCCACCTCCTGGTTTTAGAAGTAGGCTATCTCTGAATGCCACATGCAAAGGGATACAGAATATAGGAAACTTGTTGTCTTGTGTGCTCTCTGAGGCACCTGGTGGCCATTGTGGGATACAGGGACCTGGACCAAATGGGCCTTTGGGCCTGATCCAGCCCAAAATTCTTAGATGGCAATCCAGCATCTGATTCAAGACCTCCAACAACAGAGAGTCCACCACTTTCCTAGGCAGACTGTGTCACTGCCATTGTTTGTACCATCAGGAAATTCTTCCTAACATTTAACTGGACCTTTCCTTTGCAATTTGAACCCATCTGTCCGACTCCCACCTGCCAGAGCAACCGAGAACAAACCTGCTCCCTCTTCCACAGGACAGAACCTCAGATATTTATAGATAGTGACCATGGCACCCCTAAACTACCCTCTTCTCCAAACTAATCATGCTCAATTAGTTCTGTTCTCAAGGGACATAGTCTCCATCTATCTCACCGTCCAAGTCACCCTCCTCTGGACCTGCTCCGGTTCATCAATATCTTCTTGAACTGTGGCGCCAGTTCTGGACACAATAATCCAGGTAGAGCTTTACTCAAGCAGAATACAGTGGCACCATTCCTTCTCAAGATCTCAATATTCTGCTTTTAGCCTAGAATCACATTCACCTTCTTTGCCACTGCATTACAATGCTGGCTTATGCTTAGTTTGTCATCTACTAAAACACTACTACTGTTTAGGTAAATATCCCCAATCTAATCTTTCCTACCCAAATTCCTACCTAGTTAGGACTATCTGTTTAACCTACCTCCAAGCCTAAAGAAATAGTTTAAAAAATTAACACAACACAAGGTTTCATATTTTGTTATTAAACTTCCAGTCCCCAAAAAGGTGGAGAGAGTGCCCACTGTTTGCTTACTTCCTTGAGAAAAAAATATCAGTGCGTTTTGCCCTCCTGCTTCTTGTCATCTGCATTTATTCAAGACAGCTGACTCTCCTTGTAAGCCTTTGGCAAAGTCAAGCAGACAATTCAAAACGATGCATCTTCCTGATGCCCACCAAGTGGAGAGGGGCTTTGCAATTCTGTTGCCTTGCAAGGTGCTGCTCTCGCTGTAACCAGCAAACGTCTGCTTTAAGCACAACTGTTGGCATGGGAGGGGGAGCCCCACTGGCAGACCCTCAGTCTACTCACAGAGTCTTCACCAGGACAACAGGGCCTTGCCAGATAGGTAGCTTTGCTCACCAACTTGCACTCTGCCCACCCAGGTCTGCTTTACAGCTTCACTAAGAAAGAAGATACGTTTATGGAATTCAAATCTTAAAGTCAGAGAACTGCTGATCCAAACTGTCCACATGACGGCACACCCAGCACAGCTCTATGGGCAAGAAAAGCCAGAAGCCCAAAGCCAGGCATCCTGCAAAAAAGAACAGCAGAGATAAAAAGGCCAAGAGGAGGAAGTCCCACTCATCATGTGCAGGCTGCCAGTTCATCTCTGTTGTCAGAGATGGGCTAATAATAAAACGGCATCATCACCTTCCAAAGCTGCCACCAGAACAGACTTCAAGCACCTCCTCTCTTTTCCTGCAGAGCTTTTAACACCCGCCAATTAAGAGTCCCTTCTGACACTCACAGTTGTGAGGACACTAACGAGAGCAAGATGGGTCAGTTTCCAAAATGAAGCCCAAGATCAAGGCACTCAAGTGTCTCTTAGTAGACCCCCCCCCCCAGCGACAAAAACCTAGCCCTGCGCCTTCCTCAAGGGTAACCAAGACGAAACAAGAATTTGCAGCACACAAAAGGGTCACATTCCTTGATGAAAGGATGGTCAAAAAGGATGGTTGGTGCCTTCCTTCCTAGCCTCCTTGGCTCCTGAACCACCAATGCAGAGAAATTTGGTGTTAAGATTATGTTAAGAGGAGGAGGAAATGGCCTTCCAGGTGCTCCCTGCCTCTCGGGGGGGGGGGGGTTGATGATGGTTTTTAATGCACTGCTGGTTTTTATTTGTTTTTTATTGTATGTGGACTTCCTTACTATTCTTATTTGTACTTATACACATATGTGTTGTATTTTACATTTACTGCAAGTTGCCTTGTGTGCCTCTATTAAGGAGAAAGGTGGGTATAAATCAAATCAGTCCACCAAGAATGGAATGAACGCAGTGACAGAGAGGTGCTTTCTCCTTCTCTTACAGCCCAATCCTGAGCTGCCTGGAGCAAGGGGCTGCTGCGGTACTAAAATAGCTACCGTGGTATCCAACATGCAACTGGATAGCCCGCAGCGGCTCCTTGGGAGAAGGGGACTTTTGTCCCCAGATAAAGTAAGTCCCCCAGATAAGCCCTGCAATGGGGCTACTCAATTCTGTAGCAGTTCTGGAGCCTGTGCAGCATCAGAGTCCCATGTCACAAAGGCTGACATGTGGCTCAGGATCCGGTGAAGCTGAGCTCCACTGGTTCTGCCCTCCTCCTGCCCTGCTCCCTCCCGCCCTCTCCCCACACACCCCCCGCCTCAGAACACCTCCTCCCCACCTCCTCCCACACCCCAACTCATCTCTCCGCCACCCAGCAGTCCAGGTGACCACCAGGCAGAACGCGGACCCAGTACCAGAGATGGCCCAGCATGGGCTGACACTGGGCTAGCACCATCACTGGGCCTGCAGTGAGGACTCACTAACATGCCGTATGGCATGTTTACAACAGTGCACACCAGCAGTAAGCCAGCATGTACTATTCAGGATTGGGCCCTTAATTCCAGAACTTGGAGACATCCACAAAACAGACTGGCAGAAGATTCAGGACTGACAGAAGAAGATACTTCCTTATACAAGGTGCAATTTACAGAGGAGGCTGCGGTGGCCACAGGCTCAGATAGCTTTTAATGGGAACCGACAAGTTCATGGCTGTATAGCACCTTCAGACTCAGAGGTCATGCGGCACAGAACGGCCCTGCTTAGGAGCACCCCAGAGATATCCAGCAGGCCAATCCTGGAAGTAGGTGCTCAAGGCCCCTCTGGTCCCAACACACAAAGTGTCCCACAGTGAGGTGGACCACTAGGGCACTGTGGTTCAGTTTGGCCCTCAACCTGCCCAGCACTTCAGGCAAGGATCTTTCCAAGTTCCACCTGGGAACGACCCTGGAACCCCCAGCAGGTGAAGGAAGTGATCCACCACTAAGCTGCGGTCAGATCCTGACAACCTTATGCGAACTGTGGATACTGTATTTGCAGAACAAGATCCTACCACTGATTTGTGGAGCCTAAATGAGTGACATTTTAAAGTTACACTCCAGTTCCAAGAACAGTCTTCTTCATCTCCTGCTTTCATCTGGAACCAAAACTAACTCCACACACAAGAAACGCACTTTGAACCTGCTGATCCAAACAGGATCAAAGAAGCACTGTTAATAACGGTCTGTAACAGATGCCTTGCTTGAAAACACTAGAAGCACAAAGGTGTAGTTACACCTGTTCACACTTTCAGCCTAGAAAAAAGGCGCCTGAGGGGGGACATGATCGAGACATACAAAATTATGCAGGGGATGGATAGAGTGGATGGAGAGATGCTCTTTTCCCTCTCATACAACACTAGAACCAGGGAATGTCTGCCAAAATTGAGTGTTGGGAGAGTTAGGGCAGACAAAAGAAAATATTTCTTTACCCAGCGTGTACTTAGTCTGTGGAACTCCTTGCCACAGGATGTGGTGATGGCATTTCGCCTAGATGACTTTTAAGAAGGGATTGGTCAGATTTCTGGAGGAAAAGTCCATCACGGGCTACAAGCCATGATGGGTATGTGCAGCCTCCTGATTTTAGAAGTAGGTTACTTCAGAATGTCAGATACAAGGACCCTCCATGACCAGCAGAAGCGCTTCGCTGCAGCCCAGAATGGCCCAGTGGATTTTTGATCTGGAATGCCTCTCCTACGGGCTTGCAAAGAGGCCCCTACCAGAGTTGAGTTTTGAAGCTGCAGCGCTTGAAAGAGGGATTAAGGAAATCTGTGCAGTCCTGTGACATTCTCAGCGAGCCAAGTGCATGGCTGGCGGGGAGGGGGAGGAAAGGAAAAAGCTTCAAGGGATGCTCCAAGATCACTGAGCATTAAAGCCCCACAGCGCAGCTAATCCAGAGGCAAAGTGAGCCTGCAGAGCCATCCTCCTCCCGCTGCCCCCCTCAACACGACCAGTGACCTCCACAAGGAGCATGACAATGTCATCTAGAATGGCCCATAGGCGGCTCGAAGCAGCCGTGATCTCCCCCAGGGAAGTAGGTGGGGGAACCAGCTGCTGCTCAGTATATTTAGCTCAGGAAAGAAAAGTGATCTCTTACTAGGCCCTCCTTCAGCAGAGTTCTGTCCAAACCGCTCTCGGGGGCTCTCAGAAGAGGACGCTGTTGAGGGGAATCAAAATGCTTCAAAGGGACAGTGATCAACTTTTGAACTCAGCGGCAAGAGGAAGAGGTTCCACTGCCGTCCTGGTGGGGGTGGGGCAAGAACACAAGCCAACCTAAGCGCATTCTCTCCTGATCCTTTTGGGAAAAGTAACCAGAGTCCGGTTCGCTGGGCATGGCTCTGTCTGAGAACAGAGTGGAACGCCAGACCTGCCTTCATCGTGGCAGAGCTGAAAAAAATATTTCCAGCAACCAAGGAGATCAGGGGTCTTGGACCCTTCTAGGCCCATCTGTGGGCATATTCATGTATTTATTATTTGTGTATTCAATTTTTATCCCACTTTTGACCCAGATGGGCCCCCCATAAGGGCATGTCTGCACATTCTTGACAAGTATGCACATATGTATACATACAGGCACACACGCACACTGCTCCCCCACGGGGGCAGCCAAGGAACCAGGAGTCTGAGCAACAACTCAAGACATTCCTGGCTCGGTTCTCACCCAAGTCACAAACTTACTTTACCAAACTACAGTTTTCCAGCTAAGTCCCAAGACTCCCTGTGAACTGAAGCACTTGGCTGTCTTCAGCAATTGGGGTGGAGCCCCCTTCCCTCCCCCCCAAAAAAACTCTGCAACAGGGTGCAAATCCTAACAAGACAGGTTAGCACCATAGCCTGGGCAGGTAATCTTTTCCATTCCAATTCAAGTCACAGGGCTGTGAGTTTCTCAGGGCAGAAATCTTGGAGAACCAAATTTATTCAATCAGGACACCTTGTAAGCCATTCCTGCTAATGGGAGGGTCCCCTTTAGAAGTAAGGGTGAGGGACAAGAAAGTTTGGACTTCTAAAGGGGAATTTTCCTCCAAAAGAAACAATGGAATCAGGCACGGACAGGGAGTGGCATGCAGTCCTGAGCATGCATAAATCAGGACAACCTAATGCATGTCTTGTCCCCAACCCCCCCCCCCCCCCCCCGCAGGGGCGGTCCATCCATGGCATGCATTGGGAACTGTTTTTCCGGCAGCAAACTGGAGGAGGCAAGGGGAATTGTACTCCACTGACTCCATGGGCTCCAGATTGGCTCCATCTGCTCTCACTCTGTCATGTGTGGAAATAGAATGGAGAGAGTTGACCTAAGAACAGCCCCACTGGATCAGGCCATAGGTCCATCTAGTCCAGCTTCCTGTATCTCACAGCGGCCCACCAAATGCCCCAGGGAGCACACCAGATAACAAGAGACCTCATCCTGGTGCCCTCCCTTGCATCTGGCCTTCTGACATAGCCCATTTCTAATCAGGAGGTTGCACATACACATCATGACTTGTAACCCGTAATGGATTTTTCCTCCAGAAACTTGTCCAATTCCCTTTTAAAGGCGTCCAGGCCAGATGCCATCACCACATCATGTGGCAAGGAGTTTCACAGACCAGTCACATGCTGAGTAAAGAAATATTTTCTTTTGTCTGTTCTAACTCTCCCAACACTCAATTTCAGTGGATGTCCCCTGGTTCTGGTGTTATGTGAGTGTAAAGAGCATTTCTCTATCCACTCTGTCCATCCCCTGCAGAATTTTGTTTCTCTCAATCATGTCCCCTGTCAGGCGCCCCTTTTCGAGGTTAAAGAGGCCCAAACGCCGTAGCCTTTCCTCATAAGGAAGGTGCCCCAGCCCAGTAATCATCTTAGCTCTCTTTTGCACCTTTTCCATTTCTACTATGTCCTTTTTGAGATGCGGCAACCAGAACTGGACACTATACTCCAGGTGTGGCCTTACCATCAATTGGTACAATGGTATTATAATATTAGTTTTGTTCTCAATACCCTTCCTAATGATCCCAAGCATAGAATTGGCCTTCTTCACTGCTGCCGCACATTGGGTCGACACTTTCATCAACCTGTCCACCACCACCCCAAGATCTGATCTGTCACAGACAGCTCAGAACCCATCAGCCTATATGTGACGTTTTGATTTTTTGCCCCAATGTGCATGACTTTACATTGAAGCGCATCTGCCATTTTGCTGCCCATTCTGCCAGTCTGGAGAGATCCTTCTGGAGCTCCTCACAATCACTTCTGGTCTTCATCACTCGGAAAAGTTTGGTGTCATCTGCAAACTTTGCCACCTCACTGCTCACCCCTGTCTCCAGGTCATTTATGGTTGAAAAGCACCTCTCTCCTTCAGCATCCTGCACCACCGCCATAATCTCCTCCACAGGCCTGCAGATGGAGTGCTGGGAGCCAGCATAAGTGGCAGCAGCAGGGCTGGATGCCAAGGCTGAGAGGAAAATTTTGTGCTTACCTCAAGGACAGGGTCAGGGGGGACAAATCTCTTTCCCTCAGGATCCAGCACTGCTTCCCTCGATGGCCTTGGAAGGACTGCTGGGCTCCCACCAGTCACCTATGAAGCAGAACTGGATGCCAAGAGGACAAGGAGTTGGGCTTACCTCTCCCGTGGCACCCAGCACCACTGCTGTGATGGAAGCCCAGCATTCCTTCTACAGCCATGAGAAGAAGTGGCAGCAGCAAGCTCACCACCGAAGGAGAGCAGTACTCACCAAACTCCTCCAGCTCCCTGCTTCACTGGCCACCCTCCCTCCCTCCCCAGCACAGATGGCCACTGGAGGACCAGAAGAAGGTGGTGGCAGTGATGAGTGCTGGGGGGGGGAACTCCTCCTCAGCCCCTTCTTGGCACCCACCACAGCTGCTGAAGCTACCTCCTCTCCCTCCTCCTGCACTGGTCGAGCACTTCTTGAATGTGCAAGCATTCCCACGTACTCTCTCGGTGCACAGTTCTTACAATCACCCTTTAAGGCAACCCTGGGAAAATGCCCTTCAGGAAACGACAGATGAGATGGGAAAATCTTAAATAAACTTTAGTGTGGAAAGCATGATGGAAAAAAGCATCTCAACAGACGCTGTGGACATGAGAGGATGCTGTGCTCAGGCAGGCCAGAAGGCACAATGGGAGGGGTGGGAGCAGGATGCTGCTGCAGAACCAGGACCCAGGAAACGCCTCACTCTCCAAGGCGCCACTGAGCAGAGTGTCACCCCCACAGCTGGGGAGGGAGGGGCGCTACTTGCACTGTGTTCTCACCAGCGCATGTCTTGGCTCTTTACACTCCTAACCTTCTGCCAAGAAGCAAGACAGCCTCCCGTCACTCTAGATTCAAATTCATACTTTCTGATAAACGCAGAAAAGCCACATTTGGAAAGTGTGATAATTCATAGCTGGTGGGAAAACTACAGAATATCAACACGCTGGTGGGAGGATGGTTAACCTGAGTTACGGAAGGCTCCCTTCCACACATCTCTTATGGTGGAGGGCACTGTTAACAATGCTCCTGATGAAAAATTCCCTTGAAGAAAGAAAAATATTCTTCTAGGGCTGCACTCCTATACCCATTTACCTGGGAGTAAATTCCATTTAATTCAATGAGGCTTACTTCTGAGCAGACATGCATAACATTGCACAATCACATTGCTGCTTAATGGCAGGTCCCCACAAAATCCCTCCAAGGCCTATGGATAGTTTCTGGTAAGACAGGATTACAGCCTAGGTTTTACTGAACACAGTGGGCTTACTTCTGAGTAAAATAAATAACACTGTTTTCAAACATCTCTACCTACAGACCTGCCAGAAAGGCATGAAGTACCCAGCATCCTGGTGATAAACTCGCTTACTCTGAGTTCCGACTGTTTGTCTTAGCCAAGAGCTGTGCTTAGAGCTGACAGGCAAGGTCGACATGTGGAAACAGACAGCTGCTGGCAAAACACGGACACTCTAGGCCTCCCTGTCACCATGCTAACAGAGAGCACCCTCTCTTTTTCCATGCAAGGCTTCCTACTGTTCCCAGCAATAATGCACTCTGTTTAAGCGGAGAGGTGTTTTCCAGCACCATCAGTGGCTCTGGGCCCTGTGTGATCCAGAGCCTCAGAAACTGACCCTGCCCTTCCTGCAATTCCCATGACAGGCGTTTGAATTTGCAACACTCAACACCTTCCTGCCGGACCACTCCTCCTCTATCAAATCTGCAGGAGTTCACCTGTGTGCAGCTCTGCAATAAGAAGTCTTTTGGAGCTTGCATTTTCCATTTTGTCCAATTTCACTCACACCCTCCAATTCACAATCCCTTTCAGAGATGACCCCAGCATTTTCCTCCTTGTTCCAGATTTTGCACGTGCCCACACAATGGAGAGGTGCATTTGGCACAACTAAGAAATCCCACCGCCTCCTAGATGGGATTGGTCAGTTACTATTATAAAAGAGAGACGCCCATCCTTACTGCCAAAGGATGCTGCTCAGAGGGGGCAATGTTCACGAACAAGGCGTCCAGACCTGCAACGGAGGGGACAAGTCACCCTTGTTGGGCTCCGCTCACCCCAGATTCACACCTGGCTCCTCGTGCAGAGAAGCACCTGCAGCCAGAGGACAGGCATCTGGGGAGTGAGCTCAAGAGGACAGAGAACACCAAACTGCCCCTGCCTCAGGAGGCAGGAGTGTGCAGCTGGTCCTCAGGTTGAGCTCCCCAGGCTTCTGTGGCCTTCTTATGCTCTCCACTCTCAGCTGGGCACTTTAAAGCAACAGGGGCTGGTTCCTGCCCCGAAGCCAAAGAAAGCAGACAGCAGAGGAGAAAGCTCCCCAGCTTAAGCTCAGCATTTCCCAGCTTTGCTGGTGCTTTTTATTTATCTGACGCTATCGTGACTTTTTTAAAATATTTTGGGTTTTTTTTTGCTCTTTAAGCATGATTTCTGTTTAATTGTGATTTCGTATTTTTAACCATTGTAAGCCACCTTGGGCATCTCCAAGGTGAAAGGCGGCCTAGAAATAAAGTAAGTAAATAATGCCATCAGACAAACTGAGGCATGAACCCAGGCCCAGATGAGAGTGAGTCATCCTATGGAAAGCCTCCCTCCACCTATAGGCAGAGGGTCAGAAAGCTTTGACACACCATTAATAAGCTAAGGAACAGGGTGCCTCTTGCTAGTCTTAAGGTGGGCCAAGCCACCTTCACTTTTTGTCTGCTATGGACTATGAAAGGTAATTTGGAGGGGAGGGAATAAAGAAGGAACATCGCAACAAGAGGGGACCTGGGGGGGTCAGTGGGCAACCGTGCTATAGGGTGGTGCTACTGATTAGGTGGTGTGATTCTTAACTGGCAGAAGCCTTGTCTGGCTCTCCTTACAGTGCTCAGGCTACAGGCACAGATGGCCAACCACTTCATTCCAGGGACTCCTGCTCATTTATAGCACAGATGAGTTCCTCCCACACGTCTGCACACATACACCCTGAGAAAGAGCAGACCTACAACCACACTAGAGTGTTGGTCACCAGAAACATACTGAACAGAGCAAGTAGGTCAGAAAGGGACTGGAGGGGGGTGATGCCCTCACCTCATCGCTTTCTTCAAGGTCCACATCACCATCAGCATCATCGTCCATCTGCTTGTGGATGCTGCGAACAGCTTCGAAGCTGAGCTGCTCATCCTCGTTGTGGCACAAGGGCTGGTCGATGCGGCAGAACTCTGTATTGGGGAGGGGTGAAAAACAAGAAGAAGAGCAACATGGTATTAAGGCACGCTGCCACAACCTGCTCCACCTTGACACAGGAGGGAGTAAAAGGTGCTTCTCAGATTTCAGACCCTATTTTTTCTGGACTCTCCCCCACATTGTCCCCCCAACCGCTGAAATGCCACTGAAATTCAACAGCCACAGAACCAGTGTCATTGCAGCAGGTGCCATGCCCCAGAATGCCAGTGGAAAGAAACAACAGCAGCTGCCTGTGCTGGGGAGCAGGCTTGCAGGAACCAGACCAGATGAATCAGAGGCTGCAACTTTCTCCTCACACACAGCTGGCTGAGTCACTGTGCTGCCTGCAGTACTGTCAAGAAATGCAGGTGTCAGCATAGGAGCAGCAGAGAAGAAGCATGAGGGCGGAGGAGCCACGATCTCCTCAGCAGCTAGACCTCCTGCCCTCACTGCAGCCCAAGTCCAGTCCCTGTCATGCCCACATTGCAGCCACTCCCCAGAGCTCCCCAGGCCACGGCACCATGCGTGCAGCCAGCTTCCAGCAAAGAGGAGGGGGATGCATCTCCCCACAGCTTGGCAAGGTGGGCCAGAGACACTTGGTTGTGTGCATTATTTATACACTGCTTTTCAGCGACAAGTAGTTCATACACAAAATGAATAGGCAGACATATAAGCCAAGAGTGATGGGGTTTGACTGAGAGTTTGTTTACTAAATGACAAATAAAGCTAGATACTCCAATTTTCTGCTCCATGGGCAGTGCAGGGTGACCAACATTCAAATCTCTAATCAGGCATGGACACTGCAGCGGAGCATTCCAGGGAACTCTGTGTTCAAGATATGACAGTGATTGGCTACTTAACTAGCTCTCTTTCTAGCTCTCCAGGCTCAAAAAAAGGGGTGGTTTGTTTCACAGGGCTGTTACATGAAAACCTTACGCTGATCTCGCAATCCCCAAACTGTGCGCTGTAGCACCCCACTGAACTCATAGGGGTGCCACAGGACATTTTAAATTCTCAATTAAAGCACAGCGACGGACCTGTTAGGTCTCAGGGTGCAATGGAAAAATTACATGGACAATAAATAAAGGCACCACGAACTGAGACAGTTTGGGAACCTCTGTGCTAATTACTGGGAGGCCTCAAAGCAGCATCATTGTGCATTTTTGCAGCACATACCCATGCGTGCAAACAAAACAGGTCTGTCAAGCACAAAAGGAGCCCACAGATCCAGAATGAGGGGCATGGCTCTTTTAAAAATTTGGAAGCAGTCGCCTAGGAAGTGCTGGATCATCATTTCTGAGAGAGTTTAATAAAATAGGGCAGGCATGGTGTTTGCTTATGGACTTGCTGACATGAATATACAAGGCTTGCAAAAGCCAGCCCAAAGGTGAGGAGGGACAGTAAGCATATCTTCCCCGTGGCCCACCAGTATCTGAAGCTGCTCTGGGCTGTAAGGGAGGGCCGCCTTGGTAGCTGCATCCCTTGGTAGCTTGCTGCGCCCCTCTCCCCACCATGGTGCTTGTCTTAGCAAGCTTCTGACCTAGAGTAATTGGGTTTTGATTCTTTATACTAATTTCACTCTACTGTTTCACTCCATGGGCATTATTTTGTAGGAAAGGCAGGATATAAATAGATGGACAACTGTAGCTTTTCCCAGAACAAAAAAAAATCGAGGTAAGCAAAGCAGTCATTTCTTACACAGTCATGATTGTTTTATAGCCACACCCATCCAAATGGAACAGAGTAAATCAATCACTTCTCTTTACAATGCAAACCAGGAAGCCCAGATCCCAGTTCAGCATGCCAGTGTGAGATACAAAAGCAGCCAGAGAGAGAGAGAGAGAGAGAGAGAGAGAGCTCCAGCCAAAGTTTTCACTAGCTGAGCCAAACCAAAAGTCGCAGGAAACTAGCCACACGTGACATGGCGCAGGCCATACACCTCTGTTAGCCTGCACCTAAACCCAGGTGCTTTCCCAGATCCAGGGAGAGATCCCTGTTCGGCCTTGCAGAAGGGAGCTGTGTGTCCTCATCCCTCATCTGACCCCTCCCAGGCCAAGATACCAACCCTGTCCCAAGTTTCAGTCAGGATCTCTTGGTCCTGAACTGTCCATATAGTGGTGGAGAGAACAGTGAGCCTCAGCTTCTAACCAGAGGGTATTACCTTCAGTCTCCCCCAGATGTGCAGTTTAGGAGCTGCAATTGTAGCTTAAATACTGGAAAAGCAGAACACAGAGGCATCGGAAGCTGCACATTTAACAAGAGTTCTGGTTCGGAGCTCAAATCACCAACTCAGATCCAAATGACTCCATTTCACCAGTCCCTTTGAGCAATCCTCTGCCAAATTGTGTGGTTGGTCTGTGGAACCCCTTGCCACAAGATGTGGTGGTGGCACCTGGCCTGGATACCTTTAAAAGGGGATTGGAAAAGTTTCTGGAGGAAAAATTCATTATGGGTTACAAGCCATGATGTGTATGTGCAACCTCCTCATTTTAGAAATGGGCTATGTCAGATGCAAGGGAGGGTACCAGGATGCAGGTCTCTTGTTATCAGGTGTGCTCCCTGGGGCATTTGGTGGGGCCGCTGTGAGATACAGGAAGCTGGACTAGATGGGCCTATGGCCTGATCCAGTGGGGCTGTTCTTATGTTCTTAAATTATGACTTCCAAAGCCAAGGTGCAGGCTCTGAGAGCAAAAGGGCCATTTTGGGCAGCCCCCTTGCAACTGAGGCTTCGAACAGCCCACATGCCATTCATACAGAAAAGGAATAAATCGCAGCAGCACGGGGGAGGGAGGCTTCATTTGAGCCAGTCTTATTGTTTCAAGCCAGAACTGTAGTTACAAGAAAGAGGGCAAATAATCAAACAGAATACAGCATACAGTAAGAGGATAGAAACAATCCTGCATTTAACCCTCAGGATTTAATCCTCCACAGGAGAACCTGTGGATATTATATATCTGGATCTTCAGAAGACATCTGACACAATCCCTCACCAAAGGCTGCTCAGAAAACTCCACAGTCAGGGAATTAGAAGGCAGGTCCTCTCATGGATTAGGAACTGGTTGAGGACCAGGAAACAGAGAGTGGGTGTCAATGGCAATTTTCACAATGGAGAGAGGTGAAAAGCTGTGCGCCCCAAGGATCTGTCTTGGGACCGGTGCTTTTCAACCTGTTCAGAAACGAACTGGAGTCAGGGTTGAGCAGCGAGGTGGCTAAGTTTGCAGAGGACACCCAACTTTTCCAAGTGGTGAAGACCAGAAGCGATTGTGAGGAGCTCCAGAAGGATCTCTCCAAACTGGGAGAAAAGGCAGCAAAATGGAAGATGTGTTTCAGTGTAAGTAAGTGTAAAGCAGGAATGCCCAAACCCTGGCCCAGGGGCCATTTGCAGTTCTCCGGGACTCCCAATCCAGCCTGCAGGGAGCCCCCAGTCTCCAATGAACTTCTGGCCCTCTGCAGACTTACTGGAACCCCTGCTGGCCTGATGCAACTGCTCTCAGCGTGAAGGCGACTGTTTGACCTCTAGTGTGAGCTGTGGGATGAGGGCTCCCTCCACTGCTTGCTGATTCATGTCTGTGATGCAGCAGCAGCAGCAAAGGAAAGATCAGCCTTGCTTTGTGCAAGGCCTTTTATGGGCCTTGAGCTATTGCACGACCTTCATTCATTCATATAAGTTCCATCTCTAATATATTCATTTATGTAAATTTATTCAAACCTGAAATGTAAATTAATTCTTTTTTTTCCTGGCTCCTGACACAGAGATGATGTAGCCCTCCTGCCAAAATGTTTGGAAATCCCTGGTGTAAAGTGCAGCACACATGACAAATGTGCACATGACACATGACACATGTGCAGCACATGTGCAGCATGACAAAGTGCAGCACACATGACAAATGTGCACATGACACATGACAAATCCCCAGGGGGCTTCTGAGGATGCAACTGCAGGTTGTTGCAGGGATGAGGTTAGCACAGATGGAGGCAAAGTTCTGTAGGTTCTCAAAAGGACAGTCAGAGGAGGCACTTATCTCAAAGTAGAAATTTTCACATAGTTCACACAGAATATTCACAGAAAACAGCAGGGGAGAGGGAGAGAAACACAGAAGGGTACACATACCCAGATTCTCTTGCAGTCACTGAAGGTTGTGTCAGCAACATTTTACAACCCAGCAGAGTGGAACATAAGGCACAACCCCCCCCCCCACACACACACACACAAAATTCTTCTGAATAAGAATTCTGAAATAAGCAGGTGCGATGCAGGTGCTATGCACAAGCCCAACAACATGTGTAGAGGAAGACTCCGTGGCCCATTACATTCACCTTAGACTCCTCTTGTAGGGTGTTGGTTTGTGTTCCTGCATTCATTCAGAACATATTCCCAACCTCCATGAGCCAAAAGCCACAACCAAAACCTCCCTCCCACATCGGTTTTCAAACTGTAATCTTATTCTGGTCAGCTTGTATAAGAACATAAGAAAAGTTCCACTGGATCAGGCCAAAGGCCCAGCTAGACCACATTCCTATATCTCACAGTGGCCCACCAGATGCCTCAAGGAGCACACGAGACAAGAGACCTGCATTCTGGTGCCAGTCCCTTGCACCTGGCATTCGGAGGTAGTCTACCTCTAAAACCAGGAGGTTGCACATACTCAGCATGGTTTGTAAACTGTGATGAACTTTTCTTCCATCAATCTGTCCAATCCACTTTTAAAGGTATCCAGGTCAGGCGCTATCACCACAAGGAGTCTCACAGACTAATTACATGCTCGGTAAAGAAATACTTTCTTTTGTCTGTGCTAACTCTCCCAACACTCAATTTGAGTGGATGTCTGCCGATTCTGGTGTTCTCTGAGAGGGAAAAGAACACCTCTCTATCCATTCTATGCATTCCCTGCATATTTTGGTATGTCTCAATCATGTCCCCCATCAGGCGACTTCTTTTTAAGACTGAAAAGCCCCAAAAGCTGTAGCCTTTCCTCATAAGCGAGGTGCCCCAGCCCAGTTATCATTTTGGTCACTCTCTTCTGCACCTTTTCCAACTCTACTACATTCTTTTTGAGATGTGGCGACTAGAACTGGATACAATACTCCAGATGCAGCCTTACCACTGATTTGTACAATAGCATTACAATGGTACCCAAACTGTGCGCTGGGACCCACTGGTGGGTCGCAAGCTGAATTTTGGAGCGTCTCCAAAGGGTGATGGAAAGATCAGACAACTAATTGCTTCAAGCCCTGATGCTATTCAAAAATCAGCTAATTGTCCTATAAAGAGCTCAGCTCCTGCAGTTTGCAAGCATGTGTAAATATAGAGAGATAAATGTCTGAGCATCTTTTTTCTGATAATGATTGTTTTAAACATACAAACAAAATTTCTTCCTAGATCTCCTTTTTTAAAAGTCTGGTAAACCTAGGAGGGTCCTGAGAAAGCAGGGATGTCAAACTTGTTTCATAGTGGGGGCTGTTTCATTCATGATGCCTGCTGAGGGCCAGAAGTGACATCACATAATGGCCAGAAATAAGCATTTTGTTCTCACATAGAAACTCATTAGCTGCAAATGACAGAAGAGAAAATGTGCAAATCTTCTTCATCTTTTCAAGATACGAGAGAGCCCAATTGTAACAGGGGCCAGATAAATTACTTCTGGGGTCCACATTCAGTCCATGGGACTTACGTTTGACAACCCTGTGACAAACTGTCATTTTAAGAAGTAGGTCCTAATGCTAAAAAGCTTGGGAACCGCTGCATCATAATATTGGCTGCTTTATTCTCAATCACTTTTTAATGATCTCAAGCTTAGATTAGCCTTCTTCACTGCTGTCGCACATTGGTCAACACTTTCATCAAGATGTCCACCAAGCTCTCTCTCCTGATCTGTCGTAGACAGCACAGAACTCATTAGCCCAGTGGTTCTCAACCCACCAGCCTGAGAACTCCTGCCAATGCCCCTTCTAGGGGCGACACAATCCCCAGGATTATGCAACTGAGGGGGACATAGGGGCTTTTTTTAAACATACCTCAGTCCCTGCCAGCGTCCAGGCGGTGTGGGGAGCAACACAGAGCCCTCTGTAGGCCTCCCTGCACCTCTAAACATGATAGCAATCCACTTACAACTATGAAAGTTGGAGAAACACTGCATTAACTTATATATGAAGCTTTGATTTTTCTGCCCAAATATACATGATCTACACTCTGCACTTACTTGTAGAACTCCTTCTGGAGCTCTTCACAATCCCTTCTGCTCTTCACCACTTGGACATTCTGACACAGCCATTTCAGACAATACAGCCTGCATGATCTGCCCAGAAAACTTCACATCTAAGCTATTAGATCAGGTTTAGCAAAGTTTGTCTTAAATTTGCAAAAAAGATGAAATACTGTACAGAGGTTCTCTTTGATCTTAGCAGCTCAGGTCTTATAAGTCTTGCCTTCATTAACTTGCAAAAGCTGTTTCAAAAGCATTTGCTCTGAACAGTCATCATACCAAAAAATTCTTCCTTCTACACTAGAAGACAAGGAGATCTATTCAGTACCGAAACTGGCAATCTTAGAAGACTATCGCATATTATTGCAGTAAATGTCTATATTCCAAGTGGAGATATAAATGTCCCATAAGAAACAGGATAAAATTTAAAGAAAATACTAGCATCTACTGTCATTTTTTTCTTGTCAAGGCAAAGCTGTATTAGTTATTTTACAAACAAGGAATGCATATTATTCAATTTCCATTCAGAAGTTCCAGCTTATTTAGCAGCATGACATTCATGTGTAAGTACAGATAGGAATCTATGACTGGTTGCTCTCTAGCACACGGATTCTTACTGAGGAGTATCCATACCCGTTGGGGGTACAGGAACCAAATGATGGGGGTATGCGACTTGGTCTCTGAACAATTCTTTGGGCAGAGTCAAGAGATGGTTTAGCTCCACCCACATGGTACTATGATGTACAGGTATAGGAACAGCTTTCAGCTGAAAATCAAGCACAGGTATTCCTGTTTTCAAAAGCCAGTATGATGTACTAATTAGAATGTTGGACTGGGGCAAGGTTGGAAATCCCCACTCTGCTACAAAATTCAGTGGGTGACCTGAGAACAGTTACTCTCTCAATCTAACCTACCCCACAGGGTTGTTGCAAGGATAATATGGGAGGGAGGGGACAGAACTACATACACTGCCCTGAGCTTCTTGGAGGAAAGGCAGGAGCAACAAGGCCATTTGATGGGACACTGCCACAAGAGCCGCCACTGACAGAGTTTAGGTGACAGGGACGAGAAGCAGGGCCTTTGTGGCAGTGGCATCACAGCAGTGGAACTCCCTCCCTTATGATTTGAGAATTGCCCCCTCCTTGGAGATATTCCTGTAGGGAGTGAAGACTTCTTTATTCAAACTCGTGTTTTAGTCTGAGTTGGGTGTGGGTGGGTTGGTCGCTTTTTGTTTTATGCCTGCTTCTTACTTTTTTGCAATGCACCAATACTGGTGCTATCCAGTTGCTTTTCTTCATGCTTTTAATTCATCATTGCTATGCTGTTGCTTTATTCACATTTATAATAAAGATGAATGTTTTGCTGCCTTGCATTTATGGGTGGGCTGGACTTTTAGGGAGTTTTTGGGATCAGTTCACTGGAGTAAGAACTGAATTACTATGTATTTTATTTTGAAGGAGTGTTATTGATTTATTTATATTACTGTACATATTATCTTTTAATTGTTGGCTCCCATCAGCATTTATCAGAAAGACAGGATAAAAATCTTTTAAAGAAGTTGATGATGAAATACTAACCACAAAGGTCCAGAAGTAACCTGGGTCATTCACAGCCCTTGTTATATAGGGAAGCCAGACTTCAGCTTTATGAAAGTTGAAGCCTGGCTTCCCTATATAACAGGGCTGTGTAACAGGACTATATATTCCCTATATAACAGGGCTTGGCCACCATCCCACCCACCCCTCACATAAAAGTCAACAGAACACAAGACCACCTCTGACGTTTAACAGGAAACAGAGATGCACGACAGGCATACTGAAGGAGATGCACAATGCGAAATATGTACCAATTCCACCTTGTCTACGTGCTGCAGGTGAGCCAGGAGCCAACGCCCTAAACTGTCACTGCCTGATTAAGGACGTTCCAGCAGTTGTGCTCGGGCACACAGAGAAGCCTCTCCTCACCATACTTACTTGAAAGCAAGCCCCACTGATTTCAAGGAACAATGTGCTTGGTCAAAGCCACACACCTGCCTAACTGTTTGGATTTCATGCAAGTTGTAGTATTGCTACTGGGTTAGCCCCCCCCCCCAAATGAATACGACAGTCTAGCTTCAATACAGCCAAAGCGCAAATACAGCTGCAGGTGATTGTGTGGTGTAAACAAACAGGACCCTGTTACCTGTTCTACTCTGTCAGAATCTATGGGTCCACAATGGCAAGAGAAACAGAATATCTACCACTTCAGAGGCTGCTGCTTGGGCTGCTGTTGGGGGATGTGGTATATCTTCAGGAATATGAGGGTCAGTGCAATCCTATGAATGTTCACTTAGACCAGCTATTTTCAACCACTGTGCCATGGCACGCTGGTGTGCTGCGGGTGGTCTGCAGGTGTGCCGCGGTAGTTCAGGAAAGGATAATTTGTTAGTAGGGCCATTGGGGAATGCGAGCCCCTGCTGACGGTTCAGCGTGCCTTGTCAATGGTCAAAAAACTGATGGTGTGCCTTGACCACTTTAGTGCCTTGTCAGTGTGCCATGAGATAAGAAAGGTTGAAAATCACTGACTTAGACGTAGATACCACTGTGTTCAATGAGGCTTCATCCCAGGTAAACATGCATATGACTGTACTGTGAGAGAATGCAAAGAAGATCCACCATGCATTTCTCCATTACAGAGCCCCACTCAGGCCAGGCTTGTCTCTGTGAAGAAAACTGAGGCCTTCACCATCTCTAGTGCCAAGACGCTAAACCACTCAACCACTTCCTCCCAATGGACAGGAAATCATGACTCAAAACACCAGCACGCAGCACACAGCATGCCTACAGCACTGCAGCTCTCCTGGAACATGCTGCACACTCTGAACCTCCCCTGTGCTCAGCTGTAACCCCACACCTCCCTTCTTTTGTACACCTCCTGGTTCTCTCAGTGACCCCTGTCAAGGCTGCTTACTTTCACCCTCTCATCTCCTCACCTGCTCTCCCCATCAGAGCTTGTCCTTCAGCGTTTGCATTTTCCTCCTCATCCACCCTCCATTCACAAGTTTCAGAATCCTCTCACCTTTTGACAAGAGTGTCCCACAGTAAGCCTACAGCTTTAGCCGGTGTTATCTGAGCATCAAGTCCAGCAGGCAAACAGACTCCTACTGCCTGGGGCCAGCCAGGGGATTGAGCAGGGGAACAGGTGGTGGCGGCAGCAGCAAAACATGGGGAAGAGTGGCTGAATTGCAGGCCTGATGCCAGGCCAAAGCAGAAGCTGATCCTGCCCAGAAGCTGAAGGGAGCCCAGTAGGTACCAAAAGGCAGTTTAACAACCAGTTGCTGACACCCAGCATGTGGCAGGCTCTCGCTCTCTCTCTCCCCCCCCCCCCCAAGGACTTCTGGCAGAAGGGCTGAAAAGGACCCACAACCTTGGATTTGAGAGTTGCTGCGTTTCAGGACAGGCAACAATGGACTCATGGGAAGTATTGCCTAAGGCAGCTTCTTGTGTCTGGGGATCTGGGGCTGCAGAAGTTTGATGCCACCTTCGTTGTCTGTGTCCTTTAGCCCCTCCACATACTTTGTGACTGTGTGAACCAGAGGCCTCCATTCCTCAGTCAGTGAGGAGCCCAAAGCAGAGGTGGAGTTTGGGAACTCCAAAGATGAAGCTCAACACAAGCGTTGCTCTTGCACCTGCTCTGCTGCTGGCAGTTTCTCTGAGGGCTGTATGCGCTTCCTAGCTCTGACTTGCTTCATTTTGGGGTGGCTTCCTGAGGCTCTTTTGTAGCAGAAATATCCAGAAGGACCCTTTCCCATTATATATGCTCAATCACTAGGTGGCATCACCCAACAGGAACTCCTTCTCTTGTGCAAGCCCCAAGGAAGTGACTGGCACTTGCTTCACCTACCCAGTTTCACAGCTAGCATTTTACCCAATAATACTGTAGCAACTAAAGCATGTATGTGTCTTTTCAAAAACTAATATACATGGGGAAAATGCATGCCAGAGAGTCAGTACCAATTGCCACTCCTGTACAATGGCAATTTCTGCAATGTTAAAATGAACACTTTTCCACGAATGCTGAAACTGGCTGTTTTAAGGAAAATTCTGGAAGCATCTGCTTCATATTTTATCTCAAAAGAGTTCTGAAGTTACGGTGGAACAAGCATGGGGCAGAGTAGGGAGTTGCTGTACAACCAAATTCCACACTCCATTCTTAATAGCCCTGGTCTTGCTATATGGGGAAAGAACAGCATTTTCCCAGCAACTACACTCTTGTTTTTGAGCCGACTGCAATCTATTTTTTTTTATTTTTTTGAGATTTTATTTTTTTTATTTTTTTTGAGATTTTTTGAGATTTTTTTGCAATTGTTTTTGAGCAGACTGCATCTTGTTGAGCAGACTGCAGATGGACATCGTCGCCCTTCAAGAGACTAGGCTGCCAGATTCCGGATCTGTCAAGAAGAGAAATTTCTCATTTTTCTGGCAGGGAAAACCACCAAACGAAACCAGGGAACATGGCGTTGGCTTTGCGGTCAGAAATACCCTGCTGAAATCCATCATCCCACCTACTGTGGGAAGTGAAAGAATTTTGTCCCTGCAGCTCCAGTCATCAGCAGGACCTGTCACTCTCATCAGTGCTTATGCACCAACTCTGTCGTCTCCAGCAGAAGCCAAAGACAAATTCTATGATGACCTGGCCACCGCTATCAAGAAGATCCCCGTAAAAGAGCCATTGTTCATCCTCGGCGATTTCAATGCTAGAGTTGGTGCTGATAACAGTTCGTGGCCCACTTGCTTAGGTCAGTTCGGCATTGGGAAGATGAACGAGAATGGTCAACGCCTGCTAGAGTTTTGCTGTCTTCATGGTCTCTGTGTCAGCAACACGTTCTTCAACACGAAGCCCCAACATAGAGTCTCCTGGAGACACCCAAGATCAAAGCACTGGCACCAGCTCGACCTGATTCTCACCAGACGCTCCAGCCTTCCCAGCATCAAGATCACGCGCAGCTATCAGGGTGCTGCTTGCGACACTGACCATTCCCTGGTGTGCAGCAGAGTGAAACTGCAAACAAAGCGACTGTATCACACGAAAAAGGAAGGAAGACCTCGCATTGATACCAGCAAGACCCGGGATCAGAGAAAAGTGGAGGAATTTGCACGAGCGCTTGAGGAATCTCTTCCAGGCCCGGTCGATGCAAACGCATCCAACAGATGGGAACATTTCAAGAATGCCGTTTACAACAACGCCTTGTCCATATTTGGCAAGAAGACCAACAAGACGGCAGACTGGTTTGAAGCCCACTCTGAGGAGTTGACACCAGTCATTGAGGAAAAGAGGAGAGCTCAAGCAGCATACAAGGCCTGTCCCAGTGAGCGCAACCTGCAGGTCCTCCGAGCTGCTCGCAG
Organism: Tiliqua scincoides; assembly: GCF_035046505.1. Classification (NCBI taxonomy): domain Eukaryota; kingdom Metazoa; phylum Chordata; class Lepidosauria; order Squamata; family Scincidae; genus Tiliqua; species Tiliqua scincoides. Next base: position 1,385,207 of record NC_089823.1, read on the forward strand.
CAAAGTCCAGCAGACTGCCAGGAGATGTGCTAACGACTACTGGCTCCAGCTCTGTTCCGAGATACAGGTAGCAGCTGACACAGGCAACATCAAGGGGATGTATGATGGTATCAAGCAGGCCCTAGGTCCAACACAGAAGAAAATTGCCCCTCTGAAGTCTGCCACAGGCGAGGTCATCCAGGATCGGAAGCAGCAGATGGAACGCTGGGTGCAGCACTACTCTGAGCTATATTCCAGAGAAAATGTAGTCACCGAAGAAGCGCTGAACAACATTGAGTGCCTGCCTGTGCTGGAGGAGCTTGACAGTGAACCAACCCTAGAAGAACTTCACATGGCCCTGGACTCCCTTGCCTTTGGCAAGGCACCTGGAAAAGACAGCATCCCTGCTGAAGTCCTAAAGTGCTGCAAAGAGATAATCGTCACTGAGCTGCATGAAATCCTCTGTCTCTGCTGGAGAGAAGGTGGAGTACCTCAAGACATGAGGGATGCAAACATCATCACGCTGTACAAGAACAAAGGCGACAGGGGTGACTGCAATAACTACCGTGGCATTTCTCTCCTTAGCGTTGTAGGAAAGTTGTTTGCCCGAGTTGCACTAAAGAGGCTCCAGGTACTTGCAGAGAGTGTTTATCCAGAATCGCAGTGTGGATTCCGAGCCAACAGGTCCACCACTGATATGGTATTCTCCCTTAGACAACACAGTCCTGGAACGTGCTGGAATCCCTAGCATGTATTCACTGCTGAAACAGAGACGCTTGCGTTGGCTCGGTCATGTTGTGAGAATGGATGATGGCCGGATCCCAAAGGATCTCCTCTATGGAGAACTCGTGCAAGGAAAGCGCCCTACAGGTAGACCACAGCTGCGATACAAGGACATCTGCAAGAGGGATCTGAAGGCCTTAGGGATGGACCTCAACAAGTGGGAAACCCTGGCCTCTGAGCGGCCCGCTTGGAGGCAGGCTGTGCAGCATGGCCTTTCCCAGTTTGAAGAGACACTTGGCCAACAGTCTGAGGCTAAGAGGCAAAGAAGGAAGGCCCATAGCCAGGGAGACAGACCAGGGACAGACTGCACTTGCTCCCTGTGTGGAAGGGACGCTCGAGGGGGGACATGATTGAGACATACAAAATTATGCAGGGGATGGACAGAGTGGATAGGGAGATGCTCTTTACACTCTCACATAATACCAGAACCAGGGGACATCCACTAAAATTGAGTGTTGGGCGGGTTAGGACAGACAAAAGAAAATATTTCTTTACTCAGCGCGTGGTCGGTCTGTGGAACTCCTTGCCACAGGATGTGGTGCTGGCGTCTAGCCTAGACGCCTTTAAAAGGGGATTGGACGGGTTTCTGGAAGAAAAATCCATTATGGGGTACAAGCCATGATGTGTATGCGCAACCTCCTGATTTTAGGAATGGGTTAAGTCAGAATGCCAGATGTAGGGGAGAGCACCAGGATGAGGTCTCTTGTTATCTGGTGTGCTCCCTGGGGCATTTGGTGGGCCGCTGTGAGATACAGGAAGCTGGACTAGATGGGCCTATGGCCTGATCCAGTGGGGCTGTTCTTATGTTTTTATGTTCTTATGTAAGGGATTGTCACTCCCGGATTGGCCTTTTCAGCCACACTAGACGCTGTGCCAGAACCACCTTTCAGAGCGCGATACCATAGTCTTTCGAGACTGAAGGTTGCCAATACAATAGACAACTGCAGGAGAAATGCAGGGAACAGTGACAGCCACTCTTTATAGCCTTCATAGATCTCACGAAGGCCTTCGACCTGGTCAGCAGGGATGGCCTCTTCAAGATTCTCCCCAAGATTGGATGTCCACCCAGGCTCCTCAGCATCATCAGATCCTTCCACAAGGACATGAAGGGCTCTGTTGTCTTCGATGGCTCCACATCAGACCCCTTTGACATCCGAAGCGGCGTGAAGCAGAGCTGTGTTCTTGCACCAACCTTGTTTGGGATTTTCTTCGCTGTCCTGCTGAAGCATGCCTTTGGAACCGCAACAGAAGGCATCTATCTCCGGACCAGATCAGACGGAAAACTCTTCAACCTCTCCAGACTGAGAGCAAAGTCCAAAGTCCAGCTGAAATGTCTGCGTGACTTCCTCTTTGCCAACGATGCAGCTATCACTACCCACTCTGCCAAAGATCTCCAGCAGCTCATGGATCGTTTTAGCAAGGCCTGCCAAGATTTTGGACTGACAATCAGCCTGAAGAAAACACAGGTCATGGTTCAGGATGTGGATTCACCTCCCTGCATTACAATCTCTGCGCACAAACTGGAGGTTGTCCATGACTTTGTGTACCTTGGCTCAACGATCTCTGACACTCTTTCTCTCGATACCGAACTAAACAAACGCATCGGTAAAGCAGCTACCACGTTTTCCAGACTCACAAAGAGAGTCTGGTCCAACAAGAAGCTGACGGAACATACCAAGATCCAGGTCTACAGAGCTTGCGTCCTGAGTACACTTCTGTACTGCAGCGAGTCATGGACTCTTCGCTCACAACAGGAGAGGAAACTGAACGCTTTCCACATGCGCTGCCTCCGACGCATTCTCGGCATCACCTGGTAGGACAAAGTTCCAAACAACGCAGTCCTGGAACAAGCTGGAATCCCGAGCATGTATGTACTGCTGAAACAGAGACGCCTGCGTTGGCTCGGTCATGTCGTGAGAATGGATGATGGCTGGATCCCAAAGGATCTCCTCTATGGAGAACTCGTGCAAGGAAAGCGCCCTACAGGTAGACCACAGCTGCGATACAAGGACATCTGCAAGAGGGATCTGAAGGCCTTAGGAGTGGACCTCAACAAGTGGGAAACCTTGGCCTCTGAGCGGCCCGCATGGAGGCAGGCTGTGCAGCATGGCCTTTCCCAGTTTGAAGAGACACTTGGCCAACAGTCTGAGGCTAAGAGGCAAAGAAGGATGGCCCATAGCCAGGGAGACAGACCAGGGACAGACTGCACTTGCTCCTGTTGTGGAAGGGATTGTCACTCCCGAATTGGCCTTTTCAGTCACACTAGACGATGTTCCAAAACCACCTTTCAGAGCGCGATACCATAGTCTCTTGAGACTGAAGGTTGCCAACAAAATAAAAAAAAAACACTCTTGTTTGAGTAGCAGGTTAATGCTGTATCCTTGGAGAGCAACAGGTTAGATTTCATGCACCAAATGCACAGCAACAATGTCTGTGGCACTATACACTGATTACCTGGCAAAGATGCTAATGAAAATTGATTCTAAAATGTGCTCACTATTTGTGAGCATGTGAAGTTCAGAGTCAGGTTTGTGGAAGTGCTGGGCAAAAAGGGCTAGAAATCCACGTGACATTTTCAGACCCAACACAAATATCCAGAGACTGACAGTGCAATCCAAAAGTAAGTCTGGCTGAGTTTAATGGGACTTACTCCCATGCAAGAGTGCATCAGACTGAAGCCTCCCTAACACTGGTGCTCCCTAACACCAACCTGTGCTGCAAGGCATGGCCACGTACCCACACCATGGCACATCACCAAGGCGACACCGGAGGTACTGTACCACAGGGTGCCAGCAGAACAACAATGACTCAAGCTATGTGCGAGTGTCTGACCCATATGTCAGGCAATGCCCCCTTCTTTTGCCTGCACTTCCACAGAAAGAGAGGCAAACAGAAATGATTGCTACTGCCCTAGCAAGCCAACTCCCTGCTCCTGCTCCACCAGCAGCCAGGACAGTTCACTTTCTCCAAGCCACCTTGATCTCAGTGCTCCTGGGTTCAAGCCACCACCTTCAGAGCTGTGACCAGGGGATTCAGAGAGAAAGTCATCAGGCAGAGGGCCAACAAGGGGAGTCCATTATCAAGCGCCCTGGCAATGATGACGCGCATTGACCAACAATGTGGATCCTTTGGCAGATTCACGGAACATAGCAAGAGCTACCCAAGCAACGGGGACTGACAGAATCTGGTTGACTTTCCACCCCCAGGTTCCTAGCATTAGCAAAGAGAGCGTGCTTCTTCCCCCACAAACAGCACTGGTGATTTCATTACCCAACAACTGTATTCTGAATACATTGGGAGGGGACTCTGGGCTTAATCCTCCACAGTCCCACTAAGCCCCACACATGAAAGTTTGTCAATCAGGGAGCAAAACAGGCACAAATTGCCTTGGGTTCCTGGTCTCTTGCAGAGGAAACAGAAAATGCCAGCTCACTCAGAGCAGCACACTGTGCTGATAAAGGAACAAGGGGAGTCCAGCCAACAGTGTTATCGGCAAGTGGCACTTTGTTCCAACTCAAATACAACCATTTCCACTGAAAACGCCTTAGCTCTCTGCCTGGTTGAACAATTCCGCACTGCAGGGACGAGGTGGGAGAGCACCAGGACGAGGTGGGAGAGCACCAGGACGAGGTCTCTTGTTATCTGGTGTGCTCCCTGGGGCATTTGGTGGGCCGCTGTGAGATACAGGAAGCTGGACTAGATGGGCCTATGGCCTGATCCAGTGGGACTGTTCTTATGTTCTTATGTTCTAAATTCTCCAGGGAAAGGCCGAAGTCTGAGAGAGAGCAGGGCAAGTCTCTGCTTCACTTACAGAACGGAATACAGCTTATACAACTACAGTCATTTCCTCCCCAACAGAACAAAGTGTACAGCCAAGATGGCAAACACCTGGATCTCCCACCTGTAGCATACACCATGGCTTCTGTGTACCAGTGGCAGGTTTGGTGTGCTCAGGTGAAGGTTTAGAGCAAATCCAAGTGGGTGTTATGCATATACACAGCACAACAACCAATCACTTCTTTTCCAGCTGCTGAAAGTTCAGCTCTTTAAGTTGTCTAGATGGCCCAGGAGTCAGACAAATTAATAGATATTTCTAACCAGAGCATGAGAACTATCAGAAAACAAAAATATTGTTTGATCTCAAATTATCCCTTTAGAACAATAATTTTTGAGTCAGAGAAGAGTCACCGCGTACGATGTTAGAAGGCACCAGGTGTAAAAGGCTCCTGGGCTGCATCCCTGCAAAGGCCACTCTCTAGTAGGACACACCCAGATCAATTTGTTGTGGGGAGAAGATCCTGCCCTCTGGCAAGAGTAAGCCGGGTGATCTTCTACAATTGTGTCATGGAGTGATGGAGCCCTAGAATGGCAAATGCTGTCCCCTGTCCAGACAAGAACCATCACTCCCAAAACTTCCCTGACACATCAAGCTGCAACACAGAACACAATTTATACATCCACAACTTTTGCAGGCCCTGCCTGGACTCCTGGAACCTTCCCATTTCAATCGCTCAGCAGACGTGGCAGGCACTTTCATGGGCCTGCCATTTCATGAGGGCTTTGCCACTGAATTGGGAATGTGCTCCAAAGCCTCCTTGATTGAGCGGCTTCTCCTGCCCCAAACAGCTCCATTTCCATTTCTAACCTATTTTCAGCCTAAGCAGCTGTGACAAACACAGTTATAGGCTAAGAAGCGCACAGAAGGGAGGGGATCTGTCTCAAAACCTGGCCAAATACCAGGCAAAGGCACAGTCAACCCCAAGAACCTCGACCTCCTCCACTTCCAGGTCGTTGTACGTCCAGGCTGAACCCAGCAGTCCAGTGAAGCTGCTACATGGTGCCACTTCCCTCTGTCCCCCACTGCGCCCACAATTTGCCTGCCAAGCAATGAAGGATAACATGTTCCGCTGCCCGACTGCCGCTCTGCATTTCCACAGATGGAGAAACTCCTCTATATTCTGCCCTCTGGTCTGCAAGTCTTTAAAACTAGTTTTCAGGATCGCTGGCCTTTAGAATCATGCAACACATTTCTGTCCACGTACATCTTTGTCACATTCTGGGACATGCTCTATCTATAGGGAACCCTCAATTCAGGGTTCTGGAGTACCAACCACTCCTTGGACAGCTCATCACTGTCTGACATGAACAGAAAGTGCATTTCAGAAGAGACCCAACACTCCCCTGGAGCTGCACACTGCAAGGGGAGATTATTAGGCATGAGCATGCTGACTAACAGGGAAATGTGTCCACCTCTCTGCCTTACTGAGAAGATTTGGGAGGAACAATATAATTGACTTAAAAACCATTATGCTCTCCTCTCTGTATAAGTACTCTTGCTATACAGATTTTCACTTATCCACACTGCACATATTAGGACCACCCCTCTTTATCCCTTCCAAGATTTTCAATATAAGGTGCAGGACTGGGGGAGCAGGGAAGACCCAGACTTTCACAGAGGAAAAGTCTACCTCCCATTTTACCCAAAGGGTCCACCCTGGAGACCTCACAAATGTGCCCAAAGAGGCTTTCCAGGAGGTTAGATCAAATTTGGGATTTCTCTATCTGATAGGACAGAGGTCCAGAAGGGCCCCCTTTGTGCTCCTGCAGGTTTTAGAGGAAGCGCTCTTCAGGACCCTCGGGAGACCTGGCACAGTTGGGAAGAGATGCCCTCGATGTAGAATGCACTGCCTAATGGGTAGCACCCCCCTTTCAAGGCATGTGCACTGCATGCACCCTTTCACAGTGCATCTGTTTTAGTGCTGTATTTCTACAAATTACTGTAAATACGGGTCCTTAAGAACAGAAAAAGGAGAACAAAATCATGGGAAAAATAGAACATGAAATGTAAGACAGTTGGTTCATAGTCTACAACAGCCACAAACACATGAGCAACTCCAGGTTGAAGACGGACAGCCCAAGGGTGGTGGAACCTGGGAGCAGGGCAGAGTCTTTAACAGTCTGGAGTGAGTCAACAGTTACTGTCAGCTGCAACTCACATAACAAGCTGAAACTATGAAAAGCTCATCATCACTTGGAAAGCTGAGAGAAACTGCAGGAAGCCAAGAAGCCACACAACTTCTGGTGAATCATTCAAAAGAAACCAGTAAAAAGCAGACCTGCTAAGTGAACAGTTTTGCAAATCGATCTCTTTGCTAAAACACAGCTTGCAGCCGGTTGGGGCTATGAGGACTTCTAGACCTGGAATCAAGGCAAAGGAGACTGAGCATGTGCCATTCAGCCCAGCAGATCAAATCAAAGGACCCTGGGCTTGGGCAAGGCCTCTGCCCGAGACACTGGAAACTGCTGGACCTCTGGCAAAAGGCAATCCCTTACAGCTGTGCCAAATAGCCAGAGGATCTGGAAGGAGGAGAGGTTCACCTTGAAAAACCTGGCTTTGGCACTGAAATGCAAGGCCTGCACTGCACTTCCAATTCCCTGGAGCAGTGCAACTCAGCTCGTATTCCTTGCCTTTCTGGAGGGGGTGGCATTTGCCATACTCCGCTCCTGGGATTTCAGGCAGAAAGGATTTGGTTACAGCAGGTCAACTCCAGGCTTTGCTTCTTAAAAACTTAACAAAGCCAGAAAAACCTGGGGGAAGTAACAGAATCAGAGGAAGTTTTACAATGCTGTAATAATACACTGCTGTATTATTACTTTGCATTTGAATAGTGTTTCTGAAGTTTGCAAAGTGTTTCTTATTTCAATAGTTTATCATATCTTGGTAAGACCACAACTGCATCAAAAGATTAAAATTCATGCTGTTAAAAATCCAACCTTTCAATCTGTGACTCTTCCAGAACTTAAGTCAGAGAAACAGCCATGAGAGGACACCTTTGTTTCTTATTTATTTTCTTGATATACTGCTGATACTTGCCTACAGGGCAAGAAATTTTTGCAAATAAATAAAGCTTAGATCATTACCTCTCATCTCCAAGGTCCCTCAGGGGGCAGAGCTTTACAATTCCTGCAAATTTTCAAGCAGCATTACTTCTCAAGCAGCATCAGAGAAACAATACAGAGAAAATTAGAGAAAATTAATCTCCAAGGCAATTACTGGAAAGCTCCAGCCAAAGTTAACCTTTTCACTGCTCCTGAGACTTCCACTGAATTGAAACAAGCCTAGCAGAGCCTGCTGCAGCCTCATTCCATATGGCAAATGCTTGCATTTTACAGAGGTCTGTTTTTTTAAACACCAGGATGTAATCCTCCTTTCCATTTGAAACAAAATCCCAGGCTATAATTCAGTGCACCATTACTTAAGAATAACACCCATACAAAGCAATGGGTCTGCTTTTGAGTAAATAGGATTACAACTATGTGCATAAGAACAGCCCCACTGGATCAGGCCATAGGCCCATCTGGTCCATAGGTGCATCTGGTCCATAGGTGCATCTGGTCCATAGGGATCAGGCTATAGGCCCATCTAGTCCAGCTTCCTGTATCTCACAGTGGCCCACTAAACGTCTCAGAGAGCATACCAAATAACAAGAGACCTGCATCCTGGTGCCCTCCCTTGCATCTGGCATTCTGATGTAGCCCATTTCTAAAATCAGGAGGTTGCACATACACATCATGGCTTGTAACCCAGAATGGATTTTTCTTCCAGAAACTTGTCCAATCCCCTTTTAAAGGCATCCAGGCCAGATGCAGTCACCACATCCTTTGGCAAGGACTTCCACAGACCAACTACATGCTGAGTGAAGGAATATTTTATTTTGTCTGTCCTAACTCTCCCAACACTCAATTTTAGTGGATGTCCCCTGGTTCTGGTGTTGTGTGAGAGGGTAAAGAGCATCTCTCTATCCACTCTGTCCATCCCCTGCAGAATTTTGTATGTCTCAATCATGTCCCCCCTCAGGTGCCTCTTTTCTAGGCTGAAGAGGCCCAAACGCCGTAGCCTTTCCTCTTAAGGAAGGAGCCCCAGCCCCGTAATCATCTTAGTCGCTCTCTTTTGCACCTTTTCCATTTCCACTATGTCTTTTTTGAGATGCGGCAACCAGAACTGGACACAATATTCCAGGTGTGGCCTTACCATCAATTTGTACAACGGCATTATAATATTAGCCGTTTTGTTCTCAATACCTTTTCTAATGATCCCAATCATAGAATTGGCCCTCTTCACCGCCGCCGCACATTGAGTCGACACTTTCATTGACCTGTCCACCACCACCCCAAGATCCCTCTCCTGTTCTGTCACAGACAGCTCAGAACCCATCAGCCTATATGTGAAGTTTTGATTCTTTGCCCCAATGTGCATGACTTTACACTTACTGACATTGAAGCGCATCTGCCATTTTGCTGCCCATTCTGCCAGTCTGGAGAGATCCTTCTGGAGCTCCTCACAATCACTTCTGGTCTTCACCACTCAGAAAAGTTTGGTGTCGTCTGCAAACTTAGCCACCTCACTGCTCAACCCTGTCTCCAGGTCATTTATGAAGAGGTTGAAAAGCACCGGTCCCAGGACAGATCCTTGGGGCACACCGCTTTTCACTTCTCTCCATTGTGAAAACTGCCCATTGACACCCACTCTCTGTTTCCTGGTCTTCAGGAGCCTTTGGTGAGGGACAGTGTCGAATGCCTTCTGAAAGTCCAGATATATAATGTCTACAGGTTCTCCGGCATCCACATGCCTGTTGACCTTTTCAAAGAATTCTATAAGGTTCGTGAGGCAAGACTTACCCTTACAGAAGCCAGGCTGATTCTCCCTCCACAGGGCCTGTTTGTCTATGTGTTTTGAGATCCTATCTTTGATGAGGCATTCCACCATCTTACTCGGTATAGATGTTAGGCTGACCGTCCTATAGTTTCCCGGGTCCCCCCTCTTTCCCTTTTTAAAGATTGGCGTGACGTTTGCTATCCTCCAATCCTCTGGCACCGTGGCCGTTTTGAGGGACAAGTTGCATATTTTAGTCAAGAGATCAGCAACTTCATTCCTCAATTCCTTAATAACTCTTGGGTGGATGCCATCAGGGCCCGGTGACTTATTGATCTTTAATTTATCAATTAGGTCTGAAACATCTTCTCTTTTAACCTCTATCTGACTTAATTCCTTGGTCAGGAGGGGCCATTCCGGCAGCGGTATCTGCCTGACGTCTTCTGCCGTGAAGACAGATGCAAATAACTCATTTAATTTCTCTGCCATCTCCAAGAATCCTTTTATCTCCCCTTTCCCTCCCTCACCATCCAGAGGGCCAACCGCTTCTCTGGCAGGTTTCCTGCTTCTAACATATTTGAAGAAGCTTTTATTATTCCCCTTAATGTTGCTGGCCATGCGTTCCTCATAGTCTTGCTTGGCCCCCTGTATCACCTTCTTACATTTCTTTTACCACCGTTTATGTTCTTTTTTGTTCTCCTCATTAGGGCACCGGGTAGATGGGACTCGTCAGCCTGGGAAGGCAGCTCATCTGAGAGAAGGAAAACTCTGATCCCAAACCCCCACTGCCTTGTGGCTACATCCAGTTATGGAAAAGGCTTCAGGAGTCAACCTCGAGGCAAAATCCGGAGCCGGAGTCCCTGAGGCAGTTCATGGCTGAACACAGTCATGTTCTGGCAACTCCTGCGACGCCGCTGGAACCAACCGTATTGGACTCTGCCTTTCCATTGGACCATTTCAGCGACGTGGAGAGGGGGGATTTGCTGCATGGGTAACAGCCTATCCTCCATACCTACTTTACCCAGGCTTCACGCACTGGAGAGGACACTCTGTTCCAGAACCACCATTCAGAGCGTGACACCATAGTCTTCCAAGACTGAAGGATGCCAACATTAGGGCAAGACTTCCATTTACGGAAGGAAGCTTCCTTGCCATTTACAGCCTCTCTAACTTGGCTCGTTAGCCATGCGGGCACCCTCCTGGATTTAGTGGAACCCTTCTTTCTTTGTGGTATACACCTCTGCTGGGCCTCTATTACTATTGTTTTAAGCAGCTTCCATGCACTCTGGAGAGATTGGACTCTTTTTACCTTCCCTTTCAACCTCCTTCTAACCAGCCTCCTCATTTGAGGGAAGTCCGCTCGTCGGAAGTCAAGGGTTTTTGTGAGAGATCTGCCCGGTATTCTTCCCCCAACATGCATGTCGAAACGGATTGCAGCATGATCACTGTTCCCCAATGGCTCAGTAACATTTACATCTCTAACCAGGTCCTGTGTATCACACAATATTAAATCCAGAGTCACCTGGCCTCTGGTGGGCTCCATGACTAGCTGCTCTAAGGCACAGTCATTTAGCATGTCAAGGAATCCTGTCTCCTTTTCGTGACCAGCACACAAATTGACCCAGTCAATATGAGGATAATTGAAGTCCCCCATGATTGCAACCCTGTCCCTCCTTGTCACCTCCCTGAACCGTTTCCTCATTTCAAGGTCCCCTTCTGATTTCTGGTCTGGAGGATGATAGTATGCCCCCAGTATTACATCGCTCCGCAGGCCTGGTAATTTAACCCACAGAGATTCTACGGTGGAGTCGGACCCACCTTCAATCTCTACTTTGCTGGATTCTATCCCTTCCTTAACGTAAATGGCCACCCCAACTCCAACACGCCCCTGCCTGTCCCTTCTGTAGAGTTTATAGCCCGGGATTGCAGTATCCCACTGATTCTCCGCATTCCACCAGGTTTCCGTAATGCCCACTATGTCAATGTTTTCCCTAGTCACCAGACATTCCAGTTCTCCCATCTTTGCTCGGAGACTTCGGGCATTCACATAAAAGCATTTGTACGCAGAATGCCCCAGGATGGGCTGCTTATTCGCTCCTTTGTCCCCGCATCCTCTCACTGTGCCAAACTGTCTATCACATCCCAACATGCTACCTTTCCCAATTTCTTCTCCTACTCTGCCTTTGTCTTGTTGTTCTCTAACCTCCCCATCCTCATCCCATAGGGATGAGGAGTCCCAAACCGGATGCCCCCCGGCTCTTGTCGGCCTTCCCCCAGGGATCGGTTTAAAAGCTGCTCTGCCACCTTTTTAATGTTATGCGCCAGCAGTCTGGTTCCATTCTGGTTCAAGTAAAGCCCGTCCCTCTTGTACAGGCCCCGCTTGTCCCAAAATGTTCCCCAGTGCCTAACGAATCTAAACCCCTCCTCCCTACACCACCGTCTCATCCACGCATTGAGACCCCTGATCTCGGCCTGCCTAGCTGGCCCTGTCCCCCCTCAGGCGCCTCTTTTCTAGGCTGAAGAGGCCCAAACGCCGTAGCCTTTCCTCATAAGGAAGGTGCCCCAGCCCAGTCATCATTTTCGTTGCTCTCTTTTGCACCTTTTCCATTTCCACTATGTCCTTTTTGAGATGTAGTGACCAGAACTGGACACAATACACCAGGTGTGGCCTGACCATCAATCTGTAGCTGCACAAATTTGATCAAAGTGCTGCTGCACTTACAGTTATTCCTTGTTGCCCCACTTCTCTTTCCAAGGGCCAACCGCTTCTCTGGCAGGTTTCCTGCTTCTAACATATTTGAAAAAGCTTTTATATTAATATTGCTGGCCACGTGTTCCTCAAAGTCTTTCTTGGCCTTTTGTATCACCTTCTTACATTTATTTTGCCACAGTTTATGTTCCTTTTTATTCTCCTCATTAGGGCAAGGCTTCCACTTACCGAAGGAAGCTTCCTTGCTCTGAATAGCCTCTCTAACTTGGCTCGTTAGCCATGCGGGCGCCCTCCTGGACTTAGTCGAGTCCTTCTTCCTTTGCGGTATACACTTCTCCTGGGCTTCTATTACTGTTGTTTTAAACAGCTTCCACACACTCTGGAGAGATTGGACCCTCTTTACCTTCCCTTTCAACTTCTTCCTAACCAGTCTCCTCATTTGAGGGAAGTCTGCCCTTCGGAAGTCAAGAGTTTTTGTGTCCGATTTGTTTGGCACTCTTCCCCCGACATGCATGGTGAAACTAATCGCAGCATGGTCACTTCTCCCCAATGGCTCAGTAAAATTTCATCTCTAACCAGGTCCTGAGTACCAGACCCGCTTTCAATCTCTGCTTTGCTGTATTCCACCCCACCGCTGACACACCCCTCTCTGTCCCTCCTATAGAGTTTATAGCCTGGGATTGCGGTATCCTGCTGGTTCTCCACATTCCACCATGCTTTTGTTATGCCCACCATATCACTGTTTTCTCCAGCCACCAAACATTCCAGATCTCCCATCTTTTTTCGGAGACTTCGGGTATTAGCATAAAAGCACTTGTATATGAAGTCTTCCATGATGGGCTGCTTATTCACTCCTTTATCCTTGCAGTCTCTCATTTCGCTGGGTTGCTATCACATCTCATCATGCTTCCACTCCCAATTCCTGCTCCTACTCTGTCTCTGCCTTGTTGTTCCTGTGGATAGGCTGGCCCTGGGCAGCTAAGGGTCCAATTCTATCCAACTTTCCAGTGCTGGTGCAGCTGCAATGCAGCCCCAAGGCAAGGGGACAAATATTCCCATACCTTATGGAGGCCTCCGTAACTACCCTCCCACAACAGAGTGCAATGCAAATCCCACTGGCATAGCTACACCAGGACTGGAAAGTTGGATAGGATTTGACCCTAAGTCTCTTAGTCACTCCTATACACCAGCTTTAGTTTTTACTGGGCTTGCTTATTACAATTCCTCCCCCCCCCAAAAAAAAAACCCCAGAGATGACCCAATAATCACATAGCCCCCTTTTCCATCCTAGCCCGCCTAAGAGAGCTCAGAAAAAAAAGAGACAGAAGATTACTAGAACAAACAGTTTCAGACAGGAAGAAATCAGGTAAAACCAAGGAGCAGAGGCAGGGAAAGACCATGATGAGGGGAGACGGGAGAGTGGCAAAGGGGGGGGGGAATGCCGTGGCAGGGAGTACAGATCAGGCATCGAGGCAAAGAGCATGAGCAAGCGAGAGGAAATCAGGACATACACATGTGAAAGTGCCAGGAGTACCCTGCTAAGTGTCAGTCATCTCTTTCCCTGCTAACTGGGCAAACAGGCACTTCTCAAGTGGTGCTCCCCTTACATTTCGCAGGGAGAGAACAACTGTCCCTCTTCACCCCAGCACAGCCTCTTTTCTAGTGGCAGTTTGCTGGTGTTTCTTCTGAATTTTTTTTTTTTTTAAGATTGTGAGCCTTTTGTGGACAGGGAGCCCTTTAATGAATTGATTTTCTCCATAAATCACTCCATGAACTTTTCTGTTGAAAAGAGGTTCTGTATATGAATACTCTTAACCCATTTCTGCCTGGCCCACTATCCCCATAAGATTGACATTCTAAAAAGTGGGTCCCAGTGCTCAAAAGTTTGAGAAGCACTGGTCTAGAGAGATTCTCAAGCACCATTTCAAATCTATCTACATCTTAAGCCTTCTAACCCAGACTTCCACAGAAGAGGCAGCCAGTAAAGGAGTTCAGACTATTCAAGCAATCGAATCCAGCCAGGATGCAAGAGAAGGATTGTCAGCACATGTGGTGTGTAGGAAAACCACGTTCATAGCTAAAATACGGTCTCAGACATGAAGCCAATTAAGCCAGTGCTGGCTTAAGTGCTGCAGTAAACGTAGCGCTGCAATCAGTCAAAGTGACTGAGGATTCCCCAAGCTGAGCCTGTGCCAGCAGGCTACTGTGCATTATCAGAACAACAAAAAATTAAGAATTGTTCAAGCACTTCTCCCCTCACACACTTCAAGTTTGCTAAAGGTCAAAAAAGGAGTTGCTGAGAAGGGAGAGCATCCAAAGGCCGCCTGAGCTTTTCACAGGCAATGGATGAACACACACATGGGGGGGGGGGGAGATGACAAACCCTGGGGTGCCTGCTTTGTATCTGGCAAGCACAGCAGCGGGAGGGGCAACTTTAGAGCAACACAGCCCTGCCCAAATATTCATCCACACCATTCCTGGGATGGTTCAACATGCCTTCACCTTTCTTTCAGGGCATTCAGACCACTGTATTCCAGCTGGAACAGAATAACCACTAGCTAGGAAAACTGCTAGTTGCCAAACACAAGTAGATTCCACCTGCACTGTCACTTTCTGTTCTGTCCCCCACCCCACCCCATGGAATTCCCACCCCTGGCTTCTTCTGCTGATCAGGCTGATGTTACCATAGTCTTTCGAGACTGAAGGTTGCCAACTAAGAGACTAGCAGTTAAGAGATTCCAGACGGAAGAGGATTTGGGTTCTACAGCATGCTCAGTACTTCTCGGTTTGCCAAACAGCAAACTCCCTCAGAACCAGAAATACAGAGCAAGGGAAGCCACTTCTCTGATCAGGCCAACCTTCCAGGCTATATTACATTCTTCTTCGGGCAGAAGCATATGCTACAAAAAAAGCAGGTTAATTTCAGTAAAATCCTGCTGACTGACTTTGCCAGAACGTCCGGATTCCTTCATTTCACACAGCCATAAACCCTTCCCTTCCCGCAGGCAGCTGAGGGGGCATCCATGTGGTTCCCAGGCAGTCTCCCAGGCAGGCAGGGATTAGCCTCAGCACACTGGCGACATCAGCGGCTGCATCAGGGTGTTTCCCATGGCCAGTAACAATTCCCCAGTAACAAGGAAGCAGAGATCTCACTGGGCTCACACCATCAGTTCATAATTTTATCCTGGGCTTGCCCACCAATACATGAGTTAGTATTCTGTGCAACCTGAACTGCTATGCACATTAGTATCTGCTGATTTGCCCTGCACTTTGGAAGAAAACAGACGGCATCTCCATTTTGCTAGTACTTGATGGGAGCAAGTGGTGGTGGAGGTGGGGCTACTGAAGGCACAAGGGGGGCCTGCTCAGTGCTAGAACCCTCTCCCTACATGGCCCCCCATCACCAAGAGGCACACAGAGCACTGGGGAGGAGGCGCTATGCTGTGGGCTTTTCCCCCTCAGTTTTATTCTGCTGTTGACTGCAATAATAACTGTGGCTTTAACACTGAAGCATTTTAACACTGACACTGTTAACCGCTTTGTGTGTTCTACAAGGGAAAGGGATACCAACTCCCCTACTTTATTACATGTCCAAAACTTTGGAAAGAACTGTTAATAAATAAAATGTTTAACCCTAAGTAAAGTTGCAATCTTATACAGGTCCAACCTTGTTATACACGTATTTTTTATACACAGATTTGACTCAACACGAATGGCCCCTGCAAATGAGAAGGAATGTGCTGATCCCTGGAGAAGGGGGAAAAAGCACACCTTTAAAATCAGTTTAAAATACTGAACAGTCCTTTAACAATAGCCTCCTTAATGAGAAAGAGGGGGGGCAGCTGGCTGACAATCCATCAATCCTTCTCTCTCCAGCTGACCCCTCCCTTCCCCCTGAGCACCTGAAAGAAAGGTGATCACTTTGCATTGGTGAAGGGAGGGGCTGAGTGAAGCGCCTTTCTAAGCGCTTGGTGGACGACTGATTGATGGATTGTCTTCTTAATGACTCTTATCTTACATCACAAAGGTCAGCAAGGCTGTTTTTAAATCACCAGAGCAAAGAAACTTGTTTTTTAAATTGATTTGCTATAGTGCAAATAGTTTTTTGCCATCCACATGAGTGCTTGGAACGGAACCCACACAAGTAATGAGGCTCAACCTGTACACACTTACTTGGGAGTAATCTCGGCCAAACACAGCAGAACTTCCTTCTGATAACTGCTGTGAGACCCCGTGCTACAAAATCTTCTCATCCTTTGTTTCCAATGCCCCACACACAGCGACACGCCACTAAATGAAATCTTGACATTGGATCATTCTGTTTAGTGTGGAGCTGTTCCAAAGCGGCCTCTTCCCCATCACTGCCACTGCACTTCACGATACAAAAACATGAAGGTGCAGCTGGGCACACGCAGCCATGGAGGCAGATCTGCAACATTATCACTGCACTGTCTAAGGTAGGGCTTTTCAAACTGGGGCGTTGCGACGCCCCAGCCTATGGGCCCTGGCTTCTGCCCCCTTAAGGGGTGGGGGCAGCCTAGAGACAGGGAGGAGGCAGCGACGCGATCCCCAAGATTGCGCTGCTCAGGGGGCTGCAGGGGCTTGGGAGCACTTACCCAAGCCTCCTGCAGCCTCCCCAGGGTGCAGGGAGTCTGGTGCGAACCTTTGTTAGGGCTCCCCACAGCAGTGAAAGTGAAAGTGGAGCGACTGCGCTCCACTTCTGCTTTAGTGGAGGCGGGGCACGATCACTCCGCTTTTACATTCACTGCTGCAGGGAGCTCTAACAAAGGTTCGCACCGGGCTCCCTGCACCCTGGGGAGGCTGCAGGAGGCTTGAGTAAGTGCTCCCAAGCCCCTGCAGCCCCCTGAGTGGCGCGATCCTGGGGATCACGCCGCTGCCTCCCCCCCACCCCGCTGCCTCCCCCCCACCACCGCAAGAACTTACAGTGGCTCAAACGCTCCTGCAGAGTTTGAATACCACTGCTCTAAGGGAAAACTGTCACGAGGTGACCCAAACTGGTTCAACTTGACTAGCTGCGGGGCTCCATGAGGGCAGCCTGCTCACAAACACCCCTGCTGATGAACCCGCAGTACAGTGCAGCACTGGACTATGGTGGCCAACTTGTTCATGCATCCTCCCCTGGTCTGTTGAAATGGATCTAGTTATTCTATGAGGACTCTCCATGCTTGCCTCTGCTCTCAGCCCAACTTACTGGGGAAGTCCATGCCCATCAGCCAGCCAGTCAACTGTCGGTATTCTGCCCACCTGGTGCTGATCACTGCGCATTCATAAGAACATAAGAAAAGCCCCACTGGATCAGGCCATAGGCCCATCTAGTCCAGCTTCCTGCATCTCACAGCAGCCCCACCAAATGCCCCAGGGAGCACACCAGATAACAAGAGACCTGCATCCTGGTTCCCTCCCTTGCATCTGGCATTCTGACATAGCCCATTTCTAAAATCAGGAGGTTGCACATACACATCATGGCTTGTAACCCAGAATGGGTTTTTCCTCCAGAAACTTGTCTAATCCCCTTTTAAAGGCATCCAGGCCAGATGCCGTCACCACATCCTGTGGCAAGGAGTTCCACAGACCAACCACATGCTGAGTAAAGAAATATTTTCTTTTGTCCTAACTCTCCCAACACTCAGTTTTAGCGGATGTCCCCTGGTTCTGGTGCTATGTGAGAGCGTAAAGAGAATCTCTCTATCCACTTTATCCTTCCCCTGCATAATTTTGTATGTCTCAATCATGTCCCCCCTCAAGCGTCTCTTTTCTAGGCTGAAGAGGCCCAAACGCCGTAGCCTTTCCTCATAAGGAAGGTGCCCCAGCCCCGTAATCATCTTAGTCGCTTTCTTTTGCACCTTTTCCATTTCCACTATGTCCTTTTTGAGATGTGGCGACCAGGATGCAATACTCCAGGTGTGGCCTTACCAGGGCCAGACAGGGAGAAGGTTTTACTGAGGACATGAAGTAGCTGAAGACCCACCAGCCTCAGCAGGCAGAGAGTGGCAGACACTCCCTTCACACATACACACACTCATAAGAACATAAGAACATAAGAACATAAGAACAGCCCCACTGGATCAGGCCATAGGCCCATCTAGTCCAGCTTCCTGTATCTCACAGCGGCCCACCAAATGCCCCAGGGAGCACACCAGATAACAAGAGACCTCATCCTGGTGCTCTCCCCTACATCTGGCATACTTAACCCATTCCTAAAATCAGGAGGTTGCGCATACACATCATGGCTTGTACCCCATAATGGATTTTTCCTCCAGAAACTCGTCCAATCCCCTTTTAAAGGCATCTAGGCTAGACGCCAGCACCACATCCTGTGGCAAGGAGTTCCACAGACCGACCACGCGCTGAGTAAAGAAATATTTTCTTTTGTCTGTCCTAACCCGCCCAACACTCAATTTTAGTGGATGTCCCCTGGTTCTGGTATTATGTGAGAGTGTAAAGAGCATCTCCCTATCCACTCTGTCCATCCCCTGCATAATTTTGTATGTCTCAATCATGTCCCCCCTCAAGCGTCTCTTTTCTAGGCTGAAAAGGCCCAAACGCCGTAGCCTTTCCTCATAAGGAAGGTGCCCCAGCCCCGTAATCATCTTAGTTGCTCTCTTTTGCACCTTTTCCATTTCCACTATGTCTTTTTTGAGATGCGGCGACCAGAACTGGACACAATACTCCAGGTGTGGCCTTACCATAGATTTGTACAACGGCATTATAATACTAACCGTTTTGTTCTCAATACCCTTCCTAATGATCCCAAGCATAGAATTGGCCTTCTTCACTGCCGCCGCACATTGGGTCGACACTTTCATCGACCTGTCCACCACCACCCCAAGATCTCTCTCCTGATCTGTCACAGACAGCTCAGAACCCATCAGCCTATATCTAAAGTTTTGATTTTTTGCCCCAATGTGCATGACTTTACACTTACTGACATTGAAGCGCATCTGCCATTTTGCTGCCCATTCTGCCAGTCTGGAGAGATCCTTCTGGAGCTCCTCACAATCACTTCTGGTCTTTACCACTCGGAAAAGTTTGGTGTCGTCTGCAAACTTTGCCACTTCACTGCTCAACCCTGTCTCCAGGTCATTTATGAAGAGGTTGAAAAGCACCGGTCCCAGGACAGATCCTTGGGGCACACCGCTTTTCACCTCTCTCCATTGTGAAAATTGCCCATTGACACCCACTCTCTGCTTCCTGGCCTCCAACCAGTTCTCAATCCACGAGAGGACCTGTCCTCTAATTCCCTGACTGTGGAGTTTTTTCAGTAGCCTTTGGTGAGGGACCGTGTCAAACGCCTTCTGAAAGTCCAGATATATAATGTCCACGGGTTCTCCCGCATCCACATGCCTGTTGACCTTTTCAAAGAATTCTATAAGGTTTGTGAGGCAAGACTTACCCTTACAGAAGCCATGCTGACTCTCCCTCAGCAAGGCCTGTTCGTCTATGTGTTTTGAGATCCTATCTTTGATGAGGCATTCCACCATCTTACCCGGTATGGATGTTAGGCTGACCGGCCTATAGTTTCCCGGGTCCCCCCTCTTTCCCTTTTTAAAAATAGGTGTGACATTTGCTATCCTCCAATCTTCTGGTACCGTGGCCGTTTTGAGGGACAAGTTGCATACCTTAGTCAAGAGATCAGCAACTTCATTCTTCAATTCCTTAATAACCCTTGGGTGTATGCCATCAGGGCCCGGTGACTTATTGATCTTTAATTTATCAATGAGGTCTGAGACATCTTGTCTTTTAACCTCTATCTGACTTAACTCCTCGGTTAGGAGGGGCCGTTCGGGCAGCGGTATCTGCCCGAGGTCTTCTGCCGTGAAGACAGATGCAAAGAACTCATTTAATTTCTCTGCCATCTCTAAGTCTCCTTTTATCTCCCCTTTCCCTCCCTCACCATCCAGAGGGCCAACCGCTTCTCTGGCGGGTTTCCTGCTTCTAACATATTTGAAGAAGCTTTTATTATTCCCCTTAATGTTGCTGGCCATGCGTTCCTCATAGTCTCGCTTGGCCTCCCCTATCACCTTCTTACATTTCTTTTGCCACAGTTTATGTTCCTTTTTATTCTCTTCATTAGGGCAAGACTTCCATTTACGGAAGGAAGCTTCCTTGCCCTTCACAGCCTCTCTAACTTGGCTGGTTAGCCATGCGGGCACTCTCCTGGATTTAGTGGAACCCTTCTTTCTTTGCGGTATACACCTCTGCTGGGCCTCTATTACTGTTGTTTTAAGCAGCCTCCATGCACTTTGGAGAGATTGGACTCTTTTTACCCTCCCTTTCAACCTCCTCCTAACCAGCCTCCTCATTTGAGGGAAGTCCGCCCGTCGGAAGTCAAGGGTTTTTGTTAGAGATTTGCCTGGTATTCTTCCCCCAACGTGCACGTCAAAACGGATCGCAGCATGATCACTGTTCCCCAATGGCTCAGTAACGTTTACATCTCTAACCAGGTCCTGCGTACCGCACAAAATTAAATCCAGAGTCACCTGTCCTCTGGTGGGCTCCGTGACTAGCTGATCTAAGCCACAGTCATTTAGCACGTCAAGAAATCCGGTTTCCTTATCGTGACCAGAACACAAATTGACCCAGTCAATATGAGGATAATTGAAGTCCCCCATGATTACAACCCTGTCCTTCCTTGTCACCTCCCTGATCTGTTTCCTCATTTCAAGGTCCCCATCAGATTTCTGGTCTGGAGGACGATAGCACACCCCCAGTATTACATCGCTGCTCAAGCCTGGTAATTTAACCCACAGAGATTCTACGGTGGAGTCGGACCCACCTTCAATCTCTACTTTGCTGGATTCTATCCCTTCCTTAACATAAAGGGCCACCCCACCTCCAACACGCCCCTGCCTGTCCCTCCTGTAGAGTTTATAGCCCGGGATTGCGGTATCCCACTGATTCTCCGCATTCCACCAGGTTTCCGTTATGCCTACTATGTCAATGTTTTCCCTTGTTACCAGACATTCCAGTTCTCCCACCTTTGCTCGTAGACTTAGGGCATTCGCATAAAAGCATTTATACACGGAATGCCCCAGGATGGGCTGCTTATTCGCTCCTTTGTCCCCGCATCCTCTCATTGTGCCAAACTGTCTATCACATCCCATCTCCCTACCTTTCCCAATTTCTTCTCCTACCCTGCCTTTGTCTTGGCCGTTCCGATTTCAACGCCCGCAGGCTACACATCCTGCTCCTTAGAACATGTCTGAGAACTGTGCTGCCTCTTGACAGAAATGGAACAATGTGATCTTCCCTGTGAGTTCCCCTTCTTGGTGGTTCCAGAGTGTTTGTGCTCTGTGTTTGTGCTCTCAGTAGCAGGCAGGGTCATATAAGAACTCCCATGAGGAGGGGCTCCCCCATTTCCTCAAGCACCTGGAGCCCTCCACACAGCAAGTGGAACAGGTAATCTAAAGCCTATGCACAGCCTCTCCAACCAAGGGAGGCCTCAACGGACTCTCCCACCCCCATGAATCCCCTGGTGTACACACTTTGAGTCAACCAAGGTGGGGAGACTGAGCCACCCTGCCGAGAAGGAGAGTTCACAGTGAAACCCAATTTCCCCCTCTCCAGTGGCTCTGTCTTTGCATCTGGACTATATCCACGCAGTGCATCCCAAGAGCAGGCAATTACACTGCAGACCCCTGAAGCACTGGCCTATCAGCCCAGGCGGCAGCATTCATTCTGCAGCGCACCATAAAGGTGTGCGCTTAACTCCAGGCTGCTGCCTTATAAACCATCTCAAGCGCAGGGCAGCTGCAATAAGCTGCCGGTGCTGCTGCTTCCACAGGTGAGTGCCCCATAATACTGTTAATAATAATCCCTGACGGAGCAACCCAGAGACAGCAGCAGGAATGACCATGGATCCAGACTAGCAAAACAAATATTCCCTCAGATTTCCCAACTCTTAAGTCTGGGGCAAATGAAAACTAAGGGCCCTACAAGTCTCCAGGGTGTGCCAATCCTTTCCCTGGGACAAAGTGAGCTGGAACCTGCAAAGTAAGACCAAAAAAAGCCAACCAGATATTATTTGTTAGTCCCTTGCCAGACAGGCTGCTGCTCCATGACAAGGGTCCACAGACAAACATACCCAGTTGGTGCAACAAGCCAGCCTCTGAACTCGGGAAGAGCTGAACCATGAAGAGCAGCAGAAGCAGGCAGACAGCGGGCTTCCTGCACTTTAAGGCATTTGGGTGTACTGAAAACGTGTCAATACAATACAATACAATAATACCTTTATTGGCATATAAAATTACAACAGTCACTAAATAATAATCGACCACTGAAAAGATATACATGATGGAAGGGGAATAGAAATTAATTTAGGAAATAGAAGATATTTTAATAATTAGGGATAAAAACCTGGCAACTGCTAAAGTAATATCTGCCTGATTATCACTTAGCAAAGCGAAACAGGGATCGATAAATGGAACAGTAGGATGCCGTAAAGGGATCCAAAAACAACTTTCGAAGTGGACAATGCGCTGGGCAATAAATCAGGATGTGCTCCAATGTGTCCGGCTCGAGGTGACAGAAGGAGCACAATCTGCTGTACCGAGGAGTGTGAGAAAATCTGCCAAGATGGTATGAGGAAGGAAAAATGTTAAAACGTGCAAGCATAAACTGAAAACGTGTCTGCACACAGCAGGCAAGCACCATCTTAAAACTGCATGTGTGGAGCAATTCAAATGAACTCCTCCCCGATGAGAAGTGGCATGCAGGGAGAGCGCACAGGATGTGTGCGCTTATGTAAAAGGGAGGGTAAAAAGAGTCCAGTCTCTCCAGAATGCATGGAGGCTGCTTAAAACAACAGTAATAGAGGCCCAGCAGAGGTGTATACCGCAAAGAAAGAAGGGTTCCACTAAATTCAGGAGAGTGCCCGCATGGCTAACCAGCCAAGTTAGAGAGGCTGTGAAGGGCAAGGAAGCTTCCTTCCGTAAATGGAAGTCTTGCCCTAATGAAGAGAATAAAAAGAAACATAAACTGTGGCAAAAGAAATGTAAGAAGGTGATAGGGGAGGCCAAGCGAGACTATGAGGAACGCATGGCCAGCAACATTAAGGGGAATAATAAAAGCTTCTTCAAATATGTTAGAAGCAGGAAACCCGCCAGAGAAGCGGTTGGCCCTCTGGATGGTGAGGGAGGGAAAGGGGAGATAAAAGGAGACTTAGAGATGGCAGAGAAATTAAATGAGTTCTTTGCATCTGTCTTCACGGCAGAAGACCTCGGGCAGATACCGCTACCCGAACGGCCCCTCCTAACCGAGGAGTTAAGTCAGATAGAGGTTAAAAGAGAAGATGTTTCAGACCTCATTGATAAATTAAAGATCAATAAGTCACCGGGCCCTGATGGCATACACCCAAGGGTTATTAAGGAATTGAAGAATGAAGTTGCAGATCTCTTGACTAAGGTATGCAACTTGTCCCTCAAAACGGCCACAGTGCCAGAAGATTGGAGGATAGCAAATGTCACGCCTATTTTTAAAAAGGGAAAGAGGGGGGACCCGGGAAACTATAGGCCGGTCAGCCTAACATCCATACCGGGTAAGATGGTGGAATGCCTCATCAAAGATAGGATCTCAAAACACATAGACGAACAGGCCTTGCTGAGGGAGAGTCAGCATGGCTTCTGTAAGGGTAAGTCTTGCCTCACAAACCTTATAGAATTCTTTGAAAAGGTCAATAGGCGTGTGGATGCGGGAGAACCCGTGGACATTATATATCTGGACTTTCAGAAGGCGTTTGACACGGTCCCTCACCAAAGGCTACTGAAAAAACTCCACAGTCAGGGAATTAGAGGACAGGTCCTCTCGTGGATTGAGAACTGGTTGGAGGCCAGGAAGCAGAGAGTGGGTGTCAATGGGCAATTTTCACAATGGAGAGAGGTGAAAAGCGGTGTGCCCCAAGGATCTGTCCTGGGACCGGTGCTTTTCAACCTCTTCATAAATGACCTGGAGACAGGGTTGAGCAGTGAAGTGGCTAAGTTTGCAGACGACACCAAACTTTTCCGAGTGGTAAAGACCAGAGGTGATTGTGAGGAGCTCCAGAAGGATCTCTCCAGACTGGCAGAATGGGCAGCAAAATGGCAGATGCGCTTCAATGTCAGTAAGTGTAAAGTCATGCACATTGGGGCAAAAAATCAAAACTTTAGATATAGGCTGATGGGTTCTGAGCTATCTGTGACAGATCAGGAGAGTGATCTTGGGGTGGTGGTGGACAGGTCGATGAAAGTGTCGACCCAATGTGCGGTGGCAGTGAAGAAGGCCAATTCTATGCTTGGGATCATTAGGAAGGGTATTGAGAACAAAACGGCTAGTATTATAATGCCGTTGTACAAATCGATGGTAAGGCCACACCTGGAGTATTGTGTCCAGTTCTGGTCGCCACATCTCAAAAAAGACATAGTGGAAATGGAAAAGGTGCAAAAGAGAGCGACTAAGATGATTATGGGGCTGGGGCACCTTCCTTATGAGGAAAGGCTACGGCGTTTGGGCCTCTTCAGCCTAGAAAAGAGACGCTTGAGGGGGGACATGATTGAGACATACAAAATTATGCAGGGGATGGACAGAGTGGATAGGGAGATGCTCTTTACACTCTCACATAATACCAGAACCAGGGGACATCCACTAAAATTGAGCGTTGGGCGGGTTAGGACAGACAAAAGAAAATATTTCTTTACTCAGCGCGTGGTCAGTCTGTGGAACTCCTTGCCACAGGATGTGGTGCTGGCGTCTAGCCTAGACGCCTTTAAAAGGGGATTGGACGAGTTTCTGGAGGAAAAATCCATTATGGGGTACAAGCCATGATGTGTATGCGCAACCTCCTGATTTTAGGAATGGGTTAAGTCAGAATGCCAGATGTAGGGGAGGGCACCAGGATGAGGTCTCTTGTTATCTGGTGTGCTCCCTGGGGCATTTGGTGGGCCGCTGTGAGATACAGGAAGCTGGACTAGATGGGCCTATGGCCTGATCCAGTGGGGCTGTTCTTATGTTCTTATGTTCTTATGTCTCTAAGTAGGGATG
Source organism: Tiliqua scincoides (assembly GCF_035046505.1). Taxonomy (NCBI): domain Eukaryota; kingdom Metazoa; phylum Chordata; class Lepidosauria; order Squamata; family Scincidae; genus Tiliqua; species Tiliqua scincoides. Next base: position 1,410,367 of record NC_089823.1, read on the forward strand.
GGAAGGAAGGGCCAGTCCAGATACATTGTTCAAATAAGACTACTATGGCTTTAATGTAAAGCATCTTGGGAATGGACATACCCGGAGGGCAGTCCATAAATATAATGAATAGAAGATACACACTGTTCCCCAGCTCTCACCTGTAACTTAACAAAAACAAGAAAACAAAGGCAAAATCCAGCACCTCAGCACGAACAACAGGCAGTGCAAGCACCAGAGCACAAGCTCTCAGAGTTTATGACAGAGGCGTTGAGCTCAGGCCAAGAGGCAGGTTGCAACTGCCACAGGTGAAGGAGAAACAAAAGGAAGCAATCATGACCTGCTATGTGGCTAGTGTACTTACTGCCCTCTATACCCCTCCCCCCCCGCACCAGAAGCTCCCCTCCCCAAGTACAGGACTCCTCAAGGGCGACAGCCTGGCTGTAGCAACACTTGAGCAGCAAAAGGCAAAATCTGTGCAAGAGGGCAGGCAAGGCCCCAGACACCTGGATTCCTGGTTGAGGGGCACAGGAGGCGAGGGGGTCAGCTCTATCCTGCCACAGGACAGCACACCTATGCACTCCATAACAAAACAAGGGGGTGGGTCCCATGTATGTCCTGCTCCCAGGGTCTAACTGGGGATGCCAGAAACAGCATAGACCAGATCCCACATTTCACTAGGGATTCCATTCCTCTCTTTGGATTCCTCTGCTCCCCCAATTGTCCCCTTCTCCTGAGATGCTCACAAATGATTTGGCCTAAAAGATCAACAACATCCAAATGTCAAGATTCGATACCAAGTTATTTCTGTGTGTAACAGTCTATATTCCACTCCAAATTGATTATACCAAATGGAAACAACATTAACATAAGCAGAAGTCTCTGCACATGTACTCAATAAGATCCTTTATACAAAGAATTAAAAGAACAAAACACATGGTTGCCACACAGAAGAGAACCTGAAGCTCCCACCTCCCCAGATTAAGAGAAACCCATGTGTTATGTGGCAGAGGGAGCTGCAGCCTTGCTAGTGTTCTTGGGGGGAGGGGGGGTTGGAAGGAACAGAAGTTAAATTATAGCTTTCCAAATAAGATATTCTCTCCCTTACACACAGGCTAAGTGCCCACAACTGCATGGTAATACAATTATAAAACATTTGGGGAATCTTTGAAAATTAAATGCACTTACATATATAAAAAGAAAAATATTTGCCATCATAGCAAGCCAGGAGACCGTTAAGTTCAGGTGTACACAGATAATAAAATATTTGAAAAGAAAAACTAACTCTGGAATGCAGAAAGCAGAAAGCCTGCTTGAGTCAGACACTTGGCATGTCTCCCCACCCTGTCATCTGATCTCTGAACAGTTTACAAGAACACTGATCAGTGCGAAGGTTTTCTGTATCCTGCAACTCAGAAGAACTTTTCTCTCTCTTTTCTCTCAGAAGCCTGAAAAAATTATTGTTGCTGTTTGCAGACAATGCACTCCAGCTGCACACAATGAAAGTCTCTGCTTTTGACTTTGACATTAGTTGGTCGGCTAGCATTTGCCTGTAATCTCGCAGAGTCAGGAGGAAGGGAACCCTGGGTGATTTGCATGGTCATAAGCCAAAGCAATACAGGCCGGGACATGGAGTGAGTTATACCATAGCCTGACCTTGCAAAAAGGTCAACAGACCTGTGGGTGCAGGAGAACCTGTAGACATTATATATCTGGACTTTCAGAAGGTCCCTCAACAAAGGCTACTGAAAAACTCCACAGTCAGGGAATTAGAGGACAGGTTCTCTCACAGATTGAGAACAGGTTGAAGGCCAGGAAACAGAGAGTGGGTGTCAATGGGCAATTTTCACAATGGAGAGAAGTGAAAAGCGGTGTGTCCCAAGGATATGACCTGGGACCAATGCTTTTCAACCTCTTCATAAATGACCTGGAGACAGGATTGAGCAGTGAGGTGGCTAAGTTTGCAGACGACACCAAACTTTTCTGAGTGGTGAAGACCAGAAGTGATTGTGAGGAGCTCCAGAAGGATCTCTCCAGACTGGCAGAATGGGCAGCAAAATGGCAGATGCGCTTCAATGTCAGTAAGTGTAAAGTCATGCACATTGGGGCAAAGAATCAAAACTTCACATATAGGCTGATAGGTTCTGAGCTGTCTGTGACACAACAAGAGAGAGATCTTGGGGTGGTGGTGGATGAATCCAGGTTGATGAAAGTGTCGACTCAATGTGCGGCGGCAGTAAAGAAGGCCAATTCTAAGCTTGGGCTCATTAGAAAAGGTATTGAGAACAAAACGGCTAATATTATAATGCTGTTGTACAAATCGATGGTAAGGCCACACCTGGAATATTGTGTTCAGTTCTGGTCGCCGCATCTCAAAACAGACATAGTGGAAATGGAAAAGGTGCAAAAGAGAGCGACTAAGATGATTACGGGGCTGGGGCTCCTTCCTTATGAGGAAAGGCTACAGCATTTGGGCCTCTTCAGCCTAGAAAAGAGGCACCTGAGGGGGGACATGATTGAGACATACAAAATTCTGCAGGGGATGGACAGAGTGGATAGAGAGATGCTCTTTACACTCTCACATAACACCAGAACCAGGGGACATCCACTAAAATTGAGTGCTGGGAGAGTTAGAACAGACAAAAGAAAATATTTCTTTACTCAGCGTGTGGTTGGTCTGTGGAACTCCTTGCCGCAGGATGTGGTGATGGCGTCTGGCCTGGACGTCTTTAAAAGGGAATTGGACAAGTTTCTGGAGGAAAAATCCATTACGGGTTACAAGCCATGATGTGTATGTGTAACCTCCTGATTTTAGAAATGGGCCATGTCAGAATGTCAGATGCAATGGAGGGCACCAGGATGAGGTCTCTTGTTATCTGGTGTGCTCCCTGGGGCATTTGGTGGGCCGCTGTAAGATACAGGAAGCTGGACTAGATGGGCCTATGGCCTGATCCAGTGGGGCTGTTCTTATGTTCTTATGCACAGAGGCACAGGACGAGGAGCCGGGCAGGGTTCTGACAACCACAAAGTCACACTGTCTGCCAAGATTAGACAAAGAATGGCGCACCCCTGCAAATGAGCACCTCTGGAATGGGTAAGCAGTGTAAGGCTGCTAGATGGACCAGCCAGGTTCCTAGCACACACTGCCAGCCCGGACGTCTGCCTTGGTCTGGCAAGGTTATTATTATTATTATTATTATTATTATTACAACGCTACAAGCGTTGTAGGAAAGCTGTTTGCCCGAGTTGTACTAAAGAGGCTCCAGGTACTTGCAGAGAGCGTCTATCCAGAATCGCAGTGTGGATTCCGAGCCAACAGGTCCACCACTGATATGGTATTCTCCCTTAGACAACTGCAGGAGAAATGCAGGGAACAACGACAGCCACTCTTTATAGCCTTCATAGATCTCACAAAGGCTTTCGACCTGGTCAGCAGAGACGGCCTCTTCAAGATTCTCCCCAAGATTGGATGTCCACCCAGGCTCCTCAGCATCATCAGATCTTTCCACAAGGACATGAAGGGCACTGTTGTCTTCGATGGCTCCACATCAGACCCTTTTGACATCCGAAGCGGAGTGAAGCAGGGCTGTGTTCTTGCACCAACCTTGTTTGGGATTTTCTTCGCTGTCCTGCTGAAGCAGGCCTTTGGAACCGCAACAGAAGGCATCTATCTCCGGACCAGATCAGACGGAAAGCTCTTCAACCTCTCCAGACTGAGAGCAAAATCCAAAGTCCAGCTGAAATGTCTGCGTGACTTCCTCTTTGCCAACGATGCAGCTGTCACTACCCACTCTGCCAAAGATCTCCAGCAGCTCATGGATCGTTTTAGCAAGGCCTGCCAAGATTTTGGACTGACAATCAGCCTGAAGAAAACACAGGTCATGGTTCAGGATGTGGACTCACCTCCCTGCATTACAATCTCTGAGCATGAACTGGAGGTTGTCCATGACTTTGTGTACCTTGGCTCAACGATCTCCGACACTCATTCTCTCGATACCGAGCTAAACAAGCGCATCGGTAAAGCAGCTACCACGTTTTCCAGACTCACAAAGAGAGTCTGGTCCAACAAGAAGCTGACGGAACACACCAAGATCCAGGTCTACAGAGCTTGCGTCCTGAGTACACTTCTGTACTTCTTTACACCTTTCACCTTACACTTCTGTACTTCTGTACACCTTTCAGAGCGCGATACCATAGCCTTTCGAGACTGAAGGTTGCCAATACAATATTATTATTATTATTATTATTATTATTATTATTATTATTATTAACAGTATTTATATACCGCTTTTCAACTAAAAGTTCACAAAGCGGTTTACAGAGAAAATCAAATAACTGGCAGTCCCCAGCCAGTAAGGTGTTGCCTCGCCACGGTCCGTTAACCTCATGGGGTGCGTGGGGTTTAGGGTGAAAACCGACAAGCGGATCGACAACTCTGCACCATGCAACAGAAAACAGAAAACTACTGCCCTAAAGCTGGGCACCTGGAACGTTAGGACAATGACACCTGGCTTCTCTGATGACCTGCAAGAAATAGACGACGCACGCAAAACAGCTGTCATCGACATGGAGCTGAGCAGACTGCAGATGGACATCGTCGCCCTTCAAGAGACTAGGCTGCCAGATTCCGGATCTGTCAAGGAGAGAAATTTCTCATTTTTCTGGCAGGGAAAACCACCAAACGAAACCAGGGAACATGGCGTTGGCTTTGCGGTCAGAAATACCCTGCTGAAATCCATCATCCCACCTACTGTGGGAAGTGAAAGAATTTTGTCCCTGCAGCTCCAGTCATCAGCAGGACCTATCACTCTCATCAGTGCTTATGCACCGACTCTGTCGTCTCCAGCAGAAGCCAAAGACAAATTCTATGATGACCTGGCCACCACTGTCAAGAAAATCCCTGTAAAAGAGCCATTGTTCATCCTCGGCGATTTCAATGCTAGAGTTGGTGCTGATAACAGTTCATGGCCCACTTGCTTAGGTCAGTTTGGCACTGGGAGGATGAACGAAAATGGCCAACGCCTGCTAGAGTTTTGCTGTCATCACGGTCTCTGTGTCAGCAACACATTCTTCAACACAAAGCCCCAACATAGAGTCTCTTGGAGACATCCAAGATCAAAGCACTGGCACCAGCTCGACCTGATCCTCACCAGACGCTCCAGCCTTCCCAGCATCAAGATCACACGCAGTTATCATGGTGCTGCCTGCGACACTGACCATTCCCTGGTGTGCAGCAGAGTGAAACTGCAAACAAAGCGACTGTATCACACGAAAAAGGAAGGAAGACCTCGCATTGATACCAGCAAGACCCGGGATCAGAGAAAAGTGGAGGAATTTGCACAAGCGCTTGAGGAATCTCTTCCAGGCCCGGCCGACGCAAACGCATCCAACAGATGGGAACATTTCAAGAATACCGTTTACAACACCGCCTTGTCCATATTCGGCAAGAAGACCAACAAGGCGGCAGACTGGTTTGAAGCCCACTCTGAGGAGTTGACACCAGTCATTGAGGAAAAGAGGAGAGCTCAAGCAGCATACAAGGCCTGTCCCAGTGAGCGCAACCTGCAGGTCCTCCGAACTGCTCGCAGCAAAGTCCAACAGACTGCCAGGAGATGTGCTAACGACTACTGGCTCCAGCTCTGTTCCGAGATACAGATAGCAGCTGACACGGGCAACATCAAGGGGATGTATGATGGTATCAAGCAGGCCCTAGGTCCAACACAGAAGAAAATTGCCCCTCTGAAGTCTGCCACAGGCGAGGTCATCCAGGATCGGGCGCAGCAGATGGAACGCTGGGTGCAGCACTACTCTGAGCTATATTCCAGAGAAAATGTAGTCACCGAAGAAGCACTGAACAACATTGAGTGCCTGCCTGTGCTGGAAGAGCTTGACAGTGAACCAACCCTAGAAGAACTTCACGTGGCCCTGGACTCCCTTGCCTTTGGCAAGGCACCTGGAAAAGACAGCATCCCTGCTGAAGTCCTAAAATGCTGCAAAGAGATCATCGTCACTGAGCTGCATGAAATCCTCTGTCTCTGCTGGAGAGAAGGTGGAGTACCTCAAGACATGAGGGATGCAAACATCATCACGCTGTACAAGAACAAAGGTGACAGGGGTGACTGCAACAACTACCGCGGCATCTCTCTCCTTAGCGTTGTAGGAAAGCTGTTTGCCCGAGTTGTACTAAAGAGGCTCCAGGTACTTGCAGAGAGCGTCTATCCAGAATCGCAGTGTGGATTCCGAGCCAACAGGTCCACCACTGATATGGTATTCTCCCTTAGACAACTGCAGGAGAAATGCAGGGAACAACGACAGCCACTCTTTATAGCCTTCATAGATCTCACAAAGGCTTTCGACCTGGTCAGCAGAGACGGCCTCTTCAAGATTCTCCCCAAGATTGGATGTCCACCCAGGCTCCTCAGCATCATCAGATCTTTCCACAAGGACATGAAGGGCACTGTTGTCTTCGATGGCTCCACATCAGACCCTTTTGACATCCGAAGCGGAGTGAAGCAGGGCTGTGTTCTTGCACCAACCTTGTTTGGGATTTTCTTCGCTGTCCTGCTGAAGCAGGCCTTTGGAACTGCAACAGAAGGCATCTATCTCCGGACCAGATCAGACGGAAAGCTCTTCAACCTCTCCAGACTGAGAGCAAAATCCAAAGTCCAGCTGAAATGTCTGCGTGACTTCCTCTTTGCCGACGATGCAGCTGTCACTACCCACTCTGCCAAAGATCTCCAGCAGCTCATGGATCGTTTTAGCAAGGCCTGCCAAGATTTTGGTCTGACAATCAGCCTGAAGAAAACACAGGTCATGGTTCAGGATGTGGACTCACCTCCCTGCATTACAATCTCTGAGCATGAACTGGAGGTTGTCCATGACTTTGTGTACCTTGGCTCAACGATCTCCGACACACATTCTCTCGATACCGAGCTAAACAAGCGCATCGGTAAAGCAGCTACCACGTTTTCCAGACTCACAAAGAGAGTCTGGTCCAACAAGAAGCTGACGGAACATACCAAGATCCAGGTCTACAGAGCTTGCGTCCTGAGTACACTTCTGTACTGCAGCGAGTCATGGACTCTTCGCTCACAACAGGAGAGGAAACTGAGCGCTTTCCACATGCGCTGCCTCCGACGCATCCTCGGCATCACCTGGCAGGACAAAGTTCCAAACAACACAGTCCTGGAACGTGCTGGAATCCCTAGCATGTATTCACTGCTGAAACAGAGACGCCTGCGTTGGCTTGGTCATGTCGTGAGAATGGATGATGGCCGGATCCCAAAGGATCTCCTCTATGGAGAACTCGTGCAAGGAAAGCGCCCTACAGGTAGACCACAGCTGCGATACAAGGACATCTGCAAGAGGGATCTGAAGGCCTTAGGGATGGACCTCAACAAGTGGGAAACCCTGGCCTCTGAGCGGCCCGCTTGGAGGCAGGCTGTGCAGCATGGCCTTTCCCAGTTTGAAGAGACACTTTGCCAACAGTCTGAGGCTAAGAGGCAAAGAAGGAAGGCCCATAGCCAGGGAGACAGACCAGGGACAGACTGCACTTGCTCCCGGTGTGGAAGGGATTGTCACTCCCGGATTGGCCTTTTCAGCCACACTAGACGCTGTGCCAGAACCACCTTTCAGAGCGCGATACCATAGTCTTTCGAGACTGAAGGTTGCCAATACAAAAGGCTCCCTGTCCCAAAAGGGCTCACAATCTAAAAAGATGCAAAGGAATACCAGCAGACAGCCACTAGAACAGACAGTGCTGGGGTGAGGTGGGCCAGTTACATGCCTGCATTACTTCTCATTTGGTTCGGGCGTTGGCACCTGACCGCTACGATCCGGAATTTGAGAACATGCCAGTTCTGGATCAGAGTACAGCTGCCTCAGGCTGCCAACTCATCTTGCTGGCAGCAGGAGTAGACAGGAACCCAATCTCAGGACACAGCATGTGCACTGCTCCCAACACAATCTCCTCTCTAAAGAACCTGTTTGGCAAATACTACTGACAATAACAATGCAGCAAAGCTGTGAGTATTCTGCAGCATAAGAATCTAAGCATTATACCAAATAACCTCCCAGTCTGCACTGAATTCTGCTCATTAAGTTAAGTGGAAATCCTTACTCACATTTACACAATGCATTCCCCAATGGAGATAGGAAGAATGGAGAGATATCAATGCTAAAGAACACATATCTTTTAATTATATTTTATCCATTATCTTTTAATTAAAAACTAATTACAACAGTTTGAAGAAAAGATGCTAAAACTGTCACATCTGCCCCAATGTGACAAAAACACCCATGAGACACAGCACAGACAAGGCAGCTTTGTAACACTCCTAACAATGTGGAAGAACCAGCTTTGCTAGATTTTCAACAAGAAGCAGTCTCTGGTTGAAGCAAAAGCCGGAGGAGAAAGATGTGGCCAGCTCCAACCTTCAGCCTTTCTCCTGTGGCAGCAACAGATGCCCGGCACAGTCCCACTGTCATGGCACACAAGCCTTCCTCCTCCCCAACAGGAAAAGAGTTCGCACACCAAAACATGCTGGAGCCCAACACACTGGCCTGTTCCCACAAGAGAGGGCTGGGGCTGCTGGATCTGCGCAAGCACATACAGGATGAAGGAGCAAAGGGAGGGGGAATGCAAGGATGGCTATGTTACAGAAGATATGCCTCATGCAAGCTTCTGAAGCTGCACAGAACACTGCCTGAATGTATTCAACCCCAGCACCACAGCCACAGATATGCTATTACTGCGCACTGTATGCCCACATGCAGCATGTGGCACTAAAAGGGTTAAACGGCCACTTATGGGAGGGGAGCACTTTCAGTAGACAAATAGCATGGAGATTTTTTTTTTTTGTATTGGCAACCTTCAGTTTCGAAAGACTATGGTATCGCGCTCTGAAAGGTGGTCCTGGCACAGCGTCTAGTGTGGCTGAAAAGGCCAATACGGGAGTGACAATCCCTTCCACACCCGGAGCAAGTGCAGTCTGTCCCTGGTCTGTCTCCCTGGCTATGGGCCTTCCTTCTTTGCCTCTTAGCCTCAGACTGTTGGCAAAGTGTCTCTTCAAACTGGGAAAGGCCATGCTGCACAGCCTGCCTCCAAGCGGGCCGCTCAGAGGCCAGGGTTTCCCACTTGTTGAGGTCCATCCCTAAGGCCTTCAGATCCCTCTTGCAGATGTCCTTGTATCGCAGCTGTGGTCTACCTGTAGGGCGCTTTCCTTGCACGAGTTCTCCATAGAGGAGATCCTTTGGGATCCGGCCATCATCCATTCCCACGACATGACCAAGCCAACGCAGGCGTCTCTGTTTCAGCAGTGCATACATGCTAGGGATTCCAGCACGTTCCAGGACTGTGTTGTTTGGAACTTTGTCCTGCCAGGTGATGCCGAGGATGCGTCGGAGGCAGCGCATGTGGAAAGTGCTCAGTTTCCTCTCCTGTTGTGAGCGAAGAGTCCATGACTCGCTGCAGGATTAAAATACCCTTTACCTCAACACCAATCCAAACCACAGCCCAATGCAGCGGCTGCACACAAGTCAAAGAAAGTCATAAACCACAACATCATACAGCTAATTTAACATGTTCTTTACTAAATATCTGATCATGTACTCATAGCAGAAATGGAACCTGCTTGTCCCTAGCCTTACCCCCCCCCCCCACTGAAGCAACACTCGCAGGCGCTTCACCTCCACCTACCTTAAGAGGAAGCCAGTTCTTGCTGTCAGTCAGCCCCAAAGTGGCATTCGGGGACTGCATTCAGCTGCTCACTTTGCCTGCTGGTCTTACCTTCTGCAATGGCCCACCTCAGAGCTTGGTCCTACTGAGAGAGGTCCCTTGTTCATGATAGTCCCTAGTTGAGCAGCACTATTTCTAACTGACTTCTTTTAAGACAAGAGCCTCCCCGTATGTTGTTTCCTCTGTGCACAATACCAAATTCTAGCACAAAGAGAACCAGGCAGCAAACACAGGCTAGACTCCAGCAAGGAGAGTCACCAAGAGCAGGAAAGGCAGCAGGGTTGGCTTTCCACAGGCTCTTGCCTTCCTTCCAGAAAAATTAAGGGGCTTTTAAGACCTTGGCAGCTTGCATGGCTCTGAAGAACAGAGCTCCTTCTGCCAGGCACAGAGAAACAGCCTGGTAGAAAGCAGCAGCGGCTCCCAGAGAGAGCTTCTGGCTTGGTCACATGTGACAAAGCAGACCCTAGGAAGCTGACTCCAGGACCAGGGAAGAGGCCTCATCTTGCACACTCCTCAGAAAGCTGAAACTCCTATCAAAGTGGGCACCCAATGCTAGGGACCCAGGGCATAGCGCATACTGATGGATATCCCACAGACATTCCTTGGGCTCAAATAAGGGGCTACAGTCTTAAGGATTCTGATAGAATCCATCATGTCTGGAGCAAAATTAAATTAAAAGTAACAAAACAAGGGTCAGTTCTGAGAAATAATCACACTGTCTATCCCAAAAAGAGCAAAAGAAGCTAGACAAGGTTCAGATCTCGCCCGCTTGCCGGCTACCAGCATTTACATATTTTCTCCAGATAAGACTCCTATGTTTTTCAGTGTCTCTTGATAAGCAAACATTGAACAGATGGAGACGCAGCAATGATGAGGACTTCTGTTTGTTGTATTATCCCAAAAGGTACAGAAGAGCAACTGACAGGCTGCTCTTGTTCTTATGCTTTGAAAGCATCAGGTCCTTTATCCAATAAGATGAAAAATAAGGATTACATATAGTATTAAAAATTGAGGAAGTAGGGCTGTTATGCAGTTTAAAGTTGGGGGACAGACAGATCAATTGATGGGCATGGTCCTCCTCTACTACAGAGGTATCCCAGTGAGGAAGGCCGTCCCCAAGGGTTCCTGATCATTACACAATCCTTGAGGGCATAGAAGGTTAAGAACATAAGAAGAGCCCTGCTGGATCAGGCCAAAAGGCCCATCTAGTCCAGCTTCCTGTATCTCACAGTGGCCCACCAATTGCCCCAGGGAGTACACAAGACAACAGATACAACCTGCATCCCTGTGCCCAAACCTGCATCTGGCAATCAGAGGCAGCCTGACTGTAAAACCAGGAGCTTGCATATACCTACTTTGACGTGTAACCCATGACGAGCTTTTCCTCCAGAAATTTGTCCAATCCCCTCTTAAAGGCATCCAGGCAAGATGCCATCACTACTTCCTGTGGCAAAGAGTTCCACAAACTAATTACACGCTGGGTAAAGAAATGTTTACTTCTGTCTGTCCTAACTCTCCCAACACCCAACTTTCGTGGGTGTCCCCTGGTTCTGGAGTTATGTGAGAGGGAAAAGAGCATATCTCTATCTACTCTGTCCATCCCCTGCATTATTTTGTATGTCTCAATCATGTCCCCCCCCTCAGGCGTCACTTTTCTAGATTGAAGAGGCTCAAAAGCAAGGTTCCACAAGTTTCTCCTGTCAAGTTATGGATGGATAAACGCTTGCTGGGCCCCTGCGCTCCCATGGGAGGCCTTCTGTTCTGCCAAGGACCACCACCATCAATGCTTGCATCAACTCTGCAAGCATTCTCAGGCACCTTTACCTCTTCCACAGACCTGCAAATTGGCCTCTCTTCTTTTTCTGGCCAAGTAATAACTCCTTCTCTCCCCACCTCTGTCCCGTTTCACTACTCCTTCTCACTGCTCCAAATATAAACCCCCACCTCTGCACTTCTTGGGCAAGCATGCAAAACCACCAGCGCAGGGAGTAAAAGTGTGGCTACAAACCTCGACTGTCTAAGAGCAGCAGGACTTGGACAGAGCAGAGCCAGTGGAGAGTGTGCTGCGTTCATGATGCCTATTCCACATCACTCTCACTTGGAAACAAAAGTGCGTGAAAATTTCAGATCAGACTGCCAACTTCTGACTTCTCTGCCATCTTCTCCCTTCTCACACTTGGCCCAATTTCCCTTTTTCTTTGATAACAATAATAGTTCTGTGAGGAGAATTAGTCTCATCTGCTATCAGGGGTGGGGAGGGGAGGAAACAACATTCTTGTATAGTGCAGCTCTGTCCAAACAGGGAATGAATATTATACATAAGCACATGTGGCAGAAGAAACATTTGTGTGCTAGAGTCCACTTCCATCAGTGTTTCCCACTGGCAAATGTGTGTCACACACACCCCCTCACATCATAAGTGGTGGGACTAAAAGCCATGATACACAACAAGTGCATTTCTCCATCACTCTCTCCACCCCACCTATATCAGAGCTGCTGAAGGAAGGTGGAAGGAGAAGACCTAGAGAGTTGGCACAGCAGGAGACACAGTTTCAGGCCTCTGTCAACTAAGCAGCAGCAGGATTTTCTGCTGCAGAAGCCCCTGAGCACAGAAAATCAGCAGCTAACTCCACTTCTGCATTTTATTTTCTGGAAAAACATCCGAGGTCCCCAAAGCTGACTAAAGAGAAAGTTATTTGGATACAGTTATGATTAAGACTGGAAACAATATTTCGAATTCTTAGCAGCATGCAGGGGGGAGGGGACACAAGGCCTTAGATGCCAGCCAGGCACAAGATGTGCTTGTTCCGGTTCAGGCTGCCCACAAGCAGTCCAAGTTCCAACAAGATCAGTATCTGCCAAGGGGCATACCAACTTGGCAGCAGAGGTGAGTTTTGAAGTGTGGCAAGTTAGGTGTCACTTGTACTTGCCTCTCTGTGAATAAAGGTCTGCCCTAAGACTGAGCCTTTTATCAAGAAAGGTCATCTCTGCCTATTCCTTAAAGACAGCAAAGTTTTTAAAAAAGTCCATTAAGGTTTGCCCAGGAAGCAGATGCCAGTTGAAAGTAATTGTTCTGCATGTGCGAACACACACACAGAGCACTTTCTGCAGCCTGAACAGCAAAGGAGAATCTTTGCTTTCCCCAAAAAGGATGCAAACAGAGGCAAGGTGGCGATTTCCAGAATATGCAGCACAGCACCCCTTCAGTAAGAGTTTTGCACAGACAGAAGCAGCTGTTTCTTGACTGGCCCAGTCCAGGCATGCACAATTCAAAACCCTCAGCAGAACCAGGCACTCGATGCTGTTAGGGACACTAATCACCATTTCTACCACAGACTGTCCATTTGCACTCCTTCAGAGGGAGGCTTAGACTCAACAAGCAGAAGCGCTATCTATCAAGAGACATTTGAGCTGAGTTTTGCTCCAGTGCAAACACCGCACACAACCAAACAAAATGAAGCCATGTGCTTCTCGGAGCCCCCACTGCCTCCACAGATCTCTACAGAGAGAGGAGGAGGAGAGACTAGAGTAAAGCACTTTGCAGATGTCACTCAAATTGTCTCTGCTGCTGCTCCCAGAAAGCAACTAAAGAAGCGATCCATACATTCTGGAGAAGCAGCAAGAAGCCACCAGAGTTTGTTTGAACACAAGCTCCAACCCTCACACTGGAGAAACAGAAGGGCCACCCCACTGGTTCAGGACTTCAGACCTTGGATCAAGCCACCCTCAGATACCACTTAAATCTCCCCATTTCTTTTTTGGCCTATGTCTGAACTTTTGCTAACGGCTTACCCTGTGGATTGCTCTGACCTCACAAAGATAGCAGTCTACATCAGCACAAGCCTGGAGCATTCAGACCTGGGACAGACTCTGGCAATGGGGCTCACCCACCAGGTGGGAGGAAAAGCAGTCGCACCACACTGACAAGTTTTCAGTGGCCTCAGTTGTGAGGACTATTACAGCAGCATCTCTGTGGCACAGCTTGAGAAATATCATCATCAGTTCAGCAAATGACCTTTGAACAGCCGATAACTGCTGTGGAAACCAGAGGAACCAAAGAGGCCTCCAGCTGATCTTAAGAGAGAAAGTCCCTGCTGGATTGTAGCCCGTACCTATAATTACATCCCAAGGCATGTTACAAAGATTGCTTTCTGGTCCTATCTAAAAGCCTCAAGATGGGTTCTAATGTGCCCTATTACTTACAACCATGGGGGGTAAATCAACTTGAGAGAATGGCTTGACCAAAGCTACCCAGAGCCAGCTCTCCTGGCTGAGAAAGCACTTGGCCCCCAGATTGCAAAACATCTCTGCTCAATGCAAGCCAGAGATTTCTCTCCAGAAAACAGCACAGGACCAAACCACCAGTTTGCCTGTGCACTATCCCAAACCTGCAAGTTTTACAGAGACACCAGGATGTTTCTTTCAACTGGAAGCTTTCCTCCATCTCAAAAGGTTCACAAATACATTCACCAAAACAAAGAGGCTAACAAGCACCAACAGCCTCCGTAGACAGAATTTGTTGTGCTGGTCCCAACATGCACAAAACACGCAGCAGGTAGCCATGGATTCATGCAGAAGTAGGCAAGCTTTGTGAGTTCACGGAACTCTCCCCTCAGGCAGGAAATCCATTCCGACATCAAGCTGTGAGTCAGGCTCAGTTCCTACAGTTTTCACCCATGGAGTACATACAGCCCTGGTTGAACATACCCAAACCTGCTGAAATGACACAGGGGTGCTTTAGGGTCCAATCCTATCCAACTTCCCAGCACTGGGGTAGCCACAATGCAGCCCTGAGGTAAGGGAACAAATGTTCCCATACCTCCAAGAGGCCTCCAAAACTGCCTCCTCAACACAAGAAGCAGTGCCTATCCAATAAGCACAGCAGTACCGGTACTGGAAAACTGATAGGACTGGGCCCTTAATCACTGTTCAGTCACTGTTAAAATGTCCTTAGGAGTCAGTTTAGAATAGCCCTGATGGTGCCAGCTGAGCCCTAGAAGTCACCACCTGCCTGCTACCCTCCAGAACTTAGTCAGTCATGGCTGCAGTAGCCCTGGACAACAGCCACCCACCCGAGACCTGGTCTGAGGGTGGCTATGCTCTCAATCTAGCTCCGCCAGGTAGTCAAAGCTTTTCCTTGGGTAAGAAATCCCAATTCTTGGATAAGGAATACCACAATCCCAGGCTATAAACTTTATAAGAGACAGTGAAGGGTGTGTTGGAAGTGGGGCGGCCATCTATGTTAAAGAAGGGGTAGAATCCAGCAAAGTAGAGATTGAAAGCGGGTCTGATTCCACCATAGAATTGCTGTGGGATAAATTACTAGGCTTGAGGAGCGATGTAACGCTGGGGTCATGCTATCGTCCTTTGGACCAAAAACCTGAAGGGGACCTTGAAATGAGAAAACAGATCAGGGAGGAGAGACAGGGTTGTAATCATGAAGGACTTTAATTATCCTCATATTGACTAGGTCAGTTCATGCTTTTGTCATGAAAGAGAGACCAATTTCTTGACATGCTAAATGACTATGCCTTAGAGCTGATGCCATAGAAATGAATGAAGCCTGCTTGCAGGGATGTTCACTGATGCTCTTTGAAATACTATCTGGGTGGAAACAACATATGTCCCCTCTCCCAAAAACAGGGGACACTCATTCCATGGGAAAGGGGTCATGTTTTTCCCACCTGGACATTAGCAGTGCATTGTTTCCTACTCAAGTGAGAAATACAGCACTCATTCACTTCCATAGACTTACGCGCTCTCACATGTGAGTGCCTGCCATTTACCCCCATGGCACAAGTCAACAGCTGCTCTCAGGGGCCCCAGCAAACAAAGGCAGGGGAAGACTCAACAGGCAAGAGCGACTTGGCTTAGCATTTCAGAGGCGGGGAGGGTACCATCCACAGGCAGTCACTTTCCATCATTGCAACAATGCTCATAATCGGCCAAGAGTCAGCTGACCAGTAACCTCATTCTAGCAATCTGGGCTAAAAGAAGGTCCCAAGAGCATGCATTTTTTGGTCGAAGTCCAGGAGCAGCCATCAGGGCCCCAGCCTACATACGCACCCAGACTGAGGAGCAACCAAGTAGCAGACCTCAAAATGCTGCAGCCCAACTGCAAATGAATTCAGCCCTGCAATGGCAGTCGCTCCAAATGCACACTACTGCAGCCTCCATTGGCGGGGGGGGGGGGGGGGCTGGCTGAAATTGACTGAGGTATGACAAGCAGTGGGTCAGACTAGACATAACGGTCAACATATAAGCTCTGCCTCTGTGTGTTGTTTCTTTTAAGCAAAATGAGCCCTTGCAGGGGGAGAAACTATGGCAGGAGATGGTAGGTTTTAGTATTCCACCCCCACTACAGTTCCAATCCTTACCCCCTGTCCTGCTTTTAATGGGGGGATTAAAGTTTCCATTAAAAGCCAAGAGGAAAAAAAGCATAAAAAGCCAGATCTCCAGTATTGCTGCAGATAGAAATGATAACCGACTCTGTACAAATTCCTTTTCTCTCTCACCACTCCTATCAACCAGAAAAAAACATTTCCCTTACAAGGGCATTGCAGAGGAGTTGCATCCAAGGACCTTGGCTGCCACCAACCCAGGCTGCAGAGACCAGCACTGGGGCAGCCAAGGACAAGGTCCAGCACCTTACAAACCAACCCAGGGGGATCCATACTACGCCTGCCAACCAGCAGAGGTGCTACAAGACCCTGAGGCGACTCTGGCTTGCACCTCCACCATCTGGGGAAAAGGTGTACTTGGGAGTCACTACAGTTTTACAGATTCTGTTCTCACCGCAGGTGGACAGGAACACCTTCGTTCACAAGAACGCAGTCACCATAATGGCCTTGAAGACTTTGGCACTCACTGTCTGATGCTTTCTGCTCCCCAAGAAGACACAGCTGCCCTCAGAGAGAAAACACCAACATAATGTAATTGTGGACCACCACAGCTGGATGCGAATCACCACCAGGCCCCTTAAATCCTCTCTGAGAGCACAAGGTAGAGCCAAAGGCCAAGCCGCACCCCAGAACGGCTGCCTGGACAGGCAGATACCACAGACACAAAGTAATCAGGATCCTTCCAACTCAGCTCTAAGGGGCTTCTGCAAACCAGAGAGGGAACTATTTCTTCTTCTCTAGAAGAGAACTCTGTCTTATCCTTATACAATTGTCACAAGGTGTGAAAATGGAAGCACAACAAGTGTACCAGTGGGGGAAAAAACACTTTCCCCATAATTCACTTCTGCGCTGCTGCAGAATGCAGTGTCCCCTTCCAACCCCACTGGCACTGTGAGTGGCAAACAAGGTGGCATCTTCTTAAGAACATAAGAACAGCCCCACTGGATCAGGCCAAAGGCCCATCTAGTCCAGCTTCCTGTATCTCAAAGAGGCCCACCAAATGCCCCAGGGAGCACACAAGACAACAGACACAACCTGAGTCCCGGTGCCCTACCCTTTCTTGGGGAGTGTGAATGCTAGATGCAGGGGACTAGCAGCAATATGCGTCTTGTGTGCTCTCTGAGGCATCTGCTGGGCTGCTATGAGATATAGGAAGCTGGACTAGATGTGCCCTGGGACTGATCCAGCAGGGCTCTCCTTATGTTCTTATTACTGAAATACTCCTGAAGGGGCTTATGCAGGGGAAGCGGATTCACTCTGTGCCATTCAGTAACACTCAAAGCTCCAGGGAAGGAACTCCTCTTTCAAGAGGACTACAGTGAGGAGAGGACAGGCACCAACCTGCTGCCCACTATCTCACAAGATCAGATTGTCTCTTTCTGTAATTAAATGTTGTTTACAAATGTTGCATAAGCAAGCAAGTAAGCAACAAACTTCACACTGGTTCACGTTCTGGCTCACGTTCACTTCCAGCAGAGTGCTGCTGCAACACAAGAACTGGGGGGGGGGGAATCCCTGTACCATAAGCACCTGCATTTCTGGAAAGCACAAAAGAACTGCAACCCCTTAAAAAACCAACACACTGATGAGTCAACTGCAGTGGAGCAGAAGCACTGAGCTATACAACAATCCTCCCACTGTTCACATTTCAATGAAAATGAGGCGGGCAGAGGGACCCCCCCCCCCAATCTTGCCAGGGGTGCCTCACTCTCTATGCTCATTCCAACCTACAAGCTGCCCCTTGCAAGAGTTCACACCTCCTCTTGGGCTGCCCCTGTGATATATCCAGTTATTTTAAGGGCAAGAGGCTGTAGGCAGGGTCTGCTTTTTTGCCATTTTTACTAATGTAGCCAACTGTAAATGTATTAATTGTGCACAGTAAAAATCAGATCAGGTACACTTTATACTGCGATCAGGTTTCCCACAGCTACACGGGTTATGTGTCCCCATTATGTGTTTCCCAGTCAACTTTGAGAACAAGGACATTAAAATTCCTCCTTTCTGCTTT
Source organism: Tiliqua scincoides (assembly GCF_035046505.1). Lineage (NCBI taxonomy): Eukaryota > Metazoa > Chordata > Lepidosauria > Squamata > Scincidae > Tiliqua > Tiliqua scincoides. The sequence continues at coordinate 1,428,491 of NC_089823.1, forward strand.
CTTCTGTTCTCAGCTCTTAAAGGGACAGCCCTGGATAGTTACATTTTGCCCTTGTGTTGCCATGCACTTGTCGTCGTCATCGTCGTCCCCCCAGCTTTAACATTAAAGAATGTTAAAAGGGCAACATTCTTTTCAGTATTACAGCACCGTAGTGTCAGTTTTGGCACAGCATGGAGTAATAGGGAAATTGTCTTTCAATGCAATCTTAGGCATATTTGCTCAAAAGTAAGCCCCACTGAGTTTAACAGAACGTATTATCAGGTAACTATAGGATTGTGGCCTCTGTATATCCCCATTCCCACCCCAGACATTTGGATTTGCTGCACAGACATCCTCTTAGTTCTTAAGCCCTGGTATCCCCTTCTTACAACTCCTTATTTCTGACAGGGAAAATTTCCCTTTATAGGTCCTTGTACTACAAAACCAAGTATTCAAGACCCTAATCCTGACTTATAAAGGGGACCTGCTATACACCAATGTATTCTGCAGCAACGCAGCTCAAAAGCAGAAGCCAATTCAAGGGTTTGATGGTGAGCAAACCCAACGCCATACCCTGTTCACAGTGAAGGGAAGATGAAAGACTCTGCACCAATGGCTTGACTTGACACCCAATCCTAGGCATGTCCACTCAGAAGTAAATTCCATTAGTCAACAGGGCTTACTTCCAGGTAAATGAGGATCTGGTTGCAGACTTCCTCTTGCTTAGCAGCAGGCTGCCATGTGAGTGTCAAAGCAGCTGCTGCTGCTGTCTGCCTGCTCTGGGCACGAGGCACACCTGAGGCTTCCTCGCGGCACACTAACCGCTGCTCTAGAGAGTTCAGACTTGATCACCTTTATATGTGTACCTCTGGCATCCATGCTAGATTAGTGTGCTGTGCTGCCTTGAAAGATGCTTTGGCAGCTTCTGCTGGCTCACCAGTCTCTGCTGGGTTAGGAGTATCTCTTGCTCTAATTGTGTCAGTGATCATTTTGCTTCTGGGACAAATTCAAAGGATTGGCATTGGTTTTCAAAGACCCTGATAGCCTGGAACCATCGCACTCCATCAACTTCCCTATTCTCTGGGCCGTGACTAGTCTACAGGGTCAACAGTCTGAAAAGGTCAACAGGCATGTGGATGCGGGAGAACCAGTGGACATTATATATCTGGACTTTCAGAAGGTGTTTGACACGGTCCCTTGCCAAAGGCTACTGAGAAAACTCCACAGTCAGGGAATTAGAGGACAGGTCCTCTTATGGATTGAGAACTGGTTGGAGGCCAGGAAGCAGAGAGTGGGTGTCAATGGGCAATTTTCACAATGGAGAGAGGTGAAAAGCGGTGTGCTGTCCTGGGACTGGTGCTCTTCAACCTCTTCATAAATGACCTGGAGACAGGGGTGAGCAGTGAGGTGGCTAAGTTTGCAGACGACACCAAATTTTTCCGAGTGGTAAAGACCAGAAGTGATTGTGAGTAGCTCCAGAAGGATCTCTCCAAACTGGCAGAATGGGCAGCAAAATGGCAGATACATTTCAATGTAAGTAAGTGTAAAGTCACGCACATTAGGACAAAAAAAAATCACATATCGGCTAATGCAGTGTTTCTCAAACTGTGGGTCAGGACCCACCAGGTGGGTCGTGAGCCAATTTCTGGTGGGTCCCCATTCCTTTCAATATTTTAATTTTAATATAGTAGACTTGATGCTACCATGGTTTGTGACTGCATCTGGGGAAATGTTACAGTCCTGTTCTTTTAATAGGCTATTGTATATATGATAGTGAGACTTACTTCTGAGTAGGATTGGTTAGGATTGTAGCCTAGGATTGTTAAAAATTTCCTGTTTGACGATGTCACTTCTGGTCATGACATCACTTTCGGTTGGTTCTGACAGATTCTCATTCTAAAAAGTGGGTCCCGGTGCTAAAAGTGTGAGAACCACTGGGTTAATGAGTTCTGAGCTGTCTGTGATAGATCAGGAGAGAGATCCTGGGGTGGTGGACAGTTCAATGAAAGTGTCAACCAAATGTGCGGCAGCAGTAAAAAAGGCCAATTCTATGCTTGGGATCATTAGAAAAGGTACTGAGAACAAAACAGCTAATATTATAATGCCGTTGTACAAATCAATGGTAAGGCCACACCTGGAGTATTGTGTCCAGTTCTGGTCGCCACATCTCAAAAAGGACACAGTAGAAATGGAAAAGGTGCAAAAGAGAGTGACTAAGATGCTTACTGGGCTGGGGCACCTTCCCTATGAGGAAAGGCTACAGCATTTGGGCCTCTTCAGTCCAGAAAAGAAGCGTATGAGGGGGGACATGATTGAGACATACAAAATTACACAGGGGATGGACAGAGGGGATAGAGAGATGCTCTTTACCCTCTCACACAACACCAGAACCAGGGGACAACCACTAAAATTGAGTGTCGGGAGAGTTAGAACAGACAAAAGAAAATATTCCTTCATTCAGCATGTAGTTGGTCTGTGGAACTCTTTGCCACAGGATGTGGTGATGGCATCTAGCCTAGAAGACTTTAAAAGCAGATTGGAGAAGTTTCTGGAGGAAAAATCCATTATGGATTACAAGCCATGATGTGTATGTGCAACCTCCTGATTTTAGAAATGGGCTATGTCAGAATGCCAGTGCAATGGCGGGCACCAGGATGCAGGTCTTTTGTTATCTGGTGTGCTCCCTGGGGCATTTGGTGGGCCGCTGTGAGATACAGGAAGCTGGACTAGATGGGCCTATGGCCTGATTCAGCGGGATTGTTCTTATGTTCTTAACTCCCTTCCTAGAGAGACCTGGGCGGGGCTCCTCACTCATGTGGTTTATGCCTCTGCCACTTAATACATGTTTTTATTGTTGATTACATTGTCTGATCTATTGTTTGGGACTACTGATTTTGTAAACTGCTTTTAAATTTTATGAAAAGCAGGGTAAAAATCTATTAAATAAAACTCCATGGTTTTATCAAGCACACCATCCCTCCACACAACACACAGTCCAGAATATTAGGCAGGTTGGAGAGCTCTCCAATCCCAAGGCCTCTTCCTAGGTCCACAGAGCTTTGGCAACTCTCTGCACTATGGCCTTCTCTGTGGCTGAAGTACAATCCATCACCCAAAGACTTCTCTTGCAATCAGCATGGAGGATTCGCAGGATTCTCACTCAAAAGGCTGACTGTTGGCTAACAAGTTGCAGCTCTGGCATTTGATATTTTTTTTAAGTATAACAGGTTTGGTTTTAACCCAGAACTGGCAAGCAAAGTGCAATGCAAGACCCATTCAAAGAAGGATTTCAGAGGCAACCCAGAGGGCTGCCCCATGCCCCCCCCCCCAACCAAACCAGAGTTTCAGGGAGAAGCATTGCTTATTATGTATGTTGGACCAAAGCTGTTTTGGCAGAGATCAAATTTGCAGCACAGTTTGCTATTCTATTACAAATATTTCTTATTCATGGACAACCAGGTAAGTGGCAGATTTCCAGAAGCGACACCTTTGCTCCAAGACACACAGCTAGAACCACCCGGGAGTCCAATCACAGCAAGTGAGGCTTAAGTCAAGGGTTAGCCTAGCAAAACAGCACAACCAAGAAAAATGTTCCAGTTCTTGTATAAATCTATGGTAAGGTCACAATGGAGTATTGTTTTCACTACTAGAGTGTATGGACGGCAAAATGGCAGACACGTTTCAACGTAAGTAAGTGTAAAGTCATGCACATTGGGGCAGAAAATCAAAACTTCAGATATAGGCTGATGGGTTCTGAGCTGTCTGTGCAGATCAGGAGAGAGATCTTGGGGTGGTGGTGGACAGGTCGATGAAAGTGTCGACCCAATGTGCGGCGGCAGAGAAGAAGGCCAATTCTGTGCTTGGGATCATTAGAAAAGGTATTAAGAACAAAACGGCTAATATTATAATGCCGTTGTACAAATCTATGGTAAGGCCACACCTGGAGTATTGTGTTCAGTTCTGGTCGCCGCATCTCAAAAAAGACATAGTGGAAATGGAAAAGGTGCAAAAGAGAGCGACTAAGATGATTACGGGGCTGGGGCACCTTCCTTAAGAGGAAAGGCTACTTTCAAGAAAGTCCTCAGCAGACAACAGCGAATCACCTGATTGAGCTACCCCCACCCAAAAATTCCAGGAGTCTTTGGAGTAAAAATCTGTAGAGTTTCATTTCCTTTGCTTTCCTGTCGCTGTTGGCTTTCCGCCCTCACTGCTGTTTTGTGGAGTAATAACCTGCTGGCATGGTATCAAGTCAGCTCCATTTAGGCCTCCATCCAAGAACCACCATGGCAGTTATCACCCAAGACAGTAGCTCCCACACCCCCTTTCCTTTCCAGCCTTCTTCGTCTTTCTCCCAAGTGTCACTGAAGCCTTAGCCAGCGTGAGCTGCTCAGTTAAGCCTTCCAGCCATCTCTCTGCAACTGCCCTTCCCTTCCTCTGATGAAGGGAGGTCAGCATCCTTGTCCTGCTGCCTTCTGGGCTTCCACCTTACTACATGCTCAGGCTTGACAGAACCTTCTTTCCTGTCTCTGAGAATCCTCTTGGCCCAGGAAGGTTTACTTGGCTTGCCCTCAATTCCTTCAACTCTCAATTCTTCTCCTAGCACATTCACTAGTGCTCTCCTAGTGAATGTCTGTCACCAATCTGGGAGTACTGTGTGTGTCTGTGAATGCGTGAAGTCATTTTCTATCTTTGTACTGCTTAACTGGAGGCTCAAAATCAGCCTCAGGCCTCCAAGCTCCCTTGACTGATCCAGTGAGTCCCCAGCACATGGAGAATTCCCTTTGCCTATAGCGATCTCCCTTCAGAGGCCTGGAGCAACAGTCTGAGCTTGTTTGGTGGGAGAGACCAACTTCCCCACTGCAAATGGGCGAAGAGCACTGCACAGCCTGTTTCCAGGCTCATCCCTGCCTGCAGCCCTTGCCACAGAGAGCCATTCCTAGCCACAGTCATCCGCTGCAGCCTCAACCACTTTGACCTTGCTCCTCTCTTTCCCACATGCTTGCCTCATTCTCCTTCCCCTTTTATTTTCCACGGCACCCCAAAACCTTCCCTTCCTTTCCCTGGGTTCCTCTGCAAAACCTTGCTCATCTTCCTAAATCCCTTCTCCCCCTACGCTTTTCCATAAGAACATAAGAACAGCCCCACTGGATCAGGCCATAGGCCCATCTAGTCCAGCTTCCTGTATCTCACAGTGGCCCACCAAATGCCCCAGGGAGCACACCTGATAACAAGAGACCTCATCCTGGTGCCCTCCCTTGCATCTGGCCTTCTGACATAGCCCATTTCTAAAATCAGGAGGTTGCGCATACGCATCATGGCTTGTAACCCGTAATGGATTTTTCCTCCAGAAACTTGTCCAATTCCCTTTTAAAGGCGTCCAGGCCAGACACCATCACCACATCCTGCGGCAAGGAGTTCCACAGACCAACCACACGCTGAGTAAAGAAATATTTTCTTTTGTCTGTTCTAACACTCAATTTTAGTGGATGTCCCCTGGTTCTGGTGTTATGTGAGAGTGTAAAGAGCATCTCTCTATCCACTCTGTCCATCCCCTGCAGAATTGTGTATGTCTCAATCATGTCCCCCCTCAGACGTCTCTTTTCTAGGCTGAAGAGGCCCAAACACCATAGCCTTTCCTCATAAGGAAGGTGCCCCAGCCCAGTAATCATCTTAATCGCTCTCTTTTGCACCTTTTCCATTTCCACTGTCTTTTTTGAGATGCAGTGACCAGAACTGGACACAATACTCCAGGTGTGGCCTCAGCATCGATTTGTACAACGGCATTATAATATTAGCCGTTTTGTTCTCAATACCTTTTCTAATGATCCCAAGCACAGAATTGGCCTTCTTCTCTGCCGCCGCACATTGGGTCGACACTTTCATCGACCTGTCTACCACCACCCCAAGATCTCTCTCCTGATCTGTCGCAGACAGCTCAGAACTCATCAGCCTACATGTGAAGTTTTGATTTTTGCCCCAATGTGCATGACTTTGCACTTACTGACATTGAAACGCATCTGCCATTTTGCTGCCCATTCTGCCAGTTTGGAGAGATCCTTCTGGAGCTCCTCACAATCCCTTCTGGTCTTCACCACTCGGAAAAGTTTGGTGTCGTCTGCTAACTTAGCCACCTCACTGCTCAACCCTGTTCTCAACCCAGGTCATTTATGAAGAGGTTGAAGAGCACCGGTCCCAGGACAGATCCTTGGGGCACACCGCTTTTCACTTCTCTCCATTGTGAAAATTGCCCATTGACACCCACTCTCCGTTTCCTGGCCTTCAACCAGTTCTCAATCCATGAGAGGACCTGTCCTGACTGTGGAGTTTTTTCAGTAGCCTTTGGTGAGGGAGCGTGTCGAACGCCTTCTGAAAGTCCAGATATATAATGTCTATGGGTTCTCCCCACTGAACCCAATTGTAACTTCTGAAATTCCCTATTTTGATTAAGTTTGTGTGGTTAATTCAATTAGGTTCAGCCTGATGATTGAGACACATAACAAACTACATTCAAGCACTTTAAAAATCTACTGTACTAGATGCACTAGAGATCTCCACCGATGTTAAGAGTGCCACTACCTCCACCCACCCAAAACTATAATTTCTTAGCAGTTCCTTTCAATAAACAGACACCTAATCATTTTTTAAAAGAACTTCTGTTAAATACAGCAGGTACTGTGTAAAACCGAGGAGGGTTTTGGAGGTTGGCTAGGCCAGGCACTGGTAAAAGGTCTACACCCATCCAAGGCCCCTGCTGATAGCTCTCACCAGGGTACTCACCAGGACTCAGTGGGCCAAGCCAGCTCCGGGGCACACCATGCCCCGAGGCAACTGCTCCTCTGGGCCCCAACGGCTCACTACTGCCAGCATCCGCCCTGCAGCCACTTATTTTCCTCACATACCAGTTTACCAGAGGGGTGAGTAGAGGTGGCAACAGATGAAGGGGGAACTCTCCACACTACCCAAGCTTGCAAATCCCACTGACCCCCTGGGAAGGGGGATGTGCTCACCTCTTCCCCTAACTGCTGGTTGAGATGTTCCCATCAGCCTCCACAGCCAGCAGTGATGCAGGGGTTGCCACAGGGGACTGATGCAGAGCTTTACCCCAGAGCCCCCAGTGCCCTGCTGCCATCAGAGTTAAACCTCACACCATGGGAAAGTGTCAGAGAAGAGTATCAAGTGCTGCAGCTTTATCTGTGGCGTTGCATCTGTTTTGGAAGAGGTGCAGTGTTATTTTTACCATTTTATTATTGCTTTACTTATGACTAGAGGTTGCCTTGTTATTTCTTTTGAATCGAAAGGTCAGGTATAAATACCCCAAGTAAATAAACAGCTGCACTTCCGCAAGCAGCATTGACATCAGATGTACGGGTTTGCAGCAGCGTCCCAGAGAAATCCCAGGCATCCCAGACATGTCACCTTGTTAGGCAGCAGAGCCAAAAACAGCCCCAATTAAAAAAAAACAAAAAACTACCCAAGCAGGGCAACTTCACCCCAACACAAAATGCAGAACCAAACCTTAGACCAGGGATTTTCAAACTTTTTCAGTTCATGGCACACTGACCAGTCACTAAAACTGTTGAGGCACACCACCAAGTTTGTAATTACATTGAATTGCAGCATGGCCTTTCCCAGTTTGAAGAGACACTTGGCCAACAGACTGAGGCAAAGAGGCAAAGAAGGAAGGCCCACAGCCAGGGAGACAGACCAGGGACAGACTGCACTTGCTCCCAGCGTGGAAGGGATTGTCATTCCTGAATTGGCCTTTTCAGCCACACTAGACGCTGTTCCAGAACCACCATTCAGAGTGCGATACCAGAGTCTTTCGAGACTGAAGGTTGCCAACATTACAAGACAATAAATACAAGTAAATTATTTAATTTCAATTTTAGTATATATGTGCACTTTATGTGCACTATATATGTCAAAGCAAGTACAAATTATTTAATTAATAAATAATAAATTTAATGTATGCAATTAAGTCATTACATTACAGTAAAAGAAATTCACAACAAGCTGAGATCAAACTTTTCTGAACTTGAATGGATCTTTCTCATAAAGTTACCTTGACAAACTCTTTAATTAGAGAGGGAAATGTATGTGGTTCTAAACATTAAAAAATGTTCAGAAGTGGGGTGGTCAAATTTTTATCAAAAGTGCCAGATAAACAAAGTGTGGGATTCAACTGGGGGGGGGGGGGAGAGAGAGAGAATGTGAGACACTTCCAGACCTTTGGAAAGCATGGTTGAGTGAGGAATGAGAAGGAAGGGTTTAACTATGATTATAAGATGTTTGGATGGGGAGAAGGAAAGAGTTGTTTGTATGACAGGAAGTGGGGTGGGGGAGGACAAAGATGTGCTGATTGATTGCCTGCTCACTTATGCAAGAAGGAGCACAAATAACGCCCTTACTATAAGGGCCAAAAAGTGCCCTTCCAATAGGGCACTTTTTGTCAGTGGCGGCAACACATGGAAAGTTACTTTGGGGTGCTGCAGGGAGAAAGGAAAAGGGATTCTCAAGGACCCTTTTCAACCAGCCAGCCCTTCATTCACTGGCCCCACGCCTGATTCCTATTTGTTTGTCTCCTTCTGAGCTCCTAGCTGTCTTGTGGCTAGAGCAGGACAGCATGAGCTTTAAAGGAGCAGCCTCCTACCACAGTAGTGTAGGGTGCAAAGTAGCTGCTTCTGGCCCCTTCTTTTGCTCGTTCTGACCTGTGAGACTGAGGACAGCTGCTTCTCCCTCATGCAGCTGCTGCCTGTCCCCTCTGGCCCCGCAGCACAGATGAGGCTGATTTGCGGTGCACTACTATGTCGTAGAACAGCAGTTGATGAACAAAATGGCTAATATTATAATGCCGTTGTACAAATCTATAGTAAAGCCACACCTGGAATATTGTGTCCAGTTCTGGTCGCCGCATCTCAAAAAAGACATAGTGGAAATGGAAAAGGTGCAAAAGAGAGCGACTAAGATAATTACTGGGCTGGGGCTCCTTCCTTATGAGGAAAGGCTACGGCGTTTGGGCCTCTTCAGGCTAGAAAAGAGGCACCTGAGGGGGGACATGATTGAGACATACACAATTCTGCAGGGGATGGACAGAGTGGATAGGGAGATGCTCTTTACACTCTCACATAACACCAGAACCAGGGGACATCCACTAAAATTGAGTGTTGGGAGAGTTAGAACAGACAAAAGAAAATATTTCTTTACTCAGCATGTGGTTGGTCTGTGGAACTCCTTGCCACAGGATGTGGTGATGGCGTCTAGCCTGGACGCCTTTAAATGGGGATTGGACAAGTTTCTGGAGGAAAAATCCATTACAGGGTACAAGCCATGATGTGTATGCGCAACCTCCTGATTTTAGAAATGGGTTATGTCAGAATGCCAGATGCAAGGGAGGGCACCAGGATGAGGTCTCTTGTTATCTGGTGTGCTCCCTGGGGCATTTGGTGGGCCGCTGTGAGATACAGGAAGCTGGACTAGATGGGCCTATGGCCTGATCCAGTGGGGCTCTTCTTATGTTCTTATGAAGCTGACGGAACATACCAAGATCCAGGTCTACAGAGCTTGCGTCCTGAGTACACTTCTGTACTGCAGCGAGTTATGGACTCTCCCGCTCACAACAGGAGAGGAAACTGAACGGATTCCACATGTGCTGCCTCCGACGCATCCTCAGCATCACCTGGCAGGACAAAGTTCCAAACAACACAGTCCTGGAACAAGCTGGAATCCCTAGCATGTATGCACTGCTGAAACAGAGGTGCCTGCGTTGGCTCGGTCATGTCGTGAGAATGGATGATGGCCGGATCCCAAAGGATCTCCTCTATGGAGAACTCGTGCAAGGAAAGCGCCCTACAGGTAGACCACAGCTGCGATACAAGGACATCTGCAAGAGGGATCTGAAGGCCTTAGGAGTGGACCTCAACAGGTGGGAAACCCTGGCCTCTGAGCGGCCCGCTTGGAGGCAGGCTGTGCAGCATGGCCTTTCCCAGTTTGAAGAGACACTTGGCCAACAGTCTGAGGCTAAGAGGCAAAGAAGGAAGGCCCATAGCCAGGGAGACAGACCAGGGACAGACTGCACTTGCTCCCAGTGTGGAAGGGATTGTCATTCCCAAATTGGCCTTTTCAGCCACACTAGACGCTGTTCGAGAACCACCATTCAGAGCGCGATACCAGAGTCTTTCGAGACTGAAGGTTGCCAACAACTGTGCATGTTCAGTACCCACCTAATTTTCTTACCTATCCTGCTGCCAGCTTTGTCAGCATTGCAGCTTCTCTGAATGTGGTGGGCCCTTCCACCTCAGGTCTATGTGCACAGTCTTAGAGCGGGTGCTCGCAGTGGTACCAGAGCCACAGCAGAAACCCTTCTGTGCCAGAACCACCATCCAGAGCGCGATACCTTAGTCTTCCAAGACTGAAGGTTGCCAACTCAGTCTCCTCAGCCAACCCTGCTCAATCTTTTCCCCAAAGCACATGTTCAGTTTATGGAGAGTTCCCCCACAGCCTGGCAGAGAGTCACAATTTCAAAGAAAAACACTTTTCAGACAAGGCTCAAAGAGAGCAAAAGAGCTGCCTGCATAACAAGCAGCTGGTATCATATATAGAGCTCAGAACTTGCTGAGTGTTCAGGTACCATCAAGAACACATCAACCACATTCCAAGCTATGCATCTTTCCCAGCCAAGCCAGGCGAGCTGCTTTGGGAGGGAAAACACGAACAGATAAGAATTCAGCCCCACACACAGGGAGCTCCTTCACCTCAGTAGCCTCATTCAGCATGGAACAGCCAGTGCTCTGAGCTCACTCCCGTAAAAGCGTATAAATTAATTTATCCACATCTAGCTCTATTTCTGTACAAAAGCTGATTAATGAAATAATTGAGGTTTTCAGCGCAAACAAACACAGCCTGCCGATTCACAATTTTAAGAGCCTAGTAACCACTTCTGTGAGACGGTTCCTGCAGTAGGTAAGCGCCCACCTTCACAAGGCCCAAGGTACGGGCAGCAGCAACTGGCTTTGAACATGGGAAGCAAACAGGAGGAGTGACAAAGCTCATTTCAAGTCCAAAGGGCAAACCCTCTGCCAATGGCTCCTGTTCAAACATCCTTGTTCTGCAGTTGGCTAGAACAGAATGACGCCACAAGTATTGTCTTTTCCCCCACGCAAGGCTACGCACATTAATGAGATATTCAAGCAAGATAGTATAGTCTACACCATTATCTCATTGCCCTACCTCTCTGCCTGAGCCTGCTCCATCTGCACAGAAACAGAACTAAATTCACCTTTCTTTGAAAATCCAAGGCAGTTTATGGCAGGAATTTAAAGATACAACAGAAATTACAAAAGCATGCAATTGAAATACCTACATCTTTCAGAGGAAGACATAAATAAAAAATAATCAAAGGACTGCCAAAGAGCCAGCCTCCTCTGAGAACAAACAAAAATAAAAGGGCATTGAATTGCTGGAGGGAATTCAATAGGGAAGGGGCCACCACTGAAAAGGCCCTCCTGCCTGTCTCCACAAGCCACAGTTTGGACAGCAGGGAGACATGCAAGAGTGTATCGCAAGGAACAGACTGGTTCACATGAAGGCATGCTTTCTTTCTGCGAGCCAGACCCAAGCCACGGAGGGCTTTGGGGCAGTTCCGTCAGTTGTGCCTGGAAGCAAACCAGCAACCAGAGCACCCAAAACAAAGAGGCAGAACTTGATCATAGGTTCTTGCTCCCTTTCATATTCTTGCAGCTGCCTTCTGTAAAAATCAAAGCTTCTGGAGAGCTTTCAACACCAGGCCCACATAAAGCGTGTCATTGTCATCAAGATAAGAGGTAACTAAGAGGCAAATCTTATTCAACTTTCCAGCGCCAAAGCAGCCTCCTCCATGACTACATCCCTACAGCAAGATGCAGCATGCACCCCACTGGCACTCCTGCATCAGTGCCGGAAAACTGGAAAGGAATGGGTCTAAAGGCATGGATAGCCAGGCACAGACCACAGTCAGACAACTGCACTCCACACCACAGCTGACACCAGGACAGCCAGTAGCTAAGCTAGGACCCCCAAATTGCCAACCCAAACCTTCAAGTGCATTGCATCCCACTCGAGAATAAGCAGACATCTGGCTGTTGCCAACCCAGCAGATCTCCTCACCAGAAGAGTTTCTGTCTTGTCAGGATGCAGTACAAGTTTCCAACGCCCTTAGTCAGATATCTGCTTCACACTGTTTTCAAGACCCCACAACAAGACACCCACCACGGAACTGCACAGCCAAGCAGGTTCTGCATTGCCAATATGTGCACTGTGGGACAGCCTGGAGGAGGAACAGCCTCTGAGCTTGGCTCCAGAGGATCAAGCTGCAGCATAGGAAGGACTGCCAGGGGCTTGGAAATCCCTCACTGGATCATCCCTCGGTGCTGTCCTCCTAAACACTTTCAAGAGCCAACAGGCTCCACTCAACACCTCATTCACTGAAGCACTCCACATTTTAGATAAGGACAATTGAAACTCGGTCTCCGATGCTGTACAGTCACCATAGACAACATAGATTTCATCTGAGTTATCCATTTTAAAAATGCATGCTCTGCCATTCTCATCAGATTCAGGGTGGCTTATAACAATTAAAAACAAGAACCTTAATTAAAATTCAAAAGAATTTCTGGCAAACATAAAATAGAGAAGGAACTCAAAACAAGAGGAGAAATTAAGACTCATATCCCAGGTAGCACTTTTGAGAAACCCACAAAGATCTGCCAAAACAGACAGCAAGTCTTTAGCTAGTGTCAAAAACGTGACGGCAAAGGTGCTCACCATACTTCACAGAGCATGGATTTCCTAAGGGGGGGGGGTATCACAGTCAAGGCCTTTTCAGGCTCATCACCAACCACAGCTCAGAAGGAAGCTGAACCAGCCAGTGGGGCTGCAGCTTTGACAAGAAAAAACTTCTAAATGCCACAGAGCAAACCCTGAAATGATACTATTACAGTATTTCATCCTTCTCCACCCACTGCAAGACCCTTGTAGCCTAATCGTGAATTTGCAGAGCACTTCACGAATAAACTTCCTCACATCTGAGCCTCAGTGGACATCACAATTGCGCAGTTTCTGCAGAGGTGTCCAATGCCTCTGCCTGACTTCCTTTTACAAGGTCCATTCCAATTGCTGTTGCCCAAAGACCTGGACAGTGTTTTAGGGCCTGTGTCCTTCCTGGCAGATGAGGACCAGATGGGAAACAATGAAATCCCTTTTGCCGACCGCCTTCAACCAGGGCCAGCAGCACACAAAAAACTACTAAGGGAGGCTGTGGTTCAGCCTACTTTGAAAAATCCTCAATGAATGCTGCCAAACACCTGCAGACCTGTGGCAAGTTTACCACATTTCAGCAAGTCAATCTTGCAAAGCACAGGTGCAGCTGCACAAGAGGTTCTATATTCTAGACTCAAATCTGCCAAGGTTTGTAAAGGAAGCTGCGTTGGCAGCCCTCACAGATTTGTCTCTGGAATGTAAGCAGCAAAAATTGAACCATGTCAGTACTTCTGGGCCTCTCAGTGACTTTCAACGCACTCACACACTTTCTGGAGCATGCACACCCCCAGGTGCTCCTGGTCACCAAGGTCATCCGAGGAAGCCTTGCTCAGCACTTCTTCCACTGCAGTAAGAACAAAGACCTTCTCTTTTATGTCTCAATTCAAGCTCCAAGAGGACCTTTCCCAGAGGTTTCACATGGATAGTAAATCACATGGACCCAGAATAGAGCTCTGTGGAACCTCATAGGCTGCAGGGAGCAGCACCATCCCCCATCTTCTGGAATGACCCTCTAGGCAGGACTGGAGCTGCTTAAACACAGCACTGTTGCGCCTTTAGCCCTGAAAGACAACCCAGAGGAACACCAAGAGATCCCAAAGTATTAACAGGATCAGGCCCCCCGTCTAATTCTCAGCAAACTATTGATGCTTTAAGTTAGGGGAGAGCAAACCGCAGCCCAAGAGCTGAATCTGGTGTCCGCACAGATCTGTCCACATGGTGAGCGGACCTTTTGGTTCCGAGCCGCCGCTATGTGATACCCTCCCCATTCGAAGGACAGGGACGCTATGGGCAGTCACGTCTGCCTGGACATCCTGTTGCACAGCATTCTGGGAAGCTGGGCAATGATACAACTGCCCAGAGAGTTCCTGTCCTCCGAACAGGGAGGACACTGCATGGCGGCCGCATGGAATGCTCAAATGCGGTCCAGACAGGGACTGCGTTCCAAGCGCGCTGCTCTCAGCAGTTTGAGCAGCGTCACCTTACGGCCTCAATTGCTGAGCAGAAAGACAACCTATAAATGAATTTAACTTAATAAAATACGAGTGGAGTAAATACACTCTAATGAGTGGAAATAGGGCACCAAAAGGCAAACCAGGAAGAGTAGGGCATGCATTATTAGAGTTTAGTTAATAATCAAGCCCCGTGAGAAAATAATATTTTTCTAGGTTCTAGAGATGAGAAAAGGTTCACAAGAACCTGATCCAGAATTTTAGGACGACAAACATGGAGTTTCATATGAAGAGTCCAAAAACCTGGAGTTCTCCCACAAGCCGAGACACAATTCAGAAAACAAAACCTGTGTTCCACACCATCGGCCATTTAGCTGCCGCAAACCCTGTCTCTAAGGTGCAGGAATAAGGAATTCTCTCTTTCCCATGGGGCAGCCTAGGTTTTATTCTCATCTAGAATACAGATTGGTCTGCTAATACTTTCTGGAGCCTGAGAGGGGAAAAGGGAGAGAAGAAAGCTCAACGGTCACTCTCTGAGAGTTATTCATACTGATGCAACTTGCTTCAAAAATGGGCAAGAAACCAGACTCTCTCTCACTCTCCCCCTCCCACCCCCTTCCAGAAATGACAGGTCCAGTTTTTTCCAAAGGAGAATCACAGCAGGAATGATAGCAAGAGCACTAAAAAAAAGATAGGATCCCTGCGCTCTGCTGAACAAACCTGAGATTGTCCAAGCCCACCCCATTCACCCTTGCCGTGACCCAGCAAGAGTTCAGACTAGGGAAGAGGGGATTTCAAGCAGCAATGCGTTTGATAACAGCTCTACGCAAAACTTGCCGGGGGAGGTCAAAATTCTTATACACAAGCATCACACTGCTCAGCATCTTAGGTTCCTGAGCCCTGAGTACATTCTAGCCACTCCCTCGCATGCAGCTCACAAGCCCATGAAGCGGAGAAAGCCAGTGGAGTCTTCTATGGCACCACACATGAATGAGAATTCCCCGGCTACAGCTGGGCCTTTTCATAGAGCTGCCAAGTTTGTCCAGGCCTTGAAATGGGGAGCGGGGGGTGGGGGGGCAGAAGATACATCATGGACCACTGGTGTGCCACCTGGTGCCCACTGGCTGTGGGATCCTTGCAAAAAAGTAAGGAAGTTCCTGACTGGATGGACCACGGGCTAAGAGCTGACTCAGATGGCCACTACTGAGACTCTTCTACAAGGGTACAGAATCAAGACCACCCAGCACAAATTAGTGGTGTCTTGTTAAGATGCCCTGAGCAGGCTTGGTGTCGACATCCAGCACCCTCAGATAAAAAGTCAGAGATCCAGCAGAGTCCCCCAGTGCCAAGGGCTGCCAGGCACCCATTTCCCTGCCTAGAACTCCTCTCAGCAGCCACATCACTTCCCTCGGTGCCAACACAGCTGAAACTGCCACCCCCCACAACGCCCCTGATGTAGCATTGCTCCATGATGGGGGTGCTAAAATGGTGGTTCCAGCCATGCCTGCACAGAGAAGAAACCCGCTGCTGCTGCTGTCCCCTGTTGCCACTACTAGTGGCACCTTATTTAAATACAAAAAAAGTTTAACAATGGGAGCCTTAGAAAACACTCAGCTAATGTGCTATACAAACCAGGAAGAAAGTTCTTATTGGGTTCCCCTGCCCCCCCCCACACACACTTTTTAAAAGAAAAAGGATTGCATTGTCACAATGAGCCACCTCAAGTCTTAAGGACCAGGCACAACAGAAAACAAAATACATACATATATAAACATAGGCATGTTCTAAGTCTCAAAAATGTGGCCAAAGCACACAAAAAAACCTCTTTGCTGACTGTTGCCTTGGGGCTGGTTTTACTGGTATTTGATGGATGCTTTTAAAGCAGTTTGTAAGTCTGTGGGATGTTGCAATGTCATTCTTTAGACCTACCTTGCAAGTCTCAAGCAGGGTGAAACATGGTGTAAAAGTTCAGTGAACAAAGCCATCTGAAAAGTACAGCAAGGCCAACTGCATGACAGTCTTATTCCCCAGCTGGGCGCCCCTATTGCTTTCCAAGAGCTGAGAAAGACTACCAAAACACGGGAAAAAATTTGAAAGGCACCCAGATTTAAACAGGCTGACTAGAGGTTACAAGCCACAAACTACACATGCAGGTCTCCACGGTCATGGCCTGCTTTATACAGCTATGCCACTTTTCAGTGCCCAGACTTCCTTTGGGAAGTGCCCCCTTGGATACACATCTTTAAAGGAACATTGCCAAAACGGAGTCACAAACCTGGGCCTTCTGTGACTGTGTTTGGGGTTACTAGTTACTGCAACTGATGTTATATGGATGTAATGCCAAGTTTGCTTCCTAACAGTGAAGAAGGGGGGGTTAAATTTCAAGGGGAATTCCTCCTTCCTGAATAGCTTCCACCTCTCCCCTTCAGTTTATTTCTAAAGATGGAAGCAAGCCTTGCTGGGGAAGGGGCGACTTAACAACCCCTACACACACACACACACACACACCCCCATCAATTCTTTCATTCAAATGCTGTCATTGTCTAAAACCACCAAACATGTAGTTCTATCCTGAAACCCAAGAGCATTTGTCGGTTTAAAAAAAAAAAGAGGACTTCCTGTGAGGATAATTCCGAGTTAGCTCTTCACATAACTTTGCTTCAGAGACTTCTTCTTGGTAGAAGAAAAAATAAGAACCACAGTCCCTTGCACAGAGCACGTGGTAGAAGAGGAGAGGTGCCAGCAATGTTGTCCTATACAATGCACAGAAGTTCCACGTACAGTTCTCTTTACATACTGGCTATCCCAGTCCAAGATAAAGGGAATTGCTGGCCCACACCACAATCTTACACGTTCATGCAGAAGTAGGTTCCACTATGGTCAATGGAGCTTGCTTCCAGATAACTGTGTATAGGATTACAGTTTTGGTCTATTTTGCCCTGGATTTTTATTTTGGGCTCTAAAGATTTTACTAGTATAACAGAAAAATGTGCACAAGGAATTAAAAGCTTAGGACATTATAGTGCAGGGGTGTCCAAAGTTTCTGGCAGGAGGACCACATCATCTCTCTGACACTGTGTTGGGGGCCAGGGAAAAAAAGAATTAATTTACATTTAAAATTTGAATAAATTTACATAAGTTTACACAAGTGAATATATTAAAGATGAACTCATATGAATGAATGAAGGTCTTGCAAAACTCAAGGCCTATAAAAGGCCTTGCACAAAGCAAGGCTGGCCTTTCCTTTGCTGCCACTACTGCATCACAGACATGAACCAGCAAGCAGTGGAGGAAGCCCGCATCCCACAGCTCACGCGAGAGGTCAAACAGTTGCCCTCACGCTGAGAGCAGTTGCACTGGGCCAATGCGGGCTCCAACAAATCCCTGGAGGGCCAGAGGCTCATTGGAGACTGGGGGCTCCCTGAGGGCTGCATTGGGAGGCCTCGAGGGCCGCATGTGGCCCCAGGGCCGGGGTTTGGGCACCCCTGTTATAGAGGAACACCAGAGATATGCAGGCCTCTGTAGCATAAAGAGAGGAAATGGGGCAGGCACAGTAACTGTTTTACAGAAATAAAAAGCTACCAATTAAAATAAATACAAGCCAGGTGCCCTCACAGCAGTGGCAGCACAGGAGGAGATAATGGGGGGTGGAGGTATGGACAGTGCAATCGTAAGCATGCTGATGCAGAACAAAATTCCTTCAAATTTAAAGGGGCTAATTCTCTAGTAAACATGTTTAGTATTGCAGCCTAGCATTTTTAACCATAAGACAACCCAAGTTACACAAGTTGCCAAGCAAGACCGCATACAGATCTCTGTAATTATTTAAAAGCTGTGCTAGATAAATATTTGATCCGGTGTGGGGCAAAGAAGGAGTCTGCAGTAACTGGCTATTTGTGTTAAGTACCAGATGCAAAAGAAACAAGTTTATAGCCAGCTGTAAAGGTGATTATCCCACTATCAACATGGAACTGAAATGTATCACTAATCCAGCAGGTTCTTCACAATCACAGAACTAACTGTAACACCACAACTTAGTATTTGGAGACCACTTCCAAGTGTTCAATTAGGAGCTGGCATTACTAGGAGGAGGGCTGACATGCAACCAACCTGCACATGGTTAGTAAGGAAGTAGTACAAACATGTGAAACATACAGAAACTCACTGGTTGATCAACAGTAATTGCTTCCTTAAAACAGGCACCCTTATTCGGCCACATGGCCTTGTCATTCAACATCAAATCTACTTCTTACCACAAAGTCCTGTTGCAGAGTAAGTTTTTAATGGATTGAAACTGCCATCTCTAACTCAAATGAGTAGAGTTTCTACTTGCAAATAAGGCTCATAAAATGCTGAAACAACATCTGCCCAAGTGCTTCTACACAGAAAAGCTGTGTTGATCTGATCACATCCAGATCATGCCACTGTGGGCCACTGTGAGATACAGGAAGCTGGACTAGATGGGCCTATGTGGCTGTTCTTATGTTCTTAACTACAGTTAAGACCCAGTGGGGCTGTTCTTATGTTCTTAACTACAATTCCCAGGAAGCCTTGCAGGTCTCTTGTTATCTGGTGTGCTCCCTGGGGCATTTTGGTGGGCCGCTGTGAGATACAGGAAGCTGGACTAGATGGACCTATGACCTGATCCAGTGGGGCTGTTCTTATGCCATGAAATGTTTGTGATGCTTCCAGAGTGTGACTGCAACTGGTGAGTGGCTTAGCAATGCCGAAAAGACTACTACTCTAGAGTTGCTAATAGGTAGTGCAAGTCATATTATGGAATAACATCTTGAGCACAAGGTGCTTCTGCCCTCACCTTGCCAACAGCACAGGATTCAAGCAAGTGCAAAAGTTCAGTTCTGATATGGCCAGACACCAGGCGGCCAGTGCTGCACAAGAATCCAAGAACTACAACTGGTCCAGAGAGCAGGAGTAAATCTTGAAGCCCAGGAGTTCCTCATAACATCCCCCCTTCCAGCCACGCCCTACTAAGTACATAACCCAAAACAAACAAAACAAAAAGCCTTTAAATTACTTCCTTACTGTATCCTCTTCTCCTGTCGCTTATTCCTACTTTGAAAACTATACTTCATTTTTTTAAAAATCTAGCTCACTTCATTCCAAACTCTTGGTGAGGAATACAAGAGTTTAAATGAAATACATAAGCACTGAAAAATGGAATTTAAAAGTTTCAGATAAATATACAATGTATTAGAACACTAGACTGTGCATGTTTACTCAGAAGTAAATCCCACAGCACTTTCAGTTCCCAGGCTAATTTGCATAGCACTGTAGCTTTAATGCAGGGGTGTCCAAAGTTTTTGGCAGGAGGGCCACATTGTCTCTATGACACTGTTTGGGGGGGGGGGGGGAAAGAACTAATTTACATTTATAATTTAAATAAATTTACATAAGTTTACATAAATATTAAAGAAGGAACTTATATGAATGAATGAAGGTCTTGAATTGCTCAAGGCCTATATAAGGCCTTGCACAAAGCAAAGCTGGCTTTTCCTTTGCTGCTGCTACTGCATCACAGATATGAAACAACAAGCAGTGAAGGGAGCCCTCATCCACACCTCACACATCAAACATCAAACAGTTGCCCTAACGCCGAGAGTAGTTGTGTCGGGCCAGTGTGGGCTCCAACAAATCTCCAGAGGGCCAGAGGGTCATTGGAGACAGGGGGCTTCCTGAGGGTCGCATTGAGAGGCCTCAGGGGCTGCAAGTGACCCCACGGTCGGGATTTGGGCACCCCTGCTTTAATGTAAGATGAGCTACTTACATAAGGTGAGTTATTCTCTGCAGATTTCCACAGAATAGCAAGGGGGTGTAACAGCTGGATCCCAGCCCCACCTCCCACTTTCCCTGGACTGCCGTCTGCCCGCCCCAGAACACCTCCCTCCCACCTCCTCCCCACCCATCCCCCCCCCAGACCCCTGCATCAGCTGAGCTTGGCCAACACCTGGGGGAAGCTGCCATGGAAGCTGGATGTAGCTTCCATGCTCAAGCGCACCTCCTTGCAACTTCCTCCTCAGGAGGCGCAAATGTGCAGTTTGGATTGTGCTGCACGATGTATATCGTCATCCTGCTTATATAACTTATATGCAGACTACATCATGCGAAAGGTTGGGTTGGATGAATCACAAGCCGGAGTTAAGATCACCAGGAGAAATATCAATAACCTCAGATATGCAGGCGATACCACTCTAATGGCAGAAAGTGAGGAGGATCCTCATCAAGAACCTCTTGATGAGGGTGAAAGAGGAAAGTGTAAAATGCGGCTTGAAACTTAATCACAAAAAACTAAGATCATGGCATCTGGTCCCATCAGCTCATGGCAAGTAGAAGCGGAAGAAATGGAAGCCATGACAGAGTTCATCTTCTTGGGCTCCAAGATCACTGCAGATGGAGATCGCAGCCATGAAATTAAAAGACACTTACTTCTTGGGAGGAAAGCTATGGTAAGCTTAGACAACAATGAAAAGCTGAGACATCACCTTGTCAACAAAGGTCTGTATAGTCAAAGCTATGGTTTTCCCAGTAGTAATGTATGGCTGTGAGAGCTGGACCACAAGGAGGGCTGAGCGCCGAAGAAGAGATGCTTTCAAATTATGGTGTTGGAGAAGACTTTTGAGAGTCCCCTGTACTACAAGATGAAATTAATCAATCCTACAGGAAATCAATCTTGACTGTTCATTAGAAGGACAGATACTAAAGGACATGCTAAGGACAGACCAGGCAGGATGTCTGGCTCAGGTAGTGGAGCTGCTGCCTTGTATGCCTGAAGATCTGAGGCTGCCAGTTCGAAACAACTGGAAGTACCCAAGAACTGACAACACGCTGATATACTGATGAGCTGACCCTCGGTGGCAGAGAGGAGGTGCCTTCAAGTGGACCGTGGGAGGCGAAGTGCCAGAGAGAGGCCAGACCGGGAAGGAATCCAGCTGGAGCGAGGAGTTCTGTGAAAGACTAGAACTATTCAACTGTAAAAATCCCTATGGGGGTTTAGAACAGCCTGCCTGTGTAAAACCGCCTTGGATTAAAGTCTGAGGAGAAATCTGATGACCAAAGAAAGGCAGTATATAAATACCTGTATAAATAAATAAATAAAGTTGAAGCTTAAATACTTTGGTCATCTCAGGAGAAGGCAGGACTCTTTAGAAAAGACCCTGATGATGGGAAAAATTGAAGGCAAAAGCAGAAGGGATGGCAGAGGATGAGATGCTTAGATAGTGTCACAGAGATAATGCACATGAATTTGGACAAACACTGGAAGTTAGTGGTAGACAGGGGCACCTGGCATGCTGTGGTCCATGAGATCACGAAGAGTTGGACAACTTAATGACTGAACAACAATGAGCTACATATGGTTTCTCAAACAGCCTTGCGGAAAGATAATGTCTAGACAGATGCACCTAGGCATATTTCTCACTTTGCCTCCTGCTAAGTCTGAGACATCTTTTCAGCTAACATCCTCTGGAAAAAAATTTCAAGAGCACCTCTTGCCAATGACAGCACCAGTCCTGCTGTGGGAGAAGCCCTAGAGCTCTGCTCTCCACCACCTACAGCCCTGATTGGATCACTCAAAGGTCCATGAAGCCTGGCTTTTTTCTTTGCAATAGTGGACAGCCAAGTATCTCAGGATGTCCAAATGCAGGTCCTTCTCTGTTCTTTGTCCCCACACCCAAAAGTCACGTACGTAGGCAGAGTGTCTTATGAAGGTTCATTTCAGTATCTTGGTTGTCACAGCATACTTTACCTCTAATATATATATATATTTTTGTTAAGTGACTGAAGCTGCAGGCCACAACAGCAAATTCAATGATCAGCTCTTAAAAATGCAATTCCACAGAGAACTCCTCTGCCAGGAGGCTGCCTCTTTTTCAACTATTTGTACTTATTTCTGCAACTGCCAGAGAGAAGAAAATTCATTCTCCACCATTTCTTTAGAATGTTTGCATTCTGCCTTTCAACAATGAATTCAAAACAATTTACTTCGCAAAGGAATGAGGAAATTGGTCCCCGTCCCAAAAGAGCACACAAACTTTTAAAAAGCAGTCACCAGCAAGCACTGGCTGGAACACTCTCCTGCCAGCAGCACTCAGCAGGCACCAGGTTCAGAAGCCAGAAGTGCAGCTGCAAAGGACACGCTCACATCCTTTCCCTGTCTCTGCCAAGACACCTGACAAAGTTATGTCAGTTAAGGTGATGCTGACATGCAGCTATTTTAAAGACCAGTGATGCAGTTTATGGGGGCTTACGCCAGGAGAAAGCGGTCACTGCAGGCCCTGCCATGTCTTCCTAGATTCAGCTTGTGCAGGGCTTTCCCAGTCACCACAAGGGACAGGAGACAGCAGAGTGACAGTAACCATCCTCAGACAGAGACTTCAGAAATAAATGAGCTGCAGGCATGACCCAGTAACAGCCAATCTTCCAAAGAGACTTTTTCACCTCTTCCCCATGCCTGGCACAGCTGCCTTATTTGCACCTTGTCGTTTCTCCGTACCCCACGTGAATAAGTAACACTTAACCCATCCAGAGTTGACAGTTAAACATCTGCGGGACAAAACAGCAAACCTCAAACGGACACTATTCTTGCTTCAAGTTCTCCCAAATCAGCAGGTTTCAGATGACAAGGGTCTCCTTTTGCAAATAATTCCAAGGGCCTTTTTCTCTCCCAAGCTGCATACATGGTTAATGCACATGCGAACGTATGCATGTAATGTAAGGCTGTTTAATAATATATACAGTTCCTTTCCAAACTCCACATTAACTACAAAGAAACAGAGCAAGAATCCATGGCAGAAAATGCTCAGGATGGGAAATGCAGAGTGAAGTATCTAAGAATGCGGAAACCATGAAGAGCAGACTTGAGAGCACATAAGGAAGGTGGGAGCGGTGAGGCCAGCGACCTGTGGTGGGAGTCCTTCGAAAAGCCGTGTGAGGCGCTCAAGCACACTCAACCTACGCGCAAAGCTTGAGCGCCTCACACAGTGGCGCTTTTCAAAGGACTCCAGTGGGGAAGTCCTGCCTCACCTGCCTCCCCACCCACCACAGCGGTGCCTTTCGAAGGTCTCCGGTAGGGAGGCTCTGCCTCACCTACCCTGGTGGCAGCGCTTCTTGAAGGGCTCCTGTGGGGAGGCTCTGCCTCACCTGCCTCCCCACCCACCACACGTCCCTGACAGGCGGACCCCGCGGCTTCCCAGGGCCTGGCGCCTCACCTGCGATGGTGGCCTCGTCCAGGTGGGTGCCGGGGGGCCTCTCGCCGCGGCCCTGCTGCAGGAGGAGGACGCAGAGGATCCAGACGGCGACGCGGGGCCAGGCGTCCATGCTGGGGCTCTTGTCAGCTGCGCTCCTGCCGCATGGGCTCCGGGTCCGCGGAGGGGGCGGGGCGGGGAGGGGCTGCGCGAGGCGAGGCGGCGACTCCGGGCTGCGGGAGAAAGAGCGGGCTTCAGACCGGCTTCGCACGTGCGGCGCCCTGAGCTCGGCCGGCCCGCCCAGCCTGCAGCCTCGAGGCGCGGCGACTGCAGGGCTCGCTTGAGGCCGCTCCGGGGTCCGCCCCGCCCTCAGGCGCCCCGCCACAGGCCGGCAGGACCGGCGGCGGGACGTCCCGAGGCAGCCAGCCGGGCAGGGCAGCGCTGAGGGGCGCCCGGGCCCGCCCGCGGCACAGCCGCCCAGGGGACTCCTCGGCGGGTTACCTGCGGGCGGGAGCCTCGGCTGCCTGCCGAGCGGGCCGCGCCGTCTCCCGGGCAACCCCGCCTCAAGCCCCGCCGCTTACCTGCCACAGAACACACCGCGCGCCGTTCCGGCTCTCCCCTCCTCGCCGCGCGGAATGGTCTCTCCCGGCCTCCGGAGCTGGGGGCGGGCGCGGGGCGGGGCTTGAGGGCCGCCCGCCCGTCTCCGGACAGCCAATGGCGCGCCAGCGGCTCTGCTTGCCCGACAGCGGCTCCTGGCGGCGGAGGGGGGAAGAGCGGCGCGGGCAGCACTGCCGTCCGCAGGCTCAGGCGACGCCGGTCCACACCGGCCTGCGAGCAGCCCACCCGCTGCAGGGGGACCGGCAGAGGCTCAGCTCCAAAGCGTCCAGCGCCTTCAGGCGCGGGGTCTCCTCCAGAGTAGGAATAACGGCCGGCCTACCTCACAGGGTTGTTGTGAAGGTCTCCAGACCAGCAGGGACTGAGGAGCTGCAGGAGAGTCTCTAGGCTGCAAGTCTGGCAGCGAAGCAGCAGCTGCGTCTCGGTGCAAGCAGAGGTGCGACCCTCAGCAGCCTCCGCCCCCAGGAGGGCAGTGCAAGTGGTCTGGGAGGTAGACTCAGACCTGCACAGCCAGGAAGCTTCCTGGTGACCTTGGGCCAGTCACTCTCTCAGCCTCACCCACCTCACAGGGCTGTTGTGAGGACCAGGAGGGGAGCAGCCTGTGCAGGCCCTGAGCTCTTGCAGGAAGGCGGCATAAAACATGAAGTCCAAGGCAAGGGAAAATCAATGCCTTGCCTTGGGCAGGGAGGCCTCCATGACCGACTCCACCTCGGGGTGCAGCGCACACTCCAGCGAACACCCTCAGTGTAAAGTCAGGCACATTGGGGCAGAGAATGCAAACTTCACCTAGAGGCTGGTGGGTTCTGAGCTGTCTAGCAGAGCAGGAGAGAGATCTTGGGGTGGTGGTGGACAAGTCGATGAGAGTATGTCATGCGGTGGCAGTGAAGAAGGCCAACTCTATGCTTGGGATCATTAGGAAAGGCATTGAGAATAAGACAGATAGTATTGTAATGCCATTGTACAAATCGATGGTCGCCACATCTCCAAAAGGTTCTGGTCACCGCATCTCCAAAAGGACATAATGGAAATGGAAAAGGTGCATAAGAGAGCGACTAAGGATGCAATCCAGTGGCATACCTAGGCCATCTGTCACCCAGGGCAAACTAAAATTTTGCCCCCCCCCCATTTATTTAATTAATTAATTGAATTTATTATTTGCAAAACTATGATTTTTTTAAATGCTGCCTAACATAGACAGCACCACATTGGACAAGCAGCACAGCAGCATATTAATGTTGCACAGAAGACTCAATTTGCAGCACTGGACTGCTTGAGAGCATAGGGAAGAACCCTGCTGAACACAATGAGAGCAACATAGATATTTATGGCATAAAACCACAAGACCAGATTTGCAGTGTTAGTGAGACACTGACAGCAAAACAGACACGTGCATGTGAGTTCACTGAAAGTAAGAGACTTGTTCACAAGACAGCATGGAAACAGGCCAGGGCAAGGCCAATCTAGTATCTCTGTTTCCCACATAAAGCAGTGTAAGGTAGATGCCACTATTGGAGAAGCAGCACAACACAGCAGCGTTAGCCATCTCACATCTGACAAATGATTTCAAGGCTACACCACTGTAGCAAGCAAACCCAGACTTCTGGGCATGGTGAAAACCACAAGGTCAGCAAAAGAGACGTGTGAATCAACCTAAGGCAAGGCGAATTTAGTCCTGCTTTCTTTATCTCTGTTTCCCACAGATAACTGCCTAAGTGGTAAACTAAATAACAGTGAAGACCAAGACAGCATGATAGCGTATTACTGAACACAGCACTGTAGCAAGCAAATGCATGATTTTTTTATGTAAAACAACAGTAAGGAGCATTGGCGTTAGAGCATTAGAATAAAGCATCAGCAGCAGGGCCTCTAAGAAGAATTTTATCAGGGGGTACAAAGTTTATTTTGGGCCCCTTCCCAAAGCAGGAGGGGGCAATGGGGACAGGCAGAACAGGGGGCCAAATAAGCCGGTTGAGGGTGCTAACAGCAAAAACAGTCTTTGGAGCCCAGGTCTACCAGGCTTCTTGATGCCGAGCCCAGTTCTATCTGACCATGCAGAAGTGGCAGCCAGATAAAGTAATATGGAAACCCAAACACACTACTAAGTCTCTCTAAAATCTCTCTAAAATTAGCATCATCAGGTTTGCACTAGAATGGACAGTGTGCTGTGTGCACCAAAATGAACTTCTGCAGCAGCTGTAGCCCCTGAACCCCTATACCAGCCATTGTCAACCACTGTGCCATGGCACATTGGTGTACCGTGAGTGGTTCACAGGTGTGCCACAGGAATTTGGGGGAAAGTCATTTATTAGTAGGGCCAATGGGGATGTGAGCCCCCCATTGGAAGCATGGTGTGCCTTGGCAATTATCAAAAACCTGATGTGTGCCTTGACAATTTTAGTGCCTTGACAGTATGCCATGAGATGGAAAAGGCTGAAAATCACTGCCCTATACACTCCTTCATGGTTATGGGATCCACAAGCCACAAAGCTACTGTAGCAGGCCAGTTTCCTCCCAGATTGGATTCTGTTAGGGAGGGTCATGGATGCATTCCTGGGCCCGGTGTGCATGACTTGTAGCAGCAGTTGCCACTTCATGCCTGTGGTTGTGCCCCCAGCGTCATGTGCAGGCCGTGAGTCTGGGTGAGATTGGAAAACATCCCAAGAACTATCTGGGCCCCCTCCTTTGGTTCCTGGGCCCCCATTCTGATCCTGGGCCTGGGTGCAAATTACCCCCTCTATCCCCCTCTCCTAGGCCCTGATCAGCAGCAGTACTCATTAAGTTCAGGTCTTGATTTTTTACTGCATATATGTTTATTATCATTAACAGTAGCACAGAATAACAGTGTATAACAGACACCCAATTCCCTGCCTCTCAGCAGATTATGAATGCTTAGTGGTTTCTAATATTAAGAAAATAAGAAGAACCCCAAGATCTGGATCAGGCCAAAGGCCCATCTAGTCCAACTTCCTGTATCTCACAGTGGCCCACCAAATGCTTTAGGGAGCACACAGACACAACCTGCGTCCTGGTGCCTTCTCCTGCATCTGGCAACCAGAGGCAGCCTGCCTCTAAAACCAAGAGCTTGCACATACCTACTATGACTTGTAACCTGCAATGAACTTTTCCTCCAGAATTTGTCCAATCCCCTCTTAAAGGTATCTAGGCAAGTTGCCATCAGTACTTCCTGTGGCAAAGAGTTCCACAGACTAATTACACGCTGGATAGAGAAATACTGGCAGGGAGGGGGTGGCTGTAAGACCTTGCCACTGCTCATTTTCTCAAACAAAATATTTTTTTTAAAAAAGTTAAATAATCCAGTTCTGCATCCCTCCTCCCCAAATTATAAATACTGTTTTAATGGCCAGCAGGTGCAGTACTTATCACTTCTCAAACAAGAAAATTAATATATATATAAATAAGCTTTTCTGGGGAAGAAGCTAAATAATTCAATTCTCTTGAACCCCCCCCCCCCCATTGAGCAAAGTAGTTCTTACAACAGGATGGTTTTCTTTTAAACTACCCTCCAGTTGGTGCCAACAAAGGCTGCAATCCTACCCACACTTTCCTGAGAGTAAGCACCATTGAACAAAATAGGACTTACTTCTGAGTAGACCCAGCTAGGATTGTCCCCACAGTCTCTGCTGACCCTGGAAGTCAAGAGCAGCCAGCAGCAGTATGTGGAATGAGAATGAATGGCTGAGGGGGCGGGACTGCAGAAGGAAGGCAGCTGCTGATAGGCTGGCTATCAGCCAGTGAAGTGGTCTGTACTGTTCCAAGAGAAAAAAGCTGGGTGGTGATTGGCTTCCGCCAGCTAAACTTGGGGAAGGGAGAAAAACACATCTTAGCTGAGCACAGCGGCAAAATTGTAAAGGGAAACCAAACATGGAGCAGGTGGCGCAGGACGCAGCAGGAGGGCAGTGGCGGGGGGGGGGGCAGGCAGTGAGCTCAGAGGGTTGAGGGAAGCAGCCCGCTCTCCCCCCAACAAAAGCTCTGTTTTCTTTTAAAGTGAAACGTGCAGGGGGGGCGCAGCTTCAGCACCCCTCCCCAGGTTGCCTGGCCTCAGTACCTGGGGCTTTTGCCCCTTTTGCCCCATAGCCAGGTCTGCCAGTGGCGCAATCCTAACCCCTTATGTTGGTGCTTTCCAGCACCGACATAAGGGCAATACAGCTCCGAGGTAAGGGAACAAACATTCCCTTACTTGAGGAGGCCTCCATGAGTGCCCCCAACTGCAGGGTGCAGCACACATCCCATTGGCAACGCTATACCAGTGCTGGAAAGCACTGACATAAGGGGTTAGGATTGCACCCTCAGATGATTACTGGGCTGGGACACTTTCCCTATGAGGAAGGGCTACAGCACTTAGGCCTCTTCAGTCTAGAAAGGAGACGCCTGAGGGGGGACATGATTGAGACATACAAAATTATGCAGGGGAAGGATAAAGTGGATAGAGAGATGCTCTTTACACTCTCACATAACACCAGAACCAGGGAATATTCACTATAGTTGAGTGTTGGGAAGGTTAGGACAGACAAAAGAAAATATTTCTTTACTCAGCGTGTGGTTGGTCTGTGGAACTCCTTGTCACAGGATATGGTGATGGCATCTGGCCTTTTTCCCTTTTAAAAAAAGGAATTGGACAAATTTCTGGAGGAAAAATCCATCATGGGCTGCAAGACATGACATGTATGTGCAGTCTCCTGGTTTTAGAAGTCAGCTACCTCAGAATGCGAAATGCAAGGGAATGGCACCAGGATGCAGGCATCTGGTTGTCTTGTCGTGCTCCCTGAAGCATCTGGTGGTCCACTGTGAGATACAGGAGCTGAACTTGATGGGCCCTAGGCCTGATCTAGTAGGACTTTTCTGATGTTCTTAACATATGTGAAGTATTTTGAACATGCTAAATGGTTGATGTTAAACATTGTTTTATTTCATGTACAGTGTTTACTATGGCTTCAAATAGCCTAAGACAGTGGTTCTCAAACTTTTAGCACCAGGACCCACTTTTTAGAATTAGAATCTGTTAGGACACACACTGAAAGTGATGTCATGACCAGAAGTGACATCATCAAACAGGAAAATTTTTAACAATCATAGGTAGCAGTTCTACCCACACTTAACCAGGAGCAAGTCCCATTTACTATCACTGTAAAAAGCATATACATAGTAGCACATTAACATTTCCCCAAATGCAGTCACATATCCAAATGCAGTCACATACCATGGTAGCCTCAATATGCTAAAAATATATTAAAATGAATGGGTTCATGAAATTGGCTCATGACCCACCTAGTGGGTCCCAACCAGCAGTTTGAGAAACACTGATCTAAGAAATTCTTCCCATTGCAAGTGGTTGGATGCAAAGTTACTGAGGTCACTTCTGCTCTAATAATATTTGACTTTCTTTGTTATAGAAGAAACGCACAGCCTGCTAAGCAGGGGATTGGACAAGTTTCTGGAGGAAAAGTCCATTACGGGTTACAGGCCATGATGTGCAACCTCCTGATTTTAGAAATGGGCTATGTCAGAATGCCAGATGCAAGGGAGGGCACCAGGATGAGGTCTCTTGTTATCTGGGGTGCTCCCTGGGGTGTTTGGTGGGCCGCTGTGAGATACAGGAAGCTGGACTAGATGGGCCCATGGCCTGATCCAGTGGGGCTGTCCTTATGTCCTGCTTATTTTTGGCCACAAGCCTAACCAGGTCTACTCAGAAATAAGTCCTATTTTGTTCAATGGGGCTTACTCTCAGGAAAGTGTGGTTAGGATTGCAGTCTTACTGGCCCAGGTTACTTGGGGTGGAGCTGGAAAAGAGGTCTTCTCTGTCTTCTGCCCCATTCTTGTAGTTCAATTATTGAGCCTACTTATGCACAGCTGTTTCAGTGGGGCTGATGCAGATATTCTGTGTGGATTCCCCCCCCCCCCCATCTCCTGGGATTGTAAATTCCTTGTTTGGAGTAGCAACATAGCTTGCTCAGAGTAAAGATGATTGAGACATGATTGAGACATGCAAAATTATGCAGGGGATGGACAGAGTGGATAGGGAGATGCTCTTTACACTCTCACATAACACCAGAACCAGGGGACATCCACTAAAATTGAGTGTTGGAAGAGTTAGAACAGGTAAGAGAAAATATTTCTTTACTCAGCATGTGGTTGGTCTGTGGAACTCCTTGCCACAGGATGTGGTGATGACATCTGGCCTGGACGCCTTTAAAAGGGGATTGGACAAGTTTCTGGAGGAAAAGTCCATTACGGGTTACAAGCCATGATGTGTATGCGCAACCTCCTGATTTTAGAAATGGGCTATGTCAGAAGGCCAGTTGCAGGGGAGGGCACCAGGATGAGGTCTCTTGTTATCTGGTGTGCTCCCTGGGGCATTTGGTGGGCCGCTGTGAGATACAGGAAGCTGGACTAGATGGGCCTATGGCCTGATCCAGCGGGGCTGTTCTCATGTTCTTATGTTATGTTCTTAAAGATGAATGAATCCTATTGACACAGTCCCTGCACCTCCTTATGCGGTGTGCTTCGCTCGTTTGGCTTGATATTAGCCTGCGCATAAAGCATCTTTTCTAAGAAAGCATGGTGCTGAACGGCAGCACCTGTAGAAGAGCTCTGTGTCACTTGGATACTGGCTCCTGGAATTCTTGAAAGGGCTACTGTCTCATTTGCTCTCTGCCTCTTCTTCTCTATCCTCCTCTTACCTCTAGGTGGCAGCAGTCTCCTTTGGGTATCCATGCACCTACTCACAGCCAAGTTTCCTCTCTTCCCAACAAATTAAAGCACTTCTTAGGATGATGACCCCAGGTTTTCACTATCATGCAAGGGATGGTCAGAGGTCATCCAAGTGGGGCACACAGGGAGATTCCACACCATCAGAGGATCCCCTGGCCTTGAGCCCTCAGCACCAGCAACAGTGGCAACCCCCCGATGCGCCCTCAGGAAGAAGGCAGGGAGTGCCACAGGTGGGAGGGCCTGCTGAGCTGTGGCCCCAAGCCCCCTGTAGCTTCCTGCCAGCAGCCAGCAGGAAGCATCAGCCAGCAGCATCAGACTGATAAACTCAGGCTTGCTGCAGTTCTAAGCCAGAAGGTGGACACAAAGCCTTGGTCCCTCAATTCATAAGAACATCAGAAGAGCCCCGCTGGATCAGGCCAAAGGTCCATCTAGTCCAGCTTCCTGTATCTGTGGCCCACCAAATGCTTCAGGGAACACACCAGACAACACACACAACCTGCGTCCTCCTCTGCATCCAGCAATCAAAGGCAGCCTACCTCTACCTGGCACATACCTATCATCTTGGAACCTATGATGAACTTTTCCCTAGGGAAGTCAACTTTTGTAAAAAGTTATCAAAGTCACAGACATGAGAAAATTGACATTTGAAAGCTGCAAACCCATAGGGAGGGGGGGATATCCATCAGAAGGCTCAGCTGCCCTGGCCAGCTCCTGCACCCTCATGACTGGTCTGGCTGGGACTCTGTGAGAGCACCCAATACACCATCGGATGGTGAGTGTGTGTGTGTGGGGGAAGCATGAGTGGTTGAGCCCAGCAAGAAAGGTGCCTGAGCAAGTTCTGCAGAAATGAGGGGAAGTGGGCAAGAGCACACCCCACCCTCATTCATGTCAGTAGGGCTTGTGCAGGAGACAACAACAGTATTTATGTACCACTTTTCCAAAGCGGTTTACAGAGAAAATCAAATATCTAATGGCTCCCTGTCCCCAAAGGGCTCACAATCTAAAAAGATGCCACACCAGCAGGCAGCCACTGGAAAAGACACTGCTGGGCTGAGGTGGGCCTTCCCACATGCAAAGTTCCCAGGGTGAGAGGCAGCCTGTGGTTCTCAAAGGAGCCCTGGTCTGAGGCCCCCACAGCGACCACCAACCTTTGTTTCAGAAATGATGCGACCTGGTGAGGTGGGCCTGCGTGGGCAGCCTCCCTGCCCAGAACACCCTCCTGCAAAAGGCGCAGGGGGGCAGCTGGGGCCCGCCCAAACATGAGTCTGGGACCGCGGCAGCCGCCCTGGCGAAGACCCGCGAGCCAGGGGCGCCTGGCCTGGGAGCTGCCCCCGTCCCCCAGCTGAAACGGAAGAGGCTCCGGGCAGGGTCCTGGCGGGTCAGCGCCCACAGGGCTTGCTCCCAGGGAAGCGCACAGGACTGAGCCTCAGAGGGAAGCCCTTCCTCAGCCCCTGCGGAACTCACGGCCACCACTTACACAGCTGGGGCAGATCCCTGGGCGGGGGGAGGCTGCGCGGCGGCGAGGGGGCCCAGCCAGCCGGGCGTCCGCAGCGCGCAGGCCTTCCGCGCCCGGCCCTCGCAGGGCAGGAGCTGCCCGGGCTCCGCTCCCTGCCCCGAGGCGCCGCTCGGTGGCGTCCCGCAGCCTGTGCGGCGTCCACGCGCCCCGGGGAAGTTCTGCGGGCCGCCTGGAGCGCGCCCTCCGCAGAGCGCCAGGCGGCCGCTCGCCCCCCGTTCTGGATCCGCTGGGGGACCTGCGCCGTGCTGCCCGCCGCGCCCCGAGGCCACCTGCGGGCGTCCCCCGGGCGCGGCGCCTGCTCGGCCCCTCTGGTGGAGGCCGCCCGGGGCAGGGACCGCTTGGCGCAGCAGCTCCGCCCCGCGGTGCCAGGCGCTGCGCAGAGGGCGGCGGCGGCCGGAGGGAGGCTGGTGCAGCTGCAGCCGCGGGGCGGAGGCGCTCGGCGCGGCCCCGGCCCCAGCCCCAGACTTCCTCTGCGCGCTCACTTCCTCCTCCTCCTCCCGCAGCAAGCCCGGCGGCAGCGGAGAAGCCGAGTCGGAGCGCCCGGAGCCGCCTGCCCGGCCAGGCAGGAGCCCAGGTGGGTGCTCGCTCGCTGCATCCCCAGGGCAGGATGCGGAGCTGGGCGGGAGGGCGGCTGCGCTCGGCGCGCCCACCTCGCGGGGTTGGCGTGGAGCGGGAGAGCAGCAGAGGCGCGCTCGTCTGCCCGGGATCTGGGACCAGCGCGCCCGGCTCCGCTCCGGAACGCCTTCGGCGGGGTGGGCTCAGCCCTCGGAGACGGAAGGGGGGAGTGCCCCTGGGCATGTGCGGAGTGCCAGCCCCGCGTCCTTCTTCAGGAGGGGGGTGTCAGGCGCCCCCCGGGATGCGTGGCTGGGGAGAGGTGCCTGAGCGTCGGGTGCCCTTTGCTGGCAGTGCCGCCTGGGGGGATTTCTCGGAGGGGCGCCTGGGTGGCTTCTCCCATCACTGTCCTCGGAGCTGGAAGGGGTGCGGAGGGCCACCGCCTGTGGCTCGGATGCCCAATCCGGTCCTTGGCTGGAGCAGGCAGCCCGTCTAGCCCTGTGCAGGCCAGTCCTGCGGCCTGTGGAGCCAGAAGGGGGCACCTTGTGTGTCAAGGTGCAGCGTAAAGGGCACCCTCTGAAGCCCCAGGGAAGGTCTGGGGCGTTCCTCCAACTCTGTCCATAGGAGTGGATTGGCCTGGCCAGAAGCCCCACTGTCAGGAGCACCCTTGGCTAAGGCCTGAGAGTGCATGGCTGTAGTTGGTGCCCCAGGAAGGCTGCAGGCAGGACAGGACAAGGCCTGGAAAGGCTTCCTGCCCTCCTTGGTCCTTGGCTGCAGCTGCACTGGGGTTGGTGGCTTCTGCAGGAGGGGCTCTCGAGGTGAGGACTTGGGGACAGGCCTCCCAGTCCATCCAGACCACCCAGAGCAGCGGTTGCAGGGGCCCCGGGCCTGCCTGTGCCATCAGCTGCTGACTCAGCGGGGCCTCTCCACGTGCAGGTTTTTTCCCCATCCCTTCCCAACGAGAACCTCAATGACGCTCATCGCCTGCAGTTCCGTTCTTGTACTTCCCTTATTTGGGTCACTCAGTGGAAAATCTGCCTCCGCACCAACCTTGTGTCACCGGGGTGGGGGATGGGCTGATCTGAGCTGTTGGGCGCCCCATGTGTGGGCTCCTGCAGTGTCGGGATCAGGGTGAACCCACAGTGTAGTCCCACCTTCTGGGTCGGTGCCCCAGACAAGCCAAGTAGCCTGCCCCAAGGCCTCTGCTCCAGTGGCAACCTCCAAATTGTGCCCTGGAGCCATGGGCTGCCCAAAAGAGCTGAGTCCCAAGAATCCAGGCCTGCTGTCCCTTGCCGAGCCCTTGAGGCAAGTTCCGTGCCTGCTGCGCATTGGACCTCAAAGCTCCCAGATGGAAACTGCAGCGCACTGCTTTGGCACAGCACAGCTTCCAAGCTCCAGATTGCACCTTCCCCACATCAGCCAAGATTGCTTTGCAGAGCACTTGGGCTCTCCCTGCTGATCCAACTGCCAGACCACGCTGCTGTCCCCACCCTGGAAGGGTCAGTCTGGCCCCCAGCATGCTGTGCCAGGCTGCCATTTAATTCCAGAAATGGGAAAAGTGGCCAGTGCTGTGCTAGGACCTTCGTGATTGTTTGGATCTCACAGTCCTTTCCCTGAGCAGGGAGACCTGTGAATTCCCCCCCCCTTTTGCTTGGGAGCTGCAGTGCTGGGAGGAGGGTGCAAACCGCTTTCCTCTGCCCCTGCCCCTGCTCTGCCCTGACCCTGCTCCATTTCTACTGTCCTGGTGCTCAGAATTAGCCTTTTGGGCAGAGATGGAAAATCCCTTTGCAGTCAATGTGAAGCCACGCAGTAATCAGGCTGCCAGAGGGTTGCCATGGGGGGAGGGGCAGTGTTGAGCTTCTGCTGCACTCCTTCATGTTTGCACCCGTTTTGGAGTGGCTCCTTCTCTTGACTGTATGGAGTCAGATTTGCCCCCAGGTAGTATTGCAAGTAATGCAGTGACTTCAAGAGGGAGCAATAACAGGTCTGCCCTCACCACCAGTCGAGAGTGGCGGAGCCAAGAGCTTGAGCGGGAAGTCCCTCTGCGCAGGCTCAGCACAGCGCTGCGCTCCCGGCCTCTCACACTTTCTCTGTGATGCTGGCCTGTGTCACAAGGCCGTCATCATGATGAAAGAATGTGTGCAAAATGGCTGAGGAAAAGCAAGTGCCAAGACATCAGATTGTTTTATTCTGGCTTTGGAGTTTTTTGGCAGGCTTCCCGTAATTGCAAGCTCCAATGCAGAAAGACACCCCAAAGGAATCCCCTCTGTTTCAGTACTGCCAGTATTTGTTCCCTGCCTTGCTGTGGAAAAATGCTCAGTGAGGCTTACAAAACCAGGCTCTATAAACAGCCCATGGGTGGCAGCACCCCAGAATCCATAAAACCCAAAGTCAGCCTCAGAAGCCGTTTTGGAGAGCAGCATTCAGGGAGTCCTGGGAAGGCTCCCTTTTTTGTGCCTGAAGCAAGGGGCTTCCTGCTGGTCCAGTGGCTGCCTTCAGTGGACCCACATGCCCTGTGGTCCAAGGCTGCGCCTGCTCAGGGCTGGGCTTCTTGGGCCTGCATGTGCTTGGCTGCAAAGGGCAGCATGGCAGTGGCATAAGGTGCTGGGGGAGGCCTCCCACCCCTCGGGGCTCTTTCTCAGCTGCCATTGGCGCTTCCATTCCAAGCCACAAACCCTGCACAACAGGTAGTTGGGCAGCCCCTTGAAGGCGAAGCCACTGACTCCAGAGGTGAAAAGCAGTGTGCCCCAAGGATCTGTCCTGGAAGCAGTGCTTTTCAACCTGTTCGTAAATGACTTGGAGACAGGGTTAGGCAGTGAGGTGGCAATGTCTGTGGATGACACTAAACTTTTCCAAGTGGTAAATACCAGAAGGGACTGTGATAAGCTCCAGAAGGATCTCTCCAGACTGAGAGAATGGGCAGCAAAATGGCAGATGCAACTGGACTGGGGCACCTCCCTTACTAGGAATGTTTGCAGTGTTTGGGGCTCTTCAGTCTGAAAAAAATGGCGCCTGAGGGGGGACGTGATTGAGACGTACAAAATTATGCAGGAAATTGATAGAGTGAATAGGGGGATGTTCTTTTTCCTCTCACACCAGAACCAGGGGTCATCCACTAAAATTGAATGTTGGGAGAGATCGGACAAAATGATTTTTTTTTAACTCAGCATGTAATTAGTCTGTGGAACTCTTTGCCACAGGATGTGGCATCTGGCCTAGATTAGTCTTCATCACACCAAGTCAACCAGTCACCATGTCAATTAGTCTTCATCACACCATGTCAACATTTTCATCGCACTGTCCACAGCACCCCAAAATCTCTCTCCTGATCTGTCATGGACGACTCAGAACCCATTAGCCTATATGTAAAGTTTTCATTCTTTGCCCCAGTGTGCATGACTTTACACTTACTTACACTGAAATGCATCTGCCATTTTGCTGCCCATTCTGCCAGTTTGGAGAGATCTTTCTGGAGCTCTTCACGAATCCTTCTGCTCTTCACCACCCAGAAAAGTTTAGTGTCGTCCACAATCTTGACCGCCTTCCTGCTTAGCCGTGTCTCCAGGTCGTTTATGAAGAGGTTGAAGAGCACCGGTCCCAGGACAGATCCTTGGGACTCTCTCCTTTGTAAAAATTTCCCACTGACACCCACTGACTGTTTTCTGTTCAATC
The DNA here is from genome assembly GCF_035046505.1 of Tiliqua scincoides. Taxonomy (NCBI): domain Eukaryota; kingdom Metazoa; phylum Chordata; class Lepidosauria; order Squamata; family Scincidae; genus Tiliqua; species Tiliqua scincoides. The sequence goes on from NC_089823.1 coordinate 1,464,997, forward strand.
AGTTCCTAATCCATTGCAGGACCTGCCCTCTTATTCCCTTTCTCAGGAACCTTCAGTGAGGGGTGGTGATGGGAGGAGCTCTGGCCAGGATGGGGAGCCAGGTTGTGACCATTGTCCTTGGGAACTACAGGTTTCTGTTGAAGTCCCTGTCTAGGCAGGTCACCTTGCCTGCTATCTCCTCCCCCAAAGCACTGCTCATAGAGCAATGAGCGAGTGGCCCTGTGCTGACCAGAATATGCAGCTTCCATTGGTGAAAACACAGAACAGAGAGCTGTACTGTTCATCCCAAACTTTTGAATGGTTTTATGGACCTGACTTTCAGGTCAGCAGGAGAGTAGCCTGGGAGATTGGAAGTCTCAGGGTCTGGGAAGGTCAAGGTATACAAAAGAACAGGGAAACTCGCAAAAGCCCTGGAGTGGCCGAGGAGTCCCGTTCCTGTGCCACATCTGGAGATCAGTCATAATCATGCTTTTAGAGGCTTGTCAAGTACTTGGATACTGGATGCTGCATCATTTGCTGTGCAGCGGCAGCAGGGGAAAAAAGGGCTATTGAGAATCCCCTCCAAGGAGATTTTAGATTATTATTGGGCAGAATCATAAAGCCAGATGTTTGCATTCCAGCCCAATCTGCTGGAATGTGTGTGTTGTCGGTGTGTTGATGAATGTGTTGTCGGTGGAGCTTTTGCTTATGGCAAGTCCTCAGGGAGCCCCTTGTGAACATCTGGGTCTTTTCCGAAAACCTGAGTGCTGCCAGGTCACCTGTGCCAAGCTCAGGGTCTGGGAGGAACTGCTTTCCTACTCCTACCACAGTATTTTGGGGAACCCAAAGACGAGGGCGGGATGCTCTTGCTCCTTCCCAGCATTCAGTCATGTGGTCATACTTACAGCCGGCGGAGAGTGACGCAGGAGGCAGAAGTGAAACCAAAAGTGACAATACTGCACAGGGGTGGGGTAGCCCCTCCTGAAGGGAGCCTTTGCTTGGTTTATTTGTTGGTGAACGTGTGTTTCTGGTTGGCTAACCAGGCAGTATAAGCCTTGTTACTTGGCAAATACAGAAAGGCGCCATGATTGAACTTCAGTCCTTTGCGATATAAGCCATTAATGAAAGTGGCCTTGAAAGAAGTCAGCCCCTTGGCCGCCTCTTGTCCTTCTCTGGACACTGCCTCTCTCTCTCTCAGCCCTGCCTGGCCTTTTGGGGCACCTGGGCTTGAGTGCGCCAGGCCAAGGAGTTGCAGCTTTGCTTGTGCCAGAAATCTCGGCCTTGCCCTTTCGCATAGCTGACATCACTGCTGTGGTGCACCTGGGTGCCAGTCACTTGCCTCCTGAGCTACCTGGGGCTGAGTTAACAGACTGACCTGGGTGATGTTCTTGCTTTGAGCTTGTGGGCTCTGTGGGGTCTGTGCTGTGTGGAGCTGGCCTGCACGAGACAAAGGTCAGGTGCAGCTGACTTAGCTGAGGACTTGCAGGAACCTACCAGAGCAGAAGGTCTTGAATTGACAGTGTGTTTCCAGTGGCTGATGCCCGCTCCCTGGGCTTGGCTGGTGCCACAATGTTGCCTGGGCTCCTGTGAACTCTTCGACAGCCTTCCTCACTGTCCCTTCCTGACCCTTCCAGGCCCATTTGTGTGTCATCTTCTTGAATTGGGACTGGTGATGTTTCTCTGTTTAACGGATTTATATCCTGCCTCTCCCCAGTAGGTGCTCAAGGCAGCCTTTGGTCTTGGGCACCGATGGTGGTCCTTGAAAGTAAATACAAAGCCCACAAGCAGCTGAGTGATGCTACAGGTTGCCTGTGGAGGCTGACTGGCATGGGGGTGTCAAACTCGTTTCAAACCAAGGGCCGAATAGCATTCATGATGCCTGCTGAAGGCCGGAAGTGATGTCATTAGGCAGGAAATGATGTTATTAAACAGGTCATAACCAAAAATAAGCACTTTTCCTCACTTAGGAAGTCATTAGCTGCAAATGACAGAAGAAAAAATATGCAAATCTTGATCATATTTCAAGATAGGGGAGAGCCCAATTTTCATGTGGGCTGCCCTTTCAGAAGCAACATCTCAGCACTACTCAGCAGATGAGAGCCTGAGGGCCAGATAAAAAGCTTCCGTGGGCCGCATCCAGCCCCCCCCCCGGGCCTTATGTTTGACACCCCTGGGCTGGCATATTGCGGCCTCTGCTTTTAGAGGGTACAGCCTGTTGTCTCAGTCTATTTTCCATTTTGTCATCTGCTGAAATGCGAACAGGTAGAATAGGTCATGAAATGTGATATTAGGCTTTCTTTTGGTGGTTTTTGAGTTTTTAGGTTACACAGCGTGTCTCAACAGACATGTCTGATGAAGGATATTCCTTTTGTATGTCTGTTATTCCCATAGTTGTAATAAGAAGTAGCATTTAGGCACCACACATCAAATGCTGAGAAGGTTTTGTGTATAATAAGGTTAGATAAGGTTCTGCATTTTGTAATCTTGATCATTACAACAGCCCTGTAAGGTAGAGTAGCACTATAACAGTCGCATTCTGTGTAGGAAACACCTGAAATTACTAGGCTGCTGTGCAACTGGGATAATTTGCCATGTGTGTGGCCTGCTTGGGGGGGGGGGGCGGGGGAGATGCACCTTTTGGCTGAATTTGAACTAAGGGCTTGTTGGCTCACAGCTCACACCCTTAACCTCCATGTTACACCAGTTTGCAATTGGTGTGCAAAGTGTGAGACCCACGACTTCTAAGAGTGCTTGATATTCAAAAGTCAGAAATTGTTCCAAATGACTCCAGCAGAGGTGGATTCTCATCACTGGGCAGGCAAGGAGGACCCCTCCGTACAGGTGTCTGACATGTCCCTGCAGACATGGCCTTTTCTGTTGTGGCCTCCAGGCCATGGAACTCCCCCCTCCAGGAGGACATCTGAGTGGCCCCTCTTTCTTGGCATCCAGCAGTGGCTAAACATGGTTTCTTCTGCCAAGCTTTGAGGGTTGTTTTATGGTAGCTTCACCCCCAATCCTGGGGAACTTTGAGCTGTGCTTCTATAATTCACAGCAGCTGCAGGATCTTGACTTGACTTAACCCAGTGTTTCTCAAATCGTGGGTTGGGACCCACTAGGTGAGTCACAAACCAATTTCAGGTGGGTCCCCATTCATTTCAATATTTCATTTTTAATATATTAGACTTGATGCTACCATGGGATGTGACTGCATCTGGGAAAATGTTACTGTTCTGCCAGATTCCCAATCCAAGCCTCACTTAGGGAACTTATGCCCACTCTAAGCTAATTAGCTCTCCTTTCTTTCCCCCAACAATGGCCCCAGTTCTCTATGGCAGTACTGCTAGACTCCACTACCAGGGTAGCTTGCCTGTTTAAATTGCAGGGACCCAGTTCCTAAGGCAGCAGTCCTTCCAGGTATAGCAGCGCACCTCAGCTCTCCACAGCCTGTTGGAGTAGTCTGTTAGTCACAAAGTCAGTCAGAGTATCCAGGACAAAGTCAATAACCCAAGTCAAAGTCCAAGGTCAGATTCCAAAGTCAATAAGCCAAGTCAGTCTCCTCTCCAACCTGCACTCCTTCTACAACCCACACCACTAGTTCCTCCAGGTTCTGTTTATTTGCTCCCAGGTTCACTTTAGCCTCTAGTGGCTGCAGCTGTGCAGCACACCTCCAGCTCCCACCTGGGCTTTAACCCTGCATTTACTTAGAGCAAGGGGGCACTGTGGACACCACACCCTATCTCCTCAGTAATCTCTTCCGTGATGTCACTACAGTTACAGAGCCTGTACTTTAAACAAGCTACTATGTATATTCTTTTAACAATGATAGTAAATGGGACTTACTCCTGGGTAAGTGTGGGCAGGATTGCAGCCTAACATTGTTAAAAATTTTCCTGCTTGATGATTTCACTTAACATAAGAACATAAGAACAGCCCCACTGGATCAGGCCATAGGCCCATCTAGTCCAGCTTCCTGTATCTCACAGCGGCCCACCAAATGCCCCAGGGAGCACACCAGATAACAAGAGACCTCATCCTGGTGCCCTCCCCTACATCTGGCATTCTGACTTAACCCATTTCTAAAATCAGGAGGTTGCGCATACACATCATGGCTTGTACCCCATAATGGATTTTTCCTCCAGAAACTCGTCCAATCCCCTTTTAAAGGCGTCTAGGCTAGACGCCAGCACCACATCCTGCGGCAAGGAGTTCCACAGACCGACCACACGCTGAGTAAAGAAATATTTTCTTTTATCTGTCCTAACCCGCCCAACACTCAATTTTAGTGGATGTCCCCTGGTTCTGGTATTATGTGAGAGTGTAAAGAGCATCTCCCTATCCACTCTGTCCATTCCCTGCATAATTTTGTATGTCTCAATCATGTCCCCCCTCAAGCGTCTCTTTTCTAGGCTGAAGAGGCCCAAACGCCGTAGCCTTTCCTCATAAGGAAGGTGCCCCAGCCCTGTAATCATCTTAGTCGCTCTCTTTTGCACCTTTTCCATTTCCACTATGTCTTTCTTGAGATGCGGCGACCAGAACTGGACACAATACTCCAGGTGTGGCCTTACCATCGATTTGTACAACGGCATTATAATACTAGCCGTTTTGTTCTCAATACCCTTCCTAATGATCCCAAGCATAGAATTGGCCTTCTTCACTGCTGCCGCACATTGGGTCGACACTTTCATCAATCTGTCCACTACCACCCCAAGATCTCTCTCCTGATCTATCACAGACAGCTCAGAACCCATCAGCCTATATGTGAAGTTTTGATTTTTTGCCCCAATGTGCATGACTTTACACTTACTGACATTGAAGCACATCTGCCATTTTGCTGCCCATTCTGCCAGTCTGGAGAGATCCTTCTGGAGCTCCTCACAATCACTTCTGGTCTTTACCACTCGGAAAAGTTTGGTGTCGTCTGCAAACTTAGCCACTTCACTGCTCACCCCTGTCTCCAGGTCATTTATGAAGAGGTTGAAAAGCACCGGTCCCAGGACAGATCCTTGGGGCACACCGCTTTTCACCTCTCTCCATTGTGAAAATTGCCCATTGACACCCACTCTCTGCTTCCTGGCCTCCAACCAGTTCTCAATCCACGAGAGGACCTGTCCTCTAATTCCCTGACTGTGGAGTTTTTTCAGCAGCCTTTGGTGAGGGACCGTGTCAAACGCCTTCTGAAAGTCCAGATATATAATGTCCACGGGTTCTCCCGCATCCACATGCCTGTTGACCTTTTCAAAGAATTCTATAAGGTTCGTGAGGCAAGACTTACCCTTACAGAAGCCATGCTGACTCTCCCTCAGCAAGGCCTGTTCGTCTATGTGTTTTGAGATCCTATCTTTGATGAGGCATTCCACCATCTTACCCGGTATGGATGTTAGGCTGACCGGCCTATAGTTTCCCGGGTCCCCCCTCTTTCCCTTTTTAAAAATAGGCGTGACATTTGCTATCCTCCAATCTTCTGGCACCGTGGCCGTTTTGAGGGACAAGTTGCATACCTTAGTCAAGAGGTCTGCAACTTCATTCTTCAATTCCTTAATAACCCTTGGGTGGATGCCATCAGGGCCCGGTGACTTATTGATCTTTAATTTATCAATGAGGTCTGAAGCATCTTCTCTTTTAACCTCTATCTGACTTAACTCCTTGGTCAGGAGGGGCCGTTCGGGCAGCGGTATCTGCCCGAGGTCTTCTGCCGTGAAGACAGATGCAAAGAACTCATTTAATTTCTCTGCCATCTCTAAGTCTCCTTTTATCTCCCCTTTCCCTCCCTCACCATCCAGAGGGCCAACTGCTTCTCTGGCGGGTTTCCTGCTTCTAACATATTTGAAGAAGCTTTTATTATTCCCCTTAATGTTGCTGGCCATGCGTTCCTCATAGTCTCGCTTGGCCTCCCCTATTACCTTCTTACATTTCTTTTGCCACAGTTTATGTTCCTTTTTATTCTCCTCATTAGGGCAAGACTTCCATTTACGGAAGAAAGCTTCCTTGCCCTTCACAGCCTCTCTAACTTGGCTGGTTAGCCATGCGGGCACTCTCCTGTATTTAGTGGAACCCTTCTTTCTTTGCGGTATACACCTCTGCTGGGCCTCTATTACTGTTGTTTTAAGCAGCCTCCATGCACTCTGGAGAGATTGGACTCTTTTTACCCTCCCTTTCAACCTCCAGTCATGACACCATTTCTGGTGAGTCCTAACAGATTCTCATTCTAAAAAATGGGTCCTGGTGCTAAATGTGTGAGAACCACTGGCTTAACCCATTTTTGCCTGGCCAGCTGGAGTACACATTTGGTCCCTGTTGCATATATGCAACATTGGGCAGAAACAGCTTAATTGGATGATTTATTGACTATTTGTTGTCTTAGGTTCCAATCCTATGCATACTTACCTGGGAGTAAGCCTCATTAACTATAATGAGACTTACTACTGAATAGACATGCATAGGCTTGGGTTGTTAGTGGATATTTTGAGCTGCATCTGGGGCTAGAAAAGCAAGATACAGCACTTCTTTATGATGATAAATATCTATTAATATTTGATAAGTAAACCCAGTCCAGCTTGGTGATCATGGCTGGGACTGGTAGGGTTGCCTAGCCTCACGTATGTACCATATCCAAGCCAGCCCAGCTGACAGACAAAAGGAGAGGTTGCTTGGTGGGCAGGGGTGTCGCACTAAAACTGTGGCATTAGGAGCTACTGCATCGTGCCACATACAGTGGGTGCGGAATGGCCAGCGGAGTGCAGTGCAAAAAACAGAATGGAAATCGCTCCTTTCCTTCAAAAGTTATGGCCAAAAAACCGGAAGGAAAAATGCATGGAGCCCTGTGGAAAGTGAAAGTGAGCCATATCGCGTGTTTACTCGCGAGTAGGCGTACTTGCCATAGTCCATCAGAAAGGGCAGGCTGAGAGGAATCCAACGACACCAGAGTGGTCCCGATCCAATGAATGCAGCCCCCCAAAAAACACCCAAGGAGGTCCCTGCCTCCCTCCCAGCTTTGTCTATTAAGCCCGAAATGAAGCCACGTGGCTGCATTTACTCGCGAGTAGGCAAACTTGCCTTAGGTCGGAAAGGACAGGCTGAGAGGACTCCAAGGACATCAGAATGGTCCTGATCCAATGAATGCAGGCCCCCCCCCCCCAAACACCCGAGGTGGTTCCTCCCTAAAAGCTGCGAGTCTATGGAGCTCTATGGAAAGCAAACTCAGCCACATGGTCACGTTTACTCGTGAGTAGGCAGACATGCCTTGGCTGGTGGTCAAGCCAGGCAAAGGGGAATGTGAGGACACCAGAATGGTCCCAATCTAATGGAGCTGGAGTGCAACAAATGCTCCAGAAGGCAGCCCCCCCCCCCCACTAAGAAGGACAAAAAAGAGGCTTGAACTGGTAAGGGGAATGTCTTCTATTTTGCACTTGCAAAGCTAGGAAGGTCTTTATCTTGATGTGCCTGAAATAGAAGAACTTTAAACTGGGCACTGGGAGGGCTGGAAATCTCACTGATTCTTTTTTTTGGGGGGGGGGGCGGGGTATTGCAGGCAGACTACAGAGTAAACTCCATTGACCACTATGGGACGTACTTCTGAGTAGACATGCATAGGATTGGGCTCACAGGCTGCAATCCTACCCACACTTTCCTGAGAGTAAGCCCTATTGACCACAATAGGACTTACTTCAGAGTAGATTCACTTGGTGGAACAGGACTGGCTGCCCCTTATTTAATTATTTCTTTTAATTTAATTATTTATAATTATTTATTTTAATTTGCTTGATGATGTCACTTCTGGCCATGACATCACTTCCAATGGGTCCTGGACAGACTGTCATTCTAAAAAGAGGGTCCCAGTGCTAAAAGTTTGAGAACTGCTGCAATAAGGTGTTAGTAAGTTGACACAGGGTGCGTGTGTGAGTGACTCTACAAGTTTTCAAAATCACTAAAATCAGAGTTTGGAGGAATAATCCCATCATGTTATATATCAATCAGTGCGTAATTTCATGCAGAATACAGTGAAACAATCCACATTGAAATATCTGTGCTCTAACAAAAGGTACAGCCAAAAAACCAGTGGGGGCAGGGTGATGATACATCACCACGCCCACACCTGGGGCGTTGCCCCACCCACTGCATGGGGTGATGCACAGGCCTCCCACACCGGGTGACAGGAATCCTAGTGACGCCACTGCTGGTGGGGGCAATTTGGGGGGGGGGAAGCCGATGAAACCTGTGCATACTGAATGGTCCCTTGGAGGGCTCCACCCTAGGGTGGAGCTGGAGCCATTTTGCCAGCTGTGCCTCAGTTTCCTCTGTTCCTGAACTTGGAGATCTCCCTGGGTCTGGTTTTCCTGCACACCAGCACAAGACCTTCTGTTGCTCCAGGAAATTCTGTGGCGTGGCACGACCCAGAACGGTACCCTCTGCTACACTGCAAGGGAGTTGGGGGCGGTGCTCACAGATCAAGAGGCACAGCTTCCTGGGGCAGGGAAATGCCTAGAGCAGCTGTGTGTGGAAGGGTGCAGTCAGGCAAGGTGCTGGAGGGCTCCAGGCAGAAATGGCCTTCACCAGCACCTCAGACATTGCTCTATGTAGCAAAAACTGCAGGGAGCTGTTTGGTGGCAGGAGAGCTCCAGGTCGCTTGTGCAAGTGAGCCAAGCCACAGACCACAGGGGGGAGGTGAAGCCCTCTTGTGTCATTGCTAGTCAGCCAGACCTGTGAGGAAATTCCTTTTGAGCACCCACAGAACTTGCCCAGGGACAGAAAACAGCATTGGGCGCCCTTCCACACATTGCATGGCAACCATTCCTGATGCCAGGGCAAAGGAATCCCAGCCACAGTTCATTTGACAACCAGGTCTGACTTGGCAGGCAAGTGTCCATGTGGACACAGATGCCAAACTCCCCTCCTGGGTGCACTGAGTCAGGCCAAAACAGAGTCCGTCATGTTCACAGCATTGGGGGGCTTCCAGGGAAAGGCAAGTATATGGAGGTGGGATGAGATCAACTTGTGGCCTTTTGAAAATAGTGGCCTGTGAAACTGCTGACGATGGCTCTGCAAGGTGTGCCAGGCAACTTGCAAGATGTACCCTGATCTTCCTGAGAAGGCCCAGGCCAGGCTGTGGCAGGAGGGTGGGGGTGGATGAGCTGGGCAAACTCCAGAGCTCTGTTTCCCTTTTTGATGACTGAGCAAGGAGGTCCTTTTCCTGGAAGGGAAGCCAGTGGCCAGGGAGGTGTGGTTGGGACTGTCAGGCACTCCCCAGTGACCCGCAAATTTCCCTCTCCTGCCTCACGCTGCTGGGAGCACGAGGAAGTGGAGGTGGCCTGCAGGCACTGCTTGCTTTCCCAAAAAGAGAGGTGCCTGAACTAGGATCTGGCTGCACCATGTGCCTGAAATCCAGTGGCCTCACCCCACAATTGGGGGGGGGCAGACTGACTTCTAGGACTTGCAGGCCTGGCGGGACCCTCCGGGGAAGTGGAGAGACAGTGGCAGGATGGGGGAGCCGGAGCCTGAATCCTGTGCAGACAAGAGTACCAATCCTCAAATGGCCTGACTAGGACCGCAGAAAGGAGGGCTCTGCCCACTCATGGGTGTGTCAGGTGTTGCTCCTGCATGGGGAAGGCTTCCCCCCAAGAGCTTGGCTTGAGAGCCTGGCAGGAGGGCAGGGTGTTCGTTCCGGCATGCTCTTCCCTTCCTCATTTCGGTGCTTGCTCCAGCTCTGAGAGAAGCTCCGGAGCTCCTTCCTCTCTGGGCTCTCCCTTCTTCTCAGCTGCACCATTTCCTGTTGTCCCCTCATACTCAGGAAGAAGCCTTTGCTGGTGGACACCCTGGAGCCTTCATGCCTGGCTGGGGAGCATTTTGTGGGGCAGCAGTGGCAGCAGCCCCCATAGGCCTCTTTTCCTGGATCACCCCCCTCCCCACCTTCCTGGCTGGCTGGCTGGCTCAAGTGCCTGATCACCCTTGGTGTGGTCTTCCTCTCCTTTGCCCCCTCCCTGGGCACAGACCCTACTTCAGGGATGTAAAATATGTGCCGGTCCCCTTAACAAGGTCATTGAGGTGGCTTGCCCAACAGAAACATAATTTTAGAATAAGTGACCCCACTATATACAAATCTACTTTAAAACAGAGCAGCCTGTCCTGGGTCTTCTGCAGAGGAGGCATCCCGACCTCTCCATATGTGAGTGCTACCAATTCTTACTTACATGCTTACATGTGCTTACATGTCCTGTGCTTACATGTTCTGTTCCTTTGATTTGATGGGTATTATTATTATTATTATTATTATTATTATTATTATTAACAGTATTTATATACCGCTTTTCCAAAGCGGTTTACAGAGAAAACTCAAACAACTAATGGCTCCCTGTCCCCAAAGGGCTCACAATCTAAAAGATGCAACACCAGCAGGCAGCCACCAGAACAGACACTGCTGGGGTGAGGTGGGCCAGTTACTCTCCCCCTGCTAAATAAAAGAGGAGCACCCACTTGAAAAAGTGCCTCTTACCAGTTAGTGGGGTAGTCCCCTTAATCCCAGGGGGCTGTCAGTAGGGCTTTCAGCCCTCTAGCAGGGGCATGTAAATGCACTGCCATGGCGTGTGTGAATTGGCCTGAAACAACAGAGTTCTGGTTGCTGCCCCTTTGACAGCATCTTCTAAAGAGCAAGAGCAGAAGTGGACGCAGCCAGCCACTAAGCTCCAGTGGTGACAGCCTGGGCAGAGGGGATGGACCGTGGACCTGGAATGAGGTTCTGCCTTTCTCCTGTTCACAGAAGCTGCAGTTTTAACCCACCAGCTTGACTTGCAGGAAAAACAACTGGCTTGTTGAACTGAGGCTGGGTGCAGAGTCTGCATCCTTTGAACTCCAGCTCTGCATCCAGGCAATGCAGAGAAGTTTCTGTTAACTGTCAACCTCTGAGACCCAGAAAGCAAAGGCTGGGCTCTGAGGCAGGAAGGCTGGCTGGCTGGCAGTTCTGCTTCATGGCAGGGAGTTGGCCTGGATGGCCCTTTTTCATCCCACCCCTCTGGTTCTTGGACAAGAACGGCTTGTCATTGATGCAAATGCAGCAACCTGCACACCCCACAGATTTTGCATCATGGAAACAATGGGAGCAGAACATTCTGAGACTCTGAGGAGGCTGTTGAGTTTGCACTCCTGGGCTGACCAGAGAGGAGAAGCTGGGAGCATTCCCCTCCCCATGACAAAAAAGCCCCCCACCCAGAGTATTAAAAGGGCCAGAACTCTCTGGCGCTAGAGACAGCAGGCCAAATGTTCCCTGCCCTGACCTGGGGGTGTGTCGGCCTTTGCTCCTCCCACTCCCTGTACTGGACAAGAAAGGGTGAGCTGAGCAAGGCGTCCACTCTAGCCCACCACCCTCCTCTTCTCTGCACTTCCTCTTCTGTTCTGTCTCCCTTTTCCAGTCCATGGAGTGGGTGGCAGAGGAACCGTGGAGGCAAATGAGGACTGGGAGTGGGCACACGCAGTCAGCTGCTTCAGTTGGCCTCATGGATGGATGGCCCTGTCCAACTTTCCATTCTGACTGAAGAGGAGCTTTGTGGGGCTCAAGCCTTTGCTTGAGGTCTCTCCAGTAGGAAGTCGGTAGGAACAGTTCCTGCCTGGGAGCCACCACTGGTCTGTGTTGATGGTTCTGAGCTGGGCAGACCCAGGTCTGGCTTGTGGTCAGGCTCTGCCCATGTTCCACTCACACTCTTAAGCCTCTGGCTTCCAAATGTTCACAGACGAGGGCAATGTTTGGGTGTTTGGCTGTCAGTCATGCAAATTCACGGCTGGGGCTTGCTGGTGGGGATCACAGAAAGGGGCTTGCCTTGGCATGGCCTGGGGGGAGGTAGGCATCAGGGAAGAGAGACCAGGAGCCAGCAAAATCTTGTGTGAGGAGGGGGCGGCAGGCTTGCAGGCATGGGGGGAGTTGGCTCCCAGTCTTCATCCTGGAGGCTTTCAGGACTGCTCACAATAATTCTGGAGGAAAAGTTCATTCCGGGTTCAAGTCATAGTAGGTATGTGCAAGCTCTTGGTTTTAGAGGCAGGCTGCCTCTGATTGCCAGATGCAGGGGAGGGCACCAGGACGCAGGTTGTTTCTGTTGTTTAGTGTGCTCCCTGGGGCATTTGGTGGGCCACTGAGATGCAGGAAGCTAAGAACGTAAGAACAGCCCCACCGGATCAGGCCATAGGCCCATCTAGTCCAGCTTCCTGTATCTCACAGCGGCCCACCAAATGGCCCAGGGAGCACACCAGATAACAAGAGACCTGCAAGGCTTCCTGGGAATTGTAGTTAAGAACATAAGAACAGCCCCACTGGATCAGGCCATAGGCCCATCTAGTCCAGCTTCCTGTATCTCACAGCGGCCCACCAAATGCCCCAGGGAGCACACTAGATAACAAGAGACCTGCAAGGCTTCCTGGGAATTGTAGTTAAGAACATAAGAACAGCCCCACTGGAGCAGGCCACAGGCCCATCTAGTCCAGCTTCCTGTATCTCACAGCGGCCCACCAAATGCCCCAGGGAGCACACTAGATAACAAGAGACCTGCAAGGCTTCCTGGGAATTGTAGTTAAGAACATAAGAACAGCCCCACTGGATCAGACCATAGGCCCATCTAGTCCAGCTTCCTGTATCTCACAGCGGCCCACCAAATGCCCCAGGGAGCACACCAGACAACAAGAGACCTCATCCTGGTGCCCTCCCTTGCATCTGACATAGCCCGTTTCTAAAAGCTGGACTAGATGGGTCTTGGGCCTGATCCAGCAGGGCTCTTCTTATATTCTTGAGTTCTTAATGAGACCAGCAGTTGGAGCAGCAGCAGCCAGAGATTGCTGAGTCAACCTAAAACACAGCTTGACCTCTAGTGATTTGTACTCCACTGACGTGCCCCTTACCAGTCCAATGAGACAAAGAAGGGCTGTGCCCCAAAGAGCCTGCAATATGCTCAGGCCTTGTTCTGCCTCATGGTGGTTCCTGCTCGGAGTGGCAGCAGGAGCTGGCTGGAGGGAAAGCAGCCTGGACCGTGCCTGGCCGGGGAACTCTGCAAAAAGCCACATTATTCCTCCTGGTGTGGGGAGGGAAGCAAATGAGGGCAGGAAGTCGGGCAGGGCAGGAAGTCAGATGTTGTCATGGCAGCAGGAAGAGCTGCTTCCCCCTTCAGGGCTGGGTGGATCCATTTTGCCAGCAGAAGAATGTTGGCCATGGAGAGGAGCAAACCAGGGTGCCTCCCCTCCCCTGAGCCGGATCCCTGCACTGGGAACTCAAGCTGGCAGCAGAAGCAGGACCACGGAGGTCTCGGGCAGAGGGACCTTTCGGGCAGCCTCAGACCTCCTCCTGCAAAGCAAAGCAGGCCTGCCCCAAACCATGGCCCTTCCCCTGAACGGGGGTCCAACCACTGGCATGGAAGAGCTAGGGTAGTCCAGCCCCCCCCCCCCCAGTCCTTGCTTTGCATGTCCAGGCACAAGCCCTGGCAGCCTCACCAACTGAGAAGGGGGCTTAGGTTGCCTGTGGTGGGAGAGGCCATCTCCGGCCTGAGACCCTGGAGGGCACCTGCCAGCCAGGGAAATGCTGCTGTGCTTGGTGGACCAAAATCTGGACCCGGCACAAGGACCGATATTGTATGTTCGGGACCAGGCCCTCTGAGAGGAATTTTATCAGGGGTACAAAGTTTCTTTTGTGTCCCTTTGCAAAGGGTGAAACTCAGCAGGGGAGGGTGGTGATGGGCAAGAAGAATGGGGGCAGGGAGGGGCAAAACAGGGTGGGAGAAGGGTAGAGACAGCTGGAAAAGTCTTTGGAGCCCAGGTCTACCCACCCAGGTGGCATCAGCAGCTGGACACAGTAATATGGAAAGCCAAACACACTCCTAGGTCTCTCTGAAATCTTTGAGACATAGAAGATCATTCTGAAAATGAGCATCATCATATTGAGGCTCCCCCTAGAATGGAAAGTGTCCTGTGCAGACCAAAAGTTGCTTCTGCAGCAGCTGCAGCCCCACAGCTGTGTCGCTGAGCTGCTCCACACTCCTTCATGGTCAGCAGATCCACAAGCCAAAGAGCTACTGGAGCAGGCCAGCTTCCTCCCAGATTTGACACTGTGTTAAGGAGTGTCACGTCTGCATTCCTATATGCATCCATAGCTTGCCAGTAGGTGCAGCCACACATTCATGGTAGTGTCCCCAGCATCCTGTGCGGGCAACAAGGCTAAGCAGATAGGAAAATGTCAGATCCCAGGAAATTTCTGGGCCCCCTTTTTCACCCTGGGCCCCCAGGTACAAATTACCCCCTTTAACCCCCTCTCCTAGGCGCTGTTCAGGACAGAGGGCTTATTTGAAAAGCAGGAAATAAATGTGTTGACTGAATGGGGGGGTCTCAGGGGGCTTTGCAGCGTTGTGGGGGCGTGCCTCCCAGATCATCACTTGGCTGTCCCCAAAACAGCCACTCCAAGTGCTTGCTGGCCTGGCCTGTGCCGCTGGGCTGCCTCGCGCCCCCCCCCCCACAAGACTTCCTTCTCCCTGGTGAGCTCTTTTCCTGGTTTGGGTGGAAGAGCATTCAGATGTGCCACCTGCCTGCCCCTCACTTGCAGCCAGATTGAGGTACCATCCAGACAACATTTCACCACTTGGTTCTGCTGAAATGGTCTCTGTCACTCACCATGCAGCAGAAATCTCTCTGGCAAGCCCATTGAACAGGTGCCCAGCGGGGAGTATTCTGGGGCCACGGCCACTCCCCTGGCAGCCACTCTTTTGCTCAGCTGGGCTCAGGAAACTTGCTGCATCTCAACTGAACCGCCTGCGGCAGCCCCATAAACTTGTAGCAGCTGCCTACACGCAGCCCCTGGACACGCACCCTCCCCTTGGTGGCCAGAGGCAGCTTCCCCAGAGTGCTGTTAAGGGCAGCAGAGCAGATGAGAGCCTAGTGGGGACTTCCAGGATTTGCACCCAGAACATCCAGGAGCTGCGCTGGCAGGTCACTATATTGATTTGGTGTGCTGCTCTTCAGTCCCTAAAGGGACCTTACAAAGGTCATAATGCAATAAGCAAATGCAGCAAAGCTGAAGAGTACAAAGAAACATTACATCAGAGATTGCCTGAAAAGGACTTCAGGCTGGAGGTGATGGGCAAGGAGGCAATGTGATCTGTTTATATTCAGGACCAGGGGCCATCTCTCCTTGGATGCCGTAGCGGGTGCCTTTTGGTTCTGCCAGTCAGCATTTACCATGGCCTGCCTTGGTCTGATCGGGCAGTCTGGCCCGTGTGCAACAGGGACTCCTCTTTGCCAACAGACCATTCCCCCTTGACTCCCGGGGTGGGGGGGCCAGGGCAAGGCACACCCTGCTTGTTGGCCTGGAGGTGTCTGAATAGCAACAGGGGGGGGGAGAAGTAGGCTCCAGAGTGAGATGTTGCAACTTCTTTGCACGCCTGCAGAGCACCTTTTTGCTGCTCTCATAAAAATGTATTGAAACATTTCAAACCCAGCCAAAAACCAAATGGCAGCTGCAGCCAAAGCTGGAGACTTGCTAGCCAGACACTACCCAGGCAGTGCAGAGGGAAGAACCTCTTAGGGAGCTGCGATTATGTGAAGGCCAGCACTGTCTCCATGCAGCCCAGGGGTGGCCGGTCCAATGGGGCAAGCCAGCCAGAGGCTCCCGGCACACCCACAAGCAGAGGAGCCAGACACCAGCTCTTCCCAGGCCTGTGGCTGCTGAACGGTGGGCTGTGCTCGGCCGGGGGTGGGGGGGCTCCCAAGCACTGCCTTCTGTCTTGTCCACCAGTGGCTCCTCAGGGGAAGACAGGCCTATCCCACCACCACCTGCTCAGTGGAGGCAGAGTCCTCCAACTGGTGGCCAGACCTGGGTGCTGGAGCCATCTGTGCCGTGTGTGCACCATTCAGTCTTTGCAGTTTGCTGGGAGGACAGCCTCCTTTGCTGGAAGTGACCTGGAGAGAGTTCACAGCAGCAGCAGCAAAAGGAAGCTTTGCCATTCTTGCCGCCAGTGGCTGGGTGTGACTCCTCGGCTGAGCAGGTGTGCTGAACGGAGAGGACTCAGAGGCTAGACCTCCTCCTGCCTTCCGTCTTGTGTCGGTCTCTGACTGCACTGCCTGACTTCTGCTTTCTGAAAACGCTGTGCGCAGTGACAGTGCAGAGCGAGGCACGACCCTCCGCCCCCTGCCCAGAAGCCTTCTAACCACTAGGTTTGCTCAGACGGTGCATGGTCATCGGAGCCGCCCGCCAGGCTCCAGCTGAGGCCTGCACATGGCTAAATATACTTGGGGCCACTGTTATATTTATCAGCCGGGCCTCTTCCTGCCTGTCCTGTTGCTGCAGCTTTTTCTTTTCTTGGCTCGGGGCTGCTGTGCTGCAGGCTCCAGGGGGTTTCCTGTCAACAGACTGGACAGGGGTGGAGAGTGAGGTCACAGACCCACAGCAGAGCAGGGCAGTAGTGGGGAGGGGGGTGGATGCCACTGGTGGGACTCCTGTGAGGCAGGGAAGCTGCTGCAGAAGACCTGAGGAGGAGCTGGAAAGGGGAGGACATCTCGATCCAAACTGAAGGGAGTGACCAGGCCTGCCCCGCCCCCAACTTCCAGCTGCCCACTACTCAGAGGGTCCCACTTGCGTTCCTCACTGATCCCTTCTGCACTTGAAAGGCACGTGGGAGCTCCTCTCCGCTCCTTCTGAGCAATAAAAGTGGGAGAGACTCCTGCCTTCTGCCCAGGCAGTGCTCAGTTTCTGAACTGTGAACCCCTGCTGCCTTCTCTTGAGTTGGAGCAGGTGCAAAGTGGGTCATTCAGTGAGGGGGGGCTCTCCGCCGCATGCCTGGCTGATGAACTTCCCAGAGCCCCTGGCCAGCCAGGGGTGCTGATGTGGCAGTGGGCCAGTGCCGACAGCCCCAGCAAAGGCAACTTGCAGCAAGCCAGGGCGGCTCGACCCCAGCCTGGCACGCCTGGTGCAGGGTGGCTCAGGGAGTGTTTTGGTTCAGCCCCTGGAACCAGTGGTCCCTGCTTGGCTGCTGCAGCTGCCCTCCTGCGAGGCTGGGGTGTGCACCTGCTGTGCCGCGTGGTCCAGAGGCCCTCCTTTAACAGGCGCACCTTGCCTGGGTCAGAGCAAGCCCAGCACCTCCTTCTCCTCATGACCAGCCAGGTGCCATTGTAGGAAGCCCTCAAGCTCCCCTCCCCGGCATCTCCGCTGAAGGGATCAGGTCTGGCGGCAGCAGGATAAGCCCTTGGGAAGTGGCTGCCAGTCAGTGCTGGCAGCATCGAGGTGAGTGGGCCGACGCAGCTCTCCCTCTCCCTCTGCTGCCTTCAGCTGATGTTCGGGAGAGTCCAGGGCCTGTGTTGGGGTGGAGTCCTGTCAGGAGCTCCGGGCAGAGCTTCCCCTGTGCAGACCAGGCTGCTGCTGGCTTTGGCCATGGCAGGACTCGCCACAGCAGCTGCTGCCCTCAGAACAGCCTGCAGCCACCTTGGCGCCCCTCGGCCTTGAGGCTCTGCATGGAGCTGCGATGATATCGCTGGACGGAGAGGCGGCCTCGTGATCCAGCAGTTGCTCTGAATCATTTCCCCCAGTCGTCCTTGCCGTGCACAACTCAGAGCCGCCCGTCATCAGTTGCCCACCAGCTTCCTCCGTCCCCTGCAAACAGCCCATCCCGTCTCCTGATGAACAGGAAACTGCCCCCCTGCTCTGTCTCTAGTGAACAGCAGAGTGATGAAGGTATGCAGTTGGGGGGGCTGCTTCCCACCCACGCTTGAAGTGAGCCGAGCACCTCTGCCAAGCACAGCCTGATAGGCAGCTTTTTCGAGCATAGGGGGAGGGGGTGCTGAAGCTCCACCATTTCCCAGCTGGGTGGTGCCCAAGACTCCATGGCCATGATCCATTCTGTCCAGAATTGCTTTTGGTGACTGCCAAGTGCTGTGGCTGGCACAGAATGGGGGGGGGGGTCCTCACCCTTGGAGGGGGTTCGGTCACCGGGGCACTTGTTCTGCCACTACGCTAAAAGTCTGCACCCACTTCTGGGCACAATCCTTGCTGTGCTGTGGAGCCTTCCAGGGTGCTGCCTTTTCCCCTCAGGCTCTCCTGACCAATCAAGGCAGGCCCCGACACCTGGGCAGTTCACGGAGCCCTAGCTCCCTGGACCGGAAAAGGAGGGGGTGGACTAGAACACCTCCGGCCCCTGTCTTCTCCCCTCCCCCACACCTCCACTCCATCCCTTCTCCTTTTCCAATGGGGGCGGAGGAGCCACGGAGGGGCACGGGCAGGTAGAGGAAGGCGCCTCCTGCCCATCAGCTGCCGCCATTGTCCTGTTACCCAAAGGGGCTGTTCTGTTTAGGGGAATTAGTATACTACCCTTTTTGGAACCTCAGGATCGCAGGCTGGGTAACAAGACGGCCTAATGCAGAGAAATTCCCTTTTTTGCTTAAGGAGGAGACAGAGAGAAAGGTAACTTTTTAATACAAGATTAGATTTTTATTACAAAAGCACAGAGGAAAACATAATGCACATTTCTTGGTTCTAGTACTTGAAAAGTGTACCTAGCTTATGGTGGTTGCATGTGACATGTATTTGGTGCATCCGAGGAAATTAGGAAAAGGGAAATTTGTAGGGAAGGATTTTAGGGGCCCCTGGTCTGCTAAACCCCGTTGCTAACTAAAGATGGAGAGAGAAGGGGAGAAACAGGTGGGAAAGAAAGAAGAACATAAGAACAGCCCCACTGGATCAGGCCATAGGCCCATCTAGTCCAGCTTCCTGTATCTCACAGCGGCCCACCAAATGCCCCAGGGAGCACACCAGATAACAAGAGACCTCATCCTGGTGCCCTCCCCTACATCTGGCATTCTGACTTAACCCATTCCTAAAATCAGGAGGTTGCGCATACACATCATGGCTTGTACCCCATAATGGATTTTTCCTCCAGAAACTTGTCCAATCCCCTTTTAAAGGCGTCCAGGCTAGACGCCAGCACCACATCCTGTGGCAAGAAGTTCCACAGACCAACCACACGCTGAGTAAAGAAATATTTTCTTTTGTCTGTCCTAACCCGCCCAACACTCAATTTTAGTGGATGTCCCCTGGTTCTGGTATTATGTGAGAGTGTAAAGAGCATCTCCCTATCCACTCTGTCCATTCCCTACATAATTTTGTATGTCTCAATCATGTCCCCCCTCAAGCGTCTCTTTTCTAGGCTGAAGAGGCCCAAACGCCATAGCCTTTCCTCATAAGGAAGGTGCCCCAGCCCCGTAATCATCTTAGTCGCTCTCTTTTGCACCTTTTCCATTTCCACTATGTCTTTTTTGAGATGCGGCGACCAGAACTGGACACAATACTCCAGGTGTGGCCTTACCATCGATTTGTACAATGGCATTATAATACTAGCCGTTTTGTTCTCAATACCCTTCCTAATGATCCCAAGCATAGAATTGGCCTTCTTCATTGCCACCGCACATTGGGTCGACACTTTCATCGACCTGTCCACCACCACCCCAAGATCTCTCCCCTGATCTGTCACAGACAGCTCAGAACCCATCAGCCTATATCTAAAGTTTTGATTTTTTGCCCCAATGTGCATGACTTTACACTTACTGACATTGAAGCGCATCTGCCATTTTGCTGCCCATTCTGCCAGTCTGGAGAGATCCTTCTGGAGCTCCTCACAATCACTTCTGGTCTTTACCATTCGGAAAAGTTTGGTGTCGTCTGCAAACTTAGCCACTTCACTGCTCAACCCTGTCTCCAGGTCATTTATGAAGAGGTTGAAAAGCACCGGTCCCAGGACAGATCCTTGGGGCACACCGCTTTTCACCTCTCTCCATTGTGAAAATTGCCCATTGACACCCACTCTCTGCTTCCTGGCCTCCAACCAGTTCTCAATCCACGAGAGGACTTGTCCTCTAATTCCCTGATTGTGGAGTTTTTTCAGTAGCCTTTGGTGAGGGACCGTGTCAAACGCCTTCTGAAAGTCCAGATATATAATGTCCACGGGTTCTCCCGCATCCACATGCCTGTTGACCTTTTCAAAGAATTCTATAAGGTTCGTGAGGCAAGACTTACCCTTACAGAAGCCATGCTGACTCTCCCTCAGCAAGGCCTGTTCGTCTATGTGTTTTGAGATCTTATCTTTGATGAGGCATTCCACCATCTTATCCGGTATGGATGTTAGGCTGACCGGCCTATAGTTTCCCGGGTCCCCCCTCTTTCCCTTTTTATGGAGCCCGTCCCTCTTGTACAGGCCCCACTTGTCCCAAAACGTTCCCCAGTGTCTAACGAATCTAAACCCCTCCTCCCTACACCACCGTCTCATCCACGCATTGAGACCCCTGATCTCCGCCTGCCTAGCTGGCCCTGCGCATGGAACAGGTAGCACTTCAGAGAACGCTACCTTTGAGGTCCTGGCTTTCAGCTTCCTGCCTAAAAGCCTAAATTTGGCTTCCAGGACCAGGGAGGGAAAGAAGGGAAAGAGTTCCAGACGCATATAGTTACCTGTCCTGAAAAGCAGTTGGATGGGGGGTGGAGATTCCTATGGAGGACCCTCACAACACAGATGTGTTGTGTCCTTGGAGGGGGGGGAGCCCAGAGAGAGCGAGCATGAGGCGAAGCCCTCTCTTAAAAAGGATTTTTTTTGTGACTGAGATGGGCTGGGCGCTGAGCTGGGGGAAAACTGCCACCCACCAGGGTGTTTGGGGTCAGGATGTCCCTTATCAGCGAAATTCAATGTGTCTAATGGTTGGCTTCCTAGCTGGGGGAACTTATGCAATAAGCAGTGATTGAGTTAAACAATACAACAATAGGAGACACTTAAGCAATGATTTATTATTAGTAGTAGTAGTAGTAGTATTAGTATTTATATACTGCTTTTCAACTAAAGTTCACAAAGCGGTTTACAGAGAAAAATCAAATAACTAAATGGCTCCCTGTCCCAAAAGGGCGCACAATCTAAAAAGATGCCAAGGAATACCAGCAGACAGCCATTAGAACGGACAGTGCTGGGGTGAGGTGGGCCAGTTACTCTCCCCCTGCTAAAAAAAGAGGAGCACCCACTTGAAAAAGTGCCTCTTCCCCAATTAGCAGGATTTACTCTTCCAGACTTGTTCCTGGAGAGATGGATGTTATAACCATGGGCTTGACCAGGGTTTTTGGGAAATTTGGCCTGCGTGAGAGGTTTTTGGCCTACTTGATATTGATACAAAATCACAACTAAAAAGGCAAAAGGGGATTTTCACGTAACAGTCCTCATGGGTCGGCTATGAGGCAGGAGTGCACTCTGGTCTTGAGAAGTTAGCAGTGGTGAGGGTGCCCAGTGTGTGTGTGTGGGGGGGGCGCTCAGGCTACCAATCCTCTCCACAATTTCCTGGGAGTAAGCCCCATTGACTATAATGAGACCTATAACTTCTGAGTAGGTATGCGTAGGATTGGGCTCTCAATGCCTGTCCCACAGCAACAGAGCAGCCTGTTCTGGGAGGTAACCCAACACCGGAGGGCAGGAACATTGCGAGGACTTTTTGTCTGCTGCCTTTTGTGGGTCAGTGCAGAGCCTGCCTGCCTGTGTGAGAGGGACAGGCAGTGGTGCCAGGCAGCTCGGCCATGTGCAGCAGCAAGCCGGCCCCTTCTGTGGCATGTTCTGGACTTCCTCTTCCACAATGGCCAGGCTCGGCATGCAGCCCCTCTGCAGACACCCCTTGGCCTCCTTCTGGTTTGGGTGCTCGGCTTGCTGCTTCCGCATCCAGGCTGGCTCTGGCTGTGACCTGTGCTGGGCAGTAGCCCTGTCCTTCAGAGGCCCATGTTGGAACCAGAAGCGGGACCACCATGGCCAGGGCAAAGAGCATGAGGTTTGCTGGGGCTGGTGGTCATCCAGAGAATGCAGAGACTACAGCAAGTACTATCTGGGCTCTGTAGAGAAGCTGAATGTGCAGGTTCTGTGGGTTCTGGAATGGGTTGATATTCAGGGGTATCCTCTTCCCTGTCTCTCTTTGGTACTGGAGACCACAAAGGCCTGCTTTTAAAGATGAAAGCTGAGCTGCTTTATGACATCAGCAGAACCTGAGGCAGAGAGCTGGTTTTCAGCTTCAGAGTCCAGACCTGCGGCTCAGTTGCAATCGGAGGGTCTCTGGAGGGGGCTGCATGCAGACTAGTGGTGGGCACTTGAGGGCTTCAGGCAAGGAAGGCATGAGGCTGGGCTTCTCTGTGGCAGAGGAAGTGCTCTTCCACTGAGTCCCAACCCCTGCCCTTCTAGCCTGCTTGGGGTGCTGAACTCTGCACTCAGTGCTAATGCAGAGGAGTGGGATGAACCTCTTCTGATGGAATGAAGACCACGGTGAACGTCTGCAGCAGCTACTCTCTGTTGTCCAGCAGAGCCACTTTGGAATGGAAGCCCCACCACTTGGAGCCAGGAAGTGCCTTTCAGAGCTGGGGCGGCTCTGCACAGTCAGGCATGCTCTTGGGGAGTGCTTGCCCCCCCCCGCCCCAAGGGTTGCTGAGGGAAGCCATGCCCCACTCTGTGCTGCACTGATGAAGGACTTGCCGCAAGCTGTCCGTGGTGTTGGAGCCGTTCAAAGCAGGAGCACCACCACTGACAACAGGCCCCTTTGTAAACATCCTGGCAGCATTTTAAAGCCAACTTTGTAAGAAAAACCTTGCCAAGGTGGCACGTAGAATATTAGATGTCCGTACAATATGTAAAAACGTGATGGCGGTGATGGTGATGATGTTCCAGCCTCCAAGGGCCCTGAGGCTGAGCGCACTGCTGCTCTTCCTCAGCTTGCCAGGGCAGGAACCACATGCCTAGCTCTGCATGGGTCCCTTCCGCTTACCCGATTCAGCCGCCCGCAGCTGCCATGGTCTTGCCCGTGTCGCGCCCTGTTTCTCCATTCTGACTGCATCTTCCCTTCCTCGCTCTTTGCTCCCTCGCAGGTCGTTGAAGCCAGACTGAAGGCCGGTGCCTCTGCTGCCAGGATGCAGAGCGTCAAGTGTGTGGTGGTGGGCGATGGAGCCGTGGGCAAAACCTG
Source organism: Tiliqua scincoides (assembly GCF_035046505.1). Taxonomy (NCBI): domain Eukaryota; kingdom Metazoa; phylum Chordata; class Lepidosauria; order Squamata; family Scincidae; genus Tiliqua; species Tiliqua scincoides. The sequence continues at coordinate 1,487,941 of NC_089823.1, forward strand.
CCTCCTGATCTGCTACACAACCAATGCCTTCCCCAATGAATACATCCCCACTGTCTTTGACAACTACAGTGCGCAGAACACGGTGGACGGCAGGACTATCAACCTTAACTTATGGGACACGGCCGGCCAGGAAGAATACGACCGCCTCCGGACGCTTTCCTACCCCCAGACCAATGTCTTCATCATCTGCTTCTCAATCGCCAGCCCACCATCCTACGAAAACGTGAAGCACAAGTGGTACCCAGAGGTGTGTCACCACTGTCCTGATGTGCCCATCCTCTTGGTGGGCACCAAGAAAGACCTCAGGACCAACCCAGATGCCTTGAAGAAGCTGAAGGAGCAGAACCAGCTTCCCATCACCACCCAGCAAGGCATCAGCCTCTCCAAGCAGATACATGCTGTCAAGTATATGGAGTGCTCCGCGCTCAACCAGGAGGGCATCAAAGATGTCTTCACAGAGGCCGTGAGAGCAGTCCTCAACCCTGCCCCAGTCAAGCCCAAAAAACCTTGTGTGCTTTTGTGAGGGACTCTTCTGCAGCACCCCTTGCCTTGCAGTCCAGGGATGCACTGGATGGGTGGGCTGGAGGGGCTTGGAAGTGTTTGGTCCCCTCACTGCCCCTACTAGATGCAGGATCTCTTGCCCTTCTCCCTGGCATTCTCCAGCACATGCCAAGGTACTGTGTAACACGTACACTCTTTCCTTCTCTGCCTGTTAGTTCCATGGCCTCTTCAGTTCAGACTTCCTTTCTTACTCAGGAAGGGTCAACTCACTGGAAGACCCTCAATACTCAGGCTGTTTGACTGATGAGGATAAGCCATGTTTGCACTAAGGACACAATTTTGTCTGAGATAATATTTCGCTGGTGGTGCAAGACCCGAAGCTACAAAACCTGCTGCCTGTCTCTTCCTTGGAGGGAAGGCTCTTCCTCTCCCAAGTGCCTGCTTAACCCCTAGTGGCTTGGATGGCCTGCTGGACAGGAGTAACCACAGGCTGAAGCCTGTGACCTGCTGTGATCCCCAGTGTCCTCTGGCACCTGAGCCGAGGCCAAATGTGGATTTAATTCTTGCTCAGAACTCAGCAGCTACTTCCCAAAGAAGCTGCCTTGGAGGACCTTTGGAGTTTTGTCACCAGTCACCCGATAACGTTGCAGGCCTCACTCTGCATCTCCTGAGCTTGTTGGGCCCAGTGATCTCCCCCCCGCCTCCTTTCTGAAGATGCAGCCCCGCCAGGCCTCCCTTCCATCCGTCACACCTGGACGCCCTGCAAAGCAGCCAGCGCAACCAGTGAACCCGGGTCTCCTGCTGTGGGGAATTCTGTGTTTCTGTCACTGTTCGTTAAGGGGCTGTATAGATTTTTCCAACTCCTCATGCCAAGACAGACTGGCCAAAAGCCTGAACGGTGGCTGTGGTGGCCAATCTGCATGCCCACAGCCTTCTACGCTCTCTGCGTTTCCATAGAGACTGACCAGGACTGTGTGTAAAAAGGAAGAACAGCCCACACCTTAGAAGAGCTCCTGTTAGACCACCTGGGTCAGCTCTGCACCGAGGGCTTTCCCTGCTTCTTGACATGGTTCAGTTGCAAGAAGGGCCCTGCGGGATCCACCGAGGTGAGGCCATCAAGTCCAGCCCTCGGCCAGTTGGCTCTGGGAAGTCCAGAGGTGGGCCGTGGAGGCAAAATACCCTCCTGCTTCTGGTCCCAAAGACAGACAGCACATGTCCATTGTGGTCTCCGATGTATCTGTCCAATCTCCTTTCAAGGGGAAGGTTTGCTTTCCTCAGGGGAGGGGGCCCAAGGGGTCACACAGCGTCCTGAAGGGCCCCCCCCACTACAGTGTCTATTCAGCCTTCTCTGGCCTCTGAGGCTCACCTTGGCATTGCCTACCAGTTCACAGGTATCCCTTGGCCTTTCCTGTGAGCTTGAAACTTGCTTTAATTGTCACTGGAGCTGGCAGGGTCCTGAATGCCCAGCTAGCTAGCAGGTGATGTGCTTTGCCCAGCGCAGTGGCAGCTCTGCCCCACCCCAGGTCTGACAGTGCCACCAGGCAGCTCCCCCATCCTCCTGTAGAAAGAGGCCCTGTGCTTCAGCCACTGGACACCACGCTGCCCAGAGCAAGGGGGAAGGCTTCCTCTTAGTGACCTTCAGCCCACTCCTGGACTGCCATTTGGAAGGGCCGGTAGAGGGACAGAGGGGGGCCTTGGCCTGTCTGCCTTCAGCAGGAGAGGGGGGTGGATGCCTTTTGAGGCTGGACGTGGGTGTTTCCTTCTCAGAACTACTTTCTGCAAGTGTCCGCATTGTTTTGCCTGGATGGCCCCAAATAAAGGAAGTTGCCATTCACCACCCCACGTTGTTTTCTTGGATTGCCTGTAACTGTGTTCACATGAACAAGAAAGCCACTTGGGGGATGCCTGACAGGACTGTGGGGCAAAGAGGACACCTGCACCATTCCATGCAGGTGCAGACTTGCAGCACACGGAAGCTCTTGGCCCTGGAGTCGCCTGAGACTGACTCGGAGCTGCCTGGCTTTCTCCAAGGAGGCAAGTGCAGGAGCAGAGCCCAGCCTCCTGTGTTCCTGCCCGAGCAGTGAGCAGTGGTCATCCACACGGCCATCCAGGGAGGCACCCAAGGAGGGTAAAGAGTCTCTGCCCACTGGCTGGCATTCATTGTCAGAGGCGCTGGGTCCATCACTGACAGGATGAGGCCAACACGGGGGCTGTTTGCTTGCCTGGAGGGGGGAAGTGGGACAGCGTTGCACTCCAGGGAGCTGATGAATCCAGCTTTGCAGCTGGAGGCCCAAGTGGTGCCTGGAGCATGCGGTGTTCCTTGCCAACCCTGGCTGGTGCAGCAGCTGTCGCATCTCATGGGCAGAGGGAGCCCGACTGCAGCATTGCGGTAGCTCTCGGCCCTGGAGACGGAAGGAGGGCCCCTGCTGGCCATGCAGGTCCGCGATCAACTGCACAGGCAGCGGCCCAAGGGAAGGAGGGCCCTTGGGGCCTGCGGGGGGAGAACCGAGGGCCAGAGGGATCACTTCGAGGCACCCTGTCAGCAAGGGGGATCTGGACTGGCAGGCACTGTGTTCTGGGACTGCTGCTTCTCCACCCTCAGGACTGCCTGGCAAGGCCCTGGCCCCTCACCTTCAGGAGGAAACAAATGAGCAGGTCAGCCCCTGCTACAGCCCTGCCCAGCAGCCAGTTCCTCCTGCTGCCACAGAAGGCCTTTGTGCCACTCCCTGGCCGGGATTTCACTAAGAAAGGAGTAACAAGAACAATAAGGCCGGGGGGGGGGGAATGACAGCCCCACTGCCATTATCTGAATGTGCCCAGAACTTGGGTCACCCCACCTGCCATGTCTGGATCCCCTTCATCCTACACAGGGAATGCGCACAGTGCTTCCCACCAAGCCTTGTCTCCTCTGACCGGCAGGAGCTCCCCAAGGCTTTGGGGTGGGGGACGCCTTCGCCAGCCCTGCTGCAGTCTTCAGGGGAGACGGCCTTGACACAAAACCTGGTCTGCCTGCTCGGTTTGCATCCCACCACAAGCTGTTCTGTGGGGATTTATTCAGCAGATCCAGGAGGAGAGCACCCAAAGCTTGATGGGTGGGTGCCTCACACCAACAGGCCTCTTTCTGGACAGAGGCTCCAGGACATTCCTCTGGCACAATGACATCTGCGGTTGGCTCTTGCCCCCCCCCCAAGCCAAGCGGTTGTCTTGGGACAGGCTGTCCAGAGATGGAGGGACTCAGACAAGAGGCGCATTCATGGCTGCAGCAACAGCAGGGCTCCTCTAGGAATTTGCTTGGGACAGAAGAATGATCAGAGTCCCATCCCCCTTCCCCACTGTGCTCTTCTGCATCCAGACAGAGCCAGCTTCTTCAGGCACACTTTTTCTGAATAAAACAGGGTGTGTGAATTCCACACTTATGCCTCACAACACACTTGGAATTTGGCGTCTGGCAGAACTCACCATCCTAAGCAACTTGAGTGTCTGCTTATTTAAAAGAGATAAAGCTCCTAGCGCTTGTCAGTGCAAGGAGAAGCTGGGAAAGTAGGAACACGGGTAGAGCCCTGCGCTCAGGAGCCAGGCGTGGAGGAACACGGCTTTGATGTGGCCTGCATTGCTCCTTGTCCTTCCCCCCAGTTAGGGGACAGAGCTGTGCTTTACGGGAGAGCCAACAGTGGAGCCTGTGCGCACATCAAACTAGGGTGCGGGAGGTCTGGGTCCTCCCACTCTATGAAGGCAGGTGCTTTGAAAATGTTGCAAACAAATGCCAAAGAGCCCAGGTGTGATCGCAGATGAGGGAAGGGTGGGAAAGACTTCTCAGCCTGGGACCTTGGAGAGCTCCAGGTATTAACAGACACGGGTTGGGAAATGATGCAAAAGGGGGGAATGTGCCTGGCTTCAATTTGCACAAGTTATTTAGGACACCAGTTTGACCCATTGTGTGTGGCACCACTGGGCCACCGCACCCAGTCCTGCCTGCTCAGTGACTTCCCCCTATGGACCTTCATTCACAATCAGAGCACCACCAAGCATCACTGCCTGCTGAACGCTCCAGGTGTTCCAGGGAAGCCAGCTGGATGACCCTTTGCTGCCTCCAGCCGGCACCCCACACACAGCAAGAGGCATTCCCTATGGACCCTTCCTCACAGTGGTGTGAATTATTGGGGGGAACTCTCGGGTCAGCAAATCTGTGCCCCCATCTTCTGTGCATTGCAAGGGAAGGAGCTCTAGGGTGCTTCCCTCAGGTGGCCCACTGCTTCAGCAGCACCCCTGAAAATGCTCTACCACCAAGGTATGCCTGATTCCCTCTGACCACATTCTGCTGTCTGCTGAAGACCTTCTGCTCAGTCTGCTCTCAGTCCAACTGGAATGTATCATCCCTGCAAGACACGTTGTCTGCCGCTGTAAGAACATAAGAAGAGCCCTGCCAGATCAGGCCAAAGGCCCATGTAGTCCCGTTTCCTGGATTTCCCAGAGGCTCACCAGATGCCTTAGAGAGCACACAAGATACCTGCATCCTGTGCCACTTCCTTGCACCTGGCATTCTAAGCAAGTCCACTTCTAAAACCAGGAGGTTGCATATACTCATCATGGCTTGTAACCTGTGATGGACTTCTCCTCCATCAATCTGTCCAAGCCCCTTTTAAAAACATGTCAACCAGATGCCATCACTATATCCTGTGGCCAGGAGTACCACAGATTAATTACATGCTGGGTAAAGAAATATTGACTTTTGTCTGTTTTAACTCTCCCAACACTCAATTTTAGTGGATGTCTCCTGGTTCTGAAGTTGTGTGAGAGGAAAAACAACACCCGTCTCCATTCCCTGTATAATTTTATGTGTCTCAGTCATGTCCCCCTTCAGACACCTTCTTTCTAGACTGCATGTACATTTGTACATTTGTCTTTCTAGACAAATGCAGTAGCCTTTCCTCATCAGGGAGGTGCTCTGGTGCAGTAATCATTTTGGTTGCTCTCTTTTGCACCTTTTCCAGTTCCACTAAATCTTACATATTGAATGATAGCTGCACTGTTTTGGTTAGGACAGGAGGAATAAGAATGTTTCTACGAGGAATAAGAATGTTTCTCATATAAACAAAAGAGACAAGCAGAAGCAGCTGGATCAGCCCAAGGTGGTTGTACTTGGGCCAACATCCAGAGTCAGCTGGCCAGATGCTCATGGAACCCCAGAGGCATGCTGGTTTGAAATTGAGCCACAGTGTGATGGTGCCCCCAACCCCATTCCCTATGGTTATGTGAAGATCCCCCTTTGTGTCTTTTAGCTTTGATTTTCTCTTTCTATACCTAGTTATGCTTTTATGAACTCTATTATGAACTCTAATATCCAGCAGTATTAGTTCACATTAGATGCCAGCATGCATATTCTCCTAGAAGTCATAAGAACAGCCCCCTGGATCAGGCCATATGCCCATCTAGTCCGGCTTCCTGTATCTCACAGTGGCCCACCAAATGCCCCAGGGAGCACACCAGATAACAAGAGACCTGCATCCCGGTGCCCTCCCTTGCATCTGACATAGCCCATTTCTAGAATCAGGAGGCTGAACATACGCATCATAGCTTGTAACCCGTGATGAACTTTTCCTCCAGAAATTTGTCCAATCCCCTCTTAAAGGGATCTAGGCCAGATGCCATCACCACATCATGTGGCAAGGAGTTCCACAGACTAACTACATGCTGAGTAAAGAAATATTTTCTTTTGTCTGTCCTAACTCTCCCAACACTCAATTTTAGCGGATGTCCCCTGGTTCTGGTGTTGTGTGAGAGGGAAAAGAGCATCTCTTGAGCCACTCTGTCCTTCCCATGCATAATTTTGTATGTTTCAATCAAGCCACAAGTTCACTGTTGGTTTACACAAACACACACCCAGTAGTCACACATTCCAGGAGGAATTCTTGTGTCTTAATCAAATCACCTTTAAGCATTTTCTGCAATACTGTATGCAAACTTGAACTGCCTTCTATGAACTCCCTGTATTCTGGTGTTGAAATGTCTGTATTTAACTGATTTATCGTACCTACACCCTGTATTTTTCCATGCAGTCTTTGTTAAGTTCCCCTTTTCAGGAGCCTTGCATTCAACTCTCTGATTGATTTTTGACTCTTGAACTGATAACAAATTTAGGGCACAATCCTAACCAACTTTCCAGCACTGACTTAGCCACAATGCAGCCCCCAAGGTAAGGTAACAAGCATGATCTTGCCTTGAGGGGGCCCCCTTGACTGCCTCCCCACTGCAGGATGCAGCACACGCCACATCAGCACAGCTGTTAGTGCCTAAAAGTTGGTTAGGATTGCGCCCTTACTTGCTTACTTACTTACTTGCTTACTGTGCCCTGATCCCCATTCAGACTTCAGGGATACTTGTACATATGAAGCAGTACTCCAAGCACCCAGAATTTAGTTAAGCACCCAGCCATCAACCAGCAATCACGCTACCTTCCAGTTCAGCACCATCTCCCAGCCCTCTCCCAGGGCTCTCTCTCTCTCTCCAACACAACATGCTTGTGTGCCCACAGGAGCTCTTGGAAAACCACTGCTCTACAGGTAGCTATTCTGCACTGGAAACCCCTTTCTATCCCCTCCCCCCACTCTCCCATGCTCGTTGTCTTTAGTGGCTAGCAGCTGGGGTAGAAGGACAGGGACCCCTCAAATCCTTCCCTACAACCCCCTTCCCCTTCTGATTTCTCCTGGGTGCACCAACTACGCTTTGTATGCAGCCACCATGAAAGCCGGGTACACTGCCTTCAATTATTAGGAGGATCAAAGAACATACCCCCTGTCATTCCTCCATGTGCATTATTTTTACCTCTCTTCCTTTGTAATAAAAACATAATTTTTTATTGAAAGTTATCTTTCTCTCAGTATCCTCTTTAAGCAAAAGGTTATTTCTCTGCATAGCACTGCCTTGTTATTCAGCCTAAGATCCTAATGTTCCAATAAGGGCAGTATGATAATTCCCCTAAACAGAAATAGCCCTTTTTGGTAACACTACTGCCTCTGGGCATGGAGGGCCACCATGGAGGGCATGGAGAAGACCTGTTGATGGCTCTGTGTGATGCACATGTGTTCAGTCCCCACCCAAGTCAGTGGCCACCATACCATGCTGGGGCCATCGACTCCACCAGGCAGTGGTGCTTTGCACGAAGGGGCTTCTCTGTCCTGCCTGCCACTTTAGTTGAATTATTGGTCAATCTTATCCAACCTTCCAGTGCCAAAGGGGTGTGCGCTGCATCCTGGGCGGGGTACCATGGAGTCCTCCCCAAGGAGCATTTGTTCCCTTACCTTGGGGCTGCATTTGAGGCTGCATTGGCCATTGAAAACTGGACTCTGGGAGAGGGAGAAGTGTCAGCAGTTTCTGCTCCATCAGCTGCAAGGAAAGCACAGCCCACTATCAAAACCTGGAGAGGCTGGGTTGAGATTTCTAGGGCACTTAGCCCTGACATTCATGTCCCTGGTGCCATTCCCTGCTTTAGCTGGTAAGGAATGGGGCCTCCATGCCTGGCACCTGCAGCTCAGCCATGACCCCTTGTTGAGGAGCTGGTTTCTGGCCTGATTTCCCAAGTGACTGAGTAATGCCCCAGAAGCACTGGGAGACATCAGCCTGGCAGGGACTGCCCCACCTCAGAAAACACATCCCCAGTGTCATACCTGGTCTCATGGATGCTGGGACAGTTGTCACTGGGTTTGCCATGTTCTCCCTCTCCTCCTGTCTCTGGTGCAGTGGGCACAGCATGAGGCCAGGGGGAATGCACTCTGCCCGACTCCATCCAGGCCATGAGAGACAGGTGAGACAGGAAAGCTGCAGTTGGGCAAAGCCCCTGTGAGGGAAGGCGCCAAATGTGCAAGCCGGCCAGTGTGGGTAGGGAGCTCCATGATTCTCCCACTGCCACCACTGTTGTGATCTGACCCGCCCGGGCAGCATGAGGCAGCGGAGAATGCTCTCTACCCAACTCACCAAGGCACAGGGTGGGGGGGAGGCCACAGCCAGGGTGCGCTGGGCTAGGCCCCTGGGAGGGAAGGCGGCCAAACCCTACCAAGCCAGCCAGGGCAGGCGGGTGAGGGGGGTCAGGGAGCTCCATGACTCCTCCACAGCTTTGCCACAGCTACTGTGTTCTGAGTGTGGAGATGCTGAGCCCTCTGGGCGGCTGCGCTGGCAGGGCTGGCTACGGGGAAGTGCTGGCGAGATGGCGCGCACATTCCCCACCGGCACTGTGAGGCCTCCAAGCTGCTGCTGGACGCCCTTCTCCCTGCCTGTCACTCCCATCAGGAGCCCCTGCTGCATGTAGACCTCGGGCCTCCCTTGTGCAATGGTTGGGGAAAGAAGCTCTTACAGGCCGCAGCAAGGGCTGTAGAAAGCCCTCTTTTGCCTGGGTGAGGGCCAAGCATAGAATTGGCCTTCTTCATTGCCGCCGCGCATGGGGTCGACACTTTCATTGACCTGTCCACCTGTAGTTGGCAACCTTCAGTCCCGAAAGACTCTGGTATCGCGCTCTGAATGGTGGTTCTGGAACAGCATCTAGTGTGGCTGAAAAGGCCGATTCGGGAGTGACAATCCCTTCCACACCCGGAGCAAGTGCAGTCTGTCCCTGGTCTGTCTCCCTGGCTATGGGCCTTCCTTCTTTGCCTCTTAGCCTCAGACTGTTGGCAAAGTGTCTCTTCAAACTGGGAAAGGCCATGCTGCACAGCCTGCCTCCAAGCGGGCCGCTCAGAGGCCAGGGTTTCCCACTTGTTGAGGTCCACTCCTAAGGCCTTCAGATCCCTCTTGCAGATGTCCTTGTATCGCAGCTGTGGTCTACCTGTAGGGCGCTTTCCTTGCACGAGTTCTCCATAGAGGAGATCCTTTGGGATCCGGCCATCATCCATTCTCACGACATGACCGAGCCAACGCAGGCGTCTCTGTTTCAGTAGTGCGTACATGCTAGGGATTCCAGCACGTTCCAGGACTGTGTTGTTAGGAACTTTGTCCTGCCAGGTGATGCTGAGAATGCGTCGGAGGCAGCGCATGTGGAAAGCGTTCAGTTTCCTCTCCTGTTGTGAGTGAAGAGTCCATGACCTGTCCACCACCACCCCAAGATCTGATCTGTCACAGACAGCTCAGAACCCATCAGCCTATATGTGAAGTTTTGATTTTTTGTCCCAATGTGCATGACTTTACACTTACTTACATTGAAATGCATCTGCCATTTTGCTGCCCATTCTGCCAGTTTGGAGAGATCCTTCTGGAGCTACTCACATTCGCTTCTGGTCTTCACCACTTGGAAAAGTTTGGTGTCATCCGCAAACTTGGTCACCTCACTGCTCACCCCTTTCTCCAGGTCATTTATGAACATAAGAACAGCCCCACTGGATCAGGCCACAGGCCCATCTAGTCCAGCTTCCTGTATCTCACAGCGGCCCACCAAATGCCCCAGGGAGCACACCAGACAACAAGAGACCTCATCCTGGTGCCCTCCCTTGCATCTGGCATTCTGACATAGCCCATTTCTAAAATCAGGAGGTTGCGCATACACATCATGGCTTGTACCCCATAATGGATTTTTCCTCCAGAAACTTGTCCAATCCCCTTTTAAAGGCATCAGGCCAGTCGCCATCACCACATCCTGTGGCAAGGAGTTCCACGGACCAACCACACGCTGAGTAAAGAAATATTTTCTCTTGTCTGTTCTAACTCTCCCAACTCAATTTTAGCGGATGTCCCCTGGTTCTGGTGTTATGTGAGAGTGTAAAGAGCATCTCCCTATCCACTCCATCCCCTGTCCATTCCCTGCAGAATTTCCACTATGTCTTTTTTGAGATGCGGTGACCAGAACTGGACACAATACTCCAGGTGTGGCCTTACCATCGATTTGTACAACGGCATTATAATATTAGCCATTTTGTTCTCAATACCTTTCCTAATGAAGAGCACTGGTCCTAGGCAGATCCTTGGGGCACACCGCTTTTCACTTCTCTCATTGTGAAAATTGTCCATTGACACCCACTCTCTGCTTCCTGGTCCTCAACCAGTTCCTAATCCATGAGAGAACCTGCCCTCTAATCCCCTAACTGTGGAGTTTTCTCAGCAGCCTTTGGTGAGGGACTGTTTCAAACGCCTTCTGAAAGTCCAGATACAGGTCCAGCCTATTTATACATGGATTTTTTATACACGGATCTGACTCAACACGAATGGCCCCTGCAAATGAGAAGGAATGTGCTGATCCCTGGAGAAAGGGAAAAATGCATCCCTTTAAAATCAGTTTAAAAAACTGAACAGCCCTTTAACAATAGCCTCTTTAATGAGAGGGAGGGAGGGCAGCTGGCTGACAATCCATCTCTCTCCAGGCGACCTCTCCCTTCCACGTGAAAGAAAGGTGATCATTTTGTATTTGTGAAGGGAGTGGTCAGAGTGAAGCACTTTGCTAAGCACTTTGAGAGAGACTGATTGTTGGATTGTTGTCTTATTGACTCTGTCTTAACATCACGAAGATCAGCAAGGCTGTTTTTCAATCACCTGAGCAAAGAAACTTTGTTTTTTAAATTGATTTGCTATAGTGTGTTTTTTTGCCATCCACATGAGTGCTTGGAAGGGAACCCATGCGAATAATGAGGCTCAACCTGTATATAATGTCCACTGGTTCTCCCGCATCCATGTGCTTGTTGACCTTTTCAAAGAATTTTAAAAGGTTTATGAGGCAACATTTACCCTTACAGAAGCCAGGCTGATTCTCTCTCAGCAAGACTTGTTCGTAGATTTTATCTTTGATGAGGCATTCCACCATCTTACCTCCAACAGATGTTAGACTGACCGGCCTCTAGTTTCCCGGGTCCCCCCTCTTTCCCTTTTTAAAAATAGGCGTGACATTTGCTATCCTCCAATCTTCTGGTACCATGGCCGTTTTGAGGGACAAGTTGCATACCTTAGTCAAGAGATCTGCAACTTCATTTTTCAATTCCTTAATAACCCTTGGGTGTATGCCATCAGGGCCCTGTGACTTATTGATCTTTAATTTATCAATGAGGTCTGAAACATCTTCTCTTTTAACCCCTATCTGACTTAATTCCTTGGTCAGGAGGGGCCATTCGGGCAGCGGTATCTGCCAGGTCTTCTGCCGTGAAGACAGATGCAAAGAACTCATTTAATTTCTCTGCCATCTCTAAGTCTCCTTTTATATCCCCTTTCCCTCCCTCACCATCCAGAGGGCCAACTGCTTCTCTGGCGGGTTTCCTGCTTCTAACATATTTGAAGAAGCTTTTATTATTCCCCTTAATGTTGCTGGCCATGCGTTCCTCATAGTCTCGCTTGCCCTCCCATATTTCTTTTGCCACAGTTTGTGTTCCTTTTTATTCTCCTCATTAGGGCAAGACTTCACTGACGGAAGGAAGCTTCCTTGCCCTTTATGGCCTCTCTAACTTGGCTGGTTAGCCATGTGGGCACCTCCTGGACTTAGTCGAGCCCTTCTTCCTTTGCGGTATACACTTCTGCTGGGCCTTTATTACTGTTGTTTTAAGCAGCCTTCGTGCACTCTGGAGAGATTGGACTCTTTTTACCTTCCCTTTCAACCTCCTTCTAACCAGCCTCCTCATCTGAGGGAAGTTCACCCTTCGGAAGCCAAGGGTTTTTGTGTGAGACTTGCTTGGAACTCTTCCCCCAACGTGCATGTCGAAACGGATAACAGCATGATCACTGTTCCCCAATGGCTCAGTAACATTGACATCTCTAACCAGGTCCTGAGTACCGCACAATATTAAATCCAGAGTCACCTGTCCTCTGGTGGGCTCCATGACTAGCTGCTCTAAAGCACAGTCATTCAGCATGTCAAGAAATCCAGTCTCTCTTTCATGACCAGAACACAAATTGACCCAATCAATATGATAATTGAAGTCCCCCATGATTACAACCCTTTCCCTCCTCAACACTTCCCTGATCTGTTTCTTTATTTCAAGGTCCCCTTCAGGTTTCTGGTCTAGAGAACGATAGTACGCCCCAGTATTACATCGCTCCTTGAGCCTTAGATTCTGTGGTGAAATCTGACCCATCTTCAATCTCTACTTTGCTGGATTTTACCTCTTCTTTAACATAAAGGGCCACTCCACCTCCAACACGCTCCTCCCTGTCCCTCCTATAGAGTTTATAGGCTGGGATTGCGGTATTCCAGAGAGGTTTCTGTTATGCCCGTTATGTTTTCCCTGGTCACCAAACATTCCAGTTCTCCCATCTTCACTTGGGGACTTGGGCATTTGCATGAAAGCAGATACCCCAAGACGGGCTGCTTATTAGTCCCTAGCAGAGGCAGGCCCAGTCTGAGGAAATGGGAAGCGCTCCCAGGAGGAAACTTCATCTATGGTTGGCCCTGCCTCATGGTGGTGGGGATTGCTTCCCCCCCAATGGTCAGGAATGCCCCCTTCTTCTACCAGAGGGGAAACCCCCCCCCCACGTGCTTGTCCCAGCCTAGTTAAAGTTGTGCCATTAATCAGTGATGGGTTGAGACTCTGATGACATTTTTCACAACTAGTACGGATTCAAGTCACGTGTGTCAAAAACTTGGGACTAGGGGTTTTACCCTAAAAATGAAGACTTGAATACTTGAGTCAAGACTTGCTTTTGTGTGTGCGGTGACTTTGTTGTGTGTGCTTGTTTTTCTTTGCCACTTCCACAGCTTGACTTGCTTTTCAAAGAGTCAAACTCCCAAAATGACTCAAAAACAGCTCTGAACAAGTTACAAAGGCCACTGTTATGACTTGTGGGTGACTTGAGGCAAAGAAGGGAGCAGAGACCCAGGACTCAACTGTGGCTGCAGCACTTCCCTGCCATTACTCTTATCTTGCCTCCTCTTCCTCTCCCTAGTGGTCTACTGCCCCAAAGCAATGCACTCTCTGAAGCTGCAGTCTCCAAACTGGAGCTTGCTGGGTTCTAGAGAAACCCTCCCTGTCCCAACTGGTGCTTACTGTCTCACCACAGCACCGTGCCCTTTTCCATTACATTGCTGTACAGGGACGCTGTGGGAAGTCGCATCTATTGCTCAGTACCCCAGCAGGCTGTTCAACAGGATGTCTGGGCAGACTCAACTGACCGGAGAGTCCTTGTACAGCAATGGAGTGGAAAAAGATGCAGCGCTGCAGTGGAACGGTAAGTGCAGCTTATGGGAGGGGTGGCTTTTTCCGAACCCCACATCCAGCCTGCTGGCTGGGGTTTAGAGAGCTCTGCCTTAAAGAGAAAGAGAGACAGCAGAGGGAGGGGAGGCAGGGAAGGAGATGCAGTTACTTGCAGTGTGTGTTCTCAGGCTGCTGGAGGGGACCTGGCTGGCTGTCCTGCTTCTTCTCCTGTTGCTGCCACCAGCAAGGCCCTAGCCAGTTTCCCAGGGCATCCTGCCTCCAGACAGGAGAGTGATGCCAACAGCCCTCTTCAGTCGAGTTGTCCAATCCTTGACAAGCCATCGCAGCAGCCAAGTCCATCAGCTCATGGACGTTCTGGACACTGAATGACACCATCAGGTCGGACCAATTTGCAGACTACACACTGCCTGCATGACCGGACAAGGGGCAGGTGCTGCACCTCCCTGAGGCCCAAGCAGTCAAGGTCACCCCAGGTGGAAGGTGGGCATGGGCTGGCATTGCAGGATTCCTCATCAGGTGCAAGACGCAAAAAAACTGCAAAAAACTTATGAAAATACTCAGTGCTTTATTTGGTCTTGTGCAGAACATCCAATGAAAATATGCACCTGGCAGTACAAACTTGTTGCACACACCCTCCTGTCAACAAAGCAGCACACTCCCGGCACAGGGCAAACACAAGTGGGGTCTGGATACCAGGGAGGGAAGCAGGGACCCCAACCAAGCCAGACAGTCCTCCTTGCGTCAATGCCCACCATGGAAGAGGGTGGCTGCAAGGGGAACAAAGCCTGATGGGACACCATTGTTTCCTCCAGCAGCAGTCCAACCTCAGCAACTGACCCTGGATGAGCTCTTGGGTGGACTGGATGCAGGGATCATTCCCCTAGCCCTCCCTCTGCCTCTGCCACCTCCGTCTCAAGAAACCCCCTTTCATCCAGCCCCACCTGTTGGGGTGGGCTGTTTCATCCCGCCCACGGCCTGCTGGGGCGTGGCACCCACCACTGGCCCACATTTCTTTGCTTGGCTTCCTCTGCATCCTTCCCATCAAGCTTCCTGGACCTTGTGGAGCTTCCCCTGGAAGAGAGGCAGATCCGGCCACTTCTCCTGGCCCTCTCTGGCTAGAACTGAGACCAGCTGGGCCTCAGGCAGCAGCAGCACAGGCAGAGGGTGGGAGAAAACATTCCCCCCAGCCTGAAGAACAGGTCAAGAATCAAGCTCACCTCCTGATGGGCAGGAAAGTCCCACTTGGAGAGACCCCGTAAGGCAAACTAAACTTGCCTGAGGCAAGAGAGACCCCCTGCTCCCCTCCAGGGCAGGGCTGATCCGCAGCAAACATTCATCCTTCCTGGTCCAAGTGCTTGCAGGTCCCACTTCCTCCTCCACTTAAGTGGTAAGCGAGGGATCCAAAAACCTTGCAAGCATCACAATTCACAGGCCAGACCATAATGAACTGGTCAAGGGTGGAAGGGTCACACAGAGTTGGCAACCCAGCCTGCCCTCCCATCCCTGCCCCATTTAGCAAGCATTAGCAGCAAGGCACAGGGGCTTGTTTACAAGACAAAGAACCCCATTTGTCTGGAGGAAGACTGGCTGGCTGGTTGGGGGTGCCTGTTGCTGAGTAGCCCACACCCCTGCAATGGGGTCCCCTTTCTCCAGCACCTGGCTGGAGAAAGCCCAGGACCCTTACTTCTGAGCAGCTAAACTGTAGACTGTCAGGGCCCACCAGAAAAACCAGCCCTTGCAGCAGATTCTGGAGCCTGCCAGGGAATCTGAAGGTCAGGTCCAAGTTGACTGGCTGGTGCCAAGGCTGGCCTCTGCTAGAAGTGCTTGTCCTCCTGCTGGGAAATAATCACCAACTCCTTGTTGCCAAAGTCCCACCAGGCAGTCATGTGGAATGCCATGTTGGAGAAAACCACAAGATACTCCAGAAGGGCAAAGATTGTGTACACTGGAAGGAAAAACAGACACATACACACAGTGACATTCAGAAACAGCCGGGGTGATGCTGGCGCAGCCTTAAAATGCACCTGAATTCTGAACCCTAATTCTGCAGCCAGGAGCCATGATGGAAACGCAACAAACAAAAGTGACTGTGAATGATAAATGCTATATTGCTGCTGTATAAATCTATGGGGCAACCGCATTTGGAATGATGTGTTCAGTTCTAGTTACTACGTCTTTAGGAGGATATGGTGGAGCTGGAAAAGGTACAAAGGAAGTAACCAAAACAAAAGGTGGGCTGGTGTACAGGATTGTACCCTTAGCAGGTATGACTACAGTGTTTGAGAGTTAAGCTTGGAAAAAGGCGATGAAGGGAGCCCATGACTGACAGAGGGCCTATGGCAGTGGATCCCACAACCCAGAGCTTGCAGCACTGCAAAAGCCACGGTGCTGTCACGCGCTTTGGGGCTGCCAATGCCAATGGCTGGAGGCCTCCGCTATTATTATTATTATTATTTATTATTATTATTATTATTATTAACAGTATTTATATACCGCTTTTCAACTAAAAGTTCACAAAGCGGTTTACAGAGAAAAATCAAATAACTAAATGGCTTCCTGTCCCAAGGGCTCACAATCTAAAAAAATGCAAATGAATACCAGCAGACAGCCACTAGAACAGACAGTGCTGGGGTGAACATAAGAACAGCCCCACTGGATCAGGCCATAGGCCCATCTAGTCCAGCTTCCTGTATCTCACAGCGGCCCACCAAATGCCCCAGGGAGCACACCAGATAACAAGAGACCTGCAAGGCTTCCTGGGAATTGTAGTTAAGAACATAAGAACAGCCCCACTGGATCAGGCCATAGGCCCATCTAGTCCAGCTTCCTGTATCTCACAGCGGCCCACCAAATGCCCCAGGGAGCACACCAGATAACAAGAGACCTGCAAGGCTTCCTGGGAATTGTAGTTAAGAACATAAGAACAGCCCCACTGGATCAGGCCATAGGCCCATCTAGTCCAGCTTCCTGTACCTCACAGTGGCCCACCAAATGCCCCAGGGAGCACACCAGATAACAAGAGACCTCATCCTGGTGCCCTCCCTTGCATCTGGCCTTCTGACATAGCCCATTTCTAAAATCAGGAGGTTGCGCATACGCATCATGGCTTGTAACCCGTAATGGATTTTTCCTCCAGAAACTTGTCCAATCCCCTTTTAAAGGCGTCCAGGCCAGTCGCCATCACCACATCCTGTGGCAAGGAGTTCCACAGACCGACCACGCGCTGAGTAAAGAAATATTTTCTTTTGTCTGTCCTAACCTGCACAACACTCAATTTTAGTGGATGTCCCCTGGTTCTGGTATTATGTGAGAGAATAAGTGGGTGAGGTGGGCCAGTTACTCTCCCCCTGCTAAAAAAAGGAGCACCCACTTGAAAAAGTGCCTCTTCCCCAATCAGCAGGGGTAACATGCTGATGGCCCACCCAAGCCACATCAGAGCAGGTAAAGTGGAAGCAGGAGTGGGTTGTGGGAGGACTTGGGCAGGGAGCAGACTGGGCAAGGGACAGGAATCTCAGCAGCTGCAACACATGGCAAGATCCCAACCCTTTCCTGGCCTGGACCTGCCCCCTGGGATCAACGCCTGAGACTCACTGGGGACCCAGAGGATACCGGTCAAAAAGGGGGCCTGGATGGGGGCCTGGAGCCAGCTAGAGGTAGCCCATAAGGGGGGGCTGAGGCTGGACTAGATGAACCCTTGTGGTTCGACAGGGTTTTTCTTGGGGCCTTCTACACTCATTGTATGTCTTAGAGCCCAATCCTATCCAATTTTCCAGAACTGGTGCAACCACAACATTCCCCTACCCATGACTGCCCCCCTCCCACTGCAGGATGCAACACAAGCCGTTGGCATGGCTGCATCAGTGTGGGGAAGTTGGATAGGATTGTGCCCTTAGTCAGTTAGCACTGCTGTGTGGTTATCATCAGGTCTAACCTGGACCAGCCTCACTTCCTTTCCTCTTGCAGATTCCCTCTGCCGTGTCCAGTTTTGGTTTCTTTACCCAACTATCTACCTCTGCCTGCTGAGGATTTCACTTCACGCATCTGATCAGGCAAACGGCTTATTCCGAAAATATAGCCTATGAAGTGCCAGAAGGCCGTGTTGGTTTTGCTGTTGCAGACTAAGCAGAATTGTTGCAAGGATGATATCAAGATAATCAGAAAGTCCTGCACAAGGGCACTAAGTATTATCCCCGGCCTGCTCTGCCAGAAGTCGCAAGTTAAGAACATAAGAACAGCCCCACTGGATCAGGCCACAGGCCCATCTAGTTCAGCTTCCTGTATCTCACAGCAGCCCACCAAATGCCCCAGGGAGCACACCTGATAACAAGGGACCTGCATCCTGGTGCCCTCCCTTGCATCTGTCATAGCCCATTTCTAAAATCAGGAGGTTGCGCATACACATCATGGCTTGTAACCCAGAATGTATTTTTCCTCCAGAAACTTGTCCAATCCCCTTTTAAAGGCATCCAGGACAGATGCTGTCACCACATCCTGTGGCAAGGAGCTCCACAGACCAACCACACGCTGAGTAAAGAAATATTTTCTTTTGTCTGTCCTAACCCTCCCAACAATTTTAGTGGATGTCCCCTGGTTCTGGTGTTATGTGAGAGAATAAATAGCATCTCCCTATCCACTCTGTCCATCCCCTGCATAATTTTGTATGTCTCAATCATGTCCCCCCTCGGGCGCCTCTTTTCTAGGCTGAAGAGGCCCAAACACCGTAGCCTTTCCTCATAAGGAAGGTGCCCCAGCCCTGTAATCATCTTAGTCTCTCTCTTTTGCACCTTTTCCATCTCCACTATGTCCTTTTTGAGATGTGGCGACCAGAACTGGACACAATACTCCAGGTGTGGCCTTACCATCGATTTGAAGTTCATCAGCTCTAAGAAAGTCTCCAGACCCAGCCATGTGGGTGAAGCTGATGTCAGCCCAACACCTGAAAGGGCACCAATGTAGCCATGGACAGGTGAGTGGCAAGGATGCTGTCTCTCTGCTGCATGGGGTGGGGGTTTTGGACACTGCTGAATAAGGTCCCCGCTGCCCCCCCCACACTCACCCCCACTCCAAACTCTGGCATAGCCCCTGCAGACTGTCAGAAGGATTTGCAAGTCCAGTGTTCAGCAATCTGTGCTGTGGAAACAAGCTTGGCCACAGTGCTCAGGGCAGCTCTTTGGCCCTTCTCATAGCCTGCAGGTGAACCAATCTCTAGCATTTGTCCCACCTGCCCACGTTAGGTTTGGTGGCCCAAGCCCATTGTCCCCTGAAAGAGCAAATCCTGCTTGCAGCTTTCAAAGGGCTTTGAAGATCTGTTGTCCCATCCCAGGGAGACCCCAGCCACTGAGAAGCAACAACCAGGGGGATCTGAGGGGCAACTTGTGGGCCTGGGACATGGAGAGAAGGGAATGAGCACATGCATGTCACTGCTTCCAGCTGGGAAGGAGGGCAGAATTCAAGTCTGTTTTCAATACAGGCAACAGGCGGGGCTGCTGCACAACACTTTGCACACTGGAGCACGTGCAGAAGGTGACACTGACCATCACGGGTGTGACTCAGAGGTTAAGGACCACAGAGCCACAAAGCCCGCTCACCTCACACACCAGAGGCCTAAGGCTAACTGCCTCAGCTCCCTCCGCCCAGCACCAGACACGCCAGAGGCTTGAGGCCAAGTTGCAAAGAAATGGTGTGGAGTGTTTTGGGCCTCAGGGACAGTGCTCAGTGTCATGTCACCGAGGATGGCCCAGAGAAGACGCCTCACCTCCAGGCTCACAGTACCAGTTGTGTCTGAAGTAGACACCCACAGCCCCCAGGAACACACAGAGGTTGAAGAGAAACAGCCGTCGCTTCCACCCGTAGGATCTGCGCTCCTGCAAGACAAAGGAAGAGAAAGAGAAAGGCATGACCACGAAAGTCACAGCTACCCCACTGCCCCTGCCCTGCTCCATCAGGGCGTTCCCTGCACCCTCTTCTGGGCATCACGTCCAGTCTCAGAAAGTGCTGGTGCACTATGGTTTCAGGCAGTCAGTCCCGGTTCCTGCCTATTGAGCCAACGCACCAGGAATGGGCAGTGGAGCCTGTGCTGCACTGCTCCGGGAGAAGAAGGGAAAGCCCCCTTCCTCAGTTGACAAGGAGAGTCCTCTGGGTCACAACAGGCCATGGCAGGACTTCCACAGTCCCCTTCCCTGCAGTGTCCTCCAGGGCCGCCTGGCGACCCTTCACACACTGGTTTAGCAGTGCATGTTTTGTTTGCATGCACCCTGCTGGGGCAAGGGCTGGCAGTCACCACCATGTCCCTGGTGACCAATGCCAAGTCTCTTGCTCCAAGAAAGCAGCTGGTAAGCAAAGTGATTGTCACATGACTCTGGTGTGATGCAAATCATCTGGGAACAACTTTACCTTGTTAAGGTAATGGGAAGACCAATCCTGACAGAGGTGGAGGCTCCCTGGAGAAGGCAGGGTCTCTCTTTAGTGCCAGGTCAGAACCCTGAGCCAGCACAGCTTTCCCTCACCACTGCCAGATGGTAAGGCTGGCCTGACTTCCACACCACTGCTGCCCACAGCTTCAGAGAGAATCATGGCCAGACCTGGGAGCCCCACTGAAGACCAACCCATACTGGGCAGGGAAACCTCCACTTCAGGCAAAATGGTAGCCTGGCTGCTGAGAGGAAACTTTTGTTGAACCTCTCAACACTCCCCCTTTCCGCACACACAAAGACATGACTGCAGCCCACGGTGGAATAGGCTGAGCACCACAGTACCCTCTGTCCAAAAGCAGCCATGGCTGGCATTGGGGAAGAACAGACTGCTTTGTGAGCTGCCTTCCTGACTTCGTGTACCTGAGGGAAACAACACCAGGACTAAATGGGGCAGGGGAACTTGTAAGGCGACGTTGAGGAAGAGCTGGTTGTACCACTGTGCACACACACAGAGCCAAGGAATGGCTTGGCTTCTCCCAGAGCCCGAGCAACTGTCAGAGGCCTGTGGGGTCAGCAGGCCAGGAGAAAACAGTTTGTGTCAAACAGGAGAAGGTAGGAAAATTCTCAGACGTCTGGGAACTGAGAACTTCCTGGAATTATTCAGGGACCGACAGTGGGCTTCTCTGCCTGGCACCAGGGCACACTGTCGTTCTCTCTTCTCCTCAATCTCCCCTTACTTTTCTGTTCCTTCACTTTTTCATTTTTTTGTGTGGTTTGGGTAGGTGAGGGGGGACTGAGGTTTATGAATTCAGCAATATTTGTGGTTTACATGCATTTGGAGAACAGCACGAAAAGGAAGGCCATGGAAGATTCAGAACCTTTAATGTGATTTATTGTTTTGTGAAATCTGAAAGAGAAAGCAACATTGAAAGGCCTGCCAGGGGGGCTGGGACACAAGTAGCATGAGACAGGGAGATGGAGGGGAGGAGATCTCCTCTCCTGCGTACAACCTATTCAAGGGGAACCCCCAGTGCCACTCTGCTGAGGGCGTGTTTCAAAGGTGCAGAAACTCCAAACCGCAGCAAGAATGTTTAGGTTGTAGTAACTGTTTCCACTGTTCCTCTTCCGGACAAAAGTACCGTTTCCTGGGGCAAGGCAGCTGGTTTTGAAAGTACACAAACAGCTTTAGATTGGCAAGATCTTTTCCTTCTCACAGAACTACAGAACCAGGGACATCCATTAAAGTTGTGTATTGGGAGAGTTAGGACAGACAAAAGAAAATATTTCTTTATTCAGTGTGCAATTAGCCTGTGGAACTCCTTGCCATAAGAAGTGGTGATTGCATCTCCCCTAGAGGGTGAAGGGGATTGGACAAACTTCTGGAGGAAAAGTCCATCACAGGTTACAAGCCACGACAGGTATGTGCAACCTCCTGATTTTAGAGGTGAACTACCTCAAAATGCCAGATGCAGGGGAGGGCAGGACACAGGTTGTATCTTGCTGCCTTGTGTGCTCCCTGGGGCATTTGGTGGGCCACTGTCAGATACAGGAAGCTGGACCAGACAGACCTATGGCCTGATCCAGCGGGGCTCTTCTTACGCTCCTCTGCCCCACTGCTGTATCTGCCCGCCTCTCTGGACCTGCAGCAGCTCCCCATTTATCTGGCTGCCTCCTACACATTCCACCTTTTCTTCAAAGCTTTTCCAGGTTCCACTTTACCTTTTCCCTCACCCTCAAGCCCCTCCCGCTCTAGCTTGTTGCTGGGGTGAGAAGCCCAGCCTTCTGCTTTGCTGCATGAAAAGAGCAGAACTGCGAAGGCGGGAAGCAACACGGGCCACAGGAAGCAAATCGGTTATGTAAAGCTTCGCACAGGAAGTGCTGGGGCTGCAGTGCGCCTCTCGCTTGCACAAGGGTGTGGAAATTCCTCTTTGCTTGCTCTGCCTGCTTGGCACCCAAACCTACTTCAGTCCCTCCTAAGTAGTTTTCTTGCCTATGCGTGGCACGTGGCTCCTCCCTTCCCCAGGTGCTGTGGGATTCACAAGAAGACACATACACATACACATACCCACCGCGTTTTGGTCCTCCCTTCTCTCCTCAACTTTGTGGGCCTCCCACATCCTTCACTCACATCTCTGCTTCACAGCCCTGACTGCCCCCTTTCCACAAGTCCCCTGTCTCTGGGATATGCTCCCCCCTTCAATTACCTGCCCCACTTTCTTATCCTTCAGTTCTGAAACAGACTTTCTCCATGCCACAAAGCAGGTGCAATACAAGACCTGGGGGGAGGGGGAATTGTACTGAAGGCAGGTGACTCAGAGGCTAGCTGCCTCCATCCTTTGCCCTTGTCCTCTCGGACCTCAGCATCTCCCAGCTTCCTGCCTCCCACTATCCCTCTCCTGCTTTTCCAGTGTGCAAGTGGCTCCCTCTTTTTTTCTCAGCAACCAACTAGCAAGGGGAGTGGCAACAGTCAGAAAAAGGGTCTCCTGCCATGTGACTCTGCTCGATTTATATTGCCTTTTCCAACGCCCCTGAGCCAATCCCCCTGGGCCCTCGACTGTCTCCTCTAAGAGGAACTCTCCAAAATCACTGGCTCAGGAGGTCTTTCTCATCACCTAATGCCAGTTTTGAAACTGGAGGTACATGCCAAGGCCTGAACCTGGGACCTCCTGCATGAAAAGCAGGTGAAGGCAGCTAGAAGGGAGGGTCATTACCCAAGCCAAACCCATAGACCGTTCAGCCCAGGACTGCCTACTCAGAACAGCAGCTAATCTCAAGGCTCCCAGAAGCATCTCTCTCAAGCCAAACAAGCCAAAGCCTGGAGATTCTGGGACTTGAGCCCAGGCCCTCATCTATCTGTCTGACCATCAGGCGTGAGTCTGCCCTCACAGAAGCCATGCTGCTTTCTGCACTGTTACATATGAGCCAAGACCCAGTAGCGTACCTGGAATATCTGGCACCTGGGGTAGCCTGCTCCTACCGCCCCGGATGCTCGATTCCACAGGCAGACCTGACCACTGCAATGAGATCCCCAAAGGAGGCCAGGGCTTCCAGCTGCGCGAAGAGCAGGTCTGGACTCCATCTCAAGATACCCCTGGATAAGGCCAAGCCTACCCAATATTCAAAACATACATGCAACGCTAGCTTCCTCAGATTGCTGGAACCAAGGCTGTCCGCCCCCACTCCGCCCTGGGAATGCCACTATTAAGACAAATTATTTCCTGAAAGTGCCTCTGAGCAGGTACAGAGTACCTCCCCCTCACCATGCTGGTCTCTAATATGACAGGCAGGATTTTGGGGAGGGGGGCAGGGTGTGCCTTCCAGGGAAGACTGAGCCCCTCCCTGAACATCTTGCTTTACACCTTTAATGCGAAAGAGCATTGAGACAGAAGAGGGTGAAGCCAAAAACATACCATTTAAAATACAGAGTCCAATATCTACTGCCCCCTTGTGGCGAGCAGCAGGATTCACAGCAACTGTTGGGTCAAAGCTGCCCCTGCACAAAGCTGCCCAGCAGGACTGCTTCAGAGCAGCAAGGAATCTGCCACATGCAGATTCTCTGCAGGTGGCTGCAGAGACCCCCCTGGCAATCCACTCAGACTTATTTACTCTCATCCACTCTGACAGCTCCACAAGTTGCAGGCATTACCAGAGCTCCCTCTTCCCACAACTGCTGACAGTCTCTCTCATATTTCACCTATTCCAAAAGAGATGCATGAGGGAGGGACTTCCCCAACAGGAACCTGAGCCTCCATCACCTAGACAGAGGCAAGCAATTTCCTCTTGACAAACCTACTTCACAGGGTTGTTGTGAAGCTATCGTGTTAAGAAACAGAGATACAACCATGATAAAAAACAGTGAAAATATAGTCTGGCTTTGTGACACAAGCAACACCAGAATTAAGGCTGCAATGTGCAGGGAAGGTTCAGGGAGCTTCAGTAACTGTGGGCCCGGCATACATGGACACATTCCCCAGCAGGAATTCAGTCCTTTTATCTGGCTTCTGCCCAGAACGTAGATGTGGGAAGCAACTCTAAAACCCTTACCGGCCACACACCTAGTTCAAGAACAGCCCTCAACCCGCCACCAAAGACTCTCTTCAAGAAAAAAAGGGCAGAGTACTGTACCTCCGGACTTGCGGTGTGTTTCTTCGTCATTTGCCACAAGATGCAGGTCAGGGACATGTGGCATAGGGCTGAAGCAATGAAAACGATGAAAGCACTCTCATGGATCACTGCAGCAAAGAGGGAGAAAGCCAATTCAACACTGAGTCACTGCAAAAACCTAACCCACCATCTACAGACCAACCTACAGACACATGGCAAAAATGCTGCCCTTCTCCAGCCTCTCCTGTCCTCTTTAAAAATGCCTCCTTACTGTTACAGCCTGACTAGTACTACATATATCTTTTTAACTGCAATCTGCTTTTAAAACAAGGATTTATTTTTTAAACTTTAGTCTAGACCAGAGATGTCCAGGAGGGCCACATCATCTCTCTGACACTGTGTCGGGGGCCAGGGAAAAAAGAATTTACTTTTAAAATTTGAATAAATTTACATACATTTACATAAATGAATATATTAAAGATGAACTTATATGAATGAATGAAGGACTTGCAATAGCTCAAGGCCTATCAAAGGCCTGGCACAAAGCAAGGTCAGCCTTTCCTTTGCTGCTGCTGCTGCATCACAGATGTGAAACAGCAAGCAGTGGAGGGAGCCCTCATTCCACAGCTCATGCAAGAGGTCAAACAGTTGCCCTCACACTGAGATCAGTTGTGTCAGGCCAGCGCAGGCTCCAACAAATCTCCGGAGGGCAAGAGGCTCATTGGAGACTGGGGGCTCCCTGAGGGCCGCATTGGGAGTCCTCAAGGGCCCCAAGTGGCCCCAGGGCTGGGGTTTGGGCACCCCTGGTCTAGACCAGTGTTTCTCAAACTGTGGATCGGGCTCCACCAGGTGAGTCATGAGCCAAATTCAGGTGGGTCCCCATTCGTTTCAATTTGTATTGTTAACATATTAGAATTGATGCTTCCGTAATATGTAATTGCATTGGACGAAACGTTACAGATCTGTACTTTTAACAGCCTACTATGTATATGCTTTGAATCATGATAGTCAATGGTGCTTACTCCCCATAGTCAATGGGTAAGTGTGGATAGGATTGCAAACTTTGGGATGTTTGGGAAATATTTTTAAACAGATCAGGAACTGCTCAGAAGGATTAGGAGGGTTCTTTTTCACTTGAAATGATTTTTTAAAACTCATACTTATTGTAAACCTTTAATTTACTTAAATGGTTTTATTTGATTTTGTTGTATGATGGTTGTCAAGAATTTTCCTGCTTGATGTCACTTCTGGCCATTACATCATTTCCAGTTTAAGGACATCACTTCTCACAGATCCTGACAGATGTCATTCTAAAAAGTGGATCCCAGTGCTAAATATTTGAAAACTACTGGTCTAAAACACTGCTATGTCTTTTTGTTCCCATCTAAAGAACCATCAAGATTACTTACAAAAGTAAACCTAAGGACAAATACAGGTGTGCCTCACTTAATGACAGGCATATGTTCTCCCATCCCCATTGTTATGCAATTAGGTTGTTAAGTAAACATTCAGCCTAATCTAGTGCCTTTGTTGTGTAAACAGACACTCCCTTCCAGACATTCACTGGCTGCACAGGCTACTGGTGATAGATTATCTCTACCATGTTGAAATATTTGTGTTCTGTCAAAAGGTATAGCCAAAAAGCCAGCAAGTTAATGGTACATTGCCACACCCAACACCCAGGGTGTTGCCACACCCACTGTATAGGAGGAGATTCATTATGGGAGTGACGCGCTGGCCTTCTGCACTGGGTGACGTGAACCCTAGTGATGCTACTGGCTAAGGGAGTTCCAATTGCTTCATTAAGAGCCTCTTTGTTATACTTTGACCACAGTCATAAATGCAGTCTGTCGTTAAGTGACGCACGCCTATAATTTATATGGTGGAACAGCAGGTTATAAATTTGCTGGATGTGCACAGGTGCTGAATTTGCAGCAAGAAAGGGTGCAGTTCATGGGCAGGTTCTTCTGGTCAGGCTTCAGTAAAGGGAGACAGACAAGTGAAGCAGAGTTGATCGTTGCCAAACAGGACAATACTGCAGGATCAAAGGCAAACCTAGAGGAGGCCAAAGGTGGCCAGAGAAGGATGCAGAAGGCATGACCAGCAGCCCACTACCCTCCCAAACTGCTCAGAAAGCAGTGATGGTCCCCAGTTCCCAAAGTGGGAAGCAGGCCCTCCCTCACAGAGCCAGGCCACACTGCAATGGGCACCATCCACCACTGAAGGAGAAACTTACAGTAGTTCTCTGAGGAAGAGACGTAGGTGAGCAGCAGGAGGGCCAGGTTCTCCAGCAGGTTAGACACAAAGGCCAAGTTGCACCCTTGAAGGTACCTGGGGTGTGCGCACTGGCAGCTGCGATAATGGCTCCAATAGACAAAGGCCACCAGGAAGCGTGGGGCTGAGTGCAACCCAATGCAGAAGCGCCACATGTAGCGCTGGGGGGTCTCCCCGCCAATCGCAGCACTGATGGAAGGGAGATAGTTGGGGACCTGCCAAGAAACACGGATGTCCTCTGTGATGTTAAACTCAACAGTGGGCCAAACCAACCATGGAGGCAACCTCCTTCCTGGAGGGCACGGGGCTCACCACTGGTACTTTTATAGCCAGAATTCTGTGTTGGCCTTGAGGCCCACAGCCCTCCACCCAAGCACCCTGCCTGCTACAGCTGGCCTGGCAGGGAAGGGAGATGAGAGCCCTTCAGAGCCTCACAGCAACCTCCTCACTCCCTTGGGCCTGAACGCGCCAGGGTCTCTGCATCACTCTGAACCCCTCCAGCGCGCAAAGACACCTCAGAGGAGGACCCACCCCGCAGTGGGTAGCCGTCGTCTGCTGGAAGTGGAAGAACAGAGACCAGAGCACGCAAAAGAGAAACCCGCAGAGCGGGCAGCACACCGTCCCCAGGGCCAGCGTGGTGAAGCGCAGCCGGAAGAGGGTCCCGTCCCGATCCAGCGGCAGCGGCAGCTGGAACATGCTGAGCCTGCAGGGGAGAGCGTTTCCGTGGGGCTTCTGTTGGGACAGCCGGGGAACCCCAGACCACCGAGGGGAGCACCTGTGGACCTCGTGCAGCCCCCCCCCAAAGATGCCACTGACTTTGCGTAGCCGGAGACTCGCTGTTTGCAGGGAAGATCTGGGCGCTCCACCCTCCACCCCCACCGGCTCGGGAAGGCTCTCCTGAGCCGGCGCTCCCCGCGGACAGCGCAGCCTTCAGTGCCGCTGCAGGCGCCCTTTCCTCGCCCTCCCTCCCTCCCGGGCGGGCCGTGGGGGGGCGCTGGCTGCGGACGGCGCGGAGCTGGGCTGGCCGGCGGTGGCCCAGGCAGGCAGGCAGGCAGGCAGGCTGCACGCAGGGACGCTCGCGGCCCGGGAGGCGCGGACAGGCCGTCTCGCGCTCTGCCCTTCAGCCTGAGGCGCAGTCCTGCCGCCCTTCGCCGCAGCGGGCCTGCTTGAGGAGACGCGCGGCGAGGACGGAGGGGCGCCCTTCCCGAGGACCCCTCGACTGCCGCCTCCAGCCCCGGGGGCCGCGGGCGCTCTGCTCGGGGCTGCGCGTGCTTACGCGGGAGCGGCCCCGCTGGCCGCCACGGGCCTCCTCTGGAGGAAGCGGCCGCCACCCCGGCCAGGGGCTTCCCCCTTCACGCGGTTACCGTGGCAACGGAGGACGCTCCTGATTGGCGGCGCGCAAAGCGTAGCCCCGCCCACTGCAGCCCCTCGCTGAGCCCCGGATGTTCTGCCCCCAGAAGACATCCTGGTTGCGCGGGCGAGTCACCGCCAACGCCTCCAGGACCGTTTGGACCAATCACAACTCTATAACCTTTGACCTTCGTTCCTCTGACGTCACAGGGCGAGCTCCGTCAATAGAATTCCGAAGAGAGGAGCAAGGCCCGCCTCGCCCGCAGGCGCAGCCAATGAGACCCGGACCCTCCACCCGGCCTGACCGCTTTCAGGGGCCAGAGCGCGCGCAAGGTCTGACGCAACGGGGGCCCTGCACTTGCGTCTGCGTCGTGACGCAGTTTCCTTTTCCCTGTGGCGACTTCTTGCGCGAGGCGGCGGTTGCGGTGCGTCGTTGTGCTCGTTCTGCGGGAGGCGCGCGAGGAGCGGTGGGCCGGCGGGGCGGCGCGACGCTCCTCGAGGCCTCAGGTAGGCAGGCAGGCGGGCGGGCGGGCGGGCGGGAGGGAGGGAGGCTCGGCCTGCGCTGGGCGGGAGGCTCGGCCGGCCCTCAGGGAGGGCCGCGGCCTGCCGCGAGCGTCCCTGCCGCGGGCTGCTGGTGCCGAGCAGCCGCCCCGCGTCTTCGCCGCCCGGAGCCGGGGAGGCTCGTGTTGACGCGGCCGGGGGGCAGGAGAGGCAGAGCCTCCCCGCCGGCCCCATTTGGAAAGAGCACTGCTGGTGAGGCGAGGCAGGGAAAAGTCGGGCGGCGTCGGCCCTTGGGGCAGGGATGCGAGGAGGCAGGTGAGGCAGTTCCCCTTCTCCTTCAGAAGTCCTGCCAGCAGGGAAGGTGAGGCAGAGCCTCCCCACCAGAGTCCTTCGAAGTTGTGCGTGGCTTGAGTGTGCTCGAGTGCTTCACACGGCGGCCGTGGATAGGCTCTGCCTCACCTGCCCCCACGCACCATACATGCCTGCTCAAAGGCGCTCCAGCACCAGCCTTGTTTAGGGAGCGGAGAATCAGGCAGTAGGTCTGTAGCTTGAGAAACAAGGACGAGGTTCCTGGGTGGAAAGCATCAACGTGGATGTGCTGCGCAGTTGGAGCTTCGCTGTGTGTGCAGCGTTGTGGGTCAAGGAGAGCCTTGGGCTGGGCAGTGGCCAGGTGCCTCGGCCTGTGGGAGAGACCAGGTTCTAGCATAAGGGTAGGCAGAAGGAAGGGCTGTTGCAAGAGGGTTCGCTCTCTTTCCTGTTAAAGAAAAGGTAGCGTCCTCTTCAGTGGGAAGTTTCAAGAGGCTGTGGAGCATCCATTGGAGGACAGTAGTGCCCTGGGGAGAATGGGCCAGGGGTCTTCTTCGTGTTCCCTTTTTCTGCAGTCCTATAATGTTCTTGTAAGTGGGGAAATGGGCTCATGACCAGTCACGACAATGTGGTTGTGAATGTTGCTTGTACGCATTCATGAGTGAAATACAGAATTGTAAGCGCTTGCATGTTTCTGGAATTTCAGCATGGTGAATACCTGTGCGTTTGATATAAGAATTGAGATCTGCGTCTGCTTAAGAATGGTTGTGGCACTGGGCATCTGGACAGTGGTGGTGAAGACTGGGAGTCATGTGATTGTGCTGTGTGTTGTGTGTGTTTACAGTGTGTTGTGTGTGGCAATGGAAAAACATGGGAATATTGCACTCAAAATTTTTTAGAAACAGTGAAATATACGTAATGTGTGTTGAACAGGTTGTTTTGATAATACAAAATGGTCTTGAGTGTACTATAGCTTGTAGAGTTGAACTAATTGATACACTTCTGAAATTTCAAAGTACCGTATAGTAGTTTTTTAGCCACTAAGGGGCTAAATAGTAAATTGGGAACTCCCTGGTTTGAATTTTATCTGTACTGTGACCTCACAAACCCTTTTTCCTCTCAGCGCCCCCACTGGCAATCTGGAGAGAAAAATAATTCTTCGCTTACAGAGTTGTAAGGTGCACATCAAACACAGGTACACACCGCTTAGCTACATATACAATGGTGGTCAAAGCACAACAAAAGATTCTTAGTGAGACAGTCAGGTTTCCCATCACCTGTAGCAGAGTGTCTGTTTGCACAACATAGAGCCTTTTAATGCAACGAAGAGGCAATTTATTTCTAGTAGCCTGTGCAGCCAGTAGCCTGTGCAGACACTCTGGCAGAGAGTGTCTGTTTACTCAACAAAGGTGCTAAATTGTGCTAAATGTTCACTTAATGATCTAATCACATAACAATGGGGACCAGAAAACCTATCCCCATTGTTAAGTGGCACACACGTGTAATATAAGCGGAGCGGTCTGCATGCTCTGCATGCTCGTAAAGCTATACCAGTGTTAAATGAGGTTATGCATGTTACAGTAAGGGTGGTTTTCTATGTTTCTATCCTGTACTGGTAGCTAATTCCAAAGATTTTGTTTGCCAGGAGCCCGTTTTTCTCTTTTCCTTCTTTGCATTTCTGTGTGAGTTCAGGGATGATCCTCTGCCCCCTTCTCCTCCTAGTTTGGAGCTGAAGTGGGGGTGTGAAGTGGGGAGTGAAGTTTTGTTACTAGACTGCTAAGGTACTTGAGCATTAAAAACAACCCCTTCTCTTCTTTTCTGGACTCCGTGCTCCAAGTCTAGTCAGTCCAAATCAAAATGGTGCAAACACCCTGCCTTCCTTTGTAGCTAGCAGTGAATGTAACGACCGTTCACTTTGTTTTTCTGTGCTGTTAAGAACATAAGAACAGCCCCACTGGATCAGGCCATAGACCCATCTAGTCCAGCTTCCTGTATCTCACAGCAGCCCATCAAATGCCCCAGGGAGCACACCAGATAGTGTTGATGTCACTTGGGCCACAAGTGACAAAGTTGAAGCAATGAGCTTTCTACAAGCTGCCAACCTTGTTCTTCTATCCCAGGGGTCGGCAACCTGCGGCTCTAGAGCCGCATGTGGCTCTTTCAGCTGTCTGCTGCGGCTCCTCCCTGTGAAAATGGCAAAGGGGTTAACAGGAGGCACCTGTGTTGGGAGGGCAGGCTGCTTCCCTCCACCCCCTGAGCTCACTGCCCTCCTCTCCCTTCACCCCCACCTGCCCTGCATTGGTTTCCCTTTTCAATTTTGCCTGCACTGCAGCCTTAAGCTCCCTGTTTTTCCCCTCCCCAACTCTCCAGCAGGCTCAGCCAATCAGCATCCAGCAGGCTCCTGGCTTTTTCTGCTGGAATGGCTCAGGGCCCTTCACTGGCTGACCACCAGCCAATCCTGAGCTGCCCTCCTCCTCAGCCATTGCAAGCCCTTGCAGCCCGCCTTTCCTTGAGCAGGTCCCCACTCAGTGCAAGGAGAGGCTTTTCCTCCACAGCAGAGGAGACATCCTGTGTGTCTACTCAGTAGTAAGCCCCATTACAGCAGATGAAGCTTACTCCCAGGAAAGGGTGCCTGGGATGGCAGCCTTGGAGCCCGCTCAAGGCCAAGCGCAAGGACGGGTGAGTGGGAGCCTGTGCAGGTCTGTTCAAGAGTAAGCCCCAATGTAGTCCCTGGGCTACTCCTAGGAAGGTGTGGAGGGCTGTAGCCTCAGCCTCCTCCTGTGCAGGTCTACTCACAAGTAAGCCCCACTGTAGTCAGTGAGGCTTCCTCCCAGGAAGGGGTGGAGGGCTGCAGCCTCAGCCCCCTTCTATGCAGGTCTACTCAAAGTAGTCAGTGAGGCTTCCTCCCAGGAAAGTGTGGAGAGGACTGCAACCTGAGAGCTCCAACCAACTTGTCTGCTTAGAAGTCCTGTTGTAGCCAATGGGGCTTACTCCCAGGATAGTGTGGAGAGGGTTGCAACCTGAGTGAGGGAGGCCAGGCAGGGCAGAAGCTGGCCTGTGGCTGCCCCCCCCTTCTCTTCCTCACCTCTGGAGTCTGTGTCCTTTTTTCCTTCCAGCAGGGTGCCTCTGGAAGGTGGGGGGAGTTCTTTAGTATCCATGTAAGATAAGCAGATGTCATAACCGCCATATGTATTGGAAGCCTGGAAGATCTGGTGAGGAGGTAGATGTGGTGTCAGCAGTGGCCCCTTTAGGGGTAAGGCCTGGGCATCCAGCTGAGTGTGCTGCACAGCTGCAGCCACTTGAAGGCAATAGGGCCATCAGGGATATAAGGGGCACCTGAGGAAGGGGGTGTGGGTTGTAGAAGGAGTGCAGGTTGGTGAGGAGAGGAGACTGACTGACTGGGCTTATTGACTTTGACTTGGATACTCTGACTGACTTACTTTGGAATCTGACCTTGGACTGTGACTTGGCTTATTGACTTTGGACTCTGCCCTGGATACTCTGACTGACTTTGTGACTAATGGACTGCTGGAGACACTGGAGTTTGGTGTGTGGCTGCTGTGCCCAAGACCTGCTGAGGACCAAGGGGCTGCTGTAGTGGTGGGAGGCTGCTGGCAGGAGAGAGGACCTCTTCAGGTTGAACAGGCGAGCTGCCCTGGAGGTGGGGTCCAGCAGGAGCGCAGGGCAGAACCAGGGTCATTTGTTGGGGGAAAGAAGGGGAGCTAATTTGCTTAAAGTGGGCCTAATTCTCCAGGCAGAGAATGGCCTTGGAATCAGGCAAAACACCATAGAGGACCAGGAGTCTGAAAACACATAAGAACATAAGAACAGCCCCACTGGATCAGGCCATAGGCCCATCTAGTCCAGCTTCCTGTATCTCACAGTGGCCCACCAAATGGCCCAGGGAGCACACCAGATAACAAGAGACCTCATCCTGGTGCCCTCCCTGGCATCTGGCATTCTGACATAACCCATTTCTAAAATCAGGAGGTTGCGCATACACATCATGGCTTGTACCCCATAATGGATTTTTCCTCCAGAAACTTGTCCAATCCCCTTTTAAAGGTGTCTAGGCTAGACGCCAGCACCACATCCTGTGGCAAGGAGTTCCACAGACCAACCACACGCTTTGTAAAGAAATATTTTCTTTTGTCTGTCCTAACCCGCCCAACACTCAATTTTAGTGGATGTCCCCTGGTTCTGGTATTATGTGAGAGTGTAAAGAGCATCTCCCTATCCACTCTGTCCATTCCCTGCATAATTTTGTATGTCTCAAACATGTTCCCCCTCAGGCGTCTCTTTTCTAGGCTGAAGAGGCCCAAACGCCGTAGCCTTTCCTCATAAGGAAGGTGCCCCAGCCCCATAATCATCTTAGTCGCTCTCTTTTGCACCTTTTCCATTTCCACTATGTCTTTTTTGAGATGCGGCGACCAGAACTGGACACAATACTCCAGGTGTGGCCTTACCATTGATTTGTACAACGGCATTATACTAGCCGTTTTGTTCTCAATACCCTTCCTAATGATCCCAAGCATAGAATTGGCCTTCTTCACTGCCGCCGCACATTGGGTCGACACTTTCATCGACCTGTCCACCACCACCCCAAGATCTCTCTCCTGATCTGTCACAGACAGCTCAGAACCCATCAGCCTATATGTGAAGTTTTGATTTTTTGCCCCAATGTGCATGACTTTACACTTACTGACATTGAAGCGCATCTGCCATTTTGCTGCCCATTCTGCCAGTCTGGAGAGATCCTTCTGGAGCTCCTCACAATCACTTCTGGTCTTCACCACTCGGAAATGTTTGGTGTCGTCTGCAAATTTAGCCACTTCACTGCTCAACCCTGTCTCCAGGTCATTTATGAAGAGGTTGAAGAGCACCGGTCCCAGGACAGATCCTTGGGGCACACCGCTTTTCACCTCTCTCCATTGTGAAAATTGCCCATTGACACCCACTCTCTGCTTCCTGGCCTCCACCAGTTCTCAATCCACGAGAGGACCTGTCCTCTAATTCCCTGACTGTGCAGTTTTTTCAGTAGCCTTTGGCAAGGGACCATGTCAAAGGCCTTCTGAAAGTCCAGATATATAATGTCCACTGGTTCTCCCGCATCCACATGCCTGTTGACCTTTT
This sequence comes from Tiliqua scincoides, assembly GCF_035046505.1. Taxonomy (NCBI): domain Eukaryota; kingdom Metazoa; phylum Chordata; class Lepidosauria; order Squamata; family Scincidae; genus Tiliqua; species Tiliqua scincoides. Next base: position 1,521,632 of record NC_089823.1, read on the forward strand.
CAAAGAATTCTAAAAGGTTCGTGAGGCAAGACTTACAGAAGCCATGCTGACTCTCCCTCAGCAAGGCCTGTTCGTCTATGTGTTTTGAGATCCTATCTTTGATGAGGCATTCCACCATCTTACCTGGTATCGATGTTAGGCTGACAGGCCTATAGTTTCCCAGGTCCCCCCTCTTTCCCTTTTTAAAAATAGGCGTGACATTTGCTATCCTCCAATCTTCTGGCACCATGGCCGGAAGATTGGACACAGGACAAGAATGTATGACAAAACTAACTAAAAGCTACAAGAGGGGGCTACATTATAAAAATGGGACCTATAAGAGCATAAAGGTACAAAAAAAAACAACACTATATATGCAGTGTTATCTTCATTTTAGATGTCAAAAGGGTTTTGTGGCTCCTGAGGTTTTTTTTCCTCCGGAAAACGGGTCCAAATGGCTCTTTGAGTTTTTAAGGTTGCCAACCCCTGTTCTGTCCCATGTAGAAAAGAATGAATATCGTCTCCTTGGGCAGATGAACCGTCTATCAACAGGCCAGACCATCTGTTTGTGCTGAAAGCCACTGAGATATCTGGGAGAATTAGCAGGGTTGCATTTCCCTTGTACTCTTGGTGTAGGTCATCTATCAGGTTATTCAAGAGAGTTACCATGCCAGAACCAGCCCTGAAGCCAGATTTAAATAGATTCAGAGACTTGGTCGCAAAACATACTTGAAGTTAAGCAATAACCATTCACTTTAACACCTTACTAGTAGTTAGTCTCCTCGAATCCAAAGAGCTTTCTTCAGGAGCAGTCCCAGAAACATTGGGACTGTCTTCACTTTATAGATCCTTATTACATTTTTAACACAACTGGTCAATCATTTTCTGTTAGCCATTATAGGTCAAGATGGGCAAAAGGGTTGAGCGGGCGTTTGTTAGGCTACATTCATCCAAAGACCTTGTCCATGTATTTGAGCTACAGCAATTTGTTTTGTAAAACAAGGAAATTATACTGAATGTTCTTTGAAGCAGAGACCTGTAGCATTCACATAAAGGCAGATATGAGTGATTTTATCCTCAAAGTGCTTAGGGAACAAATTACTGTATGTCTCCAAGTATTTCTTCACATCACTCCAGGGGCTAAGTTGGAAGAGGCTTTGCACCACTTGGAAAGAACTCTTCTGAGTCTTGAGATGCTGTTGTGGTGAAAAAGCATTGCTGTTTTTCCTCTATGCCACTGCATAGGCTAGATAATCAGCTCTCGCTTGTGTTAGAATTTCTGACGCTTTAGACTACTGTCTAAAAAGAAGGCAGTTTTTTGTCATTTAAACTGAGTAATATACTGGTATTCATTTTATTTGTTTTAATATTTGCGTATTTTTGTCTCTTGCCAACAACCATTGAATTTTGCCTGTAGTTAAACCTCAAGGCAGCCCTTTATCTAAATGTGATGGTGTCTGTGCCTGCCCAGCTCACTCTGTCTGCTTTTAGCTGAGTATTATTGTGAGGTAATCACGTGGCATGCAGTGTAGGCAGCATTTTTGCCAAAGTAGGCAGAACTGTGACTCCTGATCGAGTCTGTCACTTTTTCACTCAAATTGTTTATAAAGATGTAAAATGCTAATTTTGGTATATCTTTGTTATAGGATAACCAGAATTTTCCAGAGATGAATGTGGTCTGTGAGGAATAGCTTGCTGTTAAAGGTGAGTTTGAATACGTAGTGATAGTGTAAAATCATTAACACCTTCATACAAAAACAGAAACTGAGCTGTTGATTATTCACAGTGTTTATGTGGCTTGTGTGAGGCTGGGGCTAGTGTGAATGCAAAGGAGTAGTGGGTTTCTGCTGGCTATAAATATTAGAAGCAGCAGAGGTCTCTAGTGAAGCATTTTTCAAATGCCAAGCAGCTGCCTGTTGTATGGGCAGCTTGGCCTCTGGCATGGTTTAATACACAAAATTCTGATTATTTCAGCTCAGTTAATCCCAAGGCAATTTCTCATGTGTCTGTGCTTCTAGTACTGCTGTACAAGCTGCTGTTCAGGCTACTGACCTTAGGTGTGCTTTTCTTTTCACTTTGGGGGGGAAGGGAAGTACTTTATTTTGTGAATATGGTGAATTTGTGGATTAAAAATTTTTTTTTAATCCAGAAGTAGGATGAAATTGTCATGATTGTGGAACATCTTTAATGGTACTTGATAAACTTACCATGTCCTTTAATTTTGCACAATGATATGGGCAGATATCATTGTGCACTGGGTTTTGGCAAATTTGTTTGCAAAGAACTGCACTGGTTGTTTCCTCTGCTTACATGAGGTTGTGAGAACGACTACAAGAATGAGAACCATAAATACTTCAGTTATGTAGAAACTGATGAATGTAGGCGTGTAGAGAATTTCCAGTCCTCATGTAGCTGACAAGTGTGCCAGTGTCAGGTTCTATTGTCCAGAAGTTATTACGTTTAAACTCTGCTGTCTTAGCCCTTTTTTTTGGTCCTCTTTCAGCCCGAATCTGCCAGAGGGTGTATTTCCTCTGTCATGCAAGTTTTCTGCAATACGATGCTGTGTCTGTATTTTTTCCCCCCACAATATCTGTGTTTATCTGGCGTATTCAGATAAATCCAAATGTAGACTTTTCCAAAACCTTGTTACTCTAACACTTGTTTTCTCTGCTTAGGTTTTGAGATCCTGAAAAAACTGCAGAATGTTTAACAAATCATTTGGAACACCTTTTGGAGGCAGCACAGGCGGCTTTGGGACAACTTCAACTTTTGGGCAGAGTAAGTGCAATTCACTGATTGTGACAAAGTTTGTGGCTGAACAGTCAGTTTGAGATGAAAGATTTTTCTTGTGAATTGAGTTCAACAGTAAGTGTTGGAAGCTGCTCCAAGAGCCTGGAATCAGTTGACCTCGGGCTCCTGTGTGTTCTCTGTCAAATATTGTCTGATTTGTTAAGTGTGTGGCCAAAGTGTGGTCTTGGAGAGCTTGCCTAGGGAATGGGGTGTAGGCCAGCAAGCAGCCCACTTCCATTTGGGACAGCTTCATTTCCTGCAGGCTATCTGGGGCAGCTGCTGAGTACGCTGCCACCAACGCTTGCTCAGCAGTTTCTGTTCTCTTGTGTGCTCTGGCCAAGCTGTCTCATTTGCCAGCTCTTATTGTTTTCCAGATGCTGGCTTTGGCGCTACGAGCGGAGGAGCATTTGGGGCATCTGCTTTTGGGTCAAACAACAACACAGGGGGACTCTTTGGGAGCACGCAGGCCAAGCCAGGTAGTGCTATCACTCCTTGCTCACAGTTCCTTCGTTCTAGCATACTTGTTTCCTGTTTAATGTGATTGGATGTTTGTGGTTTCAGGAGGGTTGTTTGGCTCCAGCACCTTTAGCCAACCAGCCACCTCCTCCACCAGCACTGGCTTTGGGTTTGGAACATCTACAGGAACCTCCAGTGGCTTGTTTGGGACAGCAAGCACCGGCGGTGGCCTCTTCTCATCCCAGAACAATGCTTTTGCACAGAATAAACCAGTGGGATTTGGCAGTGAGTATAGTCTTCATGGTCTTTTTAAAATTCGCTTTAATAATTCTTTGTGCAACGCAGTTGGCCTGGTCATGTTGCTGAGCAAAATATGCTGACTTAAAAGTTGCTTCCACTCCATTCTGTTCCTGTTCTGTTGGCTTTGATGTTATGTGGTCTGGATTCCCGTTCCTGACAGTGTCCTAGTCCTGATGTGGTGGGTTTTTTCTCATCAGAAGAATTGGAAATGTTGCAGGAGTGCTGTGACGTCCTTGCTTTCATAAGAGTCTCTGTCCTGCTGTGCTGCTGTGAAGAATTTCTTGTACATGAGGCAGGTCTTTGTTCTTCTTGCTCAGTATTGTCTGTGTTGCCTGGCAGCAGCACTCCTAAATTTCAAGTGGGAATCTGGAAATGCCAGGATTGAACCTGAGGTCTTCTGCATGTCAAGCAGGTGTTCTGCTACCCTATTTCTTGATTTTGCCAGAGAATTTAAGCACATGGTACAGCACTCTGGTGGCTGACAGAATCGAAATTAAATTGATGAGGAAATGGGAATGCTGTGTTCTGTCATTCAGTGATGTTTAGATTGGGCAGCCTAGCTCTAGGAAGTAGGGCATAGATTGAGTATTTGCTTGGGGGAGCAGCACATCACTGCTGCAGCTCACTGAACCTGCTTAAAGTACTTTACAGCCCCAAACCTTGAGGTAACCTGTTTGGACAGCCCAAGATCTCCAAATGTCTGCAGTGGGGAGCCTAAAACTGCTGAATTGATGGCATAGGAATTCTCACTTCACTGTAGCAAGCATTTGAGGCAGAGCAGAAGGAGCAAGGAAGGGAGTGGTAGGGAGATGTTATAGGCCATCTTATTCTCTCCTTCCCCCCCTTCAAATGTGAGTGAGGTAGTGGTAGGCAGGTGGGGTGAATGTGCTAATGCCACTGAGCCAGGTATCTGACAGATGCTCTCCTGCTGTGCAGCAGCAAGTAGGTGGAGTGGACCCATGCTGTCCTTGATAATCCACTGCTTCTTTAGAAGGCTGTTGTTGTAATCTGAAATGCCATGTACATGGGTTGTGCTAGATAAGTAAAAGGTGGTATGTGAGAGGCACAGGTCCTGCAGAGTGTGGAGAATGAAAGTAAAGCAAATATCTCTTGTTTGGGATTAACTTGATAGGGAGATCATCCCGTGGCTGGTTACTCTCAGGTGCATATTATGCTGTAAGACAGGGCACAAACATTGAGAGAATGGATACACTGGGATTGGGTGAGACCTGTGTGGCACTGCCACTGGGCTCAGGGTCCAGCTAAGAGTGGATTAAATTATGCAGGAGTTGTCATGGGAGTTCCAGCAGCATGTAGAACTAGTGAAAGAAAACAAAAAAAGAGGTAAAGAACATATAGTTGTATAGTGATTGTATGTTCTTATTGGTTCTTTATGATGCTTCGACTTGCATAGCAGCCTTCTTCTAGGGCAGGGGTTCTTCACCTTCTTATGATTACAGACCCCCAATGGATTGCCCAAAATGTCCCCAAACCCCCTTTGCCAAACTGTCAAAATCATCATTGTCACCACCAGTCCTATTAGGTACCAGCATAAAAGAGGTCAATATCTTGGATTTATTTTACATATGAGTAGCTGGGAACAAAATGCCTCAGTCTGTTTTTAGAATGGTGGTAGTTAATAACTTTCCACAGATCTTTCCACAAGGACATGAAGGGCACTGTTGTCTTTGATGGCTCCACATCAGACCCTTTTGACATCCGAAGCGGAGTGAAGCAGGGCTGTGTTCTTGCACCAACCTTGTTTGGGATTTTCTTCGCTGTCCTGCTGAAGCAGGCCTTTGGAACTGCAACAGAAGGCATCTATCTCCGGACCAGATCAGACGGAAAGCTCTTCAACCTCTCCAGACTGAGAGCAAAATCCAAAGTCCAGCTGAAATGTCTGCGTGACTTCCTCTTTGCCGACGATGCAGCTGTCACTACCCACTCTGCCAAAGATCTCCAGCAGCTCATGGATCGTTTTAGCAAGGCCTGCCAAGATTTTGGACTGACAATCAGCCTGAAGAAAACACAGGTCATGGTTCAGGATGTGGACTCACCTCCCTGCATTACAATCTCTGAGCATGAACTGGAGGTTGTCCATGACTTTGTGTACCTTGGCTCAACGATCTCCGACACTCATTCTCTCGATACCGAGCTAAACAAGCGCATCGGTAAAGCAGCTACCACGTTTTCCAGACTCACAAAGAGAGTCTGGTCCAACAAGAAGCTGACGGAACATACCAAGATCCAGGTCTACAGAGCTTGCGTCCTGAGTACACTTCTGTACTGCAGCGAGTCATGGACTCTTCGCTTACAACAGGAGAGGAAACTGAGCGCTTTCCACATGCGCTGCCTCCGACGCATCCTCGGCATCACCTGGCAGGACAAAGTTCCAAACAACACAGTCCTGGAACGTGCTGGAATTCCTAGCATGTATTCACTGCTGAAACAGAGACGCCTGCGTTGGCTTGGTCATGTCGTGAGAATGGATGATGGCCGGATCCCAAAGGATCTCCTCTATGGAGAACTCGTGCAAGGAAAGCGCCCTACAGGTAGACCACAGCTGCGATACAAGGACATCTGCAAGAGGGATCTGAAGGCCTTAGGGATGGACCTCAACAAGTGGGAAACCCTGGCCTCTGAGCGGCCCGCTTGGAGGCAGGCTGTGCAGCATGGCCTTTCCCAGTTTGAAGAGACACTTTGCCAACAGTCTGAGGCTAAGAGGCAAAGAAGGAAGGCCCATAGCCAGGGAGACAGACCAGGGACAGACTGCACTTGCTCCCGGTGTGGAAGGGATTGTCACTCCCGGATTGGCCTTTTCAGCCACACTAGACGCTGTGCCAGAACCACCTTTCAGAGCGCGATACCATAGTCTTTCGAGACTGAAGGTTGCCAATACAAGTTAATAACTTATTCTAGCCATAGTTTTTTTATTGTTTAGAGACCCAATTCCATACCTCCGTTGGTTGATTCCCATATCCTCCAGGGATGTGGATACCCCCAATTGACAATCCCTTTCTAGGGCATGTGACAATATGACATGAACTGCCTGGGGAAAAACTCATAGTTGGGGGAGAGAATGTGCATGAACAGTGTTGGGGGACCCCCCCAGAGGAGCACCGTGGTCCCCTGCCCCTTTGAAATCATGTATGCCTGCCAGCTTTCCCGTTCTAGTATGTGAATGCCAGTCCTCCTTCATGCCACCACTCTCATGGCAAAAAAGGACTGCAGAATACTGCTACTGCCTGCTACCCACCGCTTTCTTTCCTTGGGAAGCTAAGGAGACTCAACCAAATGCAGGCTATCAGACAATGGTGGTGGTTCTTCAAGGGCTGTTTCCCAGTTCCCAGATGTCTCCCCTCCCCTAAAACTGCACTGGGGACCAGGGCATTAAGGGATTGGTAAACAGAGTATGGTTTACTGTTTTCTGCTCCCAACAAGCTTCCCCATTGAGTCCTGGGAACAGTGGTAGTGTGGAACCCATAACTGCTATGGGATAGCAGGAGTCAACTGGGCATATCTGTTGGCCCCCAAAATGTGTTATGTGGGATCCTTGCTGCCTCCCCCCCTTGGGCTTTCTCCTAGGCAACCACTACCTGGTGCTGCAGGGTCCTTGGGACTAGGAGGAAACTGATGCTGGCAATAGCTTCCATCGTTTGAGGAGCCTGGAGTTGGATGGATGGATACCACCATGGGGAGCCCCTGCATGCATGTACTTAGGACATTTAACTATTAAACTACTATCCTGGCCCGAGAAGTTAAGGCGGCCCCAGCCAAATATAGGCTAAATTGTGGATTGTGCTTGAAAAGTTTATGTAGACTTCTTTCTCTGGTCCTACTTGAGTTTTCAGATTTGTTGGAGCCAGTCAGAGGCTTTGTTAGAACGGAGCAACTAATATTCTGATCAGTGACCTGTGGGTCTAGGCTCTCTTATAGGCTATAGGCCTCTCTTTAGCTCCACACCACCAAATGGGTTTTTTTCTCTCCTAGGCAGTCTATGATGTATTGAACTTGAACAAGAACCTCTAGGGCTTGTAGTTTTAGGAAACAGAGAGGTGTGTCCCCTGTGTCAGTGGTTCTCAAACTCTGAGGGAGTTTTACTCTCTCAGTAAGTCTTTGTGGGGGAGGTTCTAGGGCAGTGACGCGATCCCCAGGATTGCATCGCTAAGGAGGGATGAGGGGGGATGCTTCTGACTTACGTTATGTAGGCAGGACACCAGGAGGTGCAGGGAGTCCTGCGCAGCGCTCGCTGAGGCTTGTAAAGTTCAGAAACAGCAGGAGCAAAGCTCCTCCTGCAAAATGGAAGTGCTTTGTGCCTGCTTTTTCTGAATGTTCCGAGCCTCGCGGTGCGCTGTGGAGGGCTGCGCAGGGCTCCCTGCACTTCCTGCAGCCTGCTGCAGCCCTGCCTACATAATGTAAGTCAGAAGCACCCCCCTCGCCCCCCATACGGACACAATCCTGGGGATCACTTCCTTCCCTTTCCCCGCCCCCTTTCAGGGGAAACCTTTACACGAACTGGTGGGTCACGACCCACCAGTTTGAGAACCACTGCTCTGTGTGATTGACTTTCTCAAGAACTGCAAGTTCCAGAGCCCTTTTGTTCCTACTGGTTTTTCTTGTGCATAGGTAGGTGCATATGGCAGAAAGAGGAGCACTATAGTAATTGAAGGCATTAAGATGCAAGAGGCGGCAGGTGGCAGCTCTGCTAATAGCATTCACAGGTCTGAGGCCACTTCCAAGTGCATGAGTTTTGTCTCTTGAGTGCACTGAAGAACTAACACTAGATCAGAGAAGCAAAATCTTTCCTAAAAGGTCATTTGTTGTATGGTCATATTTCATGCACTACGTGTCATACAGTCAGTCAGAAATAAAAGGAGCTCACTGCAGACACTCGCTGATAAGTCAGTCTCACAAATAAGTCGAGAGCAGGTTTTGAGCAAAAAATCTGTGAGCCTCCGATAAGACGGGGGTTAAACTTAGGGGGTGTGTGAATCTGACAAATTTTGTTTGATTTTACCTGAGGCCAGATCTTGAAAAATAACCTACCAGTAGTTCTTACCTAAGAACTGTATAGTCTCTGATTTATTAAAAACATAGTATGTATTAAAAACGCAGTGTGCATACATAGTATGTGTATGTATATGTACATAAACGTGTATGTACATAGTATGTATACATAGCATAACAAAAACACTATTAAAATGGGGTGTGTACATGGTATGTATACGTGTGTGTTGGCATCCTTCAGTCTCGGAAGACTATGGTATCACACTCTGAACAGTGGTTCTGGAACAGAGTGTCCTCTCCAGTGCGTGAAGCCTGGATAAAGTAGATATGGAGGATAAACTGTTTCCTATGCAGCAAATCCCCGCTCTCCATGTCGCTGAAATGGTCCAATGGAAAGGCAGAACCCAATACGGTTGGTTCCAGAGGCGTCGCAGGAGTTGCCAGAACATGACTGTGTTCAGCCATGAACTGCCTTAGATTTTGGATTTTGCTTTGGGGTTGACTCTTGAAACCTTTTCCACAACTGGATGTAGCCACAAGGCAGTGGAGGTTTGGGATCAGAGTTTTCCTTCTCTCAGATGAGCTGCCTTCCCAGGCTAATGAGTCCCATCTACCCAGTAGCTGTTTAGTCACCTCTTACGACAAGTACAACCTCAAACTGAGGGCCTATTCTTATCCCCAGCCCCCAGGGGACTATGCATACATAGCATAAACATTATTAGAAACAGTCTCTAATTTATTAAAAACCATGATCTATTTCATAGATCATAAGGTACATTTTTATTCATTAGCTTTTAAAATTGTATTCTTCACAACCTTTTTGAAAACACTATAAAGAGTGAGGCCACAACCCCGTCCATACTTTCCTGGGAGTAAACACCATTGACTTTAATGGGACTTATTTCTGAGTAGACAAGCCTAGGTTTGGGCTCTTAAGTCAACAGCATACCATATGCTGTAAACAGCATACCAGTATAATCATTACTCGAATCCTCCTTTAAGGTGCCTTGTGTGCTAAGTCAGAAACTCTATACATAGAACACACAGCATACAACTGGGAGGGTGCAATTCAATTCATGGCAGAGAGACAAATAACAAGGAGTGACTGTGCAAGTGCAGCTGCACATAGTTGCACCCGATTTGCTATGAAGTAGATCCTCCTCAAAGGACAGGCAGCGGTGCCTCCTCTGGGCCTGGGGGGAGGTATCCCAGCAGCTGCTCCGCCTGCACCCAACCAGTCCCCCCATTGTGCCTGGAGCTGTAGAACGCGCTACAGTCCTGGCGCCTGCTGAGGTAGGGAGCCGAGTGGGGGCATTCTGGCTGCTGCTGCCAGCTCCACCACCAGACCAACAGAGCAGGGAGCGTGTGGAGAGCGTCCTGCACTACCCACTCCCTGCCTGCCGCAGCCGCGCACATGGGAGTGGGCAGTGCAGGATGCTCCCTGTGCGCTCGCTGCCCTCTGTTGGTCTGGCGGCAGCAACAGCCAGCCTGCCCCCGCTCCACTTCCTTCCCCTGCAGGCGGCAGGACTGAGGAGGGGAGTGCACGCGGTGGGTTCTGAGAGGGTGTGAAGGAGCCCCGGACTGCAGGCTGCCCCCACACACCCTGCTTCCTCTGAGGCTCTTCTATCTCCAGGCACAACGGGGGGAACCAGCTGGGAGCAGTCAGGTGGGGGGTGCAGCTGCCAGGAATGCTGCCCATCCTGAAGAATTCTTCCATCACCTGGGTGTAGATGGCCTTCTCTGTCTGCCTGGTGACTGCGGGGTTAAGGCGAGGGGGCGATTCACCCAGGATTTGGGGGCACAAATTTCTCGCTGTACAGGCAAGTATCTGTGGTAAAGGAACTTAAGTTAGAAGACACCAATGAAGCATCAAATCCTTCAGAACAGACAATTGGTTTACAAGTACAATATACCTTTGACTGGAACCTGTAGAAATGCTGCTTGGGCAGTGCTCCAAAGTGTACTGCCTTTGCCCAGTGATTGTATGTTGATATAGTTTGAAAAAAATAATAGTTGGCAAGAAAGATGTGTTCTGTGTTGGGTATGTCAGTGCTTTCTCTGCCTCTATCCTTTAAAAACATTTACATGTGTTATACTTGCTGTGCCATTGGGAAATCCACCCCAAGTGCCCTCTAGGCATGGGAGGGGGTGAGGGGCAGAGAAGCAATGCTCAGGAAATGGAAGGATGTCAACAGAATTGCTTAAATTTGTCTCTCTGAAGTTCTAGGCAGGGGATTGTTTTCCACATGGGTTTGTGATTGATTGAAAAAGCAGCATATTCTGAAAATTTTCAATGGATCAAGTGGGGAGGAGGTGCCAGGTGGTGGTGGGTTGTTTAGATGTTGCTCGCTGTCTTGATTCTTGATTTAGAAAGTTACCCGAAGAGAGAGAGGAAGTGGAGGCAGGGGAATCGTTTGTATTTGGGAATACTTCTAATCTAATTTCAGAGTCTCTTAGGAAATTCAAAAATGGTCTTACATCTGTGTGTTCAAGTAAGGCAAGCAATGCCATTTTGCTGCAAATGGGCTGGCCAGTTTGGGCTTACTGGAGCTATTAAGGTATAGATTAGTTGGTTAGAACTGTGATTTGGAATGAGTGAATGTGCGGGGGGGAGGGGGGTAGGATGGGTTAGAACAAGCTTACAATATGAATGATGATGCTGCAGGAAGAAGGCCTTCAGTGCTCTAGAAGTGACTGCAACTCTTCTTACAGGATGAAGTTCACAGTCATGGCTGCCCTCCAAGTCTGCCACCCTCAGATGTGTGGGCAGGTGGGATTGCTGCCTCCACTCTGCCCAGGCCTTCTGAGGGAAGGCCTTATCTTGCTGTTCTGAGGGTGGGCCCTATGGTTCAGTCTCTGTGGAGCCATCAACTGTAGTCAGGCAACCAGAACTCTGCTGTGCTTCTTGATGCAGGAAACTCAAGGGAGTGCTCTGGTGGCTAATTTTAAAAAAGCTATGTGCCACCTCTCAATTAGGTATCTGGCAGTACCTTTTAAAGAGCACACTGTAATGCCTGTAGGGAATTCAGCAATGAGATGCTGCAATTCCTGGCTGTCCTCCAGCTAGCCTTGAAGTACCAGAAGTAGTGCCTTGGAAGGATTTTAATAGTTGGGTAGGTTCCTGTGGGAGCAGGTGGTCCCTCAGGTGTCCTGGTCTGAGACTCTCTTAGGCAGCTGTCTTGAACATGGTACAGCCATGCTGGGTTGTGAACCCAACCCTGCTTGTTGTCTCTTAATTGCTGCAAAAGGCAGCACCTCACTGGAAGGGCCATCTCTCTTTTGCATGCAAGGGGCTCCATGTTCAGTCACTGGTAACATCTCCTGAGAGGGAGGGGAAAGAGAGATCCTCAGTTGAGACCCTGGAGATCTGCTGCCAGTCAGTGGAGATAAATCTGACCTTGACGGATAGAAGGTTGACTCGACTGGTGAAAAACTGCTATGTGCTTAACATAGCACATAACTATTGGTTTGTTAATTGAAATGTTATGGCTTCCAAGCTATTTCCTGCCAGTGTATTGTAGTTTGAACAATTCCAGAGGATTCCCGGTCTTTGCCTCAGACTCTTTCTCTGCTTCCAACCATTTAGGATCTGGTTCTTTTTCTCTTTTCAGATTTCGGGACAAGTACAAGCAGTGGTGGCCTGTTTGGGACCACAAACACAACATCCAACCCATTTGGGGGTACGTCTGGCTCTCTGTTTGGAACAACTAGTTTTACCACTGTTCCAACTGGTACTACCATTAAATTCAATGTAAGTACATAATATTTATTTTTGAAGACTAGTTCCAGCCCTTGCACTGAACTGTTCTGTTCATTACGCTTTAATCTTGATAGGTTTAGGAATGCAATAAAGCAGCAGCGGGACCCACTTTTTAGAATGAGAATCTGTCAGGACTCACTGGAAGTGATGTCATGACTGGAAGTGACATCATCAAGCAGGAAAATTTTGAACAATCCTAGGTTGCAATCCTACCCATACTTACCCAGGAGTAAGCCCCGTTAACTATCATTGTTAAAAGAATATACATTTAAAATTACAGGTCTGTAACATTTTCCCAAATGCAGTCACATACCACGGTAGCATCAAGTCTCATATATTAAAAATAAAATATTGAACTGAATTGGGACCCACCTGAAATTGGCTTGCGACCTACCTAGTGGGTCCCAACCCACAGTTTGAGAAACACTGCAATAAAGGATACATGGGTTTTACCCTTTGGTAAAAGTGTTGTACTGCAAGCATGACTGGAGGATCTTGGCCCAAAATATTACTCTCATTGGGGTTTGTTAACTTCTCTGAATTGTGGCTTATAAATGTGTGACAGTTTTGAGTAAATGCTTGTATAGTTTGAGAGTTGAACTTCACTGATAAACAAAGATCTAAAGCATTTCAGGAAATTGTCACAATAAGAAACTTGAGTTCTTATTACACTAACTAGAACAATTGATACCAAATTCAGGTTTATTTTGATACTACTTTAATCTCAAATGCAGGAGTATGAGAAGTGCTTAGTACCACTTGTTGTTCTAATTCTTCTTATTCAAGATTTGTGTTGATTTGGATCCAGAAGTGTATGTGCTCATAAGCAGAGCAAGAAATTGAGATGTTTACTTGTGAATAGCACAGTTTGACCAATGAGTTGGGACTTGGCTTCTGCATGATCGCTACCTGAATTAGTTGTTGACCCAATGTGTGGCAGCAGTGAACAGGGCTAATTCCATGCTTGGGATCGTTAGGAAAGGCATTGAGAAGAAGACAGCTAATATGGTAATGCCATTGTACAAATCGATGGTAAGGCCACACCTGGAGTATTGCGTCCAGATCTGGTCACCACATCTCAAAAAGGATATAGTGGAGATGGAAAAGGTGCGAAAGAGAGCAACCAAAATGATTACTGGGCTGGGGCACCTTCCTTATGAGGAAAGGCTATGGCGTTTGGGCCTCTTCAGCCTAGAAAAGGGGGACATGATTGAGACATACAAAACTATGCAGGGGATGGACAGAGTGGATAGAGAGATGCTCTTTTCCCTCTCACAAAACACCAGAACCAGGGGACATCCACGAAAGTTGAGTTTTGGGAGAGTTAGGACAGACAGAAGAAAATATTTCTTTACCCGGTGTGTAATTAGTTTGTGGAACTCCTTGCCACAGGAAGTAGTGATGGCATCTTACCTAGATGGCTTTAAGAGGGGATTGGACAAATTTCTGGAGGAGAAGTTCATTACGGGTTACAAGTCATAGTAGGTATGTGCAGGTTCTTGGTTTTAGAGGCAGGCTGCCTCTGATTGCCAGATGCAGGGGAAGACACCAGGATGCAGGTTGTATCTGTTGTTTAGTGTGCTCCCTGGGGCATTTGGTAGGCCACTGTGAGATACAGGAAGCTGGACTAGATGGGCCTTTGGCCTGATCCAGCAGGGCTGTTATGTTCTTAAGTTGTTTACGTGCAGAGCAGGTGCATGAGGCATTCTCAAGGGAAATCTTTTTAGTGCATGGACCCCTTTAAGGGGCCAGTGGAAGACCTGATCTTGAGGGTTCTGTATCAGTTGGAGTAAAAAATGCAGAGATGTGGCAACGGCAAGAGCTACTTTGGTTGCATGCCACAATGAGGATGGGGATCTCTCCTGCTCAGGCACTTTTGAGAGAAAAATGAGGTGCAGTGGGCACAGACTGAGAAAGTTGCCTTCCAGTTAGGGAGGGGCCTTCACAGTGCAGCCAGCCTAGAGTGAGAGCAGAGGCAGCATGTCACTTAGCACCAAGAAGGTTGGAAAGCGTTTGCGCCCTCAGCAGAGCCAGGCAAGTAAAGTACTGTGGCTTCTCTTTGTGTCCTTATCCTTCTCCTCCCTGGAACTCTGGCAGGAATCTAAACCTGGATTTTTCACATCCAGGCTCAGTGCTCTACCTGCTGCTCCATGCTGACTTTTTAAAAATGTTTGCCACTAAGCAGCAGGTCAGGTGTTCACAGTAGCTGCTCCATTTGTGTGATTGATGACTGATCTTGCAAAAATTTTATCTAGCACCTGTGAAGTGGGACTCAAGCTTTTGGAGTCTTGACTAGTTTTCTCTTGCAGCCACCAACTGGCACTGACACAATGGTGAAATCTGGCGTCAGCACAAACATCAACACGAAACATCAGTGTATTACTGCTATGAAAGAATATGAGAGCAAATCATTGGAGGTCAGTCTATTGAATGCATCTGTGTTTGTCTACTTGTCATCAACCCATGGTCCAGACCCTGGGATGCTTTACTCTGCATCCATGAGGAGAGAGAGAGCCTTTCTTTTCAGGGGAAAGACTTGGCCAGACTAGGTAGAATGAACCAATTTGTAGTGGATGCTATAATGGATAGAAAAAACTGTGTGCTATTCTCCTTTTTCTAATCAGAAGTGTGATTACTAAGGACTATCCCAGCCTCTGTGTGTACCTCTCTTCCATTTTAGAGTTCTTGCACATCTTATGGTACAATCTTGTACATGTCTGCTCAAAAGTAAGTCCTAGGAGCTACTCCCAAATACACATGTATAGGATTTGTGCCATAGGATTTGTTGCCCCTCTTGGATGCAATTAGCCTTTTGCCCATGCAGGGAGTGGGGTTGAGTCAATTCCTTGAACATGCAGCTCCTGGCTGAAAGCTGCCAAAGCTTAGAGCATACAACCTCTTTGCCTGTCCTCATGCTACTTTTCGGGTAGGGAGGTTTCTGCATTTCAAAAAGTTAAAATGGAACTGAGACACGGGGTAAGATGCACATGTGCTTTCACCTCTGGCTCCGCACCAGGATTGGGCTTGCACAGTGGATTGCATCATGTCTCAGTTGTCAAAGGAAAGACTGGTGCTTCAGTTTCTGAGACTCTGCTAATGCCTGCTTTGATGAAGGTGATGGCAAAACCGCTTTTTTCTGTGCTTTGAGAGCAGAGCTGCGCGTGCTGCTGCGTCCAATGCTTGCTTTATCCCAGTGTTTGTCAACCAGTGGCACGGGTACCACCAGTAGTACTCGAGATGGTATCTGGTGGTACTCATGGGACCTCTGGACACCTGCTGCCCAGCACCGATGCCAGGAATGCAATACAACAAGCAGCAGTAGGAAGCTTGGCAGGCAGAGCTACAAAGCATACTTTTCTGCACTTGAAAAGGCCCTCCTTTCCACCCTGAATCTCCATTGGTGTTTGTCGTGTTGCATCTGGTCTTCTATTCCAGAAGTAACTGGCAATGATGTCATTGCCGCGTTCGATGGTCCTTCGAATAGGTGGACCATGTGAAGTGGTAAGGCAGAGGACAAGCATTGAGAAACACTGCTTTTTCATTTTGGGCTGCAGGGCTATGGTGGGGTGGGGAGAGAGGAAACAGCAGCATCCCGCAGGGTATTACTGTGCCTGAAAGATGTTCCTCACTTAGGAGCTTCGTCTGGAAGACTATCAAGCCAACAGGAAAGGTCCCTCCAACCCAGTCGGAGCTGGAGCCACTCCAGGGCTCTTTGGATCATCCAGTGCTACATCCAGCGCAGCCACAGGGCTCTTCGGTTCCTCCACCACCAATACAGGCTTCTCATATGGACAGAATAAAACAGGCTTTGGAACCAGTAAGTGTCAGAGCGTGTGTGTGGCTCATGCGGGATGCACCTGCTTTGGCTGCTGGATTTACCAAGTTTACGCAGATTTATACAGAACCTTGTGCCATCGCCACGGAATCTTATCTGATCAGAGCAGTTTCCCTTATTGGACAAAAAGGCTGCTTGTTGCAAGCATCATGTCTTTGGGGCTACGGGCTGTGAACATGGGAGTAGGGGGGGGGGGCAGCACTATCTTTCAGAGCAGAGAGAGGGAGGCCAAGAAAGTCAGTGAAGATGTTACAAATCTCAGAAAGAAGTGGAGTTGTCAGTTTTACAAGGATAGTACTTGGCCAGCATGGAAGGGCCTTAGCTTGATTTGATACCTTGTGCAACGAGCAGGTGTCATTCCCTGCTGGTGGAGTGACACCTCTGTAGCAATCAGCTCCTTTGCTGGCCGTTATGCTTGGAACTTGTGGTCCTTCTCAGCTTTTCAGTGGAGCCTTGGCCTGATTCCTCCAGTCTCATCCCCAGTTGAAACAGCATCTGCTCGTGTTGCTCTTTCCCTTTCTGGCCTCCCTGCCGTTGCTTTTCAGGGGGCATCTCTTTCCTCTGAAGCCCTGTAAAGCACCTTACACAGGGATATCGCTTGGTAAAGATGTAGCAGTGTGCTCCAACTTTTCTGTTCCAGGTACAACAGGCTTTGGGTCGGGAACAGGAGGCCTCTTTGGTCAGGCTCAGCAAACCACCAGCCTCTTCAACAAGCCGTTTGGACAGGCCACAACCGCCCAGAATACTGGTTTTTCATTTGGGAACACCAGCACCCTTGGGCAACCCAACACAAACACAATGGTAGGATAATAAGGACTGTAACAATCTTGAAGGAAGTCCCTAACTCCTGGTGACTGAATGCGTTAAACCTGCCACTCCTTCCTTAGAACCCTTCAGGAAAATTCTCTTTCCTTGTTCAGTCTGACCTGTTCATATCTTGTGGCCTCGTCATCTCCAGAGACTGTGCCAGGTTTGTAATTGGCACAACGTGTTGCCTCAGCACCCTCTAATGTATCTCATGAACACTTGTTTGGAGGGCTTGAAAGGGTCGTTTCAGGCAGAAGAGAGTAGCTTACACAGTCAGAGTTGATCATTCACAATTAAAACTGGGAGAGAATGCCACCTGCTTGGTGAGCAGAGCATGCTGTGTGCCAGGCATGGAGTGAGGCAGGAGAGTTTGAATCTCCCCTTGCAACTCTGCCTTGATTACTGTGTGCACCCCAGGGGGTTCACTCTGCCTTTTCATTGGGCAGCTATTAAGAACATTAAGCTATTAAGAACATTAGAACTTGTTCTGCTGTAAAAAATAATACTGAACAGTGTTCTGTCTCTCCTTCCCTGTGTTGCCCAGTTTCTTTACTTAGTTCATGTGGAAATGTCTGTATGTAGTAGACTGTATCTGCTGAGAAATGAAGGTGGGCTGGGTATTCAGCTCATCCAGACAGTGAGTGTGTGGCCCTTAATGCTTGTGTTCAGGAATTGCATCAGAGAAGCCCAACATGAAAAGGAGCTTACTTGGTTGGATGGGAGGATTCCCATCCCCTTAATATTCAAGGGTATGATGGGGAACCTGGGTAAGGAATGTGCTGCTCAGCTGAAGAGGTTAGCAGTCCCTATAGGCTTGGGGTGATGACTCTCTTGTTCTGTGATTCTCCAGTGAGGTTCCCTTTGTTTTTCTTTGTCCTGGACATGGCGGCAGCCTGCAGATCACTAGTCAGAAGGCAGCGGGGAATGCGCAGGCTCAAGCTTCCTTGGCATTTTCTGCCATTCAGTGAAGTTGGGTCCTCTGCTTGGCTGTTCCAGCATTCAGCTGAATGAAACTAGCCTTGATGGACCTTGGTGTCTGCAGTGGCTACTAGCAGAGCAGGCATTTCACTTTCCCAATAGGAAGGGGTGGTTTTTGTACCCAGAACTGCTGCTTAGTTTTCTAAAGAGGGTGTGCTGGTTTTCTCAACCATCCGCTAATGTTTACAGGGTTTGTTTGGAGCAACACAGCCCTCACAAACTGCCGGCCTTTTCGGAACAGCTGCTAATACCAACACTGGTACTGCATTTGGAACTGGGACAGGTCTCTTTGGACAGGCCAATACAGGATTTGGTGTCGGTGGCTCGGTATGTTTCTTTAGAAGTAGTAGGTTAGATCTTAGTGATGCAAACATGTCTTGTTTCTCTTGACTTTTCAGATGTGTGATAAGCCTGTCTGTACAAAAGTGAGTCTCTCTGAGGGCTTTTCTTATGATACTAATTGGAATATTAGTAGGCTAATGTACCAAGGATGTACCAAGAAGTCTTGCTTTAAAAAAAAACTGCAACTGTATGTTGATAGGTATCTAAATGCTTGTAATATCAAATTGATTCACTGACAATGCACAGAACACCAGATCTTGTGATCATTCCTGTCAAGACTTAAACACCTGACATTAGGCTGGTCATTATCAGAGCAGTTGCAGCAAGGACTATGCAAATCCCTAAGGACCTCAGATATAAACTGCAGACTAAAGCAAGTAACTTGTTTAAGTACTTGGTTATGTTCTAGGTACTCTGACAGGAACGCAGTGTTAATAGCGTTGTGTTGGTGATTTGTGTTGCCAACATTCTCTGTTATGTTTATCAGTGAAATGGACACATTTGATCCAAGTGTACTACTGGGAAGATGATCCCAAGAAGAATGGGAAATTACCCCTCCCAGAATGTATTGCACAAAGCTCCCCTTTTCCTTGTTCATTAGCACCATCATTATGGCCCCCCCCCCCCACGTAAGTACTTCCTGGAGAATAAGTGTCTGTTCATAACATTTGAGACCATACTCCAACTGTGGTGCTTGAACAGGCACAATTCCCTGTTGCAACAGGCACCCATGACAGAAGGCCAGCTTTCCATTACCTGTCCTGGTTTCTCCCATTTAGGTCACTAAATTTAGGTCCACATTTAGGAGGGTGGAATAACGTTGGGGGGTTACAAGGAAGATACCTGGTATTCCATGTCAGGGAGGCAAACAGCTATATTGTATCAATGTAGCCGTAGTGCAGCAGGCAGTACTCAAGCATCATGAGTCACAGCCGTGTGCTCTTTCCAGGTGTTAGTGGTTAAATGAGAAAATGCACTTTTCAATTTGTAACTGTTCACATGTAAAATTCTCCTAAAAAGGTTCATCAAGATGAATAATTTCTTTTCCTTTCAGTCCCTGTTTAGCAACAAACCTGCTGGATTTGGAACCACTACAACGAGTGCGCCCTCTTTTGGGACAACTACAGGTGGACTTTTTGGTAACAAACCACATAAACACTTTTTGATGACATTTCTAAAGGGACTTAAAAGCTATTGCATTGAATCTATCATACAACTGACTGTCAGATAAATTACTCTAAATGTATGTTTTAAGCCACACTACATAGGGAGAATTGAGGATTCTCAGCAGTGAAGTTGCTGGCCTTCATGCAGGAATTTCATGTTGAGTGTCCTCTTCCATATAAATTATTTTATATAATTTAAAGAATGTTTTTAATAATTTATATAATTATGCATAATGTTGAAAAAATGAATATAGAGTGGTCCTCTCTTAACTCTAGAACTAGGGGTCATATAATTCGATTCATTGGTGAAAGAATTAGGTCTCACAGAAGGAAGTATTACTTCACATAGTGCACTAAGTAATCTGGAATTTGCAGTCATGAGACATCATGTGAACCATTGGCTTAGATTTCTTTGAAAAGGGATTGGAGAAGTTCATGTGGGCTAAATCTGTCCAGTGTCTACTAGTCATGATGGCTGCATTCTGCCTTCAGGTTTTGAGCAGCATACAGAGTGGTAATGTGCAAAAATGGAAAGGTCTAGGAAAATGTCCAACAGTACTATCAGGGTCCGGGGGGGGGGGGAGGGGGAACAAGACCCCTTAATAACTATCCCACTGCCACCAGCCCAAGAACCAGGATTGGATTCCCTGGGCTAAATCCCTTTTCCTTATTACATGTACTAATTAATGGCTTCTCTTTAATTCCCCTCTTTTACTCTCTATAAGCGAAGACAATAATGGTTCCCAGATACCTCAATGGGACGCATACAAAATGAATTTAAAAAACACAGATTTTATTAAGATCCATTAATTGTTACAGCTAACAAAAGGGGCCTACTGCAGAATCCAGACGCGGTTGGCTGAAGGTACAATATTTATAGGAGGCTCCCAAACCTACAGGACTCTCCTAAGGCAGAACCCTTTTGTGAACCTGCTGAAAACAACTAGAAAGAAAAGATAAACATCTAACAATATCTAACTCTTCTGCTGACTAGTCAGAATTAATTTAGCTTCTCTCATTTACTCACACCACCAGAGTGAGGCTAACTCTCCCTTAGGTCTCATCCACAACAAAGTTCACTTCTCTAAAGGCTTTTATTCTCTTCTCTAATGAACCCAACCATTCTCACCTGAATCTTTTGCACCCAAGGAGTCCCAGCTACTGTAATACCAATGTAAGAACCCACATGAAACAACAGTTTCATGACAAGTATGCTATAGCTTAAAAGATTAAACTGGGAGAAAGAACCAGATTTTTATTATATTTTGGGGGGCAGTGTAGAGAGAGAAAGAAGATGGTCCTGCACAGTTGGCCACGGTGCCTTAGCAGCCTACTCCTGATTTTGGAGCCCCTGCCCCTAGATAATGGGAGAAGAGGTTACTGAGTTAGGGCACAATCCTAACCAGCAGTTATGCCAGTATGGGTGGCCCTTGAGGGTTGCAAACGTGCCATAAAGCATGTTTGCACCTCCTTAGGCGGGAGCTGCATGCGCTGCCGTGCAGACAGAGGCAGAAGCCTCCGCCGTGGCTCCCGCGTGGCCGCTTGTGTCGGCACAAGCACGCTGACATAAGCAGCAAAGGTGGGCGGGGGGAGGGGGCGTTACTGGGCGGGGGGAGGGCGGGTGTGTGGCAGCCGGGGGCAGGGCTGGGAGCCGGCAGTTATGCTGGATCCCAACCCCGTCCCCGGGGCGAGCAGAGCGACTTCACCTCCGGAGGTGGCGCAGGTCCGAGGAGACCCATAGGGGCGCGGCCCTTACCAACGGGTAAGGGGAAGAGCTTACCCTTACCCATGGCTGAGCCGCTGCTCGCTGCAATTCCGTGTTGGATGCAGCGCAAGCCTCCTGGCTTGCCTGCTTCAGCGCGGATTAGGATTGCGCCATTACTCATTTGGCAGCACACTGTTTTCCAGAAAAGCCTTTGCGCTTAGAAACAGTTTGTAGGGAACAACAGATCCAGTAGATTGCTTATGTTGTGTAGCAAACTGACGGTGTGTAGTGCTTGTGAGTCAGACAGTTCCAGAGAAGGAATGGCTGGATATTAGCATGCCTAAAGAGTGCACTGATTATTCTGTTCTTGTAGGTTTTGGTGCAAACACTACTGGGAATAGCTTATTTGGAAACAAGCCTGCAACTGGGGCTCTGGGAACTGGCCTGGGAACAGGATTTGGAACAGGTAAAGAATGAGAAGGTGTTGGCATTGGACAGATTATCTGCTTACTTCTAATAGACTGTGACCAGCATTCTAGATGCCACAGTTAGGATTCCCTAAATATATCAAGTCCAAATGTTCTCCCATAAGGGAGAAAAATATAGTGCGCTTTCAAATGAAACATTCCATAATTTATTTTAGTTGGAGTAGCTACACTTTTTTCTCATGGATTTCTTGGCACTAAATACACTGGAGTCCTCACTAGGATGTTACTACTCAAGCTTTCCGATCTGCCTGCTGTATTTAAGTGATCAGCAGTTCACGATTTAGGAGAGTGGTCCTCTTTCCATCCTGCCTCCTCAGCCCTTCCTTTTATAAGAGAGAATGGTGCTGGAGCCTCTTGTTAGCAGGCACACTTAGTAGTTAACTCTGTTGCTGAGATCATGGACATGTTTAATAATGTGCTTTCTTTTAAGAACTTGCTCTTAAAATACATCTGGGTACTTTTCCATGTGCAAAGCAAGAATTGGCCAATAGGAGCTCCAAGGGTGATGGAAAACGGGGGGAGATTTTCCTGTGGAGCACCAAGAATGATGATCTCCCTGTCTGAGCTGTCTTGAGAAGCCATGAATACATTTGTTGTCTCTGCTTTTCACAAACTATTCTCTCTCTCCCTCCCCCCTTTCTCTCCTCTTCTTGTAGCCCTTAGTGCAGGGCAGACTTCATTATTTGGGAGCACCCAGCCTAAACTAGGGGGCACACTGGGGACAGGAGCATTTGGTGCCCCTGGATTTAACACATCAACAGCTACTCTAGGCTTTGGAGCTCCCCAGCCTGCTGTGGGTAAGTGCATAGTTCTCAGATCCTCTGAGTGACAGGGACAATGAAACGAACCCTTAGAAGGTTCACAAAATCATGCTATGGGACTTTCATTATGGGACTCAACTCTGAGCATGGGAGAAACCAAGTGTTTGGCAGGCAAGAGAAGTAACACACACTTGTTTGTGAAGATCCAGGATTCAAGCTAGACCTCTGCCTAATAGTCAATGTAGAGTGGGCCATTGGGGATATTTCTGTATAAGGCAGCACCTTAAATAAGCAAAGGGAAGCTTCAAGTGGGGTTGCCTTAGGATGCCCTTTAAGGATTTAGCCAAAGCTCAAGGGAGATGGTTTTGTTTCAGAGTGACGGTTATGCTTTTGGCTAGATAGATGAAATTGCAAGCACACGCTCTGTTTGTAACTCATTGAATTAGGCAAGTTGTCCCTGTGATTTTGTATCATTGTCATTCTAGAGCACTTGCAGCTGCCCTTGTAATTGGGGATGGTTGTCATTTCCCCAATTTGTGTGTTAATTTGGTTAGTAGAGGTCAGGCTTCATCCTGATAAGAACATAAGAACAGCCCCACTGGATCAGGCCATAGGGCCATCTAGTCCAGCTTCCTGTATCTCACAGCGGCCCACCAAATGCCCCAGGGAGCACACCACATAACAAGAGACCTGCATCCTGGTGCCCTCCCTTGCATCTGACATAGCCGATTTCTAAAATCAGGAGATTGCACATACACAGTATTGAGACTGCTCTGTGAAATTCAGCTCAAGTCTCTCACAGGGTAGAAGTATTGCAAACTGTTTTGATGCAGGTGAATGCGACAGGAAGTGGTTGACAGACACTGTGATCAGTCTCTTGATCAGTGCTGGAAAAACTGGGGCTAGAGGGAGCTACTGTTGCTTCTGATTGGTATGACAAAAGGTTCTGAATGCAGCCAATTCGACATTAGTCCATTGCAGACCATGTCATCTGCTGGGCTCCAGTGCATGTTGAGATGCAGTCTGTATTCCAGAAGCCAGGAGGGAGCTCTCTGCTGCTACTGCTATAATACAAGGAGAGAATGATACAGGGATTTTATCTAGAATACTGCACTGTCCCTTTCGCCCTTTCAGGAGCTCAACAGGGCATCTTACAAGAGGGAAAAAACAACACTTGAAAACGACCAGTCATCCAAAGCAGCCAATAAAGCTGCTAAGTTATGGGAGGAGTTGGGTGTTGACAACATTTCTGCCCAGATAAGAGACCAGCCAGTCATCCTTGTGTAGAGATTTCTGAGGAAAATGACTGTATTAAATAACTCTTGAAAAGAGGATCTCACTGTGGTTCAGTTCTGTCTTAATCTTGTAGAATTTGGGAGCAGGGATTGTATACCTTTGTGATAAGAAAGAAAACATGAAGTGCTTTTGGTACTATGTCTCTAGCCAGCAGACTGATGTGGTGATGTGAGATCTGAAATCTAAAGGTTGACTTCAGAAATTTGTAGTCCGAGGACTAGCTGGTTGCTGTTTTGTAACTTAAAGAAACCTTTTAAAAATGACCAAAAATATTGTTGCAGGAATCAAAGTGAGGATCTTCTGTTTTTGTAGGAAAAAGGTTTAAATAAGGGGCAGTGCCCACTATCATGGACAGCTTTAGATGAGGAAGTGGGTGGCTTTCCAAATCAACTTGGTTGCCAAGAGCAAGACCATTGTGTCTCTTGGAAGTGAGTTAATCATCTTGGAAGTTCCTGGGCTGTGCAGGTGGAGATGAGCCCCACCATGTTCATCCTGTTCACCAGAGTGCAGTCAAGAATCTCTGTTGGTTGGTCAGTTGATGTTGCCACCAACACAGAAGTTCAGAAGACTCTTTTGTTGTCCGTGCATGCAGTGGTACTGACTTACAGTGGCACTCAGCAGGGGAGGAAGTGACTCCCAATTTCAGCTGTCTTGCTCAGAGTGCTCTGTTCTTCCATTATCACCCAGTGGTCTGGTCTCTGTCTGATAGAAATCAGTAGTACAGCCTCGTACTCTACATATCTGAATTTAAAAATGAAGACAAAATAGGGTTCTTTCAAACAGATTCAATGGGTATGGTAAAACTGGTTGTGCAGCCGCTCAGCATTATTGTGATTGTTGGTAGTTGTGTTGGGCACAGTACAGAACATGGAGACAACTGCCCACCAGGCCTATATGTGGTTGATGGTTTGGCGTCTCCTATCATTCTTTCCTTCCGCTGTTCTGTTGCATTGGTAATGGTGTGCTTCAGATAGCTCAGCACTGCATGTGCCTGGAAGCATATCTATGGGCAGGAGGTCTAGTCTAGAGGGTAGAGCCTCCGTTAGCCCGAAGATAACATCTGAATGTCGCCGGTTTAAGGTCACCAGCAGCTCTGTGAATGGTGAGACCTTGAAGCAGCTGACAGCTGAGCTGAGTTATTCCACCTGCCCTTTGGTGTGAGCCAAGAAGCGTCTTGGCTGCTCTTCAAGTGAGAGATGAAGGAGCTGCTTGTTAGCGTGGGAGGCAACTGGGTGCCAGAAGTGAGACCAGACCATGAAAGATCCATCTGAAATGTTGTGCGGTTCTTGAAAGATAGCACCTTTTTGTGATTGTAAAAATCCCCATGGCGGTTTAGAGAGAGCCTGCCTATGTGAACCGCCTTGAATAACGTCAGAGGAGTAATCCAATGACCAGAAAGGCGGAATATAAATACCAGTGTTGTTGTTATGTGTCAGAACCAGCCATGCCTCCCCACAGTAGTCTTGAAGTGGGGCCCTTGTGGAAACCATCTATTGGTTTTCCCACCTCAGCACTGTCGACTGCACTGGTGGGTGGTGGCAGCACAGGGATTGGTCAAGGATGCACTCCCTTTCTTGGCTCACCTGTTTGTCCTGGAGCAGCTGATTTTGCTGTCTTGCAGGATATTAACTCAACGCTTTTCTTTTATTTGTATGCAGCTTTGACAGACCCAAATGCATCAGCAGCCCAGCAAGCAATTCTTCAGCAGCACCTCAACAGCTTGACCTACTCACCTTTTGCGGATTCCCCTCTCTTCAGAAACCCCATGTCTGACCCAAAAAAGAAAGAGGAGGTGAGGAGCAAGATGCTTTAAATTAAAATTGTCAGCAAATCCCTGTTAGTAGACATTTTAAGATGAAGTAGGTGGCAAACCTGCTTGCTGGTTGGTGTTTGTTTTGGCCAGTAAGCTTCCCTTCCCTTACTGACTTGATCTTCTGCTACAGGAAGTGTTGGCAGCTGAGTAATCACCAGTCTAGCTCACACTGAATATGTATAGAGTGCTGTAGAATGTGCAGAGCACTTCATGTGCATATAACTCAAGGGTTCAATTCCAAGAACTCACTTGGATGGCAAAAAACGCACTATAGTAAATCAATTTAAAAAACAAAGTTTCTTTGCTCTGGTGATTTAAAAACAGCCCTGATGACCTTTGTAATGCACACAGAGTTAAGAACATAAGAACAGCCCCGCTGGATCAGGCCATAGGCCCAACTAGTCCAGCTTCCTGTATCTCACAGCAGCCCACCAAATGCCCCAGGGAGCACACCAGATAACAAGAGACCTGCATCCTGGTGCCCTCCCTTGCAGCTGACATAGCCCATTTCTAAAATCAGGAGGCTGTGCATGCACATCATGGCTTGTAACCCGTAATGGATTTTTCCTCCTGAAACTTGTCCAGTCCCCTTTTAAAGGCATCTAGGCCAGATACTGTCACCACATCATGTGGCAAGGAGTTCCACAGACCAACCACATGCTGAGTAAAAGTTAATCAGTCTCTCTCCAGAAGCTTAGGCTTCACTAGGAGGAAGCAATCCCTCCCTTCACTAGGAGCCCCAGGGAGGGGAAAAGAATGGAGAAGGTGATAATTGCTGCCATTTAGCCTTCTTTCATGTGCTCAGGGGGAAGGGAGGAGTGAAGCCTGTAGAGAGAGTGATTGATGGATTATCAGCAGGCTGCCTTCTCTGGCATTATTAAATGACTGCTTTCCTTTAATTTAAAGGGTCCTTCTCATCAGCTGTGAGATTGAAAAACTGTGTTTTACTGTTGTAGAGAGACAGTCATACAAGTGGTTACATGTATAACCTAAGTATCCACAGATTTTTCTAACTGATTTTAAAGGGGTGCATTTTTCCCCTTCTCCGGGGATCAGCACATTCCTTCTCATTTTCAGGGGCCATTCATGTTGAGTCAAATCTGTGTATAAAAAAATCTGTGTATAACAAGGCTGGACCTGTATATTATCTGGTAATCCTCTTGATCACCCTGTAAGATTGGTCAGTATTATTATCCCAACCCTGTTTATGGGACTCGACCTAAGAGGACTGGCTTGCCTAAGACCACGTAGTGAGCTCAGACAGTTCCAAGTATATGTCTGTATTACTAAAATGCACTGGTGTTGGGTGCAGTGAAAATCTAAAGAGAGCAGTTGTTGGCTGCATGGTAGACAGATTAGGAGCGGCATCTGCCATTGTGATCTGTTGACTTGAGTCCATGCAGAAGAGTAGCACTGGCATTGCCACTCTCTGATTTTGTATCATTAGGTGTGCTTTAGCTAATGAGCTACTTTCTATCACATCCCCTGTGTGCTGTTGGTAAGCCTCAGTGCCCATCTTGCTATCAGTCAGGGCACTGAATTCATGGTCCAGATTGCCACTGAAGCTGTACATTGGACCCAAAACTGGTAGCTGGCTTTGCAGGCATGCGTCCCTGATATGGAGCAATCATTCAACTTTAGTCCTTAGCCTGTCATGAACTCTTTAACTCTTTCATTACATTACCCTGCTAGATTGCATCTGAGAGAGACAGATTCTGGATTCTGAAAATGAAATCTACACAAAAGATAACTTAATAGGTTAAACATACTAGGCAACAACCATGTTCAAAGCAAAAGTTCAGGACCTAGACTTCAGGCTGGGAAGCCCTTGTGGGAGAGGGCGTCAGCAACAATATTGTCCTTTCCAGAAATGTGGCAAGTCTCACAGTCATTGAGCAGACTTCATCTGGTTGGTGGAAGCACTGACAGTGTCTTACAGGATACTGTTCTCCTGCTTCAGTTGATTGATCTCTGCCTTCTGCTAAATTTCCTGGTAGCCTAAATGGGTTTTGTTTTAAAGAACTTTGCTCCTTTTCCAATGTGCTGATTCTCTTTCATTGCCACAATTTTGTCCTTTTCTTACAGCTGATGCAGAGCTGTAGCCAAGTCTTTGTTATTAACCTTCTGCAGAACATCCTGGATCACATTTGGCTTCTCCTTTAACAACTATACCACACATAAGGCCTTCTGTAAAGAGCATGTGGTTCATAGTCAACAAAAAGTTCTTAAATTTATCTCTGCATTTTCATTGTCAGTTTCATTCTTTAGCCTCATTGCATTACTTTCCTGAAGCCCTTCAGTTCTAGTTTTGCCATACCAGCAGCTTCTCTCTTTTCTGCAGCTGAGTTCTGGTCAGCATAGTCTATCAAAGGAATGCAAGTAGTTGGATGAACCGAAGGCTCGTCCACAGGTGTCGTGACATTATCAGTCTTCTGTTTTTTTGAAGAAACCTTTCCTGACAGAAATGAGTCGCTCTTGGCACCCTGCTCATCTACTCCATTTTTCTGCTTTTTCTGTCCAGTCTTCTTCTTAGCCTGAGCTGCATCTGAAGGTGGGGTGGGCTGCTTAGTAACAGGCATCAGTTCCACTTACTTCCCCCCAGGCTTGAATCCATCTGACTCTTTTGGGATATACTGGACTACTTTTATGTTCCTTTTTCTTCTTCATTATTATTATTAGTATTATTACTAATTATTATTAACAGTATTTATATACCGCTTTTCAACTAAAAGTTCACAAAGCAGTTTACAGAGAAAAATCAAATGGCTCCCTGTCCCAAAAGGGCTCACAATCTAAAAAGATGCAAAAGAATACCAGCAGACAGCCACTAGAAAAGACACTGCTGGGGTGAGGAGGGCCAGTTACTCTCCCCCTGCTAAATAAAAGAGGAGCACCCACTTGAAAAAGTGCCTCTTACCCACTTAGCATGGGTTATGCTCTCTGAAGCTGTTGAGGGCCTCTTGGCCAGGGTAGCTAGCAGGTTCCAGGGAGGTAACGGGGGTTTAAGATTCTTGAGTCCTGGTGTGGAGCTTCTTGCCCTGCATCGCTGGAGGGCTCAGGGGACTGAAGAGCTTGGGTTTGACTGTGGGTAAATCTCCTTTTCTTAGCCACCTCCTCTTCTATATGGTCAGCCAAGTCATTGCCAAGCTAAACCGGAAGCGGTGCGCGATCGCTCCACGTCCCCTTTTGACTGGGCTGCAGGGACTGGGGTGCACTCTCCAGTACCTGCAGCAGCCGTCCCTAGCTGCGGGGAGCTGGGCACAAGCGCCTGCAGGGCTCCTCGGGTCAGGGAAAGTGAGAGTGGGGTGATCATGCTCCGCCTCCGCAAAACGGGATCCCACTTGACCTGGCCTGAACTGAGTCCACTGAGAGCTCCCATCTCTGATTGGGAAGGAACAAAGCAAGCCAAACAGAGCCTGACATGACTGTCTTCTGCCTGGTCCCTTCTCTTCTACTCTGGGGCTCTCTTTCCCCAGCAGCTTCTCTCTGCTGACCAGAAGACCCCTCTGTCCTGCCCAGTCTGGAGCCCGCAGCAGAAGAGAGAGAGAGAGAGCCTCCCTCAGGCCTAGAGACTTCCCAGCCCTCCGATTGGCTGGCCCCCGTTTTTAAGTCTGAGGGACCTCAGTCATTGGAAGGAATCAGAGGGAAATCCCTAACAGAAACCACAACTCTAACTCTTTCATCACAGTCTGCTCGGACACACTTCCTCCAGTTTGCACTTTGTGTTTCTCTTTCAGAGACTGAAGCCAACCAATCCAGCAGCTCAGAAGGCGTTGACCACACCCACTCACTACAAGCTGACTCCTCGCCCTGCCACTCGAGTGCGGCCAAAAGCTTTGCAGACAACAGGCTCCTCGAAGTCCCACCTCTTTGATGGCCTGGATGATGATGAACCAGCCCTGTCCAACGGGGCCTTTATGCCCAAGTGAGTGTTCAGCCATTACCTAGGGGTGCAGGTGATGTTGGAGACTGCAAAACTGAAATACCTTTAGCATGTGATTCCTGATGCCTTGAACTCCAGGCCATTCTGGTTTTCATGTGGAACAGGGACTCGTTCCATTTTCTTTTGGGTTTGGTGTCTGTACCCTTCAGTCTGCTCTGTGACTCCTTGTTCAGTCTAAAGCAGTGGTTCCCTAACTTCAGGAGCCCACAGACCACCATGGCAGGATTGGAATTGTTGTGAACCAAATGTAAAACCCCCACCCCCTGCACACAATTAAATTTGATTGTTTGTGGGGGAGTGCTCAGTGGGATGCTGGAATTGATGAAAGGCAATCTATTTTTTTCCCCAAGATCGCATGGACCTTTTTTCAAGGTCTCGCATAATCTGAAACCCAGAACTCTAATGAGTTCCATCAGTTTCTGTAGAGAGTGTTTCTATTTTCATGCATCTGGTAGAAGAGAACTATGTAGTGTACTGCTGTTGAAAGGTATCCTAGTACAGGTCATACCTTCTTATATGCTGATTCAGGGTCTGCAGATTTGACACCCCAGTCGCAAACTTAGGGAGGTTTGGGGTGCTCAGAGTTCAGAACCCTAAAGCCCTCAAGGCCCCCTGTTCAGTAGTACTGCCACCACCCTGTACATGCCAGTGTCTCAGTCCAGGGACACTGAGACCCTCTAGGCTTAATTCTATCCCTTGCAGGCACTGAGCACTTTCTCCAATTAAAGCCTCAGTCCTCAGGTTACTAGACCTCAATGAGCGCTTGGTAGCTTGCTGAACGGCTAGGCAGGATTCTGAACCTTTGTCCCCAACAGACAATGAAACAACTTAGTAAAATAGATTTTAGTTTATTAAGTACATAAGGTTACATAAGGCAGCAAATGCTAGAGGCATAAACATCTAGGAAACATAACAGCAATAAAATAACAAAGCTAGCTGGCTATCTCTATTAATCCCTATCACTCGCCTGGGTCAGCTTCTTATGGATCTTTTAGCTCCAGTCTACCTGTGAGACCAGATGCCATTGTTGGACGAAGGAGCTCACAGCGTGCAGGATATTGCACCCAAAAACTCTGTCCAAGAAGGCCCCGGACACACCGCTTGGGCTTCATTATTATACTTCTTATGCTAATAGTGCTGAGGTGACTTCATACTTATTTAGACTGTCCGAGAAGGTTCTGTCCTCAAAAGTTTCTGATTGAAGTGGGTCTGGTTGCTAGTCCTCCTAGTTCTTAACCCCCTCCCCCCAAACCGGAGATCCACGGCTGCATTTCATCAGCTTGATAAGGCGCCGTTCTGTCTGCAAAGGTGCTACATTCCAATAGGTTGTAATTCTTGTTGTCTGTCCTTTCTGGCCAGCAGAGGAGAGACAACAATCTTTATGTTTGTTTACTCACATTCTTACAGCTAGGAACTGCTAGCAAGTTCTCCGTTACTGACTTAGTTTGGTTCAGGCTCCACATGCTAACCAAGGCCTAACATGTACATATTCATGACAACACCCACCCCAGGTCCCGAACAGGAGGCTGACCTGTCTCCCGGACACAACCAGAAGAGTCTTCCAGTCAGGCCCAGGAGGTGACCTGGACAGGCTGTGCATGGCCAACTTGACTCTCAGAAGGCTTCTGAAGGCCCTCAGGAGGCCTTTGAAGCACACTTCCAGTTTTTAGAAAAAGTGGAAGTGCACTTCTAAAGCCTTCCGGGGGACCTTCAGAAGCTCAGAGAGGATGTATGCTACCCCCAGTGAGTGCAAAAATGCCCCTTTGTTGCGGCGGTGGTGGCACAATCCTGGGGGTGCTGTTGTTCCATCACCACACCCCTTAAGGGCATAGTGACCAGTTTCCCCTAGCTGGGGTGTCACAATGCCCTGGTTTGGGAACCTCGGCCCTACCAGGTGAAGATTACTCACCTGGAGTTTAACCAGACTGTTTTGCCTATGCCTTATAGCCATGGGAGTTCTATGTAACTTCTCAACTGTGACCTTGATCTTTTTCAGGAAGAGAATTAAGAAGTTGGTTTTGAAGAACCTCAACAACAGCAATCTCTTCTCTCCTCTCAGTTGTGAAGCTGATGATCTTGCCTCTCCGTCTGAGTATCCAGAAAATGGAGAGCGGTATGCCTACATTTGTACCAAAGAATCATGTCCTCTGTGTGTTTTGTAGATAGAAACTACTTAATTAAAGGAGCAGTCTTGCTGCTGAATTGCAGGCACTTGCAAACCTCTGTTTTAGCCCATGAAGCTAGTGATGTTGTACAAGGTTTTGTCGTGGATTAAGTGTAGGAGCAGGGTTCATGAGCCACCTGTATAGTGAGGTTAGTTCTCGCCCTGGAAAAACACGGTCACTGATTTTGTTGTAACAGCTGTTTGGCATCTTTCACAAGTAGTATATAGGTGGAGATTTGGCCTGGGGGGTGCTTAATGATTACTGCTTCTCAGATGACAAGTCCTGATCTCTGCTTTGATGAATTTCCAGTGAAAATGTACACTTATTCCTTGGAGCCTCTTTAGGCTGAGTCCAGCTGTGGGCTATGGAAATCATAGCTGTTATGCATTGTTATTGAGGCAGTGTACTTTCAAGCAAAAGCAGTCAAAAAGGCAACCATGGGCTCCCAAGTTCTGTAACCCATATCAATTATGTGGACTAAGGAAGTGTACATATGTGCTTCATGTAATCTGATTTTCCTCTTGATAAAGAGGGCCAAGAACCTGCATAGGGCAGTGACGCCTCTGTCACCAAGAATACATCCTCCATCCTGGCTATTGAGACCTTGCCATGTGTTGTCCACACACTTTGTAACTTCACTTTAGCAACTGTAAGGGCATGAAAACTTTACCTTTTAAAAGAGGTTCTCTGCATGCCAAATTCTGTGGAGGCAACAGGAGAAGCAGAATTGGGGATAAACTCAGTTCTCTCAAACGAGCAGCTTCTCACTTGATAGCCTTGGCAGTCTCCTTGATAGGACCTTTGTGCTGCACTTCTGAGGTTCGTTGCTTGGGAACAGGCTACTCCCTGTCTGCCCCCAGAGGTCAGCTGTCTTGTGCTATTGCAAGAAGAGTAGAATCTCCCTCACCCACCCCATGTGCAAGTACTCACAGGTCCCCAACTTTTGGAAATGAAGTTGTAGTCTGAGTGCTGGTGTCTCGATCTCAGGAGGGTTACTCCAGTACCACCCTACTTAAAACTTAGAGTGTACAGAATAAAATACACTGTTGTTTTTGGCCAGAAATCAGAATGGAGCTTCAGGGTCTCTAGTGTCAGGCTATTTTAAAATGGCCAAATTTCCTGGTCCTCCATATGCCAAAGAGCTGCTCCATGGGGCTCTTGACTACCTACACAACATTTGGGCATCTGCTCCGGCAGCGGCAAGGCAGGATAAAAACCTTTCTAGTAAATGCTGAAAGCACTTTTTACAGATCTTTTACAGATTTTTACAGATTTTTAAAGATGAAGTGGAACCATTTCTGGAAGGCAGATGGGCCCAGAAAAGATGCATTTGTACCAGAATGAGAGCATTTTCAGGGAATGTAGAGTCAGTGTAAAATGAACGATGTTTCCATTTGTTTCCTCACTAACTGGGAGTCCTGCAAATCTCTCTTGGGATGTAGACCTTGCCAAGGATTGCTGTTGGCCTTATTCATCACAGATGGTGATGTCTCATGTACTGATTTTGCATTTTTTTAAACAGCAGTGATGCAAGCGTACCAGTTATCGTTGATATAGTGACTCAGCATTGTTGTGTCAGGCACCAAGAGGAGTGTGTTGTTGTCAGAAATGGTTTGACTTGAGTGTTGACTCTGTATTCAAGGTGGCATACAGAAGTTCCCTGATGGTCTCCCACCCAGGCCCTACTCAATTCTGCTGAGCTTCAGCAAGACTGCTGTCTCCATGTGCCCTCAGACCCTACCTTGGGGCATGGCAGACTCCCATGTGAGATGAAGGGTAGAAGTTTCCAAGCTCTGATCTTCTGCCTATTCCAGGCTCTTGGATTCAGCTTTCTGGCTGCCGGCTCAGTTTTTGGCTTATAAGATATACGCAAATGTTTCTGTATGAATTGAAAAAGTTCATTTAAATAGCCAGTAGTTTATGGCCTAGTTGCTTCCTTTGGCTGTTTTTGTCCAAGTTACAAACTTTTTCATTGGGGTTTTTTTGGGGGGCGTTGCCAAATGCAAGAAGAAGCTGGCCTCTTGAGAGAAACTTCTTGGCCCCATGGCACTAAAACACTTTTCTTGACATTTGCTGTGTATGTACCTGCCTTTCTGTTGCACAGCAGTGTAGAAACTGTAGAACAGCTGTAGAGTGTGGCTGGTCTGTGGAATTTCTTGCCATAGGATGTGGTGGTGGCATCTGGCCTATATGCCTTTAAAAGGGGTTGGGCAAATTTCTGAAGAAAAAATCCATTATGGGTTGCAAGTCATGATGTATATGTGCAACCTCCTGATTTTAGAAATTGGCTATGTCAGAATGTCAGATGCAATGGAGGGCACCAGGATGCAGGTCTCTTGTTATCTGGTGTGTTCCCTGGAGTATTTGGTGGGCCACTGTGAGATACAGGAAGCTGGACTAGATGGGCCTATGGCCTGATCCAGTGGGGCTGTTGTTCTTTTCCTATATGTTCTGCTAAGTCTCCAAACAGCGACCCGGGGGCTAAATCCAGCCTGCCACAAGATTTTATCCAGCCCGCAGCAACTTGCCTTTTTTGTCAGAGCATTTGCTAACGTTTGACATTTTTACTCATATATCATTTATCAGTTTAAGTATGGCATTATTTCTTTGTAATTGTCACGCTTCTCTTTTGTTCTGAATGATATCACGCTGATTACAAAAAAAATCCAAGTAAAACTTACTCATTTATTAAAATTTCATTCATAAATAAATAAAACTGATTTTTTTAGCCCGTGAAAATGTCCAGTATACACAGTGTGGCTATGATGTGTTCTCCAAACTGAAAAGTTTGGAGATACCTGACATAGAGGTATTAAAATCAAACAGAAACCTGACTCTCTGGCATAAGCCCCTGAAATTTGTTCTTCAGCTCGTGCCGTGTTCTGGAGCAGGTGGCAAGTAGTTCTGTGGCCTCACTTTTTCTCCTCAGATTCAATTTCCTCTCAAGATCAATTGATGAGAACCACAGAGAAGACGGGGAGCAGGAGGAGGAAGACGACCAGCATGAAGTGACCGGCCTCTTTAGCAATCCTGCTGCCAAGCAGACCCCAGAGAACGTCCTTCACAAGCACCACAACCATGTGGATGACACCATCATGGCCCTGAACATGCACACTGCATTGCGGAACGGGGTGGAAGGCAGCAGCGAGGATGCCTTGTTCCCTGAGGAATCCTTGCAGGAGGACCGCGAAGAGGAGGTGGAAGGCCTGCACCATGCGCACCCAGCAGGCGAGTCTTCTGTTCTTCCGAAGGGGGCTTTCTTTCCCCCTAACGTAGCCAGGCTCCGGCTCGGGAAAGATGTAGTGGAGGAGGGAGGCAGTCTGCTTTTTGTGGATGCAGGCAGTCTCTCGCCTTGAAAGCTCTTCATACTGCAGACACTGCTGCCTCTTTCCAGCCTCGGATCCAGTTCACTTTATCCAATTTAAGGGAAGATGACCCTGAGCGTTTCAGTGAACTTCAGTCACTGACCTGGCAGCTGTGTGCTCTTGAACATTGAGCCTGGACAGGGCGCCTTGTGACCAGAGGCAGTACCGGGGCCACTGTGTTTCCAGTAGTGTCAGAACTGCTCTGGAAGAAGATCCCTTGAGTCAGCGGCTGCACAGCGTCGAAGTATTTCTAGAAACGCTTCCACAGCTTTGCAGCAGTTGATTTGAGCTGGTCCCAGGTGTCGTTGCATCTTGATGTGGAGCTAATCATTTGTTCAGTGTTGTGAGTTTTGTGTCAAAGTCTTGTTTGCTGTTAATGTAATTGGCCTGCATTTTCCTACTAAAGTTGTTCTCCTCAAACCACTTACTCTTTAACTTCCGCATGTTTTTGCATCCATACGGGCACCTTGAAGGAGGCACATATGTGGTATCACTTAGGGGATTTTTGTTCATTTTCCCTATACTGTTCTTCAGTCTCTACCTCTACTTCTGTTACTGATGGTCTTAAACTAGGCTTTGGTTCTTCTAGGAATTGTTTTAACCCGTGTGGGATACTACACCATTCCATCCATGGAGGAGCTGGCCAAAATGACGAATGACAGAGGAGAGTGCCTGGTAATGGACTTCACTGTAGGCCGTAAAGGTGAGGGTGTTTCACAGCACAGGTTGGGTCTTTCTGTTACAGCTGCTTTGTCAAAAGTTCTCTTCTGTTTGACCTCGAAGTAACTGCTGGTCTTGGAGAAGTTCAACTCTGGTCAATGAGATGTGATAACAGTTCTGGGCAGGCTTCTCTTTGTCCTGTGAAATGCTCCAGATTATTGGGTTCATTACCATGATACGTTTCTTAGTCATGAACCTGGTGGTGAAGCACAGGACCCTTTCAGGCGCTCCCTACCATGCCTCTTCATTCGTGTAGTATGTCTTATCCAGTGTCAGGCAGTCAGAGCAGAGGTAATTTCTCTGCCCTCAAGTCAGAGCCTACTGGCTTCTGAGAGCAAGAAGCAGAAGGATGACCCCAATTCCTTGGTATTTCCTGCTTCCTAACAGGAGAAAAATTGGTAGGGGCATCCTCCTAGAAAACGTGCAACCTTATCAGAGACATTGGACAGTTTTTCCCCTCCGTAGCTGCAGTGGGGACAATGTGCCAAATTTCCACCCATACATTTGATAGGAGGGAATGAAGAGCTTCTCTCAGTATTTCATGGGCTAATACGATTACTGTTTTTCATCATGCCTGAGACGTAACTGTTTCTACTTGCTGCTTTGCTTCTTGAGATGAAGGAGATCCAGCACAGCGTGAAGTGCTCTTCGACCCACTGACTCTGGGATGGATTGAGATCACTGATTACACTGGACAACAAATTTTTACAAAGGTCATGCCTCCAGGAGTAAAATATTCATTTCTCTTAGATTTTGAGCTGGTGAACACGAATGATAATGAAAATTCAAAATTGGCTGTGGTTTGTGAGATCTGCAGCAGACAGTTCTGTAAGTGCATACTGGTAAATAACAGTAAATAAATGTCTGTGTTTTTCTTACCACCTCTTAAACTAGAGCCAATTGACAGATTTTATTGTCATTTTCTTGTTCAGCACATCAAAATTAGTGACGATTAGCTATTTTCGTTTCAGAGGCAAATTGTGCATTGTCCAGAGTTATAGGGTTGTGCTTGTAAGTCATTGGGGTTGAGGAGGTGCTTCATCTGAAACCACAAAGTACAATTTGCATGCATTCATCAGCACAGGCTTGGTTCATGCATGCAGCAGAATCTAGCGCCTGTACAACTGCAACTGGGAGCAAGCAGAGCCACTGTCCTCTGCAGTAGATGTGTGCATACACGGATCTTTCTCCATACTTGTCACCAGCTGCCTGCCCCAGGCTTAGAATGCATGCTCTCACATATGAAACATGCATAGTCGTAGATGACTCTGGGAGAAGGAGGATGTTGGTGTCCTTCAAAGAATGAGTTTTTGTGACGTTTGTAGTAGAAGCAATCCAGGCTAGTCTGATCCTCTGGTGGCTATCTTCTCTCTAGGCTATGGCTCCATCTTCTTTGAAGGCGAAGTCAACCTGACTAACTTGAATTTGGATGAGATTGTGCACATCCGCAGGAAGGAAGTTATTGTCTATCCAGATGATGAACTGAAGCCACCAATTGGGGAAGGTTTAAACAGGTAACACAGACTTTTATGAACTTTATATTGGATCACTTTCTCTGAAAGAAGGCACAACTACTGTCTCTTCTTCTGCAGGGGTAGTTATGATTCAACCTTTCTGGGTTTTTTTAACAGGCGTGCTGAAGTAACTTTGGATGGAGTATGGCCTACTGACAAAACCTCGCGTTGCTTGATAAAGAGCCCAGAACGTCTGGCAGAAATGAACTATGAAGGGAGGCTGGAGGCCGTCTCTCGGAAGCAGGGTGCCCAGTTTAAGGAGTACCGCCCTGAAACCGGTTCATGGATTTTTAAGGTAACCCCAGTTTGTTATGAATGAATGAAACCAGTACAATACTGAAGCCCTTGTCTTTCTCTTTGCCGTGATCTATAAGATTTTAAACTGCAAGCAGTGTGAAGGGCGGTTGCTTTAAGAGTGCGTCTTTATTGCTGATCACACAAACTGCTCCATGTTGACTGCTCTATTAGAATCACTCTCCCTGAGCAGGCAACTGACATAAATCACAATAGGCAGGTTTTTGTTTTGACTTTGGCAAGCGACTTTCTATCTCTGTACAACTTGCTCAGTCACCTCTGGCTTCTGTCTCTGTCCAGGTAGCTCACTTCTCCAAATATGGCTTGCAAGATTCTGATGAGGAAGAAGAGGAGCACCCATCAAAAGCAGATGCAAAGAAGTTAAAAACGGCTCAAGTACTTCCACCAGGCCAATCAGTGTCCCAGCAATTAGTTCTGAGTGGAAAACCTTCAGCTCCCATCAAGGTAGAAAAAACAGTGACATGAACTGGGGTCTATCTGAAGGTTGAAATAAGATACCTACAACAGGGATTGTTACCCAGTCTGATCAACTGAAAAGCAGGGGACCTGTGTGTGCACATGTGTGTCCGTCATTCCATCCTCCTTCCCCCCCCAAGTAGTTCGAGGACTCTACCAGAAGTAGGTGTAAAGAGGATATTCCTCCTGCACATGCAACTCCCTGTGCGCATCCAAGCTAGCAAGACTGCCTCCACCCCCCCACTTCTCTACTTCACCAGAGTTCTGCAGTGTGGCAGAGAAGTTTTCCTGTAAATCCTCCAAAAGGGGGACTTACTTCAGCAGTAGTGAAGACTTGGTGGCTGCCACCATGTTTTCAAGGCCGACCAGCCAGAATCCCAAATGAGGAAGCAAAAAGGGACCTTATGAGCTCTTTCTTAGCAACTGAGGGTCCAATCCTAAACAGTGTGCGCTGGCTTACTGCCAGCACACACTGTCGTAAACATACTGTAAAGCGTGTTTGCAAGCCCTTAGCACCAGCCAAGCACCTGAGCTAGCCCAGCACCAGCAAGCACTGGGCTAGTGCCAGTGGAACTCTGGTGCTCCGCCACTCCATGGTTGTCCAAACTGCTGGGCAGCAGAGAGGTAGATGAGGGTGTGGGGGGAGGCAGGGAGGAGGCATGCTGGGGGACAGAGCGAGGCTAGAGGGAGGCAGGACCAGTGGAGCTTCACCGAATCCTGAGATCCGTGTTGGGCTGCGTGGCCCGACATGGAGGCTCTTGATTCTGTGACAGGCCAAGGGCTGCGGGGCTACTGCTCTTACCTGGGGGAAGTGGACGAAAGTCCCCTTCACCTGAGTAGCTGCCGGCTGCTGCCCTGTTGCGCACAGAATGCCAGTCCTGGTGCAGTGGGCAGTTAAGGGTTGGGCTGTGAGAGAGTAAGTGGCAGTGGTATGCAACACAATGCAACACAAGCAGTCAAGACATACATTTCTACAAATTTTGCTAGGAAGACCTGAAAAAGTTGTGTTTCTCCCTCTGTGTTGCTCTAAAATGTCATTATGTAGCACCTATAACTGCACACAGTAGAGCAATTTTCAGCTATCGTGTGGTAAGGAGCTACTACTGTGTGGTTCCTGGTTCTGAGACGGACATGGGGGATATAGGTCTTTTAGGGAACCTTTTCTCAGTGCTTGTCTTGATACCAGGTTTTGGAAGTGCAAGCTGGCCATTGAGATTGCTTAAAAATACACACACCCCTATGCACAACTTTTGGATTAAGTGGGTCCATGTGCTTGACCTCAGATTTGTTGGATCCAAAAAGCATATATGTAAAAATAGAACTTTAGAGAACATGTTTTGAAAATCACAGGAAGTGGCTAGTAGTTGAGTTATTTGACAGCTGGAATCTCTGTAGACTGTGAGCCCAATCCTATGCATGTCTACCCAGAAGTAAGTCACTCTAGAGTCTATGCAGCTTACTCCCAGGAAAGTATGGATAGGATTGGGCTGTTAG
Organism: Tiliqua scincoides; assembly: GCF_035046505.1. Taxonomy (NCBI): domain Eukaryota; kingdom Metazoa; phylum Chordata; class Lepidosauria; order Squamata; family Scincidae; genus Tiliqua; species Tiliqua scincoides. The sequence continues at coordinate 1,561,087 of NC_089823.1, forward strand.
TCTCTTCCTCAGCACTTGTGCAGAAATTGATGGGTGGGCACTTCCTTTGCTTTGCGTGTGAGATTCTGCAGTGTTGGAATTGCTGCCCTCAAGACTTCTGAAATCCACTGTTCTCTATCCTGGTAACTTGCTCGTGTGCCCAGCGTAGTTATTTAAGAGGCCATTCAGTGGAGGAGACATTGCAACACCGTACAGTGTGTCTTTGTCAAGTCTTTGTGCTTAGTCTTGCCAATCCACAACTCCTTGCTTTTGAGGCATAAGGAGTCCAAAAGTGTGGTAAGGGACACCTGGGCTTGATGAATCCCGGAGACTCGTGTGCCTTCTAGCTTTGTCTCTTTACTGTGTTGCTTTCATTTCTTGGTGTCTGTAGAGCCCAGACATTGACCAGCTGGGGAAAGTTGTAGAAGTTGACAGTGACATGGCAGACATCACCCAGGAATCTGCTCAGGACTCTGTTGTGGCAGAGGGCCTTGCAGAGGAGCAAGAACCCATGCCAGCTTCCCTTCAAATTGCGTCTTCTCTGCATGTCAACCCTCACACACTGCAGGTGAGTCAGTCTTTGTACTGTTGGTCTTCGTCATACGGGCTGCTGATGACTGTTTTCCAGTGGAAGCTCCTTTGCCTGTATGCCAGAAGGCACACCCTCATCAGCTGTATGATGTGCTCAGATACTTCAGAGTATAGAGAGTTTTTTTGCAGCCTCTCTTACTTTTGTTCAGTAGTACTGTGATGAATAGAAGCCTCTGGTTTGGTTCAAACAGATTACAATTTGTTGACATTCTTGGCTGCTTTTTCATAGCATTTCAAAGTGACTTGTGGTAGAGCTTTGTGCATTCTGTGCCCTTCATGCTCCATGGGATTTGGATATTTCTAAAATGGACCTGCTCACGGGCTCAGGCCACCCAACCTGCAAATTAGGGAGGGGCCCCAACTCTGTGCCAGAGCACCTGCTTTTCCTGGAGGAGGTCTGGAGTTCATTCTCCAGGTGGAGCAGAGAGAGATTTTTGTCTGAAGTCCTGGAGAGCTACCGCTCTTTGGTGTTTCCGCATTATTGAACTTGGTGGACTGTCATGGCTTAACCCAGACAGTGGCAGTTTCCTATGTTCTAGTTTGAATGGCAAGATCCTTGCTTGCCTTTATGCTGGTTTTATGGGTTCTTTAAAGGTCTTGTTGTTTCTGCTGTAGTCATTGATAACTACTCAGTGAGATTTGTACATGAACAGAGGTGCAAAATTCTGAAAATAAAAAAAGAACCATTCTTCTAATAACTAGATCAGGGATTCTCAACCAGGAGTATCCATACCTGATGGGGGTATGGGAACCAAATGATGAAGGTGTGGGACCCAATCTCTGAACAATTTTTTTAAAAAGTCTTATTAGGTGGTACTCTATTACCATTCTCAGTATGAGTTGAAGCGCTCTGTTCTTAGCTATCCATGTGTAAAGTAAACCCAAGCTATTGACCTCTTTTGGAATTATGCTGGTACCTAATAGGATTGGTGGTGATATTGATTTTGACAGTCTGACGAAGGGGATAATGGAGACATATTGGGCCAACCATTGTAGATCTGTAATCATAAAAGGCTTAAGAACACCTAAACTAGATGTTGGTTTTTGTTCTGGCAAGTCCAGGTAAGCAAGACTTGATCCAGACTTCTGGGATGCTGTCCTCTGCCTATGCATCTTGGGTTCACTGTCATGTAATTGTTTTGCCCTGTAGCAGCATGATGCCTTGGTTCAGGTTCAGTTGGAGTAAACGTGGAGCTAGCACACTCACAATCTCACTTCAGATGTTAATGCAGGTGGAAAGGAGGTGGCTGGTTGGGACAGCGTTTTGCTTGGTCACTTGTTCAGGCATTCAGCTTATGGTGACCCAGCTCTGCCCTTGTTTGCAGATCATGAAGGCTTCCTTGCTTGTAGACGACGACGATTTGGACTTGATTCTAGATCACCAATTTGATAAGCAGCTTGCCTCAGTGGACACTTCCCAAGAAATCTGCTCACCAAGACTCCCAATTGCCTCCTCAATGCAAGGTCGGAAGAGCCGTCCCTCAGGTACAGTAGAAATCCTGGTGTTTGTGCCTTTGCCAGGGAAACTGTCCTGAATAGGAGCTGTGCTGGAATTGGGTTTTCTGGAGCTAACTTGATATCCCAGATCATAACACTGCAGCAAACTTACTTATTTCTCCTGCATTGCCTTTGATCTCTTTGGCAGTTGTGTGTGTACATAAATGCACATTTTGAATGTATTTTCTTTCTGTACTTGGGATGTGTGCACACATACATGTTGTTAGGGTCCAGAGGGGGGCCGCTCTGTGACCACACTCCCACCTGAGGCAATAATGCCCAGTGTAGCTTGCTCAGTCCCTTCTCACTTCCATTTCCTGTCTGGAGATGCAGTTTACCCGAGAAAGGTCTTGGTAGAATGAATCTGCTGCCACCAGCGCAGAAGATCAGACTAGCCTGTGGGGCTCCCCGGGCAGAACTCCCCTCCTAGAACAATACCAAACCTCATAGCAGTGCCTGCAGAGCGAGGAGATGTAACTGGGCAAAGAGACACCTTTTAATGTGGTTCCATCTTTTATCTAATGGGGGGGGGGGAGAGCAACTGCCTCTCTTCACCCCAGCATGGTGCCTTTTCCACACTTGGCCAACAGTCTGAGGCTAAGAGGCAAAGAAGGAAGGCCCATAGCCAGGGAGACAGACCAGGGACAGACTGCACTTGCTCCCAGTGTGGAAGGGATTGTCACTCCCAAATCGGCCTTTTCAGCCACACTAGACACTGTTCCAGAACCACCTTTCAGAGCGTGATACCATAGTCTTTCGAGACTGAAGGTTGCCAACTACGGTGCCTTTTCCAATGGCTGTTGCTGGTGTCTCTTCTGTATTTTTCTGTTTTAAGCTGTGAGCCCTTTGGGGGGTAGGAAACCATTTATTGATTTATTTTACTATGTAAACCACTATGTAAACTACTCTTGTTGAAAAGCAGTATATAAATATTCTAAAAAATAATAATTGTGGTGGTGGTGATGATGATGTGACATTGATTTTTACTGACTTACTTATTTACTGTATTTGTATCTCGCCTTCCTCCCAAGGCGACTTACAACAATAGAAATCCAAAGACATAAACACAATTAAACAAATTGAAAACACTTCACTAATATCTTTAAAACAGCACTCAGAACATTAAAAGAATAAAAAGGGCAACCATAGCAATTTTATAAAAACTCCAAGCCTGTGAATCAGATGTTAAAAAGGCTTAAAACTCAAGGCTTGTCTAAAAAGAAATGTCTTCAGGCCTTGCTGGAAAGTTACAACAGAAGGAGCAGTTTATAAATCAAGGGGAGGAAATTCCGTAGTGTTGGTGTCACTACTGAGACAGCCCTATTTCTTGTCGCCGCCCCACATACCTCCCTGGGCAGTGGCACCTGTAAGAGGGCCCTTTCTGATGACCTAAGGCACGGGTGCCCAAACTTTTTGGCAGAAGGGCCACATAATCTCTCTGACACCATGTTGGGGGCCAGGAAAAAAAGAATTAAAATTTAAAATTTGAATAAATTTTCATAGCTGAATATATTAGAGATTGTAGTTTATATGTATGAATGAGGGTCTCACGATAGCTCAAGGCCTATCAGATCTTGCGCAAAGCCATGCTGACCTTTCCTTTGCTACCGCTTCACAAACGTGACACAGCAAGCAGCGGACGGAGCCCTTGGTCAGCAGCTTGTGTGAGAGTAGTCACATTGTGCCAGCATGGGCTTCAGCAAGTCTCTGGAGGGCCAGAGACCTATTAGAGACTGGGAGCTCCCCACAGGCCAAATTGGGGGCTCCCGAGGACCACAGATGGCCCCTTGGCCAGGGTTTGGGCACCCCTGACCTAAGGGAAGGGGCCGGACTGTATGGAAATAGGTGGCCTCTTAGATACCCTGGCCCCGAACCGTATAGGGATTTAAAGGTCAAAACCAGCACCTTGAATTGAGCCTGTAAATGAATGGGCAACCAGTGCAACAGCCGGAGAAGTGGCCCGACAGTTGAACTGCCTGCCTCCAGTAATTACACAGGCCGCCACATTCTGCATTAGTTGCAGTTTCCGAACCATCTTCAAAGGCAGCCCCATATAGAGCGTGTTACAATAGTTTAACCTCGATGTCACCATGACATGGATCACCATGGCCAGGTTGCGTGACCCAAGTATGGCCGCGGCTGGTGCACCAGCCAAAGCTGAGCAAAGGCCCCCACACCACAGCCACCACTTAGAAATCCAGAAGCAGCCATGAGTCCTGACAGACCCCAAGCTGCTGACCTGCTCCTTGAAGGGGAGTGCAACCCCATTCAGCACAGACTGATACTCCAGCACCTGCATCGAGGATTTCCAAACCAGGAGAACATAAGAACAGCCCCACTGGATCAGGCCATAGGCCCATCTAGTCCAGCTTCCTGTATCTCACAGCGGCCCACCAAATGCCCCAGGGAGCACACCAGATAACAAGAGACCTCATCCTGGTGCCGTCCCTTGCATCTGGCATTCTGACATAACCCATTTCTAAAATCAGGAGGTTGCGCATACACATCATGGCTTGTACCCCATAATGGATTTTTCCTCCAGAAACTTGTCCAATCCCCTTTTAAAGGCGTCCAGGCTAGACGCCATCACCACATCCTGTGGCAGGGAGTTCCACAGACCAACCACACGCTGAGTAAAGAAATATTTTCTTTTGTCTGTCCTAACCCGCCCAACACTCAATTTTAGTGGATGTCCCCTGGTTCTGGTATTATGTGAGAGTGTAAAGAGCATCTCCCTATCCACTCTGTCCATCCCCTGCAGAATTTTGTATGTCTCAATCATGTCCCCCCTCAAGCGTCTCTTTTCTAGGCTGAAGAGGCCCAAACGCCGTAGCCTTTCCTCATAAGGAAGGTGTCCCAGCCCCGTAATCATCTTAGTCGCTCTCTTTTGCACCTTTTCCATTTCCACTATGTCTTTTTTGAGATGCAGCGACCAGAACTGGACACAATACTCCAGGTGTGGCCTTACCATAGATTTGTACAACGGCATTATAATACTAGCCGTTTTGTTCTCAATACCCTTCCTAATGATCCCAAGCATAGAATTGGCCTTCTTCACTGCCGCCACACATTGGGTCGACACTTTCATCGACCTGTCCACCACCACCCCAAGATCTCTCTCCTGATCTGTCACAGACAGCTCAGAACCCATCAGCCTATATGTGAAGTTTTGATTTTTTGCCCCAATGTGCATGACTTTACACTTACTGACATTGAAGCGCAGCTGCCATTTTGCTGCCCATTCTGCCAGTCTGGAGAGATCCTTCTGGAGCTCCTCACAATCACTTCTGGTCTTCACCACTCGGAAATGTTTGGTGTCGTCTGCAAACTTAGTCACTTCACTGCTCAACCCTGTCTCCAGGTCATTTATGAAGAGGTTGAAAAGCACCGGTCCCAGGACAGATCCTTGGGGCACACTACTTTTCACCTCTCTCCATTGTGAAAATTGCCCATTGACACCCACTCTCTGCTTTCTGGCCTCCAACCAGTTCTCAATCCACGAGAGGACCTGTCCTCTAATTCCCTGACTGGAGTTTTTTCAGTAGTCTTTGGTGAGGGACCGTGTCAAACGCCTTCTGAAAGTCCAGATATATAATGTCCACGGGTTCTCCCGCATCCACATGCCTGTTGACCTATTCAAAGAATTCTATAAGGTTCGTGAGGCAAGACTTACCCTTACAGAAGCCATGCTGACTCTCCCTCAGCAAGGCCTGTTCGTCTATGTGTTTTGAGATCCTATCTTTGATGAGGCATTCCACCATCTTACCCAGTATGGATGTTAGGCTGACTGGCCTATAGTTTCCCAGGTCCCCCTTCTTTCCCTTTTTAAAAATAGGCGTGACATTTGCTATCCTCCAATCTTCTGGCACCGTGGCCGTTTTGAGGGACAAGTTGCATACCTTAGTCAAGAGGTCTGCAACTTCATTCTTCAATTCCTTAATAACTCTTGGGTGGATGCCATCAGGGCCCTGTGACTTATTGATCTTTAATTTATCAATGAGGTCTGAAGCATCTTCTCTTTTAACCTCTATCTGACTTAACTCCTCGGTCATGAGGGGCCGTTCGGGCAGCGGTATCTGCCCGAGGTCTTCTGCCGTGAAGACAGATGCAAAGAACTCATTTAATTTCTCTGCCATCTCTAAGTCTCCTTTTATCTCCCCTTTCCCTCCCTCACCATCCAGAGGGCCAACCGCTTCTCTGGCGGGTTTCCTGCTTCTAACATATTTGAAGAAGCTTTTATTATTCCCCTTAATGTTGCCGGCCATGCGTTCCTCATAGTCTCGCTTGGCCTCCAGTATCACCTTCTTACATTTCTTTTGCCACAGTTTATGTTCCTTTTTATTCTCTTCATTAGGGCAAGACTTCCATTTACAGAAGGAAGCTTCCTTGCCCTTCACAGCCTCTCTAACTTGGCTGGTTAGCCATGCGGGCACCCTCCTGGATTTAGTGGAACCCTTCTTTCTTTGCGGTATACACCTCTGCTGGGCCTCTATTACTGTTGTTTTAAGCAGCCTCCATGCACTCTGGAGAGATTGGACTCTTTTTACCCTCCCTTTCAACCTCCTTCTAACCAGCCTCCTCATTTGAGGGAAGTCCGCCTGTCGGAAGTCAAGGGTTTTTGTGAGAGATTTGCCTGGTATTCTTCCCCCAACGTGCATGTCAAAACGGATCGCAGCATGATCACTGTTCCCCAATGGCTCAGTAACGTTTACATCTCTAACCAGGTCCTGCGTACCGCACAATATTAAATCCAGAGTCACCTGTCCTCTGGTGGGCTCCGTGACTAGCTGATCTAAGCCACAGTCATTCAGCACGTCAAGAAATCCGGTTTCCTTATCGTGACCAGAACACAAATTGACCCAGTCAATATGAGGATAATTGAAGTCCCCCATGATTACAACCCTGTCCCTCCTTGTCACCTCCCTGATCTGTTTCCTCATTTCAAGGTCCCCATCTGATTTCTGGTCTGGAGGACGATAGCACGCCCCCAGTATTACATCGCTGCACAAGCCTGGTAATTTAACCCACAGAGATTCTACGGTGGAGTCAGACCCACCTTCAATCTCTACTTTGCTGGATTCTATCCCTTCCTTAACATAAAGGGCCACCCCACCTCCAACACGCCCCTGCCTGTCCCTCCTGTAGAGTTATAGCCCGGGACTGCGGTATCCCACTGATTCTCCGCATTCCACCAGGTTTCCGTTATGCCCACTATGTCAATATTTTCCCTTGTCACCAGACATTCCAGTTCTCCCACCTTTCCTCGTAGACTTTGGGCATTGGCATAAAAGCATTTGTACACGGAATGCCCCAGGATGCGCTGCTTATTCGCTCCTTTGTCCCCGCATCCTCTCATTGTGCCAAACCGTCTATCACATCCCATCACGCTACCTTTCCCAATTTCTTCTCCTACTCTGCCTTTGTCTTGTTGTTCTCTAACCTCCCCATCCTCATCCCATAGGGATGAGGAGTCCTGAACCGGATGTCCCTCGGCTGCTGTCGGCCTTCCCCCAGGGATCAGTTTAAAAGCTGCTCTGCCACCTTTTTAATGTTATGCGCCAGCAGTCTGGTTCCATTCTGGTTCAAGTGGAGCCCATCCCTCTTGTACAGGCCCCGCTTGTCCCAAAAAGTTCCTCAGTGCCTAACGAATCTAAACCCCTCCTCCCTACACCACCGTCTCATCCACGCATTGAGACCCCTGATCTCCGCCTGCCTAGCTGGCCCTGCGCGTGGAACAGGTAGCACTTCAGAGAACGCTACCTTTGAGGTCCTGGCTTTCAGCTTCCTGCCTAAAAGCCTAAATTTGGCCTCCAGGACCTCCCAGCTACACTTGCCCACGTCGTTGGTGCCGACATGCACCACAGCGGCTACCTCTCCCCCAGCACTGTCTACTAGCCTGTCTAGACAAGAAGTGATGTCCGCAACCTTCGCACCAGGCAGGCAAGTCACCATGCGGTCCTCACATCCGTCGCAAACCCCCCTCTCTATGTTTCTAATAATTGAATCCCCCACTACAAGAAGCCTCCGACCCCCCTCCCGCCGAGGAGTATCCTGAGTGCGTTCGGATACGGGCCCATCCCCTGGAGAAGGGGTCCCCCCTAGGGGATTGTTTCCCTCCTCTCCAGGATGACGTCCTCCAGTCCCGAGACTTCCCACCCGGGCAGCCGAGGAGCTGCACGCCTGAGGTTGGGACGAAGCCTGATCGTCCCCAGAAGTCTCCCCATGGTGGTCCTCTGCCTGCCTGCGCTTCTCCAGGTCGGCCACCAAGGCTTCAAGGGAGCTTCAAGAACATCTGTCTTACCCTGTTTTAATTTCAGTTTGTTATCCCTCCTCCAGATCCCCACTGCCTCCAGACAGCACTCCAAGATCCCAACTGCCACCTGGAATCTGGAGGAAAGGAGAGATGAAACTGGGTGTCCTCAGCATATTGATGGCACCCCATTCCAAATCCCCGGATGACCTCTCCCAGTAGTTTCATATAGGTGTTAAATAGCATGGGGGACAGAATTGAACCCTTTGACACCCTGCACCTCAGGGGCTAGGGTGTCAAACAGGCATCCCCCAGCACCACCATCTGGGACCGATCCTCCAAGTAGGAGCAGAACCACTGCAAAACGGTGCCCCCAACTCTCAACTTGGCCAGTTGGCCCAGAAGGACAACATGGTCGATGGTATCAAAAGCCACTGAGAGGTTCAGCAGGACCAATAGGGACACACTCCCCCATCTAGTTCCCAGCATTGGTCATTGATCAAGGCGACTTCCATCCCAAAGCCCGGTGGAGTAGGCCTCACACCACATGGAACAGTTCTGCCGGACAGTTCTCAGCAGACACAATGGTAGCAGAGAAGAAAGATCTCTTCGCTGCTACCATCACCATGGAATAGTCTCTATAGTGAGCTCTGTGCCTGGTTGGATTCATCACAAGTTTTCTGCCACCATTGCTCTAGACCAGTGATATTTTCAACCTTTTTCATTTCATGGCACACTGATAAGGCACTAAAATTGTCAAGCCACACCATCAGGTTTTTGACACTTGACAAGGCACACCATGCTGCCAGTGGAGGACTCACTTCCCCACTGGCTCTACTAATAAATAATCTTCCCCCAAATTCCTGTGGCACACCTGTGGCCCATTCGTGGCATACCAGTGTGCCACGGCACAGTGGTTGAAAATGGCTGCTCTAGATGCCTACCCTGCCGCTTCATCATTCACGGCTCCTGAACCTAGGTAAAACTTAAGGTTAGTTGTAGAAGAACTATTAAAAGTCTTATAAAAGGAATAGGAAATAGCAGGACCAAATGAGCAAGAGAAAAATGTAAAAAGAATTGGCTTTGGCAAAGAATCAGTTTAAGCTGCAATCCTACAAATTGCCAGCAAGTGACACTGCAGCACTGTGAAATCCCACACATGTGAACTGAGAGCCTTACTATGAACCCTTAGAACAAAAGGGTCCTGTAAAACAACTGAAAGTTTTAGAGAATTCTAAACCTGGCAATATGAATGTACACAGTCCCCAAACCTGCATACCTGAATGATGGGACTACCAGCTCTGAGCCTGCTGGACTCTCTTGCCTTGCTAGAGAGAAAAAAGATTTCGGGGGAAGATGCAAGTGCCACTTGCTCTGCATGCTTCCCTTTCCCGTACCAATTCCACCATCCCAGACACTCACTGTGAGCCAGTCAGACTTGCTATGGAGCCACAGTCGTCACTACAGCTGGGGCTCCAGTCGCAGAGTCATAGCCCCCTAGTGACTTGAGGGCCAGGGAACAGTCGTTGGCCACAGTGTTGAGTTTTCCTATGGAGGCAGTAGTTGCACAGGTCTGTATCGCTCCTGTGGTGACCCTGATGTCAGCTGACAAAAGGCATCATGGATTGCCCCAATACAATTAACACTGGTACTGACCATGGCAGCATAGACACCCATATTTCAGTCAACACCAATATTGCACCTCCCATTGTTGTTGGTACTGCTGCCATTGACACTGGCATTGGGGGTACCAGCAACAGGTTCAGGCTTACCTGCCTGTACTCCCACTCCAGTAGCAACCCTGATACTGTTCCTTTCTGAAGTGGAAGTAGGCTTGGAATTGGAGAGGTCCACCTCTCCATGATACTGATACCATGATACAGGCAGGAGGTCTGGTCTAGAGGGTAGAGCCTCCGTCTGCCTGAAGATAACATCCACAAGGTCGCCAGTTCGAGGCCACCGGCACCGTGCGACCTTGAAGCAGCTGACAAGCTGAAGCCGAGCTATTCCATCTGCTCTGAGCGTGGGAGGATGGAGGCCAGAATGTGAAGCCAGATCGGAATGAAACACCTTGAATGTAGTGGTTCTTGAAAGAAAGAACCTTCTTTCAAATTGTAAAAATCCCTATTTAATAAGGGATTTAAATAAAGCCTGCCTATGTAAACCGCCTTGAATAAAGTCTTGAATAAAGACCAAGAAAGGTGGTATATAAATACCTGTTGTTGTTGTTGTTGTTATTACCCTCTGAACCCTCCCCAGCAGGTTGTTTATCTGCTGCTAGGCCCCAGAAGGGTAAAATGTTTCTACCCAGCATTTGCTAAGTATTGCAAATACTGTATTGCAGATGACTGTATTGTGCTGGCACTGTCTGTCCATTGTGGGGCTTTTGCGCAGGCGTGATAGTACTGGGCTGGGAAGAGCTGCTGTTTCAACTTGTGTACTTCTGGACAAACCTCCAGAACAGAGCCAGTACATATCTTGAGGACTTAGTGTACAAAGAGAGTAAGACTGTAAGACAGCAGCCCAGGCTGCATGATGTTGCCATGACCCAAGAATCTGGTGTCAGTGTTCATAAGACTCCTTTTCTAATAAAGACTTTTCCTTCCTCTTCTTCCCTCAGTCAGTGGGCTGCTGCGGTCGAGAATCTCAAGTGGGTCGCTCCTTATGCCATCCTCTTCTCTCCAAGATGTCCGCCACTCAAGAACTCCCTTGCTAGGTGGCCCTCCTTCTGCACCACCTTGGTGTGCTCTTTCCCCTCTGGCTGCTGTTTTCACAGTGTCCAGCCCAGCACCTGACGTGCCGCTGAAAACTGTAGGTGTCCGCAGACAGCCTGGACTGGTGCCTCTGGAGAAGTCTGTCACCTATGGGAAAGGAAGGCTGCTGATGGATATGGCACTCTTCATGGGGCGCTCCTTCCGCATTGGCTGGGGACCCAACTGGATTCTGGTCCACAATGGACAGCAGCTGTGCAGCAGAGCAAGTCATCCAGAAGATATCCGCAGTGAGCCCAGGGAGTATGGATTCTTGCCAACACCTGTGGCTCCTAAACCGTGAGTCAACCTTTCTTGCTTGGATATGAATCTAAAAAGCCATTGCCCACCCTGTTTGGTGTAAAGGAGTGACAGGCTGTGAGGACTGCATTAAAAGGGGTGGTCTGCTCTGCCCTGCCAGTCTGCTAGAAGGCTTTTGCAGCAGCAGCACATTCAGCACCTTGTCAGTTGCTAGGAGGGTGGGAAGCCTCTATTTCTGCTTATTGCCTGCTTCTCTGGCATTCTGCTGAATCGAAAGAGACCATTGTGAGGATGGTCCCCTTACAGAATAGAGAGTCCTGCCTGCCTTGTTAACTGCTGTGGTGCCCTGTGTTTGAGCACAATTATTATTTTAAGTATTGAAGTAAGACCAATTGCTGAGTAGCAGGAACCTTCAGGGGTTGGGAGAAGGAGTTGTAGGTGACCCTAAACTGGGCACCTTCCCAGGGCTTTCTGCCAACTTGTGTCTCTTGTTTTCTTAGTTTGCCTCAGGCAGGCATCTGCTTCTGCTTGGGGTTCAGTTTCCCGATTCCGTCCCCACTGGAGATGGGCTCTGGATAGTGGGGCGAGGGGCTGTGCCCCCCCTGCATTCCGTGAGAGCTATGGATGGGGCAGCCATTCACTTCTCAGGTGCTGCGTTCTTCATGACTTTCACAGGCTCTCGGAGTCTCCCTTCAAAGTTCATGTAGAGAAGCTGAGCCTGGAAGAAAGGATGACTGATGGGAATCAGCAGCTGTACCTCATTCCACTGGAGATCAAGCTGAAGCACAGCACAGTCCACATGGATGAGCCTTGCCCTCTTGTGACTCCCAATCCTGGTGTAGCAGCCATTCACGACTGTGCCAGATGGACCACTGAAGCTGCTGGAGACCCAGAAGAAAGAGATGGTGAGCATAAGTTGCACAGAGGGGTGGGAGGGAAGCAAAGAGGTAACTACTTTCAGACAAGGCTCCTGTCCAGTTGTGGGGAAGGGAGAGGCTGAAAAACCGCTCCTTGAGTGCAGACCAAGAAGCAAACCTGGGAGTCCAGGCAGTTTGGCACTTCTCCTCTGTTAAGAAGCTTCCTTGCTAGCTTCCCTAATATTGGTCAGAACTGGGTGATGCACACAGGTATTGGCTCATCACCTGCTGTCCCTCTGAATCACTTGTGCCTGCTTTGCAGCAGAATCAGTGTGGGAGACACAGCAAAACATTCTGGGGAAAACTTGACCTTCTGCCACCACCAGTAACTGCAATTTAGACCAAGTTGAAACTGTTGGATGTAGACAAAGGAGTGTTCTTCTGGGAGGAGGACAAATTAGCAAACAGAAAAATACAAGGGGGGTGGCATCTGGGCATAGTGTGGCACAAACATTTGCAGGCCGTGGCCTGTTTCATAGAACCAGGTCTGGAAGATGAGGCCACCCTGGCCAAATCAGTGACAGGATGAGACAATGTATTCTCCAGGCTTATGTAGTCCAGGCCACAAACGGGGAACAGGTTCCCCACAGAGCACAATACTTGGTGTGACTCTAGGATGAAAGATGCAGTGAGCTACAGCATAGGAAGTGGGAATCTTGCGCAAAGGAAATATCCTGTACATGTGTGGCTGCTTAGCTGGTGTGTTGCTAACTTGGGAACACTCTCTTTCCAGCTGTGGTGAAAGACTGGTGTCTGGTGTGGACCTTGTGTGAAGCACTCTGGGGCCACTTGAAAGAGCTGGAGGCTGTCTTGGGTGAACCCAGCGAGTACATCCTTGCTCTGGAGCGCCGGAAGGCCTTTTCCCGCTGGCTGTCCCAAACAGCAGCTGGGCGCATTGAGGACGAGGTCTCGCTCAGCCGGCAGGATCATCCTGCAGAGGCAGTGTTCAGCTACCTTACTGGAAAGCAGATCGGTGACGCGTGTCGACTAGCGCAGCAGTCTGGTAAGGCAGCTTCTCCATCCAAACATGCTGTTAAGTAGGACTGTTGCTTGTAGTGCCCTGCTGTGCGGAAAGAGAGGAGGTTAGCAGGCCACGTGTTGCAGGGTCTCCCTTTCTCCAGGCAAGGAATTTCTTCCTGGGGATCCTGGGGTGAGGAGGACCAGCTTGATGAAATTTCTTAACAAAGAGTCTAGGAGCACCTTGAAGTCTATTCAGTTTGTTTCAGCAGAAATTAAGGTGCTATTAAGACTTTTTCTTTGTGCAACAGACTTACAAGGTTGCTGCCCCTTTGGGGAGCTGATACGTTGATTGGATAAAGACGTTGGCATATGGAAAAGTGCTTATCTGTTTCCTTGCAGCCTCTTCAACTTGAAGTTATTCCTTGCCTGTTAAGATTTAGCTTGTTTCAGCAAACTAGAGGATGTCCTGTTTGGTACCTAGGAAACTTTTGTTCTTCCTCCATGTTGCATCTTCTGCAGTGTCAATAGGAAGACAGTGCAGAGTCTTGTTTGTGAACTCCCTTCCTCTCTCTGCTCTGCCTTAGTGACTCCTAAGAAAAGCTTCAAAGCAGAGCAGTTATCAGACTAAATCAGGTTCATGAATTACTAGATGAGAAGTAGGATTTGTTGTTGTTGTTGTTGTTGTTGTTGTTTAACTCAGAACTATAATAATAATAACATAATAATAACTGCATTATTAACTCAAACCAGCCACTCGTAGGACTACATGAAACACTCCCAAGCAAATTTGAACCAGCTTAATGCTGTCTTGTACACTGAATTGTCTGCACAGGTTAACTCATTTTTCTGTTCCCTAATTCCTTGTGGTCCTTGCCTAGAAGAAGATCAGTCCAAATCTAGTGAGGGAGAAGCCCCAACTCATGTGAGAAGACCCCCACTGGATCAGGCCAAGGGCCCACCTAGTCCAACTTCCTGCATCTCGCAGTGGCCCACCAGATGCCTCACTGAGCACACCAGACAAGATACATGTACCCCATACTCCTTTGCACTTGGCATTTAGAGATGTCTTACTTCTAAAACCAGGAGGTTGGATGTACTTATCATGGCTTGTAACCTGTGATGGACTTTCACTTCAGAAATCTGTCCAATTCCCTTTTTAAAGGTATCTAGGCTTTCAGTTGCCATCACCATATCTGTGGCAAGGAACTCCACAGATTAATTACACTCTGTGTAATTCCTTGCAACATCCTGCACACTTGTGAGCTCCAGTTGTCCATCACGGGCACCTGGCCTCATAGGTAGCCCTGGAGTTAAAAGATCTACAAGAGTAACTGACCCAGGTGAGAGATAGGGATTAATAGAGGTAGCCAGTTAGCTTTATTGTTTTATTGCTGATATGTTTCCTAGATGTTTATGCCTCTAGCATTTGCTGCCTTATGTAACCTTATGTACTTAATAAACTAAAATTCTCTTTTAACAAGTTGTTTCATTGTCTGTTGGGTACAAAGGTTCGGAATCCTGCCTAGCCATTCAGCAAGCTACCAAGTGCTCATTGAGGTCTAGTAACTTGAGGACTGAAGCTTTAATTGGAGAAAGCGCTCAGTGCCTGCAAGGGATAGAATTAAGCCTAGAGGATCTCGGTGTACCTGGACTGAGGCACTGGCACATACAGGGTGGTGGCAGTACTACTAAGGAGAGGGGCCTTGAGGGCTTTAGGGTTCGAGAACCAAGAACTCGACCCAAGAACCAAACCCCCTAGGTTTGCGACAGTTATCTTCTCCTGTGCATGCCAAGGTTCCAAGTTCACACACATCCAAAGAGACCTGGGAAAGAAACCCTGGAGAGCTGCAGCCAGAAAGTAGGACTGAGCTAGAGGGCCTGAGGTGCTGTGTGGGGATAAGGCAGTCTCTGATGTTCCTGCTATCCCCCCCCCCCCCATAAATTTGCACTAACAGCACTGACTTTCAGATACAATCAAAAGTTATGCTTCAAACAAATGAGTCCTGGTTCAAGTGGTGCAGAGATGCTCAGTGGAGTTTGTGTCTTGTCTTGGAAGCTGATGTTCTGTGCTGTTCTCTCCTTAGGGGATCACAGGCTTGCTTTACTTCTCTCCCAGCTGGGAGGAAGCCAGGAGGTGCGGGAGCTTCTGGCAATGCAGCTAGTGGATTGGCATCAGCTCCAGGCAGACTCTTTTATCCAGGAGGAGAGGCTGCGCATATTTGCCCTGCTAGCTGGCAAGCCGGTAAGTCACAGTCTGTCCCTGGTTCTGTGCGTACACAGCCAGGCCACAGGTTTTAGGGCTGGTCAGGGCCTGGAAGGGTGACCCTCTGAAAACCTCTGGTATGTTGTCCTGAGTTCCATAGTAGAAAAAAGGCAGGAGATAATGTAATATGTAAACAAACTTCTGCTTGAGAGGCCTTATAAGAACATCAGAAGAGCCCTGCTGGATCAGGCCCATCTAGTCCAGCTTCGTGTATCTCACAGTGGCCCACCACATGCCTCAGGGAGCATACAAGACACCTGTGTCCTGGTACCATTCCCTTGTATCTGGCATTCTGAGGTTGCCTGCTTCTAAAATCAGGAGGTTGCATGTAGTCATAATGGCTTGCAGCCTGTGATGAACTTTTCCTGCATAAATCTGTCCAGCCTCCTCCATAAGCGTTAGTCTTTCACTCTCAGACACACAGAAAGAGAACTTGGGTGTAAGATATGAGGAAGATTCTTGTTTCTTCCCAGTGTGTGTAGTCCAAGCTCTAGTTGTACTTGGCACCCTGATGCAGGACTCGACTGCTTCCGCAGGCCTCAACTGTGCTGCTGTGTTTTGCCCACGTCCACTCTGCCTCGATCTTTGTGCTTCCTTCACTAGGTGTGGCATCTGTCAGAAAGGAGAAGCATCAATGTCTGTTCCCAGCTGGACTGGAAGCGGTCTGTTGGCATCCACCTCTGGTACCTGCTTCCATCTACAGCACCGCTTTCCAGAGCCCTCAGCATGTATGAAGCTGCATTCCAGGTAGGCAGCTGTTGCAACCTTGCATGTCAGAATGCCAGCTTAGACCTCAACCCCACTGGGCTGATTCACTTCTTCCCTATGGAAAGGGGGCAGTGCGGCTGGCCATGACAGGCGGTGGTGTTGCCAAGTTGCACCTCCTTTTCCGCACAAGGAGTAACACCACAGCCTGCACTGAGGCAGAATGCTGTTCTGGAAGTTCTGCTTTCTGCTGTAGTCCTGTGATAGCTGTCTAGATTTTTTGCAGCCTTGGCATTTTCACAAGCAGCACTAAACCGTGTATTTTGATATCCTCTGTGTGTGAATAACGCAGTGATCAGGATCTGTGCTTCATGAATGGCTTTTCACATTGTGTATTTTGTTAGCACAATTCAGCAGTGACACTCTGGAAATTAACAGCGTATTGGTGTTGCTTACGAAAATGCCCAAAGGTTTTCTGAGGTGCTTCTGCCACTGGTGTGTGGCCTGCTTGGGCTTGTTGCCACAGTAGGTTGTCCTGATGCTGATCTTGGAAGATGGTCAGACCAGAGCCTGCTGAGGGTGTCGGGGGGGGAGCCCTGCTCTGCTCTGCCCTGCCTGCCACCGCTGCCTGTCCTTTCTTTGCATTTTGCTTCTCCAGGACTCTGCAGAGTGTGACAGGTATGCCTGTGCTCCACTGCCACCATATCTGGAAGGTTCAGGGTGTGAGACTGAAGAAGGCAGTTCACAGTACCCCCTGCGAGACGTTTGCTTTCACCTGCTAAAACTGTTCAGTGACAGGTAACTATTTTCCTCCTTGTGAACCTTTGGGACTTCATGGAGACTGTGTGATGCCATTATCTTAAGAGTCTGGCCACCCACAGACAAGGTGGTGGCTTCAGTGTATCTCCAAGTATGTAGAAAAATATGAGGTTGTAAATTTTAAAAAGGAAAATTCCCCACTTTGCGCCTACCCCCTTCTCCCCTACACCCCTGAGATCAAGAATCACTGCTCAGGTGTGGGGCTTCCGGCTCTCATCTAGCACCAGGATCATCCACTGGCACTGTCCGGTGAATGTGCTCCTGTGCCTGGCCCCTGGGGCTCAGGCCTGGGGGAGTGGGAAGTGACCCTTCTAGTCTCAGAGCTCAGTAGCCTTGCACAGTTTGTCGTGGTCGTGTTCTCCTCCTTCCCACAGTTCAAGGTGGGGCCCCCGTTTGTAACGTTCTATTCCTGATTCAGGCCCACTGTGACTCACTCTGAATTCCAGCTAAAGACATCTGGCTAAGTAGTTGAGCATCACCTCAAGCCCTGCCCCCAGAGAGCGGGGAAGGAAATACAGTTGTGTCAACCTGAATGTTGTATTGTACTGGGCAGCCCTGAAAGATGTGAAGGGCTTTCTAAAGTATCTGTGTCTTGATTTGCTCCCTGGACCGGGACTTCCAGTAGCTGGCAGAGGCCAAAAGCTACTGTGGTGAGTCTGGTAATGCCAAGCTGACTGACCTGAGTCCTAACTTGTGTTCCCTTGCAGGTGTTATGATCTCCATCAGCTGCTGGACCCTCGGAGTATAACAGCAGACCCCTTGGACTACCGTCTCAGCTGGCACCTCTGGGAAGTGCTGCGTGCCTTGAATTACACCCACTTATCAGAGCGGTGCCAGGGAGTGCTGAACGCTAGCTATGCAGCCCAGCTCGAGAGCAAAGGCTTGTGGGAATGGGCCATCTTTGTCCTGCTTCACGTGCCCAGTGCCCAGTAAGTGGAGAGCCGTGCTTTGCACTTTGTCTTTGTCTGGCAGTGTCAGTGGCTTAATGTGCAGCAGACGGCAAGCAGTGGACTGCTCCCCACAGGCCACAACAGAATAAGGAGGAATGTTCTGAGGGCAGCATAACTGCCTTGGAAGTGGCTATATCCTTCAAACAGATCCCACTGGAGAGTGTTGCCATGAAATGGGGCTCCAAATGGATGCGCAAATCCTGCACGAAACCCAAATTCCATGATTGGACTACATTGATCTAATCTGGGCAGCCTGGCATTGTTCCATGTAAAGTTTAGATACATATGGTGGCAGTACCACGTTGTAGTTGGGGATGGGTCTGAACTGAGGCTGGAAAAGTAAGGCTTGCAGAAGAACATGTCCCAGAGGGAGGTTGGGATATTAGCAGCTGCTTTTTGCTGAAGCCACTGTTTCTCTTGACTACCCTGGCTGGCAGCAGTTTTTCAGGGGCTTGGGGGGGGGGAGTTTTCCCCAGCCCTGCTTCCTGAGATCCTTGCAGCTGGAGATGTCATGGGGACTGCATAACACCTGGGACTGTCTCTGGGCACAGCGTGCTGTGGTGCTGCCCTATGCCTCTGTTGAGGAAGTGAGGAGTGTTGCTGATGGCTTCCCTCTGACACCTGGAGAAAGTCTGCTGGGAATCTTCCTGCATGCTGCTCAGGAACCCCCAGGGTCCTTTTCCACAATAGTGAGGATTGAAAACGCATTCCTTGCCAACAGCAAACAATGCAGAATTTGGAATTGCTTGCCTGGCTGAATGTCTTGCATATATTTAGAACCCTTGCCTTACACTGATGCTTTATGAATAGTTGTCACTTGAGCTTTTCCTGCTGTCTTCCCACTAGTATGCGGGAGAGGTCTGTCCGTGAACTGCTGAACCGTCACTGCACGCTGTTGGAGACACCAGAGTCCTGGGCCAAAGAGGCCTTTCTCACTGAGAGGTTATGTGTGCCACCAGAATGGATTCATGAAGCAAAGGCCATGAGGGCCAGGATGGAGGGAGACAAACACAAGGAGGCTCTGTACCTGTTCAAGGCAAGACACTGGAACCAGTGCCACAAACTGGTCATCAGGCACTTGGCTTCAGGTAACATTCCATGTTTATGTTTCTAGAGCAGTGGTTCTCAAACTGGTGACCCAGCAGTTCATGTAAAGGTTCCCCTGTCCCTTTAAGGGGCGGGGGAAGGGGAGAGGTAGGGAAGCAATCCCCGGGATCGCACTGCTAAGAGGGGGTGCTTGTGACTTACTTTCAGGGCTGCAGAAGGAGTGAGGAGCCCTGTGCAGCCCTGCACAGAGCTCCCCGAGGCTTGGAACTTTCACTGAAAGCGGGCACAAAGCACTTCTGTTTTGCAGGAGGCACTTTGCACCTGCTTTCAGTGAAAGCTCCAAGCCTCAGGGAGCACTGTGCAGGGCTGCACAGGGCTCCCCGCAGATCCTGCAGCCCTGCCTTCTGAAAGTAAGTCACAAGCACCCCCCTTGCCCCCCCCTTAGCAGCGCGATCCTAGGGATAGCATTGCTGCCCTAGCCCCACCCACACAAAGACTTACTGAGGGAGTAAGTTTGAGAACCACTGTTCTAGAGGAATGAAGGGAACAGTGACTTAAAGGGAGCATCGCACTGTATTGCCCCACAAGAAGGACCTGTCACAAGATCTTGGGCAGGGGAAAGGAGGTAGCCTCATGCCCCTTGCAGCCACCTGGAAGGCTGCATAAAGACCAGTGTGCCTCTTCTCCAGGTGCAAGTCTCGGCACACCTGCCTCGGGGGGTTCAGAGTGCTGGGCCTCCCATTGCTGCTGCAGCCACCACCATCTCAAGAGGTGTCGTTCAGAATTGGGACAGGACTTGCCGAGAGCTCCTGTCCTGTTTGGGTTGCCAGATTTGGAACCAGAAGCTCCAGCTATTTTTCTTTTCCAGATGCCATTATTAACGAAAACTACGCCTACTTGAAGGGCTTTTTGGAGAGCCTGTCTGCTCCAGAGCACAGCACGCTCATCCAGGACTGGGACACGGCAGGGCTGGTGTTCTTGGACTACATCTCGGTGATTGAGATGCTTGACAGGATTCAGCAGGTAGTACTGCCAAGAAGGTCTGGGTGGGGAGCTTGATCTGTATGTGCCCCTTGCTGGTGTCTCTGCTGATCTGCATCTTTTTATTTCTGCACTGGGTAGGGGTTTTGCTGCCTCTCTTGATGAAGAAGAGATGGTAAACCGAAGCTTGAGTGGGGAGCAGCTGAATTGATAAATTGGGGAGGGAACAAGGAAATTCCTGGATGTAAATAAAATCAGCTTTAGAATGTGTAGTTGCATTTCTTTGAGGTAATTCCCATGCGGAAGGCCAATTGATGCTTTCTTAGGATGCTCAGGGAGAGCTGCTTTAACTCCCTGTGGGATAATCACTCCAGAGTAACATTTTTTTCCTTGCTTGGGTTTCCTTTCAGCTGGATTGTCCTGGATATGAGCTGGAGGAGTTGCATACCAAAGTGACATCACTCTGCAAGAGAATAGAGCAAGTCCAGTGCCACCATGCTAAGGACAGATTGGCCCAGTCTGGTAAGGTCATGGGTCCTGTGTTTAACTTTTTCTCTTCTGTCACATGACTCAAAGCAGCCTCAGAGTGGTGAACATAATACGTGAAGTCAGTTAACAAGAAGCTTTTTGTGTCTTTTGGTTAAAGCAGTGCCATTAATCACATTATGGTTGTGTCTGGGAACTGTTAGGCCCTTGTGTTGCAGTGGAATATGGATTTAGTGCTGGACAGCTTGAGTGTGCTTAGTTTTGTTCAGCTTCACATGATGACTGGTTACTGACGCTGTTCCAGAACCACCTTTCAGAGTGCGATACCATAGTCTTTCGAGACTGAAGGTTGCCAACATATGTTAGTGGGTACTTGTGTGATTTTGCAGCTGGGCTCCAGGCAAAATTTGAGGTTATTTTTTCCAGCTTACTACAAAGACATGGACTTGTCATACCCTGGGGAAAGTAGCCTGCCTTAAGTTCCATTGGAATTGTGTTCCTGTGAGCAGTCTCATAGGCCTGAGCTCCAGGAGGGAGTCTCTAAGTAGCTGTGAATCATGCTACCGGGAACACAGTTGTCGGTCTTCCATTTCAGGATAGGTCAAACGGAGCTTGGGAGCTTTTGGGGACTGGCCACTGATGGAGACAGGGCAGACGTCCTGGTCTTGCCTTGCAGAACAGATCAGCCAAGAACACTCTCTGGACGGCACTGTTCATGTGCCTGAGCAGGAAACATGTGAGGTGCATGCTCTGGCTATTGCATAATTGGGGCAAACTGCTCCTCTGGGGCTTGCTGAAAAAAGAACCTGCACAAACTGAAGGACGTGAGCCTTTTGACAGAGGAGCGATTTGCTTGAGTCTACAGGGATGAACGTGAGTGAGTCTTGGCTGGGCTTAAGAAAGTGTGACTGGCCCATAGTCTTTGGGAAAGGGACATGGAGATGTGTGGAGTGTTGCTGATGAGAAGATTTCTAACAACCTTTTCCCCCCTCCCAGAAATGGCTAAGCGCATTGCCAATCTCTTGCGTGTGGTGTTGAGCCTGCAGCACCCCCCAGACTCCAGCCCTGACATCCAGAGAGTACCACTACGCCTGCTTGCCCCCCACATCGGCAGGCTTCCCATGCCAGAGGACTACGCACTGGAGGAACTTCGTGGTCTCACGCAGTCCTACCTGCAGGAACTGTGTGCGGTAACCCAGTGAGACTGACCAGCTTCCAGCCTGGATGGACCCAGCAGTCTGGACAGCTGTTCTTTTTGACCCTGGTTTTCGGAGGCGAAGGCACCCTCTCAAGCACTGCAGCTGTCTTCTCCTCTCCAGGATGCTGCGTGGTTCCTGCCGTTTGGCTTGCAACTAGCGGTGGACTTATAAAGACCAGGGCCTGACACTAGGCCCTCCACCCAGCTCCAGTCTGCTTTGTTTTGTTGTTGTAAAAGCCTCTGCTGCTGCAGAAGCCAACTCTGATGGGTCCCAAGCCTGTGGGATGGATGCAGGAGCCAGGGCAGTGGAGCACCTTACAGATCTGTCAAATGGATTTGCATTCATGCCATTGAAACTGAGCTTTGTTCAAAAGATTTGGAGGGACTTAAATATATTCTGGACACCTGGGACGGGAAAAGCAAATGATGGGAGTGACCTGGCTGGCACGCAGGTGTCTTGTGGGGCTGGTCAGAGATGGGATGTGGTGTGGTCATCAGGAGGGAGGGTAGTGGCTGTGTGTCACACAGCAGATACTCTCCTTGGTACAACAAGCAAGCTTTGTCTTGAAATGCAGTCGTCATAATGTCAGTAGTCAAATTAATCCAGTGACAAATCAGCCCAAGTCAGAATCCAGACCTTCTCATTCTGAGTTGGGGTTCATCCTGCAGGTTGACCCAGGTGGCCTGGGGGGGGGGAACTCACTCTGAGGCTTGCAGTTGTGGGCTGGAGGATTCTGCCCTTTAGGCTTTGATGCCCCAAGCCACTTGCCTGGCGTTCAGAGACAACCTCTTCCCAGGCATTTTAAATGAAGCTGCTCTTGTCCTTCAAGGCAGGACCCTTTACACATGCAGAAGACACAGCCCCTTTCAAGACACATCCTGCCAGAGCCAGCCAGTTTAGGGTAGAGAGATTAGTGTGGGATTGGGTCAGCTTGCCACCGATGTCCAGCTGCCAGTCTTGCAGGGGAGGGACTGAGAACCGACAGGACCCCTGGTTTGTGTGGTTTTTCTGTTTGCTGCCTTGAGAAGCCTGGATCTCAAGCTTACTCAAGCCTGGAGTAAGCTTTGGGGTGGCGCTGCTGCTGTGCTCCTCTGCTTGTGGCAACTCTCACAGGCCTGGGGCAGCTTCCGGGGGCATATGTTCCTAGAGCTATGCAGGTGGGGAGTGCACACGCAGTGGGGCTACCTGCAAAGTGGATACGCATGAAGATTATATAAAGGTTTTTATTGACTATAAATAAATGATCCAGTTTATTTTCTTGTCTGTTTTCTGGAAATACTTTCTAAGAAAAATAAAATGCTCACAGCATTTTCCTGATTACTGTTTTTTCTTCCCCTTTAAAAAAAAATAAATCTGACCAGCCCTGCTTTCCAGAGCAGATCCTCATGGCACTTGTTTGCCAGGCCATGGGCAGCCTTAGGTTAGGGGGTCACTCCTTATGCCAAGGGAGGGGGTGGGCACTGTGCAATGGGATCCATGCAGTGTGTGTTTTCCATTTAGGTCCTGCCCTTTTAATACCCAAGACCAGGGGTCTCCAAACCTTTTGGCCAGAGGGCCGCATCAAATATCTGGCATGGTTTTGAGGGCTGGGAAAAAAATTTAAATATAAAATTTAAATAAATAAATTAGAGATGGTACTTAGATGAGTGAATAAATGAATGAATGGGCTCATTCATTCAACCTCTCTGGCCCTCAGAACCCTCCAGACACAATCAGAGCACAGTGCAGGTCATGTTCAGTTGAGCAGGCCAGAGGCTTTCAGGGGACAAGAGGTTGGCCGCAGGCCAGATAGAGGCTTGCCACAGGCCGCATCTGCCCTGGGCCGGGGTTTGGAGACCCCTGCCCAAGACAACCAAGATGCTATCAGAGTTTGAGAGCATAAGCAGAACCCTGCTGTATCAGAGTAATGCCCCACCTGGACCAGTGTCCTATTCTTAACAGTAGCCAGGCGCCTTTGAGACAGGCTGCCTCTCTTGGAGGTTCCAGGCAGCCAACATTTGGACTCATCAACCAGAGTACAGTGTAGTGACATTTAGCCTTGAAGGTGCTGCAAGACTTTGTGGCAAGGAAACGAGATTGTGAATCAGGACTTCCCGGAGTTGACTCTTATCTCTGCCATGAACTCACTAAACAGCCATAAGTGGGCCAGACCCTCTTCGCCTCAGTCTTCCCTGGCTGAAATGCGGGCATAATACTGCTGTGAGGACTGTATGTCCATAAAAACCACAAGCATTTATTATTATTATTCTGTGCAAGGATGGCTGACTTTCTGGAAGGTGTAGTAAAGGACTGATAAAAGATGAAGCATTGTTTCTAGCTGATCAGTTTTTAAGATACTGGGGCTGGAAAACATTGACCCAAGAGTTCTCTGGAAGAGGGAGGAGCCATTTGTCACTCATGGGGTAGCCCCTCCCACTGCACGAGATAGGGCCGGACTTGCTCAGATCTCCCAGGGGAAGGTGCCCAGTCCTGCTCAATCTTGCACAGAGGAAGAACGTGCTTTGGCTGAACTCCTGCAGCTCAGCCTTCCTCAGGCCTCCACTTTGGACTCCTGCCTCTTCCAGAGACTTCATCTCCACCCACCCAACCCCCCTTCCCACCCACTCTAGCACGGTGGTGCCTTCCTTCCCCATGCCACATGAGAGGAAGGAGAAGAGGGTCCCAGGCCTACCCAGCATGCAGGAGATTGCTAGGACCCAGTGGAAGCCTATCTACCAGCAGCAGGCAGAGCCATGCACAGCAAGCGGCAGAGCACACAGACACGCGAGCCCCCCTGGGCCTGCCACCACTGCACCAGCCTCCAGCATGGTCCGGAGTGGTGGTTAGCCCCAGACCCTTGCCACAGCAGCGCAATGCAGCACCCAGCTTTCCCCCATTTGGGGCTTCAGTCGCACGGCTGGGCAGCAGGCAAGCCATCTTCCCGGTGACTGAGGGGGAGGAGGATTGCCCAGGTACAGGCGTTAGTGACTCTTCTGCAGAGGGGGAGGGACAAGATCAAACCCCCCCACCAAGGCAGTCAAGCGGGTCTAGGGGGAAGCCCCAGAGGAAAGTCAGACTGGTGCTGCTAGTTAAGGAGGAAGTGGATGGGGTGCTCCAAGCACACATGCCTGAGATCGTAAGGGCTTGTCAGGAAGCCCATCCCTGTCCCATGCAAAGTCAAAAGCAAGCGCAAACACAGCCTTGCAGAAGACCTCTGGGACTCCTCTAGCTCTCCCATCCTTCCCCCCAAGAGGGCAAAGTATGGTAGAACCAAGCCATCCTACTTCAAGCCCCTAATTCCCAGGGGCAGGGTAAAGGGGGAAACTTTGGGCCTCAGTTCAACCCATCATCATCTGAGAGGGAAGAAGGAGGAGGGCAAACTGCCACAAACTGGAAAGACTCTTTCATCTGGTCCAATACCCCAGGGATCAGTCCAAGGCTTCCCAAGCATTGGATCTGGGTCCTACTGAACAGAGCTCCCAGGCAGGATCCAGTGCAAGCGAGCAAAGCGTAGTTACTTTTTTGCCAGGGCCCCAATAAGTCGGAATCTGTACCCTTCCCAGAATCCTTCCAGCAAATTGTGGAGGGTGAATGGGCTCATCCCATCCACCCAAAACACAACTCCAGGCTTGTTGACCAACTGTACATTCTACCTACTAAGACCATGCAGCAACTCAAAGTGCCTTCTGTGGACACGCCTATAGTGGTTATCTCCTCAAACACTATTACCATAAGAAGGGGAAGGGGGGCCTAAGGACTCCTGCAATAGCAGGGTTGATACATCCCTCAACTAGGAATCAGCCCTTTCGAGCCTCAGGTTCTGGCAGCAGGGCCAGAGATCCACCTGGCAGGGGACGAAGCAAGTGGAATAAGAGCAGGTTGTTCCCAAAAGAGAGAGGTTCCGGGACCTCCAGCTCTGGGAGCCACAGAACAGGAAAGGAGCAGAAGTTGGTATGACACCAGGATCAGGGGCAATGCCTTGCCTATTGGGAGTCACCTCTTGGCTTTCGCTGATGTTTGGCATGCTACTATGTCAGACACTTGGGTACGCCTAACGGTGTCCAGGGGGTATGCACTGGACATTCAAATCCCTCAAACGTTTTTGGAAGGTCCCATTTTTGAGGGATCCAGTCAAGCACCAGCAAAAGCTGAAGGCAACAGAATAGCTGACACACATCAGAGCCATTGAGGTGGTTGCCCCCAGCCAGAGGGGTCAGGGGGTCTACTTGGTACTATTCCTAGTCCCAAAGAAGAATTGGGAGATGAGGGCAATCCTGGATCTCAAGTGGCTACACCACTTTCTAAGGAAGAGGAAGTTCAGGATGGAAACATGGAGGTCCATAGCATCAGCCCTTCTGGAGCAGGACTTCCTGACTTCCGTAGATTTGTCCGGGGCGTATCTTCATGTCCCCATTCATGCACCACAAGAAGTTCCTCAGGTTTTGTTATGGGGAGTTCCATTATCAATACAGAGCTGTGCCATTTGGGTTGACTGCAGCTCCACGAGTTCTCACCAAAATCACAGTCGCGTTAGTGGCATATCTTTGGCTTCAGAGGTCAGCGCTGTTTCCATATCTGGATGACCTTCTGATCAGGTCTTCCTTGAGAGAACAGCTGCTCATAGATCTGTCCATGATCTTGAAGTGTTTTCGGGACCGTGGTTTTGTGGTCAACAAGAAAAAGTCCTCCCTGATACCTTCCCAGGAGTTGGAACATTTGGGTCTGTTGCTCAACACAAGGACCTTCAAGCTCTCATTGTCCCCGGACAGGCAAGTCTCCCTTACGTTAGCACTGCTCAAGGCACAGAAAGCCAGATGGTTGGACACCATGATCCTGGCCAGACTTCAGGGTATGGTGGTCTCCTGCCAAGATGTGGTGCCCAGGGCGCACTTCCACCTTCAACACCTGCAGGGCATCCTGAGGCCCTTTCTTTATCACATAGAATGCCGGATTCCCGGCACGGTCAAGGTCCCAGAGTTGCTGTGGTCGAACCTGGACTTGATGGCTAGCACCAGGCAGGCTCAGTCAGGGTATCAGTATGGGGGTTCCCAGGTGCATCACAATTACAACAGATGTGAGCTTACGGGGATGGGCGGCTCATATGGACAAAACCCTAGTGCAGGGGATTTGGTCCAAGTTGGAGAGCAGCCACAGCATAAACTGGCTAGAACTCAGGGCAATTCACTTGGCTGTCCTGGAAGGACAGCATGTCCTGGTCTGCACAGACTCAATGACAGCCAAGGCCTACGTAAATGGGCAAGGCCCTGCTCAAGATCTCAGAAGCTGATGCAGGAGGTCACCCTTCTCTTCCTTTGGGCGGAGTCCCATCTTAGGTTGATTGGGACAGAGCACCTGGCTGGAGAAAGGAATGCTGCCACGGACTGGCTGAGCAGACAACAGCTGACAAACTTGCTGACAGGCTTGTGAGGCTGACTGGCACCTCCATCCCATGGTTTTCAGGGAGATTTGCTCCTGACTGGGAAACCCAAAGGTGGATCTGTTTGCCTCAAAGGAAAACACTCAACTATTGAGGTTCCTGTCACAGGGAGAGATGGAGGGGTCAGAGGGTGTGGACACCCTCAACAGTCCATGGCCAAAGGAGCTGCTGCATGCCTTCCCTCTGGTCCAGCTAGGATAGGGTTGTTTGGGGAAGGGCAGTTAATCAGCCTCTCCCAACCCCTGACCTGTTCAAGCTGTGACTTGCCTGCCTGGTCCAGTTCTTCTCATGGTGATCCCAATGGTGAGCAGGGGCACCAAAGATGGCTCAGACAGAGAGGTTCCTGGCTCCGGCTCCATATTCCAGGCTGGGAGCCCCCCCTGGGAGGAGACCTGAACAAGTCTGGCCCTACTTGTGCAGTGGGAGTGGCTACCCCATGAGTGACGAATGCCCCCTCCCTCTCTCCAGAACAGGAGATTCACAGTAAGGAATTCCTTTTCCCATTTCTTTTTTCCTTTTTCCATGTTGATCTTTAACCAAATAACCCAAATGTCTCCTTCTGTCTGATGTGTTTGCTGATGGTATTTTCAAACAAATCTAGAAATTATCAGATGGCAGGCAGGAAGGAGTCAGTCGTGGCACATTTTGAGAAAAGCAGGTGAAGACCTGGATGATCAACTCACTGTGGTGCTTTTCACTGCCGCAGTCAGAATGGTGAGAAATTTGTACAACCAAATCCCCACTCTTGTCACCTCCATTAACACCTGAACCAGACCCTTAAAGGTGTCCAGAAAATTTGTTAGGGGTGCCTGATTGCCCAGGATCTCCTCAGCAAGCTGCTATGCTAGAGCTCAGCATATTGGGTAGATCTTCAGCAAGGGCTGCAATGGGGAATCTGGAGAAATCAACCCACTCAATAGCAGCAACCAGGGTCGTTTCCAACTTGGCAACCTACATGTCCCCAACACATTCACTTGTACCAGAGAAATGCCCAAGGCCATTTTCAGCCACTCAGCATAAACCCAGTGAGGCTTGAATAGAGAGGGCCCTGCTCAAGATACCTCTTGGATACCACGTCTCTACTTCCGATTGGCTGACTCTATAGCAGTGGTTCCCAACCTTTATGAGCCCACAGACCACTGAGGCAAAAATTGGAATTGTTGTGGACTAGAATGCAGCTAAGGGTGGTCTGGTCTCTGCCCTCTCTGGTGGTCCGTCTCCCAAGCTCTCCCCCATGGACTAACAGAGAATGAACTGCCCACAGCCACAGTCTGTTCTCCCTCTTTGGTAGTCCATTGCTTGCTTGCTTGGCAAGACACTGGAAGTGATCAAAGGGACCATGCAGACCACCTGGCGGGGCAGCGCCGCCTCCGCTCCGCTCCGCTCCGCCCCCGGCCCCGCCCTCCTCCCTCCCTGCCCGCACCAGCTGCGGGGAGGCCGCCAGGGCCGAGGTGGAGCGTGCTGCGGGCTCGGCTCGACGGGGCGGGCCGGCCGGCCGGCTGCGGGGAGAAGATGCGGCCCGGCGCGGGCGCCGCAGTGCTGCTCTGCGCGGCTGTCCTCGGCCCGGGCTGCGCTCCAGGTAAGCGTCGCGGTGAGCCCGGGGGCAGAGGGGCGCGCGGGGTCTTCGCGCGGAGCGGCCCCTGCTCGGAAGCGGCCCCGCTGCAGCCCGTCGGCGCGGCCGGCAGTGCAGCCGCAGCCCGACCCGGCGCGTGTCTGCTCGGAGGCAGGCCCGCTGCAGTCGGCGGGCGGGCGCCGGGACAGGACGGAGCCGCGGCTGCCAGCGAAACGGGACACCGTCATTAAACTTTCAGGCGGCCGGGAGGACGCGCGGCGAGGCGCCTCTGCCCGGCGGGGCCTCGGAGAGAGTTTTCTGGGGCCCCTTTGCGGGGGGGGACTCAGCAGGGGACGGCGGAGCAGGGTGGGGAGGCCGGAGACCGCCGGCAAAGGCTTCGGGGCTGCCCCGCGGGTGGCCTCAGCAGTGCCCCACCAGCCCCGTTGTGGCGGGGCTGGCAGCATCCCTGATTAGGCAGCAAATGCCCGGGTACCAATGGCCCCCTTTCCCCTGCGCCCTGCCCGCGGGGGGCTGAGCTCCGAGGGGCCCTGGTGGCGGCAGCCCGCACTGCAGCTGTGAGCCTGCTGGTGGGAGACCGAAGACCTGCCCCCACCGCAGTCTCAGGAGCCAGGGAACTCCAGCTGGGATCCCTTGGCAGCTTGGAAGGCAGTCTCTCCAGTGCAGTGCAGGGCGGGCCCCCACCCATCCAGTTTCTGGCCCGGAGATGTGACTTTCTGGAGTGGTGGCTCCTTGCCCCTCCCCCCAGCTGGCAGTGGTCTTTTCCCAGCCCAGAGGGGGGGGGGCCCTGAGAGGTTCTGCATTCCTGGCAGGGGTGGCTCCCCCACCCACAGGCTCCAAGGGCCGAGGGGCCAGTGCAGGTCAGCAGGTCTTCATGGAGGGGAGGGTGCGGCACAAGGCAGAACAGTGTCTGCCCTTCAGGGGGCCTTGGAGAGAGCCTCGGAGCGCTACTGCCGGCCAGGGCTGGACTGACTGAACCGGGGAGCGGGTGCTGGGACCATCAGCTTCTGCTCACCTTGACGGGTCCAGCAGTGGCACAGCAACTCAGAGTGTTTGTGTTTCTAAGCTGGATCTTCTGGACTGGGCTCTCTGGGTGCTGGTCAGAGCTTAACTTGTACACAGAGCACGAAGAAGGGCCCGCCTTTCTCAGTTCTCGGTGGGTGGTTGTTTGGTGATGGGAAAGGCACTTTCTCCACAGTCAGAAAAAAGTTCACAAAGCAGTTTCCGAAGCAAAAGGAGTGAGGGTGTGGTGCTGTGACCCTGAAGGGCCCACAGTCTTTAAAAAAAACACAGCATTTCCTGAAGAAGGAGCATGACCAAGGAGACCAGAGGTGGAGGGGTGGGGCTGTGAGCGCTTCCTCCCTGGAGCGTCCGGTCTCTGTCCTGCCCGGATAACTTGCCACTCCTGGAGCTGCTTCACAATTTACAGAAAATTTGAGTGTTATATGAAAGTCACTGTCCAGACATTCATGTGTGCACTTGTCTCGTGTGTGAACATACTTGCATTGTGGTGCACACACTTGGAGCCAAGGTTGGCAGTGGATTGTTCTGAGACATACAAGCATCTCAGTTGTTTTATGTCCTTCCTAAACACTCAGAAGCCTCCTCAGCCATCTGAAAGCAGCTTGTGACAGATAAGCACCACTTGAAGCATGACAAGGCCTTTGCAGTCGTCGTCACATGTGACAGGAAGCAGCCCTTGAAAGACGTACCTGTTTGGATGCTTTCACCTGGTCTGGGTGGGGAAAGGAACTGAGCCCGCCCTGCTCTCCAAGCCTTCTTAAGCATTGCCTGGTTTTCCCCCCCCGCTCTCCCCCCCGCTCTCCCCCTTTCCAGGCTGCCTGGCGGCTCAGGGCAAGTTTGCCTACAAGCTGTTCAACGATTTGTTTGTCAACTACTCCAGTGCTCTGCGGCCTGCAGAAGACACGGACCGAGTCCTCAATGTCACCCTCCAGGTCACCCTCTCTCAGATCATCGACATGGTAACAAGCCTTTTGCACATCCAGGGTAGATGCCACTGCTGACTATGGTTGTCCCTGCAGGTTGGGGCGGAAGAGGCGCAGTGGTGGCTGGTGGGAGTCCACAGCACCACACAGTCTGAGAGCTGTGCCCAATGGCATGGGGTCCTTGTGTGTCCTGCTCCAATCAGGCAGTGGTTCTGGTGGGGAAGGAGGGTCTTCCTTGGGACTGCCCAGTGTGATGTAGCCTACTTCCCTGGCCAGGGCAAGGCCTCTTGCCAGCCCCCCTTGGGGCATTCACTGTGCCCCTTCCTGGAGAAGACAGGCCTTCCCTCAGCCGTCCACACTCCAGGCACTTCCAGCCTGGGGACTACAATGAGGATGATAATCCAGTGAGGATGATAATTTCTATAGCAATGCCTGTGTGTGTGTGTGTGTGTGTACAACACAATCCTGTATAAGGTAAGCAAGCAGGTTTCCCCAGGTCCGACCCAAAACCTCTTGGCCTGCCAAATGCTGCCCCCCTATGATGTGCCAGTCTCTGCTCTATGCAAGACCCAATGCTGCAGCTCAGCACTCCCCTCCCCTCCATCTTTCCTCTTTGGAGGAACGGTGGAAGCGAGTGCATGTGCACACACTCCAATCTGTGTTCTCCCCAAGTCAACTGTGTATATCTGGAAATGAACAGCTGTTACAAAACCACCAGAAGTCGCTAGTCCTCCTTCCACACAAGCCTGGCTGTCCCTGGAGGCCAGAAATGGCCTGGCATGAAGAGCTGTCACGTTCCTCTCCAGAGCCAACTGTGTTTTGTACCTGCAAAGAGCAACACTCCCCTCCTTGCTTGTTGGCTGAGTCATTTTTCTCTTGTGTTCCAGGATGAGAGGAATCAAATCTTGACAGCGTACCTGTGGATTCGGCAGGTGTGGGTGGATGCCTATCTGGGCTGGGATAAGGAAGCTTATGATGGTATTGACACCATCCGGATACCCAGCACCTACGTCTGGAGGCCAGACATTGTCCTGTACAACAAGTGGGTTTCTCTGGGTGTGGAGAGTAGGGGGCTGCGCTGGCTGGAAGGAGTCTGGTTTGTGTAGGGCAATCCAAGGCAGTGGTGTCGCTACAGGGGTACAGGCTGCACTGGGTGACACACATGGGGAGGTGACACCGCTACTGGCCAGAGTTTTTTGAAATCTTGGTATTTTTTAAAAATACCATCATATATCATGTCATGCAGAATGCAGTGAAACAAACTGCACTGAAATAGATCTGTCCTTTCAAAAGTTATAGCCAAAATACCAGAGGGGGCGGGGCAATGGTGGATCACCACACCCACTGCTCAGGGCGTTGCCATGCCCACTGCACGGGAGGCGGTCCATGGGGGGGGAGTGACACACAGTGTGACGCAAACCCCAGTAGCACCACTGATCCAAGGACATGTTTACTTGGGTGGAAGCCCCAGTGTCTTCAGTGGGGCTTCCTCTCAAGGAAGTTTGCATAAGATTGCAGCCCTGGCATGGAGTTTGCATGTAGAAGGATCAAGTAAGTCCAGTTTATCCATGGTTGTTGTTAGCCCTGTTCACTCAGTGGAAGAAAAGTGAATCCTCCCTGCTCAGATCCAGGTCTGCCTCTGTGGTGCAAACAGTGCAGGAGGACTGTGGCCTGCAGGCTCCGCTTGGGGGTCCTCAGCGGCATCTGGGTGGAAAGCAGGAGGCTTGCCAGGAAGGCCCATTTTGGCCTGCTCCAGCGAGGCCGCTCTGATGCTTGCAAGTCAGTGACAGAAGCCCTTAAAAGGTGGTCAGGGACCCCCCAGCTTACCCCTCTCCTTTCCTTACTTCACCAGTGCTGATGACCAGTTCACTGGCTCCATGGAGACCAACGTGGTGATCCGCCACGACGGCCAAATCATGTGGGACTCTCCAGCCATCACCAAAAGCTCCTGCAAGGTGGACGTCTCCTACTTCCCCTTTGACGGCCAGCAGTGCCGCCTGACCTTTGGCTCCTGGACGTACAATGGGAACCAGATTGACATTCTCAACAGCATGGAGACGGGTGACCTGACGGACTTTGTGGAGAACGTGGAGTGGGAGGTGCTGGGCATGCCGGCCAAGCGGAGCGTCGTCACCTACGGCTGTTGCTCAGAGCCCTACCCAGACATCACCTACACACTGCTGCTCAAGAGGCGGGCCTCCTTCTACATCTTCAACCTGCTCCTGCCCTGCGTCATGATCTCCTTCCTCGCCCCGCTGGGCTTCTACCTGCCAGCAGACTCGGGGGAGAAGGTCTCCCTGGGAGTGACGGTGCTGCTGGCCCTCACAGTCTTCCAGCTGCTGGTGGCCGAGAGCATGCCACCCTCAGAGAACGTGCCGCTCATTGGTGAGTAGTGGCCGGAGCCACTTTTCCAACCAGGTGACTTAGCAGATGAGCCTGATTGGGCCGGGGCTGAGGCCAGCCAACCCCCAAGGCAGGCAGGGCATGCAAGGACACTCAGGGGTGCTGATAACGGAGGAGCAGCAGTGGACACCCCCCCCCCCCCGTGTCACCTCCCAGTTCCTGAAGGGCCTGTCTCTTGGTGCTGTGTCATGCACTGGGGCCTTTAGGAAGTGTCTGGTGGCAGCACCCAGCATCTGCCTTTCTGCCTGCCTCCCCTTCATGCACACTGAGAGGTGCTGGAGAGAAGGCAGCAGTGGATTGTCTTCTCTTCCCCCCCTTACTAACCCAGCTGGATCTGCTACCCACGATGGCCCAGTAAGCTGGACAGGGCCCCAGGTCCTAATGGGAAGGCTTACCAGGGATGGTGGTGGGACAGCAGCAGGGGATCTGGGCCTGCCATCTGGTTTCCAGACATCACAGGGGCCGGCTGACACATGCGCATGCTTTGCAAACCATGTGAGAAGTGCCTCAGTGGGGGTCCCTTGCAGGGCTTTTGCCCAGGGTCCCCCAAAAGCTGAAGGTACCAGTACCAGCTCGGCCATCCCGGGTGGCCTTTCCCTTCCACACTGGGGCTGCTGATCAGTGGCGCGATGCCTGCCTTGTGTGCTGTTGATGCCCTCCTCTGTGAACGGAAGTCGCAACACTTCAGATTGGAATGGAGACAGGAGCCAGTCTTGCTTGTCTAAGACACTGAGCAGGTCCTGAGTGAGGATTTGGGAAAATGTGCATGAACCCAAAGTCCTTCCTGGTCCTCCCTGGCAGAAAGCAGAGAGAGAGAGAGAGAGAGAGACTGCAGCTGCTGCAGCAGAAACTTCCTTTGTGAAATATGGACTGAAGCGAGTTTCAGTGATTTAGGAATCACTGACAAGGAACTGAGGAAAGGTCATAAGCCAGGGCTTTAGCGGACAGGTTGGCACATTGACCTTGCTGAGAGGTGCTGGTGACCTGGATTATTTTAGAAGATTTCTTTAAAAATTCATGGAGGTGCAGGGGCAGTGTGACCCAGAACGCTGCCTGGCGCCACCTCGGTCTGCTGCCTGCCATACAAAACAGAGAGCACCCAGACAAAAGCTGCACCTGCTCCTTGACTGCTGCCATCCAACCCAAAAGTGTGGGACTTCTGGCTTTATTTACAGACCTGAGTTGAAAGGCATCCTGAGTTTGCTGCTGATGCCATCTGCATCAGTTGGCCTCAAGGATAGGCCCGCCCTGTGGAGGAAGGTGTCTTACCAACCCATGACTGTTGGTCACAGTGGCTGTGTGGAACACCAGGTGCTGAGGAACACCAGTGGGGAAGACTGATGCCGTGCTTGGGGACCTTGCAGGCCTCTGGCCGGCCGCTGGATGCTGGACTGGGTGGACCCCTTTGGTTTAATCCAGCAGGACGTTTCTTACAGCCTTGCTGATCCATGCCAGATGAATTAGATGAGCTCAGTGCACACACCCAGCGTTTTTTGTATTTATGGGAGATGCTGTCTGTTTAATGGCCAAGGAATGAGCCTTCACTACTGCCACTCGTGTGGCAGTCAGAGCTGAGTCAAGAATCCTTGCATGCAACACTGACGGACACTTCACGTGTTTGTATTTTAGAGGGGGACTGGCTTTGCCCAGAGCTTACCCAGCACATCCTGTGGGGAGGGCCTCTCTTCTCCTGGCAGTTTAGCAGTGCTGTTGGAGGCAGCGCTTGTCCTCTGGTCTTCTCTCAGAGGCTGCTGACAGGTGCGCAAGGGTGTGAATTGCGCCTGAGTATGCAAGGATGGCCTTCGCCAGCAGGCCCAAAGCAGATCTGCTCCCCAGCTGCTCATGTTGTGCTCCTGTCATTGCAGGCAAGTACTACATTGCCACCATGACCATGATCACCGCCTCCACCGCCTTGACCATCTTCATCATGAACATCCACCACTGTGGCCCAGGGGCCCGTCCTGTCCCAAGGTGGGCCAAGACTCTCATCCTGCAGCACATGGCTCGCCTGTTCTTCGTCTATGAGGTGGGGGAGAGCTGCAAGAGCCCCAGGCGGGAGCCAGAGCTTGTCCCCAGGGTCCAGGTGGCCAGCAGTGGGTCTGCTGAGGAGGACCCTCAGGGCAAGGCCCAGCCTTGCGGAGCCGCCTCGTCCCCAGAGGACGTGCCACTGGCTCGGACTCCTCCTTCGCAGAGACCGCCCGGCACTCCTGAACAGATGAACTGGAATGGGACGCGTGTGGACCCCGTGCCTGGGGCTGGGGAGTGTGGGGGCCTGGAGCCACCCAGCTATGCCAAGAGCCGGTGCCGGTGCCCTCACAGCAGCATCCTTCGGAACGTCGAGTACATCACCAGCTGCTTCCGGGACCAGAAGGCGGCCTCGAAACGGACCGGGGAGTGGAAGAAAGTGGCCAAAGTCATGGATCGCTTCTTCATGTGGGTCTTCTTTGCCATGGTCTTCATCATGAGTGTGCTCATTATGGGCAAAGCCATCTGACCTGCCCTCAGGGAGATGAGGGAGCCCTGAGCAGGGGCCAGATGCTGTGCATGACAGCCCCTCCCCCCAAGACCATCCCCGAAAGGAGAATTCACCCTAGGAGAGAACCACTCAGAGCTGGCCCCCTGGCAAAAGAGCTGGCACCATTTCAAGGGTTTCAACAGCCACGTGCAGTCTGAGAAGTGACCCCCCCCCGGATCCTTTCTGCCGCCAGGATGTTGGGATGCACCTGTCTGTCTGTCTGTCTGTCTGGAGAGCAGCGACACGTTTTGGGCCAGCAGTGGATGGTTTTCTGTGGCTGTACAACTGCTGCTGTGTGCATGTTCTTCTAGATAAACTAGTGGTTTAGTCTTCATCAGGAACACTGACTGCTGCCGCCCTCTTTCCCACAGTAGGGGCATGTGCACTGGTCTGCATATTCCAGGCACCTGTCGTCACACAAGCATAGAGTTCAATATCTGGTGCTGAATCCTGCAAATTTCACCTGTCTTTAATCCACACACACCTGCAAAACCACGTAAAGGAACCTCAGATTTCTAGTGCTTGTGGAGAAAGGCTTGAAAATAGGTGACTGATGCGTGACAAATCGAGCCTGGGGACAATCCACAGAGGCCAGCAGTGACATTCTTGCAGAGCAGGTGCTCTGGCGACTTGGCCACTTGCTGCTGCCTCTCCAACCCTTCTGAGGTCTCTTTGTGGAAGCTGCTTTTTCCACACACCCATTGACCTAGTTTACCCCTCGGGTGGGAATGGTTGGGTGCTGTGAGCTGTGAAGGGAGCCGCATTGGCATGAGGTCCACCCCGCTGCTGCCGCCGTCACCCAGCTTGACTGTTATGCTCCAAGCGTGACGCCCTGGTGCGGGAGCAGCCGTGACCTTGGGCTCTCAGACTGCTCCTGCTCAGAAATGGGTGAGTGCTTCTCTCCTGCCCAAGTGACAAGATGGTCCGGGTTTAGTACTGCTGAGGTTTTGGTTTCCTTTGTCTGAGAGTGCGCTGGAGACTTCAGGCATTTTCAGTAATATTGGCTTCATTTAAAATGTGCAAGTCACACGCAAGTGGAAGTGCACTCACCCCAGGCAGCAGCGCATTCTCTGCCTCACAGCAGACCCCATGAAGAGAACCTGTTCTTGGTGGGAGTGGATGCCGATGAGTCCTGCAGTTGGATGAACCTCAAAGAGGGGCTGGAAGGCAGAGCAGTGTTTTTGCTGCTTGGTTGGCCTCTTCAGCTGCGTAGGTTTGGGAGAGGGAGGTGGTGCATCTTCCCAGTGCACTCCATGCCCCTCCCCCCACAAGCTCAAGACATGAATAAACCCAGGAAGCTGGAAATAATAAAGGTCCTCTGAAGAACCACCTGTGTTTGTGTGTTTTGCTGCATGATCAGGAGCACAGGGGGCTGGTTGGTCCCTCCAGCGTCTCCCCAATTGGCCTTTGTTTCCCCGGTGCAGGGACTACACTATGGGCCTGTCAGACATTGGGCCATGTGGCTCAGCAATGTCTCAGCCTGGCAGAAGCTCCTGGGCCAATGGCCAGCCTTGCAAAGCCCAACCCTTGACCTACTATCGCTCAAGGTGGACCCTCTTTGTTTGCAGAAGGTCCCAGAATGTTCAGTCCCTGACTGGTAGCATCATCAGGCGGGACTGGCAAAGAGCCCTTTTCACGAGCTGCAAGTGCCTCCTGGGCAAAGTGCGTGAGTTAAGCATCTGTGCGAGTTGAGCAGTGGGTCGAAGAAGCCGTGGCCTCAGACACTGCCCTTGAGAAGAGAGGCAGCAAATACCAAGCATAGTTACGCAGTTAAGACAGCCAGCAGCAGGGTGGGGACTACCCATGGTTTTGCACTGAGTGTCACATGTACGATTATATGACTCCAGCATGTAAATCATGGGTGCACCCTTGGTGGAAGGGGGGTGGGGAGGTTAGAGACCAACAAGGCAATGACAGTAGGAATTGGGAAGCATGATGGGCTGGGCTATGACAGCTGGTCAAGCAGAATGAGAGGCTGCAGGGACGATGGAGCAAAGAGGCAGCCCATCTTGGGGGACTCCGTATACATGTGCTTCAATACAAATGGCTGAAGTTTCCACGCAGAGAAGTGCATCTTCCAGTGCAATGAAGCTGAAGCCCCGTGAACACGAGGCATGAGATCCCAAAGCAGCAGCATCCTGGAGCTGGCCAGCCTGCCTTGGTGCCCTTTCCCCACTTTTTCCTCCAACTGCCTTCTTGTGCATTCATTTGCCCCTTTCTCCCAAAGGCCCCCCCCCCCAGTTCTGGCGCTTTGGTTGTGGGCTGCAAAGCCTGGGGAGAGCCTGGCTGTCTTCTGTGTGGATTGCAAAGGGGGCCTCGAACTGGAGGGGTGGGCCCGCTGCAGCGGCAGAGCCATGGGCTGGATTGTGCCGTGGACCAAACTCCCTTCCTGGCCGCTTCCTGCTGCCTGCGCAGGGGGCGCTCGGAGGCCTGCCTCACACCTGCTGCCTCTGCTTTCAGCCACAGTCTTTTCTGCTCCGCTCCCCCATTTCATGCAGCAAGAGCCTCCTCGGGGATCTTGAGACGCCGGAGCCTGCGTGAGAAGCCAGGTTCCCAGTGAAGTCAGAGGCAGAGCAGCTGCAGGCAGCCTGGCATGCGGGCCTTCGTGCCACGCTTCTCGTGGCTCTGCCAGGTGCCATCTGCCTGCGGCCCAGGCCTGGCTCCAAGGGTCTGGCTGGCCGAGCAGCTTCTCCTGCTGCAGGCTGCAGCTCAGCTGCTCCGCCTCTTGGGCAGGAGAGGCCTCACACTGGCTGCTAGTCAGGAGGGCTGCAGAGACCCTCCCCACTTGGAGACAGAGTGCCTCTGAGAGCTGGGTGCCCGTGGGCGCAGCAGTGAAGTGCCCTGTTGCCTTCACGCCTACCTCTGTGGACCTCCTGGGGGCACCTGGCTGGCCACTTGGGCTCTTCATCTTCCTAGGTTTTCAGGAAAGTATCTGGCAGCCACACCGCTAGCCACAACACAAAAGGAGTGAGGAACAGATCTTGCGTGCCCCCCCCCCAGGAAGAACACAGCCTCTGAGGTGGGGCAGTTGTGTGATGCTCAACTCCAGGAACTCGGAAACCTTAGTGGGGGCTGTTCACAACCACAGACCTGAGGGTCGCAGAATAGACGGGATGAATAATTCACCCCATGATCAAAGGTGGAACCACAATTCAGCACTCTGCAAGGGCCTCCCCACCCCCAGGCTGCTTCTGCATTTCATGGAACAAAGCATTGCAGGACCTTTCAGTGTCACTGCAACTCTGCAAGCGCCCCTCCCCCCACGGCACTCTTAGAATTACAGAATCATTATGTTGGAAGGGGCCTCATAGGTCATCTCGTCCAACCCCCTGCCTTAGGCAGGAAATCCTCTTAAAGCATCTCCAGCAGGTGCTTGGCGAGCCTCTGCTTGAAGATCTCCAGTGAGGGAGAGTCCACCACCTCTCTCGGCAATCTGTTCCACGGCCAAACCGCCCTTTTTCCTGCTGTCTAATGGAAATCTCCTCTCTTGCAGTTTGCACCCTTTGGTTCCAGTTCTGTTTTCAGAGACAGCGGAGAACAAATTATTCCCTTCTTCCATATGACAGCCCTTTAGGTGTTTGAAGACAGCTCTCAGATCCCCTCAGCCTTCTCTTCCCCAGGCTGAACATGCCAAGTTCCCTCAACCTTGCTTCATAGGGCTTGTCCTCCAGCCCCCTGATCATCCTCCTTGCTCTCCTCTGAACCTGCTCCAGTTTGGCTGCATCTTTCTTAAAGCAGGGTGCCCAGAACTGGGCACAATACTCTTTCCAACCCGGTGTGTGTTTTGGCCGTACACACTCCGGTTGCTCCTGTTCCTGTCCCACCAGAGAAAATGTCACGTTCTTATCATCTTGGACAGTGGAATTAAATATTCTGAGATGCCAGAGGCAAGGAAGGAAGGAGCAGTCTGCTGAAAGATGCCTTGCTGGGTGTGATGGGATGCTGAGGGTGGGTGGTGGTGCTGGTGGGGAAACAAGCATTTTTTTTGGGGGGGGGGGGAACGACCCACATTACTGATGCCAAAGAGCGAGCAGGAACTGCGGCAGCAAAGTGACACTATCAGGAATGAACTCTGAACACAAATTCCAGCATGATTTGTTCCTGCAGACTCGCGTCTCTGTCAGGCCAGCCAACTGAAGTGATCACCTCAGGCAGCAAGTGGGGGGTGGCCATTCTGTCTGCCGCTGGCCTCCACCTTCCGCTCCCTCGATTGGAAAAGGAAGAGGAAACATGGAGGTGAAGAGCATGCTGAGCTAGAACACTGAGGCGTGGGAGAAGCAAAGCTTGCACAGCATCAGGTAAGGGAGGCACCTTTTAAAAAGGTATAGCCAAACTGGAGCAGGTTCAGAGTACAGCGACGAGGATGATCGGTGGCCTGGAGAACAAGCCCTACGAGGAAAGGTGGAGAGAACTTGGCCTGTTCAGCCTGGAGAAGACTGAGAGGGATCTGAGAGCTCTCTTCAAAGACCTGAAGGGCTGTCATGTGGAAGGGACACATTTCTTCTCAACTGCCTCTGAAAGCAGAACTGGATCCAAGGAATACAAACTGCAGAGAAGAGATTACGACTGGGCATCAGGAAAAATTTTCTGACCACCAGGGTGGTTCGGCAGTTGAACAGCTTGCCGAGGGAGGCGGTGGACTCTTCTTCACTGGAGATCTTTAAGCAGAGGCTCAACAAACACCTGTTGGAGGTGTTCTAGGAAGTTTTCCTGCTGCAGGCAGGGGGTTGGACTAGATGACCTTTTAGGTCCCTTCCAACTTTATGATTCTATGATCTGGCTTTTTCCATGAAACCTTTGGTGCTACCCCCTAGTCTCCCAACCCTACCTTAATGCAGTTACCAGAGTGGGCACAGAGGCCTCCAGCACTGGCATACCTAGGAAGGGGCAAGCGGGGCAAATGCCCCGGGCGCCGACCATCCAGGCGCACCTCAGAACCTCGCCCCACCCCCGCCAGGAGGAGGCACCCAGGAGCACTGCAAAGAGGCAGCTTGCCGCCTCTCTGTCAGCACCCGGGCGCCGACTGAGCGGCCCCCTCCCCTCCCTTCTTCCTTTATAGGAGGATAGGAGACAGGCACCCTAGAGTGGCACTTACGCTCTAGGGCGCCCATCTCATCTCCTCCTATAAAGGAGGAGTGGAGAGGGGGCGGTCCAGTCGGCACCGAGACGCTGCCTGGGAGGCAGCGTCCGGTTGCCTCCCAGGAGCACTCCTGGGCGCCCCTGCTCCGCCTCTGAGGGTGTCCCTCAGGGGTGGAGCGGAAGCGGCACGCGCCCCCCCGACTTCGGAGGGAATGCGCGCTGCTTCCCAGCCGGGTCGCCTTGCTCCACCGCTGAGGGCGTCCCTCGGGCAGAGCAGAAGTAGCGCGCACCCCCTCCGACTTCAGAGGGGACGCGCACAGCTTCCCGGCCCCCACGGGGCCTTCCGCGCAGCTTACAAGCTGGGAGCAGCCCCAGACCGCTGCCATGGAGACCCCCGTGGTGCGGAAGGCTCCGTGGCGGCCTCGGCCGCCTCCTCCGTTCCCCCGTTTTCGAAGGGAGAACGGAGGAGGCAGCTGCACGGAAGTAATTGCGGTGATGACGACGTCACCGGAATTACTTCCAGGTCACGTGTGCGGGGGCGGAGAAGGGGGGCAAAACGGGGGGGTGGGGGTGGAATTCTGGGTGTTGCCCCAGGTGCGGGGACCCCCAGGAACGCCACTGGCCTCCAGGACGCAAGGTTGGATAAAGGATCATCTAATCCACTCCCTCCTTGAAGAAGTACCTAGAAGCTTCAATACGTATGTCTTGCTTGGAACAGCACTGATGTGGTCAGCATCCGCTATTGACATCCTGATGACTTTACCTCGAAGTAAGCTCACTCATTTAAAACAATTTGCTTCTACAAATGTAGTTCAGGATTTTAGCCACAGATGGAGAGTCCCCCCTCCTTAAATTTAACTTGCATCCAGCTTTCTAGGATTTCAGCCCAGGTGCTTATGCGGTTATTGTACAAACCTGATGCCACTTTTCTCCCCCTACGGCTGACACAGAAGGCTCAGAAGACGGGCGGTCCAGCCCCTCACCCACTTCTGAGAATCCCTGTTTGT
The DNA here is from genome assembly GCF_035046505.1 of Tiliqua scincoides. Lineage (NCBI taxonomy): Eukaryota > Metazoa > Chordata > Lepidosauria > Squamata > Scincidae > Tiliqua > Tiliqua scincoides. The sequence continues at coordinate 1,602,678 of NC_089823.1, forward strand.
CCCAGCTTCTGGCCTGGATGATGGTGCCTGAAAACTCAGGATGAAAATGAATGAGCACCGAGAAGAGCCACCAGGAAAGAAATCTTCCTTTGTGATGGTATCACCATAGCTTTTGTGCAATGCAATTCTGCAGACCTTTTCTCAGTGGTGTACCTAGAGGAGGGCAAGCAGGGCAAATGCCCCGGGCGCTGTGCTGGGGGTGATGCTGCGACCTGCACCCTCCTTGATATTGGAGAGTCCCAAGAACTGCGCCGACAGAGCTGCAGGAGCGCAGGCACTGTTAGTGCAGTTCCACGCTGCCCTGAGGGCTTCCATTGGAGCCAGAGAAGCAGTGCACGTCTCCTCTGAAATCGGAGGAGGTGCACATCACTTCCCACCACCCCAAGTGCCACCCCTCCTCTTCCTCCCGGCAGGCAGCGCTCAAGTCACTGGGGATCTGCGTCAAGGGTGGCTGTGCTCCTGCAGCCGCTCTCGGCGTGATTCCAAGCCTTCTCTTCCCCTTGAAGGAAAGGGGAGGTGCAGTGGCGCCCTTCAGAGCGACTCGGAAGTGGTGGGTGCCTCCTCTGATTTTGGAGGAGACGCGTGACGCTCCTCAGGCCCCAACGGAGCCTTCTGTGCCACTTGTAAGTGGTGCAAAGGGTTCCATTGAAACGCTTTGGGACCACTGGAAGCGGCAAGCACTGCCCGGCTCCTGGAAGCAGCGCTGACCTGTCATGGGTGCCATTTTCAGCTGCCTCAAAGTGCTCTGATGGAGCCCTTCGAACCACTTACAAGTGGCATTGGTAGTACCACTGGAAATATCACATCATCAGTTACTTCTGGATTGAGAGGCCAGACGCAATGCTATGACCCCCAGTGAGCAGCTCAGGGCAGACAGCAGGGCTTTTTCGAGTGCACAGAAAGTACATGCTGGAGCTCAGCTGGCCAAGCTGAGCCTTCTGCTGCTGCTTGTGGTGTTGTGTTGCTGGTTTCACTGCCGGAGGGCTGGGGTCTGGGGGTCCCGTGTGTACCACTGGGCACCACCTCAAGTATCACTGGTGGTACAAGAATCATCGGCTGAGAAACACTGCCCTCAGGGTTCCACAAGGTTTGCCTCATCTCCTGGTGCTGCTTTTCCACGTTCACCTGAAACCCGTGGGAAAAGCTGACCAGAGATTTGGGAGTGGGGCCATCAGTAGGCCTTGAACACTTTCCTCTCTTTCGCCTTGAGAATGAAGCAGGTGGGGTAAGGGAAGCCCCAAACGCAGGTGTAGAGGCAGTGCTGGACTGGAGGATGGCGACTGAGGGCCCAGTCCTGTCCAACTTTCCAGCACCAGTGCAGCTGCAATGCAGCCCCAGGCAAAAGGAACAAATGTTCCCATACCTTGAGGAAACCACTTTGACTGCCTCTCCATCACAGGATGCGGCACACGCCCCATTGGAAAAGCTGTACTGGCACTGGAAAATTGGATAGAATTTGGCCCCAAGTCTGCAATATCCTATCCACACTTACCTGGGAGTAAGCCCCATTGACTATAATGAGACTTACTTTGGAGTAGACATGCCTACGTTTGTTTAAGGGATTTATACCCCAGCTTTCCACCCCACTTAAGGGCCCTCAAGGCAGCTTACAAAATAATATATAACACAATAAAAACAATGCTTAAATCATTAACATAAAACAATTAAAACCATAAAAACAATAAGACACAATTGGATCAGATGTTTCATTAAAAAGTACCAGCCTCCCAATGACAGCAATTAAAAGCTTCCCTAAATAAAAAGGTCTTGAGACCTCACCAGAAGGACTCCAAAGAAGGAAATGTTCTCAATTCCAGAGGGAGGGAATTCCATAAATGGGGGGCGACCACAGAGAAGGCCCTATTTCTTGCTGCTATCCCTCTCATCTCAACTGGTGGCAGCCCAGTTAGAAAGGCCCCCTCTGATGACCTGAGAGGATGGGTAGGGTTATATGGACAGTCCCTCAAATACCGAGTCGTAAGGAGCTTTAAAAGTCAAAACTAGCACTTTGAATTGAAGCCAGAAATAAGCCGGCAGCCAGTGTAGTCGCTGAAGCAATGGCCAGACAGAGGAGAACCAGCAAGCCCCACCAACCACACGGACAGTTGCATTCTGCACTAATTGCAGTTTCTGAACCATCTTCAAAGGCAACCCCATGTAGAGCACATTGCAGTGATCTAATCAAGATGTCCCCAGGTTAGACCCTAGGGCCTGGGTCACCGTGGCCAGGTATGGTCGCAGCTGGCAAATCAGCCGAAGCTGAGCAAAGACTCCCCTAGGCACAGCTGCCTCCTCGGGCTCAGGAGGAAAGGAAAGAAAGAGCTGGGTGTCTTCAGCATACTGATGGCACCCCACCCCAAACCTCCGGGTGACCTCTCCCAGCAGTGTCTTGTAAACAGCATGGGGGATAGAATGGAACCTTGTGGCACCCCACACCTAAGAGGCCAGGATGCCGAACAAGCACCCCCCAGCACCACCACCTGGGATCTGTCAGCCCGTAAGGAGTGGAGCCACTGCAAAATGGTGCCGCCAATTCCCAACTCAGCCAACCGACCCAGAAGGACATCATGGTCAACGGTGTCGAAAGTTGCTGAGAAGTCTAGTAGGACTAATAGGGACGCACTCCCCCTGGCCATTCCCCAGCGCAGGTCATCCCCCAAGGCAACGAAGGCGGTCTCCATCCTGAACTCTGGCCTGAAGCCAGACTGGAATGAATCCAGATAATCAGCTTCCTCCAGGACCCTCTGAAGCTGCTCATCCACCTTGTCCAGGAATGAAATATTTGAGACTGGAATTAACGTTCAGATCAGTGGGACTCGGGGAGCTTTTCTTCAGGTGAACCACCGCCTGCTTCAAGGCTGGAGGCAACACAGAAGGAGGGTCCTCAGAGATGAATTCACCATCCTCCCTGTCCACTCGGCCAGCCCTCCCAGGGCAGATCTATGCTGGATAAGAGTCGAGCAGGCAAGAGGGTCTCACACTCCAGAGAATCTTGTCCAAATCCCAGGTTTTACAAGCTGAAAAGAATTCCAGGTGCCCAGGGATATCGCTAGACACTAATGTGGTGTCCAAGGTATGCTGGATCTGATCGACCTTCTCCATGAAATGCTGTGCACAGGCATCACAGCAAGCCTCCGTGTGCTCCACCCCATCAGTGGGGAGTGGGGCAGATGGAGAAGGCCACGGACCACACGAAACAGCTCAGCTGGACGATTCTCTGCGGACGCGATGGTGGCAGAGAAGTATGCTCTCTTCACTGCCACCACAGCCACAGCCTGTGTGAGGTCAGATTCGGCACAAGTCTTTTGCCACTGTTGCTCTAGATATTTGCTGCCCAGAAAACCAAGGAGACACTCTTACTCTGCAGCTGGGCCGAGTCTGCTCAGGAGTGCTCTAAACAGATTGGGCTCTCAATGGAATCTGGATCCAGAGAAGATGGAGAAGAGACTGATGGGCAATTGAGCTGGAAACTGGAACCTTCCCTCTGCTGGATGGGCCTGTATTCCAGCTATCGGTTCTCTGCCTTGGGGGAAGGCTCTGCAGGCCTTGCTGTATCCCCTGGTGGCAGCCACGGTAGGAAGTGCCTTTTGGCAGCTATGCAAAAAATGAGGACCTGACCACAGCTGTGACACCAGTTCTGGGACCCTGGTCTAGGGTATGTGCTGTCTGAGACTGCCTGGTTTGCCACCACACCATTCCTTCATCATTGGGTCTGGATGCAGGTTTCAGCCACTTAAGTGAGTTCTCTTAACACCACTGTTAACACCACTTAAATTACTACTGCAACAGCAAGTGGTGGGTAATAAAAACACTGGCAATAAAACTGCCCACTCCAGGCTGGGAATGCCTGATTTGAACCAGGAACAGCACCTACAGCAAAACTGCAGTGTCTTCTGGATTCCACCCGATTGTCCTCTTTTTCTTTCCCAGAAACCAGTTCTGCAAAATTCCCAGAGGTGGAGGTTCGGATGGTGAGATCAGAGGAGACTGGGAGATCCAAAAGTGTTGGCAGTGAGAAGGAACCCCCAGAGAAGGAGGGGCGTTTGCACGTTAGCATAGAAAAGGCTCAGGCTTGCCGCTGTCAAGATAAAAAAGGGATTTTTTTAAAGAAAACCAAGGCAAATATCTGAATATTGAGGAAATCAGATTAGCAACAAGTCTCTCACCTGAGCGGAAATTGCACCTTCGGGTCTTGCACCTTTTCTCTGCAAATGGAAAACAGATGTGGTTACGAGCAGCAGGCCATTCATGTTGCCCTCCTTCCCTCTGTGAAGACCAGAAGGTGGGACATTCACACAGGCAGGACACAGTTGCACAAGAAGGGAAAACAAATGGCCAGGGAATCCCAGGGCAGTCTGAGAGGAGGGGTAGGCAGCTCAGAAGAGATCCGTCTTTGTGGCTGGCCCAGCTGAACCACAACAGAGGGGATAAATCAGGTTCATCGGAACACCATCTGGTCAGTGTCCAGTGAGCCTTACAGTGTTACTTGGGAAGCGAACTTTGATCCCTACCTGGGGCAGAGCAACCCAGAACATCACCTGATGCCATCTCAGGTCCACCACCACAAAAAGTCCCCCAACCATGCACCGTTCTCCTTGCACACTGCAGTGAAACCGGAGAGCGCAGGGTTTCCGGTTTTATTTACAGGGATGGTGCACTTCTAGGTTTCACAGCCAAGTGCAGGGAGAATGGAGGTGTGTGGTCTGCTTCTTGCTCAAGCAAGCAGACAACTGCAACTTGCATTGGCAGCAAGTTGGAGGGAGGCAGAGGCTGCACACTGGGGGTGAGAGGCACCCCAAATCTGCACCCCCTCAGATCACTTGCAGTCCACACCTGTGGTTGGATGGGTAGGCCAGCAGTGACCAGGCCTCTGAGGAGCGATTCAACTTTTCCATAACGTTGCTGGGACTACTGAGCACTCCTCACTTGTGGCACATCCTAGGGTCTGGATTGCACAGGGCAATCTGTGGGGCTGCCTGTGCCTCAGCAGGGCCTGGAGTAGAGAAGCCCCTTCCAGCCCTGACATTAGGAGGACTCATCATCCAATGACTCCCTGGCCACGTAAGTCTCCTGTCTTTAGGGCATTACCTTTCACCCACACACAGTTGTGGACACTGTCATCTTCGAGGGAGAGAAGCTGGATGAAGGTTGTGTCTGGAGCCTTGGTGAAATTGGTCACCTTGAACTTTTCAAAGGGAGGGATCAGAATCTCGTTCTCATCTGGGAAGAAGGAGAAGTTCTTGATGCTGACCCCGTGACAGGTGTCAATGGTGAAGAAGGTGTCCCTGCCAAACTGCAGGGCGCTCTCGTTCTTCAGCGACGAAGATGCAAAATGCCCAAAGCGGATGGGTTTGAGGCGTTCCCCACTGAAGCGGATGCCTCGGACCCCGCGGTACACCTTCTGGCACCTGGGTTTGGCGGCAGCTCCCAGGACGTGCAGGGCCCTGGTCAGCAGGAAGTGGAAGGTCTTGAAGTTGAACCGGTTGAAGTAGAAGTCCCTGGTGCGCCCGGCTTCTCTGACGGCTGTGTTGAAGTCTCTGTGGAAGCTCCCTTGGACAGTGTAGGCCATGACTGCGATGGCGTGCTCTGGCCGGAGGCCCGGGGGCACCACCATAGCGTCCCTCCTCTCGCTCCACAGGGTGGTTGCTCTTTCCCAGGCATCAGCGTAGACCCTGTTGGAGACAAACTCTGTGTGGTTGAGTTCCTCCAGCTCGGCCTCCATCACCTCAGCACAGCCCTTGTACTGGTCGTCAAAAGAGGTCAGGGCCATGTCAAGTGCCACCTCTTTGATGGGAAAGAGGTCTCTCTTTTGAATGGGGAAACAGGAGACCTGAGGGAGAAAGGAGAACATGAGGAAACTAGGCTAGAGTGTTGCTTTGACCACACATCCAAGAATGAACCTTTCAGTCAGGAAAGGGTATCTGCTGCAGCTGGGGTCTTTCTCTTCCTGGCCCCCTTGGTGGAGTGTCTGTATGAACAGATCTAAGGCGCTGGCTGCTTTCCTCCTGGGCTTCCTGCACCATCCCTGCAGGGGTATATTCCAATGACCACCACCTCTTTTCTCTGCCCAGAGGAGATATGAGCTCCAGAGTAACTTCCAGGCTTGGGGGATGAACCCCTTCTGTCTCCCTCCCCAACTGCTCTGTTGGCAGCAAGCTGGTCCTGGCTTAAGCAACCCAATTCAGGGCAGGTGCTGAGTTTATCTCCATTCAGACAGTCACAGAACTCACAGTAATGTTTTAAGAAATTTACTAAGAGAATTGAGAGAGAGAGCGAGAGCGCATAAGGCCCTCAGAGAAGAGTGGGTAAAAGACATATTTAAGTCACAATAAGACAAATTAAAAAGCACAATAAAATTTAATAAAAGTAAAATAAAATAAAAATAGAGCACAATAAGACAATTTAGAAACAATTGTTCTAGGACTAATGGCCTGCCCTTCTGAGGGCCCTGTGCTGCCGGAATCAGCATTTTGGCAGCACCAGGTCCTTCACAGCTGTCACAAAGCACGACACAGCATTCAGTGTGGCCAGACCACTGCTGAGAAGTGGCCATAGCCATGTGCCAGTGGCCTGGAAAGGAGCCCCATCACCAGTAAGTCAGCATGAGGGGTAGGCGGAATGAGGTGGGGAGGAGAGCAGATTGCGGCTGGGAAGGGGTTGGTATCCTGTCCCCCTTCCTGGCCTCAAACCGCCTTTCTGTGTGATCTTGGAGTTCCACCAGTTATAGCTGGCACGGGTCACCCAGCAGAGCAAGAAGGGCTTACCCCCAGGCAAGGGAACAAATGTTCCCTTACCCGGGGAAACCTTCAGAACTGCCCCCCTGCAGGATGCAGTGTGCACTCCGGAGGCCCAGCTCCATGGGCAGAGGGTGGGGTTTCAAGAGGATTGGGCTGCTAGTCTGCTTAACTGGAATTATTTGGCAAAGTGTTACAGCATCTCATCCCAGCGATGGGAGAGAATTCATGGGGAGCTCTGACGGTAGCATCGCCTCATGAACAAAGCGGTGACAAGGTACACGTCAGGGCTAGCACTCCTCCTTTAGATGTCTTTGAAAGAAGATGGGACGATTTGTGGAGGAAGCGTCCATTGTGTTGCAAGGTCAAAAGCAAAGTCCAAAAGCAAACTCAGTAGGCAAGAGTGGTGACAGTCTGCAAGCTATCACCGCCAGAGAAGCGGTTGGCCCTCTGGATGGTGAGGGAGGGAAAGGGGAGATAAAAGGAGACTTAGAGATGGCAGAGAAATTAAATGAGTTCTTTGCATCTGTCTTCACGGCAGAAGACCTCGGGCAGATACCGCTGCCCGAACGGCCCCTCCTGACCGAGGAGTTAAGTCAGATAGAGGTTAAAAGAGAAGATGTTTCAGACCTCATTGATAAATTAAAGATCAATAAGTCACTGGGCCCTGATGGCATACACCCAAGAGTTATTAAGGAATTGAAGAATGAAGTTGCAGATCTCTTGACTAAGGTATGCAACTTGTCCCTCAAAACAGCCACGGTGCCAGAAGATTGGAGGATAGCAAATGTCACGCCTATTTTTAAAAAGGGAAAGAGGGGGGACCCGGGAAACTATAGGCCGGTCAGCCTAACATCCATACCGGGTAAGATGGTGGAATGCCTCATCAAAGATAGGATCTCAAAACACATAGACGAACAGGCCTTGCTGAGGGAGAGTCAGCATGGCTTCTGTAAGGGTAAGTCTTGCCTCACAAACCTTATAGAATTCTTTGAAAAGGTCAACAGGCATGTGGATGCGGGAGAACCCGTGGACATTATATATCTGGACTTTCAGAAGGCGTTTGACATGGTCCCTCACCAAAGGCTACTGAAAAAACTCCACAGTCAGGGAATTAGAGGACAGGTCCTCTCGTGGATTGAGAACTGGTTGGAGGCCAGAAAGCAGAGAGTGGGTGTCAATGGCCAATTTTCACAATGGAGAGAGGTGAAAAGCGGTGTGCCCCAAGGATCTGTCCTGGGACCGGTGCTTTTCAACCTCTTCATAAATGACCTGGAGACAGGGTTGAGCAGTGAAGTGGCTAAGTTTGCAGACGACACCAAACTTTTCCGAGTGGTAAAGACCAGAAGTGATTGTGAGGAGCTCCAGAAGAATCTCTCCAGACTGGCAGAATGGGCAGCAAAATGGCAGATGCGCTTCAATGTCAGTAAGTGTAAAGTCATGCACATTGGGGCAAAAAATCAAAACTTTAGATATAGGCTGATGGGTTCTGAGCTGTCTGTGACAGATCAGGAGAGAGATCTTGGGGTGGTGGTGGACAGGTCGATGAAAGTGTCGACCCAATGTGCGGCGGCAGTGAAGAAGGCCAATTCTATGCTTGGGATAATTAGGAAGGGTATTGAGAACAAAACACCTGGAGTATTGTGTACAGTTCTGGCTGCCGCATCTCAAAAAAGACATAGTGGAAATGGAAAAGGTGCAAAAGAGAGTGACTAAGATGATTACGGGGCTGGGGCACCTTCCTTATGAGGAAAGGCTACGGCGTTTGGGCCTCTTCAGCCTAGAAAAGAGACGCTTGAGGGGGGACATGATTGAGACATACAAAATTATGCAGGGGATGGACAGAGTGGATAGGGAGATGCTCTTTACACTCTCACATAATACCAGAACCAGGGGACATCCACTAAAATTGAGTGTTGGGCGGGTTAGGACAGACAAAAGAAAATATTTCTTTACTCAGCGCGTAGTCGGTCTGTGGAACTCCTTGCCACAGGATGTGGTGCTGGCGTCTAGCCTAGACACCTTTAAAAGGGGATTGGACGAGTTTCTGGAGGAAAAATTCATTATGGGGTACAAGCCATGATGTGTATGCGCAACCTCCTGATTTTAGGAATGGGTTAAGTCAGAATGCCAGATGTAGGGGAGGGCACCAGGATGAGGTCTCTTGTTATCTGGTGTGCTCCCTGGGGCATTTGGTGGGCCGCTGTGAGATACAGGAAGCTGGACTAGATGGGCCTATGGCCTGATCCAGTGGGGCTGTTCTTATGTTCTTATGTTCTTAAGCTTTATTTCGTTCCCAGCAACGGGCTTCTCAGGGACTCCTTGTCCAAAGCGAAGAGAGCAATTTTCCAGTCTGAGCCTCTCACTTATATTCTATTCTGGCTCCTTTGTTTGAGGAGTCTTACACTTCTCATTGGCTGGTGTGTGACATCAGAGATGGGGCTTTCTCAGGATTAGCTAGAGATAACTTTACAAGCATTTGATTGGTTGGTTTCAAGTTACAGGTTCCAAATATGGCAAAAATGTACATTGAGACATATATAACTTAAAGATTTCAACAACCACTAGGTGGCACTGTTTACTCAATTATATTCAGAACTGACTTTTTGGTATGCTCTTGTGTTTATCTTTTGGCCTTTTTCCACTTAGTTGGCCAAGACGAGCCCCCTGCTTATCTATCTAACATTCTTTGTACCAGACACTATGGGTCTCTGTGCCAACATTGTTTAAACCAAGTCCTCTCTATTCCATGTTGTGATTCTCTATATGTGACCTGTTACTGTGATGCATAGTAATGTATAGTGGTGTAATTATATTTAATACAAGACAAACTAAACTCTTATTGTACAAAAGGATTTTAAGAGACCTTTCTCATTCATTTTAACTAAATCTTTTAGCTTTTAGCTTTTAGCTCAGACAGAGGCTTTCATTATGTTTTGCTGATCAGGGGACTTTCCCATAGATGTTTCTGTTATCTTCTGTCTAGCTGTTGTTTACAGGTGTCTGTATCTCTGTTGTTAGAAATTCTATTTCTGTTTGCCAACAGATAAAAAATTGCACATGCTAAGACTTCCCCATTAAATGTTTAAAACCTGTGTATAACTTTTCAATTTTCCTACTTCTTGGTGCCAGCAGATAACATTGCTCTCTCCTTTTGCCCGCATATTGTTGCAAGAGTCTATTTTGAGAAGTATTTTGAGAAGCTTTCCCGTGTGCTGCTGCTAAAAAGTCTCTGGGATGTTTACTCCCTTGCTCACATTAAAAGTATCAAACAGGACGTTGAGTCTACAGAAATACAGGGTTAGGAATGCTTTTGCCCAAGACAAGAGTCTTATCTTTGAGGAGTAACTTTATACCACATTCCAGAGTCTGCGTGCTTTCTGTGAGACAGACCTTTTTGATTTTTGGCTGGGAATAGCTTTTCTGCTAAGGCTGCATTCTGAATCACATTTGTGCCTTTTTAATTTAATGGCTTCTACTATTCTGTGTATTTATGCTTTAATCAAACTATTTTAACAGCTAAAATTCACTTCTGATGCCACTATGCCCTTATACATGTGTTAATTACATTTTAAGCAATAACTATTAAGCATTAAAGAATATTTGGCACTTCTGTGATGCTCTGGTGTAAATAACTCTCTCAGTATTCATAACACTGTTCTTCTGAAAATATAATGTTTTAAAACTGTTTTTTCTGGTTTAAGGAAGCTTAAATGTTTTAAAAATCCAAAAATCCCTCTTTTCCAAGGGTATTCATCTGTTCAGTTTAGTTTTCACATAGAAGCAAACAGGCAGTGAGCTAAAAAGGGAATTCCCCCCTAAATTCAAGCATTGTTCTGAGTTATCTCTTTGCCAGGCAATTTGCCAATTTTAGCAAACCTGTCTCCTGCAAAAGCTGTCTGCCTGAAGCTTTAGACTTCTTCAAACACAGTGATTTTAAGTCCTAAGCATGTGTACATTTTTCCCTATTTCTTAAACATATAAACTAATAATTTGTTTAATTGCCTTAAGCTAATAATTTGTTTGTGAACATGCTAAGCACTATTAAGCTTGTAAACATTTGGTTTGTTAGCATAAGTGGCTTTCATGGCCTTGCCTCACATTGCAGGTAACAAACCATGATGGGTGAGTGCCAGCAATCTTCCACCAGTGTGCTACGGTACATCGGTGTGCCACAAATGATCCGAGGGTGTTGTGGGAGTTTGGGGGGTGGCAATTTGTTAGTAGGCCACCTGGGGATGTGAACCCACCACCAGCAGTGCGTGTGCCTTGTCAGTTTTAGCACCTTGTCAGTGTGCCATGAGATGAAAAAGGCTGAGAATGGCTGCTCTGTGCTGCCTCCGGGTTTGAGAGGTTGCCTGTTTCTGAATGCAGATGCAAGGAGTGGCACCAGGTATCTTGTTGTCGTGCTCCCTGAGGCATCCAGTGGCCTGGATTGGTCCTTGGCCTGATCCAGCAGGGTTCTTCTAGTGTTCTTATGGGTTTTGCATCCAAATGTGCAGCTATTCTGTGGAATATGCTCATTTTGTTGTGAGTTTCGGCATGTTTGTTCTGCACCTAAGACACCACAATCTGGAGCAGCTCCAACATGGTTCCTACTAAGCTGCGCAGTCACACGGACACACATTTAGAACTGGAGACTTGCACAGCCTCCTTCATGGCACTCCAGAGCTGTCCCCCCCTCCCCAATGCAGTCCTGTTAGGCTCCATACAGTCCCTTTCAGTTTTGCAGGGAACACAGGTCAGAATTCAAATTCCTTCCGCAGAAGTCAGGCTTGAGCTTGTGGCAATGAGAGAGTCTGGCAGGGCCTTGCTCTGAGCGCTTGTTTCCTGTCCAAGCGGTTCAGTGACACTGTCCCTTGCCTGAAACCTTGAAGGATCTGAACTTTTGGTCACATGCCTCCCTGCCCTCTTTTTCCCCAGTCAGGTGGATGGAAGCCTGCCTTCCAGTTCCCTGCCCCTGGCACCCCCTTCATACCTGGAGGTCTCCTGGAAATATTCCCACCAGATACAGCAACAGGACCATTTGGAGAAGTGGCTTCTTCATCATCCACCCCTTTAAAAAGAACAACAACAAAGAAACCTGGATTTACGTATTTCTGCCCCCTTTCTTTCACTTTCACTTCAGAATCCTCCTGTCATGGAAAACAGTTCTGGGGGGCTTAGAGTGGTGGTTCCAGCTGAAGAAAAGCCCTGATCTGAACCAAAATAAAACAAAAGCAGAAAGCTAACACCGGGCTCCCAGAAAACCAAACTAGGTTATTAAACTTCATTGTTATTAATGTGGTCACGAGGGCCACAAAATCTGGAAATTCCCAGTTCAAATCTCTTCTCTGTGGCAAACTCACTAGGTTAGGTAAACCACCTTCCCTCAGCCTCCCATCTGCAATAAGGGGGTCTTTTTACTGAAAGAGAGAGCTTTGCTGGACCTAAAGCAATCTGGACATCAATCTGAAACACTGATGTGCCTATTTAAGGTGCCAACCCCAATAGCTAGGGGAGGCAGGGAAGCAGAATGCAGAATACTTGCAGCTATATATATATGTTTGCCTGGATGATATAAAATAATATATTTATATATAACAAACATGCATATATACATAGGCACATCAGCTGTTCAGACTGCTTTAGGTTCAGCAAAGCTCTCTCTTGCAGTAAAAAGACCATTAGAAGAATTTCTTATCTCTAATTAGGGTTATCTCTAATAAGGCACACATATAAGAACAGTATATGAATGTCAAAACTGCCCAGGCAGGGCAGTACCCGTCTGAATTCCCTGTGACTTTATGCTTAGCCTACCAACTTCCAGTTTTAAGGGATGCCAAGCTCCACAGCACCAGCATGGACATGTACTGTGCTCCTAATGCCGCATTTACCTGGCTCTCTCTCACCATCAAGAATGGCCCAGACTGGCTTCTTGGAGGTTTCCTGGTCCAGCTTGCTCTCTCCAGCTGACTCCCTCGTCCCAATGGTTCAGCTGTGGGGACTTTTGACAAGACAGGTGACAGGCAGGCGGTGTTGCTTTTTATAGAAACCCTGGAATCTCCCACCCCACTTGCTCCTGTACTATTTATACCCAAGAGCCTATGCAAAAGGCCCTCCACGCATATAGCTTGTAGGAGGGCTGTATTTCGAAATGGGGGCACCAGCTACATGGCCAGGCCTTCCTTGTTATTTAAGGATACCATTGCAACTTCCTGGGACAATTTGTTGCAGACCCTAACGCTGTCACTCCAACTGAAAACATGTTTCAGTGTGAAGCTCCAGGGCTGGAATTCCTGGCACTGGCCCAAGTGCATGCAAGCCACGCACTCCCTTCTGCCAGGTCCCCTTTTGGTGCTTGATTCCACTAGCCCAATCAATCATTTGGTTGGGTTTCATATCCGTTTGTTCTCCACTTTGTACGGTGACAACCTACTGCTTTGCAAAAACAAACACAAAACACCTACCCCCAAACCACAATATATTTGTGGGCTCTGCCCTTAGATGTTCTACCATGAGATTTTTGTCTGACATGTCAAAAGACTGCTTGTTGCTTCTGCTGCTCATGCAGCCCCTGCCCCAGAAACATTTGTCCTCAGGGTGAGAAGTAGCCACACCTTTGACAACAGAATACACACATGTGATCTCTCAGATTTAATTCATATAGGCCTTCCCCAAACTGTGGGATGTTTGGGGTTTGATTTCATTCTGTGTATAATCCCATTTCTTTGGAAGAGCGCAAGACCTTAAGACCTTTAAAAACATCAGTTCTCAAGAGTTTAGATTGGGAAGGAAACGGCATCCTATGTGGCCTCAACATGGCAGGGTGTACACAAGGCCACCAAAGAAGCTGCAGGAAGGGCAGGCTCCCCACATCCCTTCTCCATGATTGCTTTGCATGAAACCTCTGGGTGCCAGGAAAGTGCAACTTTTGTGTAATGATTGTACAAATTGACTCAATGATCCACACCATTGGAATGGATTTTGGAATGTCCTGGATCATTTCCAGGCTGGCCCATCCCAGGATTTAAGCAGGATGGTGGGAAGGAAGGAGAGCAGCCTGTTTGGCGAGCCACCATGCACAGGAGAGGCTCTGCACATTGTGTTCTGTGTCTCTGGCTCTGTACCCCAACCCTTATTCCCAGGGACCCCGCTCGGGCTGTTCAGATTTCCTCATGCTGGGAACCACCGCTTTGGGATGACAGTTGCTGCCTCATCTGACTTGTGAGTGTCTTATGAGGAGTGTGACAGGCCACTGCTGGAAACAGAAGGCTGGACTGGGGCTTTGGGGTCTGTGCTCAGAAGGCAGTTTTGATATTGTAATTGTTTAGGACCTGCAACTGACTAGCATCGTGGTTCCCAATCTTTCCTGCACTGTGACCCACCTCGTCCAGTGTGGTGCTGTTGGGGGTGCCAGAAGAGGTCTCCTCCCAATGAGGCCATCACGTTTTCCCCCTCTTCTGGAATGGCCCACTGCACATGGGCTTGCAACCCACCAGTAGGTCTCAGCTCACACTTTAGGAAACCCTGGACTAGCACACGTGTGGCCACCTACTTTCAGCATGGAAGGAAAGGGGAGAGCTCAGCCCAAAACTAGAGCCGCCCCCCCGCTCCCCCAGCGCCACAAGAAATGGCAGAGTCTTCATCACGTCAGCAGCAGTGTCAGGAGGCATAAATAGAAATCTGTGCCATCCTGCTCAATATGAAACCAAAAAAAAGCTTTACAATCCCCCACGTTACCAACATAAAATATGTACTCTTTATTTAGGTTGGGAAACCTAACACCTTTACATGTATTTGATTATTAAGTTATGCAAAGAAGCAGAAAGCAGAAATCACACAATTTGAGCAGGAAAGTGCAGGACCCAACATGCAGGCTTGGCATTCCTGGCAGCAAGAAGCCCACTGAGCACTCCAGCATTGTTCTCCAGGGGGGCACCTTAGGGGGGTGCACACATGCAGGCGGCCCCAGGGAACCTCTCCAGAGCTGGTCAGTAATATCAGCACTCCAACTCCAGCTGCACCTCTCTCCAAGCAAGACCGGAACAGGAAGCAAAGAGGGTTGAAGGTTTGATAGGCTGCAGTTAATGCAAACCTGGCCTGGTTGGTTTTTTCTTTATGGAGTAATTCTTGGCCTCTTCTGTAATGGAGAATTTCTCCACCTTCCAGTGCTGTGCAAGCTGACGGCCTGCACCCTGTCTCCCAAAGGGTGTTTGCTGAAGAAAGGTCACAGTCTTGTCTAGCCCATGGGACAGGCACTATTAGCATGACTTTGGCCTAGGCCGCTAAGGAAATGCCACCCGGGCTCTATTGCGAATCACCCCTGAGAACGGATGGCATCACTTCTCTTTCGAGGAAAAGCAACTCATGTCTCTGGCTCTTCTAGTGGCGTATTCTCCTCTGCGGGGGTATTCTCCTCTGCGGGTGTATTCTCCTCTGCAGGGCTATTCTCCTCTGCGGGGGTATTCTCCTCTGCTACCTCTGCAGCAGCAAGGGAACTGCTCTCTTCAGCCCCCACCTCAGCCTTGGGGCCCTCTGCAGGGACGGGCGGCTCGTCTTCCTCAGTGGTGATCTCATCTTGGTGCACTACAACCTCGGCAGGCGATCCCTGGCCAGAGCTGCCAGAGTCATGATCGAAGTTCTGGAAGCTGTTGCGCACCTTCATGATGTACTTGTGGAGTACACTGGCCCCATCCAGGGGGTTGGCCGCGGTGCCGTTGGCTGCCACAGAGCGACGCAGGTGCTTCATCTCAGAGTGGAGGCGCAGCACCGACTTGTTCAGCTCGGTCAGGCGATTCCCCAGATCTGTGGGCAAAGACACATCGAGGGTGAGCCTGAGCGGGGGCCTTCCCAGAGGCAGAGGTTGTGTTTCCAAGTCAGATGCCTGGCAGCCCACGTGGCTGTCCTGTGCTCTGCTGAGGGCCTGCCCCTCACAGCCTCCACCCACCTAGATGGTCCCTCAGCTCTTGTGTCTCTTTCACCTATGAGCAGGACCCAGTGAGGAGCCTCACCAGAGAAAGGGCTGAGGGGGAAGCACATGCAGGGCCACTGGCAGACAGGGAGGGGGCAGCCATGCCTGGGACTGCCCACTGACCAGTGACTCGGACAGCAGCGTCTTCTGACGGTGCCGGCACTGCTCACCTTTTCTCCGGCTCTCCTCAAACTCCCGCCTGGCTGTGTCGATGTACCGCTGCACGAGCGCCTTCAGCACCTGGTGCCGGTAGGAGAGGCGGCCTTCCACACGCAGCCCGCCGTCTTCCACTGAGGGGTTTGACTGGGGAGGCAGAAGAGCAGAGCATGGACCTGGCAGTGGCTGCTCAGAGGATGCCTGCCTGCCTGCCTGAGGTCCCTGGGTGGCTGTGGGTGATGGAACATGGTCTGCACATGCTGCAGGGGGTGATCATAAAAAACATGAAGAAGAGCCCTGCTGGATCAGGCCACAGGCCCATCTGCTCCAGCTTCCAGTGGCCCACCAAATACTTCAGGGAGCACATAAGACAACAAAACCTGCGTCCTGGTGCCCTCCCCTGCATCTGGCAATCAGAGGCAGCCGGCCTCTAAAACCAGGAGCTTGCACATACCTATCATGACTTGTAACCCGTAATGAACTTTTCCTCTAGAAATTTGTCCAATCCCCTCTTAAAGGCATCTAGGCAAGATGCCATCACCACTTCCTGTGGCAAGGAGTTCCACAGACTAATTACACACTGGGCAAAGAAATATTTTCTTTTGTCTGTCCTAACACTCCCAACACTCAATTTTAGTGGATGTCCCCTGGTTCTGGTGTTGTGTGACAGGGTAAAGAGCGTCTCTCTGTCCATCCCCTGCATAATTTCTGTCTCAATCATGTCTCCCCTCAGGCGCCTCTTTTCTAGACTGAAGAGGCCCAAACGCTGTAGCCTTTCCTCATAAGGGAGGTGCCCCAGCCCAGTCATCATTTTGGTTGGTCTGTTCTGCATCTTTCCCAGCTCTACTATGTCCTTTCTGAGATGTGGCGACCAGGACGCAATACTCCAGGTGTGGCCTCACCATCGATTTGTACAACGGTATTATGATATTAGCCGTCTTATTCTCAATACCTTTTCTTTTGATCCCCAGCATGGAATTAGCCTTCTTCATCGCTGTCTCACGTTGGGTCAACACTTTCATTGAGTTGTCCACTTTCATTGAGTTGTCCACCCACCCCCCAAGATCTCTCCTGATCTGTTACAGACAGCTCAAAACCCATCAGCCTATATGTGAAGTTTTGATTTGTTGCCCCAGTGTGCAGGACTTTACACTTACTGACACTGAAATGCATCTGCCACTTTGCTCCCCATCCTCCCAGTTTCATATTTGTGTCCATGCTCCCCCCCCACCCTTTTTCTAACTGCCAGCAACGTGTGCCGCAGGTCCAAAGCGAGAGCTCAGCCACCAAAGGATTTGTTACAACTACCAAATCTTTCTAAAAAGCAAAATGCTCATCAAATATCAGGGTATTGCTATGGGGAGGGGGGATGAGTAGCAAATTTTTGGTCTTTCTTACTTCATGGTGCAGCTAAAGCACTCAGTCTGGAAACATATGTTTTCATTGACACAAGAACCTTCTAGAAATATCCCAAAATGGTGTGACAAAGATCCAGAAAGAGTTGCCACATTTGTTACAGACAGTGTCCCAGGCATTGTGCAACTGCACTCCATGCATTGCTCAGGTGAAGGGGGAGCAATGGCATGTTCCAGCCCATCTGTGTGCCAGGGCTCCTAAGGAGTCCTAAGGCAAATCCAGGAATCTGCCAACCCTCAGAAGGCCTGCCAGAGGCCTTAGAAAAGTACTTCAGGTTCTCACTAAAACCGGAAGTGCCTTTTTAAAGTCTCAGACAAACCTTCTGAGGTCTTCCAAGCCTCGGGACGCTGTTCTTGGCCTCCCTGACGCTCAGAAGGCCTCTCACCTCTCCTGGCATAGCACCCATGGCAATTGACTCCTTTGCCCCCTCTTAACTACACCACGTATCTGCCCTCCTGAGCCAGGTCCCCCAGGACTGCACGCTCTGAATGCCTGTAGCTCTCCTGGCAGGTCAGGCAGGAACCAATTTCCAGCTCTTTCCGGAACTGCTGCCAGGGACAGAACCCGGGACTTGGTGCCTATGCAGGGAAGGCTCCACCATGGAGCTTTCAGCCTCAGCAAAGAAATTAATCAAGATTTGGGAGCGCTGATTCCTGCATGCCATGAATACACCCCACCCACCGAACAAAGAGGGAACTTACAATGGTGGGAAGTGGGGGATACTTCTGCTGCTTCTTGGGTTTGCAACAGCACAGGTAGCGCAAGAAGCCCCTGCAGGGTGTGGAAGGAGGAGAGGTTAGCCTGGCACCATGGCTGGTGGGTTCCCTGGGAGTCACAACAGGCTGAAGTGCAGGTCACAAAAGACTCACCCAGTATCAGAGACATTGCTCTCTCTCACACACACACACAAAATCTTCTTATGTTCGTCTTATGTTCTTACGTTCACACACACACTCACGAACATCCAGAGGAAGGGGGCTCTCTAACAATCAGGATCAGGCTAATTTCCAGCTTCCAGATGACCCTTTAGAACTCAAGAAAAGCCCTGCTGCCTCAGGCCAAAGACCCACTGACTCCAGCCACTTGGTAACAAGCCAGGCCAGCCAGAGAGCAGCCTGGTGTAGTGGCTGAAGGGACAGGTTACAACTAGGAGACCCAGCTCCAATCTTTCTAGGTAACCTCGGGTCAAACACCTGCTCTCAGCCGACCTTATGGGGTTGTTGTGAGGATGAAATGCAAACCTGGCCCACGCTTCCCTGGTGCTCAGGTCCAACCAGATCTGGCACTGCCCCTTTATAGCTACCCTGATGGCACTGAGTGGGGCTGAGGCAGCCCACAGAGACTGCCATTATCCTGGGATACCTGAGTAGGCAGATTTCCTCCTACCAAAAGGCAAGAGCCCTGGGTGTGGCCTCCTCTCCTTCCAGGCTCACAACATCAGTGGCACAAGCAGCCTGTCTCTTGCCCGCCGTGGCTGCCTCTCAAACTGGAAAATGGGGTGCTCTTGAGCTCCCTCATCACTGGCATTTAGAGATATGCTGCAGGGTGTCGTCGTCCAGGTATTATGTGAACAGTTGTTACCAGGAAGCTTTCCCATCTGCCTGCCCAGGAACAAAAGAGTGTCTCTGTGGGGTGTGGGGGGGGGGCACAGGGAGAGATGCTGCTGCAGCCCTCGAGGCAGTTTGCCCCACCTGATCGCATAGAAGATGGACTTTGGTGTTGGGATGATGTTGAAGGGAACCGGCAGCGTCAAACCTTCCCGGAAGTAAGACAGGTAGAGCTTTGAACGAGCAAATTTCCACTCCACGTCGGCATCATTCTGCAAAGCACACAAGGAAGTGGTGAGAAGGAAAGCTCTGTGGTGCTGGGCAGCCATGGCCACCAACTGTGGATCCTGCAAGAGTGGGCAGCAAAGTCCAAGCCAGTTGCCATCCCAGGGCTGGCAGCATTGCGCAGTGACAAGCCATGTGCTGCTCTGGGGACAGAACATTAGGCTCACAGCATGGAGGAGGGGATGTGCAATACTCAGGGACTCCTGATGGGTACCTTGGTGTTGTCATCAACACCCTCACTTATTTATAAAAGCACCCCGTATGCGCTCAAGTAAATAAATAAGTGACAAATGACAAAATAAAATCAAAGGCACACCTGCAAGCTCACAATCCAAGAGCCATGAGACAAAAAGGAGAAAGGCTGGGACAGTGTGAAAGAAATGGAACCGAAGAGATCAGTTGCGAGCGTATGGAAGATCACTTCTTCAAGTGAGACAGAGAAGAGGCTGAGAAAGCAGAGGAGGATGTTGCCAACGAAGAGGGAGCCTAAGCAGAGCCTGGGAAAGCCCCACGAATTCTGCAGGTTGTGTTGGGGAGAGACTGTTCTGACAAAGAGGCAGCTGGAAAGCAGTTGGAAATCTTGTGTGAGGACAGAGAGCAGGTAGGAAGGCAGAGGTGCCTGGAGAGTGTCAGTGCAGGAGGGCCAGGAAAAGTCCGGCTGCCAAGAGAAGTGTGTCCCCGGTCCCCCAGCTCCCTGTCTTCCCAGACTCTGCCACCACGAATGGGCAGGCAGGAGTTTTCCGGGGGTCCTGCCAAGCTATCACTGGGGGCCTCTCATTCTGCTGGGACCCTCTCCCACTTGCAGGCACCCTAGATGATTAGCTCAACCACAGCCTGGCTGGCCAGCCAGCAGTCCAGACTAGTCACCTGTTAGGAATGGAAAGAGTCCCCGTGGTTTTGCAGATCATTTACTCAGAGCAGTCTGAATAGCAAGTTGGAGCGCAGAAACCAGACTGAAGGGTTACAGGAAGAACAAGACGAAGCAGAATTGAGCCACTGAGAGATAAACAAGCCACTGCAATTGTGTGGAGATGAAAGAAAGAGAACAAGTCACAGAGCCAGGAGATGGAGAGAAAGCAGAGACCCCAGGAGCGTTCTTGGAAACGATATCCTCTTAAGGCAGGGATGGGGAACTCCAGGAAGAAGAGAAAGACTAAAGAACTGGGGTCAGGAAGGAGAGGACAGGCAGAGCGACAGTTGACTGACAAGAGAGAGGCAAGTGGAGCCAGAGGAGGAGGGTCCAATGGACAGAAGACCACCCAGGTGGAACCTGGAACGAACAAGAGGGGAATCAGGTGACGTGACAGGAGAAAGGGAAGCAAGGCCAAAGCACCCCAGGGCCAAATCCTGTCTTTCAAATCCTATCTAGTCCCATCCCGTCCCGTCCCCCCAATGTCCTGCAGAGAGTGACAGTCCTGTCTGGGACTCAGCCCCCGATGTGGGGCCTCGGAGCCACTCACCTCAATCTTCTGGAAGGAGTTGGTGATCATAGCAATTAGCATGTTGAGGAGCACGACCACCATGACGATGGTGAAGACCCCATACAGCACCCGCCCTACCAGCTCCGCCACATAGAACTGGGGCATGTCGACCACATCATGCTGCTCCATCCCAAGCATAGTCCAGAAGAGGAACTGGAACGTCTCGTTGAAGCTGCGGGAGGAAAGGGGTGCCAGAGCAGGAAGGCAGTCCAGCCAGGGGTCAAGTGGGGGAGCAGAAAGTGTGTGAGCGCTTCCCAATGAAAATGCACGTAGGCTCCACAGGTACAGCCCCCTCTATGCTGCTGCCTGCAGCTCCGACGGCTGCAGCAGAAGAAGAGAGCTCTGGCCTGCCCACTGCCTGGAGCCTGGCAAGCCTTCTCAGCTGGGCTGCTCTAATGGAGGGGCCACAGTCCTCCTTCACAATTACAGCTGGCCGCGTGGTTGAGGATGTGGGTCCACTGCTGCCTGTCCCCACTCGGCCCTTGGTCCTGGCTGGCTTACTGGGGGAGGGGGGTAGGAAGCAGCAACAGCAGCAGACAGCTAGTGTCCCGTGGGTCCTGGCTTAGGGGGCACAGCGGTAGCAAACCCTGGCTGCCTCCTAGGATACCCCCATAGCTTACCTCGGGTTTAGTCAGATATGAATATGACCCCTCCCTGGCATGGCCCCCGCCAAGTCCCCTGAGGAGCCGCTCCTGAAGTCAGGGGTACCCTGTACCCAGAAATCCATGGGGGCTGCAGGCAATTGCAAGGGCCCTCCAGGTAGCTCTTCTGACCAGGCCTGAGTGAGCCACTCACATGCCACTTGCCACTATCTAATGTGTGATTCTTGGGCCCAGATCTCTCCCTACCTTCACTCTTGCTTAAGGCCCCCCCCCCGATATCTTCCTCTACCTCCTTGAAGACTCAAATGCCACGTACCAAAATCACAGCCTTGGACTCCACTTTATTTTAATCTGAAAAACCAGCACCCTGCAATTCTGTACTCAACATCACGAGTCATCATTGTGAAGCACCAGAGAAGGTCACTGTGACAGTGTGTGGACTTCTCTTTGGAGACTAAGCACATGCAGACCCCGCAGCCCTTGGTTGTGGTCCTTTAGTAGTTCTACAGCCAGTGCTTGCCACTTGCACTGAGTACTATCATCTCGAATTTCCTCCCGAGACCAAACAGCTCCATTGCCACCTTGGACTCACATCAGGCAGGAAGCTGCCACCTCAGGACTCGCACAGCCTGGCTGCAAATTAGAACCCCTGATATGAGTTTGGGAAGAGCTTGTCTGAAGTGAAAATGGTGCTTCACCAGTAGGTGAGCCACAGCCCTGCCCTCTGCCTGCCAGGACTCAGGTGCCCAACATCGTTAGACAGGTGCTTTTTGGGGTCCCATTCCCCACCCTGGCCCCACCAGTAGGTCTAGAAAAGCTGACGATACCTGCCCAGCTTCTGCGACTCCTGGTAGTGGACGTAGATGTTGTTCATTCCACACAAGAAGGCTGTTAAAATGATCATCAGGATGAACATAAACCTGGAAAGGGGAAGCAGCACCAAGGAAGGTAAGCCAGAAGAGCAAACCTTTGCAGCGTCCCTTCCCCGTGGAAGGGTCGGCAGCTAAGAACATAAGAACAGCCCCGCTGGATCAGGTCTTAGGCCCATCTAGTCCAGCTTCCTGTGTCTCACAGAGGCCCACCAAATGCCCCAGGGAGCACACCAGATCACAAGAGACCTGCAAGGCCTCCTGGGAATTGTAGTTAAGAACATAAGAACAGCCCCACTGGAACAGGCCATAGGCCCATCTAGTCCAGCTTCCTGTGTCTCACAGAGGCCCACCAAATGCCCCAGGGAGCACACCAGATCACAAGAGACCTGCAAGGCCTCCTGGGAATTGTAGTTAAGAACATAAGAACAGCCCCACTGGATCAGGCCATAGGCCCATCTAGTCCAGCTTCCTGTATCTCACAGCGGCCCACCAAATGCCCCAGGGAGCACACCTGATAACAAGAGACCTGCAAGGCCTCCTGGGAATTGTAGTTAAGAACATAAGAACAGCCCCACTGGATCAGGCCATAGGCCCATCTAGTCCAGCTTCCTGTATCTCACAGCGGCCCACCAAATGCCCCAGGGAGCACACCTGATAACAAGAGACCTCATCCTGGTGCCCTCCCTTGCATCTGGCATTCTGACATAACCCATTTCTAAAATCAGGAGGTTGCGCATACACATCATGGCTTGTACCCCATAATGGATTTTTCCTCCAGAAACTCGTCCAATCCCCTTTCAAAGGCATCCAGGTCAGATGCCGTCACCACATCCTGTGGTGTATGTCCCCTGGTTCTGATGTTGTGTGAGAGTGTAAAGAGCATCTCCCTATCCACTCTGTCCATCCCCTGCAGAATTTTGTATGTCTCAATCATGTCCCCCCTCAGGCGCCTCTTTTCTAGGCTGAAGAGGCCCAAACGCTGTAGCCTTTCCTCATAAGGAAGGTGCCCCAGCCCGGCAATCATCTTAGTCGCTCTCTTTTGCACCTTTTCCATTTCCACTATGTCTTTTTTGAGATGTGGCGACCAGAACTGGACACAATACTCCAGGTGTGGCCTTACCATCGATTTGTACAACGGCATTATAATACTAGCCGTTTTGTTCTCAATACCCTTCCTAATGATCCCAAGCATAGAATTGGCCTTCTTCACTGCCGCCGCACATTGGGTCGACACTTTCATCGACCTGTCCACCACCACCCCAAGATCTCTCTCCTGATCTGTCACAGACAGCTCAGAACCCATCAGCCTATAGGTGGAGTTTTGATTTTTTGCCCCAATGTGCGTGACTTTACACTTGAGCTGCTTACAAATGAGCTGCTGCCTCATTTCCACTTGTGGGGTCCCACAGGCAGGGAGTGGCTGCTGTGGAAAGGAGCCACCTGGGACAGCCGCAGTCCCACCCGACAAGGCAGAGTGAACATGTAATGTTCTGCAGGGGTCTCTTCTGCAGGGCTGGAGGCCTGTTTAAGCAGCTCGGATCATTGAGGGGGAGGGGAGTCGATGAGGGCAGTGGGGCAGAACTCTGTTGCGTGTACCTGATCATGTCATCAATCATCTTGCCGATGGAGATCTGCAGCGTCCCCAGGGTCTCGTGGGCAGGCAGGATGTACGCCAGGCGGGTGAAGCTCAGCATGCTGGTGACTGCAAAGAGCACCTCGGCCATGAACTGTGGGTCCTCCGTGTGCCACTCCGGCCGCTCTGGGTGCCAGGGCAAAAGGGACAGAGAGAGGCAGGGGATCTCTGAGTTGGCATTGAGCAATCTGGGGGGGGGATCTTAATAGCACTGGTAGGGGGACATACACCAGGCAAGCTTGGGCTATGAACTCCAAGAATTTAGTCCTGCTCTGCCAGCCATGCTCCCTCTCTGGACATTTGCCCCACTTTTTGTGGCTCATGTTCAACTGGGTGGCTAGACAAGTTGTAGCTGGTGTTGTCCTCTCTCATGGAACGGGGGAAGAGCATCAACCATTTCTCACCTGCACTGTATTATTTAATGTATCAGCAGGTACAAATCTGCTCTTACATCTCAAACACTTAAAGGAATTCATTGCCCAGTAAAGATGCCAAGATTTATCTTCATTGAAGGGGTTACAGTGAAATCTCACCCACTGGTGAGAACTGTCAACTTTCTCAAACTCGAAATAATCAAAATCTGAATTGTAGATTGGTGGAATCATAGAAAGAACTCACACGACCAAATGCTAACTACATTCAGCTATATTTGAACTCTTAAACAGGTGCACTTATTACTGAGTCAGGAGCCAGTGCAGAAGACATGCTTGATGAGACCAGGGGGGGCCTGTCTGGAGGGGGCGACTCACCAGCCTTGGTGTAGTAGTAGCATTCACGAGAATTCTTATCATCCAGGCAGTAGAAATTGCCCTTCAGGAAGATCAGGACACGTAGGACAAAGGAGGCCAGATACATGCTAAGGATGACAATGTCCAGAAAGTTCCACCAGTCCAGGAGGTAGCTGCGCAAGCCCTCGATCCAGACCTCCTTGCACTCAAACCAGAAGAAGCCTGGAGGGGACAAGAAGGAACCCTCAGGGTCACAGTCTCCGCAGAAGAGCGCTCCTACCTCCACACCGTCAGCCATGTTGTGCCTCTCTCTCTCTCTCTCTCTCTCTCTGTTGATCCGCCTGCTTCCCTTCCTCCTCCTCCAGATCCATCCTCAAGTCCTTAACTAACCCCAGATGAGCCTCCTGGCATCCACTGACTGCCTCCATCTTCTTCTCTGCTTCCCAACCATACCCCAAAACTTCTCCTGCCTGACTAACAATATGGTTGCATTGGCAAAGAGAGGGACGTTTCTGTGCTCTGTACAGCACCTAGCACACTACATGGGTGCTAAGGAAGCAGCCATGCAATGGTGATCTCAATGGGCCTTGAAGGATCCCCATAACAAGCTCGTTCCAGAATTCAAAAGCAGAAGAGGCAAACTGATCCCTGAAGAGAGAGGGAGAGAGTGAACGAGTGAGTCTTCTCCTCCTTTGGATCAAGGCATCCTGGTCACTCATGCCTGTGAATCCTCTCCAACCCCACTGCCCGGCTGCACCCTCTCACCCACCTGCCACCCATATCATGTGGAGTGAGGTCTCCCACACACTCTGGTTCCGCCCCTTGAAGATCTCGTTCTGATCCTCCATGACAAGGGACTCCACCAGCAGGAAGACCAAAAACCAGAGGTAGGAGGCTGAATGCAGCAGGAACTTGATCACTGGGATCTTCAGCATCTTGCCAATCTGCCGGGAGACGGAGCAACTCAGTTTTAAGCAAAATGCAATTATGTCCTTTGGGTTGTCGCTGTTTTGTCAAAACCATAAATCTGGACATTTGGAGGTCATTAGCAGTTGCAAGGTTTCTGAAAAACCTTCACACGGTCAGTTCCATATGAGCATATCCACTGAGACAACCCAGACTGTGGAATACTCCTTCCACAATATTTTATTTAACATCATCATCAAGAATATTTCATGAGGCTTCTCAACAAAAAGTAGTTCATAAAGTGGTTTCCACAGCAAAATGAATGGATAAATGTCTGTGACAATGTCTTTAATTTCCAGCAATCTACATGGATTTTGATGAAATGATTCTACAGAAAAGTCTCTGGTTTTGTTTGTTTTCCCTTTTCTGGAAAAGCCCTTTTTGGCAACCAAGTTTTGTCTCTTGCCCCAGTTTCAGGGAAGCGAGTTTCACACACCTGCGCAAGGGGCCCCTCATGTGCCTGCAGAACTCAGCACACAGGTGAAAAAAACTGATCTCAACCCTCCAGCTGACTCTGGGGGAGAAGGCAGCCTCAGAGGAGATATGCTGGCTCCAGGCTCCTTAAGGGGTCCTGGGCAGATTAACAGCTCAGTTGCCGTGAACAGAACCACACATCACACATGGCTCATCAGCAGCCAGTCCCTGCCCGCCGTTCCACTCACCTTGGATTTGGGGGCAATCCAGTAGATCAGGCACAGGACAGGCATGGTGATGAAGATGAAGCAGGAGATGAAGAGCTTGGTGAGGCTGTTGCTGCCCCGCCAGCTCTGCAGGCTTCCGCACCAAATGGATGACAGCACTTGCTGGCAGATGGGATGTGCCACAAACTGAATGGGGGCCAGAGAGGAGAAGAGCAGCATGAGAAGACTTGTTCAACTGGGAGCAACTGCACTGTGGGCTCTTTGGCCTGCAGGTCCAAGAAAGACCCTGAGGGTGGCTTCAAACACAGTCACCTGCAACATGGAAAGGAAATCCATGTGGGACACTCAGGATGGTCATGCAGCAAAGGGGAGTTTTTAGCTGACTGTCACATAAGAACATAAGAACAGCCCCACTGGATCAGGCCATAGGCCCATCTAGTCCAGCTTCCTGTATCTCACAGCGGCCCACCAAATGCCCCAGGGAGCACACCAGATAACAAGAGACCTCATCCTGGTGCTCTCCCCTACATCTGGCATTCTGACTTAACCCATTCCTAAAATCAGGAGGTTGCGCATACACATCATGGCTTGTACCCCATAATGGATTTTTCCTCCAGAAACTCGTCCAATCCCCTTTTAAAGGCGTCTAGGCTAGACGCCAGCACCACATCCTGTGGCAAGGAGTTCCACAGACCGACCACGCGCTGAGTAAAGAAATATTTTCTTTTGTCTGTCCTAACCCGCCCAACACTCAATTTTAGTGGATGTCCCCTGGTTCTGGTATTATGTGAGAGTGTAAAGAGCATCTCCCTATCCACTCTGTCCATCCCCTGCATAATTTTGTATGTCTCAATCATGTCCCCCCTCAAGCGTCTCTTTTCTAGGCTGAAGAGGCCCAAACGCCGTAGCCTTTCCTCATAAGGAAGGTGCCCCAGCCCCGTAATCATCTTAGTCGCTCTCTTTTGCACCTTTTCCATTTCCACTATGTCTTTTTTGAGATGCGGCGACCAGAACTGGACACAATACTCCAGGTGTGGCCTTACCATAGATTTGTACAACGGCATTATAATACTAACCGTTTTGTTCTCAATACCCTTCCTAATGATCCCAAGCATAGAATTGGCCTTCTTCACTGCTGCCGCACATTGGGTCGACACTTTCATCGACCTGTCCACCACCACCCCAAGATCTCTCTCCTGATCTGTCACAGACAGCTCAGAACCCATCAGCCTATATGTGAAGTTTTGATTTTTTGCCCCAATGTGCATGACTTTACACTTACTGACATTGAAGCGCATCTGCCATTTTGCTGCCCATTCTGCCAGTCTGGAGAGATCCTTCTGGAGCTCCTCACAATCACTTCTGGTCTTTACCACTCGGAAAAGTTTGGTGTCGTCTGCAAACTTAGCCACTTCACTGCTCAACCCTGTCTCCAGGTCATTTATGAAGAGGTTGAAAAGCACCGGTCCCAGGACAGATCCTTGGGGCACACCGCTTTTCACCTCTCTCCATTGTGAAAATTGCCCATTGACACCCACTCTCTGCTTCCTGGCCTCCAACCAGTTCTCAATCCAGGAGAGGACCTGTCCTCTAATTCCCTGACTGTGGAGTTTTTTCAGTAACCTTTGGTGAGGGACCGTGTCAAACGCCTTCTGAAAGTCCAGATATATAATGTCCACGGGTTCTCCCGCATCCACATGCCTGTTGACCTTTTCAAAGAATTCTATAAGGTTTGTGAGGCAAGACTTACCCTTACAGAAGCCATGCTGACTCTCCCTCAGCAAGGCCTGTTCGTCTATGTGTTTTGAGATCCTATCTTTGATGAGGCATTCCACCATCTTACCCGGTATAGATGTTAGGCTGACCGGCCTATAGTTTCCCGGGTCCCCCCTCTTTCCCTTTTTAAAAATAGGCGTGACATTTGCTATCCTCCAATCTTCTGGCACCGTGGCCGTTTTGAGGGACAAGTTGCATACCTTAGTCAAGAGATCTGCAACTTCATTCTTCAATTCCTTAATAACCCTTGGGTGGATGCCATCAGGGCCCGGTGACTTATTGATCTTTAATTTATCAATGAGGTCTGAAACATCTTCTCTTTTAACCTCTATCTGACTTAACTCCTCGGTTAGAAGGGGCCGTTCGGGCAGCGGTATCTGCCCGAGGTCTTCTGCCGTGAAGACAGATGCAAAGAACTCATTGAATTTCTCTGCCATCTCTAAGTCTCCTTTTATCTCCCCTTTCCCTCCCTCACCATCCAGAGGGCCAACCGCTTCTCTGGCGGGTTTCCTGCTTCTAACATATTTGAAGAAGCTTTTATTATTCCCCTTAATGTTGCTGGCCATGCGTTCCTCATAGTCTCGCTTGGCCTCCCCTATCACCTTCTTACATTTCTTTTGCCACAGTTTATGTTCCTTTTTATTCTCTTCATTAGGGCAAGACTTCCATTTACGGAAGGAAGCTTCCTTGCCCTTCACAGCCTCTCTAACTTGGCTGGTTAGCCATGCGGGCACTCTCCTGGATTTAGTGGAACCCTTCTTTCTTTGCGGTATACACCTCTGCTGGGCCTCTATTACTGTTGTTTTAAGCAGCCTCCATGCACTCTGGAGAGACTGGACTCTTTTTACCCTCCCTTTCAGCCTCCTTCTAACCAGCCTCCTCATTTGAGGGAAGTCCGCCCGTCGGAAGTCAAGGGTTTTTGTTAGAGATTTGCCTGGTATTCCTCCCCCAACGTGCACGTCAAAACGGATCACAGCATGATCACTGTTCCCCAATGGCTCAGTAACGTTTACATCTCTAACCAGGTCCTGCGTACCGCACAAAATTAAATCCAGAGTCACCTGTCCTCTGGTGGGCTCCGTGACTAGCTGATCTAAGCCACAGTCATTTAGCACGTCAAGAAATCCGGTTTCCTTATCGTGACCAGAACACAAATTGACCCAGTCAATATGAGGATAATTGAAGTCCCCCATGATTACAACCCTGTCCTTCCTTGTCACTTCCCTGATCTGTTTCCTCATTTCAAGGTCCCCATCAGATTTCTGGTCTGGAGGGCGATAGCACACCCCCAGTATTACATCGCTGCTCAAGCCTGGTAATTTAACCCACAGAGATTCTACGGTGGAGTCGGACCCACCTTCAATCTCTACTTTGCTGGATTCTATCCCTTCCTTAACATAAAGGGCCACCCCACCTCCAACACGCCCCTGCCTGTCCCTCCTGTAGAGTTTATAGCCCGGGATTGCGGTATCCCACTGATTCTCCGCATTCCACCAGGTTTCCGTTATGCCCACTATGCCAATATTTTCCCTTGTCACCAGACATTCTAGTTCTCCCACCTTTGCTCGTAGACTTCGGGCATTCGCATAAAAGCAATTATACACGGAATGCCCCAGGATGGGCTGCTTATTCGCTCCTTTGTCCCCGCATCCTCTCATTGTGCCAAACTGTCTATCACATCCCATCTCCCTGCCTTTCCCAATTTCTTCTCCTACCCTGCCTTTGTCTTGTTGTTCTCTAACCTCCCCATCCTCATCCCATAGGGATGAGGAGTCCCGAACCGGATGCCCCTCGGCTCCTGTCGGCCTTCCCCCAGGGATCAGTTTAAAAGCTGCTCTGCCACCTTTTTAATGTTATGTGCCAGCAGTCTGGTTCCATTCTGGTTCAAATGGAGCCCGTCCCTCTTGTACAGGCCCCGCTTGTCCCAAAACGTTCCCCAGTGCCTAACGAATCTAAACCCCTCCTCCCTACACCACCGTCTCATCCACGCATTGAGACCCCTGATCTCCGCCTGCCTAGCTGGCCCTGCGCGTGGAACAGGTAGCACTTCAGAGAACGCTACCTTTGAGGTCCTGGCTTTCAGCTTCCTGCCTAAAAGCCTAAATTTGGCCTCCAGGACCTCCCAGCTACACTTGCCCACGTCGTTGGTGCCGACATGCACCACAGCCGCTACCTCTCCCCCAGCACTGTCTACCAGCCTGTCTAGACGAGAAGTGATGTCCGCAACCTTCGCACCAGGCAGGCAAGTCACCATGCGGTCCTCACATCCGTCGCAAACCCCCCTCTCTATGTTTCTAATAATCGAATCCCCCACTACAAGAAGCCCCCGACCCCCCTCCCGCCGAGGAGTATCCCGAGTGCGCTCGGATACGGGCCCATCCCCTGGAGAAGGGATCCCCCCTAGGGGATTGTTTCCCTCCTCTCCAGGATGATGTCCTCCAGTCCCGAGACTTCCCACCCGGGCAGCCGAGGAGCTGCACGCCTGAGGTTGGGACGAAGCCTGATCGTCCCCAGAAGTCTCCCCACGGTCCTCCTCTGGCTGCCTGCGCTTCTCCAGGTCGGCCACCAAGGCTTCAAGGGAGCGGACGCGTTCCCTGAGAGCCTGGAGCTCCTTGCACCGAGGACACACCCATGACTTATGCCCCAGAGGCATATAATCATACATGTGGCACTCGATGCAGAACACTGGATAGCTCCCACCCTGCTGCTGGCTGTCTGACTGCATAGCTTTTTGTTGTTGTTGTTTTATTTAGGGGTCCTTTTAAAAACTGTACACTGGATAGCAGCCCTTTTCTCTAGGGAAGAGGAAGGGCAGTGTATAGGGCCCTGGCCTCCTCGCCCTGCTGCTGAACTCGCCCAGATGCTAAACTCTTGTGCCTTACCTGGCACTTAGTTCCCAGAGGCACTGGGTTCCCAGAGGCCACACGCGTCTGCAGAGAGCTTCACGCGATGGCCTGCCTAGCTTTATACTCCTGGCTGGCTCCTCCCCCCTCCTTCCTTCCTGATTGAAAGGGGGCTGGCCTTCCCAGGTGAGTTTACAAAAGCTCAGGAAGGCAAATGGCTGCTGATGGGCGTGACCTACTCTGCAGGCTCCTGAATGGACTGCTTGGATTAGCCTAATGGGGCTCTTACTGGGTTGGGAATTGGCCCTTCCTAGGTCCTTTCCCTCCTAGTTCTGTTCTCTTAGGCTGGACTGTTTTTGTAACCTCAAGCTAGTTTTTATTTGGGTTTGTTTAATTATTTATTGCTCTCTAGATCCTGTGTCCCAATTTACTGACCTGTTTAGGTTATGTTCCAACTTAGATTAGGTTTAACCTGGGTTAAGTATAGGTTTAATTTAAACAAGTAGAAAACCTGCTTTTCACTTTATCCTCCTCCCTTCCTTCGATTAAGTGCTACCTTAGGTGCAGCTAACTTTCAATTTTGATTTAAATGCCTGACCCTTGGGCACTTACTCACGAGTAGGACACTGCTCTTACTCACGAGTAGGACTCTGCTCCTACTCAGAGTAGCCCTATGTACCTCCCTTAGGTGCTAACTTTCAATTTTGATTTAAGGTTGCTTTAAAGGTAAGGTTAAGGTTAGAAGACAGGGAGTTAGAAAGACAAAGCGTTAGAATGAGTACACTTACCTCCTCCTCCTGCTCCTGCTCCTGCTCCTCCTCCTCTCCTTCTCCAAAACTCAGAGGTCTCCTTGCCTTCTCCTCGCCCAGATGCTAAACTCTTGTGCCTTACCTGGCACTTAGTTCCCAGAGGCACTTGGTTCCCAGAGGCCACACGCGTCACACGTGTCTGATGGGAAAGGAAGGGGGCTCTGGCCGTTCTGATTGACACAGTGCTATATAATGCTCTGGGACCAGGCACTTCAAACAGATTTTGGGGCCCAGCTGGTGAGGGCTACCTCCCACAGAGCCTCCACCCCTCTGGGACATTTGGATGCTCCTCGCTGTGAGGTCTTCCTCCCACCCGCTGTGTGTCCTTTGGCAGGCTCACCCGTTTCTGGTTGTAGTTGACAGCCAGGCGGAGTCTCGCCAGGTTGGGGATCCCCTCCTCAAACGCCTGGTCATCCAGGTCCTCCTCCTCCCCAGTGGCATCGTCCCCCAAGTCGTTCAGCACAGCCGTCACCTCGCTCTGGTTGCGACACATCCCCAGCAGCTCAAAGGCAAACTCCTGGCACAGCTGCTCCAGGGCCAGGTAGTCTGGCTAGGAGGGAAGAGAAGGAGGGGTCAGGCAGCTTCAATGAGTTGCCCCCCCCCAAAGAAGGGACCACCTTGGGGGATCAGAATCCTCACCCCACTTTTGAAGCAGAGGGCAGCACCCCTGTCACGGCACCCGGCCAGTAGATGTCTCAGTGGTCCAATTCAAAGGTTACTTCATTGTGGCGCTAGTGTGAGTACTTAATCCATATTCTGGCAGGTGCATGGGGAAGTGATTCCAGGCATTGTCACAGCCATGTGGAGCCCAAACCACACAGGAGCCACAGGGAAATGTGACCATGATGCTGCATTTCAGGTGGCTGTGCACATCTGTACGCGTGACTGTACCTGTGGTTTTTACATGATCTCAGGGTGGGGGGGGGGACCAGATTCCTCATAGGGAACAAACAGGGTCCATCTCAGTGCTACCCTGGAGATCATCACAGCCTTGATTAACTCACTGTTGCTCCCTCTGACTAGCAGAAGCAGAATTAGGCAAAGAATTTCAACCCCCCCCCCAAAGACATTGCGCTCCATTCTGCATAATTTAGGCAGGTTATAGAATTAAGCTTCTCCGTGCCACTGAACATGCCTTATCTATGTGTAGAATTCCAGGCCTTTTAACTACCCTTTTCACTTTTAACACAGATGACACATAGCCTTGGTCTACTGTGGGATTGTCTCCTGCCTAGCTTCTTCCTCCAAGACCAAATTACCTCCATGTTTCCCATTTGGGGGTCAACTCTTTGTTTCCAGAGGAGCATTCCCTAGTGAGCAGAGGCACATCTAAGAGCATAAGTACATAAGCACAGCCCCGCTGGATCAGGCCAGAGGCCATCTAGTCCAGCTTCCTGCATCTCGCAGCGGTCCACCAAATGCCCCAGGGCGCACACCAGATAACAAGAGACCTGCAAGGCCTCCTGGGAATTGTAGTTTAAGAACATAAGAACAGCCCCACTGGATCAGGCCATAGGCCCATCTAGTCCAGCTTCCTATATCTCACAGCGGCCCACCAAATGCCCCAGGGAGCACACCAGATAACAAGAGACCTGCAAGGCCTCCTGGGAATTGTAGTTAAGAACATAAGAACAGCCCCGCTGGATCAGGCCAGAGGCCCATCTGGTCCAGCTTCCTGTATCTCACAGCGGCCCACCAAATGCCCCAGGGAGCACACCAGATAACAAGAGACCTGCAAGGCTTCCTGGGAATTGTAGTTAAGAACATAAGAACAGCCCCACTGGATCAGGCCACAGGCCCATCTGGTCCAGCTTCCTGTATCTCACAGCAGCCCACCAAATGCCCCAGGGAGCACACCAGATAACAAGAGACCTGCAAGGCCTCCTGGGAATTGTAGTTAAGAACATAAGAACAGCCCCACTGGATCAGGCCAGAGGCCATCTAGTCCAGCTTCCTGCATCGCGCAGCGGTCCACCAAACGCCCCAGCGTGGCACAGTGCCATGCGACAAGGGACCAACCTTGAATTCAGGCTCCTTCTTGGAGAGGCGCTTGAGCTCGCGGCTGAGCTTGAAGGCGGTCAGCATGGCGTCTTCGCTGCCGATGGCGAGGTGGGCACGGCTGGCAATGCCCTTGTACGTGTTGATGCGGGAGAGGGAGAACTTGAGCAGGTCGTACCTGCGACCATTGGAGCACTCCAGGCAGGCGCAGGAGACCTTGTGCGGCCGCGAGATGGCATGCCCCTTCTTCATCAGCATGTCCACAATCTCGTAAAGGTCCTTCTCGCAAGCCAAGGTGAGGGGGGTCACTCCGGGGGCAAAGCGGGAGTTGTCGATGGAGTTGTCAAAGAAAGCCATGGAGAAGGACTTGATATCCATCTTGAGGCCCTTTTCCTGGTCCAGCCGATCTAGCAACAGTTTGACCACATGTGGCTGGTTGGTGTCCACAGCCACCAGCAAGGCCTCGTGGACCTGCCGGAAGTCGAACTTGACGCAGCGCAGCAGCGTCCTGGTGATTTCCTCACTCCCGGTACGGATGGCCAGATTGAGCGCCTCTCGCCACGCCCGGTCCTCAGCATCATCCAGCTGCCGCAGGATCCCATCGCTCACTTGCAGCAGCTGCTGGACCTTCCCCAGCAGGCCGTCCTGGATGGCAGTGAGGAGGCCTTCAGGGAACTTCAGCTTCTTGTTGACTATTTCCTTCCAGTTGGGCTGCTGAGAGGTGAAGTGAGAGGAAGACCATCATTCCTGGAGCCGGGAGAATGGCTAGTTGAGCAGCTGCCACCATCCAAAGTGAAAGGAGAGGGACAGTCTTGGGAAAACCCCTTGTCCCAGTGAATAGGGAGTCTCCAGATCCTGGGATTTCCCTTAAAACCCAACAGAAAACCAGGAATGATAGATAGGGGAAGAAGGTGGGCAGTGTGAGATACGTGGCAACCCTGTGCTCTCCTGAGTGAACCTGGGCCAAGCAGAAAAATTGGTATAATCATAAGTCGATTAAGGGGGTTAAAGGGCTTTGGAACCACAGCAGAGGTAACTGCAGGTGACAAGGAAAATACAGATCTCTTGGCAAACGTTCAGTGGCAGAAAGATTGCACAGCAAATTGGCAACGATCAAATCCTGATGCTGTCCTTCTTTACTCAGGCACTTCTTTTCTGTCCACTCAGCCAAAGGCAACCAAGGCTGGGGTGCACCCAGGCTGAGCATCCGGTGCTCCAATGCTGGACCAGGGCAACA
This sequence comes from Tiliqua scincoides, assembly GCF_035046505.1. NCBI lineage: Eukaryota > Metazoa > Chordata > Lepidosauria > Squamata > Scincidae > Tiliqua > Tiliqua scincoides. The sequence goes on from NC_089823.1 coordinate 1,637,355, forward strand.
GTATGAAGGATTTCCCCCCTACTCCTTGGCCAGTGAACATAAAACCTGCTTCCTCTGAGATAATGATCATTGGGGGTCCCCTGGGATTTCCCCCTATGGAAATTAGGTAGGGGTCAGGGTCCAATGAGCTGGCTCAGGGTGAAGTGTCCTTGCACACCGGTCAAGGGGAAGATGCTCTTGGGAACAGGGACAATGTCAAATAGAAGATCACGGCCATTTGCACCTGCTTGGCTCAGTAATTTGCCTCAGGATGCTAAGACATCCCAAATCTTTTTGGGGGGGGGGGAAGGTCACCAAAAGTAAAAAAAAATAGAGGGGAATCAGGGATTTACACTACAGTAAATAACATTATCAATGAAATCCACACTTTATCAAAATATTTAAAACAAAAAAAAAACAGAAGCTGTCGATTCAAACAATTTTAAAAATCTAACAGAGAGCAAGAATAACACCTGCAATGAACAGAAACTGAAATGTGCTGTGAGAGTTTGTGGTGGTGATCTGGCAATGAAACTTGTAACAGTGATTGGCCAACCTGCCCTTGCGTCACAGCAACCCTTGGCTGCCATTGGGTGGACTGCTCTGACTCTAGAAAACGGTCAGGACTGGCAGTAAGAACAGCCCTGCTGGATCAGGCCAAAGGACCATCTAGTCCAGCTTCCTGTATCTCACAGTGGCCCACCAAATGCCCCAGGGAGCACACCAGATAACAAGAGACCTCATCCTGGTGCCCTCCCTTGCATCTGGCATTCTGACATAACCCATTTCTAAAATCAGGAGGTTGCACATAAACATCATGGCTTGTAACCCGTAATGGATTTTTCCTCCAGAAATTTGTTCCATCCCCTTTTAAAGACATTTAGACCAGATGCCATCACCACATCCTGTGGCAAGGAGTTCCACAGTCCACTCACATGCTGAGTAAAGAAATATTTTTTTTTGTCTATCCTAACTCTCCCAACACTCAATTTTAGTGGATGTCCCCTGGTTCTGGTGTTATGTGAGAGTGTAAAGAGCATCTCCCTATCCACTCTGTCCATCCCCTGCATAATTTTGTATGTCTCAATCATGTCCCGCCTCAGGCGTCTCTTTTCTAGGCTGAAGAGGCCCAAACACTGTAGCCTCTCCTAAGGGTAAGGGAGGTTGTAGAAGCAGGAGGGACCAGTGGCATACCCAAGGGCTGTGGTACGTGGGGCAGCAGTGCTGTGTGTCACATGGTGTCACACAATGTTATGACATCACGTGACATTATTTCTGGGTGTCCTAGAGTTCTTTGAAACTCACAGTGGCAGATGGGGTAAAATTTCCCCAGCAGCTGCTGTGAGTGCCCAGGTGGCCGTCAGGGAGCACACAAGACAACAAGACATAACCTGCGTCACGATGCCCTCCCCTGCATCTGGCAATCTGAGGTAGCCTACCTCTAAAACCAGGAGCCTGCACAGACCTACCATGACTTGCAACCCGTGATGAATTTTTCCTCCAGAAATTGAAATGATGCTGTGCTGTCTCAGCTCTACTTCTGTGATATGTTTAAAGCTCCTCCAGAAGCTGTTCCTACACGCAGGGAAGACTGGAGGGCTGTGAAGCACTTGTGGGCAGTGGCACAGCACCAGGGCACCCTGTAGCATCTGGCACCCGGGGCACAAAAATCTTCACACGCACCCTTCGACAAAATCCAGGAGTAACTGTAGTGACGTCTTGTATGCTTCCCAAGGCATCTGGTGAGCCACTGTGAGATACAGGAAGCTGGACGACATGGGCTCTTGGCCCGATCTAGCGGGGGCCCTTGTGATGTACTTATGTAGTGACTATTTGTAGAAAGAATTGTTTGTCACACTGCTCACAAATGCTATAGCAAGAACTGCTCACAAAGGCCCCTGGTGTCTGGCAGTGGAAAGAGCTGCTCCAGCCCAGGCAGCTCCCCTGAGCACAGGCTCGTTACCTGCTCAGTAATTAAGTCCCTCGCTCTGCTTAGGCCCATTTCGCTCCTCCTCTTTGCTGTGTTTGCCTGAATTCACGGCTGGGAGGAGGCACCTGGACACAGGCAGGCCAAGTGAGATGCAAACACGCCATCCAGGGAAGCCATTAATAAAGATGGCAGGAGCTGTAACAGCACTTTGTAACAGCAGCTGTGGCCACAGTAAAACTGCAGCGCCCAAAGCCATTTACTGTGGCATTTCCATTATTGGTAGACTATCCTCCAGGGAGTGTGTGCACAGAGGGAAGGGGGAGGTGCTGCTGTGGCAAACTGGTGAGCGTCCTATTCTAGGCATTGCTCTGTACCCTCCATGGGTCTTTGCATGTGCAATCCGTTTTCTGGAGTCCATGGTCATGTTTGGGGCTTGCAAGATCACACTGGTACAAGGGGGCAAGTGGCAGGACCAGCCACACTGACCACCCATCCACTCAAACTGGTGTCAGTATACTTGAGTTGTGCAATTCAACTGGCACATGGTCCAGAATTGTCAACAGTACTGCACATGGGGGAGGCAGACAACTGATCTCGGCCTCTGAATGACTGGTGTTCTTATGTGTTCTATGCAGTCTCCTGGCAAGGCTCCCAGCCTAGTACAGACCTACAACAGCAGAGCTTCTTGGGGGGCTGCATGAGATGGAGGGGGGAGCCTGGAGGTTGGCTGTGCGGAAGGGAAACGGCACAGTTTCATGTGCCTAAAAACAACAAAGGATTGGAGAAGCCTGGAAGATGCTGTGGAGGGTGCGGTGAGACTGGCAAACATGGACCCCAGTGCAGGGCCTGGGGCAGAGGGATCTCTTGTGTTGCCGCCAGAGAGAGGCATGGGGAGCAAGAAGCCAGGCAGGGAGGCTGGGGCAAGCAGGGGACCATCACAGCTGTGGTCCAGCACTGAGATACACTGTCTCAGCGAGCACTGCCAAATTGGGGTAGCCACACCCATTGCCTAGCCCCCCACCCCAGATGCTCATTCTCTGTGGCCTGCCACCCTGGGGGGCCCTTTAGCTCAGTCAACTCTTTGCAGGCAAAACCTCTGAGTGCAGGAAGAACCCCCTACAGCAGGACAGGTCCCCAAGCAGGAGAGGGATGGGGCAGCGAGCCTGCCACTCTACACTCACCATGATGCCCTCGAACTCTGATGCCATGGTGCCCACGCCAGGGGGAAGTCAGGTGCAGGGAGCAAACTGGGCCCGTTCCACCACCGACCAAATCTCCCGCTTCCACCCAAGGCTGCAGCTTCGCTCTCTGCTTGTGTGGAGCTGGGAGGCAGCTTGTTTTCCCCTGGCAGGAGCAGAGGCAGGCAAGAGAGCAGCAGGGCCCACCTGCCAACTCCCCACAGGGCAGGGTTGCCACCTGAACGCCAAAGGCAACCTCCAGCAACGCTCCGCGCACTCCCCTGGGAGCCAGGGCTGTTTGTCAGGGACAGGCTGGGCTCGCTTTTCTCCCCACCCTGCTTTCCTGGGTCTCCGGCTCACTCAGGCTTCTGCCCCCCCCCAATTTCTGGGTTCTGCTCAGGCCCAGCAACTGACCAAGTGCCGTTTAGGATTTAAGTGTTTTCAGCTCACTTTTCTTGAGGCAACTGGAACTCTCTCCCCAGCAGTTTCCCTTCATTCTTTCTGCTTACGGCTGTCAGGAGCAACCCCAACTCAAACTCTGACAAGGCCTTTTCTGAGGAAGGGATCCCAGCAGGGCTGCTTGTGACCAGCGGATGTATGGCAGGATCTGCAGCCCCTGGAGCGCAGCTGGAGATCAGTGCCCCTGAAGTCACACCTTCTGAGGACCCCAGAAAGCAGGGGAATCCAGCACCCCTCACCTGGACTTCTGCTTCCGCCTTGCCCCTCCAGCACCATGAGAGGTGGTGATGCCAAACCAAGGCTGAGCCGCAGAGCGCCCTGCCTGCCTGCCCACCCGAGGCTTCCCTCTCAGTGGCTCAGCTCAGGAGGGGTTCACACCCCACACCGGGACCTAGCAAGCTTAGGGCTGCCAACTCTGACTGATTCCAGGATATATTTTTCTCCCCACTATGCTGGAAATTCTTAGAGTCCTGTTAACATCTCCAGGATTGCTTTCAGGTCACCTGAAGATTGATGCTGATCAGTGCCTGGAGCGTCAGTATCCATAAGTCAGCGCCGGGAAAGGGTGGGGGCTTCATGCTTCCCTGCCAGCACATCCACTCCAGCCAGAACTTTGCTGGTGCAAGGGCTTGACCTTGTGGCACCTTCCTTGCTCCAAGACCTCTGCTCTAGCTCCAGCCTCCTGCTTTGCTCTGCCTGTTTCTCTTCTGCCTTCTGTTCCAGCTCTTCTCTGCTCTTGTCCCTGTACAGCCCTCCTCAGCCACCCACCCTCGCAAGGGGCAGACAGTGGGATACTTTGGTCTCGACTGCGCCATACTTGCAAGGACCTTGGAGAGATGGTTCTGCTTGCCCTGCTCCAACATGGGCCATAAATAGCATGCCAGCAACCTCAAGGGTTAGAAAGACCCACATTCCGTGCACTGGGGCTGACAACAAGCTGCCAAAAGACCAAAGAAACCCCTCTGCTAGACCATTGCTCAGAGGCAGAGTGTATGCTCACCTTCTATGAGGCCTGATTCAAGCTGTTGCCTTTAAACATCTCAGGCTGGCCTCCTTTAAAGCCTGGAGGGTTTGCAAGTTACAATAGGCAGTGCTGGGTAAGAAGGACCAACGACTGATGCAGCAGGCAGCAGCTTTACCTGTTCAGAGAATGTTCTGGAAAAAGGCTGCTCTCAGCTGCACTTGAGGCAGCATAAAAGGGCATTTGCAGGAAGCTGTGCTGCCTGATCCAGAGCCCCTTGAAACAGCAGGAGTCCTACTTGGCTAGAAGAGAAGGAAGGGGCTAAGCTGAGCTGCTCTAGAGCAGGGGTGCCCAAACCCCGGCCCTGGGGCCACTTGTGGCCCTCAAGGCCTCTCAATGTGGCCCTCAGGGAGCCCCCACTCTCCAATGAGCCTCTGGCCCTCTGGAGCTTCATTGGATCCCACACTGGCCCAACGCAACTGCTCTCAGAGTGAGGGCGACTGTTTGACCTCTCACATGAGCTGTGGGATGAGGGTTCCCTCCACTGTTTGTTGTTGCACGTCTGTGATGCAGTAGCAGCGGCAAAGGAAAGGCCAGCCTTGCTTTTTGCCAGGCCTTTTATAGGCCTTGAGCTATTGCAAGACCTTCATTCATTCATATAAGTTCATCTTTACTATATTCATTTATGTAAACTTATGTAAATTTATTCAAATTTAAAATGTAAATTAATTCTTCCCCCCTCGGCCCCCGACACAGTGTCAGAGAGATGATGTGGCCCTCCTACCAAAAACTTTGGACACCCCTGCTCTAGAGCAATGCTTCCCAACAGTGGTGTAGCTAGGTCATTTGACACCCAGGGCCCATAAATTTTTGTCACCCCATATGACATCATGAATTATTTATTTATTTATTTATTTATTTAATTCATTCACATTTTTATACCACCCTTCCTCTAAGCAGCTCAGGATTTGAAATGAATAATAATAATGGCCAGAAAATAAATGCAGTTTATTCTACATCAATTCTACATCAAATGGTATATAGCAGTGGATGAAATTCTGCATCAAATGGTATATAACATGATTGTATTATTCCTAAAAGCCACAATTTCCAAAATTTTGGTCACTAGGGTGTCACCCCCCCCCCCCAGATGTCTCATTGGCCTGTTTTGAGTTAATGCAGTGGTTCTCAAACTTTGAACACTGGGACCCACTTTTTAGAATAACAATCTGTCTGGGACCCGCTGGAAGTGACATCATCAAGCACAATAAAATAATTATAAATAATTAAATTAAAGAAAAACAAATAATTAAATAAGGGGAAGCCAGCCCTGTTCCACCAAGTGAATTTTCTCTGTAGCCTGCCTGCAAGAACACCCCCCCCCCAAAATATCAGTGAAATTTTCAGCCCTCCCCAGTGCCCAGTTCAGTGTAAGTTCTTATATTTCAAGCATTGCACTTGAAAGGACCCACCTGGCTTTGCAAGTCTAAAAACAAAAAAGGACCTTACCAGCTGAAGCCTCTGATTCTTTGGGGGGGGGGGTGCTGCCTTCTGGAGCATTTGTTGAGCTCCACTTTCATCAGATTGGGACCATGCAGCTAGCCTTGCATTCCCCTTTGCCTGACTTGACCAGGAGCCAAGGCACGTTTGCTTACTTGCAAGTAAATGCAACCGTGTGGCTTACTTTCGCTTTCCATAGGGCTCAATACATTCGTCTGCTTGGAGGGAGGGACTTCCTTCTTGGGTGTTTTTGGGGGGCTGCTTTCATTGGATAGGAACCATTCCGGTGTCATTGGATTCCTCTCAGCCTGCCCTTTCCGAAGAACTATGGCAAGTTTGCCTGCTCACCAGTAAACTCGTGATATGGCTCGGTTTCATTTTCCATAGGGTTCCATGCATTTTTTGTTTCTGTTTTTTTGGCCATAACATTTGATGGAAAGGAGATATTTCAATCTGGTTTTTTGCATTGCATTCCGCTGGAAATTCCGCATCCAAAAGTATATAGCATGATGGGGTTATTACAAACCTCCGTGATGTTAGCGATGTTGGGGCATTTGTGGTGTCACTCCCCCAAGGGTGGTACCCGGGGCGAACCACCCCCTGCCCCCCGCTAGCAATGCCACTTTATCTTCTCCATCATAATTGCTTGATCTTCTCATGAGTTATCTTCTCCATCATAAACCACAGCAACACGTTCTGCAAGATATACTGCAGGAAGATGGCTGAAAGAGGGAAGTAAGTGGCAGCCAGTGTCCCCTTTTGCTGAACTCACAGGGAGCCAGTATCCCATAGCGCCAACCTAAGAGCTGCAGCTTTCCTTGTGTGTGTGGAAGCATCATAGATGCATTATGCCTACCATGTTTTTGTCCCTTTCGTGTCTACATCAGCCCTGACCTCACTTCCTATACCTGCAGGGATGAGCCCCATTTCACATTTCATGACATAGATTATGGGTTCTTTGGGAGAGTGTAAGCACCTGGAAGAGGCCTCAGCAGTGCTCAACTCTGCTTCATTTCTGCTCATCAGTGAGTTGGAGGTCTCATGCTTGGTATATCTTTGTGTCCACCAGGTGCCAATCTCATTTGTCAACAACATCCATGGACTCACTCTGCTCTTTCAGCAGCTCTTTGTCTTTGGCAGGTGATCAGATCCCCAGCTCAAGAAGCCTGACATCTCCACCACCTGATGCCCCAATGGAAGATGCAGCTGGATGTCAGACAGGCCTTCGCACACCCCCTAGAGCTGGGCTAAAGATTTGCCATGAAGTCATGGCCCACATCGCTAAATTTAATATTAGAAAAGAACTTTTCAAAGGCTTGTGGGGGTGCCCAACCCCCCAAGTCAGACTCCAGGGAAGATCAGCCATTTATCCAGCATCCAGGAGTCACTGAGGCACACCCAGGGCTGGTGCCAGGCTATTTTGTGCCCTATGCAAGGCTACACAAACACACACCATGCATATGGAAACTGTGGATATGGGGGACACTTTAAATACAGAAGCAGCCCACCCCATGCCCATTCCATTACTTTAGTTTTTGTTTCTTCCTTAAACAAAGCAAAATCCTTGCTGAACTAAAGAGCAACAAGCCTGCCCACTATGCCAGGGTAGGTGGCTTCACACCCTGTTTTTTCCCATGGAGAAGGAACAGAAATGTGTAGCCACTGCAGCAACTGTGTCTCCTCCAGAAGTGACCGTCTTGTACTACAAATGGTGCAAGGCAACCACTTCTGGGTTCTATCCGAAGGAGGAGATGGTGGCTTCACACCCCCTGTTCCTTTTCATGAGGAAGCTCTCCTTGGAGGGAGCAAGAGGCAGCTGGAAGCAGGCAAGAAGCAGCTGCAGCAAGCATCCCTCCTCCAGGGAGAATCCAGAAGGGACTGCCTTGCACTGCAAGTGACACAAGGCAGTCACATCTGGGTTCTCACCAGAGGAGGTGGCGCTGGCAGTTTTGCACCCTCTATTCCTTCTCCTTGAAGGGGAACCTCCCCATGAGAAGGAACAGGGGCGTGAAGCAGTCACAGTATGTGCCTCTCTGTCATGAACAAGCCCATGTTAGGCCTAAGTTGGCATGAGAAGCCTGAACCAAACTAAGAAAGTGTAACTAAGAAGTTGCTAGCAGTTCCCAGCTGCAGGCATGTGGGTAAATAAACAGAGGAAGGAATGTGTTGTCTCTTTTGATGGCCAGGAAGGATAGATAGCAAGAATTACAACCAATTGGAGTGCTTGGCACCTTAGCAGACAGTCTCCTTAGCAAGGGTGATTGAGTGCAGCTGTGGATCTTCCACTGGGAGGGGTAAGAACTATGAGGGGTGAGCAACCAGGCCAACTTCGAGAAGGTTCTGTTCATCAAGGGTTCTGATTGGACAGTCTAATAATTATGAAGTCACCTCAGTACTATTAGTATAAGAGATATAATAATGAGTGCCCAGGGGTTGTGTTTTAGTTCCCTCTTGGACAGAGAGTCTCGGGTGCGATGATCTGCACACGTGTAAGCTCCATTGTCCATCATGGAGCCCCATAGGTAGCCCTGGAGCTAAGTGATCTGCAAGAGTAACTGACCCAGGTGAGAGGTAAGTATTAATAGAGATAGCCAGCTAGCTTTATTATTTTATTGCTGATGTTTCCTAGATGTTTATGCCTCTAGCATTTGCTGCCTTATGTAACCATATGTACTTAATAAACTAAAATCTATTTTACTAAGTTGTTTCATTGTCTGTTGGGAACAAAGGTTCAGAATCCTGCCTAGCTGTTCAGCAGGCTACCAAGTACTTATTAAGGTCTAGTAACTTGAGGACTGAGGCTTTAATTGAAGAAGAGCTCAGTGCCTGCAAGGAATAGCATTAAGCCTAGAGGGTTTCAGTGTCCCTGGACTGAGGCACTGGCACATACAGGGTGGTGGCATTACTACCGGGCAAGGGACCTTGAGGGTTTTAAGGCGCAGAAAATCAAGAACCCTAGGTCTCCTAACCCCCCTTTTACGACACTCTCCTGTCGCAAACTTAGGGGGGGTTTGGGGTGCTCAGAGTTCTTGGTTCTCAAACCCCAAAGCCCTCAAGGCCCCCCTGTTCAGTAGTACTGCCACCACTCTGTATGTGCCAGTGCCTCAGTCCAGGGACACCAAGACCCTCTAGGCTTAATTCTATCCCTTGCAGGCACTGAGCGCTTTCACAGGACGATCGCACCACTGCCAGGGCTTTCAGGGCCATTTTTACAAACCTGAGCTTGTGCTGGCCTCTGAGGGGTGTGGGGAGCCCCATGGATGCCTATGCAGGCCTCCCCAAGCCTTGTAAAATCAAAAAACAAGGATCTCAACCCACTTCCGGTTTTTGATTGCAAAAAATGGTTAAATATCCCCAAAAACCCTGGCAGCGGCACAGTCATCCAAATCACTAAGCCCATCGCCGGTTCACCATCATTTCATGATTGCACCCTTTGTGTATTGTTCACCCTTTTGATTTGTTTCTAGTATTGTACATTTGAACATTCCGTCTGCAGAAACATAAATGGAGAAGTGTTCAGTGTTCATGCATGCCTGGCATCCGTAACAGGAAAGATTTCATCTGAGATCACAGAGAGATGACATGCTCACACTGCAATTTTTTTGGAAATAGGGATTTTTTTCAAGTTTAATGTAAACTTTTCTTGCAGGTTTATTAGATCACCATATAGGTGGGGCCTCTGTATCCCCACCTATATAATCCACACTCTCAGTGTGGATTAGCACTGAGAGTACTCTATCCCCTGAGAGCACTGTATCCGTGGATTAGCACTGAGAGCACTGTATCCCCTGGACCTGCACTGAGACAAATTAGGCTCAATACGAGGCCTCCGGAGGCAACCAGAGCCTCTTCTAAGAAGGCCTCAGAAGGCCATTGGGAGGCCTAGAGGAATCCCATGCTACGACCTTCCTAACAGTTAGGGGCCAACAGAGCATTGAGACCATGGGCATATGAGGAGGGGGCAAGCACGGTTCTTTTCAGACCGTGAGCCCTGGTGGGCCTGAGAGAAGATGCTCAAGCCCTTTGCAGTGTACATCCCTTTGAGAATATTTTACCAAAAAAAGTATATAAAACAACCATGTTGGCACAGCCAGTGGTTGTAAGAGTTCATTACTGCGGGATGCATTTGTTGCTAAGTAAGTCAGGTTGGAGCCAACACTGGCTGTGATCCAGCCCCCTCTGAATGCTCTCCACAGAATGAGTGCACCTCTATAAGAAATGGAACAAAAGCTTTCTGAAGATGAATTGGGGAGAGGGGGGCTCACTTTCTGAAATGTTCAAATGGGAAGGAATGCAAAACTTCAAGTGAAAACACCAGATCAGGTTTCAGAAAAACTCTTAATTTTTAGTAGTAAAGACAACAGATTTTGGCAGGTTCGGGGATTGATACCTAAAACAGGTCAGAGACAAATGCTTTGAACTCACAGCTCTCGTTCATGGCAGCTGGAGTGCTCCTTCAGCACTCTGAGTCCTCAGTCAGAACTCTGGAGTTGCTTCAGTCTGTACTGAAGTCTGTACCCGTGGAGAACAGGAATCAGCCAGACTTTCTCAGAGCTGGGACACAACTCCCTGTTTCCTACACTCTTGGTTGCATGTTAGAGCACAAAATCAGGAAGAAGGGAAGCCTTTGTTTGGATGAGTCCCAAGAGTCTGGCAATTTGGGGTGGGAAAGGAGGAGCTGGAGAAGAACCAAACAACTGTAAGTAAGTGGCACCAGCACTCCAGCCTTCTGTGGCAGCTCTCCATCCCTCTGCATCAAGTCTATTTGCTCTTGCCAGGATAACTCTGTCTCTAAGATCTTGGATGTCCCTGGAGTGTCTATGCCAGGGACCAAAGCACTGGGTGCCCAACCGAGTCTCCATCCAGTTGGATGCCAAGTGTGTAAGCAAACACAAGTCCAGGCAACAGAAGCGATTGTCCACATGGCACTCATCAGAACTGCTCTTACTATTCCACCTGCAGCCAGGAGGAGCTGCCCACCAAGGGCTCTGCCTGCTCCCCACAGGAGCTTGCATGACCCTCTACCTCCGAAGCAGGGAAAGGGAGCTGGCAGATAGGGCAGTGAATCCAGGCCTCTGGAGAGTCTTCCCATGATGGCGAGGAGGAAGAAGAGGGTGGGCTGGCTTCATAACTGTCTTCCCCGCAGCTTGAGGCATGAACTGGCAAGAGGCTGGTGGGAAAATGACCTGTAGAAAGAGAGAGCAGAGTGTGATGGGGGTCAGTTCCCTTTTCCAACTGATCCACCAGCAACTGCCCCTGGAGTGCCAGTTCCCTGGTGCCCGGAAAGGGCAAGAGTTGCTTGCTCAGAAGCAAGAACACACCATGCAAAACCCTCTAGGCTCATTTGTGTCACCGGTAAGCACAAGTTGCCCACTTTGAGACATTCCCCTTCCCACCTGGCTCCACTTCCCCACTCCCACCCAGACAGGAGGTGTTGCTGATCAGATGTCCAGCACTGCTTCCTACAGAGGCACAGAATCACTTCATTCAGCCTAGTCATTCTGGGACAAATTACAAACAGCAGGCAGGACTGGCGCATTTGGAAAAACACAGCACAAAGCTGGTTCTGCACATGGCCCCTCCTGCCTTGGGGCTACTGGTCCCCTAAAGCGGAAAGAAGACATGTGTGACCGGCCTGGCACACTGCTTCTAGGCCTGTGGGGAGAAGCGACTGCAGAGAGCCACTCCTCCCACACACTGCAGTAAGAAGCTCTTAGATCCACTCATCCAGGGGAGGGAAACAACTTGCTGTCTCCCTCCAAGCAGCAGGGCACAAACGCAGGGTTGGCTATCTGGGGTGCTCCCTGGGGCATTTGGTGGGCCGCTGTGAGATACAGGAAGCTGGACTAGATGGGCCTACGGCCTGATCCAGTGGGGCTGTTCTTATGTTCTTAACTACAATTCCCAGGAAGCCTTGCAGGTCTCTTGTTATCTGGTGTGCTCCCTGGGGCATTTGGAGGAGGGAGGAGGAGCCAGCCAGGAGTATAAAGCTAGGCCGGCCATCGCGTGAGGCTCTCTGCAGACGCGTGTGGCCTCTGGGAACCAAGTGCCTCGGGAACTAAGTGCCAAGTAAGGCACAAGAGTTTAGCATCTGGGCGAGTTCAGCAGCAGGGCGAGGAGGCCAGGGCCCCATACACTGCCCTTCCTCTTCCCTTGAGAAGAGGGCTGCTAACCAGTGTACGGTTTTTAAAAGGACCCCTAAATAAAACAACAACAACAACAACAAAAAAGCTATGCAGTCAGACAGCCAGCAGCAGGATGGGGGCTATCCAGTGTTCTGCATCGAGTGCCACATGTATGATTATATGCCTCTGGGGCATAAGTCATGGGTGTGTCCTCGGTGCAAGGAGCTCCAGGGTCTCAGGGAACGCGTCCGCTCCCTTGAAGCCTTGGTGGCCGACCTGGAGAAGCGCAGGCAGGCAGAGGAGGACCATGGGGAGACTTCTGGGGACGATCAAGCTTCGTCCCAACCTCAGGCGTGCAGCTCCTCGGCTGCCCGGGTGGGAAGTCTCGGGACTGGAGGACGTCATCCTGGAGAGGAGGGAAACAATCCCCTAGGGGGGACCCCTTCTCCAGGGGATGGGCCCGTATCCGAACGCACTCGGGATACTCCTCGGTGGGAGGGGGGTCGGGGGCTTCTTGTAGTGGGGGATTCAATTATTAGAAACATAGAGAGGGGGGTTTGCGACGGATGTGAGGACCGCATGGTGACTTGCCTGCCTGGTGCGAAGGTTGCGGACATCACTACTCGTCTAGACAGGCTAGTAGACAGTGTTGGGGGAGAGGTAGCGGCTGTGGTGCATGTCGGCACCAACGACGTGGGCAAGTGTAGCTGGGAGGTCCTGGAGGCCAAATTTAGGCTTTTAGGCAGGAAGCTGAAAGCCAGGACCTCAAAGGTAGCGTTCTCTGAAGTGCTACCTGTTCCACGCGCAGGGCCAGCTAGGCAGGCGGAGATCAGGGGTCTCAATGCGTGGATGAGACGGTGGTGCAGGGAGGAGGGGTTTAGATTCGTTAGGCACTGGGGAACTTTTTGGGACAAGCGGGGCCTGTACAAGAGGGATGGGCTCCACTTGAACCAGAATGGAACCAGACTGCTGGCGCATAACATTAAAAAGGTGGCAGAGCAGCTTTTAAACTGATCCCTGGGGGAAGGCCGACAGGAGCCGAGGGGCATCCGGTTCGGGACTCCTCATCCCTATGGGATGAGGATGGGGAGGTTAGAGAACAACAAGACAAAGGCAGGGTAGGAGAAGAAATTGGGAAAGGTAGGGTGATGGGATGTGATAAACGGTTTGGCACAATGAGAGGATGCGGGGACAAAGGAGCAAATAAGCAGCCCATCCTGGGGCATTCCGTGTATAAATGCTTTTATGCGAATGCCCGAAGTCTACGAGCAAAGGTGGGAGAACTGGAATGTCTGGTGACAAGGGAAAATATTGACATAGTGGGCATAACGGAAACCTGGTGGAATGCAGAGAATCAGTGGGATACCGCAATCCCGGGCTATAAACTCTACAGGAGGGACAGGCAGGGGCGTGTTGGAGGTGGGGTGGCCCTTTATGTTAAGGAAGGGATAGAATCCAGCAAAGTAGAGATTGAAGGTGGGTCCGACTCCACCGTACAATCTCTGTGGGTTAAATTACCAGGCTTGTGCAGCGATGTAATACTGGGGGCGTGCTATCGTCCTCCAGACCAGAAATCGGATGGGGACCTTGAAATGAGGAAACAGATCAGGGAGGTGACAAGGAGGGACAGGGTTGTAATCATGGGGGACTTCAATTATCCTCATATTGACTGGGTCAATTTGTGTTCTGGTCACGATAAGGAAACCGGATTTCTTGACGTGCTAAATGACTGTGGCTTAGATCAGCTAGTCAAGGAGCCCACCAGAGGACAGGTGACTCTGGATTTAATATTGTGCGGTAGGCAGGACCTGGTTAGAGATGTAAACGTTACTGAGCCATTGGGGAACAGTGATCATGCTGCGATCCATTTTGACATGCACGTTGGGGGAAGAATACCAGGCAAATCTCTCACAAAAACCCTTGACTTCCGACGGGCGGACTTCCCTCAAATGAGGAGGCTGGTTAGAAGGAGGTTGAAAGGGAGGGTAAAAAGAGTCCAATCTCTCCAGAGTGCATGGAGGCTGCTTAAAACAACAGTAATAGAGGCCCAGCAGAGGTGTATACCGCAAAGAAAGAAGGGTTCCACTAAATCCAGGAGGGTGCCCGCATGGCTAACCAGCCAAGTTAAGAGAGGCTGTGAAGGGCAAGGAAGCTTCGTTCCGTAAATGGAAGTCTTGCCCTAATGAGGAGAATAAAAAGGAACATAAACTGTGGCAAAAGAAATGTAAGAAGGTGATACTGGAGGCCAAGCGAGACTATGAGGAACCCATGGCCGGCAACATTAAGGGGAATAATAAAAGCTTCTTCAAATATGTTAGAAGCAGGAAACCCGCCAGAGAAGCAGTTGGCCCTCTGGATGGTGAGGGAGGGAAAGGGGAGATAAAAGGAGACTTAGAGATGGCAGAGAAATTAAATGAGTTCTTTGCATCTGTCTTCACGGCAGAAGACCTCGGGCAGATACTGCTGCCCGAACGGCCCCTCCTGACCGAGGAGTTATGTCAGATAGAGGTTAAAAGAGAAGATGTTTCAGACCTCATTGATAAATTAAAGATCAATAAGTCACCGGGCCCTGATGGCATCCACCCAAGGGTTATTAAGGAATTGAAGAATGAAGTTGCAGACCTCTTGACTAAGGTATGCAACTTGTCCCTCAAAACGGCCACAGTGCCAGAAGATTGGAGGATAGCAAATGTCACGCCTATTTTTAAAAAGGGAAAGAGGGGGGACCCGGGAAACTATAGGCCGGTCAGCCTAACATCCATACCGGGTAAGATGGTGGAATGCCTCATCAAAGATAGGATCTCAAAACACATAGACGAACAGGCCTTGCTGAGGGAGAGCATGGCTTCTGTAAGGGTAAGTCTTGCCTCACGAACCTTATAGAATTCTTTGAAAAGGTTAACAGGCATGTGGATGCGGGAGAACCCGTGGACATTATATATCTGGACTTTCAGAAGGCGTTTGACACGGTCCCTCACCAAAGGCTACTGAAAAAACTCCACAGTCAGGGAATTAGAGGACAGGTCCTCTCATGGATTGAGAACTGGTTGGAGGCCAGGAAGCAGAGAGTGGGTGTCAATGGGCAATTTTCACAATGGAGAGAGGTGAAAAGCAGTGTGCCCCAAGGATCTGTCCTGGGACCGGTGCTTTTCAACCTCTTCATAAATGACCTGGAGACAGGGTTGAGCAGTGAAGTGGCTAAGTTTGCAGACGACACCAAACTTTTCCGAGTGGTAAAGACCAGAAGTGATTGTGAGGAGCTCCAGAAGGATCTCTCCAAACTGGCAGAATGGGCAGCAAAATGGCAGATGCGCTTCAATGTCAGTAAGTGTAAAGTCATGCACATTGGGGCAAAAAATCAAAACTTTAGATATAGGCTGATGGGTTCTGAGCTGTCTGTGACAGATCAGGAGAGAGATCTTGGGGTGGTGGTGGACAGGTCGATGAAAGTGTCGATGAAAGCGGCGGCAGTGAAGAAGGCCAATTCTATGCTTGGGATCATTAGGAAGGGTATTGAGGACAAAACAGCTAGTATTATAATGCCGTTGTACAAATCGATGGTAAGGCCACACCTGGAGTATTGTGTCCAGTTCTGGTCGCCGCATCTCAAAAAAGACATGGTGGAAATGGAAAAGGTGCAAAAGAGAGCGACTAAGATGATTACGGGGCTGGGGCACCTTCCTTATGAGGAAAGGCTACGGCGTTTGGGCCTCTTCAGCCTAGAAAAGAGATGCCTGAGGGGGGACATGATTGAGACATACAAAATTATGCAGGGGATGGACAGAGTGGATAGGGAGATGCTCTTTACACTCTCACATAATCCAGAACCAGAGGACATCCACTAAAATTGAGTGTTGGGGGGGTTCGGACAGACAAAAGAAAATATTTCTTTACTCAGCGTGTGGTCGGTCTGTGGAACTCCTTGCCACAGGATGTGGTGCTGGCGTCTACTATGTGGGCAGGAGGTCTGGTCTAGAGGGTAGAGCCTCCATTTGCCTGAAGATTAACATCCACAAGGTCTCCAGTTCGAGGCCACCGGCACCGTGCGACCTTGAAGCAGCTGGCAAGCTGCAGCTGAGCTGTTCCATCTGCTCGGAGCGTGGGAGGATGGAGGCAGAACGTGAAACCAGATCGGAGTGTAACATCTTGAATGTGGTGGTTCTTGAAAGAGAGAACCTTCTTTCAATTTGTAAAAATCCCTGCGTGGATTTAATAAGCCTGCCTGTGTAAACCGCCTTGAATAAAGTCTTGAATAAAGACCAAGAAAGGCGGTATATAAATACTGTATATTATATTATTATTATTATACCCTAGACGCCTTTAAAAGGAGATTGGACAAGTTTCTGGAGGAAAAATCCATTATGGGGTGCAAGCCATGATGTGTATGCGCAACCTCCTGATTTTAGGAATGGGTTAAGTCAGAATGCCAGATGTAGGGGAGGGCACCAGGATGAGGTCTCTTGTTATCTGGTGTGCTCCCTGGGGCATTTGGTGGGCCACAGTGAGATACAGGAAGCTGGACTAGATGGGCCTCTGGCCTGATCCAGTGGGGCTGTTCTTATGTTCTTATTTAAAAATGGACCTGTAGCCTGCCAGGGACTAACTGCAGATTAGAAGTGGGATTGGGGGGCGGGGGGGGCTCATTTGAATGACACCTGCTACTGGCAACTGGCCTGAAGATGTTTTTTGCGTCAGTTTTCACTCACCTGCACAGATGGGGCACGTGCCCACCACCATGTTCTCCTCCTCTTCCACTTTCTGCAGCCTTCTTGTCCGACCATGGCCGTTAATGGCCCTTTGGAAACCATCCCCAGGCCTAGTGGAGGAAGCTGCTATAGATCTGCAGAGAACGCTTTGTTTCAGTTAAAAGGGGTGATTCTCTGCCCTTCTTCCTTGCACCAAATGATACCCACTCGCTGACTCTACGCTTTTATCCTGACCTCCAGCCAAAAGGCTCTCAGGGCAGCTTACAGTAAAACTGAAAGCCACCCAGCAACAAGACAGCCAGTCTCGGAACAGCTGAGGATGTGGGCAATGAAATAAATTCTGTGGGCATGAACAGTGGGCAATGTGAATTGAATTCTGTGTTAATGCTTAACATTTGTGCAGCACTTTCAGAGTGTGCAAAGTGCTCCACACAAACCACCTTGATGCAACAGCACTGAAGGCAAGTATTCACCCTATACTGCAGCCAGGGAGCTGAGATGGAATAGTGGTGGCCTGCCTGAGGCTATTTCGTGGGAATTCACGGCAGAGGCAAGATTCAGACCAGGAAGTCCCAATCGGCAGCTCAATCTCTCACAGCACAAGCCTATGCCTGCCTTCTCAGAAGTAAAGTCCACTGAACACAATGGGCCTTACTCTGCAGTAATTGTGTTTAGGATTGTAGTCTTGGCCACTACACCAGAGCCCCAACTAAACCAAACTGCAGCCACATTCTCAGCAGCATAACCAGGAATCCAGGAATCTCCCCAAAACCACCCACATCACCAGCTTTACGAAACCCAGCACAGAGTGGGTCTCAGCAGGACTCCTTGGGAGACAGGACACAACACTCAAGCACACAATGCTGCCTGGCTGTCACTCTTTTCTATCCCAGCATTGTCTGGCAGCTGCCCTCCAGGGTCCCAGGCAGTCATCTTGAGCCTGGAGCAAAGCAAGCGCTCTGCCACTGAGCTCAGAGCTCTTGCCTTTCTGAAGGACCAAATCATATATTGTATGGCAGGTTGATGCTCTTGCTTTCCTAACATGCAACCACAGGTGACTCTGAAGTGGGTGAAGATATTGGTGTAGGCAAACTTAACCCTTTCCCTCTGCTCCCCCCCCCGCCAATTAACAGCCTTGAGCAGCAGTAACGGACAGACTGGAAAAGAGCAGAAGAGGGTTCAGCAACATCTTCCCCAGCACTTCTGATCTGATCCAATCCAGAATTCCTAGCAAGCTCCATTGAAATGAAAACAAAGCCTGCTGGACAATCCAGTTGTGGATCTCCTGGGAAGTATGTAGTTTGGCTCTAAGTACAGCTGAATCCTGGGACCTTCCCAGGATGCCCACTGTCATAAATATATACATGTTAGGCCTAGCTTAGCATGTGGAGCCTGAACCAAACTAAGTCAGTAACGGAGAAGTGGCTAGCAGTTCCCAGCTGCAAGAATGTGAGTAAATAAACAAGAATTACAAACCCTTGGAATGTTTCACACCTCAGGAGACAGAGAGGCGCCTGATCAAGCGTGATGGAGTGCAGCTGTGGATCTCCAGTTGGGAGGGGTAAGAACTAGGAGAGCTAGCAACCAGACCCACTCCGAGAAGGGTCTGTCCTCAAAAGTTTCTGATTGGACAGTCTAAATAAGTATGAAGTCACCTCAGCACTATTAGCATAAGAAATATAATAATGAGTGCCCCAAGGGGTGTGTGTGTTCCTTCTTGGACAGAGTTTTTGGGTGCAACTTCCTGCACGCTGTGTGCTCCATTGTCTACCATGGGAACCCGGCCTCATAGGTAGCCTTGGAGCTAAAAGATCTACACAAGTAACTGACCCAGGTGAGAGGTAGGGATGAATAGAGATAGCCAGCTAGCTTTATTATTTTATTGCCAATATGTTTCCTAGATGTTTATGCCTCTAGCATTTGCTGCCTTACTGTAACTTTATGTAACTTTATGTAACCTTATGTACTTAATAAACTAAATTATCTTTTACTAAGCTGTTTCATTGTCTGTTGGGGACAAGGGTTCAGAATCCTGCCTGGCCATTCAGCAAGCTAACAAGTGCTCATTGAGGTCTAGTGACTTGAGGACTGAAGCTTTAATTGAAGAAAGAGCTCAGTGCCTGCAAGGGATAGAGTTAAGCATAGAGGGTCTCAGTGTCCCTGGACTGAGGCACTGGCACATACAGGGTGGCAGTAATACTACACAGAGGGGCCTTGAGGGTTTTAGGGTTTGAGAACCAAGAACTCTGAGCACCCCAAGCCCCCCTAAGTTTGCGACACCCATCCAAAGGGAAGCTGTGATTGCAGGGGAAAGAGGGGGCCAGTACACTGCTCTTCTCACCCATCTCTCTGCTCACTCACCCCTTCCTACACTGAACATTCTGAACCATGAGTTGCCTGCCACTGTACTCGGATGATCCCAGGCATAGCCCACTCACCTCTCCACACAGCTGTGAGATCTCCTTCTCCGACTTGCTTTCATGTGGCTTCTTCTGACAGGTAATTCCTGCTTGGATCCTGCAGAATAGAGCAAGCCAGCAACACCAGTCATGTATTGCCATAAAGTCATTCATGAGACTTCACTTGAATATAGATCTCTCCATTCCAAGTTCAGAACATAAACCACCACATCCCACCTTTTTAAAGTTGTCATCAGGTGTTGTTTGCAGGTCTCAAACAAGGTAAAATGTGCACAAGACCAACTCAGCACACTCAAGTACCCCAAGGAAAGCTGATTTCAGGCTCCTTGCCCAAGAGCAGCTTGGTGAATCAGCCCCCTCTTTGGTCTCAGGACAGTTTCCTGGCTGGCAAGCCCCCTGCCCCCTCCGCATTAGCCCCGACCGACCTGGCCATACCCACTCCAAGGGACTCCCTCCCCATTCATCCAACACTGAATGGCCCCATACCACACCTGCAGCAGGCTGAGCCTGTCCTTTCTCATTGGTTTCTGGGGCAGAAGAAGTGGGAAGTGCTGCTTTGGGGAAGGGTCTTTTGCGGGCACAGGCTGCCTTCAGGACCATCCTGGCTGGGCGGCTCATCCAGGTTGTGCCACATGCCCCAGGGCTGGAGGCTGGGTCCAGCCGTTGCAGTCGACTTTTCAGCATGGCTTCCTCCTCAGTGCTCCTGTAAAGAAAGATCCAGTGGCTCTCTCAGAAGAAATTTCTATAGAACCATGATCCCTGTTTGTGGCTGTCAGGAGCAAAGGAACCCCTTTGAAAGAACCTGGGGTGTTCCAGCTCTTGCCCTGTCTCAAGACAAGCTATCCCATTCCTAAAGTACCCCCGACTGATACCTGTCCAGCCTTTCACAGCAGATCTCCCAAAGGAGAAAATTCTCTGGCTTTCCTTGTTCTAGTAGTGCCAAACTTCTGCTACAGTTATTTTTTTCTCCTGTTTAACCTAACCCACCTCCCTGTTGTTCTATTACACTGGAGGTTAAATACAAGCCAGAAGACAGGGTGAACAATGAAAGGCTGTCTCCCTTCTTTCTGGCAGCTTTTCAAATATCTGAAAACCGCCAGCAGCACTTTCTGTACTCTTCACGTGGGCTAAAACTAGCTTTTTCAATGAGGATAAGGCTTCTTATCCTTATCCTCCAGATTCCAGATTCCACGTGGGCTAAAACTAGCTTTTTCAATGAGGATAAGGCTTCTTATCCTTATCCTCCAGACTCCAGTCACATCCTGCACTAGTAAGTGGTTTCATATCTGTTGCTTCTGGTTATAGCAAAAGAACTTCAACAGGTATGGGACTACAGAATGCTATTCCCAGAGCCCAGATACTAGACTTCCCAGTCCTCTCATATCTTTCCAGATCACCTTCTTTCTCTGGCACAGTCACAGCCATACAAACCAGAAGCACTGTTACTAGGAACACACCAGCCTTAAATCCATGCACATATATATTGGCAACCTTTAGTCTCGAAAGACTATGGTATCGCGCTCTGAAAGGTGGTTCTGGCACAGCGTCTAGTGTGGCTGAAAAGGCCAATCCGGGAGTGACAATCCCTTCCACACCGGGAGCAAGTGCAGTCTGTCCCTGGTCTGTCTCCCTGGCTATGGGCCTTCCTTCTTTGCCTCTTAGCCTCAGACTGTTGGCAAAGTGTCTCTTCAAACTGGGAAAGGCCATGCTGCACAGCCTGCCTCCAAGCGGGCCGCTCAGAGGCCAGGGTTTCCCACTTGTTGAGGTCCATCCCTAAGGCCTTCAGATCCCTCTTGCAGATGTCCTTGTATCGCAGCTGTGGTCTACCTGTAGGGCGCTTTCCTTGCACGAGTTCTCCATAGAGGAGATCCTTTGGGATCCGGCCATCATCCATTCTCACGACATGACCGAGCCAACGCAGGCGTCTCTGTTTCAGCAGTGAATACATGCTAGGGATTCCAGCACGTTCCAGGACTGTGTTGTTTGGAACTTTGTCCTGCCAGGTGATGCCGAGGATGCGTCGGAGGCAGCGCATGTGGAAAGCGCTCAGTTTCCTCTCCTGTTGTGAGCGAAGAGTCCATGACTCGCTGCAGTACAGAAGTGTACTCAGGACGCAAGCTCTGTAGACCTGGATCTTGGTATGTTCCGTCAGCTTCTTGTTGGACCAGACTCTCTTTGTGAGTCTGGAAAACGTGGTAGCTGCTTTACCGATGCGCTTGTTTAGCTCGGTATCGAGAGAATGAGTGTCGGAGATCGTTGAGCCAAGGTACACAAAGTCATGGACAACCTCCAGTTCATGCTCAGAGATTGTAATGCAGGGAGGTGAGTCCACATCCTGAACCATGACCTGTGTTTTCTTCAGGCTGATTGTCAGTCCAAAATCTTGGCAGGCCTTGCTAAAACGATCCATGAGCTGCTGGAGATCTTTGGCAGAGTGGGTAGTGACAGCTGCATCGTCGGCAAAGAGGAAGTCACGCAGACATTTCAGCTGGACTTTGGATTTTGCTCTCAGTCTGGAGAGGTTGAAGAGCTTTCCGTCAGATCTGGTCCGGAGATAGATGCCTTCTGTTGCAGTTCCAAAGGCCTGCTTCAGCAGGACAGCGAAGAAAATCCCAAACAAGGTTGGTGCAAGAACACAGCCCTGCTTCACTCCGCTTCGGATGTCAAAAGGGTCTGATGTGGAGCCATCAAAGACAACAGTGCCCTTCATGTCCTTGTGGAAAGATCTGATGATGCTGAGGAGCCTGGGTGGACATCCAATCTTGGGGAGAATCTTGAAGAGGCCGTCTCTGCTGACCAGGTCGAAAGCCTTTGTGAGATCTATGAAGGCTATAAAGAGTGGCTGTCGTTGTTCCCTGCATTTCTCCTGCAGTTGTCTAAGGGAGAATACCATATCAGTGGTGGACCTGTTGGCTCGGAATCCACACTGCGATTCTGGATAGACGCTCTCTGCAAGTACCTGGAGCCTCTTTAGTACAACTCGGGCAAACAGCTTTCCTACAACGCTAAGGAGAGAGATGCCGCGGTAGTTGTTGCAGTCACCCCTGTCACCTTTGTTCTTGTACAGCGTGATGATGTTCGCATCCCTCATGTCTTGAGGTACTCCACCTTCTCTCCAGCAGAGACAGAGGATTTCATGCAGCTCAGTGACGATGATCTCTTTGCAGCATTTTAGGACTTCAGCAGGGATGTTGTCTTTTCCAGGTGCCTTGCCAAAGGCAAGGGAGTCCAGGGCCATGTGAAGTTCTTCTAGGGTTGGTTCACTGTCAAGCTCTTCCAGCACAGGCAGGCATTCAATGTTGTTCAGTGCTTCTTCGGTGACTACATTTTCTCTGGAATATAGCAGGTCCTCCGAACTGCTCGCAGCAAAGTCCAACAGACTGCCAGGAGATGTGCTAACGACTACTGGCTCCAGCTCTGTTCCGAGATACAGATAGCAGCTGACACGGGCAACATCAAGGGGATGTATGATGGTATCAAGCAGGCCCTAGGTCCAACACAGAAGAAAATTGCCCCTCTGAAGTCTGCCACAGGCGAGGTCATCCAGGATCGGGCGCAGCAGATGGAACGCTGGGTGCAGCACTACTCTGAGCTATATTCCAGAGAAAAATCCATGTACAATTGTCTCCTTAATCCTCCGTAGAACAAAAACTGGCTTTTGGTCTGAAGAAAATCTTTAGAGAACAAATGTCTGAGATTTAAGAAGCACCCTTCCGTACCAGTCTCTTTCCAAGTGCTTGACCAAGGTTGGAGAAGCCTAGCTGGAAAACTCTGGCCTCAACACTCCTTGGTCATGGTGACAACATACTGGTCTATCATACCTAGGGGTGTTTTTTCAGTGACCAATATAGAATGCAAAATAATGAGAATTTTTGCTCAAATTCCAATATAAAACGATAAGGATCAAAACATGAAAACCACTCATTTCACAAAATAACACCACTTTTGCTTAATTTTGATGACTCTACAAGTAATTTTCACTAAGGTAGCAAGCCCCTGAAGCGTTTCCAATGGTGGAGCAGCTGAGTAAAAGTGCCTGATAGGGGATGTGTGTATGTGTGGCAGCTGGGGGGGAAGAGATGTGAACAGGTGGGGAGAAAGTAAATGCCTGAGCAGAGGCACCAAGAAGGAAGAGCGAAGCCTGCAGTTCCAACCTGCTTTACTCCCTCTTTCCTTTTCTTCACTTCACTTACTGTAATCTGGAGGCAAGGCAACTGAGTTCTAAACTGTGATCTGGATGTGATCTGTGGTCAGATGAATGTGTTTGAATCTGGATCTCCCCTCTGACCATCCCTGTAAATTATTATTATTATTAACGGTATTTATATACCGCTTTTCAACAAAAAGTTCACGAAGCGGTTTACAGAGAAAAATCCAATAACTAAATGGCTCCCTGTCCCAGAAGGGCTCACAATCTAAAAAGGTGCAAAAGAACACCAGCAGGCAGCCACTAGAAAAGACACTGCTGGGGTGAGGAGGGCCAGTTACTCTCCCCTTGCTAAAAAAAGAGTACCCACTTGAAAAAGTGCCTCTTACTCAGTTAGCAGAGGTTGAATGCCTTTTCTGGAGCTTGTCTATGTGGTGTTGCAGTTCTGAGAAGCTTGGAAAACCAAGTAATGCTCAGGAGAGCCTTTCTCTGATTTTATTTTTTCTGTATTGTACTGCACCTTGACCTGATCACTTTCTACGGCTTTTTTGCATGTTTTATGGCATCCTGGTGTGCAAAAGGGGGGGGATGAGGGCAGGAGGTCTGGCTCAGTTGGTAGAGCTGCCGCCTTGTGTGCCTGAAGATCTGAGGCTGCCAGTTCGAAACAACCGGAAGTACCCGAGAACTGACGACACGCTGATATACTGATGAGCTGACCCTCGGTGGCAGAGAGGAGCTACTGTCAAGTGGAGCGTGGGAGGCGAAGGGCCAGAGAGGGGCCAGACCGGGAAGGAATCCAGCTGGAGCGAGGAGTTCTGTGAAAGACTAGAACTATTCAACTGTAAAAATCCCTACGGGGGTTTAGAACAGCCTGCCTGTGTAAACCGCCTTGGATTAAAGTCTGAGGAGAAATCTGATGACCAAAGAAAGGCAGTATATAAATACCTGTATAAATAAATAAATACTGTGATTTAAAAAAAAATTCTGCTTGTCTATTTGTTGCTGCACTTTTGAGAAGCTTGGAAAACCAATGAATATGTATATATGTTTGATAATGGTCTAAAATGATACAGAGTTCACAGCTGAAATGCTTATTGTGCTTTTATGTGCTGTTTGTACAATTTTTATTTTTATGGTATTCTCCCTTAGACAACTGCAGGAGAAATGCAGGGAACAACACAGCCATTCTTTATAGCCTTCATAGATCTCACAAAGGCTTTCGACTTGGTCAGCAGAGACGGCCTCTTCAAGATTCTCCCCAAGATTGGATGTCCACCCAGGCTCCTCAGCATCATCAGATCTTTCCACAAGGACATGAAGGGCACTGATGTCTTCAATGGCTACACATCAGACCCTTTTGACATCCGAAGCGGAGTGAAGCAGGGCTGTGTTCTTGCGCCAACCTTGTTTGGGATTTTCTTCGCTGTCCTGCTGAAGCAGGCCTTTGGAACTGCAACAGAAGGCATCTATCTCCGGACCAGATCAGACGGAAAGCTCTTCAACCTCTCCAGACTGAGAGCAAAATCCAAAGTCCAGCTGAAATGTCTGCGTGACTTCTTCTTTGCCGATGATGCAGCTATCACTACCCACTCTGCCAAAGATCTCCAGCAGCTCATGGATCGTTTTAGCAAGGCTTGCCAAGATTTTGGACTGACAATCAGCCTGAAGAAAACACAGGTCATGGTTCAGGATGTGGACTCACCTCCCTGCATTACAATCTCTGCACATGAACTGGAGGTTGTCCATGATTTTGTGTACCTTGGCTCAACGATCTCCGACACTCTTTCTCTCGATACCGAGCTAAACAAGCGCATCGGTAAAGCAGCTACCACGTTTTCCAGACTCACAAAGAGAGTCTGGTCCAACAAGAAGCTGACAGAATATACCAAGATTCAGATCAACAGAGCTTGCGTCCTGAGTACACTTCTCTACTGCAGCGAGTCATGGACTCTTCGCTCACAACAGGAGAGGAAACTGAGCGCTTTCCACATGCGCTGCCTCCGACACATCCTCGGCATCACCTGGCAGGACAAAGTTCCAAACAACACAGTCCTGGAATGTGCTGGAATCCCTAGCATGTATTCACTGCTGAAACAGAGACGCCTGCGTTGGCTCGGTCATGTCGTGAGAATGGATGATGGCCGGATCCCAAAGGATCTCCTCTATGGAGAACTCGTGCAAGGAAAGCGCCCTACAGGTAGACCACAGCTGCAATACATCTGCAAGAGGGATCTGAAGGCCTTAGGGATGGACCTCAACAAGTGGGAAACCCTGGCCTCTGAGCGGCCCGCTTGGAGGCAGGCTGTGCAGCATGGCCTTTCCCAGTTTGAAGAGACACTTTGCCAACAATCTGAGGCTAAGAGGCAAAGAAGGAAGGCCCATAGCCAGGGAGACAGACCAGGGACAGACTGCACTTGCTCCCATTGTGGAAGGGATTGTCACTCCCGGATTGGCCTTTTCAGCCACACTAGACGCTGTGCCAGAACCACCTTTCAGAGCGCGATACCATAGTCTTTCGAGACTGAAGGTTGCCAATACAAAGTACAATTTTGAACAAGAATTCAGAAAAACACATGACATCACATTTTGCTCTTTTAATCAAGAAATTTTGGAAAAAATATCACTAAAAAACACTCCACTAGTCATATCGCACCAATGGATACTTACGACGGTGTCTCTGGGAAGAACGTCCTGCAGAAGGATGCACTGGAGAGACACTGGCTACCTACGGATGCAGGATGAACCTGCAAGTGACGAAGAGAGAGAAGAGATCTTAGAGAGATGCTTTCTTCATGCTAAAATGTTATCGCTTAGCAAAATACAAGCTATATTACTAGGGAGCAATCGCACGGGTTTTGTTTCACTATGTCAGTTCAGCTTCACAAAACATTCTGCAAATGCTTATAAGAACCACCAAACTGGGCCCAGCAAGCTCAGCATGCTGTCTATAAGCACTAGCCTCACGGACGTTCATAAGCAGGGCATGGCAAAGGTAGTCACGCCCACCAGCAGCTGACAGTCAAAAGAAGATGCAGTGTGAGGACTGAGTGTTCTGCATGCTCCAACATTTTCATGACTCCTGTAAAAACACATCATTCATCACAACACCAACGTCGTCACAGCACTAAGTGCAAGGAAGTTC
Organism: Tiliqua scincoides; assembly: GCF_035046505.1. Classification (NCBI taxonomy): domain Eukaryota; kingdom Metazoa; phylum Chordata; class Lepidosauria; order Squamata; family Scincidae; genus Tiliqua; species Tiliqua scincoides. The sequence goes on from NC_089823.1 coordinate 1,663,902, forward strand.
ACAGATGAGTGGTGAATTATTTGGACTTCCTTTTGTTGTCTTAACCTGCTCTCTATCCATTTCAGGTGGTGGTTCTAAGTTTTTGATTCTAACAGGAATAAAATGTTTCTTTCTTCTCCAAACTACTCAAGATCTTTTCAACCTGCTCCAAATCTACTCCCATGCCACTCTTCCCCTTGGTCAACCAAAAGTCAATTTCAATAACAACAAACAGGAATTCTTCCCCTCCTCATCTGCCCCTCAGTCCTTGCATCAGAGCACAAACAAGTCTGTCTGGAATAGACACTATTAAGATAAATGGGTATGCTTCTAAGCTGTAACCGACATTTTGTAATGTGCATATATTTAAAAAAAAATGGCAGGTGAGAGTCCAAGAAGTGCTGAAGGGCACTGAAGCTCCATATCTGATAGCTGTTGATCTTATTAAGCCCACCTGGGATTGCTGAGATTTCTCCACATTTAAGTCTGCCTTTGCAGTCATCTCTGCCATAAAAAACTGCTCTGTAATTATCATTATTAATATTAGTACTAGTAACAGTAAAAATATACCATAGTCTTTCGAGACTGAAGGTTGCCAATACAACAGTAAAAAATGAAATATTAAGGACCAATCCAGATAATACATGGACAACATATGTGGCAACCTCCTGATTTTAGAAATGGGCTATGTCAGATGCAAGGGAGGGCACCAGGATGAGGTCTCGTTATCTGGTGTGCTCCCTGGGGCATTTGGTGGGCCGCTGTGAGATACAGGAAGCTGGACTAGATGGGCCTATGGCCTGATCTGGTTCTTATGGTGCTTTGCTTTTTAAACTGAATAGCAGTAGTGGATGCTGCAATTGCAAGTGGAGGATTGAAGAGGGGGGCCACCTAACCCTTTCCCCTCCAGTCAGTTTTTCACCCTCAAATGTTTTTTGCCTCCACAGCCAAGATGACCCTGGGGTTCCAAAAATTTTCCCTAGTGGGAAGAAAAGCACTTGGAAGGAGGGGAACTGCAAAGACAAACAGCAGGAGCAGAAAGAGCGATGCTGTAGTTGTTTTTCAGGAGAAAAAGTTGGGGTTCGTTTATGTATCTCACTTTTAATATCTGGTTTGGTCTGAGAGTACTCCAGATGCTGAGTTTTGAGTGCAGCCCTGACTAGAAACAACTCCCATGGGTCCTTACCTGACTATGCGTAGAGGCTAGCTCTGCCTCACTGCAATCTTCATCCAGTGGAGTGCGGATCCGGATGAAGGAGAGGCCAAACTGGGCATGCTTGTTGAAGGGCTGGCTGCAAGTGAGCCTTACGCGATCCCACTTCTCCCCAAGCGCAGAGACCAAGAAGTCCCCTGTGGAAGACAAGCAAGGAGACAGAGAGCAGACATGACTTCAGAACTCCAGGCATTTCCAGTTCTTGGGTGCCCCGTGCAGATGAAGAGTGCCACCGCCCTGTTACCTTCTTTAAACATCCGGACTCCAGAACGATTCTTATCCATCTTGGCATCTGCTGGAGTCATCAAGGTGGTGGTGGGCAACAGAGTGAGGAAACTCTGGTCTAGAGGCCAGGAGGATCGTCCCACATCTATCTGAAGGAAGGCAGAGCCGCCGTTCCCTGAAGACCAGAAGGAGGACATACAGTCTGCACTAAAGAGCTCCTAGTTTAACACTCAGGCTCATGATTCCCATGCTGTTTTTTAAGATGTCTGTTGGAAATATGTTTTTAAATCATGTTTTTAATTGTGTTTTAATCATTGTTGTAAGCCGCCTTACAATCGGGGATTTATTTATCTAGCTTAATACATGGACTTATATAACAATTAATCTAGATCAAATATCAATGTCTAGTTTGTCCAGCCATTCAAGGACAGAGTTACCTTCTCTGAAAAAGTCAGGCCATGGGTCAGGATACGCCCTCAGACACAATGTGGGCGTATGGTTTGTCGGGAAAACCCGCAATCACACTGTGGGTAGAAACTAGACCCCATTTAAACACTGAGTCCTGGCAAACACCATGAAGGGTACGGATTCTGTTCAAAGTTTTCCAATGCTGGCGAGGTAAGTCAAAACCTGGCACCTTAAGTGTAGGATTGTCCCTTCGGGGAGAAAAGCAGGGTATAAGTAAGGGCACAATCCTAACCCCTTATGTCAGTGCTTTCCAGCACTGACATAAGGGCAATGCAGCTCTGAGGTAAGGGAACAAACATTCCCTTACTTTGAGGAGGCCTCCGTGAGTGACACCCAACTGCAGGATGCAGCATATGTCCCATTGGCACTGTTATACAAGTGCTGGAAAGCACTGACACAAGGGGTTAGGATTGCGCCCTAGTAAGTAAGTAAGTAAATAATGATTCAGCTAAAACAGGTCTGCCACTTAGTGACACACATTGAATCTGCCACTAGGAAAGGACTGGGATTGGAGCATCTCAGGAACTGCCTCTTTCCATATAGATTGGCCAAAGAATACTGCCCCACCACTGAGGGATGGCCCTTCACCTGCTCCTTTGCAATCAGAGGTATAGCAGGTAGGCAAGAGAGAGGACTTGGGGGGGCCATGGTGCCCAGAATTTGGAGCACCATTACTATAAGGTCATTACTGGCCTCATGACCGATGGCTTTTGAATTAGTGAAAACTCATTTAATCATGGTTTAATTATTGTATTATCATTTTTAAGACACCTTGAATATGTATAGAAAACAGAGATTAAAGTGCTGGAAATAAAAAATAAATACTCAGAGTCTGACCTAGACCCCTCCTTTCTTGTTTCAAAGAACAGCAGACTACACACCCATCAATCTGAGCATAATGTTATATGTTATTTCATTTTCGCTGGTAACACTGAAGAACATATACCCTAAGAGCTCACAAGATTTCAAATAACTACTTGTGCCCAATTAAAGCAGCACATCACTAGTTTGATCTAAACAGATTTCTAATCTAGTTTCTGCAGAAATCCCCAAGACTGCTTTTAAAAAAAACAATAATGCAAACAAATTCAATACTTTAAAATCCAACAATATATAAGAACGTAAGAACAGCCCCACTCCGCACATTGGGTCGACACTTTCATCGACTTGTCCACCACCACTCCAAGATCTCTCTCCTAATCTGTCACAGACAGCTCAGAAGCCTTCATCCTATATCTGAAGTTTTGTTTTTTGAATATACAAACCATACATCAAGGAAATCAGCAGCAACCAAAGAATAAAACCAGCAGATTCAGAAAAAAGCAAGCAAGAACAGACGGTTTTTAGTTGGTGGAGAAAGGCTCACAGCAACAGTCCTAATCGGACCTGTTGGGGAAGGTGTTCAAAGACAGCCTTCCATTTGCTCTTGCTCCCAAGCAGTTCCTACCCATTCCCTCCCATGTCCTTACCAATGTCAATGTAGCCAATGTGACTTGCTTGTTCCAGCTGGAGTTCGACTTTCAGCTGTCGACTTCGATCCCGGGGGCAGCTGAGCCATGGGCAAAGACCTTCTTCAAGTAGCAAGTTCTCTACTGGATACTTAGGATCCTATACCAGAAAAAAGGGGAAATTGAGGACCATTGTGATGAATGTACTGTTTCCCCCCCCCCTTTTGCCCACTCTCTCTTATTTCTGGGCACTTGTAGCTTCCCAGAAGTTCTTGCACAGCTACAGCAGCCAAAACAGCTACTGGCAAGCAGCCTTTGTGCTTTGTTTGACCATTCCAGCCACATGCTTGATGTGGATTGGGGCTCTTCTTCTTGTCTGGAATAGTTACCCTCTCCCTCTAGGATTGGGAGGCTCCTGCCATTGGGCAGTCAAACGGCTATCTAGGTTAAGGGATGGTCAGGTGAGTTCCACTTCTCCAATCAGGTGACTTGATGACATCAATGCAAATTTATTTAGGTTGAAGCATCAGGAAGCTCTTTGTTTTTCTGCCATGGGGGAGCCTAATGCTGGCACTCAGAACTACTGGAGAGTAAGCACTGGGACTGAAAAGTCTTGGACAAGTGCAAGTTGCAAGTGCTGGGGACCACCTATAGCTAAAGGTGACCAGGGAATTAATCTATTTGTTCACTATTTCGACTCCTGCTTATTTCATCTATTTAAGATACTGTTGGGGTTTGGGGGCTGTGTTTTTTTGAGTAGCATCCCATCACCATCTGCTGGGTGTTACTGGTTGCTGTATCTAGTTGAACAGTCTGTGCTTTCCAGCCGAGTTGAACACTTTTCATCAGTCTGCTTGTACTTTTACTCCTCACCTTTCTTTCCTCATTTTCTTTTCATTTTCTTTCATTTTTAGAAATAGAAATGGGCTATGTCAGTTACAAGGGAGGGCACCAGGATGCAGGTCATGTCTTGTGTGCTCCCTGGGGCATTTGGTGGGCCGCTGTGAGATACAGGAAGCTGGACTAGATGGGCCTATGGCCTGATCCAGTGGGGCTGTTCTTATGTTCTTTAATTTCTCTACTTTTATATGATTAATACACTAAGTACATTTTGTCTTTATTCCTGCTTAGATTATGTTCACAAGCAATTCCATGGGCTGTCCCATCTCTTCGCCCTGCAGGCGGCATTGTGGGTTTGCTTTTTAATAAGAACCCCTGGGGTTCAGTGCTGTTCTGGGGAGTTTTCCCTTCCTCTGCCTGGTTTCTGTAGCCTGGGATGGTGGCAGCAGATAAAAATTACCAAGGTACTCCCCATACAGCTGCTGGTCCAGTGAAAAGAAAGTGGGGAGCAGGAAAGGGTCATGCACGCACTAACTACTAGGCACTACTTGCTTTGGTCAGTCTACCTTCTCACAGGACTGTTTCCCCAACAAACATGATCCATAACTTTTATGTATAATAATTTTTGCACTGCCCTTGCAAGTTTTTCAAGCTTTAAATTCTTTTTCATATGTATTCTCTGTATCCATCAGACTGTGGCATAGCTCACAACTGCACTGAGCTGACATCAGATTGTTATTGCTGACCTTAAATTTTTAATCTTTATGTCTTTAGAAATAAACCTGGTAACATCTGAGAAGCAAACACTGGCGTAATTCAGGTGGGCAACATTCTCAATGTATGAACACCACATTCCTTCATACATGCAAAATTACAATTTGAAAGAAAAAAGGAATCTGTTCTGCCAGGCTAGTGACTTGCCAAATTAACCGGTATTTCTATTTTCAATCAGAAATTATTAAAGTATTATAATAAATGTACTAACATAGTGAATATTTCCAGCTCAACTTACTTCAAAACAGAAAACAGCATGTTGTGTTTTTACAATAAAATAATGAAAAGGACGCTGATGTTACCTGTGATGTGAAGGACACAATGTGTTTTATCTTAACAGGAGCCATTTTTAAGCCTTCAGTGGATCCCCTTCATTTGGTCCCATTTATGGGTTCCATCTGGTATTGGAGAAAGATATTGCACTTATTTCTCCACCAGTGCCCTCAGCAATGCCTTCACCAGGTTGCACACATCTGCACCAAGTCTCTGTACAGCATAAAAGGCAGTAACTGTAAGAGCAGAAAAGACTACCTTCTATAATTTGAACACGTTTCTGCTTATAGAGACAAAAAATCTAAAAATCTATAACTTTGGTTATAAACACCCCAACCTGCACCACATCTACTCAAGAGTAAATTCAACGGATTTTAGTGGGAGTTCCTTCCAAGAAAGTCCTGGCACAATCTTACACTTCTGAAACAGTCTGAGCACAAATCAGCTATGCCAGTACAATGATAATGCCAACATTGCAGTTCCATTTCCAAAGATGTATGCAGCATGGATACCGGTGCAATGCGGACATACCCGTAACACTGGTGCAGCTACCACTAGCATAAAACCCCAAATGATGTGGAAACATAGGTGAGATGAGGGGAAGCTGATGTATGCCAAATCCTAAACCTCTTCCAGCTGATTCACATGGCCCAAATGTCAACAAAACACCATGCCAATATCAGAGCTGGCATTGGAATAAAAAACTAACTGGAAACAATGAGGAAGGGGAAAACACATGAAAAGTTCAACTCCCACCCCCCATCCCACCCACTTTCCTATGGAGGGGTGTCAGACTACACCTGATAACCAGTCACAGCACAACCATACCAGTACTTAAGCACCTGCCAGGAAGACTGCAACTCAAACAACAAAACACATGTCATGGTGCTAAACTTCTCTGGCTTTATGTTGTGTACACTTAGAGCACGCACACAGGAACTGTGATGATAGGATCTATGAAAAAAGAGCACTTTACACAACCTATTGCCACCCCTCACAACATGTGTGCAAGATGGTTTGTTAACACTGGTTTTCTCAGAATTCTTATTGTAGGGATACTTTCCCAGGAGAATGCCACACACAAACACCCAGGTGGTGCCTTTACTCCACCACCCCAGATGGGGGGAAGCAAGGACAACACACCCCACAGAAATAAGCAGGAATCCCTTGCCCCCACACTGATGTTGCATATCTACCTCTTGTCTCCCCCCCTCTCCCCCCACGTTGACTACCATCAAACGAGCCCTTGCTATAAACTGTGCCTGGCCACCCCTGCCTTCTCCAACAGCTGAGGGCAGCGAATGCTGCTCTCTCTTGGTGGCTACAAGGCACTCCAACCATTGGCACTACTGGCCAAAGGCTCCTCTGCTTTGTTTTTCCAGCAGCAATGCGTGACCATGTGAGGTAAGACTGTTGTTCCTTAGGAGTTCAGTCTAAAACACCAGCAGGTGAGGAAAAGGTGATGCTCCACTTCCAGGCAGGGTCCTGCAGTTTGTGACACAAACACCATGTGATGTACACATCCCGCAGGGATGTGCAGTGGGTGGGGAGGCAGGTGAGGCAGAGTTGAGAAGCAGTGCTTGAAAAGCACTTGAAAAGCAGTGCTTTTCGAAGGACTGGTGGGGAGGCTCTGCCTCACCTCACACAGCAGCAGTGCTTTTTGAAAGACTCCTGTGGGGAGGCTCTGCCTCACCTGCCTCCCCACCCACTGCAGTGGTGCCTTTCCAAGGACTTGGGGGGAGGCTCTGCCTCCCCCTCTGCAGCCCCTGGCACCCCCGTGGGAGTCCCCTGGTGGCTGCTGCTCCGGAGCTCCTGCTGCGTTCACAGTGCTCCTTCCACTCCACAGGCGCTGCCCAGCAGGGAGGAGGACGCGGGCGCTCCCTGTGGCTGGGCTGGTCCCAGCGAGGGCTGCCAGGCTTGAGGAGCCCTGTGCAGGCGGGCGGACCAACCTGTGCAGCCAGGACCGGCCGGCCCTGAGACTTGGCTGCCGGCCAGAGAGCCTGCCCACCCGCGGAGCGCTTCTCACCTCCGCGGCCTGAAGCACCCGACTCAGGAGACACCTTGGCCGGCGGGCGCTCCCGCCAAAACAGGCGCGACCCTTGACCCCGGCGCTGATAGGCGGCCTGCCTTCCCTGTGACACAAGCCGATCTATCGCGCGCCTCCTGAGTGTACGTCATCGCCTCTCGACGTTCGCGCAGAGTCAACGTCATCGGTACGTTCCCTTGCTCAGCCAATCCCTGACCGAAGGCGCTCTGCTGTGCATGCCGGGCGTTGTAGTTCTTTCCTCACGTCGCGCTCGAGGTGGCAGAGGGAGGGAGTTAGGGAGCGTCTGTCACTTCTCCGGCCGTGCGGGAAGCGGAGAGCCCAGTGGGCGCTGAGGTCAGGAGACGAAGGCGCGCCCGCTCCGAGGCCCTTTCCGCCGACGCCGCGCCCGGCACTTGAGCGACGGCCCCTCGCCCTCCCTGACAGGAGCCTCCGCGCGCTCCGACTGGCCCGTGGACCGGGGGCGGAGCCCGGGCCGGCCTGGCCGCCCATTGGCCGCGTCGGCGGAAGCGAGGTGGCCACCTGGCCGCCGTGCGGAGCGCAAGATGGCGGCGGTAGTGGAAGTGGAGGTGGGGGGCCCTCTCGAGCACGACGTGGAGGAGGTGAGCGGGGCGGCCCTGCCCGCCCGGGCGCCCGACAGCTCTGCGGTGGAGGTCCAGGCCCGCCCCCCCCCGAGACGCTTAGGCCGCTGCTCGCTCCTCCCCAGGGCGCCCGGGAGGGCTCGAGCCCGGCCTGGCCCGCTCTGCTGCCTCGCCGCTCCCTGGTGCCCTCGAAGAGCCCTGGCAGGCTGGGGGCGGCCTCCTGGCTCGCTTGGCCTGAGGCGGTGGCGTAGCTGGAGGAGGCGGAGAGCTCAGCCTGGCAGGGAGGTGGGCGAACGGCCCCTCCCTTCGGAGCCATTCCTTGCGGGGAGGGCAAAACGGAGTCGTACGGGGGAGGGAGAAAGCCATACGGCTCCGTTTTGCCCCCCCCCCACCGGGAATGGCTCCGAAGGGAGGGGCTGCTCGCCCATCTCCCTGCCACGCTGAGCGCTCTGCCCCCTCCAGCTACGCCACCAGAGGGATGCGCCAGGGCTCCTCAGCCTGAGCGCCTCGGAAGAGCCCCTGGAGCAGCCAGAGGCCCACCGCTCCAGCTTCCTGCATCCCACTGCGGCCCACGGATGCCGCCGCCACGTCCAGTGGCATGGAGTTCTTCAGACCGAGCGCTTAGGAAGAGCCCTGCTGCAGCAGGCCGTCCAGTCAGCTTCCTGCCTCTCAGGGGCCCCCCCAGCCGCCTCATGGAGCACCCAGGGCAGCAGCAGACCTGCATCCTGGTGCCCTCCCTGTGCCTGGCATTCTGAACAAGGCCACTTCCAAAACCAGGATTGCACACACTCAATGTGGCTTGTAACCTGGGATGGATTTTTCCTCCATCAGTCTGTCCAGCCTGCTGTATGGAGGTCTTTAAAGGCATCTTTGTAGGTTTTCCTTGCCCGTTTTATTATATATTTTTATCAGTTGGAGTGTGGACAGCTTCGTTTGCTGCTGTCTTGACCTGTCTGCTCTCTTGGTCTTCTGCGTTTGTTAAATTTCTAATTTGTCCAAAGTGGTTTATAGATCCAATCAATGCAACATAAAACAAGTTTAAAACCCAATGAAATGAGAAACAGAAACACCAGACTAAGCAGCAGCAAAATCAAGCAGAAGCCATCAGCATGAAGGAGCCAAACAGCAGACATGAGCATCCTCCAGCCCCTCATCAATATCACCTGAAGAATTGGGCAACGGAATGGTTTTTAGCTGGTTGGGCAGTACAGATGACCCCAGGAAGGAGTTCTGTAGCCTGAGGTCAACTGTCAAAGGCTCTGTCCTGATTGCATGACAGTCGTCTTGGCTGGGGATGGGGAAAAGGAAAGCTCTTTCAGAAAGGTTTTTACAATGAATCCCTTCACAATTCCTGGTTGTGAAAGGCAATACTGGCTTTCCAGGCAGCATTAACAATCTCCATCACCTAATCAACTGGACTTCTTAAACAACCAGGATGGATAGGGGCTGACTGTTGTCACATGGTCAGCTGTAGCCCTCCAGATAACCTCTCCATATCCTCAGGCTGAATAAACAAACAAGTATCAAAGTAGGTATAAGAGAAATATCTCAGACCACTCCCAGTGTTGTCCTGGTTGAAACAGATACAAGCAGCTTTATTAGCACAGTGTCTTGCATATGATTTCAGCAAACCACCAAAACTTTCTTTCTGCCATCATGTGTGCCTTGATGAAACAAGCTGTGCTCAACATAGAATAGCTCCTTCTTTATGAACGTTCTAAAACTTTCTCCATGAGGCATGCTTACGAAAGATGCTGGGGCCACTATATGCTCAGAGCAGATGAGGCCCAGTTGGCCAGACTAGCACATTCTGTGAACTTAACACAAAGCAGAGCATGCCCCTTGTGGTGATGGTTTCTGGCACATATGACCTTTGAAGGGATCTAAACACATTTATAGAGTATAAGTCTGTTAGTGACTACCAGTTATGGCTGTTTGCTAGCCCCAAATTGGAGGGGCCACTGTGAAATACAGGAAGCTGGACTAGATGGGCCTATGGCCTGATCCAGCAGGGCTGTTCTTATGAGGCAGTATGCATCAGAATGCCAGTTGTTGCGAGTCAGTAGTGGGAATGGGCTGTTTCCCTCATGTCTTACATGTTCACTTTCCAGAAGTATTTGGCTGGTAGCTTTGAGAAACAAGAAGCTGACCTGGTCCCAAAGTGGCCTCCTTATGTTCTCAAGGGAGGCACTTGAGTATGGGACTGTAGCTCAGTGGAAGAGCAGGCACTTTGCGCTCAGAATGTCCCAGCTTCAATCCCTGAGTCCCACGTAGGACTGTGAAAGATCTTTCTTTGTCTGAGATCTTGGACAGCTGCTGTCAGTCAGTATGACTGATTCTGAACTAGATGGGCTGATAATTTTACTTGGTCTGAGGGCCATACCTGTGCCGCCTCTGTGTGGGGGGGGGGATGGGGTGCTCTTCAGGTGACAAATTGACATGCAAAGTGTTCCTCAAAAACAGAAAGTTTGAGAAAAATTGAAGTAAGACTGTCTTTACAGCATTCCTTTGGCTTTTACTTGATTTTCCATCCCTTTGCTCTTTCAGGCATTCTCAATTATAACCATATTTCAAATTTTGTCCATGCACTTTCCACTTTTGTCCAATTTCATTCAATGTTCCACAGCATCTGTTGATGTTCCTATGTTTGTTTTTCATTTGTTTCTGTTTATATAGGTTTCACAGGCATTCACATGTGTTATATAGTTACTTACATTTAATGGCCAAATAAATTTGCATGCTAAATAAGGCTTGACATGTTTTGACATTTGGCGTTTTTTACTTTTATGCGCACCCTGATCTCTAACCAGACAAAAATGCAAGGTATTGCTGTATATATGTGCAGCTGTGTTTGGCTGTTTAAAATAATTGCCATCCAAAAGGTTTCGCAAAGCAGTTTACACTAAATTGAGATATAAAACAATGTGAACAATGTTATGCGGCATAAGCAACATGCAGCACAGTCCAGGACTCAGGTATTGGACTACTGTCCTTCTCTGAACAGGGTTGCACTCCCTCTGAAGGAGCAGGTCCGCAGCTTGGGGATGTTCCTGGTTCTGGGGGTGCTCCTGAATTCCCAGGTGGCAGCTGTGGCCATTGGAGTCTTTGCTCATCATTGGCTGATTTGCCAGCTGGGACCATACCTGGGTTGCTCAGACCTGGCCATGGTGACCCTTACCCTAGTGACATCCAGATTAGATTATTGCAATTTGTTCTACATGGGGCTATCTCTGAAGACAATCTGAAAACTGCAATTAGTGCAGTTGCCCATGTGGTTGCTGGGGCTCACAGTCTGACTCAGTCGGGCTGCTGCTGCTGCTGCTTCAGTTACTACACTGGCTGCCAGCATTTCTGGGCTCAATTCAAAGAGCTAGTTTTGACTTTTAAAGCTCTGTACAGCTTGGGTCCAGGGTATATAAAGGACCACCTTCTTCTATACATTCTAACCCATCTTCTGAAGGTCATCAGAGGGTGCCCTTCTAACTTGCTGCCACCAGCAAAGGTGAGGGGGATGGCGGTAAGAAATAAGGCCTTCTTGGTGGTGGTGCCCTGTCTGTGGAATTCCCTCCCCCTGGAGCTGAGAACAGCTCCCTCTCTAGAGTCCTTTCGGCAGGGTCTCAAGAACTTTTTATTCAGGGAATCCTTTTTATGCTGACACCAGGATACACTCATGGTGCTTTTTAATGAACGTATTTTAATTGGGATCCTAGTTTTAAATTTAAATGTTTTATTATCTATATCAGGGGTCTCCAAACCCTGGCCCGGGGGCCAGATGCGGCCTGCAGCAAGCCTCTTTCCAGCCCACGGCCAGCCTCTTGTCCCCTGAAAGCCTCTGGCCCACTCAACTGAACATGACCAGAACTGTGCTCTGATTGTGTATGGAGGGCATTCTGAGGGCCAGAGAGGTTGAATGAATGAGCCCATTCATTCACTTATTCACTCATCTAAGTTCCATCTCTATTTATTTAAATTTTATAATTAAATTTTTTTCCCGGCCCTCCACACCACGCCAGATATTTGATGCGGCCCTCTGGCCAAAAAGTTTGGAGACCCCTGATCTATATCAAGGTTTTTAGTATTGTTTTGTTTGTAAGGTGCCTTGAATACACTTTGCAGGGTAGAAAGGCGAGATATAAATTCTATAAATAATAAAAGAAATAATACAGTGATAGGCCCAGCTATAAAGCAGCAAAAGACATAAGAACATAAGAACAGCCCCACTGGATCAGGCCATAGGCCCATCTAGACCAGCTTCCTGTATCTCACAGCGGCCCACCAAATGCCCCAGGGAGCACACCAGATAACAAGAGACCTCATCCTGGTGCCCTCCCTTGCATCTGGCATTCTGACATAACCCATTTCTAAAATCAGGAGGTTGTGCATACTTCAGACCAACTTCAGGCTTTTCCTCTGTCACCTCAAAAGCTGTGCAGGGAGGGATGGTCTTGACATCTCATAAACCTTAAAAGCAAAAGGAAAGGGAAGGAAGGAGTTTCAAAATCTGAGAGCCACCAACGCAAAGGTTCATTTTCTTGAAGTCACATGCCAAACTTTTGGGTTATTTTATTTATATTCCACCCTTCCTCCAAGGAGCGAGCATGCACACACCCACTCCAAGCAGTAAAATCTTCACCATAGTCATATGAAGGGATAGTGGCTGGCCCACAATCACTCAGTGAGTGTCTCAGCTGAATGGGGGAAACTGAACATGGGTCACTTTTTTCCAGTCTAGTACTTTAGTCACTGCACCATACTGGATTTCCAGTGTGTCCTCCTTAGACATTTGATTGACAGGAACACCCTTCATTGGGACATACTTTCTTCACCTGTCGCTCAATAGTCTTCTAGTGTTCTTGGTTCTTTTCTCACTGCATGTGATGTTCTTTTTATTTGCTTGTTAATTATATTGTATTCCACTTCTAGCAGGCAGCAAAGCAGCTGACAGAATGACATACAAAAACAAAGAGAACAACATAGTAGTGATAATAATAATAATTATTATTAACAGTATTTATAAAACACAGTATAAAACACAGGAACACCACAGGATCATCCCATAGAACCAAATGTTTCCTGGAAAGAGTTATCATTTTGAGTTTATGAACATCAGTTCACCATGGTGGAAGTGCCTTCTTTCACAGAACTTCTCTTCCATAGATCAAAACATCTTCTGTGTAGGAACGGACTTTGTCAACCCTGTGAAGTTCTGGCTCTGCCAGCCATATCAGCCATCTTGGGCACAGGCTTCTTGGTTTTGATCTCCTGCTGCTTCATTTTCCTTCACTAGTTTCTGGAAGTTGGATGTTGCTGCTGGTAGCCCGTGATGGGACAGAGCTGCAGGAATGCTCCAGGTTCTGGGTAGTGGGCTTCTTTTTTGTTTGTGAGGAATACTTGCTTCTTTCCCTCTGCTAATTGGGCAAAGAGGTACCTTTAAAGTGGTATCATCTTATAGTTAGTGGGGGGAGAGCAACCGTCCCTTTTCACCCCAGCATGGCATCTTTCCAGTGGCTGTTGCTGGTGTCTCTTCTGCATCTTTTTTTTAGATTTTTTAAAGATTTTTTTAGGTTGGTTCCCTGTCCCCAAGGGCTCACAGTGATTTATTTTGATATATAAACAGCTTTGTGGACTACTTTTGTGGACTACTTTTGTTAAAAGCAGTATATAAATACTCTTAATAGAAAGAGGGTCTAGTCTCTGTACAAGGAATGAGAGAAGAAATGCAACCGTACCTTGGATGGGACTGAGGCTGCTTTTGGGGGAACCATTCTGAACTTGGTTCCCTGCTTCTCTGGTGCTGGCTGACTCTTCCTTGCTGTATCCTGCTTCTCATGTCAGTGCCTGATCTGTAGATAGCTATTCAGGGGCTGTATCCTGTCTGTAAAATGCTTCACATATAGAGGTGAAATGAGCGCTAACAAAGAAGGTCTTGAGAACTAGAACATTCAACATCCTTGCAACCTGTTTGCATTCTGTTGCACCAAGTTGCATAATTCTTTGTGAGCCTCAGAATTTGGAAACCAAACATTTCAGAATATATAAACGTGCAGTCATTCTGCAGTCAGGTTTTGGATGTTCCCAAAAAATTTGAATTTGGAGGTAAGCAGTAGAATGGTAGAGGTCAGTTGAGAGTAGTGTAGGGTAATAGAGGTGGGAGTTAGATGGGAAAGGAACAATAGCCATGGAGAGGGACTCCAGTTCTCTCCTGCTGGGTGACAGATGGGTAATCTTTCCATGGTTCTCCTCCAGAACCACAGAGGCTAGAAAAGAATAAAGGGCATATTGTACATCATGATGACATATTGGATGCATGTGATGGAGAAATGCAAAGCAGAGGCTTGCCTACACTCAGGTGCTTCTCATAGCTGTAGCAAAGAACATCCTGCCATTGGCCCACAAATCCATGTGAGTAAAATCCACACAAACATGTGTTCTTGCATCAAGACATTCTGTGGGCTGTGTGGGGGTCTGGCAGTAACTTCAAGCACTTTCAAGATGACTGCAGGCATGTTGGACCATCTTACGGCAGTAGGAGTGTGGTGAATGTGGAATGGTAAGGTTTTCTTTGGGCTTCAGCTGCCAGTGTATCTGCTTTGCTTGCTGACTGGCTAAAGAAAATCCTGCTGAAAGCTCAGCTGAAGTTGAGAGAGATGACCTGCTTTTTCCCTGTGCAATAGTGAGTACAAGACACAAGTGAAACACTTTTGGCTCGCCCGATCACATTGCAGGCTTCCAAAAGGAACAGCTGCCCAGGTCTCTGTTTCTTTGCTGGGCTCCTTGCCAGTGCCATGTTCCAACTCCTCACTTGCCTCTTTCTTCTCTGAATGGTAAAGCTACCTGGCACCAAATATGGTAGGTAGGGCTGACCAGGCTTGTGTGGCCCAGTTCTTTTGACTTGGATCCCCATCTAACACCAGTTTGTTTTAGCTTTACAAAACTAGGGTGCCTACCAGGGGGTCTCTTAGTAGTTAAGGCTTGGTCAATCTGTGGGCAGTGATCCTGAGTATGCGGTCCAGGTCCTTAAGTGAGTATCTAACTGTGCTGAAACAAAGATTCCTCTGGTTCTGCACACATTGCAAGAATCTGGCTGCCACTCTTTGGTTGCCCCCAGCGATCCATTGGAGGGCTGCAATCTGTTGCCTGTCCATCTTGCAGTCCAGGCACAACCTGCAGGCCTGTGAAACTGTCTCTGCTTGAAACATTGATCCTCCCCCCTTGCAGGGCTCCTTTGGAGGTCTTTGGAAGGATGTCTCCTGGCAAAGCAGCTTTTGCTGAGTGTTTTAGGTCTTGTGATTTAGGGTTATGTTCCTCACTGAGAACAAGAATAGTTGGGACTTGTACTGCCAAGACTTTTTCAGCCCTGTTAATGTTGGCAATACTTTCTATTTTAAAGGTGGGCATCCTGAGCCTTTCAGGAACTGCATTAAACGGAATTTGCACCTTATAGACCTATATTAGCCAGTAAGCTCAGGGCCATTATCCTTGTTTCTAAGGGTTATGGCCCATGGCTCAGTGCTGGAGCAGGTGTAGTTCACAGGTTCAGCTTCATGTGGCTCCAGGTAAAATGGATCTTGGAAAGATGCTTGGAGAACTAGTGCTGGTCGGAATGGGCAGTACTGGCTTTGAGAGTGGTCTGACCTGGCAGGAAGCCATTTCCTATGTCAAGCCCTTCACACTTAGCTCCTATCTTGTTGGCATCCTTCAGTCTCGGAAGACTATGGTGTCACACTCTGAATGGTGATTCTGGAACAGAGTGTCCTCTCCAGTGCGCGAAGCCTGGGTAAAGTAGCTATGGAGGATAGGCTGTTACCCATGCAGCAAATCCCCCCCTCCACGTCGCTGAAATGGTCCAATGGAAAGGCAGAAGCCAATACGGTTGGTTCCAGCGGCGTCGCAGGAGTTGCCAGAACGTGACTGTGTTCAGCCATGAACTGCCTCAGGGACTCCGGCTCCGGATTTTGCCTCGAGGTTGACTCCTGAAGCCTTTTCCATAACTGGATGTAGCCACAAGGCAGTGGAGGTTTGGGATCAGAGTTTTCCTTCTCTCAGATGAGCTGCCTTCCCAGGCTGACGAGTCCCATCTACCCGGTGGCTGTTTAGTCGCCTCTTACGACAAGTACAGCCAAACTGAGGGCCTATTCTTATCCCCAGCCCCCAGGGGAATAGCTCCTATATAAACTAATGTACCTGGCCATGTCCTGGCCTCCCTCCACTGCCTCCCTCTGTTAGATTGTTTTCCCTCTGTAAAATTGTACAGTTATTGCAGTGGTATTCAAACTGGGGTGTCGCGACGCCCCAGCCTGAGGGTCCTGGTTCCTTTCCCCTTAAGGGGCGGGGGCAGCCAGGAGGCAGGCAGTGGCATGATCCCCAGGATCGCACCGCTCAGGGAGGCTACAGGGGCTTGGTGAACTTGCCCAATCCCCCTGGAAAGATGTGTGCCTGGTTTTCCTCAAAGTGAGGCATGATGGTTCTTGCCTCCTCCAGGAGATGACCTAACAATAGTGGCAGAATGTGCTGACCTGCTAAGGTTCTGTAGATGTCTCAGCTGTTCTTGGATTAGAAAGATTGATCAGCATTTCACTGAGATGTGATCACTGCGGATACATTTTGGAAAAGGAGGGGGTTAACTATGTGTCTGCCCGCCTTGGAGAGGGGAGATGGCTATCCGAAAGGTGGGTTTGTTTCTTTAGAACACCGTCCACTTCTTTCAGCAACTGATCTTAGCTTGCCCTGACACAGCAAAGAGTCTTTTGGCACCTTAAAGACCAACAGGCTCTCTAAGGTGTCCCAAGGCTCTTGTGTTGAACATGCTGAAATAGACTAGCATGGCTACCACTATAGAACTTAGATTAGATTTCCAGCCATAGAATGAATGACTTCTGTCCCTGGATCTCTGTGATCATTGATTCATGTTATATATACCTGCATTTAATCAACCTGTAAGAGGCAGACCTCCTGCTGCAAGGTGTTCCATCCCTGTAAAAGGTAATGTGAATTGGCCCTTAATGGAGAGAAGACTCGAATACTGCCATGTGAGACTCAGACCTTTTGATGAATTGGGACTCTGTTCTTGCTTTATACAGTTCTTAAAGTTTCAGGTATTAGTTCAGTCGTGGGATTTTGGAATTTTGCTGTCTAACAAAATTACAGTTTTGATTAGCAAATCAGATTATTCTTATTTTACAATGGCAAATTACGGGCATGTCATAACTTTCTTGTGTGATCATGGCATGAATAACTTCAGTGCGGGGTTGGGCTGGAAGCATGCTATTCCATGTTTTAAAAATATTTTTGATAAAAGAAAACCACTCTGCACTCATGAACTGCCTCCGAACCAACTTAAAGATTGGACTATCTTCCACTGGGGTGAAGATAATGGGCAGAAGGACCCCTTGGGCAGCCGCCCAGTTTCTGTGCTATAGTATTTGGAAATATCCAGGCCAGGATTTGCTGAATGAGCAAGTTCCGTTCTTGCCCCAGAGAGAAGACTGCAGTGCTCTCTTTCAGGCTTATGCTATAGCTTGTTGTTCTTGTCTTCTGTAGGCTGATCTCTCGCACTTGGCTCCAGAGGAGAGGTGGAGGTGAGTGATGGCCTGTCTGTAAGTTAGGGGCTCATACCTGTTTTTCTGTCTCTTGGGTCTCTGAGAGCAAGATGGCTGTTGCAGGGTACATTCATGGGAACTTAAACTCACTCATCTTGTCTGTTCTCTTCAAGATAATGTAGTAAGTACACAAAATTACATTTATCAATACATTTATTTATTTAATATGCATACCTTAGTTTTATCCAAGCAATAGCGACAGGTGTTCTTGGTTATGTTCAGGTACATCAAGCTGCTTATTCCATCTTGAACCCTGGATTTTTCTTGCAAGTGTTGCCAGTTGGCAAACTTTGGGGGGTGGGGAGTGTTAAAGGTGAAACTGTCAGTACTGGGTTGGCTCCAGAGGTGCATTTTCACTAGCAAAAGGAGACTTCTGCTCACAAAAAGACTGAGGACCCAGTCCTGTCCGACTTTACAGTGCTAATACAGCCACAATACAGCCCGGGGGTAAGGGAACAAATATTCCCTTACCTTGCGGAGGCCTCTGTGGCTACCCCCCACTGCAGAACGCAGCACATGCCCCGTTGGCACAGCTGCATCAGCCCTGGAAACTTGGATAGGATTGGACCCTGAGTTTACTTTTTACACTTCACACTTGAGCATTGTTTGGGGAAGCCTCAACTTCAGTTTGAAGATGATCACCTGCTTGTGCAATCTCTTGTAGAAGCACAAGCACTTCTGTAGAGTCTGCATGTTATAGCATTTGCAGAACAGAACGCATGGCTGTTTGGTCCTTTGACTCCAACACAGTGCAGTGAATAAAGGGAGATTTCATCTGTAGTGTACTGCAGGAATAGCACTGAAAGCATTTCAGTGTTCAGGTAGACTTCGTAATAATGCATCATCTTCAGTGCGCAGCATGGCATTGAATTGGGAGCACTGGACTCAGTGGGACTTGCTTCTGAGTAAATATTCTCAGCAATCGACAGCAAGTGTCTCCTTTATTGTAGAGAAAATTGGAATGGTATTCCCATTCTGTGTCAGTAAATAGTATGCCCCTGAAAATACTAGCAGACATCATTTCTCTCATCTAAACAGTCTCTGAAAGATCTGTAACTTCTGGGTCCAGACTTAACCTTCATCCAAGCTTCATGGGCTTATAAAAAATGAAATTCTTCAGATGTGTGTGTGTTTTCAAATACTCTCTGCTTCTTTTCACATGGTGCAGAAGCTGGAGGCACTTGAGGCAAGAGGAGTCAGCGCTTGTGTTTATACAAGAGGCGCTGCCACCATGTTGCAGGAGCAACATGCTGGGCGAACTCCACCAATCGGAACCAGATACCAGGAGACGGAGATCTGTGTTCTGCAGTTTGGAAAGAATGTTTCCAATATCAGGTTCTAAGAGTGTTACTTGCTAGTAATCCAGACAAACCCAGCACCAGGGCCATCATTGTTCTGATAGAGAAAATACTGTTAATGGGCAGAAGGTGGGGGGGGGGAGGGGCGTGGAAGGAATGGGTTAAAAGAAATTGCTGGGTTAGAAATATGGCTAGAATGCACCCCACCTTTGGCAGAGCAGTGTGACCCTCTTGAGTTCATAGTAACTTAATGGTGACCCTAAGCATCCATTGAGTGGAGCAGCCTGCCTTTGGCATTGGCCACCTGATTCCAACTTGATCTTTGGAGTTGGAAGTTCTAGAAACTTAAAAAAAACAAACCCACACTAATGTTCCCACCACTTAATGCTATCCTTGCTGCAGCACAGGAGACATCCAGCCCTGGGCACTGTGTTCTTGCAGGCTCCAGAGCAGTGCAGGCATAGCTGAAAGGCTAGATGTGCTTGCAAGGTGAGAACTCCGTTTCACACAAAGCAAGCTGCATGAGGCTGATCTCCCATTTTCTTTTTCAGGGTCGAGCATGCTCGTATGCATGCCAAGCATCGCGGTCACGAGGCCATGCATGCCGAGATGGTCCTTATCCTGATTGCCACACTGGTGGTGGCTCAACTTCTCCTGGTGCAATGGAAGCAGAGGCACCCCCGCTCCTACAACGTAAGCTGGCTTTTAGGTATATTTTGTCAATGCTCTTCCTTAAGTCTCTGCCAAAATCCCCTCATGATGCCCCCAAGAATGATCTGAAGGATGCGAGACAATCCTGATGCTAAAACCAGGAATGTCTGGCCCTGGAAAATGCCTAGAAGCTGGTCACTGGATCCCTCCAGAGGGAGATGGGGGAGAAACGTGATAAATCTGCAGAAAATTATAACTATTTTTGGAGACCAAGGGAAATGTCAAGCAAGATAAGAGAAAGCCAGCCATTCCTCTGGCTTGTAAAGCTTAAGAACATAAGAACAGCCCCACTGGATCAGGCCATAGGCCCATCTAGTTCAGCATCCCGTATCTCACAGCGGCCCACCAAATGCCCCAGGGAGCACACCTGATAACCTGCATCCTGGTGCCCTCCCTTGCATCTGGCATTCTACCATAGCCCATTTCTAAAATCAGGAGGTTGCACATACGCATCATGGCTTGTAACCCGTAATGGATTTTTCCTCCAGAAACATGTCCAATCCCCTTTAAAGGCATCCAGGCCAGATGCCATCACCACTTCCTGCGGCAAGGAGTTCCACAGACCAACCACACGCTGAGTAAAGAAATATTTTCTTTTGTCTGTCCTAACTCTCCCAACACTCAATATTAGTGGATGTCCCCTGGTTCTGGTATTATATGAGAGTGTAAAGAGCATCTCCCTATCCACTCTGTCCATACCCTGCATAATTTTGTATGTCTCAATCATTTCCCCCCTCAGGCGTCTCTTTTCTAGGCTGAAGAGGCCCAAACGCCGTAGCCTTTCCTCATAAGGAAGGTGCCCCAGTCCAGTAATCATCTTAGTCGCTCTTTTGCACCTTTTCCATTTCCTCTATGTCCTTTTTGAGATGTGGCAACCAGAACTGGACACAGTACTCCAGGTGTGGCCTTACCATTGATTTGTACAACGGCATTATATTAGCCGTTTTGTTCTCAATACCTTTTCTAATGATCCCAAGCATAGAATTGGCTTTCTTCACTGCCGCCGCACATTGGTCGACACTTTCCTTGAGCTGTCCTCCAGCACTCCAGGATCTCTCTCCTAATCTGTCACAGACAGCTCAGAACCCATCAGCCTATATGTGAAGTTTTGATTTTTTGCCCCAATGTGCATGACCTTACACTTACTGACATTGAAACGCATCAAAGCTGAGTGTAATACAGAGAGAATTGCCCTAGAGGGGATTGTATTGTTCAGGGCCGTCTTGCAGTGGAGCAGCAGCTGTAGGCTTGCAAGGACGCTGTAGGTGTAGCTGTAGGTGAGGCAAGGACGGAAGATGTTTTTGAGGAGTAGGAGTTGGTAGCAACTGCTGCAGCCTCTCTTTGCCTCCAGGAGCTGAGCATGGCCACTTTCCACCATGCCAGAAGCCAGAACTGCCCAACTACTCCTCCTTGGGAAGCCAGCTCTTGGCTGGCAAGTGGTGGGAGAATCATTTTGGTCTTCTGTCAGCTGGAGTGTGAGAATTCTTGGGGGTTTATAAGTGGAGGAGTGCGAGTGTGGTCTGCTCTTGACCCGGTTTTGTATTTGCTGTGATGTACTGGGCATTTCAGACATTCTCCAAACGCTTCTGAGTGACTGATGAAATCTTGGTTTTATAATGTTGATAATGAGCATAATTATTTTATACTGTTTAATTGACAATCCTGAAAATTTTGTTTGGGACTGACATTCATATGAAAGAGAAACAATACTGTTTCTGAAACAAGGCATGATACTCTGTGCCTTGAGGTGCTTGCCTGCAATCGCTTATCGCTGATTATTTTTCATGGAACGCCAGAGAAACCTGCCATGCTTTTGGGGCAGGGGAGGAGTGCTTTCCTCCTCTTCAGTGCATGTTCAAGGGACCGAATGGGAGTTTCTGTCTATGGTAGCTGTTGCCATATAGAATTGGGGGTTGGGCTTGATTGCCGTGCATTCTTTCCCTTTGCAAACACGCTTTTCTTCTTCTGTTGCAGATGGTGACGCTCTTTCAGATGTGGGTCGTTCCCCTCTACTTCACAGTGAAGCTGCACTGGTGGCGGTTTCTGCTGATCTGGGTCGTCTTCTCAACTGTCACAGCTTTTGTCACTTTCAGAGCTACTCGCAAGCCCCTTGTCCAGACAACTCCCAGGTGAGCCAAATGCATCACAGCTGGAGTTCACTTCTGGTTTTGGACCCGAGTGGCACCTTTGTGTGTAAGCACTGCAGGTGTTTTAAGTTTCTGAAACTAAAGCACTTTCGTATGAAGATGATGTATGCTTTGGGGCTTTTGTGAGATTATGTTAATCAGTTCACTGCCTGCCTTTTAGCTATTCAATTAATGGATAAATATGAAATAAACAGGGGAAAATATTGCATTGAGGTTTTACTGTACATATATGATAAATAAAAGTTTATCATATATGTACAGTGAACTGAGTGAGAAACCAGAAGTGGCATTTTTGGTGCCTTCTCTGGGAAACTGGAAGTTGCATTTTGTTGTTTGTTCAGAGCTCAGTCTGAGCCCACCAGAGGCTGTGGACGGATATCCTTGGCCTCTGCTGGGCTCAGAAGCCCTCCTGAGGTGAAGTAGCAGAACTCTCCTTGACTCCAGAGGGGGCAGCCGCCAGACCACAAAGATGCTTTTGCCCATATCCATGGTTTTGGATATCCATGGGGGGTTCTCGAATGGAACACCCACAGATAAGGGGGCATGCCTGTATTCCCTTTGACAATGTTACACTAGAGCCAGAATAATATTATGAAACAAACTAGTTTAAGATGACTTGCAGCATTTTGCAAGTTCCAGGTTCAAAAGACATACTGATCATGACCTCAGCTGAGCATCATTGGCTTCTATTTCCCATTGTTACAGTATTTTGCTAGCAGAACAGTTTTACCCTGAAAGGGAAACAAATTGCTGGCTTTGGCTATAAACTTGGGAAGATGATCTGTCCTGGGGTCCCCTTTCATTAAATTTGGCTAGGGGTCAGGGAAGCCTGTGTGCATATGTTCGCTGAGTGGTTCCAGAAATATCACAAGTCCTGACTGGTGGTCAGTGCTGCTGATTGGAGGAAAGGGGGAAGGGGAGGCAAACCTTGGTTGGGCCACTAGGGAGGGAATCAGGCAGGTGGTTCATTGTGCTGAAGGCAGGTGGTGGAGGTCCTGTGAGTTTGTGCTTCTTGAATAGCAATATCCCATGCCTCTGCCGTGCCATCTGACAGACTGCTTTTGAAACTGCAGGGTGTTTCCAGAGAAGCTTGTGAAACAGCACAGAGCAGGCTGTTCTCCAAAGGAAAAAGGACACAAGCACGCAAACCCTCTGTGCCTGTGTTTAAAATGCTAATCAAGGAATTGGTGTTATTCAGTCAGTTGAAGTTTGCCTCCCTAGACCTTCCAGGTTCTCTCTGGTTAAATTTCATTATTCTTTCCTCCTTTCCTCCTCCTTCCCTTTGGGCTCAGTGTTTAAGAATTCTCTCTGTGTGCTTTTTCTCTCCCTCCCCACCCAGGTTGGTTTACAAGTGGTTTCTGTTAATATACAAGATTAGCTACGCCACGGGTATTATTGGGTACATGGCTGTTATGTTCACGCTCTTTGGACTTAATTTATTATTCAGGTAAGAAAATCCATCTGTTGGCATTTCAAAGGGTCGAACAAACTTCACAAGAACTTTAACTGTCTATAAAGTGTGTTGCAAAAGATTATTGTCCTTTGTTACATGGTGCACTCTGACTCTGGGCTGACAAGTTGAAATGAGGTGTAGGAAAAGGGTGCAGAGTATGTCACAGATGTGGCAGGGGAGAACTACAGAAGCTTCCCTACTTTTGAACATGGTAAGCTCCATGCATCTGTTTGCAAGTACAATAGAGCTCCTGATTCTGCTTATGCACTTGGGCCACTGTTAGTCCTGGTGGTTTAACTTCAAATATGGTCAGATTCACCTGGAATGCTGTCGGTATTGCTGCGGAGCTGCTCAGAATGCTCCTGAGTGGCTTCCCCATTCAACACCATCAGCTGCAAACTGTAACTCAGGGTTAGAAGAGCTCCCTAATCTGCACATTAGTAAGTTGAAGATTCATAAGTTGGGGAGCTTCTGTGTATGTACAAAAACAGGTATATGAGGAGCTTGTTTTCACTGCAGATTTTCAGGGTCAGGTTTGTGTCACTTTGGTGATCTGAAGGGCCAGTGTACAGTTGGCAGGGTCAGCCCAAGAGATGTTTCTCTTCTCTGGGGCTGCATCACATGATCTAAGGCACTGTTTCTCAAACTGTGGGTCGTGAGCCAAATTCAGATGGCTCCCCGTTCATTTCAATATTTAATTTTTAATATATTAGACTTGATGCTACCATAGTATGTGACAGCATTTGGGGAAATGTTTCAAATCTGTACTTGTAACAAGCTACTATGTATATTCTTTTAACAATGATAGTAAATGGCACTTATTTCTGGATAAGTGTGGGTAGGACTGCAGCCTAGGATTGTAAAAATTTTTCCTGCTTGATGATGTCACTTCCAGTCATGATATCACTTCAGGTGGGTATTGATAGATTCTTATTCCAAAATGTGGGTACTGGTGCTGATGGGTACTGGTGGGTAAATGCGCAAGAACCACTGATCTAAGGTGTGCGTCCTAGAATATCTCTTCAAGGTTGCAGAACCCTCGAGAACTGCACACCAGTCCATATCTGTGCCTTGAGTTGTTCATAAACATGAACCTGATAAAAGACTCTTCTCCTTTTGGCTAGGATCAAGCCAGAAGATGGAATGGATTTTGGGATTTCTCTCCTGTTCTACGGCCTCTATTATGGAGTACTGGAGCGGGACTTTGCTGAGATGTGTGCCGATTACATGGCATCCACCATTGGGGTAAGCTCTGTGTGAGGGAAGCCACTTGTACTGCAGTTTTGTTGCTCGCTAAGGAATAGTCTGGCCACCCTGCGACTACGAATGTAAGAGCCCCGCTGGATCAGGCCAAAGACCCATCTCGTCCAGCTTCCTGTATCCCACAGTGGCCCACCAAATGCATCAGGGAGCACTCAAGACAACAGACACAACCTGCATCCTGGTGCCCTCCCTTGCATTTGGCAATCAGAGGCAGCCTACCTCTAAAACCATGAGCTTGCACATACCTATCATGACCTGTAACCTGTGATGAACATTTCCTCCAGAAATTTGTCCAATTACCTCTTAAAGGCAACTAGGCAAGATACCACCACCACTTCCTGTGGCAAGGAGTTCCACAAATTACACACTGGGTAAAGAAATACTTTCTTTTGTCTGTCCTAACTCTCCCGACACTCAGCTTTAGCGGATGTCACCTCGTTCCGGTGTTGTGCCTGAGGGAAAAGAGCGTGTCTCTATCCACTCTAGCAGCCCCTGCATAATTTTGTATATCTCAATCATGTCCCCCCTCAGGCGCCTCTTTTCTAGGCTGAAGAGGCCCAAACGTTGTAGCCTTTCCTCATAGGGAAGGTACCCCAGCTCATTCATCATTTTGGTTGCTCTCTTTTGTATCTTTTCCATTTCTACTATGTCCTTTCTGAGATGTGGCAACCAGAACTGAACATAATACTCGAGGTGTGGCCTTAACATTGATTTGTACAATGGCATCATAATATTCGCTGCCTTATTCTCAATTCCTTTTCTAATGATCCTAAGCATAAAATTGGCGTTCTTCACTGCCACCACACATTGGGTTGACACTTTCATCGAGCTGTCCACCATCACCCCAAGATCTCTCTCCTGAACTGTCACAGACAGCTCAGAATTCATTAGCCTATATGTAAAGTTTTGATTTTTTACCCCAATGTGCATGACTTTACATTTACTTACATTGAAATGCATCTGCCATTTTGCTGTCCAGTTTCCCAGTTTGGAGAGATCTTTCTGGAGCTCTTCACAATCTCTTCTGGTCTTCACCACTCAAAAAAGACTCTTCCCCTCTCTAAGAGCAAAGAGAGGCAACCAAGAAGGATGTACTCCAGGGTTTGTGTCAAATATCTTTTTGGGAATCTAGATAAGTGGCGTCCACAAGTTCACTCCTTCATGAAACAAATTTTGCCGTGGTGGGTCTTGCAAAGAAAATTGTCATAGCTTCACTGTTGCTCTTTCTCTTCCTCTCGCTTATAGTCTGCCCTGTGGTCTTATTACACTTGTATTCCTCATATGTTTAATGTTTTGAACTAGAACCAGA
Organism: Tiliqua scincoides; assembly: GCF_035046505.1. Classification (NCBI taxonomy): domain Eukaryota; kingdom Metazoa; phylum Chordata; class Lepidosauria; order Squamata; family Scincidae; genus Tiliqua; species Tiliqua scincoides. The sequence goes on from NC_089823.1 coordinate 1,689,527, forward strand.
GAAACTTGATGGATGGGTCTATTGATATGTTTGTTGGCATCTGTTTGATGTTTGCTGGCATCTGGCCTAGATACCTTTAAAAGGGGATTGGACCAATTTCTGAAGGAAAAATCCATTACGGGTTACAAGCCATGATGTGTGTGTGCAACCTCCTGATTTTAGAAATGGGCTATGTCAAAATGCGAGCTGTAGGGAGGGCACCAGGATGTCTCTTGTTGTCTTGTGTGCTCCCTGAAGCATTTGGTGGGCTGCTGTGAGATACAGGAAGCTGGACGAGATGGGCCTGATCCAGCAGGGCTGTTCTTCTGTTCTTCTGTTGTTGTGATAAGTATCTGAACCTCCATGTACAAAAGCAGCATACTTGTGATTCCAAGCCAGACACCAGGTTAGCTCTTGCCACTATAACTCTCAATTGCCTGTGGGAACTAGCCTGGCTGCTGTTGAGGCCACAGTGCTATGTAAACTCCTCTTGTGTGTCGGTGCAGCTGTGCTTATCTTGTCACTGGCTTCCAGTGTCCATTTCCCATTCTCTTCAAATGTTGTATACATGTATTTATTTAAAGGATTTATATCCCACCTTTCCCTCCAAACAAATGAAGCACTCAAGATGATATACAGTTGGACCTTGGTACCTGCGGGGGATCCTTTCCCAGACCCCCTGTAGATACTGATACCTACAGATAATGAAATCCATGGGTCAACCCTCCATGTGTCTCCCAGACACAACCAGAAGAGTCTTCTGGTCACTTCTGGGAAGCTTTCAGAGGCCTGGGGAGGCCTTTCTGGGCCTCAGAAGGCGTCCTTCCTGGACATGACCAGAAGAGTCTTCTGGTTGTGGCTGGGATGTACAAGGAGGCCCTTCTGACCCATGTTGGGTTAAACCTGCAGGTGCTGGGCAGGGCTTGAGCTCTCCCCATGATTTCTCCTAGCCCACCCAAGCACCTGGTCTGCCATGGAAGGTCAGCTCTAGGATTCAGTCCGGAATCAGGTGGGTCTTACTGTTAGCTGACCTGGCACAGCTTAAGGCTAAAAGCAGCAGCTTAAGTCTAGAGAGGTCACTGCTCGGAGGACTGGAGGAAGGGTTGGCAAGAGGGACAGCCTGTGACGCATCTTCCCTTCAACCCCGACCATTGCATCTTCCTCTTCCTGTCTCCCTCTCTGTGGTGAACCAACTCTCCTCTCCCTGTGTGGAAAACACATCTTTCCAGCAGGGCTAAATCCACCACCCAGATGACACCACTTAAAGAAGAGAGAAGAGAGAGAACCACTGCTGCCAGTCTAGGCATACAGAGTGGTCTCCCCCAGCCAAACAAAACCACACGATAGATGCCAGGAGGAGCAGGAAAGGAGCCCAGAAGCGCCCCCAACCCCAGACAGCATCCCCAACTCGCCCTCTTCTCCCAGGGGCGTCTAGTGTTGGAAAGGGGAAGGCCCTTGCTCCTCCTCAAGGGTAGAAACCCCTTGGGTGCCACCCTCTTCTGAGGTGAGTTGCACTGCAGGCCAGGCTGGGACCAAATGACCTCCCCCTGGAAGACAGCAGTTCAGGGATGTGGATTCCACCAGGCTGGGAATGCTGGCTGCTGCCCCAGCGGAAGGCAGAGGGTGATGGCATTGCCCTCAGTGATGTTCAGGAGCTGGGGAAGTCAGGCCTCAGCTGGGTCAGTAGCAAACCAGACTGGGACCAAAAAAATTGCAGGGAGCAGATCCTGCTTTTGTGAGCAGCTGGCATCTGCCTGGCCTTAGGGTGGCTGGATTCTTGCAGTCAGTGCTGTACTTCAGAGTGGTTGAGCTAACCAGGTGTCAGATATTTGATTAGTTCTTTGGAGGGCAAGGAGGCCTTTAAAGCTTTGGTTGAGGTCTGCAGGGGAAAAAGGCTGATGAGTCTTCTTGTGTCCTTGTATCAGGGATCCAACACTAGCTGTTACTAGAGCCCTCCTTCAGGTCCTACCAGAGCAGCAAAGGGCACAAGCTGGAAGAGCCCCAGATATTTATTCAGTTTAGTTCTTAAGCGTTTGGCAGGAAGGTCTCTTCTTTCATTTGTGAGGCTTTTAGATTTAAGAAGAATGAAAGCTCCATTTCAAGATGTTGTGGCAGCCAGTGGGTTTTGCTGCATTATTTTGGTAGAAGTTACAAAATGCATTGCAAAGTCCCAGACCAGTATGCTGACTTGGTACAGTTTTCTGTCCTAGATGCGTGCACAGAATTTTCAATATCTTGGTGTTCAAAAGATGACAGCTGCACACATTCTTAATTGCAAGTGTTTGCATCGACCCTACCCTGATGTTTCTGACAGCAATCCTGCAAAATCTTATGGAGTACAGGAAATAAACAAAGCAAGCTTGAACTTCTAGTTTGTGGTTGTACGTTTGACTTGATAGGTATAACTGAAAACTGATGGAGTGACTTCCCATTGGAATGGAAGAATATTGCATGTTTAAACAGATGTGATACAAGGGGAACGGGGGCAGCATTTGATGTGAAAAGTGTGCATAAAGTCGGCACAGTATTCCGACAGAATGGAAGGGTCGCCAAGCAGAGAGCATCTGGTTAGTGGAAAGAGAAATAAAAACAAGGGGAGGATGTTGAAGGTGCTTTTGTGAAACACCTGCAGACGTTACTGTGGCCCTTTAGGGGAGCCCTGGCAAGGCCTCAGACTGGATCAGGGAGAGGGAGTTACAGCACCCTGGTCTGGCTGGGCTTTTTCTGCCTAGGTCCTGGGCAGGGGCTGTTGGCTGCACAGCCACCCACCCCCCAGCTTCGGCCAGCCCCAGCATCACTGGCCTCCCAGCTTTTGTAGGGCCAGCTACCCTCTCCCCAGCCCCTCCCCTTCCTCTCAGGGAAGGTAAAAAGGGAGGTTCCCTGGGAGCCACCCTTCCCTGGGCTTAAAGGCCTCCCTTCTTCCCCTGTGTTGCCCTCACCTCGCCCTTCTCCCCACCCTTCTAGCTTCTCCCCTCTCCTGTTGCCTGGCTCCCCAGCCTTGGAGCCTTCTTACAGTGCTTACGAGGAAGCACTGGTCAATAGTAACGGGGGACTTCAACTATCCCATTGTTTCTCAACCAGTGGTACTCATACCACTGTGGTACATAAGGTAGTGTCTGGTGGTTCACACAGAACCCCCAGACCCACCACCTCCTGGCAGCAAGACCAGCAATGCAATGCTACCAGCAGCAGTAAGAGGGCAGAGAGCAGTGCAATGCTACAAGCAGCTCAGTGGGCAGAGAGCTCCAGCGTGCACTTCTTGCATGCTCGAAAAGCACTGCTGTCTGACCTGAGCCTCATACCAGTGTTGTCCTGCTGCATCTGGCCTCCCAACCCAGAAGTAACTGGCGATAACACCATCATCAGATATTGAGAAACACTGAACTATCCTATTATCTGGTGGGAGACAAACACAACTAAATATGGGAGCTGCAACAAAATGTGTCTGATAATAACCTCCTCTTCCAGAAGGTCGAAGAAGAAACAAGGGGAGGGTCTACCCTCAGCCTAATCTTAACCAGTGGGGAAGGATTGGTCAAAGAGGTTAAAATAGGAGGAACGTTGGGGGGAGGAAGTGACCATGAAAAGTTGGAGTTTTCAATCTTATGGGAAGCTAAAGGCACCTATAGTGAAACCCATACCTTAGATTTCAGGATTGTTGATTTTAATACACTCAGAGAAACACAAGTTAAGATTTCATGGTTAGATGAACTAATGGGGGAAAGAAGCCCAGGATGGATGGGAGTTCCTAAACAAGTTACTATATACATGATCAGAAACAATTCTGATGAGAAATAAAGAGGTAAGACGTCCCAAAATGCTTGTATGACTGCACAAAAAGCTTAGTGATGACTTGAAGATTGAAAAGGACACAAATAGAAGGTGGAGAATAAGAGAGATCACCAAAGATGGTTGCCTGAGACTTGTAGGGAGAGGGTCAGAAATGTTAACAACTAGGTATGAGCTGAGACTCTCCAGGAATGCAAAGAGCAACAGAAAGGCTGTTATTTTTTTTAAAGTATGTTCAAAGGAAGAGAAAGAGGAACCAGAATGGTAGGATTGCTGCTTATTAAGAGTTGTGAAATGTCTGGTAACAAAGAGAAGGCAGAGCTGCTCAGCTCCTACCTTGTACCTTCCTTCTCCCAAAAGGGAGATTGTGCAAATGTTGATTCTGATCCATTGACCAATGGCAGACGGGGAATGTTTGCAGCCCCACAAAGTGTAAACAGGAAGGGGACAGGCCTGCAAATTAGGAGTGACAGAGAGTTGGTTAAGAACTCCTTAACTGGCCTGCATGAATTTAGCAGGGTGCACTGCATCCTAGGCTAGACCATGCCCTGGACAAAGGGAGCTGCAGTGGGCTGCCTGGGAAAGGTGGCTTGTTCTTTGGCTATTGCTGTGTGATGGGAGACTCCTCCAGCCTGGCTTTGAGTCTGGGCCCCAGGGTGGTGCTCCTTTGTCGTTATGCCCCTGGAGAAGCAGGTGCAGTGGCTTCTGCCTGGGCAAGTATGATGGGACCCACACCCCCATGACAGTGTGCACTGGGCGTGCTACAGACCACACTGATGCACCTCTTGCTCTGCCTTCTTCCCCCCCCCCCTGCCAATCCCATACAGTTCTACAGTGCATCAGGCATGCCGACAAAGCACCTTTCGGACAGCGTCTGTGCCGTGTGTGGCCAGCAGATCTTTGTGGATGTCAATGAAGAAGGGATCATCGAGAACACCTACAGACTGTCCTGCAATCATGTGTATCCTTTGGAGCTTCCACAGGCTGTCTGGGAGCCCCCCCCCAGGGGTGTGGCCTCTTCTCTACTGCTGTCTAGCGGAGGAATATTGTGTATGTGTGTGTGTGTGCCAGTAGAGCTGTCAGAGAAGGAGGCTGCAGAGGACAGCGGTCTTCATGGAGGGCTGGTCTGTTGGCAGCAGTGGAGGCAGCCAACCTGGGGTGCCACTTGTGGGGAATGATGAACCCCTCGCTCTTCCTTTGGGTGTACTGGAGGCAACTGCCTTTGGAAATGCAACGCTGGACTGTTCAGTGCCTATTCACTGTCTTTTGATCCCACCCTTTCTCCAAGAGTTCAGGGCATTGGATGTGGATCGTGTTCTCCCCCCACCCCAGTGCTTGCAACAATCCTGTGAGGTAAGTTAGGCTTAAAGGGAGTGGCCCAACAAGTTATGAAGTAAGCATTGTGGCTGAGTGGGTATGTGAAGCTGGTTTTTGTCTCTGGTCTGATGCTCTCACCGCTACTGCACAGTGACTAGTGTAGTGGAGAAATCTTCAGTTTGGCATAGCAGGGTAGCTCTTGCCCAGGGTAATTCTCAGTTCAGCTTCTGCTTCTGTTGAGGTCCACCTGGGCTGGACTTTATAGTGAGAAAATCCTGCCAAGGGCCTCAGACTGGGGGGGGAGGGGGAGGAACTAGTGCTGAGACAGGAGTCCATCTTGTGCCTTAGATACGGGGCTGCCCCTTCCAAGACAGAGGAGAGCCCTCCCACTGCTGTTGTGGCTTTTACGTGAAGGGAAATGAGGCTTGCCTCACTCAACAGACCATGTGGGAATTTTTGTGGGGTTTTTTTTTTTTTTCAGAGAGATCAAATTTAAAATGACTAAGGGTTTTTCAGTGGAAACTTTGAGCACCCGACCTGTAATATGCATTTTAGCAGAGATGTAACTTCTTTCAGGCTCATTCCTGGAATGCCTTCTGGCCAGTGCTGGAAGATGGGCTGCATCTTTCTGCTTAGGTGCTGCAAGAGCCAAGTCACTCTGTGCTCTAGCACAGTAAACCCTGGCTGGAGTGCTTCATCTCCTGGTTAGTCCAGTGGGCGGAGATAAATCACCAAATGGGGCATTGCACAAGAGAGGGAGCTTTGCGTGAAGCTTCTGTGAAAAGCTAGAGATGTGTTTCTAGAAGGGAAAAGTGTGGGGGTGGGTCCTGTAGCTGACCTGCCTGGCTCCTTCTCTTCAGAGAGAGAGAGAGTAGGAAGGGAGTGACCAAAGAGCACACACTCCCTGAGGCTGGAAAAGACAGAGAGATGGTCTTGTCCCCCTTCCGCTCTCTGCCCTCTGTGGGTGCAGGTGCTGTAGAACTGCCCGTCTGCACCGAATCCCGCCAGACTGAGCTGGGTCCTGCCATTTGTAACATTTTGAAGGCTACACCCTGCATTTTCTGGCTGTGAAGCTTTTTCCTCAAAATGAAAGCTTGGGCAGGAGCTGGAAACAGCAAGCAGTGGCACTCCACTTAGAAACCGGGGAACACCGATGTTCCTGGACTCCTCCCTCAGTATTGCCAGACACTTTGGAGAGCACTGCGGGGGCCCTGGAGGGGGCACCTTTTTCTCTCCCCCCCCCCCCCTTGCACAGGAGAACCTGCAGTGTGGCACGTGGTGGTTCCTTGTTGATTTCTGTCAACCTGGCAGGCAAACAGATAGGCAACAGTTAGCCCCTGGTGCTCTTTGGTTCAGCATTTGCGTTCTTGGAAAGTTTCTTAAGAAGTTCCCACCCAGGCACATGGGACTTTGGACGGGGTTTCCAAACAATGAGAGGTCTGATGAGAAGGGAGCTGAAGGGGAAAGCAAGCGGTCCATGTGGTCTGGAGAAAGAGTTAAAGTCCCTCTGATGGAAGCACTATTGGAATGTACATGGCAGAGCAGGACAGGCGCCACTGGGGCCAGGAGGGGGTCTGCCTGGCTTGAGGGGAATCAGGGAAGCTCTAAAGGGACAGGCAGTGTCTTCAGAAAAAGGGCAGCTGGTCCAGATGGGGGGATGGAGAGAACCAGAAGGCACACAAGCTCTGGCAAAAAGGTGTAGAATGACAATGAGAGCTTTGGAGAAAGAGCATGAGGAACGCATGGCTGGAAGCTTCAAAGCAAATAGTAATAACATATTTCAACATATCGCAAGCAGGAAACCTGCCAGCTGGTGGTGGTTGGACCCCTGGAGGATGAGGAGGTAAAAGGGAAGCTTAAAGAGGGCAGGGAGACCTCCTGATTTCAGAAACGGGCTATGTCAGATGCAAGGGAGGGCACCAGGATGCAGATCTCTTGTTGTCTTGTGTGCTCCCTGGGGCATTTGGTGGGCCGCTGTGAGATACAGGAAGCTGGGCTAGACGGGCCTATGGCCTGATCCAGTGGGGCTGTTCTTATGAGACAGCAGAGAAGCCAGGTGAAATATCCTTTGCATGGCTCTGCTGTAGCAGCTGTAGAGCAGATAGCTGTGCCTGCGCTGAGTGTCTCAGGGAGGAAGTCTGGAGAACTGAGAGCAGCCGAATCCTATCCTTTCTGTCACCTGTTGATGCCGCGGTGCCAAAATGGCAACTACTCTCTGTTGGAGGTTGCAGAGGTCTCTTGTGGGTAAGGGTACAATTATTCTCTTACCCAGAGGTAAGTCTCCCCAGCATAGCTTGGTCAGACCTGCAACAGCTATTTTGCTGGTGCAGATCCATGTTGATCCACACCTCAGGATCAGGCCTGGTAAAGGGATTAGGATATCACCAGTGGTGGTACATGATGCAGTGCTTCATGAGTTGGTGGGCTTCATTGTCTCAAGGCAGGTGTGCTCACACTTTTTTGGCTCGAGAGCTAATTTGAAACCCAGCAAGGCCTGGAGATCTACCAGAGTTTTTTTTACAATAATAGCATTTGCCATAACATAATTATCCTAGATGAAATCAGGATAATTTCATCCTAATTTCATCCCCCCCCAATCCTGTATTTCATTCCCCCCCCCCCAAATCCTGTAGGAAAACAAGTGAGCAAATTGAAAGAATGGGGGCTTTGCTTTTGGATCTCCAGGGAAAATATTTGTTAAGGGGTGGGGAAAAGAACATTACTCTTTAGTTCTGTATGTGCACAGGCATGTATGAGGAGGAAACTGGGGGCCCAATCCTATCCACATTTTCCTGGGAGTAAGTCCCATTGACTCTAATGGGACTTACTTCTGAGTAGGCATGCTTAGGATTAGGCTGCCAATTGAAATATTTTTTTAATGTAAAAAAAAAAAACCTTGTTAGGTTTGCAAGCCGCCTTTTCCAGAAGTCACACAGCAATCCAAAGCCCCTCCAGCAAGTGGCTGTCTGGATCAGAGCCTTTGCACAACTTTGATGTACAAGCCTTGGGCTTTGGAGAAAGCAGCACTGGCTCCCCCCCCCCCCCCCGCAGGAGAGAAAGGCAGCAGTCTGTTCGCCCTGCTGCTTGCTGAAAGGGCAGCAGGCAGAGAAGGGGAGAGACCAGCCTGGAGAGCTGAGCTGAGAGGCAGCCCTCTTTCTCAGGAGGGGAGGGGAGGGGCTTCTCCCCGCTCAGCCAGTGATGAGCGCCTGCCTGTGCCTTTGAAGTGCGGCGCTGCAAGCGTGCTATAAATAAAGTTAGTGGGCAAGAGGCGGGCGGGCAGGCACTGAGCTGGGCAGGCAGGCAGGGACGAGGCTTGCCCTGCGGCGGAAACATGGCGTGCTTGGAGCGGTGCCGCTGCTGTGCGGACGCCCGCAGGCAAGGCAGCATCCTCACGAGGCAAAATGAGTCAATCGCGGAGCCCTTAGTCTAAGGGCTCCGCGATCAACTCATTTTGCCTCGTGATCTACCAGTCAAACATAAGAACAGCCCCGCTGGATCAGGCCATAGGCCCATCTAGTCCAGCTTCCTGTATCTCACAGCGGCCCACCATATCTCACAGCGGCCCACCAATCGACTTGTGGAGCACCCCTGTCTCAAGGTGTGCTGATGGTCAGTAGCCTGCATGCCTGAAACAGGAATTGAATGAAGTCATGGGAGATCAGAAGTCCAACAGCGGCTACTGGTCATGAGAACTGAGCACAATCTTTGAGTTTGACAGAAGAGGAACAGTGGCTGGAGAGGAGAGAGCCTGTCTCCCCTGCTCCCTGTGGACTTCCCAGAGGCAGCTGGTGGGCCAAAGTGAGGAACAGGAGGCAAGACTGGATGGACCTTTGGCCTAATCCAGGAGGCTTTTCTTATGTTCAGAGGGGCGGAAACACCCACCTCCTCAAGGGCAGGAATGGAGTATGTCTTTGTTCCTATATTGTCCCAGGTTCAACCCCCAGTATTCTGAGTAGAAGGGCAGGGCAAGGCCTCAGTCTGAGACCTTGGAGGTCCACTGTGTCCCTAAGTCTAGACTATTGGGGTGGACAAGAGGTGTCCTGGTTTCCTGAGGAACTTTCCTCCGCCCAGACTGTGGTTGTTGGGGGTACTGAAAGGCTAAAGCCACTTGAAGAGATGGCTCTCTTACCAACTATAACGGCAAAAAGAATTTTAAGAATAACTCTGGAGTTGTTGTCTAGGCCAGGAGGCTGCCTGGAGACCTGACCACCCCCACCCTTCTCCACCCTGAGGTGCTCCCTTGAAAAATGAATTCCTGCCAGCCAGCTGGGTAAAAGAGTCACCAAGACAGCAGGAGGAGGGGGCAGTGTTGTTCGAGGAACTGGCCCGTCACCATCCCGGCTTCTGTGGGCTTTTCTCTCCCAGAGTGGGGAAGCAACAGGGGAGTTCACCCCTTGGGCTTAGTAACGAAGTCATGACTGGTGATGCAGCCATGCATGTGCCTCCGGGGTCAGCTGGTGGGGACGCAATTGTGGTCTGTGGGCTGGAAAGAGGAACCAAAAGCCAGGCTCTCAAGCAGTGCTGGCCTGGGAGCTGCCTATCTTGTGGCTTTTGGCCTGTTTCTCTGACAGTTCAGTGTTTGATTCATTTCTAGAATAGCCGCCGCCCACCAGCACATGTACGCACTCCCCTTATGAGTTTCACATGCTTGCGTTGCTGAGCTGGCAAGCTCCCCTCTCCTGCTCGCCTGTTGTTCTGGGCCAGGGGCCTGGCCTGGCCTGGCCTGGCCTGCTTGCCTGCCTTGCCGCCCTGGCTGTTGCCAGAGATCAGAAGAGGCACCTGGAGGAACCTCACAGGTGGGGCTCGCCGGAAACACAGGTTGCATGGCCAGAACCATAAATGGTGCTGTCTGTGTGGGGTCCCCCACCCCCACTCCCTTGTTTGTGTGGTAAGGCCTGCTGTCCCTCAAGAACAGCTCCTGTCTGGTGGAGAAGCTGTGGCAGGCCCCGGTGACTTGTGTGACCCCCAAGCACCACACTTTCCTTTGAGACATTGGAGCTTTAGGGATGCTTTTGAATGCTGTTCTACATTTTCTTGGTGCCTTGGGGAAGAGGGGAGGGTTTGTGTGTGTTGACTTCCTCCACGACCATCCTTAACTTCCTGCCCTTTCAGCTTCCACGAATTCTGTATCCGTGGCTGGTGCATTGTTGGAAAGAAACAGACCTGCCCCTACTGCAAAGAAAAGGTGGACCTGAAGCGAATGTTCAGCAACCCGTATCCTTTGCTGGCCAGAACTGTCTGAGTCTGACTCTGATTTCCAGGGTTGGCTGCTTGAACAAGAATATTTGGAAGGCTTTTCTGACAGAAGCAAGAGCAGTTAGTGGCCCCCTGGAGGGCATGAAGGTTAGGGATAGCTGTGCCCCTGTAAATGGGGGCAGGTGCCACTTTTATGCTCTCACATGCCCCTTGCATGGCTGAACAGATGATACATGCTGGTGATCTCTTCATCAGAAAGAAGATCCCTCTGGCAAGGAGAGCCAGCTTCGCTAAAAGGTGCTTTTACACGAGAAATGCCTCTCCTTCCAAAGAGTGCTCTTCTTGTCTGCAGAGACTCCCTTCAGTATTCCAAAAGAATATCTGGAAACAGTTGAGGAGAGAGGGGAAGTTGGGTGAAGAGCAGAAGGGATTGTGAAGGAGCTCCAGAAGGATCTCTCCAAACTGGGAGATTGGGCAGCAAAATGGCAGATGCCTTTCAGTGCAAGTACAGTCAGTCCTCTTTAAATGTGAATTCACCATCTTCGAATTTGCTTATCTGTGAGGGGCAGAACTGCCACCTGTTGCTTGTAATCTGTGACTCTGTTCTCATTATCCACTAATACTCTGCTATTGGCACATCGAGTGGGCATTGGTATTGGCCCGTGGAGAATTGTCAGACACATTTGTGTCTGCTTCCAGACTTGCCCCACCATCTTGGGCACAATTTCGGGGACTCCAGATGAACCTTTACAACCCTGGCAATGATTAGAGGTCTCTGGAAGGTTACCTGAGGGCTGCTCTGGGGCTGGGGCAAGCCAAAAGAAGGAGCCAAGAGACATGTGGAGGACAGGTGAAGCAACCTCCTCCTCACTACTGATCTCTGAGGCCTCATTGTTGGGCTAGCAACCTTCAGCGAGTCAAGGGACAGCTAGCATGGAGAAATCACCATTGCCACAACCTTCAAGGCATCAAGGAATATCCAGCACGGAGGAGGAAGCATCAGATGTTGGAGATGTAGATGAGCCCTTGCTATCACCCAGCCCCATATACTTCACGTTAAGGTGCAGGTTCATAAAGTTCAGAGTTTATGGTGAAGAGGGTCCCCTGTAATCTAACCTCATTTTCCCCATAGGCTCAAAGATTCAGTGTCCGCTAATTAGACATCTACTAGGTTTTCCAGGAATCTGACCCTAGTGAATAACGAGAACTGACTGTAAGTGTAAGGTAATGCATGTTGGGGCAAAAAATCAAGATCTTGGGATGTTGGTGGACAGCTTGATGAAAGTGTTAACCCAATGTGCAACTGCAAAGAAGGCTAATTCCATGCTCGGGGTCATTACAAAGGGTGAGACCACATCTGGAGTATTGTTTCCAGTTCTAGTCAAGCCATCTCAAAAAGGACATAGTGGAACTAGGAAAAGTGCAAAAGAGAGCGACCAAAATGGTTACTGGGTTGGAGCACTTTCTTTATGAGGAAAGGCCACAGCGTTTGGGGCTCTTCAGTCTAGAAAAAAGGCGTCTGAGGGGAGACATGATTGAGACATACAAAATTATGCAGGAAATGGATCGAGTTGATAGGGGGGATATTCTTTTCCTTTTCGCACAACACCAGAACCAGGGGACATCCACTAAAATTGAGTGTTGGGAGGGTTAGGACAGACAAAAGAAAACATTTCTTTACCTGGCGTGTGGTTGTCTGTGGAACTTCTTGCCACAGGATGTGGTGATGGCATCTGGCCTGGATGCCTTTAAAAGGGGATGGGACAAATTTCTGGAGGAAAGGTTCATTACAGGTTGCAAGCCAGGGTAAATATACAGCCTCCTGGTTTTAGAAGTACCTCAGACTGCCAGATGCAAGGGAGTGGCACCAGGATGTTTGTATCTTGTTGTCTTGAGTTTTCTCAGAAGCATCTGGTGGGTCACTGTGAGATACAGGAAGCTGAACTAGATGGGCCTTTGGCCTGATGTGGCAGGGCTGCTCTCCTGTTCTTAAGATCAGTCCTCCTTTGTGGGCGGGATCTGGTCCTGACTCTGCCTTTTCCCCACAGAGCCATACCCACATGGCAGATCCAAGGTGTGTGTCCAGTACCACAGTTAGATGTTTACCTCTCCGTTAATTCTGCCACTTCCTTTAACACTTCTCTGCCCCAGCTGGGAGCGACCCCACGTCATGTACGGGCAGCTTCTTGACTGGCTTCGCTACCTCGTGGCCTGGCAGCCAGTAATCATAGGACTGGTGCAGGGTATTAACTATGTCCTGGGACTGGAATAAGAGCCCTCCGCTTCCTCCCACCTCTGCCAGCGCGTGCCTGGGAGCTGTGCACATGGAGGTGTTGCAGCAGAGGACCTCATCGAGACCCAAAGGAGATGCATCTGTAATCGCTTACCACTCAGGATCGTGGCCTCTCGCCCAACGCTCTTCTGGCAGCTGCAGTGGAAGGAACTTTGCACAAGGGAGAATGCAACCGAGGCCGGCTTGTTCCGTCTGTGGGTTGGGTGGGAGGGAGGGAGGAGAGTCCTTTTTTTAACCAAACAAAGCAACTATTTTAATGAGCGTATTTAAAATCTTTCTATTGCTGAGATAAAAGGAGATGGATGTTCTGTGGTCCCTCTTCCCTCCGCTGCCGTTTGGAACACTCTGCTTCATTAACTGGCTTCTGTTGAACAAGGAAACGAGCCCAGGGGTGTGTGTGTGTGTGTGTGCAACAGCCCCATGGGCCAGTGCAGCAGGAGGCCTTCCTCCTGGTTACCTGGCTGTATCCCCCCTTGTGGGGAGGGTACTCTCCTGGCTCTGCAACCCTCTGGGTCCCTCACTAGCCAGCCAGGTGCCTCCAAGGAGTGAGAGCGCAGTCTGGCCAGCCACCCCAGGCCAACCTCCTGCCCCCAGGCCAGGTGGGTACCAAAGAAGTTCAGAGGTGATAGCAGGTGAGGTGCTTGGACCGAGTGCTCTCTGGAGAAGAAGAGACCCTCTTTGAGGAGTCCAGGTGCTCCCAAGAGAGAGTGACCATTTGGGCTGGCTTGACCCAACATCCTGTGCTGGCCTTGTCCTCCATGGGCATCAGCCAGACGTGGGTCCCGTCCTCCGCTCGGGCTTTGAACCTGGCCCCAGAAAGGAATCCTCTGCTTCTTGCACTTTCCTCTTGTGACTTTCCTGCACCTGTTCTGAACTGCGTAGTACTTTTCTCCAAGAGTGGGTGTTGCTGGCCACGCTTGGAGCCCAAGGAGGGCTGCCATCCTTGAAAGTCTGACTTGTTACAAAGGGCGAGTGGGATTGCCGCCCAGCTCTGCTCAGCCTGGAAGCATAGGGTGCCTCGCAGCAGTCATCCCTGGGTGCCTGCCAGCTCCTCCCAAAGCTACCTCTGCCCAGTGCCTTGGCTTTCCCTTGACGTCTGAGCACAGCCAGGGAAGTGGGTTCGCATTGCAAGGCATGTTGATTTGGCCTGGAAAAGAGACCCTCTGCCAAGGGGTTGGCTGCACAACTCCTGCAGCCTGTGCAGAAGGTGCCAGGCTCTCTTGTGAGAGTGCCTGGATCTGGCCCCAGTGAGAGCCAAGCTGCATGAGGGAGGCTTCCTTTTCCTCCTGCCCCTCTGGCTGATCGCCTTGGAGTGAGCGAATGATGGCAGGACAGTTCCAAAGGAACGCCGGCCAGAGCCTCATTCGGACGGATCCTCCCAGGACTGGAACCCTTCCTGGCTTGGTCAGCAGCCACCACCTCATAACTAAAATTCCAGACTGCAGGGAGGCCATGACCTCCTGTCACTGTTTGCCATTTGGGGGAGGACATCCCAGAAAGTGATGCCGCCATTATATAGGCTTGCATCTCTGAAAGGAAAGCCTGTTGGATGTGTGGGTGGCGCATGGGCCTGCTCTCTCCAGCCTGGTTTCCTTCTGCCTCCACATCCCCAAGCCGTCTACCCAGTCGTGGCTGAGGATCGTTCCCTTTCTGACCTTTAATGCGAAGTGCTGGCCCGTGAGCATCTGCTGTTTTGCACCATTTTGGCCCTGGGAATCCAGCTGTCGGGGTCCAGACTGGTCTGAGCGAGGCCTGGCTCTGAGGAGCTACTGTGTGCAATGTGCCCATCTGTCTCTGGCGAGAGACAGCCTTTGGGGCTGGTTTCACAAGCAGCTGCGACAGCTTCCTGTCCTGGTGACCTGTGGGCACTGTTGGCTTTCTGCACTCAGTTTTCCGAGGTACTTTGATCTGTAGGTGACAAGTGGGGGGAGGGAGCTATGAGCCAAGGATCCAGCTCAGTTGCTAGTGCACGTGTGTGGGGGGCTTCAACATCCACAAGGGCACAATTTGTGCAACCATGGGAGAGTCGTGTGATGAAGCAGCTTTGGAGGGGGTGTCAGCCAGTCTCTGTGTGCCCCCTGCAATCACTGTTTTGTTCCCCCACCAGCCCACCCAGTGTGTGGAGTTGTGTACACTCAAGTGGTCCGTTTGGCTGTCCACTGAACTCTTCAGCTAAGAAACAGATGCTGACAACCGGAACTCTTCCATGGACAGAGATGTTGAAAGACATTGTGCGGCTTTTTCTTTTCTAAAAATGTAAAATAAATTATGCCATGTTGCTTTTCTGTTTCTAGAAGTTCCTGGAAGGCTGGGAACATCTCGTGTGTCTAAGTAGTTTTGAAATGCGTTATCTAGGCAAAGAGAGGCCATGAAGAAAACTCTTTCAGAACCTCTGTCCAAAGATCACACCCCTGGGCTGCCTGTCAGATGTCAGAGGAAAGGTCGAGGCTTTGGAAGAGCCTTCAGCGCAGGGCTGTATGTTCAACCCTGCTGGCATCTACACAAATGACTTGCCCTCTTTAGGCACATCTACCCTGGACTGTTTCCTCCATGAGCTCTCTTGCAATGAATGCTCTTGTGCTGCTCCTGTCCTGTAGGAAACATCCTGTGCCTGTGGATCAGCTCCTAGGACCGAGCTTGTTTTGGTCTCTCTGTTCCATCAAGATGATCCTTTTAAAATACTTTCCTTTGTGCCAAAAAAAATTGGAAGAATGAAGTGGTCTCTGAAGCTGAACAGTTCCATGCATGTTTGGAATCTGTGGCTCTGTCCAAGTCTGTCCAAGGGGTCTCAGAGCTCACGCAATAGTGGGTGTGTGTGAAATGAGATTTTTTCACAGATGGTGCCCTGTGTTCAGAAATATTTCAGGGTTCCTGGAGGTGTGTGTTTGTGAAACAATTCTAATTAATATCTGCTTTAATTTGGAGTAAATATTCTGCAGTGTCCAAAAATATTTACATATTGACTCATTTTAACTGAGATGGGCAGTGTGTTGAAACCACACAGAAATATTTCTCTAGTGCCCTTACTTATGACATGAGGGAAGGCCCTTTTGGGTGGGGGTTACGCGGCATCATCAGTGTGCATGGGGCTTGCAGAGTCCCCTCTGCTGAAGGAACTTGCAGTCGTAATTTGTGGTCCTGGGAAAGGTGACAGAAGCAGGAAGGAAAAGATACTGGTGACCTCCATCTTGGGCGGACCAATGTGTTGGTCCACAGTAGAGTTGGGCCCCCTCGCCAAACATGTCGCCCTCCTGTGAACAGCTGGCTCCCCATCCCAAGAGTCTCCTTGCAGTGACGACTTAGTGGCCCTTATTCTGTTGGTCATGTAAGGATGGCAACTCCTAGGGAAGTGGTCTTCTCTTCCAGGGTGTTGCTATTGCAGGTGATTGTGTTGTATCCTCCGTATACAAATAAATGTGTATGCAAATATACTCCAGCCCTCCACTGGCTTAGGAACAGCAGTGAAGACCCATTTCCTGCCTGGTTTTTTAACTTCCAGTAAGGTTTGTTGATTTGTGGAGAGTTAAGAGGGAGAGGTTTTACAGACAGTGAATGCCAAGAGCTTTTCAGCAGGTGCAAAGGCGAGTTAAATGAATCTGTTGGAATGTAGTTTCACATAGATGTGCCTTAAGGGCATGTGCTTTTTCTACTCTGCAGGCTGATTTCAAATTCTCAAGAAAAAAACATTTAACTCGAATTTGCTGTGTCTCACCACCTTCTCTGTCCTTCTCATATGATTTACCTTCCTTTGCATTTCTTGGAAAGAAATTAAGCAGGATGAATAAGCAGTTTTATGAGTACCTCAGAAAAGTTTGCTGTGCCTCAAATTAAAACTAATAGGAAACGAACACCCACTCTTTTCAAGTAGTCCAACCCTTGGGTGCTCAGGGCTTGGATGTGCAACAGCAAGAAGGGGAAAAAGAACGAACTGTGGCTCTTACTCTGATTAACCTCAGAGTAAGTTGCTCCTGTTTTGGTCAGCAATGAGTATGATGCAGAGGGCTGTGTCACCAGTTCAATTACACACCCGAAAGGTCCTGAGAACATTTAGTGAGAAACTCCTTGCTCCTGGGTAGCACTACGGTTCTCGAGCTTCCTTGGCTGGGAACCAAGAGAACCAAAGAGGTGCACAAATCCTGCTTCAGGTTTTGACTGCAGGCTTCCTGTTTGGTTTGCTTATGATATTGATCACCTACTTTTCTGCACCAGTGAAATCAAAGCGATTTTTGGCCAGGAGCTAAAACAATGAAAATACCATTAAACACCCAACAGGCTGGAAGAAGCCAGCAGCCTGGTTTTCACTCTGTTGCCCAGTTTAGAGGAAAGCTTCTGGTAGAAATAATCTCATAACTGGTGCTGCTGAAATTTGAAACCGGCCTTCTCAGCACACTTAGTAAGATTGTGCTTTCAAAGGAGGTGAGGTAAATCGGGGAGCGATGCACATTTTCCTGTGCAATGACCTCATCGTTTTTTCCTCTCTGTAACGTTGTGGTCAGCTCATTTCATGTCTAACAGCCTCCTCTCAAGAACTTGAGGTGGGTCATAAACTAAAAGACAAAAAGCAGGATAAAAAAAAGAAATGGGCCGCGGTTGCTACCACAATATAGATGGCCAGCTTGTGAGAGGTGGTCTGCTACCTTGGCAATGAAGCTCATTGCACTAGAAAATGTCCCCCAATTACCTTCTGTCTCCAACAGATCGTATTACAAAATAATGTTATGTAAGAACCCTGTGGGGGGGCGTGTCCCCATGCAACATGGCATGAGCACATACAGGTGTGTTAAATGGTAGGGAGGCAGAGCCTCCCCATCAGAGTGCCTCACACAACAACAGTGCTTTTCGAAGGGCTCTGGTGGGGAGGCTCTGCCTCACCCGCCTTCCCACCCACTGCACATCCCTGTTGAATGCGATGAAATGCACGAGGAGTTCGGGTTGCTTCCCTTTGCTGTCTGTGTAGTTCTGTGTTTAACAATTTGAAATTGTTTCATTATGTTGTCATATTTTACTGTTAGCTGCTTTGGGACTTTTGGTGAAAGGCAGGATACAATTGGAACAATGAATGCATGTGATGATCTTCTGCACACACAAACTAGTTCACTTCCCATACTGACTTCATGGAAAAGGCACCCTCTGCATCCAGTACTTGGGGGTACACGAGCATTAAGCCTGGAGGTGCTCTGTGAATGCTGAAGCTAATGGTCATGGCTAGACCTGCTCTCTGTGCGTTCGCTCCAGTCTCTCTTCCCAAGCCAGGCAAGTGCTGCTCTCGCTGGCTTTGCTGAGGAACAGACATCTTGCGTTAGGGCTTGGCAGCTGTGGAATCCCTCCTGAGAATGGCCCCTCTTGCCTCATTTATTCTGTGTTGCCTGTGCTTGTTTCATCAGGCAAGGACAATGCAGGGCCAGGCAGCCGCTGCTGGCCTTGCGGCAATTTGGCTCTGCACCTGGAGGCTCCCCACCGGGGCAGTGAGCGGACTGCCCACAGCCAGAGCTCCTGGGTGCCATCCTGGTGAGCAGAGGGGCTTCCTGTTGACTCCAGTGACTGGCAGCATCAGCAACACACACACTGCAGACACAAGAGCTGGGGCTTCTTTGGTGTTCGAGTTCGTTTTTTTATGCATTCTGCTCTTTTACAGCCTGAAATTTCTATTTGTTCTGAAATTCAGACAATGTGTCTTTCCTGCCACCACAGAGAATCTACCTGATACTTCTGACCAAATTTCAGAAAAACCAGAGTGAACTATAGCAGTTTATAACTTTTCTCTCTGTAGAGCAGTCTGTACCAAGTTCACAACCATAAATTTACTCCCCCTTCAAAAAAAACAAAAAAACTTTCCTTGTTTGTCACCCACATAGATTGACAAAGCATGTGCCCTTCTGTGGGCCACCAACTTGCAACACAAATCAACTGAGGCCTCTTGAGGTCAAATGCAGCCTGCTGGGAAGTGCCAACAAACAGCGTTCGCCTACACCCTCGGTCTCCCAGGGAGTAAAGTGAACAGAGGATCAGCCAGTGAAGGTGTGTAGCCCAGTGGCCAGAGTCCAGGGCATGTCTTTAAGCCAGTCATTCACAAAACAGCCTTGCTGCTGGAGCAGACCAGAGGAGGTCCACCTTGCCCAGCATCCTGCCTCCAGCAGTGGCTAGCCAGGTGCTCAAATGGAAAGTCCCAAGGAGAGTCCCCCTCCGACAATAGTTTCTCAGAAGCTGGTCTGCAGAGGTAGGCTGCCTCTGAACAGAGGGGGTTCATGTAACCATTGCAGGTTAAGAGCCATCAGCACAACTCTCTTCCTCTTCCAGGAGGCTGTCCAATCCCTTATCAAAGCTATCAAACCTGGTTGCCAGCACCAGCTCCCTAGGTGTATAGAAAGGGGATTTTTACAGCCTTGCTTGCCAGGCTGTTGTGAATGTTACCACAAGAAGATTTGCAAGCACAAGCGGTAGCATCAAGGAAAAATGGCATGTGTGTGTGGACACGCAGCAGCCCAGAAAGAACTCTCTGCACCTGTATTGGGAGAATTCCACTGGGGCAGAGTTTTGATCCCAACAGCATTGTGGATTGCTGGTTCTCACTTTCGGAGCCCTTCCTCAGAAAGTGTCTTTGTCTCCCATTGGCACACCCTCCCCATGGGTTCCTGGGGCCAATTCATGACCCTTGTTCCAAGAGCTACAGGCTTCTAAAGCTACAGCTGGTGTTGGAACCTGGCACTCCCACTCAAGGGAGACCTCGCCAGGCTCAGTCTTTGTGAGCCTGTGGAAGACTGAGTGAGACTCTTATTGTTTCCAGAGGCCTTGGGGTGAGCTGAGGGTTTAAGGAATCCTGCTTTTTGTTTACATCTGCTTTTGAGTGCCACTGTCTTCTCTGTCATAGCTGATGGTTTTAAGTAGTTGAGCACTTTAAAGCTTTACATTTTGATTATGTTGTGTGGTGATTTAACTTTGTGGGTATCAGAAAGAAAGAAAGAAAAATCTTTTCTCAAGGAAAGTGAATCTGCCTTGTAATGGAGCCCACAGCACGTGTTTACTCCTACAGTCCATTTTCCATTTCCAAATTTCCTGATTGGAAACATCATGACAGATGGCCAGACCTGTTTGTTTCACAGGTCCCTGTGAAAACAAATATTACTAAGCATTTCTGCCTCAGGCAAAAAGTTTCATTTTCTGAGGAAGGACGGAATATAAGTCTGCAAATAAATAATTTCAATTTCAAAATCCTTTATTAGGCATTAACAAGCAAAACAAACAATAATACAAACACGCAAACGTACAAGGATAAACGGTCTCTCTGTGTAAAAGGTGGGATTGCTAAGGTGAAAGGCAGAATTAAGTCTGCATCTTGTTAAAATATCAAGCAAAAAATTTGCCATTTGGCACACCAGCAGAGGCAAGAAGTGAACATAAGATTTCAACATCCCGTACCCAGGACAGGCCATCCAGAAACATACATCTGCTATCTTTATAACAAGGGCAATACAATACAATATGAGCTAAGGATTCGGCAATTCCAAGATTACAGACACAATTAGTAGACAGCTGGAGATGTCAATGAAATCTGGCATCTAGTCCACAAGATGGAAACACATCACAACGGGCAAGTGTAAAAGCTTGACAGGCCTGAAGATCATTTAACAAATGCAGATATCTGGGACAACAGCCGAGGACCAATGGTAGCTGCAGCTGAAGGGGGGGAGCAGGTCTTATTGGCAGCTGCATTAATTTCCTGGCTTTCAGTGTTCCATAATCTGCACAAAATTCTCATACTGGTCCTGTTCAGAGTGTCATTGCCCAAAGTGTCCAGCAGGAGACCAATAGAACAAATTTTAGAGATAAAATGATGAAAACCTGTAGACAGCCAGGAATCAGAGAGTAAAGCTTGAAGAAGAGGAGCTTGCCCCGCATTGAAGCAAACATTGAACCAGAAGTTAATAAATCTGGCCCAGGCTAAATACTCAAGCCGATGTTGCCCAGCCTGCTTATAAAACCATCTCTGGACTCCAACAATCTAACAACTATCAACCAGTATCCAATCCTCCTTTCTTGGGGAAGGTGATTGAGCGAGTGGTGGCATCCCAGCTCCAGGGGCTCCTGGATGAGAAAGATTATCTGAACCCCTTCCAACCTGGTTCCAGACGGTTTCAGAACAGAGACATCCACATTCTCTCTAATAGATTACCTTCACCAAGGATTAGATAGGGGTAGTGTATCCCTGCTGGACCTTTCAGTGGCTTTCAACACCATTGATCACTGTATCCTCCTGAATTGGCTGGCCAAAATGGGGCTTAGGGGCACTGTTGTGCAATGGTTCCACTCCTTCCTGTCCAACAGATCCCATATGGTGATGCTGGGAGATACCAGCGCCCTGGCCGTTACAATATGGGGTGCCTCGGGGGGGTCTATCCTATCCCCATGCTCTTTAACAATTACATGAAACTACTAGGGGAGATCATCTGGAAATTTGGCGTGGGGTGCCACCGATATGTGGATGACTCCTAACTCTATCTCTCCTTGCCATTCTTCTCTGAAGAGGTTGTTGAAGTCTGGATGCCATTAAGGACTGGATGAAAGCCAATAAGCTGAAACTAAATCCTGAAAAGACAGAGGTTCTCCTGCATCCTCGATGCAGGCACTGAATCACCTACCCTCTTGAATGAGGTTGTACTCCCCATACAAGAACAGGTGCGCAGCTTGGGAGTTCTCCTGGACTCCCAACTCTCTCTGGAGAACCAGGTGACAGCAGTTGCTATAGTGCATTCTCTCAGTTCAGGCTGATGCACCGAGACCATATTTGAACCTTTGGACTGGGCTATGGTGACCCATGCTTTAGTAACTTCAAGACTGGACTACTACAATGAGCTCTATGTGGGACTACCCTCTAAAACAATTTGGAATCTGCAATTAGTGCCAAATGCCACAGCTCAAGTGGTTACGGGGGCCAGGCGATGTGGTTCGGTTGGACTACTGCTTCATTGCCTCAGCAGCTACACTGGCTACCCATTCACTTCTGGTCCCAATGCAAGGCACTAGTTTTAACCTTTAAGGCTCTCCATGATCTGAATCCAGGCTATCTGAAAGACTACCTCCTTCCACACATTTCTGCCCACCCTCTTAGATCATCTGAGGGGGCTCTTCTGCTACCTCTGTCCCAAGTGAGAGGGGAGGCAGCTTGGGGGCAAGTCACCTCCTTAGCTGTGCCACAACCATGGAATTTCCCCCCAGGGGACTTGAGACCTACTCCTTCTCTCATGGCTTTTTGGTGAGGACTCAAAACACACCTGTTTCATCCTGTATTTGGCTGCTGAGTGGATATTTACCCTCCGAAATACTGCTGTGACAGGACTGCCTCCCTGGTTTTGTAACCAATGATAAGTGTTAGTTTGTGCTCTGCTTTGGTTGTGTTCCACTACATGATGCTAAAGTTAATGTTTTTAATGTCTCATTTGATGTTTTACCTGTTGTGATACTTGATTATAAAGCTTTGTTAGCTTCCTTGGCTATTTGCTTTGGCATGAGAAAGTTGGGATAGAAATCTCTCAAATAAATAAATAAATAAATCCCTCCTCCAAGGACAGTCCATCTCTAGGGAGTTGTAAAACAAAACAGTGACAAAAGTCAGATTGATTCATAGACACATATGCCTGTTTTCTGGTAGGTAGTTAATGGGGAGATTTTTGCTTGCTGCCCTTTTGAGGGGTTTTCCTCTTCTGAGTCAGAGCCCTTGACTATAAAACGTCTGCCTTTCCTTCCGGCCTCCTTGCTAAGCGGACCAAGAAGATGCTTCCAGCCACAGGTAGGGAGTCTGCTGCCTTCTCCGCCACAGCCTTGAGACCCAGCTTTTGTTCTGCTCTCTGACTTGAAATGGGGGTGCAGATATGGGGGTGGGGGGGTGATTGTCATTCAGAGGTGAGGGGAGAAGGCACTCTTCAGGTGCTCAGAATCGCTCTTTGTATGATTAACGACTGCATGAAAAGCATGCTCCAGTGTTCATTCAATCCTTGCCAAATTCCCCCTCTTTGGGCTCCTCTAGTTTTCCACTGCTTTTGTCTCACATGTGCTGTCAGTCTGTCCTGCCCCCTCCCAGCCCAATGACAGAGAGGCACCAGATGCGTGTTCCTCAGTGTGCAGGTCTTGCAGCCAGTGCCCCCTTGAGATTTCTGGACCCTCCCCAAACAGCTGTGGGGCACAGGGGGAGAGGTTTGGCCCAGGAGCCAGTTCCATGGTGCCTGGTGGCTGACGACACACAGGCTGAGTTGGCCCCCTGCAAGGGATTCTGAATACACCTCTTGCTTTGGCTGCTGCTTCACTGCAACTTTGGGATAGTCCTGCTTGGGATGGGAAAGGGGCACTTGGGTCCTGCTCCCCCTTCGGCATGCACGGTGGCTTTTCATGCCCCTTGGTAACTGGAGCGCAACACTTTTCTAACATGATCTGAATTTTTATGTCAGAACATGCCCTTACTTGGGCGTAGGAGCAACAGGCAGCTTGCAGCCCAAACCTATCCACCTTTCCAGCACCAGTGCAACCACAATGCAGCCTTGGGGTAAGGGAACAAATGTTCCCACACCTTAAGGAGGCCTCTGTGACTGCACCCAACACAGGAAGCAGTGCATACTCCATTGGCACAGCAGCACTGGCACTGGAAATCTGGATAGGATTGGGCTGTCAATCATTTACAAATAAGACATCCATTTTTTATGGCATTAGATGTCGCGCTGCACATTTAGTTGAGTGCTCCCGAAAGAGTTCCAGTCAGTTGCATAAATCAATGAAGTGCACAGAGCTGCCTGATGACTTTACTCCCTAGAGTCATGTCTGCCTTGAGTGGTCTTGTGTGAAGCGACTGTTGTGTCTCAGGCCAAACCACATGGCTTTGAGGTGTGTTGTTAGAGCTGTACTCACAGCTGACAACTGCTTTTCAGCAAAAAGCATCTATGAAGCCCCAACTGGATCAGGATCACAGCGCACATGTGGGGGGGTGCATTGACACCCCCCCCACTTGTGCTATTTCCCCAGCAAAAATGATCCACCCCTCAAATCTGCTATTTGCTTAAAACAAGACAGTTTGGCCATTTCAGGGGCAAAGAGAGGCTGGGAGGGTGGAACTCAGAGGCAACTAGAGCCTTCCATTCTCTGTCCATGTAACAGTTCCTCCTGCTCTGCTTGCAGGACTCTGGCACAGTGTGGCCATCCTCTCCTTGGCCCTGCTCTCCAGTTGCACCCCCCTCCAAGAGACAGGTAAGGCAAGGGGAAGAGGTGGGAGAGTCTGGGTACAGGAGCCTGGGCACCCCCCAGTCCTTTTCAGCAATAACTTTCTTTTCAGATTCAATTGTGATGGTGCAGGCACAGATCGTCTCTTCCCTGAGAGGCAGGCCCGTCCTGGGTAAGTTCTCCATCCACTGCAGCAGCAAGGGTGGCTTCAAAGGGAGACAGGGCTGGAGCCCAATGGGGTCCCTGCTGGTTTCTTCAGTTGCCTCTGGCTGAGGCAGCATTCAGGCCCTGAGGGAAATGGGCTGCAGGCCCTTCCAGTTGCAAGCAGAGTGGCTGTGTGGCAATTCTCAACACGTGGAGCCGGACCTCATGAGGCAGAGCAACTGCTTGCACTGGGGAAAGCGGATGACCACCCAAGTATCCACACCCAGCAGGGTGGAGCCTCCCCCAGCTGAAGGCAAATGTTATATTTGTCCTTTCAGTGCTGCCACCAACACAGTAGGCTCTTGAGAGCAGCACTGGTGTGTTTTCTGTGCAGTTTAGACAGTCTCTGCTATATTAGAGAGCAGTGCTGGTGATGGTACAGCTGGAAGTGATGAACGCTCTATCAGTTGGAAAGGGAATTTCAAGACACCACCGGAATCTTTGTTGGGCCTAAGAGATTTGTGTTTGCCTTCAGCTTTTGGAAACCAGAGCTCACTCGGGGGCTGCAGGCACCTGCTGTTTCCAGTTAGAAGGATACAGAATTGGATGAACTTGGGGTGCAAAGGGTCAGACCACCCTCCTCCTGGAACCAGCAGAGGTCATATAAGCTCACGTTCTCTTCCCCCTCCCAGGGCAAAGCTTCAGCATTTCCTGTGAGGGAAACAGCACCTTTCCAGAGAGCATCATGTACTGGCTGGCCAACGACTCTTTTGTGAACACCTTGTACCCAAGTGGTGCAGTGAGGGAGGCAGAGACCATGTGAGTAACAGCTGTTGGGTCGGTTCCAGAAAGGGCCCAATGCCACTCTCAGCTCCAGGGCTCCAGGCTGGAGGAGGGAGAATGGCTGTCTCCTTCTCCATGGAGTTGAGTTTCCATGTGCAGCTCCTGGGCTCACCCCCCTCCATGGCTGTTGCTAGGACACTGGAAAAGCTCACACCTGGCACAGGTGTCTATATCCAGCTCTTAGAGATGCGAACACAATCTTGGAAAAACACGTGCATAACAGCTGCTGAGATCACCATAGCTGGAAGGATTCTAGGCCCCAGTTGCCCCCCCCCCTTTGCCAGCCTCTGGCTAGGATTCTTTAAACACACACACACACAACCCCTGGAGGCCAGGTTGTACAACCAGGCTGCCCTGCTTGTGCTTTCCCTTTTCATGCAAGGCTGAGATGACTTCCCGCTACGTTCATGCAGCCGGGGGCTGAAGGCAGCGGCTCAAGCCAGCTCTCCCACCTAGCCAGGCTTCCGTCTTCTCCCTCCCTCCAGCCAAGCACAAGCGCCACCAGCACCCTCTTTCTCCACCAGTGGTACAGCTCATTTGAGGCGCAGGCCGCTGGACAGGGTGGCGGGATGCGCTTTGCCTCTTTTTCAAGGCGCTGTTGCTAGCCCAACTCTCAGAATGCACCACTAGCACTCAGAAGACCAGGACACCCCTCTCCAGGGTCTCTCAGGAGCCCGGCTGTTTACGCCGACTGCAAGGAGCGGCTTCTCTTTCTCGCCAGGGACTTCTGCAGGGCCTGCAGCTGTACTGCCCTGTCTCGTGCAGGCTCCCCCGCTCCCTCCAATTTTTGGTGTACTTTTCTTCCCTCAGAGAAACCACCACAAGCACAGGCCTTTTCCTGAACCGGACCCTGAGCTTCAACCCTTTCACACAAAGGGACTTGCACACAAAATTCAAGTGCATCATCCTTGACCCAGCAAGTGTCACCCAGAAGAAAATCACCTGGGTGCTCCGCAGGCCCCAAAAGAGGTGGAAACAAAAGGGAGTGGAGTCCAGCAAGACCCCTGAGCTGAGCTTCAGGTAAGAGGTGTTCTGTGTGCATACAGGGAGGAGATGGTAGGAGCCACTGAAGATCCACCAGTGCCTCAGCATCACCTGGCTGTGCCAGACAAGAGGCACAAGAGGCTGTGCCAGGGGCCATGCAGAGGCATCTCACTGGTGCCCATTTCCTCTCTGCATCTGATGGGTCCATCTGGGCCAATGGCCTGGTTCACAGCTGCTTCCTAGTAGCACATGAGGAAGCTCAGCTGGAAGGCAACAGTCTGTCCCCCCCTTCCACTGTGTAGCCCTAACAGATAAATTGCCCCTATGGACTTAGAGGAGCCCTGCAGCTCACAGGCAGAACCACTGAGAGTCCTCCTCCTCCAGCCTCTCAACAGGGAGTGGGGCTCATGACATTTCACAGCAGCAAACTCCAGACGTGAATGGTGGGTGGTGGGCAGACTTTGGTTCCTGCCAAACTCCAGGTGGGTCTAAATTCCAGCATTAGGGAATGGGAGAGGCTTTCTCTACACACCTCCCTCTGCCCCAAGAGCACCTGCACTTTTGGAGCAGAAAATGAGGTGGTGCATTGCCTTTGTTTTGGATTAAAGATCCAAGGTTACTGCCCCAGAGGGTTAAACCCTCTGCCAGTGCGATGGGAAAGGTGCTGCTCAGCCCCCTTTGCTGTGCATTCACAGAAATGCCCATCCTCGTTCTCCAACAGTCAACACAAGGTTGGTTTTGCATGTACAGAGCACGTGCACATCTAACATTGGGACCCCCTTGGCCGACACACAAAGCTCACTGTCTCCCTTGCATTTTTGGCTCCACAGAGACAAGCAGCGAGCCACACCAGAATGTCAGAGGAGCCAGAGGAGTCCTGTGCCGGCTTACCCAAAATCAAGGATGGCAGAGAGGATGAGCCATTGCTGAGACTGGCAGGACACATGGCATCTCTTGGGCAGCTTCAGCTCACAGCTTGGCTCTGTGTGGGATGTTTTTCCCTGCCTGACACTCTCAAGCTGACTGCTCTGTCCTGTGCCGGCTTGCCCAAAAATGAAGAAAATCAAACCCAGAAGCCTTCAGAATGTTCCAGGACATAAACCCCACACAGAGCTGCCAAAAGTAAAGGTCAGAGGCGAGCTGTTTGTGGCTCAGGGTGAGGCCCTCCAGCGCAAGCAGACAGCAGTCAGGGGCCTTCCCGCTCTCTTGTATCAGCCCCCCTTTTATGAATATTAAAATGCTACCACGGGGCGTGCCAGCTCAGTCACCTCTGGTCTTTTTTCACAGCATGAAGGTCCCCAAGTGTTCATCATATGGGCCCAGCTGCCTCTGGGCCCAGTTCAAAGGAAGTGCTGCTCTCAATGGTCCACACCTTGAGGGGATCCTGAGGTCAGGTGGGGGGGGCTGCCACCTTCTTCCACACAGCTCTTCTCCACTGCATGTATGCTGGGGGTGGGCGGGACAAACTGCAGCTGGCCAGTCATGCTCACAAGTGAATGAGCAACAGCTGCATAGGGGAAGCAACCCTGTGGAGGGGCAGCTTTTCTGAGTGGCAGGATCCATTCTGGGGCCTGCAGGGGTCCTGGCAACGGATGAAGTAGCAGGCTGCCAGCTCACGTGTGACTCCTGACAGAGGGAATGGATGGAAGCAGGCAAGAGAGCAACTGGCTCTCGGTTCAAGATAATCAAGAAGCTGGCCTGGGTTCTCTGCCCTCAGGTCCCAAACACCAGCCCCACGTGCCTTGGCCATCGCCGGCTTTGAACCCTGCCTCTTGCACACGCCAGCCCCATCCAAGGCAGAAGGACTGAGAATCCACAACCAGGTCTCAACTGGGAGAAAAATACCATTTATTTACAAGTAGAAATATTATTTAAAATGACATTTGATTGCTCAACTCTCTACAAAGGCAGATATTAGGGGGCAGCAAGTGGGGAGCACCCTCCTGCAGTGTCCCTCCCCCAGGCCAGCAAATAGCTCACTGGGGTGGGGAGGGGGGAATCCTTGGGCATGAGTCCTGAACAGGCCCAGGCAAAGCCTCCTTCTCACCTGGAGGGGGGGCACACTCAACATGGAGCCACCCCTTGGCCCCCTGCCACCAACTCTCGTCCTTTCCCACAAGGCTCCGGAGAACAGGTTGCCACAGAAAGCCTCTAAGAGGGAACTGAAGGTGTTGGCTTTTTCAGGGCCTAGGTTCATTCTTGAGGGTTCAAGCACTGAGCTCTAGTAGTAGGACCCCATTTGGCAGACTGGTCTCCTGTGCAAGCTCCACTGATGTGAGTAAGAGCTGAGCCAGGGTTGCCCAAAACCACCTTCAATCACCTGCCCCAAGAGAGGTGATTCCCAGCGCCCTTCCCACACAGGTGCGCATTCCCCTCCCCTCCCCCCAAGAAACACTGCGGCAAAGTCTCCCCCTCTCCACCAGTGCCTGCAGTGCACAATACAAAGCAAGACAGCTAAGTAAAGTCTGTGGAATTCAGGGAAGGTGTTTTCCTGGCACACAAATCCGTCCCTCTAGCCAGCCACCAGGAGGACTTTGGCCAGCTGCTCCGGCCCCCCGCACTCTGAGAACAGCTGAAGAGCCTTTCACTGCCAGCACTGTGCAGAAATCTGACCCCCCCCCCCACTAGCTCAATGCAACCCCCACTTCTAAATGACGCCAACACTGCCAGGGAGCAGAAACAGTCTCCTGTGAGGGCAAAGCCAAGTTCTGTATAAGGGCAGGCAAAGAACAAGCAGCTAGTCCTCAATGCCTTTGCCAGAGTCCTCGAATCCATTGGCACTGGCTGCACAGCTGGGGCTGTACAAACAAATGAGCTGCTGAGAAGAGGCAGCGCTGCCAGCTGTGGTCACCTGCCAAGGGAGCAGGGCAGGCCCCTCCACCTCCAGCAGATCCAAATACAGGGGGCAAGACAGCCCTTCCCTGCCCACTGAAAAAGGGGTGCCATTGGTCCAGTCGACAGACAGGGAGGCTCAACCAGCTTCTCCGCAAGAAGTGCCACTCCATGAGGGCGGGGGTGGGACCTCTAGTCAGCCGGAACCCGACTCCCGTGGTGACCCAGCACAAGGTGGAGCTGTCCTGCCGTTTCGGACTCCAGGCTGCACGAACAGAAGCAGAGGCACGGCCGCAGCCTGGACACTTTGGGGCCTGTCCAGGTTCCAATTTACACTCACAGTGAAATCGGGAGGGGGGAGGGAGTGATGCTCACCCACTCTCCCCACCACCAGCAGGAGGGGTGGGCACTGCTCCAGGTGGTGGTTGTGTCCTGACAAGACGGCTTTAGTCCTAGTCCTTGTCCGGACTGACAGGGAGCGTGCCGGGAGCCTGGGAGCAGCGAGGGGTGGAGGTGACAAGCAGCGATGCTGGAAGTGTGGAGAGAGGCTGGGGGGCATCGGCCCCTTGCTCCCCCCCCTCCAAGGAGACACAGGACTCGGGAGCATCCTCAGTCAGAAAAGACGGCATCAGAACTTGGGGGTCTTGAGCAACTTCGAGTTCATCTGTGGGAAGAGAAGAGGACACAGTGGTTCTTGCTGGGACGTCTCAGGTCGGACTGAGGGGGGAGAGCCAAGCACCACCCTCCCACCCCAGCCCCAGAGAGACTCCTGAACACACTCACAATCATGAATGTGACCTTGGTTGGCTCTTGCCCACGGCAGTGAGGCTTATGCCCAAGCTAGTCAAGCTTGTTTTTCTCCTGCCACCCTGCATGGGCCCCAGGTCCACCACCTGATGCAGTGGCTTCTTTTTGTCTTGCAGTGGGGGGCACCTCTGGGGCCAAGAAGCCTGCTGTGCCAAGTGGGCCAGAAGGCTGGTACTCCTCACATTCCTTTTGCCTTCTTCAGTCCAGCAAGAGTGATGTGGGAAGGGCAGGAGAGCAGATCACCATGGGGCTGCTTGACCTCAGGTCTCTACCCACCCCACATCCATGTCGGGGACTGTGGGCAGCGGGGGGTTGGGGCAGAGCAGTGCAGCAAATCAGGCAGGGGGTGTGTGCACCAAGGGCAAGCCCAGCCCACTGCAAATGCTCCCTCTCACACCCCATGCAGGTGCCATGGCCCAGAACCGGTGCACACCCCAAGAGTGCTGGCCCTGCTGGGAGTCAGACCGGAGAGGCTGCACATGAGCCTGCTGGAGGTGGGCAGTGGCAGGCTCACCTGGTCGAGCAGTTCCTAAGACCTGCAGAAGCAAAGGGACACAGGCAGCCTTCATTCAGCAGCTGCAGAACCAGCCCTTCTTCAACACTAGCTTGTTTTTGCTGTTTCAAGCAGTCTGAGCTTGGAGACGAAGAAGCGTTGTGTCCATCCATCCACCCCCCCTGCACATTCACACAACTACCGAATCCCATCACTGCTCCATGTCAGGACCTCTAGATTTAGATTCAACCTCAGTAAAGATCTGCTCCGTTCCATTCCTGCCCCCCAAACTCTTGCTGAATGACAACACCTCTGCGAAGGCCACAGACTCTGCCCCTCCGCCATTCCCACTCACCCCCCACAGCCTGTCTGCTCCTTCTTGTGCCCCTCTGACCCTGGTGCTCACCCGCCTCTCTCCGCCCCACCCTCTCAGCGCCATCAGTCAATACTGACCCTGCTCCTTCTGCTATTCAAAGTTTCCAACATAGAGCAAAAAAAGGGTCTATTCAAGTTCAGCTCTTCCCAGCACCCTGCAAGGGACAGGCATGGGGGCCTCTGAAGGGCAGGTATTTCATCTCCCCCTGCCGCCACCCCCACTCACTCTCTGCTCCCAATTCACTTCGCACATCCTGCACTGCTAATCTCTGCACTTACACCTGCCTGCCCTCCATCCACCCCTCTGCTGGGCAAGGCTGCTGCCTGTCTCCCCCAGGAGGCTCTTTTAGTGCACTGCTGTTGAGCGCACTACCTCCACCTGCACTCATCACTGCCACTGGTGGAGTCTCGCCCCACCACCCCTGTCACTCCTCTAGCAAGCCCCGGCTGCCCCTTCCTCCTCGTGCCAGGCTCAAAAGGCTCCACCTGCACTGCTGTCCTGTGGAAAGAACACAGCAAAAGCTGCTCTGGCCATGGCACCAACAATGCCGCTGCCAAGGGAGGACTTGACCCCCACCCCCCTACCTTGCCCTTGGGAGAGGCTGCCGTCCGTGGGGATCTCCGGCTGCCGCCCCGGGGAGTCTTGGTAGGAGTCACTTTCCGGTTGGCCCCGCGGCGCAGGAGGCTGTTGCCCAATTTCTTCGGTGTGTTAAGGATGCTAAAAGCCAGTGACTGGCGTCTCTCAGGCTTCAAGACAGGAAGGAACAAGGAGAATTTCAGAGCCTGCAGTGGCTGCCTGAAGACCAAGGACACTTCCGGACCCCAGTCACTCATGCAAACTAAGCTGACACATCTGTGGTTCACTGTACACGCTGTCTATCGTTGTCATTCAGCTCTTCTTAGGTAAACAACCATCATCGTGTCAGTCGCCCCCCACCCCCTTGACATGTGGCAATGTTGGAGATAAGCTACAGAGGCGGAGAGAAACGTGTCTATCAGCCCCCCCCCCCAATCCAGGGCTGAACAGGGATTTGAACACAGGCAAAATCTAAACTGCCAGATATGAGACCACTTGGTCTGCCAAACGCAAGCTCCCAAAGGAAACCCTGTCAATTAAGGGAACCTACAGCAGGGGGAAAACAGGCACATACGACACTCAAAGAAACACGTAGAAGAAAGAATTCTGAAAACCAAACTGATCAAGAGCCTGAGAGTTCCCCTCCCTCCCCAGTACCCAAGAAAGCTTGAAATGTGGCCTTCAGGTGGCCCTGCTCTGCACTCTGGACCAGGACACTGTGCTCTCCAACCAGAGCTTCAGGGTGAAAGAGGCCATCGCCCCACCCTGGCAACACCCCTTTTAAGGTCTTATCCTTGGGTGTCAAACACACTGCATTCGGAAAGTCACTTCTGGGCCCCCCTCCCAGCTCTGACACTTGGATATTATGCTTGGGTGCCGTTTCACCAGGGGGCTCCCACCCTAGGGGCTGAACAGACCCACAGCTGCTTTCCTTCAGCAATGCTGCGTCTGGTGCATTCCCAGAGCCCCTCACTGGTCAGCCGGACAGAAGAGGTGCAGGCCTGAGAGGCAGACAGAATCCTCACCTGTTTGTCAGCTGGCTGGGCTCTGCCCTTTTTGCTTCCTGCCAGGGTGCTGAGCTTACACTCCTCATGTCGCCCCTTGGGAGTCTGAGGTCGGGGGAAGCAGCTGGCGGATTTCTTGGACTGGAGGAGGAGAGAGCCAGGCTTTAACTCCCCATGGTGGGAAGACAGGGGACGCCTTCCCTGATGCTGACAGCCAGCTTTCTGCAAGAGGTAGCTGCAGCCCAGGGGCATCAGCACCTGATTTCATTGAGTTCGGTTCCTGGCAGCGGGAAAAGGTCCTCCTACCCGAGGCCTTGGAGCACCACAGCCAAACAGTGTAAGCAAGACTGAGCCTGTACTGCCCACAACTCCCAGAACAAGCTGCTCACCCAGCTGCTGCCAAGACAGCCATCTCAGAAGACCCAAGCAGGCTTCCCCCAACCATCCCTCTCCAAAATGCCTGAACAGTCTCTTTTCTCTGGGAGACGCATGCCCTTCAGAAGACCTCTCAGCTGCTCACCTCAGGGGTCCCTGGGCCCTGCTGGGACTCATTTGAGAGACGTTTCCTCTGCTGCCGAGTGGCAACCCCAACTGCAGCCCAAGAAGAGCCCAGCGTGCTGCGGCGAGTGGCACGGCCTTCGGCAATCTGGGCGGGCAGCATGGTGGCCCGCCGAAGAGTCTCCTTGGGATCTCCAGTCTTCATCTCCTCATCCGTGATGGTGGACAGCGACTGGGATGGCTGGGACAAGAAAGACAGGCAGCAGGCCAGGATGCAACTCAACCGGCAAAGGTTCCCTGCCAGAGCCAAACCACAATGCCTCCTGCACCTGTTGAGGTGTGGTGTTCAAGAGCAGCACCAGGGGACACTCAAAACCTGCAGGCAGCATCATGACCGCCAACCAGATGTATGGCCACTGTGAGATACCAGAAGCTGGACTAGACAGGCCTACAGCCTGATCCAGCAGGGCTGTTCTTATGGCTTATCAGAAAGCCTGGTGGTCAGGAGGGCTTTGAACTGAAGTTGTGGGCCAGAAGCTTAATTCACAGGTAAGTGATCCAGATGAGAACCACAGACCTGCTGTAACTAGGAAGCATTTGGAGAGGCCCAGTCCAACTAAAGAAGGGGGAGGGACATTGGGTTATTACCCCCAGGACTTACATTGCATACATACAAATGCACGGAATATGGGAAATAAACAGGATGAGTTTGAACTTCTAAACAAGTGACGGTAATTTGACTTGATAGGAATACCCAAAACCTGGTAGGATGACTCATGATTGGAATGTACAAATAGAAGGCTACCAGTTGTTCAGGAAGAACAAAAGTGATAAAAGGGGAGGGGGCATTATATGTCAAAAATGAATACATCTGCTCAAAAATCCAACAAAATGTTCAAGGTAGCTCCGTGAAGAGCCTCTTACCCAGTGGATCCTCACAGGGCTACCTTGACCATTTTGTTGGATTTTAGTTAGGGAAGAAAGCAACAAACACAAAATGGTGATAGGCATCTACTGTAGACTGCCAGGCCAAGGGGCGGAGGTGGATGATGCTTTCTTGAAACAAGTACAGGCATTTCTTTATAATTACATAACATTACAACACAAGGTAGTTGTAATGGAGCACTTTAACTCTCTGGGTATCTGTTGGGAGACTAACTTGGCCAAGCATGGAAGCTCCAGTAAATTTCTGTAGTGCCTAGAGGATGCCTTTTTCTTCCAAAAAGTGGAGGAAGGAATGAGGGGAGGGGCCATTCTGAACCTGTTCTTAACCAACAGGGAGGAGTTGTTCAAAGGGGTCAAAGTAGCAGGACCTTTAGGGGAAAGTGATCGTGAACTGCTGGAATTCTCAATCTTATGGGAAACAGGCAGTGAAACCTGCACTTGGGATTTCAGGAAGGCCTACTTTAAGCAGCTCAGAGAAATGACAGGCAGGACTCCACAGGCAGGTGAACTAATGGGAAAAGGGGCACAAGATAGGCGAGAGCTCCTAAAGAAGCAGCTGCTACAGGTGCCGTCAGAAACAATTCCTAAGAAAAAGGAGAGGGGGAGGCACCTCGAAAAGCCAGGATGGCAGCACAAGCCACTCAGTGGCGAGTTGAGGATTTAAAAAGGCATACATAGAAAATGAAAGAGGGGACTGATCTCCAGGAAGGAGAACAAAAAGGTAGCCCAGGAATTATCAAGGCCTTTACAAATCAGCCGCAGATGGAAGCACCAGGCTGGCCAACAGCAGAAACAGGATGCTGGGCAGACGGACCCACTTGGTGGGCAAAGTGCAAAGCAGTGCAAAGCTGCTCACTCACCCTGGACTCGAGGGGGTAGCAGGTCTTCAGGTGCGGTGGGCACACCCGGTTGCGCTGCTGAAGCTCTGCAATACGGTTCCAGTCGTCCAGTGGGTCAGGCTCATCCTGGCAGGTGCCCATGTAGAAGCTGCTCCGGCCTGTGAGGCGGCAAAGCAGCAGAGAAATGTCTGCCTTGGGGCTGCACAGCTCCTCACCACCACCAAAAGGTGTCCAAGGTGACTAACAATGTTTCCAAAAATCCTCTACTAAAGCATGACCCAAATGTACTAAAAGATCACAAAAAAACATCCAACCTCCATCACTGAAATAAAGCAGGAAGACACATTCAGGCTTCAATCCTATATACGCTTACCTGATAGTAAGCTCCACTGAGCACAGTGGGACTTAAATCCGAGTAGACATGCAAAGGATTGCACTGACAGACAATTAATGCACAATTAACCCAAGCAACTGCACATGGCAGTGGGCCTTGTGATGACTTACTAATTAACAAAGTGCTCTTTAAAAAGGGTAGGGAAGGCTATAGGCAACTGTATGACTATATGACATGTATGACTATATGTCTCTGGGGCATAAGTCAGGAGTGTGTCCTCATTGCAAGGATCTCCAGGGTCTCAGGGAACGGGTCTGCCCCCTTGAAGCCTTGGTGGCCGACCTGGAAAAGCAGAGGCAGGCAGAGAGGGACCACAGGGTGACTTCCAGGGACGTGCAGGCTTTGTCCTCAAGTGGGCAGCTCACCAGCTGCCCAGGTAGGAAGTCTGAGGGTTAGAGGACATCACTCTGGGGAGGAGGGAAAAAATCCCCTAGGGGGGACCCCATCTTCAGGGGATGGGCCTGTATCCATTTGCATGAAGGATACTCCATGGCGGGAGGGGGGGTCAGGGGCTTCTTGTAGTGGGCAATTCAATTATCAGGAACACAGACGGGGGGTCTGTGACAGAGGTGAGGATGGCATGGTGACTTGCCTGCCTGGTGCAAAGGTTGCAGGCATCACTTCTTGTCTAGATAGGCTGATAGAGAGTGCTGGGGAGAAGGTAGTGGTTGCGGTGCATGTTGGCACCAACGACGTGGGGAAGTGTGGCTGGGACATCCTGGAGGCCAAATTTAGGCTACTGGGTAGGAAGCTTACAGACAGGACCAAAAGGTAGCATTCTCAGAGGTGCTGCCTGTTCCATGCACAGGGCCAGATAGGCAGGCGGAGATCAGGGGTCTCAATGCATGGAGGAGAGGAGGGATTCAGATTCATCCGGCACTGGGGAACGTTTTGGGACAAGCAGGGCCTGTACAAGAGGGACGGGCTTCACTTGAACCAGTGGAGAGAAAGATGCTCTTTTTCCTCTCACACAGCACCAGAATCAGGAAACATCCACTAAAGTTGAATGTTGGGAGAATTAGGATAGACAAAGAGAAATATTTCTTTACCCAGCATGCAGTTAGTCTGTGGAACTCCTTGCCACAGGACATGGTGATGGTAACTGGCCTAGATACCTTAAAAGGGGATTGGACAAATTTCTGGAGGAAAAGTCCATCATGGGCTACAAGCCATGATGGGTATGTGCAACCTTCTGATTTTAGAAGTAGGCTACCTCAGAATGCCAGATGCAAGGCAGGCCACCAGGATACAGGTCTTGTTGCCTTGTGTGCCCCCTGAGGCATCGGGTGGGCCACTGTGAGATACAGGAAGCTGGACTGGATAGGCTTTTGGCCTGATCCTGCCAGGCTTTTTTGATGTTCTTATAACTGACTGCAAAAAAGGTTTCTGAGCAGAGTAGCGGTTCTGAAGGGTTTATAAGGGAGCTACATCACAGAGCGCAGGGAAGTCTCCAGGCTCACTAACCAAATGGGTGCTTGCTGCTAAGACACCTCTCCTGACACAAAGATCTGCTGTTATTGGGATCCAGGGATAAAGAGGGTGTAACCCAAGGAAGGACTGTTCCCCACAACTGCTGTGATGCAGAAACCCTGCCCCACCCCCCACAGGGCAACTGAGCAGAATGCAGAGCCAAACCCTCCAGGCCTCACCCAACCCCCAGCCACTCACCAGTACTTGCCCCTCCCAACTGGGAGCGCCTCATGGAGCTGCGGGTTGCAGGCCGGTAGCCAGGCAGGCTCATCAGAGCTGTGTTGCCTTCCTTGTCCTCCGGGGAAGAGGCGCCCAGCATGGTGAGGGATTCCTGGGAGGGAAGGCTGGCGAGAGAACGGCTGGAGGACGCGGCTGCAGAGCGAAGGCGCGTCTTGACCGGCTCCTGGCTGGGGGCGCTCGCCTGAGCCCCGCTTGCAGACTGCACGCTCAGGAAGGAGGCGCTGGCACTGCTCAGAGCTTCTGGCTCGCTGTGTCTCTGCACAAAACCAGGGGGAAGGTGAGCACCAGCGAGGCCTGATGCTAGTTAAGCCCCCCCACCACTGCACAGAAGGAAAATGAGTGTTCTGTGCCTGCCTCCACCGTTCAACAAAAACACATTTACATTTTGTAGTTATGCAAAAGCACAAATGTGCACAGAGTTAATTTTTTTCCCCATCATACATTTTGACTCCAAGTTCCAGTATGGAATGCTGATATGGTTCATTTGATGTGCCCTCCCCCATGCCCCAGGCAAGCAGATCATAATGTTTGAGATGACCAGATGCTGCGGTGAAGCATTTGTACACGCATGACCCTGGAGGCTGCCCTCCCTTACAATCGCTGCTGCACCGATCCCTCCGCCCTCCCGTCCATTCAGTCCCCACGTTACTTTGGTCAAGGTGATGTCGATAACCTGGGTGGTGCGCCGGCGAGCTGAGAGAGTTTTCCGCCCCGACTCGAAGGAAACATCAGCTGCCGATCCAATGCTGTTTTCTGCTCGGGACCGGGCGCGGGTGGGGATGGGGGTGAAATGGAGGCTCTCCAAAGACTCTACTTTACGGGGCAGCGGGTGGGAGGCCTTGGACGACTCTGCAGTCCCAGATTCAGAGAGGGATCTTCGGGTTTTCCTGCTGCGAAGAGATGCAAAGAGAGGCTGTGGCACTGTCACTGGGCTTCCTGGGACTTCTTTTAATGTTCCAAGGACTAAGAACATTCCCGCCTGGGCAGCTCTGCTGGGGGCACAAGAGACCTGTCCATCATTTTCTCAGCTGCCCAGCCACACTTCCAGAACAGACCAAGGCAAGCGGGTCATTCTGCACTGCTGCAGCCCAGCACGCCTTCAGAGTCACAGCTTAAGAGCATCAGGCCAATCGCAGGCCATACAGGGGTCTTGCCCTTTGGGGCCACAAGGAAATTACCTGGTGGAAATGAGTGGTGGCCCCTCGTCGCTGGTGCTCATGTCCAGGCTGTCTGTGCTGATGTCGGCTGGGCTCTGCCGGAACGTCTTGCGGCTTTTCAGAGTATCCACCGTCATCTGGAACTTGCCCTGCTCCCGCAGCTGGCGATCTGCAAACTCCACCTGCATTTGGGTGGTAAACAGAGGCAAAGAGAGTGTCAAGAGGCAGGAAGCCTGTTGCGCACTGAGCTGTGAGAGTTCCTCACCAATGAAAACCCAGGTTCCAAGCTCCAAATGAAAGGTTTTTGCATATATTCACTGAACTGGACACGATCCACCTGGCTGTAGTGCTGGACTTGATTTACAGACAAAGGCTTCCAAGAGCCAGATGCCATGCACTGGAGTCAGCAGTCAGTCACACTGAGTTCAACAGAACCTATTCCCAGGCTGTAAAGGACTGTAGCCTTATTTCATTTTTAAACTTGTTACCCTATATAGGGAAAACAGGATTCGGTACCAACATCCAGAAATCTCCAGTACTCTCTACATATGTGGGATGTGTTTTGCCTGGTGCTGTGCTTCCTTATTGCTGGATGGTACGGAGTTTTTCCAACTTCCGTTCAGGACAAACTGAACTAACACAAACTAAATTATGCTGATTCAGGAATTCATGATTTTTAAATACTGAAGAAGTTTTTTAAATACTGTATTATGAAACCTCTGAACCTTAACCCTGAAAAATTACCCTAGAGATGGAGCAATCTTTAGGAAAGGACACTTGTCACTGCGGGAAAGATACTGTCATTAAAGAGACAATCTCCATTTCTGTGTTAGGAACTTGTTATATGCCAGGTGCATTCTCAAAGGTGGTCTACTTGAGAGGTATGTGCAAAGTAAATACGCAAACGTGCGTATTTCCAAGATTTTATCAAATATTTCCAAGATTCACCCAGGTTGCAGAATTCAGCTCTGACACAAAAATTGGATTTTGGGTTCCAAGCATAAAAAGCTACAGACATCACACCCCTTGCTCAACCTTGTCGTTTCCCCTCTATTGCCTCAAGACAATGTCGGACGTGTCCCTCCGAACTGCCTCTTGTGCCAGCATGAGCCACGCTACTTGCATACGTTATACTCAGAGCGTAAGAGCCTAAGCAGACAGCTTCGTCCAGGCCACTGGCCCAGGGAGCCCAGCCCTGCCTGCCTGCCAGGGACTGCTCATGTCTTCAGGCAAGGGCTGCTCCTTCCCAGGCCTGCTCCTCGGCAACAGGTGCCAAGGACTGGGTCTGGGGCTTTCGGCATGGAGAGTTCCCCCCTCACCTGGCTATACTTGCCCCTCCCAGCACGAGGAGCTTGGCTGCCCTACAGGAGAAGCCTGGGACTGTTTTATTCTTGCTGCAAAGAAGCCCTTTCTTCATCATGCCAGGAGTCAGTCAGTCCAACTGAATTTCCAAGCAGATGGATTGGTCCAAGCAGTGTGCCTCACTAGGCCTCCTATAGCCTGTTTCAAGAACAGGCGAGCTGCAGGCTCATCTTGCAAGGAGCAGCGCACCCCAACAGAAATGGCCAGTTCGGAATCAAATGACCTGCTTTTGCAATCCCTCCTACCTGTGCCTCCAGGCTGTGGACCTGGCTGGTGAGGTTCTTGGTGCGGAGCTCCGACTCCTTTGCCTGCAGAACGGCGTGCTGCAGCTCCCTGACCAGGCGGTCTGACTCCGCCTTCAGCTCCGTGTTCTCCTTCTCCAGCTGCTCCAGGCCTTTCAACTTCTCCATCAGCTCCTGGTTCTGCTGCTTCTTGGCATCGTAGTGCGTCTTGGCCTTCTCCATCTGAGGGGGGAATAAGAGGGGGGCCATCAGCACACTGGGCCTTTTGAAAAAGATAGAGAGGTGCAAGGAGCAAAGATGGAGCAGCTCCAGGTTTTGTACCTGGGTCTTGTAATGCTCCGCAGCTTGTTCCTTCTGTGCCAGCTGGGCCTCGAGTTCTGCCATCTTCTCATTCTGGTGCTTCACCTCTGTCTGCAGTTCCTCTTCACGCACCTGTCATGGGGGAAGATAATGCCCAGAATGGCTTTACAATGCCACAGGCAACCAGAGCTTTCCTTGTCCCCTCTGCCAGTTTGATTCTCGATGGAGCTTATGAATTGCTGCTCCAAATCAGCTCCCAAATAGCACAGGGTGGACTCAGCAACACTCAGTGGTCGCTTTATTGTGCTATGCAGATTTTGCTTTGCTTAACTGTTTATTCGCTTTGTTTATGGTTTGAAACCTCCTATTGAAGGGAAAGGTCAGGATATAAGCATTTTATATAAATTAACATACGTAAACAAAAGGTATATTAATGTACAGTAATGTTCAAATCAGTAAGACACAGAAACAGCAGCAGTGCCATTCAGTAACTGAGCATTGCCACCTAACAACTAAAACCAGCTATTAAACAGGCTGGAATGACCAGGCAATGGAAATCTTCCCCGGTGCCCCAAACACAACAGACTGAGCATCAGGCAAGCTCCACATGACAAATGCCCCAGCAAGAGAAACCTCTATCAGCCAACATCTGCCTAGCCTCAGACGGCAGCAGGAAGATGGCAACATTTGGGCAGGCCCAGGTGCCAAAAGGTAGGGCCTCTGTCCAAGTCTAGTTGTACACAAAAGTGGGCTGACAACCACTACCATTTGGTAGGGGAGGGGGACAGAACATCAGAGTTTCAGATCTGGCCCTTTGCTAGTGCTCAGGGCCCAGGCCACTGAGAGCAGACACTCATGTGCTGCCTTGATCAGGCCACACTCCTTCTATACCCCTTCTAGGCATGGCTCAAGGACATTTTGTGCTCTGCTTAATGGTCACAACCAGCCCTTTGTTTCAGGGACAAATTGGGTGGCTCCACATGCACAGTTTCCAGATACAAGGGGTGGAGGGCCAAGGCCCTCCCGAAAGGTGCATGCACGCATGCACAGAGTCGCCCTGGCCCCACCTTGAGGAGCTCACCTTGGCTTTCTGCTGCTGGGCTCGGCCTAGCTTCTCTTGCTGAGCCAGCTTCTGCTTCAGCTCCTCCACCTGGAAAAGGATAGGGAGGAAAAGAAGTTATTTCAACCCCCCTCCTGCTGGAAGAGCTGCTATTCTGACCCCATCACAGCCATCCTGCAACCCCTATTTCCTCACAGACCTAGCCAAACAGGAGCAGAAATAGGGGCTGAGAACCTATTCAGACCTAGCCAGTCAGAAAAAGGGCTGAGGAGGGGGGCCAGGACGCTGTTCTCCGGCAAACCGCAGGACAGACTGTGCCCTTTGCTCCCACTCCTTGGAGCTTTACCTGTCCATCTAGGCTTGTATGTAGCAAGTGGTTTCCTCTCTCACCACATGTGTTACCACCAGTCACTCCTGTGGCATGAATCAGCACCGGACCTTTTTTTCCATACACACCCATAAAAACAATCATATGCTAAACCTCTTCCATTTCCCAACCCTCTGACCCCACTGCAATAGGTAAGTATGTATGTAAAGGCCACTAGTGCATATAAGCTCCTGTCAGCATCTTAGTCTTCGGCTAGTCATTCAGGTGCTACAAGACTACTGTTCAGGCTGCAAGAACCCAAGAGCTGCTCCTTGAAAAGTCCCTGCCTCTGCCACTGCTGCTCAACATGTTCTACTCCAGCCCCCAGCAACACCACAGGAGCCCACAGCCTGCACAAGCCTTCTGAAAGGAGTAGGATCTAGCGTCAGAGCAGCACCCCTGCACACTCCCAACAAGTGCACTGCGTGTCAGCACCAGGGGTTGTTAGTAGCCTCCAGGAGTTGGAGCGGGCCAAGTTAGTGAAGCATCTCACCCCCCCCCCCACCAAGGCACAGAGGCGTTTTCTACAAGCAGGAGAGCTATGAAATGCCAAGAGCAGATCCCCTTAAGCCATGACAAGGAGCATGAAACCAGCCCAGAAGATGCATTAGCCAACCAAAGTGCTTCCTGTAGCCTGAAGCAAGATGACTCTTCGTTGTCAACTGTTTGCCTCTCATGTACCAGGGTGATATCAGGGGGAACTAGCAGGGCTTTCCAAAGGGGACAGGTCCAGAAGGTTCTTGCTGCAGCTGGTTTGCTCTTAAGAGTACCAAGGGATTTTAAAAGTTCAGGCTTGAGATTTAGGCAGGATCTCAGGATGCTGGAACCCGACTTCAGGACACGTGCCTGCAGATCACTAGAAGAGGTGCTGGTTATGACCTTTAAAGCCCTAAACGGCTTGGGACCAGCATATTTGAGAGACCACCTTCTTCCATATAGTCTGGTCCGTTCTCTGAGGTCATCAGAGGCGGCCCTGTTGGTTGTGCCATCATTGAGAGTGGCGAAGGGGATGGTGGCCAGAAACAGGACCTTTTCGGTGGTGGCACCTGCACTATGGAACTCCATCCTCTTTGAATAGAGGACAGCTTATAAGGGCTGCTTTTATATATTATATCTTTTACTGTATGCTTTTAATCTGCTGCTATGTATTTTGTTTTGTTTTTTATTTTTAATGTTTATTTGTATTTTACTTTGTTTGTATTTTAAATTTGATTATTAGCCGCCTTGAGTGCCCTTCAGGGAGAAAGGCTGAACACAAATCTAATAAATAAATAAATAGTAAAATAAATAAGAGCAAGTGCAGGCTTCTGCATCCACCTGACCCCAAAGCACACTGTCCTCCCCCACAGCAGCACCTTGTGGTCTCAACAGACCATGTGACCCGAAGCACCCCCTTCCAGAAGCAGCTATCTAGGGGGGCACCCTCTTCCATATCAAAAAAACTGACCACGCACGCCTGCCTACCAGTCCTTCTGCAAGCTTCAGAAGCACTGCCTACAGGGGCTGCCACACAGACTTAGAGGGGAAGACTTGGTCAAACCTGGGGTCTCAGGCACAGAGTGACACAGCACTTTAGGGAGTCAGACCCCTAGAGGGCCTCTGACACTGTAGGGAGAGCCATGGCCAGACAGCAACCAGTTCTGGACCAGATGCACATTCCTGGAGCTTCAGCTTTTGTTTCATTACTACGGCATTAACTGGTGCTTTTTCACTTATTGCTGTCTACTAGAAAGCTTCTGAAGTTGTGAAGCAGGACACATCTTTTAAATAAAAGTATTCCAACTCAGTACACTAGGATGACTTCATTGATCCTGAGGTGTGAAGAGATGGAAAACAGTCTTGGATTCATTAGGTGGGGATGGTTTGGCTGTTGGTTTGAAGATAAGCTCTTTCTTATGCCAACAAACACTTTGTTCCTTTCCCTGCAACTAACCACATCAACTGCTATTAGGCTGCCTGTCTATGGTGGTGGCATTGTTCTGTGACACTTACCTGTACTTAATTCTGTTATGATTTTTGGACTGTATATCTGAAGAGTGCCCTATATATAAAACAACAAACTGGGGCTTTTTAACCTGAGTTCCTGCACGCTTTGCCAGTAGCATCAGGGGTTGCGGAAGGTTTAAGCTGCAGAGCAGTGGAAAGACCTGGCGCAGAGCAGCTCAAGCTACCTGCTGCCACAGGTGGCACTTCCGAGGCCTCAGGCCCAGCCAACTCCAGGCCTCTGGCCAATAAGCTGTGTCTTCTA
The DNA here is from genome assembly GCF_035046505.1 of Tiliqua scincoides. NCBI lineage: Eukaryota > Metazoa > Chordata > Lepidosauria > Squamata > Scincidae > Tiliqua > Tiliqua scincoides. The sequence goes on from NC_089823.1 coordinate 1,732,484, forward strand.
GAGACAGTCACCAAGCACGACTTCTGGCTTTCCAGCACCAGCAGCTAAGCTGGTCTCAGACAACCTGCTTGGCTGAACCTTCTGGCTTCACATCTTTATGTAGCCAGAGAGGGGGGAGGGATGGCTACAAAAGAACAGCCAGCAGAAGCCACACAGGGTCTAGGAATCAGAGCTGGCAGAAAGTAGCCAGGGCTATCCATTCTCACAAGGCATCCTGAACCAGACACGATTAAAGGTCCCTTACAGCCCCAAGAGGCACAATTCACACCATGGCCCTGCAAGAATTCTCCCTCTAGAGTTTTATCCTGAAATACACGAGGGTCCAGCAATGAGGACGCACAAAAATTCCCAGGTTCACAATCACCCATTTTGGTGCATACCGAGTTCAACCATGCATCAAAACGCTTCCATGACCAAGCACAGGTCCTGCCTTCACAGGGAAGCTTTGGAGACATGTGCAGAATGCCAGAGCTCAGATAAGTGTAGAATCATGGAAGGCACCCACAAGGCCCCCACCTGTAGCAGGAAATCCTCCTAGAGCATCCAGACTTCTTAAGCCAGGTGCACCTCCAGGCACACTCCCACGTCTTCCCAAAGTATGCTTTGGCCATAAAGGGAGTGCAGACAAGAACAGGGCCAATGAGTGCTGTCAGACTCCTCACTCCCAGAAGAGCGTGTAGCTATCTATGCCTTTCAGTCATTAGGAGCTGTAGTGAAAATCCCCAATGCTTCCCTATTTTAGATCTTTTTAGCACCTCAGAGGCTTCTGCGATGTTGCAGTGACCTGAAGAAGTTGCAGAGCCATTCAAAGACAGGAGGCAGGTTTGCCCAATGGTGGAGGGCTTGTTTGAGTGTCGTCTTCTTCCTTAACTAGTTTTGAGCCAGCTCACTGGGCCACAAAGTCCACGATATCCAAGGGCAGACTCGGGTGACACCTGCCCACCCCGTAATGTCTCACAGTAGTTATAAGAAGTGGGGTCACCACCACCCCTTTGTGCATTTGCCCAGGTCCACACCTTATGCTTCCTGGGTCTCACCTACTCGTCTTGCTAAAAGTGGGTGCAATGATCAGCAAGCTGAAACAGCTTTAAAAGAGTAGGGAAAGCACCAGAAGAGGGTTGTTTTATTTGCTACTTGTATTCTAACACACTCGCTGGACTTTACCCTTCCTCCTTTCTCCAAATTGTCAGTGCCTTGTTTTTTATCCTTGCAGTTTCCCCTGTTGCTTTGATATTTTACAGCCTTTTAATAGCTTTTTTTACTACTTGTTTCCCAGTTTACTCAGTTAACAGGCACTACGGCTGCCTATTCAACTGCTAGGTACCTCTGCCTATCCTTACAGGGAAGCATTTCACAAAGGATGTTACCAGGAGCTCAAACGACTTTGCATAAGGCGGGTCCTAGAAAGCATCAGGCCTGAATGACGAGCAGAAGCAACCTTGCCAGCACGTTGTACCATACACTGAAAAGGCACAATTGTTGTGCCAAACCAGGGAGGGAACTTTTTCTTGCCATTTAGCAGACACACCCACCACCATGTCCAGCAAACTTCTCCTCCTGGAGAGAAACTGCTATTGAAAACTCACGTCCTCTCCTGCCAGCTACTGGAAGGGCAGGGGCTTGGCCTCTTGCCTGGAGGGCTAGAGAGATCTGTCTGTGGGCTGGGTGGGGAGACAATGCATTAGGCATGGCAGCACTGCTGCCCACTGGTGCCAGTTCCACTGAAAGCACATTCCATCACTAGGCCTGCCATTGATGCAGAGAACTTAGTGAGTTGGGTTTTTTGCTCTTTCCAACTTTTTAAAAGAATGAAAGTTATGCTGACCTGCGTGTGGAGACATCGGGGCTGAAGGCACAGCATTTATAGGCGGGCGCTTAGTTAAAGATTGCGGAGCCTTGTTTTACCACCACCAGCCCCAGAAACAAGGAGGGTGGCAGCCCTTGTTATGTGGAGCAAACCAGCATTCCAGGCTCATCCTCCGGGAGTCCTCATTGCAAACAGTTCACAAGAGGAGACCACAGTCACGGTGGAGGGGGAGCAGCAGCAGCAGCAGCTAGGGCCATGCACTCTCATCACCGCTTAAGCAGCTGCCCCCTGGCATGCATTACCTGCTTGGCTCGCTCTTTCTGACAGGCCTCTAGCTGCTCCACCTGTAGGGGGGGAGGGGAAGCAAGGAAGGCAGAGGTAAACACACCACAAACAATGAAACAGCTGGGGTGGCTCGGGCAGTGCTGGGGAATGAGACTGCAAGCCAATCTGATTCACGAGCTCCCCTTTGCCCAAAGAGCCTGCTGAGGGGCCCCGGGTAGTATTAATGCAGTCTCATTCTTCCATTGGGAGCAAGGTCTTTCCTGTTTTAGGCAAGGGTCGAATAGCTCCAACTTGCTGCCTTGCCTGCTTCAGCCTCCCAGCATCGGACTGCCCACCACTACCCCACAGCAGACCCAAGAATCTGCATGGGTTCTCTGGCCCACCATACAATCAGGATGCCGAGTCTCTGGATCCGCCTGCCAAGCTGCTTCTCTCCCCACCCCCACCCCATATAGCCCAATATTTCTCTCCATCAATCCCATGGAGATGTGGTTACCAGGGCTGAAAAACCAGCAGCACCCTTCTGGTACAAATGCACCATATGCACTGCAGACAGTCAGGCAATGGCCCTCCTGACCTTTGACACAGCTCAAGAGAGCCCACACCCCACCTCTCAATTCTCTTGCCACAAATTACATTGCAGAGAATGCAGCCAGGGGATCCCACAGGATCCTTGTGGTCAGAATCCAACTGTGGAGCAATGTTCCCAGAGGCTCTGAGATGAGAACCTGGCCTCACAGAGCTCCCTCTTACTTGAAGTGAATCAAAGCAAAACTGCCGAGCCTGATCTGGAAAAGCAGTGACTACAGCTGCTTGGTGGGCTACTGACTCTTTACTGGATGCTGCCAGGTTCAGCTTGCCCAGGCTCCTGTGAATGGGCTGTCCCGAGCAAGAGAACGGGGAGGGGAGGGGAGCTCAACAAGGAGGGCTCCGTCTCCGCTGCTAACCAGCAACAACTGACAAACCCAGTCTCTAGGCCAGAAACGCCTTGGGTGGAGGGAGAGACACAGGAGCCGGTTCCTGCCTTCTGCTCTGCGACCTGCCTCCCTTCCCCCCTCAAAACACGGCCAGCTGGGAAAAGGTCTTACCTGCACCAGCAGCTTTTGCTTGGCCTCCTCGTACTTGCTTGTCACGGTCTCCAGTTTCTTCTGAGCCTCCTCGACCTCCCTCCTGCTCACAGCCACCACGTTTTCCGAGTCCAGCCTGGCAGCCTCCAGCTCCTGGGCATGCTTCTGCTTGGCCTGCACCAGCTCTGCATCCAGGCGCTGCAGCCCACGACTGGACCTCTCACTCAGCACTTGGTTCTCCTCTGTCAGCTGGGCGTGGGCCTGTTGGAGGGCGACAAGTCGCTCAGCATAGCTGGCTTTCTCTGCCTGCAGCTGCTGGACACTGCGTTCTTGCTCCAGGAATCTCTCCTTTACGGAGGCGGCTTCGGACAGCTCCTGCTTGGTCCTGGCCAGCTCTGCTTGCAGGATCCCCGTGGCCTTCTGCACCTTCTCCATCTCCTCCTTGTGCTTGCTCTCCAGAGAGACCTGCTCCGCCTGCAACTGCTGGTAGAGGCGTTTGATGGGCATCAGCTCTCCAATCAAAGCCTGGGCCCCAGCCACCTCCTGCTGCCGAGCCAAGAGGAGCTGCTCTTTCTGGAAGGCCTTTTCCTGCCAGGACTGGAGCTCCTTGCACAGGTCCTCCTCCCGCTTGGCGAGCACACCCAGCTCCTTCTTCAGCGCCTCCGAGGTCCCCCGCAGCTTCTCTGACTGCTCCTGGTAGTTCTGGGCTTCAGCTTTCATGGCCGAACACCTCTCAGCGGCCCGAGAGGCAGCAGTGGCCATCTCAGACTGGAGAAGCCGCAGCCTCTCCTCCAACTTCTTGCTCTTCTCGGACTCGGCCAGGACCAGCCGCCTCAGGTCCTTGCTCTCTGCCTCCTTCTCCATGAGCTGCCTGTGCATGATGGACATCTCCTGCTCCAGGCTGCTGATGAGGCTGGCCTTCCTCTCGCCCTCCTGGAGGCAGCGGGACATCTGCTCCTTCCAGCTCTCCTCCGACTTGCCTTTCTCCTGGGCCGACGCACGCAGGGAGGCCAGCTCCTTCTCGGCTCCCGAGGCAGCCTCCCGGCTCTGGGCCAGCTCCCTCCCCCTGTCCAGGAGCTCCCTCTTCAGCTTCTCCACAGCGCTGTCCTGGGCAGACCTGGATGCCTCCAGGAGCTTCTCCAGCTCAGCAGTTCGCTTCTTCTGCTGCGCCACATCCTGCTTCAAGGCCTCCGCCTCTGCCTGTTGCTGCTGCTTGGAAGCGGCTGCCGCCTTCTCCAGCCTGGTGATGGTGCTGTGCTGCTCCTTGCACTGCTGCTCGAGCTGCTCCACCTGACCGCGGAGGGCCTCACACTCCTTCAGTTTCTCTTCATGGAGCTTCCGGCTGGAGGCGGACTCCTGCTCCCGGAGTCGCTTCTCCTCCTCCAGGCTCTTGAGAGACAAGTCCCTGGCATGAACAATGGACTTGATGTTGTCCATTTCTGCCTCTCGGGTCCTCGCCACTTCCAGGAATCCCTGCAGCTCACTCTCCATCTTGGCTGCCCTCTCCTTCAGGGCCTCCACAGATGCCAACTCCCCTTTCAGTTTGCTGACGGTCTTCTGCAGGTCCCGCAGCTCCTCGTTGCGAGAGACGTTCTTCAGGCGCAGCTCCTCCAGCTCCCGCTCCTTCTCCTCCACAAACTCCCGGGCCCTGGCCACCTCCTCCTGGAGGCCAGAGACCTCCACTCGGAGCTCGTTGGAGACGTTCTGCAGCTGAACCTCCAGGGCTGCCTTACTGGCCTTCTCCGTGGCCAGCTCTGCTTGGACCTGCTCCTTCTCGCTCGCCAGGCGCTTCGTTTCCTCCTTATGGGCCGCCAGCTCGCATTTCTGCTGCTGCGTGGTGTCCTCTAGCTTGGCCTGCAGCGTCTTCACCTGGCCAGAGAGCTGCTCCACCTCCTGCTCCTTGTCCTTCATGGCAGCCCTGAGGCTGGAGAGGCTGGACTCAACGACAGCCAAGTCTTTCTGGCTCTGCTCTCCAAGCTGCTTCACTCGGGCCTCCAGCTCTGCCCTCCGATGCCTCTCCTCGGTCAGCTCTCGGGCGGCCTCTTCAAGGGCTGCAGCAGCCTTGCGCCCGTCTTCCTTCGCTTTCGCCGCAGCCTGAGCTGCATCCTGCTGAGTGGCTGCCGTCTTCTCCTGCAAAGAGGCCACTTCTGCCCTGAGCTTCTCCTCTAAGTTCTCCTTCGCTCTGAGCTGAGCAGTAGCATGAGACACGTCTGCCTCGAGGGCTGCTAGTGCTTCTTGGTGCCTGGTACTCAAGCAGCGCACCCGGCCTTCCAGCTCTACCACTTTCTCCCGTTCAGCCTGCAACTGCTGACGGACCTGCTCGCGATCCGCACTCAGGGATCTGAGCTTTTCCTCCAGCTCCCCACTCAGCCCAGCGTCCCCTTGGGCAGCAGAGGACAGTGCCCCCAGCTGGTGCTGAAGCTCCTCCACCTTTGCCCTGGACTCTGCTCCCAGCTGCTGCACTTCTGCCTCCAGCGCCTGCCTCCTGGCCCTCTCTTCCTCCACGGCCTGCACAGCCTGGTCCCGATGCTTGGCCAGCTCCTGGGCCTGCTCCTCTAGGTCTGCGATCCGCCTGAGGTTGCCTTCCAGGGACTCTGCTGCCCGCCTCTTCTCGTCCTCCAAGATGCCTTCTGTGTTGCGCACAGACTCCTCGAGGACGAGAAGGCGTTCCTGAAGCCGAGTGTTCTCTTTGGCCAGCTTCTCCTTGTCAGCCAGTTTCTGCTGGGCCTCCCGCAGCTGGCCCTTCAGTGCGGGAAGAGCCCCCACCTGGGCCTCGCTCTGCTGACACTGGGCAGTGAGGGCCAGGATTCGGGCATCCAACTCCTGAACCTTCTGGTTCAGCTCTGCCTTCTCTCTCTGGGCCTCTTCCTCCAGAGACCGCAGCTGCCTTGTGAGGGCAGACAGCTCTGCTCTCTTCTCCTGCAGCTGCCGCAGAGCCAGCTCCTTCTCCTGGGCAGCCTTGTTGTACTCCTCCTGGCCTGCTGCTTCCACCTGTGCCAATTTCTTGCTGCTTTGCTTCAGCCTGTTGCTCAGCTGATCCACCTGCAGGCTCAGCTCTTGGATGGCTGCCCTGGAAGCCTGCTCGTTCCTCTGCAGGTCCTCAGCCAGCCGGCCCTTCTGGCTTCTCTCCGCCTCTACCTGCTGCTGCAGAGCCAGCACCTCCTGGTCCTTCTGATGAAGGAGGCTGGTCAGCTTTGCCATCTCAGTCGTCAGGGTATTCACCTGAGCAGTCAGGTGTTCGTCCTGTGCCCGCGACTCCTGTTCCAGCTTGTCCTTGGCTTGAGAGAGCTCCAAAACAGAATTCTGCAAGCTGGTGAGGAGGCTTGTCAGCTGGAGCTTCTCCTCTGCAAAGCCGCTTCTTTCAGACTGAAGGTTAGCCTCTAGCAGGTGCTTTTCCTCTTCAAGGCGGCGGACGGTGGCCCGGAGCTCCATCTGCTTGCTGTTGAGGCTGGCCACTTGTTGCTTCAAGTCTTCAAGCTGCTGGGGCAAGCAGGAACAGACAAGATTATGTATGATATCCATTTGGATCATCACCATCTCTTCCCCTCCACTCTTACCTGAATACACTTTGGCTATGTTCAGACAAGCACAACTTCAGCAGGAAGCCCACTGAGAAAACACACTCACCATGGGTTGTGCATTTGCTTCGGGACCAAAATAAAAGGAAACAGGTTCTTCCTGTTTGCAGTAGAAACCAGCCACATAGGGCATCTGCTGGCTGCCCATGTGATGTCCATCACAGGTCACTCTTCCTGGAATGGCTTTCCTACTTTTAAGAAACTGATCGTGGACTTAAAAAATATAGACACCAAATGTTCAAGTAAATGAATGTGATTCCAGGGTCTGGATTTAATTTAGCTTTTTAAAACTAGCAGGCAAATTGCCTGAAGCATTGGGTTGGAGGCCATCAAAACAGTGGACTGTACCAAATACAATTTGCTGGGCAGCCCCACCTGCTGCCTAGATTGTGAAGATGGGCTGGAGCCACAGGAGAGCAAAGAACACCAAGTCATGGCTCTAAGGACTTCGTTCTGAGTAAAGCGTTTATCAAGTGGGGAAAACTCAAGTCACTCCTTGTCTGCACATCTGTGTCTCTACCCATGACTACTAGTACGCATGCCTCCCTACCAGTCTCTCTTTGGCTTTGTGCAAACAGACCTGGAACTCAATATATGCACACTACTCTTCGTTCAACCCCATTTCCCTGAATGCCTAGAACAGTTCTCCCATCGACCCCACCACACAAAGTGCTCTACAACCAAGTTCCCTCTTGCAACCGGCAGAAACAGTAGTGAAACACTAAAGATGGTTATGGTAAGGGAATGATCGCAAAGAGACAGAAAAACAAGCCTAGAGTGGCAAGCAACCTGAACGTCTAGCTACTGGCCAGGATTCTCGAGGAGTACACTCTAGCCTCACTCTAGCCACTCCATGGTGAAAAGTTTTTTGAGATTTGAAAAACAGTTCAATTTTAGAGTAGAAGTGGCAACAAAGACTGCAACGATGTGAACTCCTCCTCTTCTTCTATGAATCCACAACGATTCTCTACCTGGCTTTTAAAAATTATTACTGTAAAGTTTAAAAAGTAGGAGAATGTATATGGAATGCAGTGGAAAACGGGAACTGGAGAGATGGAAAGGTCCGGCTGTGTAAAGCAGATAGAGTGCAGCAAAATAGGGGAACACACTGGATATGGAAGGTGTGCAAAGCACAAATCAGAAAGTAGGGCTCTAGTAACACCAAGTTTATTGGGGAGAAGAAAGGGAAAGAGCCGCAGGGGAGCAGAGCTGCTGAGGACGAAGACGAAGTGAGAAGCAAAGGGAAACTCCCTAGTTGTAGAATGCAGGGATGGAGGAACAGGGAGCACGATGGAGACGGAAGGGCAAGCCCTCACACACAGCTGTGTGCAGCACACACAAGGCTGCATGCAACCATCTCTTGTTGGATGGAAGATGACATAAAATATGCAAAGAAACTTTAGAAGCAGGCCTATGTTTAAAAAGGTTGAAAGACCATGTTATAGTCTCAAGCAGTATTCCCTGAGCTGTATGACAGTGCGGTCATGCAACTTCCACCCAAACTCCATGCAGTGCAGAGCTTGGCAACCCAGAAGCTCAGTGATGATGTGGTGATGCCATCACAACACCGCGCAGCTGTGACAGGGATTCAGGCACTGGCACAGACCCCTTAGAAGGAACGCTGGTTCCAAGCAGACTCAGAAGCCAGATATTCCTTTCATGCAGGCCGGATTTGGGAAAACTGCCTTTTGTTTTATTAAAAATGACGGATTTTTCCCCACACTTGCTCTCAGAAGGATGGATTTCGGAACGACATTCTGAGCTGCTCAAGGGTTTCAAAGCATTACTCCCTCCCTACTACTGTTCCATAATAGCTGAGGGTCATATCTTGCTCCTAAGCCCACCCAGCCTGGCTCCTACCTCCAGGACATTCCCCATCACTTCTCCTTTCTCTGACAGTGAGCTGCTCTCCTTCAGCTTCACCAGCTGGTCCTCGAGTAGGGAGATCTTCCCCTGCAGAATCTCAAGTTTCTCTTCCAAGCATTTCTAGGCAAAACAAAATATGAATGAGCAGTGAAACCACAGCATCAAATCCCAAGAGACCATCACCCCAGCAGGATCACTGCTCCACCCCACACCTACTGCGAAGGGCCAAACCATCACTGGCTTCTGAAGGGCAGCCTTCGTTCTCAGGGCAAGCAAAGGAGCTCAGCAGATGTTAGCACGAAGGCTCCGATCCCTCCTTCAGCAAAAAGGAATTTGCCAGTCACCTGCACAAGTAACTGCATGTGGCACCAAGCAAGAGGGAAAAAGAAAAAGCACTGCTCATTTACAGCTGGGACCTCTTGGCTGTCTTTTGCACAAGAGCAGGCCAGCTCATCTCCCGTACACTTCTGTTGACAGTGACTGGTGTCATGAACAGGTAAAAGCTAGGTCCAAGTCTGAACCCATTTTTAGAGTTGCAACTGCTTCTTTGCAGCTGTTGGGAAAAGAGGTAATTGGAATGGGCAGGAGGTCTGGTCTGGAGGGTTGAGCCTCCATTTGCCTGAAGATAATATCCGAAGGTCGCCAGTTCGAGGCCACCGGCACGGTGCGACCTTGAAGCAGCTGACAAGCTGAGCCGAGTTATTCCATCTTCTCCGAGCGTGGGAGGATGGAGGCCAGAATGTGCGGCCAGATCAAGAAAAAAACATCTGATTGTTGTGGTTTCTTGAAAGATAGAACCTTTCTAATTGTAAAAATCCCTGTGGGGATTTAAATTGCCTGCCCATGTAAACCGCCTTGAATAAAGTCCGAGGAGAAATCTGAGGACCTAGAAAGGCGGTATAGAAATACCTGTATTATTTATTATTATTATTATTATTATGAGAAAGGAATGCCTTATCTGCTGCTCAGTGACTAGAGGAGGCAGGTAGTCAACCACACAGCAGCAGAGCACTTCTTCGATGGCAAGGAAGTGCTAATAAAGGAAGATTCCCTGCAGCTGAGTAATTCTGATTGGGAGGGGTAAGAGCAGTAGCCAGACCTTCTAGAAGTTTCAGACCACCTAGCATTCCAAATGGCTAGTGCAGGTGTAATTAACAAAAGGGGCTAAAAAGGGGTGTGGTGTGCTTCCCTTGGACAGGAGTCTTGGGCGCTGCCCAGGCTGCTGCTCATGTCTTCAGCTCTTTGTTCATCATGGGTGCCTAGCCTGACAGGTTGCCTGGGAGCCGTTTGTTCTCCAGTGGTCGGAGGACCCAGGTGAGAGACAGGTATGTAGACAAGTATAGTCAGAGTACAAGTATAGTCAGTTATTATTTTCGAACTGATGTGTTTCGAAAGGTCTGCAGCTCTTGCAATTGATTTATATATGTGTAACCTTAACTTTCTTAAAAAAACCAAAACATATTTCACAGCCCGGAGTTGAGTATTGGGAACAGGAGTCAGCTATCCAGCTTAGCTGCTTGGTTGAGCTACCAAGAAACCTTTAAGATACAGTCCAGAACCTTGAGGTCTGGGTCCAGGAGTCAGAGGGAGCCTAGGACCTGCAAGGGCTGGTGTAAGCCCACAGGGCCTCAGAGTCCCTGAGCTGAGGCACTGGTGTGTTCAGTGTGACGGCAGTCCTACCAAGATTCAGTATTCATTAATTTGGATTAATTGGCTATGAACTGTGCCTTGCTGTCTTAAGGTACATTGTGCTCCCTTAAGATTGCAAGGAATGGAAGAACTGTAGGCTTGACACTTCAACTGAGATTTAGACCCCTTCAGTGCCTGGCCCACCTAAATTGGGCACAGAGACCCCTGGACTGCTGGAAGTTGGGACAGCAGGGGTGGTACTCCCAGAGTGGGGATCAGGTGCCTGGTGTGTGGGTCTAATCCTAACTTTAAACGGGCTCTGAACTGAGACAAGACATGGCCGTTCCTCCTCCTCCCCCCTGAGGGGAGGGGTTCAACAGCTTTCAACTCTGCTTGTTGCAGTTCTCTGTGAGGCAGTCAACTTGCTCAGCTGCTCACTCACTGGGTGTGCTAAGGAGCACCGTCCCTGCAGGTGCCAGCACCCACAGCCTTCTTAAGCAGCTGACCTCCAGAAGACAGCACAGGAGCAGCAGCCATAACCCACACAGTAACTTATGACTGGTGTCCTCAAAGTCATGCTCCAGCTCTACTCTGGAACCTGCAGGCTGCTTCTGCTGATGGACTAAAATGCAAATGGTCTTGGTGAGAAGCAGGGTCACTCTCAGTGTATAATTCCCAACACGCTGCAGCACAGATAAGTAACATGTTCACACTCCCAGGCACGCATCTCAGGACGAGCCGCCTGCCTTAGGACAGCAAAGCTCCTGGCTTCCGCCACATACTCACCTTCTCAGCAAGGGCGTTGCGGAGTTCACTTTCCAGGTGGGCTCTCTGCTCCTCCCATTCCTTCACGGCTGTGTTGTGTTCTTCGGAGAGCTCATTCACTGTCTCCTGCAGTTCAGTGAGGGCACTAGCAAACTCCCGCAGCTGGGTGGGAAGAGGAACAGCCTTTGTTGGTTACCCACTGCGCCTATGTCTTTAAGTACCGGCACTGACTCCCCACCCCTGCAGATGTGGCATCCCAAGACGACAAATACATTCCTTGAAACAAAGGGGCTTCCCTACACATGAGAAGGGTGACTGTGCCAGCACCTTTACAGTTCCTTCAGTGACATCTTCCTGATCTGTCTGTTTTGACACGGATGCTGCTGCCATTTCTTGCCTGTTGCTGGGTTGTTCTCATTAGGTGATTCAAATTGTTTTGTGAAGATCTGTACTTACCACCCTGAGAGTAATTTTACTGAAAGCGTGGACATAAGTGTTACATGCACATACACAATTCCTGGTGGGTGCCTGATGCTTCAGTCCAGTGCGAAGGACAAAGTCCTGCACTGGAGCCCCCCCCCCATGGTGCCCCTACCTACATGAGAGCACAGGTACTGCCCCTGCCACCCAGAACTTAGGGCAGAGGGGGTGACCTGGATGAGGTGTGTGCTCCATGACAGGCTCGTTCCAGCGGCAAGTGCCCAAACTATGACACCACCCCTTTATCAACCATGAAACCAGGGGTGTCCAAACTTTTTGGCAGGAGGGCCACATCATCTCTCTGACACTGTTGGGGGCCAGGAAAAAAGGAATTAATTTACATTTAAAAACTGAATAAATTTACATAAATGAACATATTAAGAAATTGAACTTATATGAATGAATGAAGGTCTCTTGATAGCTCAAGGCCTATGAAAGGCCTTGTGCAAAGCAAGGCCAGCCTTTCCTCTGCTGCTGCTGCTACACAGATGTGATACAGCAAGCAGTGGAGGGAGCACTTGACCTTCAGCTTGCATGAGAGGTCGAAAAATTGGCCTTTGCGCTGAGAACAGTTGCATCGGATCAGCAAGGGCTTCAGCAAGTCTCTGGCGGGCCAGAGGCTCATTGGAGACTGGAGGATCCCCGCGGGCTGAATTGGGGGTCCCCAAGGGCCACAAATGGCCCCCAGGCTGGGGTTTGGACACTTCTGTATTAAACCAAACTTGTGCACTGGAGCCAAGCAGAGGTCATATGTCTCCAGGGCGCCATCCTAGCAACCATCTTGTCACCTTTTTGTCCCAAAATCCCACAGGACAGAAATCCTGCTCCGGTCCTCAGCAAAACCCCTCTGAGATTACAAGTCAGGCTCAAAAAATCAAGAATGACCTGAACTTTGGGCAGAGAAACAATACCTCAGCCAAGAAGATTAATCTTTTGTTTCAGAAAAGAGGACATATGTAGGTCCGGTGCAGGAATCTCTCGTCCCATCCAGCCCCACCCCGTGTTTCGAAACCGCAGTGCTGCAGCAGAGATTGGGGCCCCCGTACCCTGAAAGAAAGGTCCCCATTCTCCTCCAGGAGCTGGTTGATCTTCCGGTCCATCTGGCCCTTTTCTGATTTCAGGTCTTGACACTGCTTCAGGGTCTCATGCAACCGCACAAGCAGACTGAGGAAGGAAGAAGATGTAACACTGTAGACAGACAAACTACTGAGGAAAGGGGCAGAGCCTCTTCAGCAGTCTTCACCTAATCACTGGCTCTAAAAGAACAATGATGGTTACTTAGCACACTTTCTGTGTACTAGAGTGGGAGGAGGGCAGGATGCAGAACTCAGGAAGCAAGAGTGTTGCCGGGGGGGGGGGGCCTCAGCCTGCTCCTGCTAAGAGGACATATCACCAGTGCATTTCTGGACTATTTTCCTTGGATCTATACATATCAATGGACTGTTACAGTTCCCAAACTGCGTGACATGGCACCTGAGGGTGTCGCAGCAAACTCACGGGGTGCTGTGGGATGTCTCTGGCAGCCTCTTCTTCCTGACTCTCCTGGGCACCACAACTTTGGATTTTGCAAGATCTCATGAGAAATGTGTGAAATTCCACGTGATCCAAGATGGCAGCGCCCAGGAGAGCTGGGAAGAAGAGACCGCCACGAAAGAAGAGTGCCCTGACCATGGCAGGTTTGGGAAGCACTGAACTATTATATGAACTTCAGGTACCGATTGCTCTAAAACTCAAGGTCAAGTTCATAAGCTTCCTAAAATTCTCTTTTAATAAATCACTGTATAATTGAAGTTTCTCCCTTCTCAATTTCGTGAACTGGCTTTTGCCAATGCTGGTCTTGCACCGAGTCTAAAGCCCAATCTTCTGCTTGGTGACTGGGCAGGGAGGCATTAGCGTTGGAGTAGTCTTCATCACCTCATACCTCCTGAAGCCATCCTTGGATCAACTGATCAGTTTTCAAAATAAATAAAATAACCATCAACGGTAACATGGGTGCCTGCTCTGTTCTGTGGGTTTTGGTGCTCAAAAAGGCACTCTGCTACAGGGCTCACTAAAGATGCGGTTGCTTTACAGTGCTCCAGTCTTACATCAGCACAGCTGCTGGATAAGCTGTTCTCGCAGATTACTATAGAAGGCAAATTAAAATAATTTTGGAAGATGACATTTGCATAAGGTTCTGGTCCTCACAAAAAGAGCAACCCAATGGGTTCAAGAGGATTTCTGAAAAGAAGATTGCTCAAACAATCAGTTTAGGGTAAAAAAAAAACCAACGCTCAGGTGTGTCTGTTTTCCACTTCCACTAGTGTCTAGAATAAACATAGACCAATCTTCTTGACCTCCTAAGAGAGCTATTAGGAATCTGAACAATCGTAACAGAGAACCAAACCATGAATGTCCTGCTCGCCCTCAAACTGGCAACTGATGTGGGATGGTGCACTTTCCATATTCTCAGAAAGCTTCAAGTCACTCCACTCCAAGACCAGAGAAGCGACCATGAGCCAGACGAGAGTTTAATGCAGATTTATAGCAAAGCATTATCTAAAGCAATTATACAATATTTTTACAGAGCTTGAGTGTGCAAAGCACTTCACGTGCATTGCCTTGATGTAGCCCTATGGAGGTCAGTATTATTGCCAACTGCAGGTGAGAGGGAGTGGCTTGCAAAAGACCACCTAGTGATAAATCATGGTAAAGGCAAGGCTCAGACTAGGGCAGTTATGATTTGCGGCTCAAACTCTACTCTGCAGCAGCTCTCACTTGGTTTATGGAAGAAGAGGTTCCCAAAGGAGCGGCACTGGAAAGAAAAAAAACCAAGGGAATGACACAAGTGCACAGTGAAGAGCTGTTATCTTGGCAGAGATGGATGACATGACAATGACTATGCTCCAAAAATCAAGGCAGGAAGATCCACAGTACCACAGAGAAGCCCACAGTGCCACTGGGAACAACCAAAGGAAGTACCTTTCATTCCTTTCTCGAAGCTCCTCCATCTCCTTGGACTCAAGCTGATCAGCTGCTTGTCTCTCATGGAGGAGAGTCAGGCGGTCAATCTGTTGCTTCATCATCTGGATTCGTGTGTCTGAAGCAGAAGGATAAAAAGGAATTTGTGCATCATTTGGAAGCTCACAGCTTGCTTCCACCGCTGCCCTTCCCCTACAACAGAACACTCTCATCACACTTGGAGATTTTTGCCAGAAAACTGAATTAGATGGCCCAGCGGTCTAACTCTGGACATAGCCATTAGTCATGTTCATAAGCAGCAGGGTGGCAGCATCTAAGAGATGCAGTACAGAATCTTCTGCAGTACTGCTAGGGATTTTGGGAAGCTTCTCCCAGGTGAGGCTGCAAGGACCTGATCAGACTGCTTTTGGAGTGAGGTCATCCACCTTGGTTCCTTCCAACTACAATTTCTCACCCTATAATTCAGAGACGAGGGAGCACTTCCTTGAGTGATATATAAACAGGTCTTCAGAACATTCAGCAAACCCAATAAAAGTGCAGGCAACTGCAAAAGCCACAGATACTCAAGGAGAGCAAGTGAAGCCAGGCTACAGCACACTGGGGGCTGACCTTTCTCATCAATGAGCTTGCGATTCTCAGCCAACTCGTGCTCCAGTTCATCCCGGTTCTCCCTCTCAGCCTCCAGCAGCTTCTTCAACCTCCTCATCTGAAACTGGGGTGTCTGTATGATGTCACCCATGGGAGAGGAAGATGAGCCAGAGAGAAATCTGCAATGTATCATTAGCCACATAAACTTTAAATAAAATGAAGAGAAGTTTAATACTTTTCCTGTTCTCAAAATGGTTTACATACTTACTTACATTTCTACCCCCCTTTCACAGAGCACACATTTCTTATCTGTAAATTTTTTACCACAGGATAAGCCAAGTACCCTTTTCACTTCCCAATCCAGGAATTCAGAATTGACCGTGTGAGTTTTGAACATATCACTGGAAACTCACTTTCTGTCCGATAACCATGGGTTTTGAGTCCTCAGAGGCAGTGAGGCGGTACTTTGACAGGGGTGTCAAACACAAGGGTCGCAGGCCCAATACAGCCTACAGAAGCTCTTTATCCAGTCCCATGAATGGGAGGGGGGGCTGAATAAAAGACATCATGAATGCTATTTGGTCTGCTGTATGAAGCAAGTTTGACACCCCTGCCCTAGACTGCCTTGGGAGGAGGGGGGCTTCTTCATAAGAGCTCATCCCTCTCCTTGTTTCCCTCTCCTTGGCTTTTAAAGACCCACCCCTTTTGGTGGGAAAGTGCTTCAAACTAGAGCAAATGTGTGGTTCCAATTCCACATGGGTCAACACTCATGGATGTGTCTTCCTACAGATGTACTGTACACTGGGACTGGGCCCCATATTCAAACAACATAATAGAGGAATAAACATTATGTAATGTAATTGGACTTATTGCAAGAAAAGACTGCCATTTCCTTGGCAGGCTGCATGCCAAATCCCAAAGAGGTCATAATCTGTCTTTGCGGCCCTGGAACACAGGACTCACTTGCATGAGGTTTGTGGAACAGGCAGTCACTTACTTATTCATACTGGAGGAAGATGCAATCTTATGTAGCTTCAAGAACTGCACTCCTCGCTTTGGTGGGGTGCTCTCCTCTGAGCTGGTGCTGGAGACACTGGACCGTTGCGACACTGGAGGAAGAGGATGGCACACAGAACATGAGCACCAGTTCAGCAGGGAGAACCACAAGCTCAGACACAGCTTTGGTTGCCACCAGCCCACAAAAAAAGCAGGTTGCCAAGTTGAAGAACTGACAGAAAGAGGCAAGTCAGTTTATCAAGGGGATGGATCCACTTCCTGAAGCAAAATTCCCTTGCGGCCTTGGGAATAATGGCACAGGGTGGCAAGAGAAAGGATGTCTAAAATGAGTGGAAGGACAAATGGGAAAATGGACAGTTCCCAAAGTAGGAAAGGGCTGGGTCACCAGCAACGCTGGCAGCAAGCTTGAAGGCAAACAAGGAGCAATGCTGCAGCTGCAACACATCACCTGCCAGTGGGCCTCTATGGCAGAGCAGCCTGCGATGGCTGCCATTATCCCTCTCTGGCATTTCCCATCATTTAGGACTCCCTCATGGAGGTAGCGCATCATATGGCAGAGATGAGGCTTAAAATCCTCCTGGTCACCTGTGTGCAGCCACAGCACTGGTGTGCAGAGGATGCCTGGTTGAGACGCTCCAAGCGCTGTTACAAAGTGTGCCACCAAGGACTCAGTGGCTTGGCACAACACTGTCAAAGTGCTCACTGTCCATGCCAACCACAGCCTACGTCTCAAACTTGGAACAAGGGAAGAGGGGGGATTGTTGCACAACTGCCCACTTGTACTCCTGCCCACCTCCACAACTCCAAAGGTGGGAGCAAGTCAGGGTCCACTCATTACACCCTCAATAGAGCAGAGGTCCTTTCACCAAAGCAAGTGAAAATGTGGAGCTCTGACCCACAGTGCATTTCCAGGACTCGCTTCTAAGGCCCCACCCCACAGCTGCTGCTTGCTGCCTCCGTCTGGCAAAAGTGTAGCCAACACCAGCCCTGCGATGCTCCTCATGCCAATGCCTGCGCCCAGCTCCCACTTTTCCAACCACTGGTCTCTCCTCTCAACAGACACATTCTCAACCCATCGCCTAGCCTCATTCTGGACTATGACGTAGCAAGTTTAGTCTCTTTGCAACTTCATCAGCCAGAGATGTACTGGTGCCGTGGGGGGCTTGCTATGGGGGGGGGGCAATAAAAGACATGTCGACAAACCTGCAGTGCGGCCGCTGCAAGGACAAACCACGAGTCCGACTACAAGCCAGGCCACTGAAGCAGGCTCATAGCATCCCCCTGCAGCTCAGTCATGCTTGCTCACCCGGCACTTACTTTTCTTTTGGAGAAAGTTCTCCAGATTCTCACTGAGGCATTCCTCGTTGTACAGCATGAAGTTCAAGAAACCGGCCATCTCTGCCTGAGAGAGAGAGAGGCAGAACAGGATGAGCACTGGTGCTCCTGGACCCTCCCTATGCCACTGGTCTGTATGGGGGTGAGGGTAAGCAAGTCTCACTCCTGACCAGGTCCCCCTCTTTTGCTTTTGACTACACCCCAGAGTGGACAAAAACGGTTCTTCATAGACTGCTGCTCTGCTGCTAGTGCTTCAGGATAAAGGAGGAAAACAAGATCTCATGCGTAATGGAGTTGCAGGAGCCAGGCAGGATACTCAGCAGACCGGAACCCTGTGACTGAAGAAAGGAAGTTTGTGTTACCTGGAGGTTGTACTCCACTGTAGTCCATTCCTTAGGAATTCTGTCACTCATGGAAGCATGGAAAAGCAGCAACATCACCACCTGGAGAGCGGCAGAGACAAAGGGCGTAAAAATGTGAGAGCCTTGCTCAGTCTGGCCACAGATCCACCTGACCCAGAATCCTGTTTTCTCACAGTGGAAGAGATGCCTCTGTGAAGCCCACAAGGAGCAGAAGAGAAAGGGACACCCCTTTCCCACCAGTTTTTAGCGGCATACTGGAGAGAGCACATAGCCAGCATGACTTATAGCCAATGATGGACCTGTACAATTCCCTTTGAGAACCATTCAAGTTAATGGCCATCAACATATCATGAAGCAATGAATTCCACAGAATAATTGTGGACACATGAAGAAGTCTCTCTTTGTCCATTCTAAACTTCCCATCAATTAGTTTCATTGGATTACTTGGCCTAGTTCTCTTATTGTGAGAGAGGGGAGAAAAACCTCTCTCTCACACATACACACTACACCATGCATAATTGTATATACCTCAATCATGTCCAT